>NW_024870746.1:24045000-25502500 GCF_019054845.1 Dipodomys spectabilis
AAAAAAAAAACTTCCAGCCAGGCACCAGTGACTCACATCTTGTAATCTTAGCGACACAAGAGGCTAACATCTGAAGATCCCAGTTTGAATCCAACCCAGACAGTAAAGTCCCTGACTCCAATTAACCAGCAAAATTTAGAAGTGAAGGTATGGTTCAAGTGGCATCCTTGAGCATAAAAGCTAAGGGACAATGCCCAGTCTCTGAGTTCAAGCCCCAGTACTGGTACAGAAGAAGGAGGAGGAGGAGGAGGAGGAGGAGGAGGAGGAGGAGAAGGAGGAGGAGGAGAAGGAGGAGGAGGAGAAGGAGGAGGAAGAGAAGGAGGAGGAGAAGGAGGAGGAGGAAGAGGAAGAGGAGGAGGAGGAGGAGGAGGAGGAGGAGGAGGAGGAGGAGGAGGAGGAGGAGGAGGAGGAGGAGGAGGAGGAGGAGGAGGAGGAGAGATGACAAAGAAATAAAATGACCAAGTTCCCTTCCATGCTCCAGAAATGAAGACTCCTATAACATAGGAGTCAAATCCCTGATAGCTCGTGAGATGAAAGGGTAGAGACAACCAAAGTGAGCAGGCAGTTTACAGGGAGATACGGCGTGAACTGAAGGATATGTGAACAAGGAGGGGACAACATAGCAACTGGGCAGGGAATGGGGGTAAATCAATGTTGGTGGGTTGGGCTGTCTAGGATGGAGAAAGCGCTGGCTCCTGAGCTCACTGCTTTCTGGGCATTATCTTGTCTAATCTTCCCAATGTCCCTCTGAAGTGGGTGCTGTTATTGCTCATATTTGGGGAAGAACAAAGTGAGAGCCCAGAGAAGTTCAGTAACTTGCCTGTAAGCACACAACTCGTTCCTGGTGGAGCCAGGGCCAGGATACACTGGTTGGAGCATCTGTTCACAGACTCCCTTTGAGGACCGGAGATGGCATCAAGTGGTGACACGCTCCTGTCCTTAGCAAACAGCCCCCCCCCCCCAAGCCATCGGCTGCCGTGATTCCTTGCTGCTTCTGCACTCCCTGCACTGTGGAACAGCCCGGATCCTGCCCACAAGCTTGGCATCCTGCCTGCCCCTTGAAGATGTCTCCAGCAAGAATCACAGCCAACAAATGTACCAGCAGAAAGAGACAAGCTAAATGCTCATGAGGTTCCCAGGGAACAATGCGACTCTGTGAGCAGCCAGGCTGGAGCCCAGGCCTGGAGTGCTGACAGGAACTAGCCCCGGCCAACCAAGGCTTCTCGCAGGAGTCTAGAATCTGCTCACACTGAAGGCTGCTCCCTTACTCAGAGGCTGGGGTTGAAGACATTTCTTCAGCCTTGGACCCCAGCAAGACCCCATCAGCCTTTCCCTCACTTACCCAGGGTCTGCCCACAGTGCCAGGAAACTCTGAGAAGCTCTCTCCTGCACCCTCGGCCTGGGCCACCTTGCTCAAGGATTTCCAAGCACATATCACAACTGTAAGTCCCAGAGGGAGAGAGACAGGCAGGAGCTGGCCTGGCTGAGGAGCCCCAGTGCCCTGCCCAGAATGGGACCTGCTACTTATCTAGGGTGGAAAACTTGTTCTTGACACCTTAGCCCTTCCTGAGTGGTTCAAAGGAAATTGCTGGAAAGAGGAAGACAGAAGAACAGCATGCTAAGTGCCCTGATTTTGGAAGGCTAAACAACACACACACACACACACAAAACACAACACAACACAACAGCAGTTAGAGGTTTGCTTTGCTGAAGGTGTCACCGATAAATTCCTGGACTTGTTCCCAAACCACAGCCCCTGGAGCAAGACTCAATTTGCACATATTTCCCTTCACTCTCTCTCTCCAGGGTGAACTGGAGGAGGCTTGGCTGAAAGATTCTTGTTCATTCCTAGCGTGATCCAACTCTCAGGAGTCTGGTTTCTTCCAGGCAGGGAAGCACTGGAGAATGAGGGGCTGATATCATTCAATACTCATACTGTAGACGCGCACAGACACACGCTCCTGAGAGTGCCAGTATTCCGGCACAGCTGATGTTCTGATGCTTTTGCTGTGCTGGACCAGTTGAGAAAATAGCCTCCCTGAACCCATTCTGTCACTCAGTTGCATCTCCTGGAGGGAGTGGGAGAAGGCTACAGGGGCAAGGGTGGCGTGAAGAGGCTGTCATCTAGCTGGGGTGTGGCTGAAAGGCAGAATGCAAAGGGGCATCAGAGAGATGATGGAGGCAGACAAATAACCAAGTGGCTGGTGATCACCCACAGACCATTTGTTTGTGCCAAAGGGAAGGGATTCATCTTACATCAGCACCTTCTTTTGCCTCTATGCCATACTTTCAAAGGTGGAGAAATTCAGTCTCCAGGAATTAATGCAGTGCCCAAGATCACATGACTAGCAGAACTCAGAAGCAGCCTGAAGTCTGCTTTCCTCCTACCGTCTCCTGGTGCCTCTCAAGTACCTGTACATACTTAGCTTCGAGGAGCTGTTGAGATGAAACACATCTGGAAAGGCCCAGAACATCTCACCCTTGGCTGATGTGGAGTTCAACACTCAGCCTTCAGCACACAGATAGTAGAGATCCGTGTGGCCAGCAGTCACTGAGGAAAACATGAGCTGCGAGGACCGGATGGGAAAGTGGGGGAGAGGCACCTGCTAGTCCCATAGAGAACATTGACTGGGAAGGAAGAGATGGAAATGCCTTATTTCCTAACCAATAATCCCACAGTCACAATACACTAAGTTCTCACCTGATTCCCTCACTACCCAAGCCAGACCCTGGAACCCAAGATTGCCAATTTCCTGCCTCTCCAGCAATTTCAGTTCTCCCTGAATTGGAGATCCAGGCTTTCTACACCCTACTCTTCAAAGCAATGCCTGTACACACTCCATGTGTGCTTGGCTTAAGGCCCCAAAGTCAGAATCGCAGCCAGGAGGCTGTCAATCAACATTAACAGCCTGAAACTCTCCCTTCCTCACCAGCTCTCAGCTTTGCCAGGGCAGCGTGAACTGCCTCGGAGACTCACCCAGGCCACTGATTTCTGGTTCTGAGCAGATCCTCTTCTTTCTAGAAGCTGTAGGACCAGCCCACCTAGGAGCCTTATCCCCTCATGGGCTCCTGGGCCCCACACTGCACACCTGCTTCCCTTCCAACAGAGGCAGTCAGGGCCCTGCTGAGCAGAGCAGTTCCTCTGTGGCCATGGCCCATGCTTGACCACATTGGGAGAGCAATATGGAGCACTGGGAGGAGAGGAGGTCCCCTGAGCGACCTCTGGCCTCTGTGGGGAAAGAGCTGGCTTTGTGGCTCAGGGCTGAGAGGAGTGATGGGCTGGGGTCCTGCAAGACCCACCAGAGTGAGCTGTCTCCTCAGTTCTGCCCTCAACATTCCCGCTGACCTTGGGTTGGCCCCTAAATTTTTCTAGGACCTCAGGTTTCTCATCTGCAAAATGACAGAGGTGAACAGATGAACCCTAAGCCCAGTCCTCAGCTCCCTCTCTGTGACAGTAGAGTGTAACATGGAGAGTCTGTGGCCCAATCTGACCTGACTTTCCAGACAGGTCCTGACCAGATCTTCCCTACCTCAGAGGCCCATGCTAAGCTCTGGTCTAATATCCTCCAGTCAGTCCTGTGGTCCTGTGCATTCTGGAAGCTTCCTTCTGCCTGCTCCTGTCACAGTACTCACCTCCCAAGTCTGGTCCTCACTGGGTCTTGATTGCCTTTGCCCAGCACAGTGCCAGACATGTGGTAGGAGCTCAGGTTCCCTGTGTGGAAGACAGAGCCCTGTTGGAATCTTCTTCTTCACCTTGCCAACCCCCCTCCCTGCAAGGTCCTAACCAGCCTCCGTATCTCTGCTGGAGTGCTGATCCCTGGGCTTCCCTGGAGAGATAAGTGAGGATTTGCCTTTCTCTGGGGAGCTCTGTACTCTGCCAAGCCCTGCATGCTTATGAACCTGGCAGCAGCAGGGTCAGGTCAGGTCCTATGCCACCAGACAGGAGGGAAGACCTTTCTGTCTTCAGCGTTGAGGTGTTTGCTCAAGTCACTAGGCTACTCTGCCCCAAACATGATCCTACCCACACCCTTGGCACAGGCCCCACCAGGCACTCATGCAAGAAGCCAACACATGTAGATAAGCCCCAAGGCCCAAAGATGGGCAGCACTGGCAGAATTGGTCTTCTGCTTATAAGTCTAACTTCAGTGTGCTTGTCTAAAAAATAGCTGCTCCTTAACTGAACCATCTCAAATATGAGGTGTGGCAGGAGGGCACTTTGTGAATACTATGGTTTTAATCAAATAACTCAGAAAATCCTGAAAACTTGTTTGGAATGAGTGACTGTGGGGGGGGGGGTAATCTAAGACAAGGTCAGAGGATGACCAAGTACTACTAGATCATGGGAGAACACAAGAATGGGTTTAGAGCAGAGGATACTGAATGGACTCAGAAATTAGAGAGAAAGCTGAGGAAGCAGATAGGAAGTCCTTGCAACAGTGCATAGAGGGGCAGCATCCATCCACCTTAATCTTGGGTCCAAACTACAATCTTCCTATGGGAAATATTCCCTTCTATCCTCCAGGCTCTCCTCTCCCTTAGCACTCAGCTTCCTTATCACAATGGCCTCCATCTCCCTGACATCTCACTATATCTTTTCAGGATCAGAAATCTGTCTTAGCTATCTCAGTGTCCCCAGGACAGGACAGGATCCTGGCACTAACAAAGGGGTTTTGGATGGATGGATGAGTGGATGGGTGGATGGAAGTATGCATGTTTGCATGCATGCATGGATGAACGGACAGACAGAAACAACTTACCACCCTAGGGTGGGGTAGAGAAGAATCTGCACTGCTCCTAAGCAGTAGAGAGCGAACGTTCACCTGCTTTTATCATGAAAACATAATTAACAAAACCCAAGACTGAACTATTATTATATGTTATCAATATGCTTTTTGCTCCTTTTACTTTGTTTCTGAGTCTTCACCTGTTTTTTGTTTTTTTGTTTTTTTGCTTCTGTTACCTATCCGCCTGCTTCTCCATATTTTTTTTTGGGGGGGGGGGGTCGGTCGTGGGGCTTGAACTCTGGGCCTGAGCGCTGTCCCTGCACTCTTCAACTCAAGGCAAGCGCTTGAGCCACAGGACCACTTCCTGTTTTCTAGTGGTTTATTGGAGATAAGAGTCTCACGGACTTTCCTGCCTGGGCTGGCTTTGAACCTTGATCCTCAGATCTCAGTCTCCTGAGTAGCTAGGATTACAGGCGTGAGCCACCCGCACCGGCTCCATATTTTTGTGTTCCCTTCACCAACTCTAATTCTGTCCCACAGAAAACATCTACCCAACATACCTCTAAGATGTGCTTTCAGCCACCAGGCCTGCTCTCTTCTTTATTGTTGGCCTCCCCAGTTTTTGCTCTGGTTTCTTTGGTGATGTGCCCCTCATCCACGACCCATCCCAGATTCTGAGACCTCTGTCTATCTCCCTTGATAACTGCAGAGGGAACTTCTGGGCTCATCCTTCCTGTCCTATTATGTAAGACCTCCCTGACAGAATTTTGCTGAGACAGTGAAGAGTTGTGGGGGAAAAGCCAACAAGTTCTCAAGTCAACACCTGTACTTCAGGCTTCAGACACCTTGGAAGTTACTCAAAAAGAAGGCTGAGGGCTGGGAAGGTGGCTCAGTGGTAGAGCGCTTGCCTTGCATGCATGAGGCTCTGGGTTCAATTCCTCAGCACCACATAAGCAGAAAAAAAAAAAAAAAAGCTGGAAGTGGCGCTGTGGCTCAAGAGGTAGAGCGCTAGCTTTGAGCTGAAGAGCTGAGGGACAGCGCCCAGGCCCAGAGTTCAGGCCCCACGACCGGACCCAAAAAAAAAAAAGAAGGCTGAGTGTGTCTCAAAGGTGGAGGTGTTGGATAAAGAAAGCCTCATCCTTAGCTTTGCAGAGGATTTGAAATCAAAACATCCAAATTAGATTCCTCTTTCTTCCATCCAGATCTTTGTGAGCTTGAGTGAGTTATTTCACTTCAATCAACTTCAGTTCACTTATTCCCTCCTCCTCCCCCCCCCCCCCCCCATCCAATGAGAATAGCATGCCTGTATTACGTCACCGGTGTGAGAACTAAACCAGACAATCTGTATGAAAGCCAAGTGTTACTATGGAAAGTAGGCCAGCCTCTGGAGAATTGAACTCACATGAAATAGATTCACGCTAGACCCACTGGTGTAACCCAGAAAAGAACATGGGTCATTTAAAATGGGATGTCTGTTCAGTGACAGAGCACCTGCCTAGCATCTATGAGACCCTGGGTTCCATCCCCAGTACTGCCAGAGTAAATGAGCCACATATTTGCAGACAGCAGGATGCTCTAGTTAGTAGGCGACACATTCTCTGCCCAGACAGATGTACAGGTAGAGGATTCCCTCGTGGGCATGGCACCTCAGCAAAGGGACTTGGTTGTCTGATTTCATAGCCACTGTCACTTGGCTATAGTAAGAGCCTGATGACTCATTTGCTTTCTAGGAATTTCCTGGCCAAAATGTAGAGCAGGTCAGGCAACCTATGACACTGGACAATGCTAGAAACTCATGGAGAAGTTCTTGCTCTCTGGTCCTGCTCTGTTCTAAGACTCTACCCTGCTCACACCAAACCGGTAGGGATATAGTTGTGAACAAAGCCCTCCCCATGGGCCACACAGTCTTTGGAGACCAACTGGCAATTAAGCACCTAATCACCATTCATTGTGAGCAGTGTAAGGAAGGGGCGTGCAGAAAGGCCACAGGCATGAATGAGCAATACAACATTCGTCCCAGAGTCAGTGTCCACACACAGAGCCTTCCTGGCTGGGGGGCAGCCATACTTGGGTCCTGGCATACTGGTTTTCTTCAGTGAGTTGCTTGGCTACAGCCAGACAGCTGTGAATGACCTTGGGTATTTCCCTGGCCCCTATAAGCAAGGCTTATAATTGTTGGGCTTGCCAACAATTCATTCTTCCATTCAATAAGTATTTGTTGAGTCTGTATTACGTACAGAAACTAGCTCATTTTACTTTTGCCCCAACTTCTAGCGGTGCCTCACTGAAGCACCTATACTGACTCCATGGTGGCTAGATGGGAGGAAGTGAGCCCTGAGAGAATGCAGTTCTAGATGTCTTCAAGAAAGGGCACCTGTCCTCAGGAAGGGCTCTTCTTTCCCAATGGATGGAGAGAGTCTCCCCATCCTCCCACTCCCTCCTACTGAGTCTTTACTGAATGGCTGAGCATGGGATGGGTAGCTTTAACCCTTAAGGTTGGCACAGTCTGGGTAGCACCCCAACTCAGGCAGACACTGACTTCTAGAAGTGACAGAGGCCCAGGGATGGAAACTTGCTCAGCCTAGGCCACCCTTCATAGAACTGTACTGAGCACAGTCTACTGAGCTCTTCCCTCTACCCTAAGTTCCCAGGCTCTCTCTGTATGCCACCCCAGAAGTTAAGGGGGACAGGGACACTCTCCCCACCACCAGGAGAGATAGACTGAGATGCAGATTTCCCAAATGTCACAGGGTCAGGAAAGCACCTGCGAACCAGGTTACAAGCCTCCACAATGGGCGCTCAGGGCCTCCTGGACATGCCTCATCCCCTCCCCCAGGGGTGTTCAGAGGTCCACTGCCCCCCCTACTCCCCTAGATCTCAACCTTCAAAGCAAGGGCCCCACAACCCCACCCCTCAGGGGGCCTCAATGGTGCCCATTGTCCAAGAGGCTGTTTGGCTTGACCCCCAGCCCAGCGAGCAGCACCACAGCAAGCTCAGAGTGGAATCTGCCTTGTGCCCCTCCTCGGTTGGCCGCCTTGGGGGAGCCTGCCGGGTGGGACCCCACTGAATGTGATCTATTGTCTTTGGGGTAGATTTAGGAAGTGCCAAGCTCCCATCAAACAGCCCTGCTCCCCAGGTAAAACAAAAAAAGGGCTGTTCATTTGGGACCTTTTCCCCTTATCTCCTTTTCCTATCTCCTCAGGCTTAGCTATGGTGTAGTGTTCAAAACCACTTCCCCTCTGAACCAATCAGAAGCCGGGGCTCACCCCGTGGCCCTGGGGTGAAGTTATTTATAAACGCCTCCCTGGATTATTTGAGCACAGTCCTTTCACACACCTCAGGAACACCTTTCGGCTGCCCGCTGCCCAGACGCACCTGCAGCCCTGCCCAGCCAGCTCTGTTCACCTGAGGTAAGCCCCACCCAGCCCAGCCCAGCCCACCCCACGGGGCTGGGGTCATCCCTGCAAGAGGGCGGGCACTGGGGTAACAGAGAAGGGCGAACAGGGACCAGCCAGTCACGCAGTGGGTACGTGCCAAGTGGGAAGGGCACTTTGGACCCTGAGTTTGAGAACAGCCCCCTGCTCATCCCCTTAGACCTGCCCATTGAACCCCCACTTCTGTGTAAGGGCTTCAGATGCTGGGAAGATCACATAAGGCAAAGGCTAGGATGGGGGAGACTACTAGACACCCCACTCCCCACCAAAGAGTACGGTAAAACAGTGATCTCCTCCGGCAAGCCTTCCAGAAAAGAACAGTGGGTAGTGAGCCTTCCATGGGCGCCTGCCTTTGAAGCTGCTGGCGCTGCCTCTCCCTCTCTTTCAAGTCCTGGAAGCAAAGAGCTCTTAATGTCTGGCTCATAGGCTGCTCCGTGTGTGCAGCCCTCTCCCCCTCCTTCTGCGCGCAGAGTTCCTCCTGCACTCGTTCACCTACCACCAGCTTGGGCCCTTAACGCGGACTTCATAGATTCTCATTTGTCCTCATTAAGCCTGCAAAGCTGGAAGAAGCAGAAGGAAAGGGAAGAATGGAAGAGGGAGCAGCTCTGTGAGGCAGGGGAGCAGGGCCCAGGCCCTGTCTCACAGCTCCATAGACCTCCAGCTTCTACCCGGCTGAGCCTGTAGCTCTTAGGGGTCCCAAGCCATCCTTGAGCAGCCCCGATATTCCTGGAAATCAACCTAGAGGGTCTTCAACCCAGGATAAGCAAATCTTTTATCATTCCAGTACTAACTGCCCACTCAAACTTGGTCCCATTGGGTCTGTGCAACAGAGGAAAACCAGCTTAGAGGTGTGCCCCTCAGCTCCCCATCTAAAAAGGAGGTCAGGTAGAAGAGAATTTCCCCTCCTAAATATCTTCACTCACAAAGACAGCCCTCTCCTAGAACCCCATGATTTCACACACATGCACGCGCGCACACGCGCACACACACACACACACACACACACACACACACACACACACACACACACACACACACCTCAGCCCTGTATTCAGAATGTGGCAAGAGCTTTCTGAAGACTGGTTGCCAGCTCTGAAGCTCATTTGTTTAAGATCCTGGGGCAGAAATGGATTCTTTTTCATCTTTTAGTGCCCAGAGACTGGCACATGTCAGGATAAAGTAAGTATGTGTTAAGATAGGCAGCCAGAGTCAGCTTGCCCAGGGAGTGGGCATCAGCTTGACACTGACCAAACTCCAAAGTGTGAGGGGGTCACTTCTTGGTGGATGGAAGCTGACCTGGTCTTACCTCAAGGCCAAAATGGACTTTGGTCCTGATTCTTGAACCTTCATAGGTCTCCTTGTGAGGACTTCCAAGTAAGACTAGACTTCTAGAAGCTTAAAGCTTAATCATGTCTCAAGGATCCCACGACCTTGCTCAGGTCTCACTGTTGGAAAGTATTACCTAATGCCTTGCCTCAATTCCTTCTGTCAGAACCCTTTTCCCCCTTTTCCTTCAATTCCTTCTGCCGGAACCCTTTTCCTCCTGGCAGCCTCTGCCCGCCTGTCCCCAGCAGGGAGAGCAGGGAAGAGGAAGAAATAAGGAGTGGAGTGAGTGGAGTGGAGACTCTCCCCTACAAGCAATACGATCACAAAACAACCAGAAAGAGGACCCATACTTTAGGGACATCCTCTCTGACATCACCCAGAAGACAATTAGACCAAGGCAAGGAAGAGACAGGAGATCTACCCAGGAAACATGGGAACCGCAGAAAGAAAAAAGGAAAGCTTTAGGGGTGTAGAAGTCTCTACAGCTTCCTTCCTCCCTCCAGGGACAGAGACTCCAGCTGAAACCCCTTTCTCCAGTTCCATCCCCCTTTCTCCAGTTCCATCCCGGGCTCATACCCTGACCCTGGCCAGACAGAGGTTACCCTTTCCCCCAGGGGGTCTCACAGTGATGGCAGGAAGGCAGTGGGCAGCCAGAGCCAAGGGGAAGCCTCAAAGTGACCTTTCCTCTCCCCAGAACACAGAGGCCAACAAGGTAGAAACTAGTGATAAGGACACAGGGGTAGTTGGCCAAGCCAGGGCTACTCCCATGTCTGGCACAATTGCGTCAATGAACCCCACACACACACACACACACACACACACACACACACAGCCAGACACACACACACACACACACACACACACACAGCCAGCCACACACACACACACACACACACACACACACACCAGACAAAGCCAGAGAGAAAGTCAGTAGAGGTCAAGATCTGATCTCAGACCTGACTGAAACTTCCTGCACTCCAGATATCCTGCCCTTTGCTAAAAATATTTACTGCTTTTCTTCCCTGCCATTCTGGCAACATCTGGAAGGTTAGGGGGCCGAGAGCTAGGGTGGAGGGGTGAGGAGAAGTCAAGCAAGATGAAGTTATTTGCCTGAGGCCACGCAGCAAGACAGAGAATCCTCAGATGTGATCACAGTAATAATAATGGTCAGAATTTATTGCACACTTACCAGAACCAGGCACCCTTCCAAACCTCTCCATGCATAATCTCGGGCACTAGGCCTGAGCCCATCTCTGAAGATAGCAACAAAAAACCCAACTAGAAATGTGATCAAGATGAGGTCCCAGTGGACTTTTTTGCAGGCACTTACTATAATGGGGGAGATTTGGTGGGGGAGGGGAAAGGGGGGAGAGGTCCCACAGAGTCCATTTGCCTTTTGCTTTAATTCCCCCTGATCCTCAGTCCCTCAGTCACCCAGACCACCCCCCACATTTCCTACTTTCTACTCTCCTCCCCTTCTCTCCTTTTATCCCCCTGATATTCCCAGTTCCCCCTGTAAGTCCCCAGCTTGTTGGAGATGAGGTTCCTTCCTTCCACGGTGGGGGAGGGGCAAACCACCTTTTTTTGTGCCTCAATATTCTCTCAGGTCACCTGCTCTTTGCTCCTGATCCTATAGGGGGATGAGAGGCGGCCAGGGGGCTGCCGCCGCCATGTGATGGGTGGAGCTCGTGAATACACCTATGGCAACAGAGCACTTGACTTTTTTTTTTTTGCCATCACTTGCCAGGGCTGTGTGTTTAACTTGGGATCAAACTGTCATGTCCGCCATACCTCCCTCCCTTTCTTGCTGCCACTTTCACCTTCCCACTCCAATTCAGCCCCTCTGGGGGTAGGACCCCATGGCTGTCTTAGCGCCCTGAGGATCCCCACCACTTATCTACAAGAGGTGAGGCCCTCCTCACCATGCTAGCTCGCCCTTTCCCTCCATCCCCATTTCCTCCACACTGCAAGGCCTGAGGGTTTAGTTGGGGATGAAGCGGACTCCCCTGCTACGCCTCATCCCACCAGAACCCCTTTGCAGAATTAGGAAGTGAGGGTACTCCTCACCAGGAGCTGGGGCCACTCTGGAGCCTGTGGAGTTTAACTCCATCATTGTCCTGGGCTAGCTGAAGCCAGGTGGGAGGTGGACTCCAGGCAGAGCCCTTGGCAGGAGAAACGAAACTCAGAAGTCCTGTCTCAGGCCACCCAATGGCCAGGAACGGGCACTGTGGATGCCAAAGCAGGCATCACCATTCCCCCTGGGAGGTCTGGAGCCCCTTCTGCCAGGAGCAGTTGAGTAGGAATCAAGTTCTGGTTCAGATCCATTCACCTCTCTCCAAGACTCCATTTCCTCTTTCACCAACCTGTGCCGCCCTCAAGTTCTGGTCAAGACAGAACTTCCCGATTCCAACTGGCTGCTGTGTTTTCCTTCCTTTGTGCGGTAGGTACAGAGGGGTTGTTAAAGCTCCCCAGGCCTTGTCCCTGGCTACACCCCATTCCCAGAATGAAGTGAACAAATCATGGGAAAGGAACAGGTGTTGGGTTGCTGTAAAACAAGGGGGCTTTTCCCCTCTGCTAGTTTGTGACACAAGGGACTCTCCAGTGCCCAGTCCCCAACTGGAAGGAATCCTAAAGAACTCAGTGGGCAGAGGAGACCTGAGTCACCCACCTGCTGTTCTCTGAAGGATTTCTACTGCCACGCCCCTTTCTTCCCACCTTGTCCTGATGGACAGCTAGGAATAGCCAAAGCCAATAGCAGTGTATGGGCTGGACAGGAGCCAAGAAAGATTCAAGGGGACTGAGATCACGCAGGGACAAGGCGGTCAGGAGAGGTTTCGTGGATGAGAGGACAGAAAGGAGCAGAGGAGGAGAGAGGAGGAGGAGGAACTGAAGCCGTTCTCAAGGAAGGGCAGGTCTAGAATGGCAGAAATGAGTCAGGGCACCTGGAGTGAGGAGAAAAGTCTGAGCAGAACCTTGAGCTTGTTAGAGGTGCTGAACAGATCCACCTGGATGGTGCAGTCACCCAGCCAACAAACCTACTGAAGCCAGCGACACCAGGCCAGAGGATTAAATAATAATAGTAATAATAATAATAATAAATACCATACCAGAGGGTTTTTTTTAAGTCAAAAATGCCAAAATAAGGAATTTGGACTGATCCTTCTCAAACCTAGGAAGACAGAGGCCAGAGAATGAGTGAATAGTCCAGGTATGAAGTCCAACTTGAGCATCTGGGGCAGAATAGAGACACAGAGGCAATATATAGGAGAGAAGGAAGGAAGGAAGGAGACTGAAGAGCTGAATGTGAAGGCTGAAGGGGGGAAGGGCAGGAGGACTGGGCGGCAGAGAGAAAGAAAATGGGGAACTAAGGAAATGGGGAGAATTGTTGGGGTAAAACCGTTGAAAAGGATGAGGAATTAATAGCACCTCACCCTCATAAGTCTCCTATTGGAACAGATAGACTTTGAAAGCTGTCTGGGTGAAAGCTTCAAGGGTCCTCACTTGCTGGCTAGCATGGAAGTAAAGGCTTCAAAATGTCATTTTCTACAGGGTTCTCCTTTCCTGGTGTAGCCTACCTCTCTGTGTGTGTGTGTGTGTGTGTGTGTGTGTGTGTGTGTGTGTGTGTGTGTGTATGTGTGTGTGTGTGTGTGTGTGTGTGTGTTGGTACTGGGGCTTGAACTCAGGACCTGGGTACTGTTCCTTTGCTTTCTTTTACTCAAGGCTGGTACTCTAGCCCTTGAGCCACACCTCCACATTGGGATTTTGGTGGTTGACTGGAGACCAGAATCTCATAGACACTACTGTCATGGTGGCTTCAAACCTTCATCCTCAGATCTAGCTAAGGTTACATGTGAGAGCCACTGGCACCTGGCTCTGCCTTGACATTTTTTGTCATCTCTTTGTGTGTGGTCTCTGGCCTGGGGCCCACTCCCTAACTGAAATTGAGCCTATTTCTAAAGCCAGGTCCAGAGCTCTGAGTCCCTCTCCTACTCATTACTCCCAAAGAGCAAACAAGCTGGAAAGTCAGACCCTGGACAGGGAGGAGCAAGCCCACCTTACCTCATGCAAGGTGAAGGGTGAACACCTGGAAATGGTCTTTCTATAAGGAAGAAAGCCACTCCCCACTTTAATAATAGTAATCATCGCCGTTACCATTTATGGAGTGCCCAGGAAAGGCCAGGGTGCTCTGCACACTTGATCTCAGTTAATCCTCATAGCAACTGCCTATGACTGTTATTATCCCATTTACAGATGAAAAAACCCTTTGAACTCAGGTCCTTCTGGCTGTAAAACTCCAGCTATTTGTTTGGTGCCACTCAGCATTTGTCCTTTGGAAATGTCTCACATGCCATGGTTCTCGCTCATTTCTGCCCATGTCTCCTCCAAACACCATTGGATGATTCACTCAACAAGCATTTGCATCGTCCTTACTAAATGCCAGGGGTTGGACCCCCGACCCCCAAATTATCTTCCATTGGGTAGTATCATGGAGTTTTGCCAGAAGTCCCACCTTTATCTGTCAGTCTCAATGGAGGTCCATTTCATCACCAAAGGACCTGGATGCCCCAACCCGGGTGCTTCAACTTGAGCACAACTTTGCTAAGGGCAGGAACTCGCGTTTGTATCATTCTTTCCATTTTACCTAAACGCTTCTTGATGAACTGGTTTGATTTTTATAACTATTCTGTGAGAAAGGAGCCTGCCTTCATTTTGCTAATGCGAAATATGAGGTTCAAAGAGGCAATGTTGCTAGGTACCTGTACTCCTAGCTACTCAGGAAGCTGAAATCTGAGGATCAAGGTTTGAAACCAGCCTGGGCAAGAAAGTCTGTGAGATTCCTATCTTCAATAAACTACTCAGAAAAAAGCAGGAAGTGGCACTGTGGCTCAAATGGTAGAGCACTAGCCTTGAGCACAAAATGGCTCAGGGACAATATCAAGGCCCTGAGTTCAAGCCCTGGGACTGGCAAAAAAGAAAGAAAGAAAGAAAGAAAGAAAGAAAGAAAGAAAGAAAGAAAGAAAGAAAGAAAGAAAGAAAGAAAGAAAGAAAGAAAGAAAGAAAGAAAGAAAGAAAGAAAGAAAGAAAGAAAAGAAAGAAAGCCAATGTTACCATGTCTCCCTCCCTTGTAAAGCCAGGATTTAAGCCAGGTTTCTGGAACCTTCCACAAAAGCCATCCAGCAGCCTACACTCCTCTGCTAACCTCCCCAACCCCCCAGTTACTCCCGTAGGGAGTCCAGAGGCATCCCCAACTGCCACCCTCACCCCATGGGGTTACACCTGTCCAACCTAATCTCCAGTCTTTTTCCAAACTGGCCACAGCTACTACATACAGGCCACTTCCCAAATATAAGTCCTCCCTCCTAGCATCCCCATCAAAGCAGCTTTTCCCAGCTCTAGGGCACAGGGACAGGACCAGGGACTGGAAATTAGAGGAGGGGAGGGGAGAGAGAGAGGGAGAGAGAACTCCTCAAGGGCCCTGGCACCCAGCTCTACCCAGCTCAGTTACTGGAGTGCCAGTAGGGTTGCGCAAAGCGCAAAGAGACCAGTACACAAGGGTGGGGGAAAGGCTAGGCCCAGGAAGCTGTGGGAGAGACTGCTGGCAGTGTACCATGTTGAGTTCCCCCACACACCATTGTCCCTCCTGGGGAAACCTGTTGGTGAAGTCCTAGGTGTCTTATTCAAGAAGGTCCTCCTGAGGTCAGCTTGGTCATCCCCCTGCCTCCGGGCAGGCTGTTTTCTCTCATTATTCCAAGCTGACTGGCTAAAGGGGGTGAGCCTTTCTGCCAGGGAAACTGAGGCCTAGAAGGAGAGTGGTTTGTGGGGGGGGGGTCACCATAGCCATCAGCTCCAGGTGCTGAATGCAGTTGTGGCCTCTACTCTTGTGTTCCCATCTCCCTTGAGCCTGGTGTTTGGCGGGGGTGACAGTGATGTCACAGGTGTGTGGCATGCCAGCCACGTGCTGGGCGCCAAACAAAACAGCCAGGGCGAGCCGTGTGTATCATCAGTGCTCGGGGAGGAAGGCACCAAAAGAAGTGAGTCTGGCAGAAAGACTTGACAGAGGGAGGGCAGGGAGGCACCTGGCTGCATGGGGGCGGGGAAGACCAGAATAAATCTTGGCTTCCCTGAGGACTGGAGAGAGAAGGCCTGGCTGGCACTGAATGATGCCCCTTCACCCTCTCCTCCTCTGCTTTTCCCCAAGCTCATAAATGCCCCAGACATGAGCCAGCCCAGGCCCCGCTACGTGGTAGACAGGACTGCGTACTCTCTTACCCTCTTCGATGATGAGTTTGAGAAGAAGGAGCGGACGTACCCAGTGGGAGAGAAACTTCGAAATGCCTTCAGGTAATGTGGCTGAGAGCCCAGACTCCTCTTTGCTCTGCTCCTTACCAAAATGGGATAGGCCTCCTCCACCAGGACTCTAAGACTGGGCTTAGGGAAACTGTGGGGAGGAGAGGGGAGATTCTGAACCCAGAATTTAAGAGCCTAACACCTCACCCATCTGGGACTCCTAGAGAGGATAAAGAGGAGGATCAAGAACTACCCACCATTTCAGAAGGGTTACCCTTGGCCACTTACGTGGGGCCTTCCCGTTGTCTTGATCCATCTCTGGAGTCTTCGAAGGAGCAGTAGAGGGACACAGCTTGACATGGAGAGCAGGAGGCTTCAGAGCCCCTCTCCGTGCCCTGCTCCCTACTTGCCCAAACACCTGACACTACCACCACCCTAGATATACCCTCTCCTCTCTTTTCCTCCTGGGTCTAGAGAATTCCTAGAGGAGGCCTTAAGTTCCTGGGTGCTTTGGAGCCTTCCATGTTGAGATCTTCCCAGCCCCCAGGCTCTTTCTGTTCTCTGATTCTTAGACGGTGGTGGTACAGAATACAGCCTCGCCTCAGAGGAAGGGGCTGCCCAGAGGCTCCCGTACCCACTTCCCCACACACAGACCACCCCCAGGAGCCCGAGGCCACAAGCTTCACCCTCTCTCTTCCCAGACTTCTGGCAGGCCTTGTGCAGGCCTGGCTGCGGGCTGGTTTCCGCTCCCTCGTGCCACTGAGGAAACAGCTGATTCAGTTACCTGGATTGAGGTCACTAGCAGGGACTGAAGTGGAGCTGCAGGTGGAACTGGTTCAGGCTAGGGGAATCACCCACTTGAGATTTTTCTCAAAGCCCAGCCCAGCCCTGCATCTCTCAGGAGGCTCCATCTCTGCAGTTATAGTCAAGGCCTTGGTGTCTAGCGCCTGGCCACTCGCTTCCTGTAGCTGTGACCCTCAGGTGGGTTCTACCAGCCCTTGGATTTAGTCTTTGTGCTGGAAAAAGCATGGGGATCTACTGTTGTATTCAAAGGTTGGGGTGATAAAAAGTTATAAAAGAGGTAGGGAGCTGACAATTCCCATGTTGCTGGCATAGGAGCCTTGAGCAGTGCCTGGCACACAGAAGGTGTTCCCACAAATACCTGCTGAAAGAATGTCTAGAAAGCTTATCCCTCCCTCCACTTCCCTCGGGGCCTCTGGGCAGGTGTTTGGCATCTGTTTCTAGCTCTCTTCTTTCAGACCGTAGATTGCTTTGCCCAACATATGGCCCGAATTGCACGTAAAGCTGCGCATGAATGAGCCTCTGAGTTATTATTCTTCCCCCAGCCAGCTGTCTGCTTGGAAGTCCACTTTTCTCTGTCACAAAGAAACCTAGTAGAGCCCTTGCAAGGGTTGGTTCTCTCCTGGGACATGGCTGTAGGGGTGGATTAAACAATTTCACACACAGACCTCCCCTTCCACCGTCCAGAGACAGGACAGGCACCCATGTACCTCAGAGGAGACAAGCAGCAAGCCACTCTTCTGCAGGATGTTATTGGGGACAGAAAAATCTGCCTAGATTTTTTTTTTAAGGCACAAAGCATTGTCTGTGTCGGTTCCAGCCTTGGGTGACATCCAGGAGCCCCAGTGTCAGGGAAACTATTGTTGAGCAACAGCAAAAAGCAAGAATTGGTGCCGAGCAGAAAAGGAAGCTTAATCAGAGGAGGGCAGTGAGTCACCAGCTGGGTCCTGAGTATTTGAGTTCCTTCACCTGGGAGAAGAAAAGCAAATCGCCACCCTCTTCCTGTCATCAATCTACCGGCTGTCCACCTTGAAGTCATAGGCTCTTGTTCCCGCCGCTCCGGGTTCCCATGAAAAGCTTTCAAGGTGTTCAACAAACAGGGAGAGTATCAGAACTCAGTACTCAGTTCGAGAAAGAAGGCCAGCAGGCAGCCATCACTCAGACTGCTGTTCAGTATTAGCCATCCATTACTTGTGCAGTCATTCTTTTATGCAACAAGTGCGCACGGAGCATGCTTCTGTAAAACACAAGGTATGCAAGAATGCAGAGACAGACTTCTTGTCACATGGGCTTTGCTTACTAGAGACAGTTGAAGGACAAATAATTACAACTTAAGTTGCAGCTGGAACTGTGGAAGACCAGGATGAGGCCAGGCCTATGTTCACTGAGGAAGGTAGGATCTCAGAGGAGCTTTTCCTGGACGAACGTCACCTGAGCTGGGGACCCGACACCTCAGAAGGCTGAACTACCCTGAAAAGCCGTACCTGGAAACCAAGTCTTATTGCGTTACCAAGTGAGGAGCTAGCGGTAAAAAGGCCTCCAGCTGATGCTTTGCAAACTCTCCAGAGAACGTTCCTGCTGCTGTGTGCCAGTGGTTCATTCCCATCTGTAATACTAGCTACTCAGAAGGCTGAGAGCTGAGGCTCACAATTCGAACCAGCCTGAACAGGAAAGTCTATGAGACGCTTCAATTAACCACCAAAAAGCTGCAAGTGGAGGTGTAGCTCAAGTGGTAAATGCCAGCCTTGAGTGAAACAACTAAAGGGCAGTACCTATCAAGCCCCAGTACCTGCACTGCACACACACACACACAGACACAGACACACACACACACACACACACACACACACACACACACACACAAAGCTCCAGCCTTCTCCCCTGAGTTTTCCTGGCATTCAGCACCATATGGACACTCAGACTCCTGCCAGATCTGAACAAATTGAGAATGAGTAAGATATTATCATCCCTTTCCAACCTGTCCTCTTCCCCTGCAGGTGTTCCTCGGCCAAGGTCAAAACCGTGGTGTTTGGGCTGCTGCCTATCCTGTCCTGGCTCCCCAAGTACAAGATCAAAGACTACATCATACCAGACCTGCTGGGTGGACTCAGCGGGGGATGTATCCAGGTGCCACAAGGTGCCTGGGCTCCCCCACATTCTCCCACCTCCACCCAGTCCCTCCGTGACCACTGTAAGCCAACCACACCCCTGAACCTTTCATCTCTTTGTGCCCTGCAGGCATGGCATTTGCTCTGTTGGCCAACCTTCCTGCAGTCAACGGCCTCTACTCCTCCTTCTTCCCCCTCCTGACCTACTTCTTCTTGGGGGGGGTGCACCAGATGGTGCCAGGTAAGGCCTCTCCCCTATCAGCAGGCAGGGTGACCTGGTTGGGGGGTGGGGGAGAGGAGGGAGAGTACCAGGTCTTTGATGACCTTGGAGAAATCACTGAGCTCAGTTGGCATGGCCTCTTCCGTCTTCCTCTCTGGAAGGAGAGAAGGGCTTCTTGGCCAAACAAGCCGTATACTACATAAGCTGAACAGATGTGAGAAATCTCCATCAACCCCCCAGGTGGGCCCTGGCAGGCCACTGCGGGCACGTTTGGAGTTCTCTGGTGCTAAGGGAGATGGAGCAAAAGGGCCTGGTCCCAGGGCTATGCAGTAATCCTTCCTCCAGGAGGAACAATGCAGGCCTGGGCCCCTGGCTGGTTTCCATGGGTGTGCTCCAAACCTCTGATTTTTGCTGACTGGGTGGGGCACCACAGGTACCTTTGCGGTTATCAGCATCCTGGTGGGTAACATCTGTCTGCAGCTGGCCCCAGAGTCGAATTTCCGGGTCTTCAATAATGCCACCAATGAGAGCTACATAGACACAGCAGCCATGGAGGCGGAGAGGCTGCACGTGTCAGCCACGCTCGCCTGTCTGACTGCCGTCATTCAGGTGAGAGGGGCAATCCCCCAGCCCTGTCAGGCCTCACCTCTGCTGTCAGACTGCCCTGGCCCTCCCTCAAAGCCCCCACCCCATGGGATGCAAAATCTGACTTAGGGCTCTGCCTCCTGTCTCTTTCCTCTCCCAAGGCCAAAAAGGTCGAAATGCCAAGCACCAGTGGTGCATGCCTGTAATCCCAGCTATTCAGGAGGCTGAGATCTGAGGTTCAGAGCCAGCCTGGGCAGGAAAGTCCTTGAAACTGTTATCTCCAATCAGTCACCAAAAAGCCAAAAATAGAGCTATGGCTAAAAGTAGTAGAGCACTGGTCTTGTGCACAAAAGGCTCAAGGATAGTGCCCAGGCCCTGAGCTCATGCCCCAGGACCAGCACATACACACAGAGTATCTTCTTACCTGTATCTAAGACTTTACCTAGACTAGCAATAATATTAAATAAAGCTGTCCTGAGTGTAAAGTCTGCCTAAAAGACTTGAAGCCTCTCTCCAATTCACCTTGGAGAAACCCAGCCCTCCGCCCCTTCCAGCCTCCTCTGCCCCAAGCCACAGCACCAGGGGTGCACTGTGAACTGAACACAGAGATTTTCCTCTATGATTTCGGGAGGGAAGCCAGCGGGAAGAGCACAAGAGCAAGCACAGTCTCAGGAATCACCTTTCCCTCATTCGTTCATGTAATGTTTTTCAGGTGTTTTGCCATGATAGGAACTGGGCTATGCCCTGAGGATACGAAGAGAAGTAAGAAAGTGAGCCCAGTTCACAAGTTGCTCCCAAGCCAGACAAAGGAAGTAGCCATGTCAACAGAGAGATTTGTGTACATGGAGATAAGCCGCACCTGTAGAGTTACTTGCAAACACTGAGGAAACCCAGGAGAGAGTCAGGGAAGAGCTGAGGTGACCCTGGACTTTAGTCTGGAAGCAAGAGTAAAAGTTAGCAGTAACTGAACGAACAAGCAGAAAGGCTGATCCAGCCAGCCAAGCTGGTCCAGACCCCAAGAGCACTGGGGCCCATGACAGTATAATCTGACGAGGAAGGAGAAAGCAAGGAATCTGGTGTGCCTAGGGGAGAGAGGCCTAAAAGAAGAGGCCAGAAAGGTAGGCAAGGAGCCAGGGATAGCTGGAGCCTGTCTTGGTTCAAGCTGACACTTTGAAAGGATTGTTGGGGCTATAAGAAATTGGTGACAGGTGGGTTTGAAGCAAGGCAGAGACCTGTTGGGAGATTTGAGAGAGGCTTGGCCGGAGTGACAGGGGCTAGAGTAGGGTAGTGGCCGTGGCGAGGGAGCTGGGGGGAGGGGGGTGGAAGGATGGAGCATTAACAGGGCTGGGTGAAAGACTGGATGTGGGAGGTGAGGGAGGGTGACTCCCCGAGTTTCCGATTAGGCAACAAGGTACATGACGGTGTCATTGACTGAGAGAGGAAGCCTTAGGGGAGGACCTGGCTCAATTTCAGATAAGGAACTGGAAGGTGAAGGGACAAAGAGGTCCATGCCCTAATGGACCACAGGTCTGGGGCTAACCACTCAAGGCACTGGGCAGGGCAGGACAAGGTCACGGAGGGCTGCTTTCTCTACAGGACCGTGTGGAACTCCAAGCCGGGGTTGGGTTGACCATCTGTGGTCTCCCCCACCATCTCTGTCTCTGTCTCAGATTGGCCTGGGTATTGTGCAGTTCGGCTTTGTGGCTATCTACCTCTCTGAGTCCTTCATCCGGGGCTTCATGACAGCAGCTGGTCTGCAGATTCTGATCTCTGTGCTCAAGTACATCTTCGGCCTGACCGTCCCTTCCTACACGGGCCCTGGCTCTATCGTCTTGGTACGTCTGGGAAACAGGTCTTGCTGATGGGGTGGGCCTGGGGCAGGCAGAGGGGCAGAGGTCCCTGCCTCAGGAAGTTCTGAGCTGCTTATTTTGACATAGCCTCAAACAAGGGCTGGCTGAGCCCCTGGACAGAGAACTTTCCAGGGTTCCCCCCCCCCCACCCCCGCCCCAGTGATCTCAAAGTCATGGAGGCTCTCTAGTTAATTCCAGCAGAAAACCAGAGGTACATTTCCACTAGTTCCTCATTCCAGTGTCTCAACCCCTCCCAGCTCAAGAAGACCTTCCTTAAGTCCAACCTTCATCCTTCCTCCTTTAGAGAAAACAAAGCATTCCATTCTAGAAAGATCTACTGATGTGTACTGGAGAAAGTAGTGGGAAATGAGCCTCTTTGGGACCTCCATGGACCATGAAGGCATCTCTTCCCCGGGTCAGGCGCCCAAGGGTAGGGCAGCATGGGAAGAAAGGATGGGAGCCTGTGAGCATGATGCTCTCTCCCCTAGACCTTCATTGACATTTGCAAAAACCTCCCCCATACCAACATCGCCTCACTGGTCTTCGCCCTCATCAGCGGCATCTTCCTGGTGTTGGTGAAGGAGCTCAATGCTCGCTACATGCACAAGATCCGCTTTCCCATCCCCACAGAGATGATCGTGGTAAGAACCCTGCCTGTGCCTCAGGATGGAGGGGCTATGAGGTGGACAATCCAGCTCCAGCCAGGAGCAGGGGGAACCCTCCCTTCTCCCCGCCCCACCACCCTGTTATCCCCACAAACAGGAAGTCACACGTGAATCCATTCCTGTCCCCTGTATGTGGTGCCTATTCCTCTCCTCCTCAGATTGTCCCTCAACCTCCCCCCTCCCCTTTCCACATGCATGGCCCTAAGAAGGCCAGAGACTGAGATTTGAGGCCCCTGATGAAAAGAGAGAGTTGGGAGAGATGGCTTCCTTGGTACCAACTTCGGAACAATCCCTGTTCTCTGCTTTGGGATTTGCAGGTGGTGGTGGCAACGGCTATCTCCGGGAGCTATAAGATGCCCCAAAAGTATCACATGCAGATAGTGGGAGAAATTCAACGTGGGTGAGTCCAGGTGACCCAGAGATCCGATGCCCCCACTCCACACCAAAGACTGGGCTTAGATGGTGATGATAAGACCTTGACAATTCATTAGAACCCGGATGACCCTGACCACATATGAATTACAGTGGTTACATTCCAGAGACCCCCCACAATAGGTGAAAATCCATGAAACAGGAGCATTAATCATCCCTCACCATGTCATGTATTACCATTTTGTGGCTTTTCACTTATCACGGGGGTTTCTGGAACACAACTCCCACAATAGGTGAGGGATCGCTATAAATGTATTTTCTTTAAGAACCCGTGCTCAGACGGTGAAGCTGCACTATGTGAACCACAATATAGTGAGGGACGACTGTACTAGAACTAGTACTAGTTACTGCCTAGAAGAGCCACACAGCCAGCCCTGAGCGCGCTGGCTGCTCTAAGAAAAGTGAGCCTTCACTGCCTCACTCCAGGGACAAGCCCAGGCACCCACTCCTGTTAAACAATTCTCTCTGATCAGCTGCTTGTTCGCGCTAGGCCTTGCTCTAGCGCATTGGCTTGTGTTAGCCATGCAGAATGGAAGGTGTGAGGATCAATCAAACTCAGGGTTGTGCTGGGTGCCAGGATGACATGGGCAAAGCTTGTTGTGCAGAATTGAAGCAGGGAAGGGAGGAAAGGCCTCACAGCACTGGGCGTGGGGAGGGGAGGGAGAGTAGGGAGCGGGGGGGGGGGAACACCATCTGTAAGTCTGCCAACTAATGAGCGGAAAGAATCTGGGATTCAGGTGTGCCTCCTTTGTAAACAGTCACGTGGCCTGCCCTGTGGGGGGAAAGGGGGTTGTCGTCAGTGAAATTGGGTGGGAAAAGCTGTGCCAAGACCCTGGCACCCAACGGGGACCTGGCGGGTCTCTGAAAACTAATTCAGCTGCCTTCCCTCTCCTCACACCCCTGGGCCCTGCCTCTTCTCTGGCCTTCTGGCAGGTTCCCCACTCCAGTGTCACCCATGGTGTGGCAGTGGAAGGACATGGTGGGCACAGCCTTCTCCCTGGCCATTGTGGGCTACGTCATCAACCTGGCGATGGGCCGGACCCTGGCCAGCAGGCATGGCTACGATGTGGATTCTAACCAGGTAGTTCTGGTCACCACCAAGGATGAACCAACATGAGCTAGCACATGGGGGCTGTGAATACAGCTACCGGAAGAGCAGGGTTCAGTCCTCGGTTCCGTACGAAGAGAGGGAGAGGGAAGGAGGAGGAGAGAGGAAGGGGAAAACAGCTCTTTGAGCTGAGCTGAGCAATAGGAGTGGAGGACTCTGGCATTCATACCAAGAGGCTGACCTCCTCTTGACTCCCCATTTGCGTGGCTGCCATGACTGGGTCTCTGCTCTCTACCAGCCCTGCCCCTCTCCTCCCCGCCCCCCAGGAGATGATCGCCCTGGGCTGCAGCAACTTCTTTGGCTCTTTCTTTAAAATCCATGTCATCTGCTGTGCCCTCTCTGTCACCCTGGCTGTGGATGGAGCTGGAGGAAAATCCCAGGTGAGCCCTATACTAAGAGAGTGGGACATTTGTCTTAGACAAGGCTGGGCGCTGCAGGCCGGCCTAGATCTTCCCAAATCTCCATGGCATCAAAGGCATCCGGAGGAAATTAATCAAAAGTAAGACTTCCACAGCTGCCCCTTGCCCCCAACTCTGTGTTTTGCTTTGTTTGTTGTTTGTTTGTGATAGGGTGTCACTACATCGTAGTTCATTTTTGCCTCAAACTGACCATCCTTTGTGCTGGGATTACAGGCATGGCTGAGCCACCATGCCCAGCTGTGCCCAACTCTTTCTCTGAACAGGTGGCGAGCCTGTGTGTGTCTCTGGTGGTGATGGTCACCATGCTGGTCCTGGGGTCCTACCTGTATCCTCTTCCCAAGGTAAGAGCTCAGTGGGAAAGCAGAGGACAGAGAGAGCTTGGGCAAGATTCACAGATTGCCATGCTAGGTCTTACTCACACCTGTGAAGGAGACGAGACTGGTTTTATTGTCCCCACTTTAGATGAGGGAAACTGAGGCTGAGCATCTGATCTGGCCTCAGAGTCTTCTCCGTAGGCAGTATGTTAGACACTTGTGGTTGCTAGACACCTTCATACACCCTCAAGGAGAGTTTAGAGACAAGGGAAGTGGAAAGACAAACATGGGGTGAGGATGAATCCCAGCCCTCTAGTGGCTATCTCGAGCAAAGAGATTGAGGGCTCTGTGGGGGAATGGTCTAGAACTCCAACTCTATCCTACTAGGCTCCAGGATCAAGTATATGATCCTGCTCCTTCCTATAGGTGACAGGGAACAATGTTCTGTTTCTCCAGGCTGTACTGGGAGCCCTGATAGCTGTCAACCTCAAAAACTCTCTTAAACAACTTGCGGACCCCTATTACCTGTGGAGAAAGAGCAAGCTGGACTGTGTAGGTATTGGGTAGCTTCCGGGCACCCATCCATGCCCTTGACCTTCTGTGACCTAACCTCAGCATGAGCTCTCTGGGCTCCAAATTAGCACAGTGCAGTGATCTAGAGTCCAGACTTTCTGATGTTCAGGTTCTAACGCAACCATTTCCTGACTCTGTCTTACCACAAGTTCCTTTGCCTCTCAGCATCTCATCTGTGAAGTGACCATCTCATGCTCTTGAAACCCCTGGGTTGCTTTTGGGAAAGAAATGGGTTAAAAGAAGAAAAGTGTATGTTACGTGAACTGTATCTATACTCAATAAGATTTAGGTCTTAACTATTTTTATGACTTATAGTTCCAAAAGTGCAAAAGGAAACCATTTCATAGAAAAGCCTGTAAACAAACAAACAAAAAAGCAATGTGAAACGCAGGGTGTTGAGCAAGTGATGAGACTTCTTTGGGGTTCTATTTCCTCATTTCTAAATGCTGTGAAGTCAGATTCTGCATCATCCTCTGCTCCTGAGGATTAAGTGAGATTTCATTGGGAAAGCCCAGCTTAACCATGAGAGTTCCCCAAGCAGAACTTACTGTGGCTAGTGGCCCTGCCCCACTGTACCATCTGGGACTGCTGGTGATAAAGGCTATGGCAGCATATCCCAATGCTGCATTATCTTCTTTAAGATAACCTAGAGGGTATTTACTCACCTCCTTTAAAGATGGCTGGCCAAGGCTCAGAATGGTTGAGTAAAACCCTCAAAAGCCACAGAGGAAGAAAGTGGCCAAGTCTAGGTGGGATCTCCAGGTCAGGTTGTCCTGCCTCCTGGGAAAGGGAGGTGTGGCTCACTCATGCAATTCAGGAAAGGAAATCTACAAGCCAGAGAGGTGGTGATCCATCTGGGGTTCCATCTGGGGTTCTCCCCCCACATACCAGTAAGTGAGCAATGGGGAAAGGAAGAAAACATGTGGTCCTAATTCCACCCCAAGGACCTGCTTTTACCACACCCCATCCTCATGTGGCCACTTGAGCATTGTGTGTGTATGTGAGTACTGAGGCTTGAACTCAGGGCCTGGGTGCTTTCTCTTATCTTTCTTGTTCAAGGCTGGTGTTCTACTACTTGAGCCACACCTCCACTTTTGGCTCTTGGCTGATGAATTGGTGGTGAGAGTCTCACGGACTTTTCTGCCAACACTGGCTTTCAAACTATGACACACAGATCTCAGTCTTCTAAGTAGCTAGGATTACAGGCATGAGCCACCAGCACCTGGCTTCAACTTGAGCCTTGACATAGGAATCCAAACAGACTGATTTCACTGAGAGGGCTCATTTGAGAGCTCCTAAGGGCCTGTATCGGATGACCCACACAACCAGGCCCCAGACCCAGGCCATCAGTTCAGGAGCTCAACCCCTTTCAAGCATATGTAGCTCCCTATGAGAACAAATGGAAATTCCCATTTACTGACTGCTCACTGAAGCCTTCACTAGCAAGGGGCTTGTGCATCCCTTCATTCCTTCTTCATCCCTTCCTCTCCCTATGTAGGCTAGAGTTGCTATAAAAAGGCAGAATTTTCTTAGCACATGTGTGGTCCTGAGTTTGATCTCCAGCATGGCAGACAGATCTCCAGACAGACAGAAGGGAGGGAGGGAGGAAAGGAGGAAGGGAAGAATGGAGGGAGGGAGACAGGGAGGGAGGGAGGAGAAAAATAGGTAAGATCATGCAGCTACACTCAATCTAAGGGAAATAAATAAGTATAGCCAAAGCACAAATGTATACACCACTGAGAAAATATTATGACAAAGGAAAAAAAGGCATAGTCTGAGATAGTGCTCGTTGAGAAGGGCTAAACTAATCCAGGAAGGCTTCCTGAAAGAGGCCGTTTTGCTCCCCAGCCCTACTTTCGACATCTCTCTTTTCACAGTGCGTGTGGGTGGTAAGCTTCCTCTCCTCCTTCTTCCTGAGCCTGCCATACGGAGTGGCCGTGGGTGTGGCCTTCTCAGTCCTGGTTGTGGTCTTCCAGACGCAGTTGTAAGTAACAGCCCCTCCCACTTGGGCACAGTAGTGGGGTCACTGTATCATGGGGGAGGGGGGCACCAGGGCAGAGGACTACTGCTGTGCTCTTCCTGTAAAAGGATCCAGTCATCTAGGCTGAGGGCACCAGGCAGAGGGGCAGGGCCAGAGGAAGGAGAATGGGGAAGGTCTTTTCTTCTTGAGGATGAAGAATCAGGAAGTGGTGATTTTAAGGCCTGTCAGACAAGCCCCAGTCTCGAGGCCATGTCACGTGCTTGGGAACTTACCTGTCCTAGTCTAGCCACAGGCCACCAAACATGTGTCTCCTATGCAGAAAGATGAGCACAAACAAGTCCCGGATGAGAACAGGATCCTGGCCTGCCCTGGGCCCTTGTGAGCCCGCCCCCAGCATCATCCCAGACCTGTAGGCCTGTGGCATGGCTTACGTTTTTGTTTTCCTTATCTAGTCGGAATGGCTATGCTCTGGCCCAGGTCATGGACACTGACATCTACGTGAACCCCAAGACCTACAGCCGGGTAGGTCATCCATGCCGATGACTTCTCTCTTCTGTTCTGTTCCTCTCCCCAAGAAGTGTTTGCACACACAAAACAAAAACAAAACAAGAAAAAAAAGATAGTGAAGACATTTCCAAAACCTGAGTTCAGTCTCCCTGTCACAGGCCCAGGAAATGGAGGGGATTAAGATCGTCACTTACTGCTCCCCTCTCTACTTTGCCAACTCTGAGATCTTCAGGCAAAAGGTTGTTGCCAAGGTAAGGCTCAGGCCTTGGTGACCTGAAGGGCTGAACAATGAGTGGCTGGAAGATGGAAGCAGAGCGAGCTGGGAGTCAACAGCAGGCCACCCCACCCAAGGTACAGGTCAGGATGGCTGTTGGCTTGTCTCCCCACAGACAGGGATGGATCCCCAGAAAGTATTACTTGCCAAGCAGAAGTGCCTCAGGAAGCAGGAGAAGAGGGGAGCGATCCCCATGCAGCAGAGGAAGTCTCTCTTCATGAAAACCAAGGTGAACAAAGGCCAGGAACAGACCTCAGGCCTCGTCTGCTCTTGCCTCTGGCTCCCCAGCTCCCTGGGTCATGTCTGCACTCTGTCCTGGCTCTGAACCTCTCTAAGCAGCACCAGATAAGGACAGTAGCGAATGTTCAGGTGCCCAGCCAATCCAGATTGGCAAGGGGATGGAGTGGTTGTGGGAGTTTGGGAGAAGCAGGCAAATATGGACAAACACAGAAAAGCGATCAGCTATCCCTAAAGGGTCTTCCTCCCCAAACAGAGAGGGGCAGAGGCGCTGGGGTTTCTCTGGAAGGCTTGTCTGCTTTTGTCCAGGTTGTGTGGTACCAACTGTGCTGGCCCTACCTCAGGAAGGGGCCGGAATCTATGCCGCGGAGCTGAGCTCTTGGTCTCCACCCGCATCCTCTCCCTGGCTTTTCCTATAGCCAAGTCTTCTCCAGTCCCATGGTCTCTGACTCTGCCTCCTCCCCCCACCCCCTCCACAGACTGTCTCCTTGCAGGAGCTGCAGCAAGACTTCGAGAGCCCCTCCCCGACCGACCCCAACAATAACCAGACTCCTGCAAATGGTGCCAGCATATCCTACATTACCTTCAGCCCCGATGCCTCCTCAGCCACCCCCTGTGAGCCCCCAGCCTCTGCTGAGTCCCCACGGGAGCCCAGTGACACTCTGGCCAGCGTTCCGCCCTTCATCACCTTCCACACCCTCATCCTTGACCTGAGCGGAGTCAGTTTTGTGGATTTGATGGGGATCAAAACCCTGGCCAAGGTGAATCCTCAGAGGAAGAGTGCAGGGCCTCCCTCGCCCAATCCCCCAGGCTCCCTTTCCTTAGGGTCCCCGTTGTGGGGGGAAGGGCGCTTGAACTCAAGGCCTGGGCCTTGTCCCTCAGCTTTTTCACTCAAGGCCAGTGCCCTGCCACTTGAGGCATACTCTTCTTCTGGCTTTTTCATAGTTAATGAGAAATAAGAATCTCATGGACTTTCCTGCTTGGACTAACTTGGAACCATGATCCTCAGCCTCCTGGAGGAGCTAGAATTACAGATGTGAGCCACTGGCACCCAGCAAGATCTTCATTTGAACAAGCCAGGGAGGTTAGGGCCCTAAGGACCTGTCTTCTCTCCAGAAGTAACCAGGACGATGCTCCCTACAGAGCAGGCTGGGCAGTGGGTAGCTAGAAAGGGCTGCCCAGCCGCAGGCCCCACTGCTCGCCAGCCCTAGCACAGGCCGCCTCGAGTTCCCACTCAGGTGCCCAGGAACCCACGCCAGGTTCCTCAGGAGAAGTTAGCTTGCCTTCCCTGTATATACTGGCCAACTAAAGAGAGAAGAAACTTTCAACACCCCACTCCTTGGGCCAAATATACTGAATGGATGATGCCCATTGGGTGGCTTTTCAGTGGGCCCTCTAGGACCAGGGAGTCAGCAAAGCAGGAGGACAGAAGGGCAGAGGATGTACAGGCTGAGGTTACCACCAGCTGGGGACAGAGAGAAGGCCCTTTCCCCAGCTTTGGGTCTTTACCTGCTTCCCTGGCTTAGACCTGTCATCCAGGCCTGAGCCAAGGTCCTCTCACCCCCCCCACCCCCCCACCCCGCTGCCTCTGCCTAAAGCCACACAGTTGTGGAAAGAGGCAGAGCTAGGTATTAAGCACCGAGTGCCAAGATCTGATCCCATAAGAAGGGCCTCAGCTGGGCACAGGTGTGAGCCACCTGTGAGGCTGAGATCTGAGGATTATGGTTCAAAGCCAGCCCAAACAGGAAAGTCCATGAGATTCTTATCTCCAATAAACCACCAGAAAACCAGAAGTGGTGCTATGGCTCAAGTGGCAGAGCGCTCGCCTTGAGCTGAAGAGCTGAGGGACAGAGCCCAGGCCCAGAGTTCAAGTTCCATGACCGACCAAAAAAAAAAAAGAAAGAAAGAAAGAAGGGCCTCAGTGCTGGGCGCTAGTAGCACCTAGCTACAAGAGGCTGAGATCTGAGGATCACAGTTTGAAGGCAGCCTGGGCAGAAAAGTCCATGAGACTCTAATCTCCAATTTGATCAGCAAAAAAAAAAAAAAAAACAACCAGAAATGGCACTGTGGCTCAAAGTGATAGAGCTCTAGCCTTGAGTGAACTCAAGGCCTAGGCCTTGAGTTCAAGCCCCAGGTCCAGTGGGGGGGGGGGGGGGGGGGGCCTGCCGTGACTTGAAGAGCCCGGCACATTGGCAAAGCCCCATTTCCGCCCCACTTTCCAGAGAAGCCTTCAGCCAACACTCCAGAGAGAAGTGGTGCGCGCGCTCACTCGCTTGCTCGCCTGCTATTTTTGTCTCCGGCAGCCAGGGCTCTCAGGGCTGCTTATTTGTTTGGCTTCCCTTCTGAAGTGCGTTTTGTAGGTCACTTTTGAAGCCCACTCAGAACATTCCTTTCCTTTCCGCTCCCTCCCTCCACACTCTAGCTGAGCTCCACCTACAAGAAGATTGGAGTCCAGGTCTTCTTGGCAAACATCCATGGTAAGAAAAGGAGGGGCATTTTAGAGGACAGACAAGGGGATGGAGTGGGAATAGGTTGGTGGGACATTGAATGAGAACACCCCCATAGGCCCCCAAACTACTGCCGCTTCTAAGCACTCCAAATACAAAGTCAAAAGAGACAGGGAAGTTGGAGGAAGGTGTAGAGTTGAGAACAGACAGAATTCTAATCTGCCCCATCACAGATTTGCTGTGTATCCTGAGCTAGGTCATTTTATCCGTGTAAGGATCCACTTGCAGTCATGTTTGGGGGTGGAGGTTGGAGTTTTTTTGCTGGTCCCCAGGCTTGAACTCAGGGCCTAGGCACTCACTGTCCCTGAGCCTCTTTGTGCTCAAAGCTAGCACTATACCACTTGGGCCACAGCACCACTTGCAGCTTTTTCTGTATGGTTTATTAGAGATAAAGTCTTGCAGGGGCTGGGAAGGTGGCTCAGTGGTAGAGCACTTGCCTTGCATGCCTGAGGCCCTGGGTTCGATTCCTCAGCTCCACATAAGCAAAAAAGAAAAAAAGCCAGAAGTGGCGCTGTGGCTCAAGTGGTAGAGCGCTGGCCTTGAGCTGAAGAGCTGAGGGACAGTGCCCAGGCCCAGAGTTCAGGCCCCATGACTGGACCCCACCCCCACCCCCAAAAAAAGTGTCTTGCAGACTTTCCTACCCAGGCTAGCTTCAAACTGCAATCCTCAGCTCTCAGCCTCCTGAGTAGCTAGGATTACAGACATGAGCCACCAGCTCATGGATGCAGCCCAGCTTGCATCCATGTATATTAAGAGGACTAACTAATGAACTCAGGGATCCTCTCCAAATAAGAAATTCCATGAATCTATATAAACACAGATTTATCTTTGTCTATACACCCTAACAACCCATGGACATCACAATACAGTCTTAAATACACACACACTTAAATATAAAAAAGAACACATTACATAGCCCCAAAGGGATGGCTGCTCATCAAGGAATGAATATTCAGAGTTAGCATATGTACCAAGTACAGGGATGAGTTCAAGGACCCAGGAGAGAATGCAGAGAGAGAGAGAGAGAGAAAGAGAGAGAGAGAGACTCCTGCAGAGGGTCCCAGCCAGCATGGCTGCATGTTCTGGGCTCTTCAGAGACCCTGCAGAGACAATCTGCAATGACCATGACCTGCTCCAACCTGCTCCAGAGTTAATCAGTGGATTCCTCTCACCCTCCTGGGACAATCCCTCCTGAAACCCTTTGATAAGTCAGGGGTCTGCCATACATTGGAAGTTACAGAAAACATCTAGGTAAAAAAGAGATAGGATAGGCCTTAGAGGATAGAGACCATAGCCCTGGTTCTCACGGATTTGTCAGCCAAAGCACAGATTCTCTACATCAGACTGCTTCCTTCTGCAGTCTTCCTTTTGAAGACTCAGCATCCTCAAACTCATGTTGCCCCCTGCTGGCCAGAAGTGATATTGCAATGACCAATGCTATGGCCCTCTGGTACCACCAAAAAGCACAAAACTAGAGCCTCTCAATTCCTCCTCCCTGCTGGCTCCACCTCCTTCCCCTCTCACAGCTCTAACCCACAAAGGCCTCTATTTCTCTGAAGGTGCTCTTGCCTCTTTCCAGCCCAGGTGTACAATGACATCAGCCACGGAGGTGTCTTTGAGGATGGGTGTGTAGAGCGCAACCATGTGTTTCCCAGCATCCATGATGCTGTCCTCTTTGCCCAGGCCAATGCCAGAGAAGCAGCCCCGGGACACAGCTTCCAAGGGGTAAGTTCTTTGCACCTGAGGAATCAAGAACCCCAGAGAACACAGGAGAGACAAGGTTTGAGTAACAAAACCCATTCTGCCATCTCACATTTCTCAACCTCAACCATTAACCTACCTCACAGGGCTTTCCTTCTGCTCATGTTTTAGGATTAAATGATAATTATACACATTGGTCACTCAAAAACAATTCATACATGATTTTAACCAGGCACTGGTGGCTCATACCTGTAATCCTAGCTACTCAGGAGACAAAGTCCATGAGATGCTGATCTCTAATTCACCATCAAGAAGCCCAAAGTGGAGCTGTGGCTCAAGTGGTAGAGGTCCAGCCTTCAGGAAAAAGCTAAGAAGAAATGCTCAAGTAAGAATAGTTCTAGGCACAAGTAGCCTTGGGCACAAAAGCTCAGGGACAAGCCCCAGGACAGACACAAACAACAACAACAAAAAGACCAAATTCTCAAAAACAGAAGAAAAGGAAAAGCTAGAGACAGTGGCCAGGCTCTGAGTTCAAGTGTCAGTACTGGTGTGTGCGTGCGTGTGCACACGCACACACACACAAAACTATTCATACATGATTTTTAGACTGTGCTGACATTAACATCCTGACTGCACACTGCCCCCATATTCTAGCCATAAATTACACCCCATATTCTAGCCTTGCCAGTCTCTCCCTACCTTCTCTTTCTAAACAGGCCTTGGGGAAATGGAGGGAGATGAGTTTGCCTGCCTGTTTTAATTTAGCAGAGCTTGGAGATTTCAGACTGATGATGGATGAAGAGGCTGAGTCTGAGTTTTGTCTCAGCCTCTTGACATTTAATTTACTAGCTCAGGAAGAAATATGCAAATGAGACACAAATAATATCTAGGACTCTAGAAAGCTAAAGAGAGGAAAAAACAAGCCCAGGCTACTAGAGGTCCTAGCTCCCGTCTCCCCAAGCCAGCTTTCCCCTCTCCTAGCTCAGCCCTGTCCTTGGCCTCCCTAGACTGTATGTGCCCCCCTTGCCTCTGTTAAAAAAAAAATCTGTCCCTAGAGCTACGATTTGCTCTTTGCCTTAAGAGACCAATGAAGGTGAAGCCATCTGTTCCAAGTGCACAAAGACTGCCCGGAAAAACTGGGCCTGGGCATCTGCCCTTCATACCAAGGGGGAGACTGGGAACACCAGGCTTTCCTGCTTCACGAGCTCCATCCGTAAGCATAGCTTCTGCCTGAATCCTGTTACTACACCAATAATGGCCAGTGTTACAGTTTATATAGCATACATTATTTACACGTTTATAAATCATTCATATCATGTATTTAGCTACTGCCGAGCATATTCCTATATAAATTTCATGCACTTACACTCCTCTCAGCAGCATGGTGGAGAAGCAGCCAGCAAAGTGACTCTGTTTATCCACTCGTTAAGCAAGCCCAGACAGAGAGGGAAGGAATTCCCCCAAGGTCAAGCCAATGCCTCTTGCAAGCCAGGAAACCTTCCCAGCCTCTACTGGCCCGGGAAGGAAGGACAGCCCTAAGTACAATTGCCCAGTGGAAGGGGAAGGCACAATGTGCTGCACCATGGCCCAGGTCAGGGAAGAGACAAGAAATGTAGGAAACATGGCACCCACCAGAGCCTGCCACCATGCACCAACTATTGCCACATCTCATTCTGTTCCTGCTTCCTTCCTTCAGGCTCCCGGGGACACTGAGCTCTCCTTGTACGATTCAGAGGAGGACAGCCCCAGCTACTGGGACTTAGAGCAGGTAAGCAGAGGGCAAACTGGAAGGGAGGGGAGGTGGGGAAGGTAAGCCTCTAAATACAGATGCACACTGGCCTATCACCATTGGGCAAGAGCAGCCACCTTGAAGGTAACAGAATTCCATCCAAGTTTCTTCTTTTTCTCTGTGTGTGTGTGTGTGTGTGTGTGTGTGTGTGTGCCCGCGCGTGCATGCGTGTTTTTATGCACATGTGCACCAGTTTTCAGGGCCTGGGCCCTGTCCCTGAGCTTTTTCATCCAAGGCTGGCACTCTACGACCTGAGCTATGTCTCCACTTCTACTTTTTGCTGGTTAATTGGAGATGAGTCTCATAGACTCAGATCTGAGATTGTCAGATCTCAGCCTTCAGTGCCTGGCTTCATCTTTCTTTTGGGAGCACTTCTTCACTCTTCTTATTCCCTAAAAGGCATCTTGAGAGAGGGGAGAGTCGCTGGACCAAATTGTGGAGAACCTACATCTGTTCTTCAACTCTTTGGTCCTAGACAAGCCCCATGACCCAACTAGACACCAGGAACACATTCGTAACACTTGTTCCCCACACAGGTGGTGTGGGGAGCCATTTGCTCTTCCACTAACTCAGTGGCATTTAAGGTGTACCTGCTAATTGCTTGACCTAATTGCAGTTAGACGTCAGTTGACAAGATAAAGGCCCCTGCTAAATGCTGGTCGTTCATGACTATAATCCTAGCTACCCAGCAGGCTGAGATCTGAGGATTGTGGTCTGAAGCCAGCCCAGGCAGGAAAGTCCGTGAGACTCTTATCTCCAATTAACCATTAAAAAAAAGGGAGTGGGGCTTAAGTAGTAGAGCACTAGCCTTGAGGGGGGAAAAAAACGACTCAGGAACAGCTCAGGCCCTGCATTCAAGCCCCAAGCTGCAGGGGGGGGGGGGGGGGGGGAGGTGTGGGAATGAATCCTGTATGGGATTAAATAGCTTCTCATAGTGAGAACTTCACAACTCTACCCTTATTTTACCTAATGAACTAAAGGCCAAGGAGAGTCATGTGGAAGCTCACATAGCACAGGATACAATCCACAAGCAGATTCTAGCACTTTCTCCTGTCACTGCTATGCCAGTTCACCTATTAAGCTAGCCTTTGTCTCCCCTGTTGACACACATACACATGCCTCATTCTGGCTGGGCAATCAGAGGCCTTGAGCTCAGGGCCTTGAGCTCTTGCTTGGCTTTTTTTGCTCAAGGCTAGTGCTCTAACACTTGAGCCACAAGTTCCACTTCCAGCTTTCTGGTAGTTAATTGGAGATCACAGACTCACACACTTTTCTTCTCAGGCTGACTTCAAACCTCTATCCTCAGATCTCTCAGCCTTCCGAGTAGCTAAGGTTGACAGGCATGAGCCACCGGCAATGGCTGACCGTTCTAAGACTTTCCCTTCATCTTGTCCTTCCTTCCTGTGGCCCCTGCAGGAGATGTTCGGGAGCATGTTTCATGCAGAGACCCTGACTGCCCTGTGAGGGCCTGGCTGCTCCCTGTGCTGCCTGCAGAGTGCCTGGCACCTGGGATTTCTGTGGAGGATAAGCCCAGTATCTCGGGGATCGACAAGGGAGAGGGGAATACATCCACCAGGACTCTTAACTCCTCTTCCTTCTTCCTCCCCTCCCAACCCCTCCCTCCTTTCCTGTGTCTTTGGAAAGTAGGGGACCCTGCTTCTGTGGAGGTGAGAATACCCCCTCCTATGTCCCCCAGGACCAACAATGGGCAAATCTCCTGCTCACTCTACCCCACCCCCACCATGTCCTGCCCTGGTTATGGTGGGGGGGGGGGGGCTGATGGATCCCTTGGACTTCCAGATGTTCAGAATGAGCCAAGAACAGAAGGGTAAAACATGTGGTGACTTGGGGCACTATGGCCCGTAGGCTATGATATCAATGAACACAGGGATGAACTTGGTTAGGATGCTGAGGCTTGACCCCCCTCTAGCTGCCCCCAACTCTGTGCCTAGGCAGCTCCGTACCTCGGAGATCCAGTGCTCCCCACAGCCCTGTCCCTCCCTCCGCATCCTCCCTCCTCACCAAGGCCTTCAGACCTCAGCCTGGGAAGTAGCCGGGGATCTCTAGCCACCTCCCCAGGGACAGCCTACCAAGAGCCACCTCCTGAAACATCGCCACCATTACCCATATGCCACCCCCTTCTACTGTAGGCTGCATAGGAACCCAGAAGGATGATAGGAGACCAGCAGAACTTTCTGACAACCTAACAACAGTTATCACTCATTCTGTACAAATGCTTGGGAGAACCTCTCTTTGGACTGGAAACATGGAAGAGGGATAGCTGCCAGTACCAGGCCAGGCAAACTGAGGGGGACCTGGACGCTGACAGTCCCTCCACCACCGCTTTTCAGCCTCCAGGTCCCGCCAGGAAATGCTTCCCCTAGGGAAATTGGCCTTATTCTTCTTTGCTTGGCAAAGAATCCATCATTTTAACTTGCCATTTATCTACTTGTAGCATAAAGCTGTGATAGGGTCCTTCCACTAGACAAGAAGAGGCAAGTAAGTCCCTAGGGAACAGCTACAGATGTGAGGAGAGGAGGGGCTGGTCCAGATGGGGCCTTCCTCTGCAGGCTCTTGACCATCTCCACACCAAAGGCCATCTTCCTCTGGGATAGATGGAAATAGGGAGCCAGGCACCAGTGGCTCACGCCTGTAATCCTAGCTATTCAGAAGGCTGAGATCTGAGGATCACGGTTCAAAGCCAGCCCGGGCAAGAAAGTCTGTGAAACTCTTATCTCCAATAAACCACCAGAAAACCTGAAGTAGCGCTGTAGCTCAAGTGGTAGAGCGCTAGCCTTGAGCTGAAGAGCTGAGGGACAATGCTCAGGCCCAGAGTTCAAGCCCCATGACCCACAGAAAAAAAAAGAAAGAAAGAAAGAAAGAAAGAAATAGGGGTTAAGTTCTCCATGTATGTAGGGAGATGACAAGAAGAACCCCACTGTTGACTTGAAAGTAGATAGGTTCACATTGTAAGTGTTTTGTTTAAATAATAATAATATCCATGGAAGTGCACAGAAGATCTTTTAGCTTCTCTCACCTATGTCTGCTTTATGACCTCTGTCCCGAGTAGGTTGGGCAGGCCCAACCTTAATTCCACTTCCTAACTTCAGCCAGACGTCGCATTCGCTAGCTGCTGTCTGTTAGCTAGCAAATCTTCTTAGAGTTAAAGGAGCTGATGCTGGCAAAGAACCAGCACATTTTTGGCCCATGAGCATTGCTTCTCTGTGAATTCATTATGCCATCCTGACTGCCAAGGGAGCTCAAAACTTGGAAGGCAGAAGACAATGTTATCTGGGATTCACCGTGCCCAGCACTCGGAAGCACCAAATTCCAAGCGGACAAGAAACCTTAGCCAATGACAACTCACCTCCCCTACTCCACCTCCTTCAAAGTGGAGCTCAGGCCTCAGAGGTGGGAAAAGGTCACAGAGACTCAGGACAACCCAAGGCAGTGACACCCTTTGAACCAAGTGTCTAGGTCCTCTGGGGACTCGTTGAAATGATCATTAATCCTCAAAAGCCAGCCCCAGGACTGGAAGGGATTGCTAATTCACCCTGACCTGGAATTGGGGCTCCAGAAGGAATCTGATAGACATGTATGGCTGTATTTGGAGCTCTGGCGGAGGTGTGATTGGGAGCATATGAGCCAAGGGAAGATGTTGAAGAAAACTCAATGCCTGGGATATTTTGGAAAGAACATAAATGTCACACAGTCTGCTCAGTTCCGAACATGATGGAGGCAGGACAGAAGGGGACAATGTAACAGAATAATCCAGAATTTCAATACTTTTAAACATGCTTCCTGATAATGACCTGTAATGATAGGATTCCCAAAGAGGGCTGAGAACCTCTCACGATGCTTGTGTAATTTATTTAATTTAAGTGTCATTCTCCTTTTTGTTCATTTTGGTAATAAAGTGGTTTTGAAGTGCACGTATTTGGGTGGTTTTACAGAGCAACAAACAAGTCCCCTCCAGGGACAGATGGATTGGCTTTGCACCATCCTGAGAAGATGCAACATAGACCCGAGCTGGCTAGCACTTGGGCCTCTGAGCACCTGGAACACCAGCTTCTGGTCTTTCGCTCCTAGGAATGAACATTTTCATAATCCAGCTGCAGAGCAGCGATCAAGGAGAGAAATCTAGACTGAGTAGTCTATATGCTCAGGACTGGTTTTGAAAGCCAGCTCTGTGTTTCAGTGACTATTGAGGAAGTCAAAGTTCCATCATTTCTCTGTGTGTAGGGGAACAGGGGGGCTGGTTAGTACTAGGCTTGAACTCAGGGCTTCATGCTCTTGCTTATTATTATTACTATTATTTTTTATTATTATTAAAGTCTGGAGCTCTATCACTTGAACCACACCTCCACTTTCAGCTTTTTTTTGTGGTTAACTGAGGATAAGAGTCTCACAGATATTTTTGCCCAGCTGGCTTTGAACCTCAGTCTTCAGATTTCAGTCCCTTGAGTAGCTAGGATTACAGGCATGAACCACTGGTGCACAGCTCCATCGTTTCCTCTGCAGACCTTCCATTTCCATCAGCTCTTCCTCATTTATGTAATGTCTGTTCTAGATCAAGACCATCAGTACTCAGCAAAGCCTACAGAATCCTAAATTGGGGAAACACCAGATCAAATACTGCCTCCCCCGCCACCCTCTGTTAGTGAGGTATCACAAGGAGCGTAAAGCCACAAGACTCAAATACCCAGCAAGCTAAACTGACCCCTAACTTTTGTTGAGTAGCAGTAGGAAAGGGAGGAGACAGGAAGAATCACAGAAACATAGAGCAAAGGTGTGAAGAAAACAGAAATAGGGAAAAAAGAAAAAGAAAAGAAATAGGAAGGAAAAGGAAGAAGGACCACAGAATAGACAAAGCAAAGAGGGAAGGGAGACAGACAAACAACAGACATTCTCCATGTGGGACTGGCGAGATGGAAGGAAGGAGATACAGTTCAAGAACAGAGATGTCAATGAGTTCCAAACAGATATTTAAAATAAACTAACCTTGCTTAATCCTACTGTTCAGCTGGAGAGTAGGACTGGGATAAATTAACAAAGTGGCATCTCACCCATTTGAGTGTTAGATATTTTTCTAGTGATGTTGTCTTAGCCTGTGTTGCCCTTGAAGCAGAATCTGTAGCCAATGACAATGTCCAGGCTATTTCGAAGCAATCCCAGGGATCCAGAGGAATGAACCAAGGAGGGATGGGAAGCAAAAGGCAGGCTGCATTACCAAGGTTACCATGGTAGCGTGAGAAAGGCAACAGCCTTCCAGGGAGCCCTGCAATATGCCTTTACCTACACCCTCTCCTGGTATCATGCGCGCAAGCACATGCGCGCGTGCGCGTACACACACACACACACACACACACACACACACACCTCTTCCACTAGCCACGGTGGCCCATGGGGATGAGCTCTGCAGTAACTACAGCTTGTCATGAATGTGAGAGCAGAACACTTCCCAAGCTGCCACATCAGGAGAGCCACTAGGTAGGAAGAAGGAGGCAGGACATGGCTGGCAGGTAACATCACACAGAATTCTCACCCCAAAGGGGGCTCAGTGGGAGGCACACCAGGAACAACTAAATCAGATACCTTAAAAAATATTATTTTTTATTTTTCGTCAGTCGTGGAGCTTGAACTCTGGGCCTGGGTGCCATCCCTCAGCTCTTCAGCTCAAGGCTAGCGCTCTACCACTTGAGCCACAGCACCACTTCCAGCTTTTTTCTTTTTGCTTATGTGGTGCTGAGGAATCAAACCCAGGGCCTCAGGCATGCAAGGCAAGCGCTCTACCACTGAGCCACCTTCCCAGCCCTGTCCCTGAGCTTTATTTGCTCAAGGCCAGCACTCTACCACTTTGAACCACAGTTCTACTTCTGGTTTCCTGGTGGTTAATTGGAAGTAAGAGTCTCATGGACTTTGCTTTCCAAGCTGGCTTTGAACTACAATCCTCAGATCTGTCTCCTAACTAGGATTACAGGTATGAGCCATGGGCACTTGGCTAAAAAAAACGTATCTTTAAAGCCCATTTTTACCCAGGTTGTATAATTACAACATGGTCCTAGTATTATTTGAGAGGAAAGTTAGAACATATTACCATTCTATTGTTATTTTTCGTTGTTGTTGTTGGTGGTGGTGGTATTAGAATTTAAATGTGGGGCCTTGTGCCTACTTAGGCAGGTAGTCCACCAGTTGAGCCGTGACTCCACCTAGTCCAATTTGCTTTGGTTTGTTTCCAGTTGAGGGCCTGGGTACTATTCCTGAGCTTTTGTGCTCAAGGCTATTGCACTATCATTTGGTCCTTAGCTCCACTTCTGTCTCTTTTTTTTTTTTTTTTTGGTAGTTAATTAGAGATAAGAGTCTCTTGGATTTTCCTGTCCAGGTTGGCTTTGAACCACAATCCTCAGATTTCAGCCTCCTGAGTATCTAGGATCACAGGTGTGAGCCACCAGTGCCTAGCTTGCTTTTGTTATGTTTAAGATAGGGCGTTGTGTTTGTGCAGCCCGAACTTTGAACCTCCTATTTATGCTTCCCATGTAGCAGGGTGACAATCACATCCCACAGCATGTAGACTTTTAGTAGTTGAAACGGGAGTCTCATACACATTTTGCCAGAGCCTCACACACACACATTGCTGGGACTACCCTCCAACCACAATCTTCCTGATCTCAGCCTCCTCAGTGGTTAGGACTACAGGTATAGACCACTGCTTCAGTGGAGTAATTTGAAGACAGCAAAGCTGTTAGTCTGGCCAAAAACAGCAGAGGAAACCATTAACTATGGATACAGTCAAAGTGTTATTGGATTTAAGTCACCAGGTCCAGAGGCCAGAAAATGCTTGATCTCATCAGAGGAAGAATACAAGGAGGAACACAGTGGAGCGGCAAGCAGGAACAGGTTTACTAATGCAGGGCAAAATGAAAGCGGAAGTACCAGGGCAGCTCACCCTTGAGGTGGCAGAGCAGGCTGGAGTCCCCAGACCTCACACACTTATTGTGGGCAAGGAGTGATCAGTCCTGGAAAACTGGGTAAATATATATCATTAACTTCCAGAAGCTGCTGAGTGACCTAACCAAGTACCTACCCACGCTCATCTTGTTTATGAAAGCCAGAAGACTAGAAGTTCCAGTTCAGGTGGATTAGATGAAACTGGCTGGATGGAAGGTGGCTGCCAGGGTGACTCTCAGACAGCCTCTACCTTTCTCACAATCCTATCTTTGTGCTAAATGACCACACATCCCAGGGCTAAGACAGTAACTGCCATGGTGACTTTTGGAAAGAATCACGAAAGGAGTGAAAGCTCCACCCACACCCAGAAAAGATTTCCCTCACTTTATTTTCTCTCTCTCTCTATATATATATATAATATATAATATTTTATATTATATATATTCCTACATCCAAGTACTGAGCAAGTTGATTTTCCAGTTTATCTGCCTCTTCACCTATTTTTTTTTATTTATCAAGATAAAAGTTTCCTTCTCTGTTTAATTGGTGCTTGGTCTTGTTAATAGTTTTGCAATTCCAAGAGGGTAAAAGGACCTACTTTGGGGAAAAAAACCAGTAACAGCTTCATTATTTACTTCTTGTTTTTTCTCTTTTTCCTTCTATGGCTCTACATGATTTTTTTTGACCATTGTAGCATAAGGTGTGTGTGTGTGTGTGTGTGTGTGTGTGTGTGTGTGTGCTCTTTTTGCTCAAGAATGGCTCTCTCCTATTTGAGCCGCAGCTGTATTTCCAGCTTCTAGCTAGTGAATTGCAGATAAAAGTTGTACTGATTTTTTTGCCTGGGCTGGCTTTGAACTGTGATCCTCGTATCTCAGCCTTCTGAGTAGCTAAAATTATAAGTGTGAGTCTTCAATACTCAACTTCAGCTTACAGTTCTTTAGCCCTAGATAGATAGTAGTCAATATCAGTACTTCAGAAGCCAGAAACAGATTGTTTGATTAGCTCTGTTGGTTTTATTTTGCCCTTCTCTGCGTTTCCCTTTAATTGAACTTGTTCTCAAAAGCCAGGAGTTTACCAATGTCTCAGAGCAGATAGGACGCACTAGTCCAAACCCTGGCCTAAGGCCCTACCTCACATCAGCTAGTCACAGGGCTGCTACGAAGTGAGAAACTACAACCCCCAAAGGGCCTTGCGGCACGGGGCGTAGTCGTCCCGTCGATTGGCTGGCCAGCATCCCGAGCCAGGCGTGACTGGTCAGGTGTGGGAGTGGGGTGGGACTAAGGCAGATGGTGGGAACTAGAGCAGCCAGGCCAGCGGTTAGGTCCAAACTCCTGCTGCCGACGGACAGCCCCGGCTCCGGAGAAGTATGGCTCGGGTTTGCATGCTGGCCCTGGCGGCTGTGCTGCTTATGATCTTTGCCTGTGTCTCCAGATCCGATGGCCAGAAGGACAGGGGCGCCCCGCGAATCCCTGCTCAGTTCAGCGAAGAGGAGCTCGTCGGGATGAAAGAGGCGCTCAAAGGTGAACCCGGGTCCTGGGCTCACCTGCGAGCGTTCATCTTCTACATCTGTTTCCACGGAGAGAGGAGAGTTTCTGCAGAGTTCTAGATCATGCTGGATAATGAGATGCGTCCTCACCAGTGGGCTCAGCTCCTGATTTTTTCCATGAATAGTGGATCCAGAGAAACTGCCTTCGTAGATATGCGCATGCAGGCAGAGGCGGGGACCAAAACCCAGCCGCTGGGGTTGAATGAAGGTGGACTGAGCCTGGGGTGGAAGGTTGAGATTACTTTTCTGCCAAGGTTCATTAGGATATTTATGACATGGATCTCAGGCCTAGATTTATGAATTTCTTTAAAAAAAAAAAAAAACTCCTAGATTTGTTGACTTTCAAGTCTTAGCTATAGTTCTTGATAGGATCAGACCGAACAACTTCACAGCCGGTTGGTAAAATATGCTTCCCCACCCAGGCAAAGACTGAAGAATTTGTTGGGGAGCAGCTTTTTGTGGTGGTTGTTGTCTATTTGTTTTGCTACAGTTTTTGAGGCAGGGTCTCACTATATAGTCCAGTCTGGCCTCAAACTTGCTCTGTGGCCCTGTCTAGCTGGAAACTCATGATCTTCTTACATCACTCTTCCCAGTGATGGTGGTATTACATACCAGGACTACCCATGCCTGAGAAGGATTTTAGAATTTCTCTTTTAATTAGAAATGCCCGATTCTGTGCCATCTTTAATCTTCCATCTCTGTCTGTTAAACTCTGACAGGTGCCATCCAGATTCCAACAGTGTCTTTTAGCCATGAGGAATCCAACACTACAGCCCTGACTGAGTTTGGAGAATACATTCGCAAAGGTCAGCTACAAACTGTGCTTGGGGGGTGGTAGAGATGGTGGTGGAGACATGGTTCTTCTACAAGGTGATAAAGATGTATATTTTGTCACTGATCAGAGGACAGTTTAATTCCTAATGATCTGAGTTTGTAAACAGTGAAGAAGTATAATAGGAAAAATACAAGAGTGGAGGCAGAGAGAGAATAGACTAGATTTGCCCTTTGAAACACTAAGCCACATTGCTGTGGGTTGGAATTTGAACATTCACAACGTTTTCCCTAGCTACATGTTATACATTAGATACTATCTAATGAACAGGTTTTTTTTTTCTGTCAAGGGCTATATAGCATATGATCTTAGCTTATGTTCATGTTTATGTTGCTATGAAAAAGGCTCCATGGGGCTGGGAAGGTGGCTCAGTGGTAGAGCGCTTGCCTTGCATGCATGAGGCCCTGGTTTCAATTCCTCAGCACCCCATAAGCAAAAAGAAAAAAGCCAGAAGTGGCGCTGTGGCTCAAGTGGTAGAGCACTAGCCTTGAGCTTACGAGCTGAGGAACAGCACCCAGGCCCAGAGTTCAGGCCCCATGACCCCCCCCCCAAAAAAAAAAGAAAGGAAGGAAGGAAGGAAGAAGGAAAGAAAGAAAGAAAGAAAGAAAGAAAGAAAGAAAGAAAGAAAGAAAGAAAGAAAGGAAGAAAGAAAGGAAGAAAGAAAGAAAGAAAGAAAGGAAGAAAGGAAGAAAGAAAGGAAGAAAGAAAGAAAAAGGCTCCTGAGGCTGGGCACCAGTGGCTCACGCCTGTAATCCCAGCTACTCAGAAGCCTGAGATTGGATGATTGGGGTTTGCAGCCAGCTTGTGCCCCATCCCCAATTAACTACCAAAAAGCCAGAAGTGGAGCTCAAGTGGCAGAACACTAAAAATTCAATAAATCTAGAAGCTGTCTTTTTATTTTTATTTTCCTTCTCTTTTCCTTCCTTCCTTCCTTCCCTCCCTCCCTCCTTCCTTCTTTCCTTCCCCTTCTTTCCTCCCCCCCCCCCACCCCCCTCTTTTCTGTACAGGTCCCAGGGCTAGAACTCAGGCCTGGGCACTGTCCCTGGACTTTTGTGCTCAAGGCTAGTGTTCTAGTATCTAATGTATAGCATGTAGCTAGGGAAAATGTTGTGAATGTTCAAACTCCAACATTGGGTTCAAAGCCAGTCCAGGGAAGAAAAGTCTGTGAGGCTCTTATCTCCACTAAACTACCTAAAACCAGAAGTAGAGCTGTGGCTTAAGTGGTAGAGTGCCAGCCTTAAGCAAAAGAAGTTCAGAGGGGCTGGGAAGGTGGCTCAGTGGTAGAATGCTTGCCTCCCATGCATGACGCCCTGGATCCAATTCCTCAGCACCACATAAGCAGAAAAAAGCCAGGAGTGGCATTGTGGCTTAAGTGGTAGAGTGCTAGCCTTGAAGTGAAGACTTGAAGGACAGCGCCCAGGACAAGAGTTCAAGCCCCACGACCGACAAAAAACCAAGTTCAGGAACAGTGCCCATATCCTGAGTTCAAGCCCCAGGATCTGGGCAATGTTCCTGAATTTCTTTTGCTTAAGCCTTTCTGTGATTTAAATAACCCTGTGAACATTCACCCCTGTATGCAGTACTGTGGCCTTGTGCCAGACAAAGTAAACTTTATCTCCATAAAATATAATAAGTAGGCATGCTGATTTATTAAAATAAAAACTTCTTTGAATTTTTTACAGTACTGAGATTTTTGAACTCACACACTCTAGGCAGACTTCCTACCAATTGATCCATAACCACAGCTCTTTTTGCTGTCATGATTTTTAAGATGGGGTCTTACGTTTGTAGGTGGGGTGACCGTTAATTACATGACTTTTATTGAATGAGATAGAGTTTCACACACTTTGACCCCAGCTTCCTCCAAGCCATGATATTCATGAATTCACCCTTCTCAGTAGCAAGGATTACAGGTGTGAATTACTACACTCAGCTTTGAATTTTCTTTTTTTGTTTTTTTTTTTTTTTAGAGGGGGAGCTGAGGGAGCAGAATCTTGCTATGTACCCCAAGCTAGCCTTAAATCTCTTTATCCTCCTGTCTCCGCCTTCTGAGTGCTGAGATTACAGGCATGTTCCACTAGGTCTGGCAGTAATTTTTAAATATAAGTTTTAGATTGGATCCTGAGTAACCTAGATAATGCAAAGTACTGTATTCAAAATAAATACAGCCCTCATCGGCAAAGGTTTCTACATTTGGTAGTATGTAGGTCAAACTGTGCCAGACTTGGGAGACTGAACACCTTATCGATGGGGCTGGTTGCATGTCATTACACAGCATTTTCAAATATGAGGAAGAAGAATCTGAGAGATTGACCTGGATCTGCAGAATCCAGCCTGGTTTTTTTCCACAAGCTTCCTAAAGGATAATGCATGTTAACTTAAAAAAAAAAAAAAATAAGCAGTAGGAAATGATGGGAAGCCAGCTTCCTCTCCTGCTTTTTATCCCTTTGTATCTAGTTTTTCCTAAAGTGTTCAGCACCAGCTTTGTCCAACATGAAGTCGTGGGACAGTACAGCCACCTGCTCACTGTACAAGGCTCAGACCCCAGCTTGCAGCCCTACATGCTGTTGGCTCACTTTGACGTGGTGCCTGCCCCTGAAGATGGCTGGGAAGTGCCCCCGTTCTCTGGGCTGGAACGCGATGGCTTCATCCATGGACGGGGCACACTGGACAACAAGAACTCCGTGATGGTCTGTAATGCTGATTCCTCTGCCTTGGGGCCCAAAGAATCTTCCAGGATGGGAGCACTTGGCTAGCTTCTAGGAGGAAGGAGGCTCCCGTTGAAAGAATCTTGGCTCCAGGAAACCTGGGTTCCAGCCATCCATTTGTCACTTCCCTTTTCTGGACCTTGTATAGGGATTGGAGTAGACAATTCAGCTCCAATATTTATATTCTTCTCCTGGTGGCAAAAGTTTTGTGCAGAGCTAAACGACGTCCTGAACGACTGGTCCCCTGAACCAATTATTCTCTTGAAGAGAGTCTATCAAGTCCGGTTTTCACCAGCCCTGATGACACATTCAACACAACTGAATGTTTCTCCTTCTCAGCTTAGATTCTAAGCCCTCTTCTGCTTCCATTGTTCTTTTGAACCTCTAGGCAATCCTGCAGGCCTTGGAGCTCCTACTGATCAGAAACTATATCCCACAGAGATCGTTCTTCATTTCACTGGGCCATGATGAGGAGGTAGAGTTGCCGCACCTAATAGCTATCTCTGGTGGGTGGGGGCTTCCCCCTAATCCAGTGTGCTCCCCAACTGCTAGGCCTCCATGATGATATGGTGTGATTGTTTGCCAACTTCTCCAGTGATCTGGGTGCCAGAATTGTCTACGGACTGTGAACAAAATTCAGATTCCTGAGCCATGCCCTAGTGGTTCATGCCTATAATCCTAGCGACTCCAGAGGCTAAGATCTGACAATAGTGGTTCAATGTCAGCCCAGGCAGACAAATCTGAGAAACTGTTATTTCCAGTTAACCAGCAAAATAGCCAAGTGAGAGCTCAAGGCCTTGAGTTCAAGCTCCAGTACCAGCCCCTCTCCCTCATACACACACATTCAGATTCCCCATTCTGTGTTGTAAATGTGAATAGTTAATATTCAGATCTCTGATAATGTCTGAGACAGGCTGTCAACTGCACCTGGGAAACATCTGTTTCATTTCTAGTAATGCTCCTGGTTTTGAACCTGGGCAAATCACATCACACTCTGAGTCGCAGTTTCTTCATTTGTGAAGTCGGGGTAGGGAGGGTTTCCAGTTCTGACATTGAAGGACTCTGGGAAGTAGAATTGCCTTAGGCCTTGCCCACCTCCAAAGGAAGAAGATAAAGAAGGGAGGTTCTAGAACTCTTAGCTAAGCTGAATCAGTGTTAGTTTAGCTATCTTAAGAGCTATTTCTGACTGAGAAAGACTATGGTTCTGAATGGGATGTCTACAGGTCTCGGGGATGAAAGGAGCTCTGAAGATCTCAGCACTGCTGCAGGCAAGGGGTGTCAAGCTAGCCTTCCTTGTGGATGAGGGTAGCTTCGTCTTGGATGGTTTTATTCCTAGCCTCAAGAAGCCTTTTGCCATGTGAGTAAAGCTCCCCACCCTCCATCTTGGAAGGGGATCTCACCCCATTTGAGATGACTAGTATCTGGAAACCCTGCTGAGACAACATCCTTTTAGTGTTAACCCTTAGATGTTTTGATCCTCACACTACCCGGGCTTCTCCTTCTTGCTCATCAGACCACCACGCCCATGGGCCCATGGGCTTCTGGGATAGCACAGGAGGGCCCTCTGTGATCCTCTTCTATAGGGTTTCAGTCTCAGAGAAGGGGGCACTTGACCTCCTGCTGAAAGTAAATATGACTCCGGGCCACTCTTCAGCTCCTCCGAAGGAGACAAGCATTGGTATCCTGTCTGCTGCTGTCAGCCGGTAAGCATCTCCTGGCCCCATGCTCTGCTTCAGATGGAAGACCTAGCACTTTCCCAGTGACATTTAGACTAATCCTCCTGCCCTGAAGCTGAGATGGGAAGTCACAGTGTAAGGCTTAGAGAAGCCATTAGCACCCAAACAGGGGCTGGGGTCAGATTGATGAGTATTTCCACAGGACTCACAGGTAGCAGCCCACAAAAGCTAGGTCAGGGAGCTGGGTAGTTCAGAGTCCAGGTAAACAGTTAGAAATCACAAGCTGGCAATGACTAGTAGAGCTATCTACATTCTCTGCCTGTTTGGCAGGAGGAGAAGGTTAATAAAGACTGCAGCTGTGGGCCAGGACAGCAAGAGTAGTACTCACCTGCTTAGAAAAGTAGGAAGAAGGGACTGGGAAGGTGGCTCAGTGGTAGAGCGCTTGCCTTGCATGCATAAGGCCCTGGGTTCGATTCCTCAGCACCACATAAGCAAAAAGAAAAAAAGCCGGAAGTGGTGCTGTGGCTCAAGTGGCAGAGCTCTAGCCCTGAGCTGAAGAGCTGGGGGACAGCGCCCAGGCCCAGAGTTCAGGCCCCATGACCAGACCAAAAAAAAAGAAAAGTAGGAAGAAGCTGGGCACTAGTGGCTCAGGCCTGTAATCCTAGCTACTCAGAGGCCTGAGATATGAGGATCGTGGTGTGAGGCCAACCCAGGCAGGAAAGTCTGTGAGACCTCTATCCCTAACCACCCATAAGCCAGAAGTGAAAGTGTGGCCCAAGTGGAAGAGAGCCAGTCTTGAGTGAAAAACCTTAGAGATTTCAGCACAAGCCCTAGGGCTGGCACAAGAAAAAAAAAAAAAAAAATGATAAAAGACGGGGAGGGAGGAAGTAAGAGGAAGAATGATACTCATCAAATATTAAATGGGTAGCGACCATAGTGAAGGCTCTGCTCCAGGGGACAGACGTACAGTAAGGAATGAAAGATTAGGTGGCCTGAAGAGTCACAGTTGGCAGAGACTAACAGTTCTGCTGCAGTGTGGACACACAGGATGTCAGAGCAGCAGTGGGGAGGGAGCAGGAAGGGAGCCCAATTTGGACCTGGTGGAAAGGAAAAGCTCCTGCTGGTAGTATAGAGGAAAGGTGGTCCAGACGGGGCCTTCAGATCTTCAGAAAAGCTGCACTAGTAGAGGCGATGGGGAGGTGAATGGCAGACCTTCTGATCAGGCTTGTTAAAATATCCTCCTATCTCCCTCCTCCTCTTTGGGCCTCTGATCTTGGGCTGGAGTGGCTAGCTCTTCAGAACTCTGTTTCTCTCTCAGACTAGAGAAGACACCAATGCCAAACATGTTCGGAAGTGGGCCATTGAAGATGACAATAAAGCAACTGGCAAATGAGGTATGGGAGAAAAATCACTTACTTCCTGCTAGCTGTGGAAGATGAGCCACCGGGTGGCAGAGAAGGGACCTTTGGAGTAAGGAAATGACCTTAGTGCTGACCAGTGTTCTGCCATGCTTCCCCACTCCCAGCCAACAGCTGAACCTGATCAAGAGACCTGGCTTGTTCCCTGGAGTTTCTGGGAGTATCTATGACCTAACACACCCAGTCTCTAGAAGTTGGTTCCAACTCATCCTTGGGGCTGCTAAACAATTGTTCTAACCAATCAGCTAAAAATCCAGACAGACAAAAACTCTCTCGCCCTTAAGCAGGGTCTGAGCCAACTGAACTGACCACTCAAGGCCCCAAAGCAAGCCTGGATAGGGAGACTCAGGCCTCAGCGACAGCCCCAAGGTTGGGCCAGTCCCTCTGATCCTGTTAACCTATTCTTTCCCTTTCAGTTTCCCTTTCCTACCAATGTGGTCTTGAACAATCTGTGGCTATTTCAACCCCTTGTAGGCAGGTAAAGTATTATCTTCCTCCGAATCCCCCACCCCAATCCTACAAACCACTCAGTCCCTCTCCTTGGCCTGCCCAGGCCTGACTAATCCCAATCCATAGATGCTACATCTAATAATATACATATATGGGTTACCTCTCTCAGTCTTAAAGATCTCTATGATATAGAAAAGTGGGTGAACTTCCAATCCTTTCTTTCTCCCCATTGGCTAATTCTTCCTACCATTTGACCTCAGTCCCTTTGCTTTAGGCTAATGGAAAGAAATCATATAACCAATGCTCTGGTCAGGACCACCACGGCGCTCACCATGTTCAATGCAGGGATCAAGGTATGATTATCAGAGGCAAGGTTGTCACATGTGCCTTCTGCTCCCTGCCCACTTCCTCCTCCATTCCTGGACTATCTATCTTGTTTCTAGCTATAGTTTGAATAATAAGGATAAATGCTGTTCTCTATCATTGTCCTCTGTCCTCAAGAGTCAAGAGGTCTAGCTAGGTCTATAAGCCCTTGAAATTACTGGCCAAATTTTCTCTATGTGCATTTCAGTGGTGAGTATCTAGTGACCTTGAGAGGAACTTTCTTTCCTCAAACAACCATTATACTCATATGAAGAGGAGCTGTTTGCAAGTTGCATCTTGCGATCTGTACTCTGGCTAGAATTCAACATGGATAATATTTACTTACCACTATGATCAGATAGACTAAAGGTTTCTAACCTTTCTACCATCAGAGATCTTTTTTTTTAATCATTCTCAATGTCAGGCTCACTCCTGTCATCCTAGCTTCTCAGGAGGCAGAGATCCAGAGGAGCACAAGTTTGAGGTCAACCCTGAGCTGAAAAGGCCAAAAGACTCCATCTCCAAAATAACCAGCAAAAGACCAGGCTAAGGACATGAGCAAGAAAGCAAGCTACATGAACCTGAGGCCCTGAGTTCAAAATCCAAGTATGAAAAAAAAAGCATTCCCATGTTTTAAAAGACTTATCCAGGGCTGGGAAGGTAGCTCAGTGGTAGAGCGCATGCCTTGCATGCCTGAGGCCCTGGGTTCGATTCCTCAGCACCACATAAACAAAAAGAAAAATACCGGAAGTGGCGCTGTGGCTCAAGTGGTAGAGCGCTAGCCTTGAGCTGAAGAGCTGAGGGATAGCGCCCAGGCCCAGAGTTCAGGCCCCACTACCGGACCAAAAAAAAAAAAAAAAAGACTTATCCAGGGGCTGGGAAGGTGGCTCATCGGTAGAGCACTTTCCTTTTATGCATGAGGCCCTGGGATCGATTCCTCAGCATCACATAAGCAAAAAGAAAAAAAGCCGGAAGTAGTGCTATGACTCAAGTGGTAGAGCACCAGCCTTGAGCTGAAGAGCTGAGGGACAGCACCTAGGCATAGAGTTCAGGCCCCACAACCAGACCCAAAAAAAAAAGGACTTATCCACCTAACTGATTTAGTGAGTAATTAATATATTTTCTCCTGATGTAATACTAAATTAAGAGAAGCTCCCTTGCATTTATAAAACCTAATAGGTGTAATATATATAGCACTTAAAACTTACATGCTATCTTTTCCCAAAACCTACTAAATATTAGATGGCCTTAGCAAACATAATTTTTATATGAGGTTTACTTTTCTAGAGATAAGTTCAGGTGAGTCAATACCTTGGGGGAAAAAAAAGACAACATTTGCTCCAAAAGTGACTTTTTGGTAAATTGGTCCACTTCTAGTTGGATTGGCCACTAAGGGACACCAAAGAATCAAGCCAGGGGCCTTCCTGGAATCTTGGAACTTAGGCCATTCCTATAACCATCAGTAACACCAGTACATCTTTAGGAAGCACCCTTGGGGGCGCCATCTGCCTGGGGGACAATATGACCTTGAAGAGCACTGGTAATCTGAAGCCCAAGTTGGATATGAGTGAATGGTGCCTCCGAATGAATTCCTAGCATAACTAACTGGTGTGTTCAGTGTGTGACCTGACCAGCTGCCTGTACTGCTTTCCAATCGAGTGATATATGTTCTTGCTTCAAAGTGGGAGGTTTTCTCCCCGAGCATGCTTCCACATTTGTCACTCTATTTGACCCTTCTAAGAATCCTATGAATAGCATTGCCCCAACTGCCAGTTGAGGAAATAGAGGCTCAAAGAAGAAACAGTTATCAGAATCACACGGCTAAACTGGCTCATGCCTGTAATCCTAGCTTCATAGGAAGCTGAGATCTGAGGATCACTGTTCAAAGCCAGCCCAGGCTGGAAAATCTATGATACTCTGATCTCCAATTAACCACCAAAAAGTTAGATATGGAAGTATGGCTCAAGTAGCAGAGTGCCAGCCTTGAGTGAAAAGTCAAGGCACAGAACCCAGCCTTGAGTTCAAGCCCCATCACCAGTACCCCCCCCCCCACACACACAAACACACACACACACACACATACACATATACACACACACACACACCACCACCACCACCACCACCACCACCAAAAAAGAAAAAGAAAAAAATATCCAGGGTGCCCTTAAAAGGACATACAGAAGGCTTCTGATAGCACTGCACAGAGCCAAAACAGAGAAGAACCCTGCTATGCAGTTCCTATGACCCCATTAGGACCAAGACCTAACCTCTAGTTCTAAATGTAACCACATAGCAAGGGCTCAGAGAAGACAAAGGCAGACTAAAAATTAAGCCCTGGGGCCTCAAAGTAAAACAGCTTCCTCTGTCACTCCTGGAGGCAATTCGTGTTTCTGGGCAGGGGTTAGGTGCAGAAGACTTGAAGTGGGCTCAGGTACCGTTTTGTGGTTCTCTCCCTAGGTGAATGTCATCCCCTCCATGGCCCAGGCAACAATCAACTTCCGGATCCACCCTGCACAGACAGTCCACGAGGTATGTGCCTTGTGTTCCACACAACATGTTCAACATCCAAGAGGCAGAGCCATCAGGACCTGCATGTAGCTCCAACCTTAGAGCTGGACTGGTCTCTCCATTTTATTTTATTTTTCTTTCTTTCTTTCTTTTTGTGCCAGTAGTGGGGCTCCTGGGTGCTGTCCTTTAGCAGGCTAGCACGCTACCACTTGAGCTGACTTGTTTTTTAATTGGAGATAAAAGTCTCACAGACTTTCCTTCCCCAGGCTAGCTTTGAACAGTGATCCTCAGATCTCAGCCTCCTGACTAGTTAGGGTTACAGATATGAGCCACCGGTCCCCAGCTTCAACCTCCATTCTTCAAAGGCATCCTATAGGCATCAGCTACTTGGCTAGGACCAGAGATGTCTAAAGAAGTTGAAGTCTTGGGGGTGAGAGACAAATATGAATAACAGTGATAGCAAATAGTAGCTTGCTGCCTGCTGAACACCATTTTAAAGTCTACACATGTCCATTTAGTCCTCACTACCACCCTATGAGGCAGAAACTTCATTACTCTCATTCACCTGGATACAAAGCAACAAAGTATGTAATGAGAAACTCACACATTGGTGGCCATGTTTCAGATTCTGGGCTTCCAGCCACAACTCTGCTATAAGAATTAGGGGTGAACAAACTACCATAGTAGTAAGGGCACTGATGCTCCCTTAGAGGATAAAGTCTCTCCTGATGACTCGGAATTTGATCTAGGCTTCAAGGAGCATCAGGATAGTACTCCAAGTAAGATAGTCATTGTGGTTGAACAATAGGATGAATTGGGAAGTAATGGGAAATGAAAATTGATAGACGATGTTGTAGCTTGGTTATCAAGGCCTTGTGTGCCATGCTGAAAACTTTAGGGTCTGATCTGAAAGGAGAGAACTTTCAGAGGTCTTCAAACAGTGCCATGATAGATTGAGACTTGCTGTTAGAGAAGTAATGTTGGTGGCATGATGGAGTAAACAGAGACCATTGGGAGACTATTGCATCATCTCAGGCACTGCATATGAAGATCTGAAATGAGAACACAGTCATGGGGCAAAAAGGACCACTCACTTGCCAGAGAAAAGGGTTCAGTGGGATGTGGGGGAGCAGAGACAGTAATAAGATTATGCATTGAGAAAAAAAGATTATGCATTGAGAAAAAGGGAGTGTGGATCCAAGATATTTATCCTGGGTAATGGCCAGTTTGAGGAGAAATGACTTAGAAGTTTGAAAAGGCATGGGGCATGGTGCCTATAGCCACAGCTATCTGGGAGACTGGGGTAAGAGGATCATTTGAGCCCAACAGTCAAAGACCAGCCTGGGTGATATAGTGAGATCCTAGTTGTTTGTTTGTTTGTTTAATAGGCTGGGTGCCAGTGGCTGGCACCTATAATCCTAGCTACTCAAGAAGCTAAGATCTGGGCTCTGCTAGCCTGGGCAGGAAAGACCATCAGACGCTTATCTCCAATTAATCACCAAAAATCAGGATGTGGAGCTATGACTCAAGTGGTAGAACACTAGCCTTGAGCACAAAAGCTCAGGGATATGTGCTCAAGCCCTGAGTTCAAGCCCCAGGATGTATGTGTGTGTGTGTGTGTGTGTGTGTGAATTCACGAACACACGCACGCACGTGCACACATACACACAAGCATACACACATGCACACATACATACACAAAAGATATCTCTTGGTCTGGGATATTGATCGCTGATAGACTGCTTGCCTGTTATGTGCAAGGCACTGGAAAAAATGTTTAAGTTTATATTAGAAAATTGTACAGGTACAGCTGGAGTGTTATTAACATAATTGGAACTTGGAGAGTCACCACTAGTGCCATGATGAGAGTGTATCTTATTTTATTAGAGAATATAAAAATGAGTCAGACTTCCTCTGGCCAGGCAAGGCTGAGGTAGAGATGTTAAAGGGTGAGCAGAAGTTACACACAATGTTTGGCGTCTCTAGGAAATACCAGTTTATTCAAACATTTAAAAAGAATTCAGTTAGGCAACAATGGCTCATGCCTTTAATCCTAGCCACTCAGGAGGCTGAGATCTGGAAGTTTGTGGTTGGAAGTCAACCTGTAGAAAAATGTTCGCTAGATTCCATTTCTAAAATAATCATTAAAAAAAAGGTGGAAGTATGGCAGAAGTAGCACCTCCTAACAAGCAGGAGATCCTGAGTTCAAACCCCAGTAGTTCCAAAATATAAGCTATAGTTTAAATATAAACTAGAGTTGTACGTCAGAGGTATAATAATTGCCTGACATGTAAAAGGCCTTGGGTTCAATACCCAGAACTAAAAAGGGGTAAGAAGGTAAACCTAGTCTTTCAAAACTTAACCAAAAAGACAGCTCTTTAGCTATGAAGTGGGCAGCATATTCTTGAATGAGTGAGAGGAAGATCTAACCTGTTAGACCTAGATTATCTTATCACAAGATACACTTAGATTTTTGTGGTCCTTTCTCCAAAGCCCTTCCCATGGAGATTTCATCTGTCCCTACACAGGAGGAAAATACCCTCCTCTTCAGATCAGGGAGTGGTTGATGATTCCGCTGCTTTTCATCAGGTGCCAACCTTTGTCCTCTCCCTGTGGGCCCATGGGGCCAGGAAATCACTGAATTCCCCTCCCTGAGCCTCTTTCCACCAGTTTTTCCCAGTCTCATTCCAACTCCATGCCCTTTTGAAGGGCTATTTCCACCCAGCCATGGCTTTCATCTCCCCAGGTCCTTTGGCACTAGTACTTCCCTACTCTCTCCCCTCCACAGAGGCCTTCCCTCCTGGACTATCTGGTGACACCCCTGCAGTCCCTAGCCCCACCCTGCCCACCTGTCCCATTGAGCAATGGAAAACTTCCACACGCAAAAAGCTTGTGTGGTTCCCATTGGTGCTGCTCAGGGCTTTCTCTAGTGCCATGTATCAGACACACAGCCTGAGGGCTGCTTATATCCTTATGCTGGATTCAGCAGGAACACAAGCAGCTGCCTGAGTACTCTTCCTCCATCTCCAATTGGTCTTCCATTTTCTAGATTTAGATAGACTCCAGCACCTATCCATAGGATATAAGTCTTGCCAGATGTCAGTGGCTCACACCTGTAATCCTAGCTACTCAGAAGGCTGAGATCTGAGGATCCTGGTTCAAAGCCAGCCCAGGCAGGAAAGTCCATAAGACTCTTACCTCCAATAAACCACTCAAAAACAAGAAGTGGCGCTGTGGCTCAAAGTGGTAGAGCACTACTAGCCTTGAGCAAAAGAGCTCAGAGACAGCATCCAGACCCTGAGTTCAAGCCCCATGACTGACCAAAAAAAAAGAAAGAAAGGAAGAAGGAAGGAGGGAGGGAGGGAGGGAGGGAAGGGAGGAAGAACAGAAGGAAGGAAGGAAGGAGGGAGGGAGGGAGGGAGGGAAGGGAGGAAGGAAGGAAGGAGAGAGAGGAGAGAGGAGAGAGAGGAGTCTTCAGAAATTGAACAGGCTACTGTGTAGGAAGGAAGGTTTGTCCCTAATGGGCCTAAAAGAGTAGAAAAAAGGCCATTGGGAGAGGATTCAGGGAGCCTCCACTAAAAGAACTGGAATATGCCATCTTGGGAGGGAGGGCCTCAGAGCTACAAGGACTCAGTCATTGTATTATAGAGACTTCTTCCTTCACTTATTCATCCACCAAGGTCCACTTAACCGTGAACTAGACATTGGGAGAGTGGTGAACCAAAGACCTGACTCCCATTCTGCTGGTATAATAGTCTAGTGGCAAGATTATGGGATGATTATGGGATGGTGGTGGGGAAGTGGGCTGAGTTAGATGAAAGGGGTCAGTGAAGGCCAGAGATTCTTCTGGTCACTGAGACCCAGGGAGAATCCATACTGATCCAGGTCACAAGAGTTCCATTGAGGGAACATATTAGAATGTGAAAAATAGTAGCATCCATTACTAGAGTCAATATATGAAAGTTCTTGGGTCAGGGGCCTTGCACATAGCACTCAGTAACTGCTGTTTGCTGGGCATGGTGGTGCACACCTATAATTTCAGCACTCAGAAGAATGAGACAGGAAAAGATCTTAAGTTCCAACACCAGCCTGGACTATATAGTGAGACCTTTTCTCAAAAAAAAATCTTAAGGAAAAACAATGTTAGCTGATATTTGTTGGCTTATAATAGAGTGACTTCCTCCCATGCAATAATCAGAGACACAAGAGTGGGAGGAGGAAGAGAGACCTCAAAGGCATTTTAGAGCATATTAACCTTTCAGTTCTGTGTTTCTAGTCCTTCAAACACATTCCCAAGGGGCTGGGAAGGTGGCTCAGTGGTAGAGCGCTTGCCTTGCATGCATGAGGCCCTGGGTTCGATTCCTCAGCACTACATAAGCAAAAAGAAAAAAGCCGGGAGTGGTGCTGTGGCTCAAGGGGTAGAGTGCTAGCCTTGAGCTGAAGAGCTGAGGGACAGCGCCCAGGCCCAGAGTTCAGGCCCCATGACCAGACCCAAAAAAAAAAAAACCTTCCCAAAGCCTTATGTTGTTCTCTTTTGTATGTAGAGATATTTTCCCCTCACATGAATGTACATTTGATGAAGACAAGGACAATGGATTCTTAAAAAACAGACAGCTCTTTGGTTAGCAAGTCCAGCTTCCATCCTGCTATATGGCTACTCACTGGAGACCAGGGGCAGGCTGTCACATAATATATATCATCCTGGGGGGAGGGGTGTTGTGTGTGTGTGTGTGTGTGTGTGTGTGTGTGTGTGTGTGTGTGTGTGTGTGTGTGTGTGTGTGCTTGCGTATACATGTGTGCATGCATACTTACCAGTACTGGAGATTGAACTCAGTGCCTGGACACTGTCCCTTCACTTTTGTAGTCAAGACTAGCACTCTACCACTTGAGCCACAGTTCCAGTTCTGGCTAATTGGAGATAAGAGTCTCATGAGCTTTCCTGTCCATGCTGGCTTCAAATCAGTCTGAGAATTACAGCCTCTTGAGAAGCTAGGATTACAGGCATGAGCCACTGGTGCCCAGAGCCTGGTTATAGGTAATCTATAACCTATAGCTGTTTATCTCTCTCCTTTTTGTTCATATAGTGTGTAGCTCACGGGTTATAATACAATGCCAGACGCATCCAAAACATGGAGAAGAATCCCAGGACATGTTACTAGATCAGCAAGGGAGACACAGAGAAGGCAAGGAGCTTACCATTCACATCACACAGCTAGACGTGATTTCCAAGGCACAAAGTTTGGGATTACAACTCCGTTTTTGTGCATGCCCTCCCCCTGATCAGAATCTCTCTTCCCAGTTTTTCATCAGTTTTATATCTTTCCTTCAAATTTTGGCTCAAAATTCATACCCCTATGCATCCATCTCAGATGAGTATCTTCTTCCTGGCTGTCCTCCTCCCCTCCATCCATATGGATCATATACTCAGAAAGCAGTAACAGATCACCCTGCTGCAGCTGGGTGGATCCTAGTCCAGCAGTACTGGCTGGATAATCCGGGCACACTGCTTAATGAAACAATTCCTATTGTCATTTTTATGGGTTCACGTCTTTTATAGCTCATGTACCAACATTTTTTACATGCCTTTCATGTGGTCAATACTAGAAATTCAGAAATGAGATAGAGAAATGCACTTGAGTCAGTACCTGGCCTGGAAGTGGTGGGAAACATGCCCGCTTACTGTAAGGATCTGCAAAGATCCAATCTCTATACCTTCTTCAGTTTCTACAGACAAGAATCTTGAAGTAATTTGAGATAACAAATCACACTCTACTTCATATAGAACAACTTTAGGAACCTTTCTTTAAAAACAAAATGCCGGGGCTGGGGAGGTAGCTCAGTGGTAGAGTGCTTGCCTCACATGTATGAGGCCCTGGGTTCAATTCCTCAGCACCACATAAATAGAAAAGGCCAGAAGTGGTGCTGTGGCTCAAGTGGTCGAGCACTAGCCTTGCGCTAAAGAGCTGAGGCACAGTGCCCAGGCCCAGAGTTCAAGTCCCATAACCAACCAAAAAAAAAAAAAAGCCAGGGCTGAGAATGTGTCTTAGTGGCAGAGTGCTTGCCTTGCATGATGAAGCCCTGGGTTCAATTCCTCAGTACCACATAAACAGAAAAAGCCATAAGTGGCACTGTGGCTCAAGTGGTAGAGTGCTAACCTTGAGCAAAAGAAGCTCAAGGATAGTGCCCAGCCCCTGAGTTCATGCCCCAGGACTGGAAAAAAAAATTGCCAGTTCTGGCCAGGTACAAGTGGCTCATGCCTATAATCCTAGCTCCTCAGGAGGCTGAGATCTGAAGAATGCAGTTTGAAGCTAGCCCAGGCAGAAAAATTCCCAATGAGACTCTTATCTTCAATTAACCACTCAAAAACTGGAAGTGGCATTATGGCTCAAAATAGTAGAGTACTAGCCTTGAGCAAAAGAGCTCAGGGACAGTGCCCAGACCCTGAATTCAAGCCCTGACAGAGAAGGAAAAAAAAAAAAAAAAGGCTCATTCTGGAGCTTGAACTCAGAGCCTGAGCACAAAGCCTGAGCACTATCCCTTAGCTTTTTCACTCAAGGCTGGCAACTCTACCACTTGAGCCACATCTCCACTTTCAGATTTTTGCTGGTTAAATAGAGATAAGAGTCTCAGGGAATTCTTGTCAAAGCTGGCTTCAAGCCTGGATCCACACAGATTACAGCCTCTTAAGTAGCTGTGATTATAGATGATAACGTATGGGATTTGTGAGCCACCAGCTTTAAGCTTAGAAAAATGTATCAAGACAGGCTGGATATGGTAGCACATGTCTACTACCCTGGCTACTTAGGAGGCAGGGGCAGAAGGATCTCCAGTCCACACAAATGAGACTCTACCTCAGGAGGAAAATGAAAAAGGGTCTGGGAGCATGGTATAAATAAACAGTAGTATGTTTGTTTGCCCAGCTTGCATGAGAAGATTCAAGACTATGGAAGCACTCTACCACTAAGCCACTATCCCTATCCCTAATTCTTTTTTCTTTTGCAATGCTGGGTTGAATCTAGCGTCTCACATATTGCTAAGCAAATGCTCTACCAATGAGCCATATCCCCAGTTCCTAATTCTTACAATATTTGGACCATAGAATAAAATTTAGCTCTAAGTGGAAATAAACAGATGAGCCTTTCACCTACCCAATGACAAAGAATTTGCTTTGACTTAAATAGATAAGTTTTGGCACTAGAAGTGGGAAGCCTTGCTCCCCTTGGATTCCACTTCTGCCAGGCTTCTATAGGATGCTTCAGTGGTGATACCCCGTTCAAGTGATCCCCAGATTTGGTTCATCCCTTTTTCTAGGACAGAGGCGGGGTCCTGATTTTGTTTTAGTGCTGATCCTGGGGCTTAAACTCATGGCCTAGGCACTTTCCCTACCACTTAAGCTACTTCTGGCTCCTTTTTTTTTTTTTAGTGGATTGGAAATAAGAGTCTCATGGACTTTCCTGCCCAGTCTGGCATCATAAGGCAGTCCTCAGATCTCAGCCTCCTGAGTAGCTAGGATTACAGGCTTGAGTGCCCAGCTCAGAAGCCATTTTATAACAAATACTGACCAAATGGATTGAGGCTATGCTGGATTTCTCTTGAGTGTCTGAGCGGCCTTGAAGGACCACTGAAAGTCTCCTAGTGTAGTTACATGTGTGACCTAAATCCTCAGGGTCTGGTCTGCATCCTTCCTGGGATTTTGCTGGATTCCCTGTAAGGCTGAATTTCCTAGGAGTTTCCTCAGGTTCCTTCCTCAGGAAAGGAGGCAAAGAAAGAAGTACCCCCTTGCTCCTGAGGTTTTGTGTATGCTGAACTCATCTTCCCAGCTCCAGAGCAACTGGTTACAAACAGGAAGCAAGGATGGCCAGAGAAGGCAAAGAGAAGTGTACGGACCTATTGTTACCTGAGACTTGAAGGGTAGAGCAGGATCCTCTTGGCATAGATGACTGAGATCCCCTTTCTACTAGGTCTTGTTATACTTGCATCTGGCCCATGGCTGACTACCTAAGGGAAAGGCACAACATTTCCTGATTATCCAATTCTCTATCTGATTCATAGGCATAAAAAAATATCTGCTGTGCTGTAGCTTGCTTTCAGGGACAGCCTAGTACTTACATCACCTATACCCAAGGAGTTGAAATAGACATCCCAATGCTAAAAATGAATAAAAATAAAAATACATAAAATACAATACATCCTTTCTGCAAATCTCAGGACATACAGAATCTGTAATTGTGCCTTGCTGGAGACAAATCAGGAATATTTCAATTTATATGATACTTTAATAAATGAGATAAATAAGTCTAAAAGCAGGGGGAAGAGAGTGCTAGAGGGGGTGAGATTGATATATTATTGATATAATATGTGTGGAAATGTAACAATGAAATCTCTGTATATCTAATATACCCTAATTAAATAGAAAATTAATCATTAAATTTCTATTTTAAGAAAGAAACCTAACCCTTTTGCTTTCACCCTAAAGGTTCTAGAACTGGTCAAGAATATTGTGGCTGATGACAGAGTCCAATTGCACGTGTTAAGGGCCTTTGACCCCCCACCCATCAGCCCCTCCGATGACCAGGCCTTTGGCTACCAGCTGCTCCGCCAGACCATACAGTCCATCTTCCCGGAAATCAACATTGTTGCCCCCGGTAATGACTTCATCAGCTGTAGCGGAGGAGTGTGGCAAGGGCTGGGATAGTTTCTTATCCAATATCTGCTGCCCTACCCCCACCCCAGCTGTTCATCCTGGAAACAGCTGGCTGCTCCCCCTCCCAATGGGACTGGAACTGTATTTTCCCCTCAGGGTGGAAGTGAGAAAGCAAACAGGAAAAGAGCAGAAACAATAAATTAGGTCAGTCAGTCCAGGGTCCTTGCTTAACCTAGCCCAGCTGAGACTATCCCCATTTGTCACAGAGGAGCATGGGCTTGAAATCCACACCTCCTCTGGAGGAGCCATGAAGGAACCAAGATCTAGGTTCTGGTTCTGAGAACCACTGGGGTAATAGGTTATCAGCAAAATCCAGAATGTCAGCACAGAAAAGCCTCCAGGCCCATAATATGTACTTTAACCCCAGTTGCCTCTGTAGACAGTCCAAACCCAGCAGCTCCTCTCTGCTCCCATTTCTCAGTCTTCTAGCATACTATCCAAATCTACCTTAACAATGTTGGTACACTATGAGAATGAAAGAGGATCACCTAGACTCACTCTCAAAGAATTGACCTAGCCACCCAGGAGCCTGACATACGGCCATACAAAATAAAGGTCAGATAATAAAGGAGTATCTAGACTGATGGTTCCTAAAATAGTGAATGGTCCAAATAATGGAAATTGAGTTAAGATATTGGCTGTTCTGGTCATTATGGAGAGACAGAATTCAGCTTAGATCATTCAAGGGATATCCAATGCTCTTGGGAAGAGATTCCATGTTCCCCGTTAAAATTATGGGGTCTGGTGCTCTACCACTTGAGCCACAGCTCCATTTCTTGCTTCTTATTTTAATATACTTTAATTGTTACTATTAAGATGGTGTACAGAAAGGTTACCATTTCATAAGTCAGGCAGTGAATACATTTTTTTCGGACAATGTCACTCTTTCCTTTACTCTCCTCCACTTTCCCCCTCCCATTCCTGCTCACACATAGCTCATTTTCCACATAGTGTATACTGAATAGCATCATTGTATTTGTTCACCCTTCCTCCATCCCTTCCACTCTAGGCTTTTTGATGGTTAACCGGAGATAGTAGTCCCATAGGCTTTTCTGCCTGGACTGCCTTCAAACCCCAGTCCTCAGATCTCAGCTTCCTAAGTAGATAGGATTACAGGAATGAGCCACTGGTACCTGTCTAAACTATGATTTTTATAAGTTTTTGAGAAAGGACAGTTTGTACCACAAAACACAATCATAGCCTTAGCCTCTAGGAAGGCCCAAGCATTGCTCTATAGTAAGCAAAGTTTCTAATTTTCCAGCTACTCCATTTCTACCACATAAAGCCCTTCTCTTAATCTTCCCTTTCTAGGTATTTCTATTGCCAACACAGACAGCCGGCACTACACCAACCTCACTACTGGCGTATATCTGTTCAACCCCATCTGCCTGCAACCTCAGGACTTCCGTAGGTGAGTGGAACAGGTTTGAGGAGCAGGTAGAAAAGAGTCCATCCACCTATCCAGTCCCTTCCTGCCATGGAAATATTCCCACCAATAGGGAAAAGCTGGGGTTTGGCAAACATTTATAAAAAAGGAGACACTGTAGAAACCTACTATGCCCAGTACCAGTCCCACCACTTCCCAGAATTGGTGGGAATTTCCGCTTTTGAAAAAGGATGGAGAGATTTGGGTGATTAGTGAAAACTTGATGGAAACAAGTCCTTTATTTGGGTGTGGTGATGATGCATTCTTGTAATCCCAGAGATCAGGAGGCTGAAGTAGTAGGATACTTAATGAAACCTTAGGGTTGGGGGTGGGGGGTTGTTGTTTTTAAATCATTGGGTGCTTTTCTTCCCTTTAAGAGAGGCTTACCCTCAGAACCTCATCTTCTACCTATAAATTTGGGAGACATGTCAGGCACTTATGCCTCACACCTGTAATCCTAGCTACTAAGGAGGCTGAGATCTGAGGGTTGAGGTTCAAAGCTAGCCAGGGCAAGAAAAGTCCATGAGACTGTTATCCCCAGTTAAGCACAAAAAGCCAGAAATGGAGCCATGGTTCATGGCTTCGAGCAAAAGAGCTCAGAGACAAGTTCATGGCTTAGAGCAAAAGAGCTCAGGGTCAACATCCAGGCCCCAAGTTCAAGCACACACACACACACACACACACACACACACACACACACACACACACACACACACACACACACACACACACACACACACACACACACACACACACACACCCCATGAGGTCAAAGGTGAGGTGAGCCTGTCCTTCCAGTCTCACAAGTACTATGGAATTTAAGGCCCCTTAGTGTTAACAGTCATGTGTTCTACCATGATGTGGGCTCCTTGGCAAATTTTAAGTCCTAATATGTGGGGAGAAGTAGGGAGGACGCTCTGTAATGACACTATGCTATGTCACTTGGCTCTTCATCTGTCCCCAAATACATCTCTTTCCCTCAGCATCCACGGACTCAACGAGAAAATCTCAATCCAGGCGTATGAGACCCAGGTGAAATTCATCTTTGAGCTGATCCAGAATGCTGACACGTACAAGACATCAGTTCCTCACCAGCATGAACTGTGAGAGGAAGGAGCCAGCTGAGTTAGGACTAACCAGGGGCCAGGACTAACCAACGGGGGAAAAGCAAGTATTAATGAAAGTTTTGGTCAAAACCACATTGTAATATACAGCTCACCTGCCTGGCTCACTCCTAAACTCACCCAAGAACAAGACCAGGAGTGAAGGAAGATGAGCAAAAGTTTGGCTTCTCTTTTCCTCCCATATTCTGCATCCCCCTCACTGCCATTAGCTGCCTTCTTGTCCCTCCTGTCTTAGAAAGTGTCCACTTGGGGCTGGGAAGGTGGCTCAGTGGTAGAGCGCTTGCCTTGCATGCATGAGGCCCTGGGTTCCATTCCTCAGCACCACATAAGCAGAAAAGAAAAGGCCGGAAGTGGCACTGTGGCTCAAGTGGTAGAGCACTCGCCTTGAGCTGAAGAGCTGAGGGACAGTGCCCAGGCCCAGAGTTCAGGCCCCACGACCAGACCAAAAAAAAAAAAATGTCCACTTGTCTGTCCTTGGCTGGTTAATTAACTGATCCTCCTCCCTCCAGGCCTGACTTAAAATGCAAATCTGTAAAATTCTTACCAGGTTGTACCTGATAGGAGTGTTAATTTTGAGCACTCTGAGTGGATAGATCATCCTCCCCCGGGGTTTATATGTTGCGGCTTGCTAGAATTTCACATCATCCCTGGCTCTGTCTCTCTTCTCCTGCCCCCACTTCCCTTCCCCACTCTCCAGTCCTTCAGCTGGAGCAGGACTTAATCAAACAGGATTGCTTCTATAACAGCATGGTTGGCCAGATCAACACATCTTTACAGCACCCTAAGATGTGAACCTGAGGGAGGGTTCTTGGGGGAAGCTCAGATCTCCTGGCCTCTAGAGGCTAGGCCTAGAGAAGAAAGCTCAAGAGTGCCCTGGGCTTTACTCCTTCCCCTGCCCTGGTCCTGCTACCTGCCACTGTGGAGGCACATTTCCCTAGCACATCCTGTGGATGTGGAAAGAAGGAAGAACACTTAACACCTGGCCTCCCAGTGGAACTTAGGACCCAGCAGAGCCCTAGCTCTGGCATCACATCCTAGTTCAGGCTGACCAAGGGTATGTGGAGAGGAGAAGCAGACTGCAAGCTCTGTCCTGGGCTGGCAGGGTCTGAGGAGGTGCAGACTAGCCTCCATTGGGGTACAGCCGAGTTCCTGACTCCTCCCCACCTCCACTCCAATCCTGAGCACTTTTGAATCTATTCCATTAGCTGCCAGGTGGGGGGTATTGGAAAGCAGCATTTCTTGGCTCAAGGTCAGGAGCTGTGCTTTGTGGCTCTCCAGGGAGTTGGGGTCACAGAGGGAGACACAGAGGGAACTGTGAGAGGGAGAGGCTGCTCCCTCTCTTTTTAACTCATCAGGCAAGGATGCCTTCCTGGGGTTTGATAGCAGTGGGTTCCCTTCCCTCTTCTCATAACCCCTGTGTCCTCCCCTCTCACTCATTTCTGAACCTCCCTCCTCTGGATGTGAGCTGTTCATTAGAGCTCTGGCTTACTTGTCAGTGTGTTAGGAACACAGTGTGGGGATTATTCAAGCTTTTCTTGCTATTCCCCCTAAGATTCACATTCCTTCCCTAGCCCTCCCTTTGTGGCCAATTCAGGACTTACTCAGCCTTTGTTAGAGGGCAAGCTGAAAACCCAGTAATAATGTTCACATTTGTGCAGAGCCCTAAAAAGTAGCTTCATGTACCTTGTCTCAGACTACCCCCACAAGAACCCTGTGAGAAAAATACAGGGTCCTGCAGGGCAGGAACTCATCCTGAGTGATTCTGTCTAGCTGCTATCTGTCACTCAAACTCACAGTATTTCATGATCCTAAATGACCGAGGGAGTCTACTTCCCATCAGAGGTGTGTGTGTGTGTGTGTGTGTGTGTGTGTGTGTGTGTGTGTGTGTGTGTGTGTGTGTGTGTGTGTGTGTGTGTGTGTGTGTGTGTGTGTGTGTGTGTGTGTGTGTGTGTGTGCTGGCACTAGGGCTTGAACTCAAGGCCTGAATGCTGTTCTTTAGTGGGGTTTTTTTGTTTTTGTTTTTTTTTTTGCTCAAGATTTGTGCTCTACCACTTGAATCATACCTTCACTTCTGACTTTTTTGGAGGTTAAGAGACTCATATACTTTTCTGCCTGGGCTGGTTCTGAATGGTGAACCTCAGATCTCAGCCTTCCTTCGTAGCTAGGATTACAGGCGTGAGCCACCAGTCCCTGGCTTTAGAGATTTTATTTAATCCTAATAGCAGTAGCTATGGTCTCAATCTGTCCCCAGAACTCACAAGTTGGAAACTTAATCCCCAAAGACATATGTGAATGGCATTAAGAAGCTAGAAATTTAATCCAACGCTGGTCTATAGAAGTGGTGCTTTTGCAAGGTGGTTAGAATTAGAATGTAAGGTAAAGCCCCATGATTGACTTTACTGGTGCCTTTTTAAGACAGATTGAGGAAACAGGTGTGTTTAAGCCTGATTTAAAGACTACACAATATATGTGTATATTAAAATATCACATGACACCCCATTATAAAAAGGAAGTAGAAGACACAGAGATATACATGTGTGTTCCTTTCTCTTGCCATATGATTACCTGTGCCATCTGGGGACAAAGCCGTTACCAGAGGGCAAACAAATGCCTTCCACCTGCCTCATCACATCTTGAACTTTGAACCTCCAGAGCTGTAAGCCACAATAAAACACTTTTGTTATAACCCACTCAGTCTCTGTATTGTTCTTGGAAACAGAAAAGTGACTAATGCCATAGCTCTCATTCTCCATTTTACAAACAAGGGCAACTGAGACTCCAAAGTTAACATGCAGGAGTTAGGGGAAGAGTCTGTCTGAATCAAAGCCTGCTTAAATAGTTAAGAAGAGAAAGCAGACTCAGCAAAGTCATTCACCCAGAATGACATGGTTCTTAAGGGCAGAATTAAGATGCAGGTCCAAAATCTCCAAAATCTCCACATCTAGTATTGTTTCAGGAGCACCCTGCTGCCTGCCCCAAAAACCTGTGCCATTTAACTCATTCTTTCTGATCCAGGGAGATGATGAAGACAAAGACTGTTAGCTCTGCTGCTGGATTCAGTCCTTAGCTGGAGCTTTCTGTGTTCCCCAGGCTGACCTCTCCCCATTGACACCTCTCCTTTTGTCTACTTATATTTCTTACCACCCTACCCCCAGCTGCTGCTGCTGCTGCTGCTGCTTCGTCGTCGTCGTCTGTCTGTCTGTCTGTCTGTCTGTCTGGGCCTGGGCACTGTCCCTCAGCTCTTCAGCCCTACCACTTGAGCCACAGTGCCACTTCCGGTTTTTTTTCTGCTTATATGGTGCTAAGGAATCAAACCAGGGCCTCTTTTTTGCTTATGTGGTGCTGAGGGATCGAACCCAGGGCCTCATGCATGCAAGGCAAGCGCTCTACCACTGAGCCACCTTCCCAGCCCCCACCCCCAGCTTCTAGTTCAGCTCTTTTGTCTTCTCTGAGTTTGGGGACAACCAGGTCTGTAGGAGCCCTTCAGCAACCTCTTCCAGTTTTGAAAAGGAACCCACAGGGCAGTCAGTTCTCTTGAGGAGCTGCCCTAAATCCTACTCTTAGAACCACAGTCCAGCCCAGTGGTCCTGGGGGCTTTGGGAGGGAATGGCTGAAAATATAGACCTGGCCAGGACAACATGAGCCCCAAGACCCTTGGCAGGATATGGGGGCAATGAATCTGAGGCATTCACTTTACCCCTACCCTCACTCATCTGCCACCCCACCCCCAAATCTACCTTGAAGAAGCTCCATCAGATAATAGATGCCCCCATCAAAAGTTCAGCTCAAACATACTAGTACCTACTAGTACCTCCCCTTATTACCACCTAAAGGGGGAAAACAAATTATTCATAAGCAAAAAGAATAGGAAGGAAGGGAATAAAACTCAGGTGAAATCCTTGACTTTGAACCTGAATTGCTAAAAACATGCCCATCCAGCACTTCTTTTTCTTCCAGAAAACACGAGACAAAGTTCTTTTTGCAGAAGCTGAACATTCCACTAATTTTTTAATTATTTAAATCAAATATTATTAAAATGAAACTATTTACAGTTCTAATGGTCAATGCCCAATATAACTGTCAGTGATAAAAAAAAGTCATGCTTTGTGTATGTTACGTGTGTATGTGTGTGTGTGCGTGTGTGTGTGCGTGTGTTCTGTGTGTGTCTGTGTTTGTCTGTGTGTCTGTGGCCACACCAGTCCTAGGGCTTGAACTGGAGGCTTTGGCGTTGTCCCTGAGCTGTTGGGCTTGAGGCTAGTGCTCTTCCAATTGAGCCACAGCTCCACTTCTAGCATTTTTTTTTGGTGTTTAATTGGAGATGAGTCTCACAGACTTTGCTGCCTGGGCTGACTTTGAACCAGATCTTCAAATCTCAGCCTCTTTCGCCGGATTACAGGCATGAGCCAACAACAGTGCCTGGCATGTATATTACATTTAGGTTTACAAATATAAAAATTTCAGGATAAGTGTTTAATACCACAAAATGTTCTTCAGCCATTGGGCAGTGTTGTAAATAGCCACATACAGTATCAGAGACCACCTCCATTCCTTTCTAACTCCAAAGCCTAGTCCTTTTCCAAAGTTCATAGTAGCACAATTCACAAACTTTTGGGACATTCAGACTCCATTAACTTATTTTTAAACTCCAGAGCATGTTTGCTTTAAAAACACATGTGCAAAAATTGGAATGATACAGAGAATGACTAGCATGACCTCTGCATAGAGTGGCATGAAAATTTAGGAAGCATCTTATCAGTGTGTGTGTGCACATGTCAGTACTGGGCTTGAATTCAGGGCCTCTCTCTCTCTCTTGTTTAGTTGTTTTTGTTTTTTCACCTAGAAGTGGTGATCTACTGTATTCCTCCACTTTCAGCTTTTTGCTGGTTAACTAGATAAAGAACCTCAAGAACTTTCCTGCCCAGGCTGGCTTCCAATTGCAGTCCTCAGATCTCAGCCTCTTGAGTAGCTAGGATTATAGATGTGAGCCACCCCAGCTCTGGTGTTTTTAATAGACTTAGATTTTTTTTTTTTTTTTTGCCAGTCCTGGGGCTTGAACTCAGGGCCTGGATACTGTCCCTGAGCTTCTTTTACTCAAGACTAGTACTCTACCACTCTAGCCACAGTGCCACGTCCAGCTTTTTCTGTTTATGTGGCACTAAGGATTCGAACCCAGGGCTTCATGCATGCTAGGCAAGCACTCTACCACTAAGCCACATTCCCAGTCCTAGACTTATTTTGTGGTTATCATATATGCTGTCTTCCAAAGCAAGAAGTTTAGGCAGGGAGCTCTCATGAATATATTCATGGTGCTAGGTCTGCAAAACCAGGAAGGCCTCTGCGATGAGGAGGTCATCATTCAAGATGACACTTCCAAGTTGAATGAGATACCCAAGCCCAGAGTTCAAGCCCCATGACCAACAACAAAAAAAAAGCAAGTTGAAAGAGAGTTGAGTAGACAAAGAGCTGAGGGAACTGTGCTATGTAGAGAGCACAGAGTGTGCATGGAGACAGCAGGTGAGGCCTTCATAAAATTAAAAGGAGTCCAGTTTGGGTCTTGTAAATCAGAGGTGGAAAATGGAAGAATAAGTAAGGGGTTCGTCTTCCCTCTCTTCTTCCTTCCTTTCCCTTTTCTTCCGACCTTCCTTCCTGTTGCCCTTCAGCCCTCCTTCCTTTAATTCCTTCCTTCTAACTTTTCTAAGTAATATCTAGCTCTCGATCCAGGTCTACATAGACTCATTTGATCCCAATAATTACCCTAGCAAGTAGGCTATTACAATAAAACAGGTAGAAAATAGAGGCATTGAATTAAAGAATGGTAGGTAGATTAAAAGTTTATTTAGGTTAGTCACTGGGGAAATGCTAATTGAAACTGCAATGGGATAACTCATTACTCCCAAAATTTTACTAGGTTGGCCATAATTTAAAAAGTGGAAAATCACAAATGTTGGCAAGGATGCAGAGAAGTTGGAAGCCCTGTACCTTTGCTGGTGGGAATGTAAAACAGTACAGCAGCTATGGAAAATCATTTGATCTTTCCTCAAAAACTTTAACATAAAATTGCCCTATTACTCAGTAATCCCATGTCTAACTATATGGTCGAAAGAAATTTTTTAAAAAGATATTCAACAAAAATCCACGTGTGAATGTTAGCAATATCATCATGGAAATTTGAAATATAATTTTTAATTAATAAGAATTTTAAGAGGTTGGAGGTGTGGCTCATGCCAGCCAGTGATCAAAAGTATCAGGTACTGAGTTTGAGTATGTCTTGGACCTACAAATAAAAACAAATTTTAAAACATAAATGTCTGGTTGGGAAGATGGTTCAGTGGTAGAGTGCTTGGCTGGCATGCCTGAGGCCCTGGGTTGGATTCCTCCACACCACATAAAAAAGCTGGAAGTGGCACTGTGGCTCAAGTGGTAGAGTGCTAGCCTTGAGCTGAAGAGCTGTGGGACAGCACCCAGGCCCAGAGTTCAAGCCCCATGACCAAAAAAAAACAAAACAAAACAGAAATAAACATAAATGTCTATCTTCAAGGACCTTGTAATCTAGCTAAGAAAAATGAAAGCAATATAAAACAATCGCATGCTGGAGTTGGAGCTCAGTGGTAGAGCACTTCTCTAACACGCATGAGGCCCTGGGTTTCATCCCCAGCACCACAAAAGGAGATGGAAGCCAGGTGCTAGGGGATCACGCCTGTAACCCTAGCTACTCAAGAGGCTGAGATCAGAGGATTGCAATTTGAAGCCAGCTTAACCAGAAAAGGCTGTTAAACTCATCGTCAACTATTTGGCAGAAAGCCAAAAGTAGAACTGTGGCTCAAGTAGTAGAGCACCAGCCTTGAGCGTGGAACATCCTAACCCTGAGTTCAAGCCCCAGTACTAGCATGCATGTGTGTGTGTGTGTGTGTGTGTGTGTGTGTGTGTGTGTGTGTGTGTGTACACATACATGAAGGAAAAGAGGTTCATGTAAAGGATATTTGAAGTTGTATAAGTGATCACATTATTAAAGCCTATCATTTCATATTTCTTCTCACATTTTTTTTTCAGTACTAGGGACTGAACTCAGAGCCTCGTGCTTGCTAGATAGAGCTCTACCACTTGGGCTATACTTTGCATCCAGCTAAGCGTTGAGCAGCTGGTATTCCTCAGAAGTGCCAAGTTCTCCATTGTCTACTTGCCATCTCACTCTAACCACAATGCTTTTTTCCAATTTTTTTAATTCTTCTGGGAACCTCTGTAGGAATGGAATTGCCTGCTGATTTGATAATTCTATGTTTAACTCTCTATAACCCAGGCTGGTTTCAAACCTGAGAACTTGATGCCCAGCCTTTACAGATGTGAACCAATACACAAACTATTGGCTTAACTTTTAAAAAAAAAACAGGTGGAGGTACCGGGGTTTGAATTTGGGTTCAAACCACTGTGCTTAACCACCAAACCACTGAGACATAGCTCCAGCCCTGATTTTGGCTTACTGTTTGTGAAATCTTGCCCAGAAACATGCCTGGGTGAGATCTACCTATGTTGGGCTACCTGGTAGCTAGGATGGTAAGTGCACTACCACATCCAGCTCTTCATTGAGAAACAAAGTTCTACCCAGGCTAGCCTAGAATCAAGATTTCAACAGTCTCAGACTCCAAGGAATCTAGATTACAGGCAGATTGCCTAGAGGTGATTCCTAGGACCAAGCCAGCTTAGGAAACCCTGGGCTAGCGAATGCTTAAAAGGCTATAAACAAAGGCTTGTTTGATGTCAGATCATCTAGTTCCCAAGATATAGTCTTCTTGCACTCAGGCTCTCAAAAGATAAAGCTTCCTTATCTCTGGCTTGTGATCCTCTTCTAGGATGCTCCTGATTAGCTCCTACCTCAGGGCAGTTGCATGCTTTAGCCCTTTCCAGTTCGGCATGCCTTCTGTGAAGTCTAGTATTCCATGTAAGGGAGAGAGAGAGAGAGAGAGAGAAAGAAAGAGAGAGAGAGCACCTTAATTGCTCCTTCCAGTTGCCAATCACTGCTTGTGGCTTTTCCTTTTTGGTAAACCATAATAGTCCTATTATGTGCAGATAATTAATTTTTCAGATATCATGGGTAATTCTCCCTGAGAAAGGGAATTGTGTCTCCCTTTTATAGATGTGGCCCAGGGACATAAAAGACCTCATTTAAGCCCAGTTACTCAGGAGGCTGAGATCTGAGGACCACAGTTCAAAGCCAGCCCAGGAAGAAATATCCATGAGACTCTTACCTCCAATTAACTGGCAAAAAACTGGAAGTAGCAGTTTGGCTCAAGTGGCAGAATGTCATCTTTGAGTGAGAAAGCAAGCAAGAGCTCAAAGCCCAGTGTACCAACACACATACACACACACCACCACCACCACCACCACAAAAGATCTCATCTAAGGTCACATACCTAATGTGTGGCTATGCATGAATTCAGCCTATGTAATTACATAGCTGTGGCACATTCCACTCCACAGCACTGCCTCTCAGAGGTTACTCCTCTATCTCTGGTTATAGTCCACTGGATATTTTGCCTGTTGCCAAGCCTTTCCAACTACATTCAGTAATTTTTTTTCTTTTTCTTTTTCTTTTTTTTTGGTTGTGGGGCTTGAACTCTGGGCCTGGGCGCTGTCCTTGAGCTCTTCAGTTCAAGGCAAGTGCTCTACCACTTGAGCCACAGTGCCACTTCCGGTTTTCTGGTGGTTAATTGGAGATAAGAGTCTCATGGACTTTCCTGCCCGGCCTCCTAAGTAGCTAGGATTACAGGCATGAGCCACCCGTGCCTGGCTTATATTCAGTAATTTCAAAACTGCATCTCCAAAACACCTGAGACCATCCAAACTTGGGAAACTTCAACATGGGCTTTAGGAAAAGGGAACAGAGAGTAGTTATGGAGATGATGAAAGCCACTACCTCTGAGCACAGATGGCCACGTGTCCCCATCCCATCCCCATCACCACATCCTCCAAGAGCTGAACCAAGCCGGAAGGGGATATCACCTCAGCTTTGGGCAGCAGGAAAGAAGTTGACCTCTGGGAGGGACACAAAGGGGAGGGGTTTATAGCAAAGGGGAAAATGGGAGGGGCACCCTCTCCCAGCAAAACAAAAGACAAAAGTTTCCAGGCACATCAATCAAGCTAGTCTTGTGACTTACATACCACATTGGTTCCGGGGTCTAGGACCTACGGGGCTCTCATTTCATGATGCTTCATATCCAAGTACCCCAAGAAATCCTCAGCAGCTAGCAGTGAACCTTGAAGGAAGGCCAAGGGGCATGCCTCCAAGATAGAACCTAAATGAGCCATGTATTAAGACAAGTGCCAAAAGACTGGAGAAGGCTGCCCAGCAGAGCCCTGCCCCTCACAAGCTCCTCACAGGCTCCTGGTAGTACCCAACAATTCTCCTCTCCCCACAAACCCTTCCCCAGCTCCCCAAGTGACTCATATCTAAGTAAAAACCCTCACTTGCTAAACAAATGCCATTTCACTCCATCAAGATGGCTACCTCAACCTGATTTTATTTAGAAATTTCTGAAGCTATTAGCCTGTGGATCAATGCCATGTTACCTTCTGGAGGACCTGGGGAGAAGACATACAGTACATTTGTTAGGGTGATACAAGGGGACAATCTCTGTCCCCCACCCCCAGTGGGACCTGGTCTCAGCACTGTAGCTGGAGGAAGAGGAAGAACAAGAAAAAAGGAGGGGGAAGGACAGGGGAGGGGGAGATGGAGGGAGGAGGAAAAGAAAGAGGAGGATAGGACACTGAAGAGAAAGACAGCAAGTAAATAGTGCTGCAGGATGCACAAAGACTTCATGAAGAACAATGCCCTTCTCATATTCCAGAATGGATATTCTACAATGGCCATGGAAGTTAAAACGAAAGCAGAGGGGAAAAAAAAGATAACAGTAGAGGTGTACAATGAGATGTGGGTATAAGACTGCAACCAAAGTACCAGCAATCTCTTTTGGAGCTCAAACTTCTTCTAGGTATAAAAGAGGATGGGACAAAAACATCTCATGAGGTAGAAGGAAGGCAACATGACCTTTGAGAGTTTCTTGTCATGTGAAGGTCACCACAACAATGCTCAGAGACCCTCCCTCTCATCTTGACACCCCCAACCAAGTCTCTCCTTCTGGAGTTTCTGGCTGGCTTGCTACCTGCTGCTAGTTCCTGTCTTTTCATCTGTGACCTCTGCTCCCTACATCTGTGCTTCTCACTTCAGACCACAGCTATTTCTGCTCTTTTAGTATAGAAGGGTTGGAGTATCTTCCTCTTCCCAAAGTCACAGCTTGCTGAGGTGAAAGGAAATGTGCTTCTCCTAGGCTCTCTTGGTGTTTAACTCTAGGCATCAGCACAACAAAGGGCACACTACCTACCTCCTCTACCTCATTCATCCTTCATTTAACATGCTTATTTAGCACCCATTATGTGCCAGGAGCCAGGGATATATGGTAGTGATAGAGATGACAGTCTTACCCCAGTGGCCAATGCAGCAGACTCCATGTTGAGCAGATTCCCAAGCCAGGACAGACTTAGGTGTTTGGGAGCTGCAATTCTGAAATTACTGAGTATATCTGGAAAGGCTTAGCTGTACGCATATATTCATAGAAATATTCTGCAATTCCTATAACCAAAAAAGAGCCATATTTGAGGTATCTGAAGAACCACTACAAGGCAATAAGATACAAAGCTTAAAGACTGGGAGACATGGCTCCAGTGATAAAGTGCCTACCTATCAAGCATGATGTCCCAAGTTCAAACCCCTGTACTGAAAAAAAAAAGTTTAAAGTCCTAATGCTTGAATAACTATCCAAAAGGCAGATACATATATGAAATTGTGGCCAATTTCATTGGTTACCAGGGGAATACAAATTTAAACACCAATGTAATACCACTATTAATTCACCCACCAGAATGGCTAAAATTTTTAATCTTTTTAGATTGACAACACCAAGTGTTAGTAAGGATAAAGAGCACACAGAACACCAGGCATTGCTGGCAGGATTATGGATTAATACACACTGGAAAATTGTTTAGGAGATTTACTAGAGCTAAACACATGCCTGTGGAAACAATGACCCACTAATTTTGTTCCTGTATATATTCCCAATAGAGTGTGGGAACACAAGTGCACCAAAGAACATAAACAAAATAACCACAATTGCTATAACTACAGAGAACCCAAATGCCCATCCACAGAATACAGATATATTGTAGTATATCCATTTCAGTGGTCTACTATACAGCAATGAACATCAATCAACTACTGCTATCACATTGCCAATTAGTCTTCTAAACATAGTACTGAGAGAAGTCAGATACAAAATAATTACTAAATGGTTCTGTTGGTATAAAGTTCAAAGGCAGGCCAGCATAACTAATTTATAATAATAGGCAGAAGTAACCATTGTGGAGTAGTGACCAAGATTTAAATAGGAGGACTTCTCAGGTGCTGAGAATGATTTAACTCATGATCTGATTGGTAGCGATCTGGGTCAGGTCACTGTGTCATAGTATTGGGTTTTATGCAATTTCCCATATGTCTGGTGCGCTTCAACTTGAAGAAACAGAAGAGGGGAACTCGTGGTGTTTTCAGATTGTAAAAAAAGAAATGGAAAATGGGAAGGAATAGTAGAGAGACCGAGATCTTATACACAGATACTGACTGCAGAACTGTGGCAAGATTAAAGGAGACTGGTGAATGTTGCAGGGCAGACCTTGTCCCCAGATACATTAGACACACAGACTGAAATGTCTCCAGAAACATCAGCTTTAATTCTCCACCCAATCCCACCCCTATCCACAAACTTGATCCTTCTGGAGAATCACTAGTGTTTGCCAGTCTAAGAGCAACTTCTGTTTCCAGGCAGACTCAAGCCTTTGAAGCCAAAAAACCGGCTTCAAAGATACTGACATTTGCTTTGCTAGGCCCTGTGAGACTTCAGGCCCTTGATGCAAATGGGCAACTGCTGAATTAGGAGTGGGGGGCGGGGTGTGTGTGTCGTAGTCTACAGGAATGACCAGCAGGGGCTGCCGCGTGCTCCTATGTTGTCCACGTGTGCCCAAAGCTCCACCGCCAGCCCTGTCTCCTCTGCCCAGGCACAACCCTGCTCCAAACCCCGTACGGGGGGCTGGAGGCATGCTGGAATGGGCCCCCTGTGCCACTTTTCCGGGAGGAAGGGGACAGGAAGGAACCAATGGTCACAGGTTCCACTCACAAGAGGGAAAAACCTGGGAGTGGGGGGTTCCTTTATGGAGGAGGTCACATGCCCTGCACAAAAACATCCCGAAGAGAACTGGTACTGACTGAGTTGGCGCCGGGGGGTGAAGACACCCCAGGGAGGAGGCGGCACCGCGAGCGGGGGACGCCCGTCTCTGATCCCACCAGGCGCGTCAGGGAAAGTTGGCCTTCATTTCGCCCAGGATGGAGACAACTCCCTCACCCCCACGGCGGCCACGAGGCTCAAGGGAGGGTCAACGGAAGCCAGGTGATGCGTGCGGGACCTCGGCCAGGAGTCCGGCCGGGCCCGTCCCCACCCCTCCCAAGGCCGGGACTTTATTAAGGCAGGAGACGTCAGGGGGGAGCCCTTAGCTCCGAGGAACGCGAGACCTGGCGGGAGCGCGAGGCGACCAGCCTGCGGAGAGGAGTCGGGTCCAAGAAGGTAAGGGACGGTTGGGTCCGGGTCCTGGGCTCGGAGAAGGCCACGGGAGCGCGGCCGGCGGGCCGCCCCAGCAGGGACGGTCTTCGGGAAGGCCCGGGGCTCGAAGGAAACGCTCGAGATGCCGGGCAGCCGCGCAGGCGCGCGTCCGGATGCCGGGCTGGGGAGCGGGCGCGAGGGGTGGTGCGCCGGGCCGCCAGCGCCGGGCCGCGGGGAACCCGGAGCCACCGGCCGATGGGCGCTGGGACCCGCGAGCCCGCGGCACCGAGCCCGCTCTCAGTTCCCGTCACTCCGCGCCGCTTGCGTTTCCCCGCACGCCCTTCCTCCAGCGCAATGAGCGAAGGAAAGGGGCGGGGTGGCCCTGGGCACGCCCCCTCTCCGGCGTCTGATTGGCTGTCGCGGTTGTCTATCTAGAATCTTTTTTTTTGATGGAATGGGCGGAGAGGGGAGGGGGAGGGTTACCACCCAGTCTGCCCCAGATCACGTTTGCCACCGGCAGCCAACCAGTCGTGCCCAAGTCCGCGGGCAAGAAGCGATTGGGGGCGAGTGAGCTGGGCGCCCCAGTCCGGGTGCCCCCTCCCGCGCCGGCCCGGGGAGGTATATCCTGCTCTCCCCGCTACCCCCGCCCCGATCCCGGTGGAAGCGGAGCGGCGGCCTCGCTGAAACGCAGAAGCGAAATGTAGCGCGCCGGGGGTCGCGGCTGGACGCTCGCCTTGGCTGGGGGTGTGGGGGGGGAGAGCACGCGGGGGGCCGAGGAGGACTGCCGCGGAGGAGAGGAGTGATGAGAAGAGGGGGTACCCTGCACCCCCCGAGACCACGGGCCCCTGCTGCCACTCGCCAGGCGCCCCCCTTCCTCCCGAGCGAGGGGCAGGTCAGTGCTGTCGGGTCTGGGGGGGGGCGCGGGGGGGGGGGCGGGAGCTCTGGCGCGCAGCGCATTTGCTGAGTCCGGTCGTGGAGAGACCGCCGCGGCCACCCAGTTAACTCTCCCCCCACCCCACCCCACCCCACCCCGCCCGGGGCTGGGGAGACTCAAACCGGTCTTTGAAGAGGGGATAGGGTGTCCCAGAGCCTGAGGCCCATCCGAAGTCTCTGCCCTTACTTGGGGTGTCGGATGCGGGACCGGCTTTCTTCCTGCGAGCTCCCCTCTCAGGTTAATGGGCCGGCCAGGAAGACAGGAGGGGCAGGACCGTCAGGTTTTAGAGGACGCAGGAACTTTTGCTGGCGGTGGACTCAGTGTTCCTCCTGGCTCTCTAGTAAGGATCTCTGAAAGAACCACCGTGTAGGGGGTTAAGGGGGCTGGAAAAGGGGGTCCTGGCTGGTGACGAAGTTGCTAGGAAGAGGGCACAATTCCCTGGGGTGAGTGCCTGGAGTTTGACTCAGACTTTCCCCGAACTGGAGTTGACTCAATACTTAGGGGCACGTTCGCCCCACCTGTGGAAACCCTCTTTAAAGTTTACTGATTTTTTTTTTTAACTTGTTAGCACCCTCCCTGTGAAATGAAATAGGGTGACATTCAGGAGGGGCGGGGGAGCGATTCCCTTCTTCTGGCTCCCTCAGGACAGCTGAGAAACAGGATTTAGGTTTGTTGTTTGTTGTTTGAGTTTTTCTGTTTGTTTTGAAGAATTCTTCTTTATCTGTTCGTAACTGGGGGAGGGGGTGCGGGTGCTGAGGAGCCTAGGCTACTGAAATGTGTGGATAACAATAACCAGTCATTTTGCATCTGTCCCTTCAAAGGGAGGTAACTGCCTTGGGCCTATCTGACCACAGGCTCACAGGGCCAAGGGTAGAGGGAGAGAAGCAGACAGAAGCCTGGACCGGAGTCAGCCTCTGGCCTTTTTGTAACACTGTTCACTCTCAAGGGCAGGAGTGGGCAGGCCTCTGGCTCTTCGCCATGGTCTGGCAGGCTTGCCCCACTACTTGGGGAGCTACCCTTATTTTCTTTTTTTCTCAGGGCGTTTAGGGGTCTAGGGGCCTTTACTCTCGGTGGTGAGCCTCATCATTTATTGGCCCTGCAGCTGTCTTGCTCTTGCTGTTTTGTGGTGATAAACAGTCATCTTCTGTAGTGGGGTGGCTGTGTGACGCATTTGAGACTGAACTTCTAACTTAACCTGTGGAGGGACCACACTTAGCAAATCCTTCATTCTTAATGGGATTCCAGAAAGGATCTCCCTGAGGCTACTCCTGCCTACCCTGGGTCGTTGAGAAGATAGTGCCAACACCTCTTGGTCAGGATCTTCCTGTGGAGCAGTAGGTTGTTGATGAGTTGGGAGGAAGGTGATGGTAGAACCTGCTCGGCCTCCAGGTGTAGAAGTGCAAGGCAGAATTGTTAATGGAAAGATAAGGGCAAATAGTGACCTCCATAACAAACTGCTATTTGCCTTGGGGAAGGATCCCCCCTGTAGGAGCTGTTCTTTATAGTAACTTGCCCTTCCTCTCCCTCTCTCTTTTTCTCTCTCTGTCCCTTACCTCTCTCTTCTCTCTCCCCCTTCCTACATAAGGTTCTCCATACAGATTCTTGTGACTTTAATGACCAGGCAACTGGGGAGGTACAAGGTCTTTCCAGGAAGGGAGGAAATCTCTGGAAAAGAGGGGAAAGACAGACGCCACTGCCTTGGGACAAGCCGAGCCTGGAGTGCTGTGGGAAGCTGAAGGAGGAGACCAGCAGAAGCAGCAGGAAGAAAGCCCAGCCTTTGGTGGAGGTTGTGTTCTTGACCATCTGAGCTCAGTCCACTTCTGACAAGAGGGGCCACCTCGGGGGGCACTCAAGACTTGGGTTGGTTGGGCCCTTTCCCTCTGGATGCCCTCTACTCCACTCCGAGGACCCTACACTGAGAACCAAAGATATCCCCCAGGCACAGCACTGGCCAGCCGGAGGAGGGCATCTGCACCCCTAGTGGCCGGCCACTGGTCTGGTGAGGATTTGCTTGTTTCCCTCCAGCCCACGGCTGCAGTGCTTGATGGGGCTGCCTGTTGGCGGATCAGTTTTTGCAGTGCCCGGTAGGAGCCGAGCCGTGGGAAGAGGTCCTGCGGCATCCGAGCCTGGGTTTGCCCCAAGACTAAGTTCTTTCTCAAGTTAGAAAGGGAGAGAGAAAGCAAAGAAAAGGAAAGTTCTCCCCCTCCCCTCCTCCCTGCCCGTCATGTCCTCTAAGCCGGAGCCGAAGGACGTCCACCAGCTGAACGGGACTGGCCCAACTCCCTCTCCCAGCTCTTCTGATGGCCCCGGGCGAGAGCCCTTGGCTGGGACCTCAGAATTCCTGGGGCCTGATGGGGCTGGGGTGGAGGTGGTGGTGATTGAGTCTCGGGCCAACGCCAAGGGGGTTCGGGAGGAGGACGCCCTGCTGGAGAATGGAAGCCAGAGCAACGAAAGTGACGACGTCAGCACCGACCGTGGCCCTGCACCACCCTCCCCTCTCAAGGAGACCTCCTTCTCCATCGGGCTGCAAGTGCTCTTCCCCTTCCTCCTGGCAGGCTTCGGAACGGTGGCTGCTGGCATGGTGTTGGACATTGTGCAGGTAAGCCCCTAGTCCAATGTCTTCTGCCTGGAAGCCCACAGGGCTGCCCTTTGTCTCCTGGCAACTATGATTCTTGGACCTCCCTCTCTACCTCTCTGTCAGAAGCAGCTGCTGCTTCCTAGAATACCATTTCCCTTTGGATCGTGTCTTTGGTTTCTTCACGGTCTTGCTACTTTCTATAGAAGCGTCAAGGAAGCTGAGTAGCCCTGGGGAGGTGGGCAGAGCAGTAGCATAAATGGTTCCAGAGAATAGATCTGATAGAGGAGAGAGACTGTTGCTTTCCATATCCTCTGAGCACTCCTGCTGAGTCCAGCTCAGTAGGCCATACCTAGATATGGCTCTCTTTCTTTCCCCTTGAGGTTTCAAGGGTGCCCAGGGTAAGAAGCTCAGTTTCAAGTCTCTCCTCCATTCCCCTGCTGGGCAGGAATTTATTCAGCTGCCAAAGAGGGTCTCAGATGAAGTGAGAAAGCTCTTAAAGGCATTTTGCATTGCTCATCTTCTAGCAACTTTAGCATGGTCTTTTTAGGGAATAGGGATGGTCACAGGCTGTCTGATGCATGACTAGAAGACTTGATTTAACAAGACCTGAAAGAATCATTATGACCCTTCGATGGGAACAAATTGTAATGAGAACTGGACAGAACTATCTCTCCTCCTCGCTCCTGACTTGTCTGTCATGAACCTGCTCTGGGCAAAAAGGGCTCTTTATGAGACTACCAGGTAGTGTGAGTGATGAAAGTTGGCAGGTCCTGGAAGCCGAGGGCCAGGGACATGCTATATTTAGTGAAATGTGAGTTAGGATTTACCAGAACCTCTAGGCTAGAAAGATAAAGTCTTGTTTTTAGGTAAGAGTTTTGAAGCACAATCATTGTGTTATCAATGTATTGCCAAATGCTGGCTGTATTCTAGGTACTCTGAGAAATACAGAAGCAGGAGGAAATGTGGCTGTGTTGTTGGGGATCTCTTAGGATTCCCTGACTATGATAGTCCCTAGAGGAACCCAGAGCTGAGCTTTACCTCCCCTGGGTCAAGCCAACACTTACAAACCACAATTTAGTGACTGCTGGCATGGCTTCCTGTGCCTATGTCCTAGAAGATTGAGGATGGTTTGTTCTAGATACCCTCAGTACTGTCCTTATAGACCCTGAGCTCGTCAGGAGAACCGTATCTTTGGTTGCTAATGAGAATGGTTTTTGCTAATGAAAATGGTTATGTCAAAGTGCAGATACTACCTCTCTTGCCCTCAAGCCGGTTATTGTGAAATGCTTTCTATAGGGAGGTTAAGAAGCCAGCCGGATTGGGCACTGGTGGCTCATGCCTATAATCCTAGCCACTCAGGAGGCTGAGATCTGAGGTTCATGATTTGAAGCCAGCCCAGTCAGGAAAGTCTGTGAGACTCTTTTCTCCAACTAAGCATCAAAAGAGCCAGAAGTGAAACAGTGGCTAAAGTGATGGAGGGCTAGACTTGAGTGGGAAGAAATGCTCCAGTACAGCACCCAGGCCCCTGGACTGGCACAAAAAAAATAAAGAAGAAGAAGAAGCCAACCCGGGGCTTTGGCTTTTCCTAGTAGCTACCCCTCCTCCTCAGGCAGTGAGCAAGGAGAGGGAGAGGAAAAGAAACTGGGGTTACTGTTCCCTCACTTCTTCATGCTTTCCCTGTGGCCCTGGTTCTAAATTGGTACCTACAGAGAGGTGCAGGGCTGGAACTACAGCCCAATGGTAGAGTGCTTGTCTAGTTTCTATAGGCCCTGGTTTTGATCCCCAGCACTAGGGGAAAAAAGTAGCAGAGAGTTAGCAGTGATGCCGAACCAGGGTCTTGTGATGAACTAGGGAGGGTTGTCTTACTTTCTGGGAAGTCATAATGATAGTGGGGAAGTGTTTGGGGGAATGTTCTGTAGGCCTACATAAGAAAGGAAGCCCTACTCATCTCCATTTTGTAGCTAGGGCAACTATGAAAACTTGTCCCTGTTCATCTATATCCAAAGCCTGAGATATTACCTTGTTGCTTTTTGTAAGGCCATTATTTGGAGACTCTGATAGAAGCCCACTGTTTTTGTCTTCCTCTAAAGAACACAGCCGACTTGAATTGGCAACAATTGGTATTAGCTTTTGAAGTGAAGGAGGACAAAAATTCTTAGAGGGGGAAGAGAAGGATCTACCCACCAACTTCCCACACAGAAGAGGGTTCCAGAGCTGGAATGCCCTCTGAAGTCCCCCCCACCGCCTCCCGAGACTGGGACATTTGAGGCCTAGGTGGTAGGGGCTGCCCAATGTGCCCACAGAGAGCCAGCATTTGCCCTCAGTGCAACACCTCAGCTCACTCCAGAGCTAGGGTCCAGTTGGTGCCGTTGACAATGGCTTATTTGTCCCTGTCCTCCTCCCTCAGCCTTCCCACCACAGCTGGGCTGGAGCAGGGCCTGCAAATGGCTGCAGCAGGATCACGGGAGGGGAGGAGCAGAGAAGGACTTGGGCAAAGGACCATAGAGATTCTTAGTCCACATCCAAGGGAATTGAGGGGTGACACAAAACAAGCAGGATGGTTTCTAAAGATTCCTATCTATATTCTCCCTTCCCAAGCTAAGTTGGTTTTCAACAGAGAGTCGGAAAGTACCTAACAGCCAGGGGCCATCTGGAGGAGGTGCCTATACAGAGAGTCCCAGTGTCTCAGAGCAGCTGAACAGAAATCTGTGTGGGTCTCCATTCATATGCCTCCTTTCAGGGCCCCACTGCTGCTAAAGACCTGATCTCTTCCTAGAAGGTCCATTTCTTGTCTGCCTCTTGGCTCCACTATGTATACATGGCAGCTTCTGCATTGAAATAAGGAGCTAGGCACTTGACGGGGTGGAAGAAAATGACCCAACTGCATTCTGCTCCACCATCATGTCTGGCAGTTCTTGTGGCAGTTAGAAAGGAAGCAGGCTTGGGCCCAGTGCTGGCTTCAGAAGGGACCGGATGTGAGCTCCATGCCTTGCAGCCCAGTCTTCACCAGCCCAGGCTGTTACAGGTGCTGTTCCCTTTTTCTTCCTAGTTTTTGTGAGGGATAGGGGTGGCAGGAGATGGCATGCTACCTTTCAGAACTCCCAGCTAGATTAGGACAGGAAGACTGCAAGTCCTTATTTTAACCCACTGTGTTCTGGCCAAGGATACAATGGTAGTAGACTTTCTCTAGGATAGATTCTTCCACCTCTGTGTATTGAGAAGAGTCTACAAAGAAGGAAGTGGGTGGCAGCGTGGCCTCCGGTGGCAGAGTGGGCGGGAAGCAGTCCTCCTGCAGCTGGCCTGCTCCTGTAGCTGCCAGCACTCCTGGCAGGACGCTCGGATCCCGTCTCCCTTGATCACCCTTCTTCTGCTCTTCCTGTCTCTGCCTTCAGCCCTGTACAAAGAACTGAAGCCACAGTTAGATGGAGACTGGAGTTCCTGTGATCTGACCAGACCCAGACCTCCTCTAAAAGGTCCCCTGCAGCCCAGCTTCCTAGATCCTGTGCAGTCTGCTACCTAGAGCTGTATTTGGTGATTCAGTCATCTGAATATCTTGATTCCATCTTTCCTCCTGGGCCCTGGCTTTCTGCCCTTCCACTGTCCTACTGGAGCAGAATGCTTGGAAGGCAGGTGGACATGGGTATATGAAGCAGAGGAGGTGAAGGCTGGAAGAGGCAGGTAGGGTGGACAAGGAAGAGGCACCAACAGGGCCTCCAACATGTGAGACCTAAGGCAATTGCTCTGAATCCGGATTGGTTTTGAGTCTAGGGGGATCAATCTCATCCCTTACTTCAAAATTGTCAGGGACTAATGAGCTCTCACCCCCAAGGAAAGAGAAAGATAGAACAAGGGGACTACATGCCTGAGAAACTAAATCTATAGGTCCTCTGCCCTTCAGGGCAGGCCTTCCTGGACCCTTTCCCAGCACAGCAAGGCAGGAAGGTGTGGGTGGTAGCTTGGCTGGTAGCTTAGCTGACTGGTTTGACTTCAGAGGCAAAAACTCCCAGCCAGGATGAACAGGGTGGGCCTTGTGTAGGCCAGAGTAGAAAGAATAGCTACACACTGTCCTTGCCACATCCTACTTTCTCCTAACCTCAGGACCTCCCTGCGTCCTGGGCTGGTTCCACGTCACCAGCCTTCCAGCTCTTCTTCCCAGAGTCCTGTATGTGCCTGCCTGAGCTGCATCTTTGAGAGAGTTTGGTGGGTAGAAAAGAATGTGTATGGAGGAATTAGCTATTCTGGCCCAAGTGCTGGCTTGGGCCTTGCTGGGTCTGAGGTCAGATAATGTGAGCTGTAGGCTGTATTTTGTGAGTGTTGGGAAGACTTCTGCATGGGGCTGTTAGTGTCATGGCTCAGTGTCCTTGCCTGTTTCGTGAAGTTACTAAACCCCATACCTTCCAGATACTCTTGTAGTTAAAAGGAGAGGGCTGGCTGGGGGTGGGGAAGGGGGAGAGGAGGAGGGAGATTTGGGAGTTGTTATAGTAGCAGCTTTAACCTTTTATACAATTTGTGTTTTAATTAAGACAAGCAGTATTCCTTAAACAATTTAGAAACTATTTCTTGCATGCCCTGAGAGTATCTCCTTTTGGGTCCTTCACTTTGCCCCCATACATGCATGTATCCACTGCATTCACCCACCTGGGGAAGGAGTGTTCAAGGAACATGGAAGCAGGTGTAGTATTTGGGACTCCGGTGAGATGCAAGACTCTGCTCTGCGAGGAGCTTCCAAAGCTCACAGTCAGCACCCTTGTCAGCAGAGGGAAGAAAGGAGGGACTTCTCTTTGGCGCTGCTTATCTAGTTTGGGAGTAAGGAAGAGGCTCTAGGAAGTTGGATCCCCGGGGTATACACCAGCCTCGCCCAGGAATAATACTCCTTGAGCTCCCCAGTGCTGAGGGAGCTCACTGGGGCTGCTTCGAAGGTGAGACAGGATAGGCACACATATGTGTGCACACAAACACACACACACCAAGGATTAGAGCTCTTTTTCTGGCTGCTTGAAAGCTCAGGCACTGCTCTTGAGGTGGAAGTGCCTCCTCCCATCAGACTTTTCAGAGAGAGGCTTCCTTAAGGAGAATCGTAGGGGCTTCAGGAGACCACAAGATGAATTGTAGGTCAAGGAGCGCAGACAAGGGCATGCTCCAGCCCTGATGACATGAGCCCTCCCCCAGCATCCCCAGATCCTACAAAGAACTCTGATGAGAAAATGAGAGGTCCTTTCCTTATGGGAACCAGCCAGTGTCCACTCTGATAGCCTTGCACAACTCTATTGTTGGTGTTTCTTGTTATGTTAAAAGATGCATAAGGTAAGATTTGTGATTTTAAGCATTGTGTGTGTATATATATATATATATATATATATATATATATATATACTGGAGCTTGAAATCTATTGCCTCTTACTCAGTTTGTATGCTTTTGGCTGGTGCTCTAACACTTAAGGCATGTCTCCAGTGTAATTTTTTGCTGGTTAACTAGAGTCTCTTGGACTTTTTTGCCCAGGCTGGCTACAAACTGTGATCCTCTAAGCTTTAGACTCCTGAGTAGCTAGGATTATAGGTTTAACCACCATTGTTAAGAATGAAAGTATCCAGAGGTAGGATTGCTAGATGATAGGGAAGTTTAATTTATTGAGACACTGCCTTACTGTTTTTCACAGTGGTTACGTTTTACAACCCCACAAACATTGTACAAGAGTTCCAATCTCCACAGCTGTGCCAAAACTTGTTATTTTCTTTTTGCTTGCTTGCTTATTTTTTGTTGTTATTGTTTATTTTTGTGCCAGTTCTAAGGCTTGAACTCAAGGCCTGGGCGCTGTCCCTCAGCTCTTTTACTCAAGGCTACTGCTCTATCACTTGAGCCACAACTCCACTTCCCATTTTTTGTAGTTAATTGGAAATAAGAGTCTCTAGAACTTTATCCTGCTAGGGCTGGCTTCAAGCCAAGATTCTCAAATCTCAGCTTCCTGAGTGAGTAGCTAGGATTACAGGCATGAGCCACTGATACCCAGCTTGTTTTATACTGGTCATCCTCATGAGTATGAGGTATTATGAGATTGGTTTTCCTTGGCAACCTTGCTCATCTTTTAGAGCAAAGTAGCAGTGTTGGAATTGTCTTTAGAGCCTATCTGATCTGGCCCCTGAATGGAACATTGTAGAAAGAAGCTTGAGGTCCTTACACCTTATTGAGGTCCCCAGCTGGCAGTGTGAGGGGGCCCATTGGGGAAATAGCATGAGGTCCTCTCTGCATCTCTTGTAGTAGATCAAGGCTCTCAGTCTAGGGCTCTTACTCAGTACAACTTTCTGTCTCCCAACCACCATACCCAGACCAACCTGTGTACACCTGCCCATCCTCCATCTCCAAACCTAGAAGCTTTCCATTCTTAAAACAAATAAAGCAAACCACACAGCCAGCCAAAGAAATTGGCAAGAGAGCCAGGACTGATTGTCCCAGGACAAAAAGCCACGTCTTAACTACTAGGCCAGGGCTCTTCCTACAGAGATACACCTGCTTCTGGCTTAGAGATTGAGGAGGGTCTGCAGGGAGAGGGAGTGCACAGGAGGAATCAAAAGCCCCTTGCAGACCAGCATTCAGATCTTGGGTTCAGAGCCTACTCAGGAGAGTTGCTGTGGCTGAGGCCCAAAACCCTTGGAGATAGAAACCAAACAAATGCTCTAATCTTCCCCAGTCCCGTGGAGCCCAGCTCTCCACAGCAGAGACAACATCAGCCAAGGCCGAGACCACAGAGAAACCGGGCTAAAGGCAAAAGAGCCAGGGAGCGTGAATGGAGGTGGGATCACAAAGGGGTCTGGGTCCTAAGGAAGCGTGGAGTGGCTTCACTATGTATTTCTAGCACTCTCTCCTGCCTGCATTAAAGCACTCAGAGCCTGACCCAGGGGTCTCCCTTGTTCTGGAACGGGAAACAGAACTGTGCTATTTGGAATCCACGAGCTTACACTGCTAGTATGGCTCTTGAAGGAAAGGTGGTTGGTGTGCTCACTCCTGCTCCTGTTTCCTCCCCGCCCCACACTGTTCAGCTCCAACACCAGCCCTTTGGGGCACTGAAACTCCTGGGCTCTGTTTTCACCTTGTAGCACTGGGAGGTCTTCCAGAAGGTGACGGAGGTCTTCATCCTGGTGCCTGCACTGCTGGGACTTAAGGGGAACCTGGAAATGACCCTGGCTTCAAGGCTGTCCACTGCAGTGAGTGTCCTGGCTGGGAGGAGGAGGCTCAGAGAGGACTGGGCAGCACTGACACTGGGAGGTGGCTACTCCACTGCCTGGGGAGTAGGCTGGGAAGGAAGGAAGGACCTGGCTGGGCAGGTATAGGGAGATCCCAGGCTGGGTGTCCTGCTCCTGGGACGGGGCTTCCTACCCAGAGTGATTCCCAGATTCTGTTTCTGGATAGCTCAGCCATCCCTGGATGCCTGCCCCACCTCCTACCTCGCAACCTACCTCGTGACTGTTTGTACAGCTTTGACAGGCGGGCATCATGCTGGTCCCTCCATCCGCACAGGTGGGGGCCTCCTCTGATCTCCTGCCCTACTCTGCAGCTGGGCAGGAGTTGAGCCAGACCCTTCCAGCCCGCTCCCAGTCTCCTCCCAGCCATTCCCTTTCCCCACCCCAGCTTGTTCTTTAAGGAAATATAGGGAGGAGCTGCTTATTAGTCCCACCTTCCTTAACACTGTAGAAGACAAGACACATGGCGTGAGAGCAAGAGACTCAGGAGGCCATGGATATCCCTGCATGGCCAGGAGTCAAGAGAAAGGCAGCCATCCTCACCCACTCCAACATATTCTTTCCTACTCCCCCATGCCACCCACTCCTCCCCATGCACTTGCAGCCTCAGCCCTATGCTAGCTGCCAATCTGTCCATCCCTAGGAGAGCAAGCTGCTGCAGAGCCGGAGCTGAGTCTTGCTGACCCAAGCAGGAGTAGGCTGCCCAAATAAGCAAAGGAGGCAGAGGATGCAATCTGGCTCAGCTTTGCCTGCAAAACAGAGTAACACACTTGCCTTGAGAGCCCACTTCCCACCCCTCTAAGCTGCAGAAGCTCTGGCTTGTTAACTCTCTCCTTTCACCCCCAAACACTTTCATGTCCTGGTCCTAGAGTCTTAGCCATGTACACTGTGCTTTCAACCAGGCAGGGATGATAGATGGAGCCCAGGCCTTCTCCAGCCTACAACTCCATGTTTCCCCATTTCCTCTCCCAGGCCAACATTGGACAAATGGACACACCCAAGGAGCTCTGGCGGATGATCACTGGCAATATGGCCCTCATCCAGGTAGGAGAATAGGGTCAGGAGCAGCTTGTACTTTAAGGGAAATACAGGGAGGAATAATCATTCCCACCTCTTAAGCTTTTCCTTTAGTCAGGAAAGTCTGTAGAGCTAAGATCAGCTGATTCCTGAGTGGGATCTCTAGCATCTGCAAAGTAGCTCTAGGAGGTAACCAGTTACCCAGGAAAATGGCCTGTGTGGGAAGAGCCCTACCATCTCCCACGTCCCATGTCTAGGCTGCAGGTAGTGCAGAAGCCTCTTGAGTCCTTGCAGATCTTGGCAATAAGAGCAGGCTCAGGAGTGCTGACACGCCCTCTGCCATTCTCGTCCCATCTCCTCAGGAGGCCACACAGCCTGGGACTCTTTCCCCTTTGAGTCCCAAATGTTGACTGGACTGAAGCCTCTGGTTTGTTGATCTTTAGTCCATCTCCCAAGGAACACCCAGTAACACATCCTGGTCTCCTGCTGTGTGCACTGACCAGTACTAATGTCTGGTGTGAAGCTAAATAAATAAAGACATCCTTCCAGTGGGGAGACTGGGCAATCCAGTCCAGCCTATGCCTGGGGCGGGCTGCTGAGGCCAGCAGGAAGTCCCCTGAGTGCTCAGGGAACCCAGCTAGGGAGCCCGGTGTTCCAGGCTTGCCCTGTCACCACACCTCTTCTCAGGTGCAGGCCACGGTGGTGGGCTTCCTGGCATCCATCGCAGCTGTCGTCTTTGGCTGGATCCCTGATGGCCACTTTAGTATCCCGCATGCCTTCCTGCTGTGTGCCAGCAGTGTGGCCACAGCCTTCATTGCCTCCCTGGTGCTGGGTAAGGAAGGAGAGGGGGCACGGGAGTAAAGAGGAGGCCCACAAGGTGTTAACTGCACCCTGGTACCTCAACTCTCTTTGTTGATATCCCTTTATCTCGTCTCCCTCTGCCTGCCCGGCTTCTCCTTCCTCACCAGGTATGATCATGATTGGAGTCATCATCGGCTCTCGAAAGATTGGGATCAACCCAGACAATGTGGCCACACCCATTGCTGCCAGCCTGGGCGACCTCATCACCTTGGCACTGCTCTCAGGCATCAGCTGGGGACTCTACCTGGAACTGAGTGAGGCTCAGGCCACTGAGAATGGCTCAGCTGGACTTTGGGGTGGGCTGGGAGAGATGGGGGTCATTTGCAAACGTGCAAGGGTTTCTTTTATGTTCTTAGCCATTTGGTGTGAACAGTTTATAATAACTCCTAATCTTAGAAAAGTACTGATCACAACAGCTAGTGCTGCAGGGAGAAATATCAGAAATCTGTGCCTGCCTGGTCCTATGGATCTTGCTTCTCTTGGAGGGGTAAGACAAAAAGAAAGCAAAAGCTGGAATCTACGTGTGAACCAAAGAAGTGAGTAGTAGTAGTTTCTGGGATCAGATCAGAAGACCTAGAAGCTACTCTCTGCCTCTAATGAGTTTGGCTCTGGGATAGCTCTCTACCTTGGTTTCCCAATGGAAGGCAAGCCCTACCTACTACCTGGACTTACAGTAAAGATAAAATGTTACAGCTATTTAGTGTAGTATCACTGTTGATCTCTAGGGACATTTTCAGGCAGAGTCAAGGGGAGCTGGAAGCAAGAACCACAGAGCTCATCTCGCTCTCATCTCTGCCTTCCCAGAGCACTGGCGATACATCTATCCTCTAGTGTGTGCCTTCTTCGTGGCCCTGCTGCCTGTCTGGGTGGTGTTGGCCCGCCGGAGCCCAGCCACAAGGGAGGTGTTATACTCAGGCTGGGAGCCTGTCATCATTGCCATGGCCATCAGCAGGTAAGAGAGGACCCCTATACCGTTCCATCTGCCAACAATTTCATTTTCAACCTTGGAGAGAAGAGGTAGGAGGCAGACCCCTAGAAATGCATTTAAGAGTATACCAGTCATATGTCTTCCTATTACTAGTGATAGGAACCATCTGAATTGAGATTCTTTCCAAAACAAGGTATATTTGCTTTGGGAACTAAAAAAGTACAAGTAGAGCCTGGCACTGGTGGCTCACACCTGTAATCCTAGCAACTCAGGAGACTGAGATCTGAGCATCATGGTTCAAAGCCAGCCTGGGCAGGAAAGTCCATGAGACTCTTATCTCCAATTAACTACCAGAAAACCGGAAGTGGCGCTGTGGCTCAAAGTGGTAGAATGGTAGCCTTGAGCAAAAGAGCTCAGGAACAGCGCCCAGGCCCCAGATTCAAGCCCCCTGACCTACCAAAAGGAAAAAGCACAGGTGGATCCAAGGGCACATACGATATTATTAGTGACCCAGGACTCACCTTCTCTCACGTCACCTCTGCTTTTCTCTGTTATGACCTACAGCCAAGATTTACACTTTTTTTCTAGTCCAGGTCTCCCTAATTGGCCCCAAATGGCCTCAACTTGTGATCCTCTTGCCTCCACCTCCTAATGTAAGGGTTACAGATGTGCACTCTCACATCTGGTCTGCCTCACATTTTTTTGTCCCCTATCAGTTCCAATGAGAAAACAGATTCTTTCCCCCAATAGTTCCACAGAATCCTAGAATAGAATTTCTTGGAAGTAGTGCTGTGGCTCAAGTGGTAGAGTGCTAGCCTTGAGCTGAAGAGCTGAGGGACAGTGCCCAGGCCCAGAGTTCAAGCCCCACGACTGACGAAAGAAAAAAAAAAAAAAAAAAGAATTTCTTTGGTTCTTATATGGTCACATGTTTATTCTTTTTTTCTTTTCTTTTTTTTGTCAGTCATGGGGCTTGAACTCTGGGCCTGGGCGCTGTCCCTGCGCTCTTCAGCTCAAGGCCAGTGCTCTACCACTTGAGCTGCAGCACCACTTCCAGTTTTCTGGTGGTTAATTGGAGATAAGAATCTCACAGACTTTCCTTGCTTGGGCTGGCTTGGAACTGTGATCCTCACATCTCAACCTCCTGAGTAGCTAGGAGTACAGGCACCTGGCTGTAATGAATTTGAAATCAGCGCCTGGCAACATGTTTATTCTGGAACCAGTCACTATGGCCTTGGGACTGCAATACCCTGATTGAATGGCCTGGATCCTAGGCATTATTGAAGCAATGTCACCTGGTCCACAGTGACTAAGCTTGAGAGAGGTGCTTCTGGTTAGTGCTTTTGCCAGAAAGGAAGATAAGTACCCAGTAGGCAGAACGACAAGAAATCCTGCAGCAGCTCTTCTAGCCGACTTAGAGGGAAGGTACGATGGTGGCTGTCCAGCCCAGCACCACCAGCTCTTTCTTGGGGCACTGTGCCAAGTCAGGAGGTTATAAGCAGCAGCCAATTCTGTCATGCTGCCCTGTGTCCCCAAGGCTAGCCAGGACTGTGCTTCTTAACTTCAGAGCAGAGCCCTTCAGTGGTCTTTGTGTTATTTTGGTCTTTGTAGCGTGGGAGGCCTCATCTTGGACAAGACTGTCTCAGACCCTAACTTTGCAGGGATGGCTGTCTTCACACCTGTGATTAATGGTGAGGTCTTGGCATCAGCTGCTGGGGGGGGGGGCAGAGGGGAGATGGGCAGAGGAAGAGGACTTACAGGATTGTCTGTATCGGTCAGCATTCCATCAGACAAGAGAGTTCAAGACTAATAAAAGAACTGCCCTGGAGGTGGGAACTGAGTAAAAGAACTAACAGATGTTGAGGCACTCAGAGATTAGCAGCCACAAAGCTTCTAGTCCTGAAGTGCCAAGGGGACCTAGAAATCAGAACCCAGTGAGAGATCTCTAACCCCTCCCAAAAGAACAGGGAGGAAAGCTGAGCACTTGTGGCTCATGCCTATAATCCTAGCTAAACAGGAGGCTGAGATCTGACTTGAAATCAGCAAATAGAAGTAGAGGTGTGGCTCAAGTGGTAGAGCACCACTATTGGCCAGAAATGCAAATGAGAGAGAAGGGCCCTGAGTTCAAGCCCTGGTATACAGAGAGAGAAGGGGGAGGGGAGAGTCCAGAAAGACCTTCTCTTACCTACTGCTTACCTGCCCAAACCTGAGCGAAAGCAGCCAGCAAGGTGGCTAGGGGATGTACAAGGCTTTAAAAGTCAGCTTCCTGGGCTGGGAAGGTGGCTCAGTGGTAGAGCGCTTGCCTTGCATGCCTGAGGCCCTGGGTTTGATTCCCCAGCACCACATAAGAAAAAGAAAAAAGCCGGAAGTGGCACTGTGGCTCAAGTGGTAGAGCGCTAGCCTTGAGCTGAAGAGCTGAGGGACAGTGCCTAGGCCCAGAGTTCAGGCCCCACGACCGGATCCAAAAAAACAAACAAAGAAAGTCAGCTTCCTAAACCAGGTGCTCATGGCTCATTCCTATAATCCTAGCTACTCAGGAGGCTGAGGTCTGAAGTCAGCCTGGGCAGGAAAATCCATGAGACTCTTATCTCCAACTAAGCACCAGAAAACGTGGATCTGTGGCTTAAAGTAGTAGAGCACTAGCCTTGAGCAAAGAGCTCAGGGACAGTGCCCAGGCCCTGAGTTCAAGCCCCATGACAAAAAAAAAAAAAAGCCTCCTACAGTTCAGGGCACAACTGGAGTGCAGGGTCTAGATTGAAGTGTGAAGGCAAACAGACTAACCAGCAAGCCCCCCAGTCCGAGTCCTCTGTCTCCTCAGGTGTTGGGGGCAATCTGGTGGCTGTGCAGGCCAGCCGCATCTCCACCTTCCTCCACATGAATGGGATGCCAGGGGAGAACTCTGAGCAAGTTCCTCGCCGCTGCCCCAGCCCATGCACCACCTTCTTCAGTCCAGGTAATGGCAGAGGCTCAGCCTTGGGGTCCATTTCTGCCCTGAAGAAGAGGATCTACAGTTGTGAGCTTTATTTAAATAACAGCTGGGTTGCAGATCCCAAGTTTTCTCTGTTGGGCTGTGCCAGCAATTCTGAAGAGCACAGCCTGGGCAGGAAAGGACGGCCGCAAAGCTGAGGACCCCATGGTGGGCAGAGATGGGCAGCTGTCTGTCTGCTGTCCTAGACTGTAATGTGGGCCCTCCTGACTGACTTTCTAGGACCAAGATTCCTCTCCCTGTCTTCCTCACACCCTCTCTCCTCTGATCCCAGATGTGAATTCCCGTTCGGCTCGGGTCCTCTTCCTCCTTGTGGTCCCAGGACACCTGGTGTTCCTCTACACCATCAGCTGTATGCAGGGTGGGCACACCACCCTCACACTCATCTTTATCATCTTCTACATGACAGCTGCACTGCTCCAGGTACGAACGACCCGGCCAGAGCATGGCCACAGGGAGACTCTGAGACCACCTGCACGCCCTGGAGAGGAGGCCCAGACACCCTGCCCACACCCGGGCAACAAATAAACACTAACAGGGCTCAGAATAGACTGTGGCTCCAGGAAAGGCTCTAACGTGTTATTTGACTTTAGTTGTTTCACTTCTCTGAGCCTCAGCTATCCATTTGCAAATTAAGCAGAATACAGACCAGAGGTTATGGTTTTGAGGTAGGTGCTCAACCTCCATCCCCCACCCCACTGATGGGCCACAAAGCTCCACTTGCATGCTGGGCTTCATTTAAATAAAGGGTCCCACAGCTTAAAGCAGCAAAACCACTGTCCTAGATAATCCTATTCGTAGGAGTTCATCCAGCCTCCCAGTTCTGTAATTTCAGGATACTTCCTCCCATGTATTATTGCATTTCATTCAGCCACTCACCTGTTGATAAACACTTATCCCTCCAATGTCAGAAAAGTCATGTGTTAGGAATCTTTGCAAGAGCCGGCCTGAGAATCAACCATATGTTGTATCCCAGCAACAGCTCCCCAAATTGCCACGCTCCCTTGCATAGGGGAGCAGGTGCCTACCCTTGGGAAAGGGGAGCTTGTGGAAGCTTTCAGTTCAGCTGTAGGCCTAGTTAGATGATGAGTCTTGGCTCCATTGCCCTTTATGCATCCCCTAGGGGAATACTCTCCAGCATACTTTCTTCTCTAGATCTGTGGAGGAGCAAAGTGTGACACCTGATCCCTATAAAGTTCTTTCAAATCCCTTTACCACTTCCAGCGTGAGTCCCAGGGCTGCTCAGGAGGCTAGATATGAGAACAGCTGCTGCCATCCAGGGGCATGCCCAAATGCCCCCTGGCCATGCTCTTTATTTGGGGCTCCTACAGCTGCTAGGAAGGGTGTGAAGTTATGATATACTGCACCTCCCTCAGGGCTGGGGCCACAGACATACAGGGCAGCTGTGTGCAGAACAAAGGAAATGTGAAGGGTGGTAGAACTGCAACCACCTGGCTCCCTTAGAGAGAGGACAGGGGAGCAACTGGGTTTGTCTAAAAATAGTTACCAAGTCTGCCTTCGGGCTCCTTGCACGTGGGTCTCTCAGGGCAGAATTTTCATACCACAGTATTTGCAAAGTACATTCAAGAGAGAAACCTCTCAGCTGACTGTTGGAGTTTCACCATGAGAATCCACTTCATTCTCACACAGATGCAGTTATTTAGAAAGCCCAATGTCAGGCATTGTTGCAAGCCTGCCCAGACCTTGTGCCCTAGATCAAGTGTATCGCCAGTTTCAAAGTGCACGTGAATCTTGTTAAAACACAGATCCTGATTCAGGAGATCTGTTTTGAGGCCCAAGATACTGTGTTCCTGACAGACATCTCCTAGCTGTGGTTGATGCTGCTCATTCTGGGCCCCACTAGCAAGACTCGGATCTTGATCATTCCCCATTTTCTGTCGTAATAGAGAGTAAGCAAAGGAGCACAGAGAACCAAAGCAAACGAGAATCCAGAATCTATTTGGAATTGATATTCATTGGAATCTACTTTATATTTAGCCCACTTATTCGAGATTCTGTTTGGCTAGGATTAGTGTTAAACTTGCATTCTTTGAGCCCACAACATCAGAATGGGAAGGGTCAGGAGAAAGCAGCTTGGGATAAGCAAGTGTTACTCAGACAACCATGTTGGCAGCGGCCTCAAACACTAACCTTTTATCTTTCTGCCCAGAGAAGAAATCTCTGTAGGAGAAGCTGACTCCAACTGCCAGCCTCCTGCTAGGCTCCTGGAGAGGCCACCATGGCAGGAATTCGTGAACTAGAATAGGCTGACCCAGAATGAGAGGCAAGAAGGCTGAATTCCTGCATGGGTAGGATTTAGATTAGGAAACCTCCGGTTTAGTAAATTTGAGAGAGGAGAATGTAGTGCTGGAGTGAGCCAGCAGCAACTTCCTTTCTCCTGAGCTTTCACTTTGTCCTGTTGTTATTTGTGGGATAGAAAGATGAACGTACAAAAGGTTAGCCTGGTGGGAAGGTGAGCTGTCCCAGCACAAGCCTTGCAAGACACTGAAAGGGTACAATCCTGTGGCCTCTGGCTCCCCCTGGAGAGAGGGGATGGCTATAGGCGGCCCTTCTGTCTCTCCAGGTTCTGATCCTCCTGTACATCGCAGACTGGATGGTGCATTGGATGTGGGGCCGGGGCCTGGACCCAGACAACTTCTCCATCCCGTACTTGACTGCCCTAGGGGATCTGCTGGGCACTGGGCTCCTGGCACTCAGCTTCCATGTCCTCTGGCTCATTGGGGATCGAGACACGGATGTTGGGGACTAGCATGGCCAGTCAACCCTTTCCCCATCCCTCTGCACTTTCTCTTTGGAATTTTGTCTTTTGTTCCTTTATCCCTCCCCCCTCCCCCCCTTCTCCACACTTTCTGGACATCTCCACTTTGATACCAAATTCTCATTATTTTCAATGGGAATTTTTATGCATTGAGCCAAGTTTGGATAGCAAGAATTCAGGAAGAACAGATGGGCTGAGATGAGCAGTACAAGTAGACTTGAGACAATCACCAAGTGCAATTCCATAGTGGGTGCCTCCAGGCGGGGTAGACTGGGACAGGAGGTTCTGGCTGGGATGGGGAATATTAGGTTTAGCTTTAGTAACTTCAGTCTTGGCCCTAATGAGAAATCCTTTGGGAGTGAGCCTTGGTTTGGGGGTTCTGTTATTTTTTATTATTTTTTTTTTCCTTTTTGGTTGAACAGAGGGATAGAAACACTCCTGTACATGAGCACCTACTTTTGTAGAAATGGACCAACTTCAGAGCACTGGGCAGGAAGCAGCTGTTTCAGGGCCCCTATAATCCTACCTTGTGTTCTGCCTTCTGAACCTCAACCCTCTGGCCCTCAGAAAGGAGTTGGGTGGACTGGCATGCCTCTTGCCTGACTGCCTGATCACTATCACTTGTTGACTGTCAACACATCCAGAAGGAAGCAAGCAGTGGCCTGAGCTCCCACAGGTTTCCCAAGCTCCACATCCTCCCTGGGCCCACAGGAACGAGTCTGTCTCTGTTCAACCCTCCTCTCTTAATTGTCTAAGTACTCCCTTCCCCAGAGCTTGCCTTCAGGAAGGGTTTCAAGATTAGGGACAGAGCGAAGGCAAGAGGAGTATTAACTTGGAAGTCAGGCAATCAGGGCTGTTTTATTGCTGCTGTTTCTCCTGAAGACTTTATCTTGTGATTACCTTGGCCTCTGTCTCTTCCTAAAAGCCCTCATTGTGTTGTGTCCTGGAGGTCAGTTGTCCTCTCTCTTGACTCCTGCTCCCCTTCAGACACTCATCATTCATTCATTCATTCAGCAAATACACAGCCTCCCCAAGATGAGCTCTTCTGCAGGCATGGTCTGAAATCAATTCACTAACCAGTATTTATTGAGTACCTGCTGTGTGCTGGCACTGACTAGCCAGTGGTTAAGGAATTACAACTTTAACCTCTCCTCATTCCCCAGGTTACAGAGGCCACTTGCCCTTTCCAGTCTGGCAGAGAACATTCCCCCGCATTGTAGGTATTTGTGTCAACTTTCACCAAGACAGCTTTTGCTTTGTTCTCCCTCCAGATTCCAGTTTTGCTAGCTCCAGCAGCCCCATTGTTCAACCAATGCTTGAGTCTCTAAACTACCCTTCCTCACCTTCTCTTCCCTCCACTTCTCCTCACTATATAAAAAGAGGATTTAGAACAATAAGCTGGATCTCAACCAGATGCTTCTCCATCTCTGCCTAGCAGAATGGGGGAAGAGCCAAGCCTCTGCCACTTCCCCATGCATTAATTCAGAAAGCTATCCGTACTCAACATGCAAATGTGGGCACTGATATGCAGATTTTACTAACCTGTGTGTCAACAGCCTCCCCATAAATCCTCCCTTCTCTCGATCAAGAAATACCTAAGCAATGGCCCTATTTTTACCAGCACCATGCCTTACCCCAGGAGCTTACCCTGGGCCTTTAGAAACTCTTTTCTCCCTCATTTCCTCCCAGGGCACCTCTGGAATCATAGAACCCTAGACTTGGAAAGAATTGTAGAGGTTTTCTAGTCAGAGTTCTGTCCAGCAGAATTCATTAACACCAGCCTGGGCTTGTTTCTGCTCCTCCCTCTGACCTCCTTTCATCTTTCCTCCCCTCCTCCAAACACTTGCACACAGACTTTTATACAGGCACTAAATTCTGAGGCTCTGCCCTGTCCCACCACTCACTCCATCCTGTGTCTGGAGTTTGGCCAGGCTGTCCTGGAGACTCTGGAATGTCCCTCCCTCCTCCTTTGCCTAGCAAGCAGGAAGGTCGGTGTGCCCCAGGCTCAGTGGAAGCAGAGGAGGACTGTGGGTTGAGGGGGAAGGAAAAGGAAGTTGACTTCAATGGAAGAGTAATTTCTTTCCCCCTAATTGCACCAACCACATATACTTTTGGCCTGGCTGCAAGGAATATTGGTTTACTCTTGTATCCTTCAAAAGTTACAGAACTGTGTCATAAGAGAATTATTTATAGTTACTATAACTGAATTGACAGATGTCAACTTAACTGATAAATTATATTTGGTAAAATAAAGAGGACGTTTATTTAGATGGTTTGTGTGCCTGTGTATCTCATGAAAAATCTTCAGTGGTTTTCTTGGGCCCCCTCTGGTAGCCAGAAAACAAAGAGATAGGAAGGGACTGGTGTTCCACAATCCAATTTGAGTGACATAAAGCCTCCCATTAGTCCCCATCCCATAATAATTTGCACCACACTGAGGAACAAGCCTTTACCAAGTGTGCCATGAGGAGGCATTCAGGTGCAAATTATAACAGTGGAGCAGCAATGTAGCTCAATGACTAGGCAATGTCAGCTGCCGCTGGGCCATGGCAAGGAAGCAGCAGATGGAAGGGGCATTGAATCAAGCTTTGGAGGGTGCTGAAGAACTGGCCTAGCAGACAGGAGAAAGACATCTTTCAGAGAGAACCATGAGCTAAGCGAGGAAGTGAGCCTAATGCTTTGGGGGAGACTTAGCTCATTTCCAAAAGCCTGGTATGCCTGGCTCAGGCCTAGAATCCTAGCTATTCAGGAGACTGAGATCTGAGGATTTCAGTTCTAAGCCAGCCCAAGCAGGAAAGGACCTGAGACTCTTATCTCCAATTAACTACTAGAAAAAGCTAAGGCCCAAAGTGATAACGTTCTAGCCTTGAGCAAGAAAGCTCTCAGGCCCTGAGTTAAAACTCCAGGAGTGACCAAAAAAAAAAAAAAGCCTGGCATGCTGAGGGTGATGGCACCACCTCTGAGAATATTTGTGAAAAGACAGCTGCAAAAGGGCAGACTCGGAGCCCACCCACTGCAGACACAGCCCACAATGTTAGATGGCATAAACTGGATGTTAAATGATTGCTCAGAGACCAGCCTTTGTGACAGCCCTGGGTCTAAAACTAACTGACATCTGTTAATAAGGCTATTCTGGGTCGATGGAAAATGGCTTGTTAATTATTTATATGATGTTTTTACTATATAGTATAGTATACCATGCAGTAGACTTAAATAATAGCCCATTTACAACCTCAGTATTATCTCTGATAGTGGTGAGGTAGATGCCAACACCATTTTACCATACAGAGTGTCGGGTTTAATGCCTTACCCAGGGTCACACCCAAGTCTCAGCCCAGTGCCTTCTACCAAACCTGGAGTGAGATGAAATGGCTAGCCAGAGATTGTAAAGAATATAAGCATTGTTGAGATTATAAAAAATATGGCATCAGCTAGCTTCATTTTGCTCATGAGACACATTACTGCCAAATGTTAATTGTCTACTGAGGTATTTTCTAATGGATATTTTAAAACTAACCTCCCGGGAGCCAACTGCTCTATGATGATATTTTTGTAACCTAATTACAGAACTTCCAACCCAGACATCAGTTCGTTGACAGTCTAAAGTTAGCAATCTCCTTCAGTTAAAACTCAGAAAACAATGCATAGTACAGTGCTTTCACTGCTCTGAATCTTATTGCACTAGCTAAATATAAAATCTTTTAATTTGGTTCCCAAGGAAATGCCTGACTTAGAATGAGTTTAAAAAATATTATTAAAAAAAAAAAAAAAGGCACTGGTGGCTCCAGCCTATAATCCTCGGGAGGCAGAAATCTGAGGATCTTAGTTTCAGAGCCAGCCTGGGAAGAAAAGTCTATGAGACTCTTTCCTTCAACTAGTGTATTCCAGCTCTCTGTTTGTAGCCATGCTTGGTGTCTTTTTTTTTCTTCTGGTTGTGGGGCTTGAAGTCAGGGCCTGAGTGCTGTCCCTGAGATCTTTTGAGCCACAGCTCTGCTTCCAGTTTTTGAGTGGCTAATTGGAGATTAGAGTCTCATGGGGACTTTTCTGCCTGGGCTGGCTTCGAACCACAATCCTCAGATCTCAGCCTCCTGAGTAGCTAGGATTACAGGTGTGAGCCTGCTTTACTTAGTTTCTTATCTCCAAAAGGGACAGTGGTCACCTCTCTGGCATTGTGGACATACAGAAGATTGCTAAGTAGAAACTTTGTTATTACAATATGGAGTAGAGCTGGTCAAATTTTAGTAGCAAACAAAGAGAAATACTCAACTCAGAATACACAATATGGGAGAATATGAGTAAAGAAGTTGCTAGAGGGGCTGGGAAGGTAGCTCAGTGGTAGAGCGCTTGCCTTGCATTCCTGAGGCCCTGGGTTCGATTCCTCAGCACCACATAAGCAAAAAGAAAAAAGCCGGAAGTGGCGCTGTGGTTCAAGTAGTAGAGTGCTAGCCTTGAGCTGAAGAGCTGAGGGACAGCGCCCAGGCCCAGAGTTCAGGCCCCACAACCCAACCCCCCCCCCCAAAAAAAAAGTTGCTAGAAGTTGGGCTCCCGTGGCTCATGCCTGTAATCCTAGCTACTCAGGAGGCTGAGGTCTGAGGATCACAGTTCAAAGCCAGCCTGGGCAGAAAAGTCCTTGTGAGACTCTTAACTCCAGTCAACCACTCCAAAAAATAATTTACTGGAAGTGGAGCTGTGGGTCAAAGTGGTAGAGCACTAACCTTGAGCAAAAGGAGTGCAGGGAGAGTGCCCAGACCCTGAGTTCAAGCCCCACAACTGACAAAAAAGAAAAAAAAAGTTGCTAGAATCCAGCTCTGCAATGAAGAGGGCCAGCCAGCTTCAAAAGAGGTCTCCACTGGGTGAATGTACCATTAGGTTGAATGTGGCTTTATCCTCTGACACACAGAAACTCAGATCGATCCAGAACTCATCTCACCCAGGGAGGCTGGTTAGACCTACAGGCTCAGCAATCTTCAAGCACATCCATTTGATGGAAACAGGCTATGTGGGAAGGCAGGTAATAAAAAGGTCTCTGGGAAATATAGAATTCTGGAAAAGAGAAGTTGTGGGGGGTGTGCATGTGCACACACACACACACACACACACACACACACACACACACACATACATGCGCGCGCGCATGCATGCTGGTACTGGGACTTGAATTCAGGGCCTGTTCCTGAGCTTTTCAAGGCTAGCACTCTACCATTTGAGCCACAGCTCCACTTCCACCTTTTCAGTGGTTAATTGGAGATGAGAATCTTTCTTGTCCTAGCTGGCTTCAAACCACAATCCTCAGATCTCAGCCTCCTGAGTAGCTAGGATTACAGGTGTGAGCCACAGGTGCCTAGCTAGAAGTTAGTTTTAGAACTCCAAAGTACAATAACCCCAGAAATAAAACCATACACATACAGTTATCTGATATTTGATAAAGGAACCAAAGATATACAGCGGGAAAAAGCCTCCTCAATAATTGGTGTTGAGAAAACTTGGCATCCATATACATAAAACTAAAAGTAGATCCCAGTTTTTCACCATGCATTAATATCAACTCAAAGTGGGTCAAGGGCTGGGAATGTGGCTTAGTAGTAGGGTGCTTGCCTAGCATGCATGAAGCCCTAGGTTCAATTCCTCAATATCACATAAACAAAGCCAGAAGTGGTGCTGTGGCTCAAGTGGTAGAGTCTTGGCCTTGCGCACAGAGAGGCTCAGACACAGTCCCCAGGTCCTGAGTTCAAACCCCAGGATTGGCAAAAAAAAAAAAAAAAATCAAAGTGGATCAAAGACCTCAGTGTCAAACCTGAAACTTTGAAATTACTGCAAGAGGGAGTAGGAGAAACACTAAAACTCATAAGCATAGGCAGAAACGTTTTTTTGTCAGTCGTGAGACTTGAACTCTGGGCCTGGGCACTGTCCCTGAGCTCTTCAGCTCAAGGTGAGCGCTCTACCACTTGAACCACAGCGCCACTTCTGGTTTTCTGGTGGTTAATTGGAGATAAGAGTCTCACATACTTTCCTGCTCAGACTGGCTTTGAACCTCGATCCTCAAATCTCAGCCTCCTAAGTAGCTAGGATTACAGGTGTGAGCCACCAGCTTGGCTACAAACTTTTTAAAAGAGTTCCAGGGGCACAACAGATAGGAGAGACTTGGCAAATGGGATTATATCAGAATAAAAGGTTTCTGCACATCAAAGGACATAGTTACTAAATTAGGAAGACAGCATCAAAGGCATAATATCCATTATATGCAAGGAAGCTCAAGAAACTAACCTCCCCCCACAAAACAGAATAAACCAATCACTACATTAGCAAAGCAACTAAGGAGACACTTCTCAGAAGAAGAGGTAAGATTGGCAAAGAAATGAAAAAGGAAATGCAAATCAAAAAAAACCTTTTTTTTTTTTTGCCAGTCCTGGGCTTGAACTCTGGGCCTAGGCACTGCCCCTGAGCTCTTCAGCTCAAGGCAAGCACTCTACCACTTGAGCCACAGTGCCACTTCTGGATTTTTCTGCTTATATGGTGCTGAGGAATTGAACCCAGGGCCTCATGCATGCAAGGCAAGCGCTCTACCACTGAGCCACCTTCCCAACCCTCAAAACAACTCTTGAGATTCCATCTTACCCCAATCAGATTGGTCAACATCATGATTTGAGGAAAAGGAACACCATTGCACTGCTGGTGGGAATGTAAACTAGTAAAACCACTCTGGACAGCAGTCTGGAGGTTCCTCCAAAAACTAAACATATATCTTCCCTATAACCCAGCAACCTGGGCATCTACCCAGAACATCACAAGCCAGGATACCATAAAGACACTTGCACATCCATGTTCATTGCTGTACTGTTCGCAATATCCAAGTTGTGGAAACAGACTAGATGCCCTGCAATAGATGAATGGATCCAAAAAATGTGGTACTTGTACACAACAGAATTTTACACAGCCATTAGAAAGAATATTATATCATTTGCGGGAAGATGGATGGACCTAGAACAAATCATGTTAAGTGAGGTAAGCCAAGCTCTGAGAGACAAAGGTACATATTTTCTCATAGGCAGAAGCTGAATCTAATATATACTGGAACATGGTAAATTCTACAGGACTCTAGACATTCACACAGTGAGATCAAAGGAGGATATTTTTAGGAGAAGAGAACACAAAGGCAAAAGGCCTATATGCATCGGAACACATAAAGTAATATTTTATCAAAATGAACTCCAGAAAATGGAAATGAGGATTTTTCTTTGTTGTTAACTTACTACATTTAGGGAAAGATAAACTGAATGGTGCTCCCTGCAGGAGCCAAGACAAGCCTTAAGAAATACTTGGAGGGGCTGGGAAGGTGGCTCAGTGGTAGAGTGCTTGCCTTGCATGCATGAGGCCCTGGGTTCGATTCCCGAGCACCACATAAGCAAAAAGAAAAAAAGCCGGAAGTGGCGCTGTGGCTCAAGTGGTAAAGTGGTAGCCTTGAGCTGAAGAGCTGAAGGACAGTGCCCAAGCCCAGAGTTCAGGCCCCACGACCGGACCCAAAAAAAAATACTTGGAGCCAGGCATCAATAGCTCACACCTGTAGTCCTAGCTACTCAAGAGGCTGAGATCCGAGGATCATGGTTCAAAGGCAGCCAGGGCAGGAAAGTCCATGAGACTTTTATCTCCAATTAACCACTAGAATACCAGAAGTGGCACTTTGGCTCGAAGTAGTAGAGCACTAGCCTTGAGCAAAAGAGCTCAGGGATACAGTCCAGGACCCAAGTTCAAGCCCCATGACTGACAAAAAAAGTGGAAAAAAAGTACAACAACATCAGGCCTTGTTGGGTAGCTGCACAGGTCTGTACAATATAAACACCTGACAAAGGACAAAATATTCCTGCAAGATGAGTTGCTCTGCCAGACAAAGCCCTAAGTATGGCCAGGATTCTTTGCCTTCAGGTTGAACAACTTCTCTTGAGACTAACATCCCTTCTTGAAACATGTTCATACCTTTGGTCATTGTAGCCCCTTGGCATTTCCAATTTCCTGGGAAAGAGTTGTCAGTGTGTAACTATAGATGGCTCATAGAACCACTCACTTCTGATGCTTTATTCATGAACATATTCAAAGGGCATAAGTCAGCACTTGGGAGGCAGAGGCAGGAAGATCCCAAGTTCCAGACTAGCCTGGGCTACATTTAATTCTAGACTAGCTTGAGCTATATACCAAGACTCTAAATAGAAAATAATTAACAAGCCAAGTGCTTGTGGCTCATGCCTGTAATCCTAACTACTCAGGAAGCTGAGATCTGAGGATCACAGTTCAAAGTCAGCCTGGGCAGGAAAGTCCATGAAACTCTTACCTCCAATTATCCACCAGAAGACCAGAAGTGGTACTGTGGCTCAAGTGCTAGAGCACTCACCTTGAGCTGAAGAGCTCAGGGACAGCACCCAGGCCCAGAGTTCCAGCCCCAGGACAAAAATAAAATAAAATATAACATAGGAAACTAGAACAGGTCCCTTCCAACACCTTTCTGTGGCAGATGTTATTTTCCCAGGGCCATGAGTCCCAGTGCAGCTAGAATCATATGCTCAGGGTTTTGTCCTTGTTTAGTTTTGCTTTTTCTTTGCTTTGAACTCAAGGCTTCACACTTGCTTGGCTAGCTGTTATACCAACTTAGCCATACTTCCAGCTCACCTTTTTGCTAGTTATTTTGGGGATGGGGAATCTCATGGACTTTCCTGCCCTGGATGGCTTCAAACCACAGTCCTCTGGAGTTCAACCTCCTCAGTCAGTAGCTAAGATTATAGGTGTGAACCACCAGTGCCTGTCTACATTCAGTTCTGTGGGGTTTTTTGTTTTTTAACCAGTCCTGAGGTTTGAATTCGGGGCCTAGGCACTGTCCCTGAGCTTCTCTTTTTGCTCAAGGCTAACACTCTACCAATTGAGCCACAGCGCCACTTCCAACTTTTTCTGTGTATGTGGTACTGAGGAATCAAACCCAGGGCTTCATGCATCCTAGGCAAGTACTCTACACTAAGCCACATTCCCAGCCCTGCATTCAGGTTTTAAAACCAAAATTTCTCTAGATTTTGCTCCTTTTCTCACTTCTTTTCCAGGTCCTTATTTGAAATGAGAGGGAGGGAATCTAAAGGAGGAGGCAAATCCAGCAATAGAAGTAATAAAACTTACTTTTAATGTTTCCACCAGATCCTCTCAGGCTCAAAACTAGCCCTAGACTTGGGCACCAACTGGCAGAGGCATGGACAGCAGATTGCCCTTTGAACTTGCCAGCCTCTCTGTCTGTGGAGGGGGAGGGGGGTCTTGGGCTGCATAACCTTCCGGCTGACTGCTTAGCTGGGTCACAAAATCTGAGAGCTGTGATCCTCCTGCCAGCAGACCTGCCCCACGGTGCTCACTGACTGGAGTCCGGAGCTGGGGGCTGAGGGCACAGCTGTAGTCTTCACAGTCTCCCACTTCTCTGGATCCTTCCTTTTCTGTGTTGCTGCCTCTTGCTGGGTGAATGCTGTTCTTCAGAACAAGGGTGCGTCTCCAGATTCTGGAGATCCTATAAACAACTTGAAGTCAGGCTCTCAAGCCCTTAGATTACTCTTCAACCAGAGTTTGCTGAATCCATACTACTGTAGACATCTAACATACTATAGCTACCTAATACTAGTGATATACAAAGATGTACATCTTCTGTGGAGAGTACTTGCCCAAAATGGTGCTCCTGTTTCCTAATCTTAAGGACACAGACAGTCCAAAGGTAAGGTTTTGTATAAGACAATCAGAATGTTATTTTTAAAATACAATAGTCCAGGTGCCAGTGGCTCATGCCTGTAATTTCAGCTACTCAGGAGGCAGAGATCTGAGGATCGAGGTTTGAAGCCAGCCTAGGCAGGAGAGTCTGTGAGACTCTTTTAGTTGACCACCAAAAAACCTGAAAGTGGATGTGTGGCTCAAATGATAGAGCAAAAAAATTTCAGGGACAGCACTTGGACTCTGAGTTTAATTAAACCCCAGGACACACACATACACACACACACACACACACACACACACACACACACACACAGTCACTAAGGAGGGAGAGAAGGTAGTTCTGTGTAGAGCACTTGTCTAGCATGCATGAGGCTCTGGGTTCCATCCCTAGCACTGCCAAATTAAGAGACAAAGAAAGAGACTATAAAGGACAGAATAACCAAATGCCATCCATGAACTTTGATTAGATTCTATACCAGAAGTGGGAAGAAATGAGAAAAAAAATATTTATGGGGCTATAGAGAAACATAAATATAAACTGATAATTGGATGATGTTGAACTAAGGCTAATTTTCTTAGATGTAATCATGGTTTTTGATTTTGTAGAATTTTATTGCTTGTATCTATCTGCTGTAGTATGTAAAGTTGAAGTGTCGACTAGTTATTTCAAATTATTTAATATAAAAACTTCTGTAAAAAAGACAAAATGGTTTTTTTCTTTTTTGCTTATGTGGTGCTGAGGAATCAAACCCAGGGCCTCATGCATGCAAGGCAAGTGCTCTACCACTGAGCCACCTTCCCAGCCCCATATAATTTATTTTCAACATAGTGTTTCAACTGCTGCATTTGTTCACCCTTTGTCCCTCCATTTCTGCGCCGCCCCTCCGAAAGACAGATAAATGAAAAAACAAGGCAAAAACAAAACAAAAACAACAATAACAACAACAAAAACCCTTGTTTTCATTTCCTGGAGTTCATGTCAATAAATAGTTTATATGATCAGGGGCACATAGGTCTGTGAGATTCTTTTTTTCTTCCAGTCATGGGGCTTGAACTCTGGCCTGGGCAATGTCCCTTAGCTCTTCCACTCAAGGCTAGCACTCTACCACTTGAGCCACAGTGCCACTTCCGGTTTTCTAGTGGCTTATTGGAAGAGTCTCACAGACTTTCCTGCCCAAGCTGGCTTTAAACCTCCATCCTCAGATCCCAGCCTCCTGAGTAGTTAGGATTACAGGTGTGAGCCACCAGTGCCTGGCTGGTCTGTGAGATTCTTATCTCCATTAACCACCAAAAGGCTGGAAGTGGAGATGTGGCTCAAATGATAGAACCCTAGTGCCCAGATCCTGAGTTCAAGGCCCAGCACCAGCGCGGAAAAAAAAATCCACTATTTTTGCCTCTTGTATCTAAGTCAAAAATATTTTGAGCTAAATATGTTGTGCACTGAACCATGCATGTTCTTTCCTCACAGAATGTAAACAGTAGTGTCTCTATCCAGAGACTGGGCAAGACCGCAAGTGTCAGGTGCGAGATTGTTTTCTACTCTTGGCAAAAGCAAAGAAAGCTCATTTTGCTTATCACGGAGCTCATGTTCCACTAACTCCTACCTAAAGGACACATAGGTCAAAAAAATTTCGGGCTAGAGAACTAAAACCGTTTTCCAAACTGTAGTTTTATGATTTGGGAGCAGTAGTTAAGCTAAAAATGAAGGAGTGCCAGTGTACTGTCACGAGCTGTCTCAAATGATATATGATCATTTGCTGTGGTCAGCAAAGGAATTGTGGAAGTGTGAATGAGGAACTGGCTCTTGTTTTTGTCTGTCTTTATTGCTATGACTGAATAAGTGTTACAATTTTGGGGATTGATTTTTAAAAAGAAATAATTAGGTCTTTTGGGTCAAGTGTCTCTGAATTTGCTACAAAATCATGATCATAAGTCTTTAGACTTCTTTATTTAAGAGAATAAGAAATGGACTTCACTTGGAGCATATGTCTTAGGCTTTTAGTAAGGAAACAATTCTTAAACTTACTGCCATAAAACCTTTAAAGATATAGAAAACTATCTGGGGACAAATGCAGGCAGATGAGATAACACCGAACACATCGCTGAGTGATTTACTAACCTAGAATTGTTTCAACGTAAGATTCTGAACCAGCTGAAGGAGTTAGAAAACATTCAAACTTAACGCAAGTTTTCGCCAAATAGCGAAGACACTACATTTCCCAGAAAGCCTTGGTGGTGGATCTCCAGTATTGCTAGGTCTCTTTGCCGCTGTACATGCTGGGAAATGTAGTTCTTCGAGCAGCCAGAACGTGACGCTTTGGGGGGGGGGGGGGAAGCGAGGAAGGTCGGAGGCTCCCGGGTAGAGCACTCGGCCGGAGAATTAACCCCGCGCCGTCCTCCCTTGTGGGGACAGCCCCCGTGGTCTGTCCCCTGCCGTGGAGTGAGCTTGCTTGGATTCAGGGGCTGGCCGGAACCGCTTTGGAGCGGGGGGAAAGTCCCGGTGGGTGAAGCCGCGACGCCGGGTCCCGGTTCCCAGCAGCCGGGTGGGGCCGAGGAGAAGGTGCGAATCGCCGGGGGCTCGAACTCTGGCCCTGCGCCCCACCCAGGCTGCGGCCGCGCGGGGAGGAAGCGCGCACCGCGCATCGAGTGAGCGCAAAGTTTCCTTTTCTGCTTTGTGATCGGAGCTGCGAGCGGGCGGGGGGCCACCGGGGTGGGCATGCCTAACTTCGGTTTGCAGAGGGCCGGGTGCTGAAAGGGTTAAAACAGGCGGCTTCCCGCTTCCCGAGGACGCGGCCCCCGCGGCCATGGGCAGCCGCGACCACCTGTTCAAAGTGCTGGTGGTGGGGGACGCGGCGGTGGGCAAGACGTCGCTGGTCCGGCGGTACTCCCAGGACAGCTTCAGCAAACACTACAAGTCCACGGTGGGAGGTGAGGCGCCGCCGGGAGGGGCGGGGGGGGGGCGGTCAGGGGAGGGGACCCCAGTGCGGCGGGCGGTGGGCCCTGGGGTCCCTCCTGGGGTCAGGAAGTAGGCCAGGTGGCCGGGGTCCTGGAGCGACGAATTGATGGCAGGATGTCGGGTTTGCAACGTCTCTGGGTCTCCCCGGTGAGGTTTTCCCAGCCCCGGGAAGAGATTAGGCGCAGAAGTGGAGAGGAGAAATGGGGGGGTGGGGGTGAGAGCGTGCCGGGGCGCCCTGCGGAGCCTCCCGCCCCCCGCAGCTGCGGGTTCAGATTTCTCCACTCCGCCCAGACTGTGTGGGGCAGGGTTAGGTACCCGCTGGGACCCCTGGCCCTGCCTCCAGCTGGAGATGGCCAGCCCCGGGGTGTTCTAGAGAACCCAGGAGGCGGGCTGGAGGATGAGGGGAGGGGGGAGGGGGGCGACACAAACCCCCTAGATGCCATCGGAGCTCAGCAGCTGTGTGAGTGTTGCTCACTGATAGCTAATATCCTAGGCATCTCCCACCCTTTCCCCCTCAAACTGGGGAGGGGAGGAAGGAAGAGAACACCAAAAATGAATTCATTTCTTTCCCTGTCTGACCTTTGGACCCAATTGAACGTTTTTTTTGTTTTTGGTGGTTTTGGGTTTCTTTTAATCTTAAGAAATAGAGCTTCCCCCCCACCCCCGCCCCCAGTCCTGGGGCTTGAACTCAAGGCCTGGGCACTGTCCTGGAGCTTCTTTTGCTCAAGGCTAGCACTCTACCACTTGAGCCACAGGGCCATTTCTGGCTTTTTCTGTTTATGTGGTACTGAAGAATCAAACCTTGGGCTTCAGGCATGCTAGGCAAGCACTCTACCACTGAGCCACAATCCTAGCTCTGGAAATAGAGTTTTTTGCTAATTAGAAAGTAGCTAAAAAGAGTGGGCAATGGAAAGGAGTAATTTAATTTATCTCCATTAAAATAAAATGTAAAAACAAGAAAAAAAGCTTTTTTTATGTCTTCAAATACACTTTTTATAACTAATGTCAGTTTTAGAAACGTGTGCTGATGTTCATTTGACAGGTTTTTTCCAATGAGTATTTATTTTGCACTAAAACGTTCTCAGCAGTATTTGGCAAAATTAAGGATTTAATTTCAAACACTGTTTCCTGACCACTGCCCCTTACTCTGAAATAAAATGAGAATCCTTATTTCAAGAATTTGGGCAAAAATGTGTCCTAAGCTTTACCCATTGTCCTAATTTTCCTTTAGTAAAGAATATAATTAACTTTATTTTTCCTGCAGCTTTTTTTTTTTTTTTTTTGGTGCTGACACTGGGGACTTGCACTCTTGGGTTTTTTTTTTTTTTACTCAAAGCTATCGACCTACCACTTGAGCCAAACCTCCACTGTGCAGCTTTTATTTCTGCCACAGATACAAAAGAATACTATTTCTTTCTTTTTTTTTTTGTTGGTCATGGGGCTTGAACTCTGGACCTGAGTGCTGTCCCTCAGCTCTTCAGCTCAAGGCTAGCACTCTACCACTTGAGTTACAGTGGTTTTCTGGTGGTTTATTGGAGATAAGAGTTTCACGGACTTTCCTGCCCTGGCTGGCTTTGAACTGCGATCCTCAGATCTCAGCCTCCTGAGTAGCTAGGATTACAGGCGTGAGCCACCAGTGCCTGGCTAAGAATACTATTTCTAAACTTCAAATTTTTATTTGAAGTTTTATTTTTTTGAAATTTTATTTTTATGAAAAAGCTTTCCCCACTAGGTATCAGTGGCTCACACTTGTAATCCTGGGTTACTGGGGAGGCTGAGACCTGGAGGATCACATTTCAAAACCAGTGCTGGATTAAAAAAAAAAAAGTCCACAAGACTCTATTCTCTCTCTCTCTCTCTCACTATATATATATTTATATTTATATATATACACACACACATTTTTTTCATGAAAAAGTAGGACTGGAGACAGCTCAAGTGGTAGAGTACCAGCGAACCAAGTATGAGGTCTCAGAGAAAGAAAGAAAGAAAGAAAGAAAGAAGGAAAGAAAGGAAGGAAGGAAGGAAGGAAGGAAGGAAGGAAGGAAGGAAGGAAAGAAAAGCAAGCAAGCTAGCTTTTTTTTGAAGAGCACTTATTCAACCATAATTTATGTACTCCACATATCTACTTGCTGGTAGCTTCCAGCATAGCTCTTAGGCCTCATCCATATAATAGCCTCTTCCTAGGAATCCTCTGAGGTACCTTTCATTTATCCCATTGTTGCCTGAGGTAATTCCTACAGCTTTATGGGGGATGTAGAATTCCCCAGAGTGTTTTTCTCATACTACAATTTGATTAGAAACTAACAGTGAAATTGAATGTGGAAGATACAAAATCCACCACACTTACCTCATTTCCTCCATCTTCCCCATCATCCTGTCCCTAAGAAAAACCCCTACAAGGTTCCAGAAACTGTTTAATCTGAGAACAGAAGTTGTATACATAATTACTGCAACCCTCCACGCCCCAGCCACGGAGAAAAATCAATGAATTCATTTGACAAGAGAAGAAAATCTTAGAGGACTTTAGAGGACTATGAATTATCTGTCCCACACTTGATTCACAAGTATGAGCTCATCTCAGTTTATTGAGGGTTTAAAAATAAATAACTGAGCCAGGCACCAGTGGCTCACACCTGTAACCCTAGTTACTTAGGAGGCTGAGATCTGAGGATTGAGTTTCAAGCCAGGCAGGGCAGGAAAATCTGTAGACTCTATCTCCAATAAGCTACCAAAAAAGCCAGAAGTGGAGCTGTGGCTCAAGTCGTAGAGTACTAGCCTTGAGCAAAAGAAGCTCAGGGACAGGGCCCAGGTTCCAGGAATGGCAAAATAAGCCAGTGGTTCAGGAGGCTGTGATCTGAGGATCAAGGTTCAAAGCTAAGCCAGAGCAAGAAAGTCTGTGAGACTCTTAATCTCCAATTAACCATGAGAAAGCTAGAAGTAGAGCTGTGGCTCAAGTAGTAGAACTCCAGCTAAAACAGAAAAAGCTCAAGGACAGTGCTCAGGCCCTGACCTGACTGAGTTCAAGCCCTGGGACCAAGTAGACAAACAAAAACAATTAAGTGGAATTGAAGTTACATGTCTTTAGGATTGTCATTACATATGTGATCTGAATTTATACTTGTATTCTTTTATAAGTAAATTTCATTGAAGTGTAATATACGTATATTTTCAGTGGATTTTGCTCTGAAGGTTCTCCAGTGGTCTGACTCAGAGATGGTGCGGCTCCAGCTATGGGATATTGCAGGTAAAGTGGGAAGGCCAAATAGAAACAAGGAATACTGATTTTTTTGTTTGTTAGTTTGTCCGTCATGGGACGTGAACTCTGGGCTTGGGCACTGTTCCTGAGCCTTTCAGCTCAAGGCTGGTGCTCTACCACTTGAACCACAGTGCCACTTCAGGTTTTCTTGTGGTTTTTTGAAGATAAGAGTCTCATGGAGTTTCCTGCCTGGGCTGGCTTTGAACTGCGATCTTCAGATCTCAGCCTCCTGAGTAGCTAGGATTACAGGTGTGAGCAAGTTTTCAGAAATAAATTTGTGCAGCAAAGTCAGACACTAACTACTACCCCCTCCCCACCTTGAAGCTAGAATGATTCAGCTGCTCAGTAGATACGAGTTTTGAGATTATCTTTTTTTATAACTGTTTTGCTCTGAATAGCTAGCTATGGAGTAGTTTCTCTGGGGATGGAAATGCTTGTAAGGTGGGAGATGGTCAGCCCCAGACAAGTAGATGGATGGCCTGCCCATCCATAGGTGGATGCTCACACAGCAGGGGCAGGTGCTTTTTTGAGATTCTCAGCTGACCTTGGTGAGAAACAAGATTCCTAGAAAATAAAGGCAATAATAATAGTGAATCTTCATTGTGTGCTAACTCTTCGTCCCAGTATTTCAAATTTATGACTCAATAACCCTCACACACAAATCTGTCATGAAAGCTTTTATCTTACTTTACAGATGAGAAATCTGAAACACTAATAGTCTGACTTGTTAAAGTCACATGGATAATAAATGACAGAGCAGAGACTTGGACTTGAGCCATCATAGAATCTGCCTTGGAGATAATGGTGCTTAATAATCCTTTATGGGATATGTAAATAGAAAAGCAAGAGGGAAGGATGAGGGGTTCTTTCTACCACCTCTACATACTCCTACAGCAGTGACAACAGACAAGGTGGCAGAGAGGTGCTAAGAGTGGTTTTCAGGATTACCTCAAGAACTCTCTCTTCTCCCCAGGACAGGAGCGCTTCACTTCCATGACACGACTATACTATCGAGATGCCTCTGCCTGTGTTATTATGTTTGATGTCACCAATGCTACTACTTTCAGTAACAGCCAGAGATGGAAACAGGATCTGGACAGCAAGCTTACACTGCCCAATGGAGAACCAGTACCCTGCCTGCTTTTGGCCAATAAGGTATGTGGCCAATCTAAGAAAATGATGCCTGGCCTCTATCTAGTGGCTAGAGAGCAAGGAAATCTCATATGCCATCTGATTCTGAGCCTCTGTTTCCCCTTTTTCAAGTTGGCAGGACCTATTTTAACTCCTTTCAGCACCAGGGAATGAATTCAGAGCCTTATACTGGCTAAACCAGCATTCTTCCACTGAGCTAAATCCCTAACCTCAGTCTAACTCCTTTTTTTTTTGGTCGGTCATGGGGCTTGAAGTCAGGGCTTGGATGTTGTCCCTGAGCTCTTTTGCTCAAGGCTAGCTCTCTACCTCTACTACTTTGAGCCATAGTGCCACTTCCAGCATTTTGGTAGTTAATTGGAAACAAGAATCTCACAGAGGGCTGGGAATGTGGCTTAGTGGTAGAGTGCTTGCCTAGCTGCATAAAGCCCTGGGTTTGATTCCTCAGTACCACATAAACAGAAAAGCTGGAAATGGCACTGTGGCTCAAGTGGTAGAGCGCTAGCCTTGAGCACAGAGGGGCTTGGGAACAGCGCCCAGGCCCTGAGTTCAAGCCCCAGTCCCAGCAAAAAAAAAAAAAAAAAAAAAAGAATCTCAGAGAGACTTCTCTGCCTGGGCTAGTTTTGAACTGCAATCCTCAGATCTCAGCCTCCTGAGCAGCTAGGATTATAAGTGTCAGCCACTGGTGCCTGGCTTCTAATTCCTTCTAAGAGCTGTTGAGATCATGACTTTTTGTTTTTGGCTGGTCCTAGAGCTTGAACTCAGGGCCTGGGCACTGTCCCTGAGCTTCTTTTTCTCAAGTCTAGTTCTCTACCACTTGAGCCACTGTGCCACTTCTGGCTTTTTTGTGTGTGTATGGCTAATTGGAGATAAGATCCCAGGGATTTTTCCTGCCCAAGCTGGCTTCAAACTGTGACCCTCAGATCTCAGCCTCCTGAGTAGCTAGGATTACAAGTGTGAGCCACTAGTGCCCAGCAAGAAATAATGACTTTCTTTGGATAGAATATTAACTGCAGATTGTAGATGCTGGTAGTTTTAGCCATTAATACAATAGTGGGTTTCCCCCGTGGATATCTGAGTCATGTTCCTGTTCCTAGGAAGTTGATGGTGTTGCCTTTTATGTTTTCTCCTGGTTAGTGTGATCTGTACCCTTGGGCAGTGAGCAGAGACCAGATTGACCGGTTTAGTAAAGAGAATGGTTTCACAGGTTGGACAGAAACATCAGTGAAGGAGAACAAAAATATTAATGAGGCCATGAGGTGAGTAGCTCATGACATCCTTGAGACAGGCACACAGCTTTACCCATCTCCCACTGTAGCCCCATACACCCTCTTGTCTTTTCCAGCCATTGGAATGTCAGCATCTAAAGGCCAGGTGTCTTTTCTCCCATCATAATTGTCAAACAACCTTGTGGCTTTACTGAATGCTGCCTGGCAATAAGACAATGTCTGCCATTTCTCCTCTATCCAGCTTCTCAGATTTCTTATTCATTTTCTTTTTAGAGTCCTCATTGAAAAGATGATGAACAACTCCAGAGAAGATACTATGTCTTTGTCCACCCAAGGGAGCTACATCAATCTAAAAGCAAAATCCTCCCCCAGTTGGACCTGCTGCTAGTAGCATTTGACTCATTTCCCATCCCTGGTGTACAAGGGTCTTTTCATCATTCCTGTTGGTCACCCACCCAGCATAATTGTGTGTGTGTGTGTGTGTGTGTGTGTGTGTATGTGTGTGTATGGTGATCCTGGGGCTTGAACTCAGGGTCTGGGTGCTGTCCCTGAGTCTCTTTGTACTCAGGGCTAGTGCTCTAAAACTTGAGCCACAGTGCCACTTCTAGATTTTTCTGAGTAGTTCATTGGAGATAAGAGTCTCATGGACTTTTCTGCCCAGGCTGACTTTGAATCGTGATCCTCAGATCTCAGCTTCTTTCATAGCTAGGATTACAAGCAGGAGCTGTTGGCACCAGCTGCATAAAAATTTTATTGAGAGCGTTTGAACTGTCTATTGCCAACTGGACAGAAAGGAAGTTTGTTTTCTTTTTTTTTTTTTTTTTCTTTTTTTTTTTGTATTGTAAAGCTACTATACAGAGGGTTACAGTTACATGAGTGAGGTTATGAGTACACTTCCTCTTGAACATTGTTACCCCCTCCATTGTTTTCGGAGGTTTGTTTTAACTTTAGAAAGATCTCTGGAATCCATATGCTTTTCTGCCTCTTCTGGATGTTGGCTCTGACTTGCAGTTGGCCTGTGTGGCCTACTTAGCACCTTCTAAGGAAGAACAATTATCTCAGCCCTCAATCTGTGATCTGAAATTTTATGAAAAAGGATTAGAAATCAGCATCTGTATTTTACAATTACAAAACTCAAAGCCATGTGTGGTGGCTTGCACCTTTAATCCCAGCACTCAAGAAGCTGAGGAAGGAGCATTGAGAGTTCAAGGCCAGCCTAGACTGGCTTTGAATCAAAACCTTTTAAGTTCTCAGCTGCCTGGGTAGCTAGGATTACAGGCTTGGCTTGGCTTGTTTTCTTTTTTTGAGATGAGATCTTACAATGTAATATAGCTCATGCTGGCCTGGAACTGGCAAACCTCTTGCATTAGACTACTGAGTGCTAGAATTACAGATGTGTACCACCATACCTGTGCAAAGTTTGGTTATTCTTAAAGCCAAGACAAAAGAAAATTAATTATGACTAGAAATTTTGAAAACACAATGGCTTCTGGTTTACCACCAAAAGCCCAAACCCACAGATGTCCAATCTCCCCTATTTGCATTCCATAATAAAATATTGAAATTCCAATTCTAATCCCAGCTGAGATCTGAGAATCACAGTTCAAAGCTAACCCAGGAAAGAAAAGTATGTGAGACGCTTATATCCAGTTAACAACCAAAAAGCTGGAAATGGAGCTGTGGCTCAAAGTTGTAGAGCACTTGCTTGAGCAAGAAAGCTCAGGGACAGCATTTAGGCCCTGAGCTCAATCAAGCCCCAGGACCTGCACAAAAAATAAATAAATTCCAAATCCAACCACAGAGAATCTGAAAGCAATGGTCTATGAGGAATTTGGGGAAATACATCTGATTTCATATACCTCTCACTCTGAAGTTGTATTAATGTTATATACCAAATGGAAAAAAACGCTGAAAAAACAAGAGAATTACAATTTTTTTTCCAGATAGGGTTTCACTAACATAGCTCAGACTGGCATGAAACTCATGATTTTCCTGCTTTGTCCACCTGAGTGCTAAGATTACAGGCATGTATCACTGTACCCAGTTTGGATTGATGTCTTGATATACATGGCTGTAAATAATAGCAATTGGCTTGATGCCCTGAAATAAGTCTGTTTCTTGTAGCTTTGTAAAGAAGAAAAGGAGAGGTTAATAGAACTTAATGCAGCTAAGCAATTATGAACACTTACGTTCATAATTGCTTAGCTATGGGTGGCTAACACTTAACAGCTACAGGAAGCAAAGGTATGTGGGCCTTGGCCTGGGGATGGAGAATAGATAGAAAATTATTAGTCAGTTTAAGTGCTAAATTGGGAAGGGTTCTTAATATGACATTTCTAGACAGTTCAATTTGTTTTTTGTTGTTGTTGTTGTTGTTTTTTTGGGTCCGGTCATGGGGCCTGAACTCTGGGCCTGGGCGCTGTCCCTCAGCTCTTCAGCTCAAGGCTAGCGCTCTACCACTTGAGCCACAGAGCCAGTTCCGGCTTTTTTCTTTTTGTTTATGTGGTGCTGCGGAATGGAACCCAGGGCCTCAGGCATGCAAGGCAAGCGCTCTACCACTGAGTCAACTTCCCAGCCCAACAGTTCAATTTGTTAAATTCTTTCTCAGATGGCAATTTATAACCTACCTAAAGTTATCAATACTCATACTAAACTCAGAGTCCTGAAGTTCTTGGATAGACCTTAAAGACGTATCCTAAATCAGTGGTTCCAAAACTGGCTTGTCAGAAACACTCAGAGTTTGTTAAAGGAACTGAAATAGAACTAATTCTTCTATATGCTTCTGTCCATAAAGAAGAGGAAAACAACTAAGATGAGAAAAAAAAACTGGGTGCTGGTAGCTCATGCCTATAATTTTACTTAAACAAGGAGGCTGAGATCTGAGAATTGTGATTCACAGCCGGCCCTGGGCAGATAAGAGAGACTCTTCTTTCCAAATAACTAGTAACTAGGAATAAGCTGAAAATGGAGATGTTTTTCAAGTGGTAGATCACCAGCTTTTGGGGGGAGAGGAGGAAGAGCTAAGCCAGATCGTAAGGTCCCATAGTAGCATGCACGCACACGCGCACTTGCGCACAATCACACACACACACACACACACACACACACACACACACACACACACACACGATGAAGATGATTGTATGAAAGCATATGTGATCAGAATGTATTTAAATGATTTTTTTCTTTCATGCATTTGTTTCTAATGCATTTATAAGATTATTTCTTTGTTGCTTTGTATGTCCCTTCCCCACAGTATAACCCCTGCTTTCACTGTAAAAAAAAAAAAAAGAAAAGAAAAAAAAGAATGTGTGATCAGACTAAAAACAGCCAAGTGCTTGTGGTTCACACCTGTAATCCTAGCTAATCAGGAGCCTGAAATCTGAGGACCAAGGTATGAAGCCAGCCTGAGCAGAAAAGTCTGTGTGATTCTTATCTCCAATTAACCAGCAAAAGCCAGAAGTGGAGCTATGGCTCAAGTGGTAGACTACCAGCCTTGAGTGAAAAAGCTAAGGGACAGTGCCCAGACCCTGAGTTCAATGCCCACTACAAGCACAAAAAAAAAAAAAAATCACTAGGTCCCATCCTTCAGACACTAATTTTTTGGTTCAGAATATGCATTTTTTTTTTTTTTTTGCCAGTCCTGGGACTTGAACTGAGGGCCTGGGTACTGTCTCTGAGCTTCTTTTACTTTAAGACTAGCACTCTACCACTTGGGCCAGAGTGTCACTTCCAGCTTTTTCTGTTTATGTGGTACTGAGGAATCAAACCCAGGACTTCATGTCTTCATGTGTGTTGGCAAGCACTCTACCACTAAGCCACCTTCCTCCACATTCCTAGCTCAGAATATGTATATCCTTTTTTTTTTTTTTTTGTCAGCTGTAGAGCTTGAACTTATGGCTTGGGCACCATCATGAGCCTCTTTGTGCTCAAGGCTAGTGCTCTACCACTTGAGCTATAGCACCACTTCCAATTTTTGAGTGCTTTATTGGAGATAAGAGTTTTCAGACTTTTCTGCCAGGGCCAGCTTCAAACCATGATCCTCAGATCTGAGCCTCCTGAGTAGGATTACAGGTATGAGGCACTGGTACCTGACAATATGTATATTGTTATAGTCCATCCCTACAGCTATCTCTATATTTGAGACAAGATGCCCCTCTAGCCACTCAGCTGGTTTTTGGCTAAAAAGAAAATAATCCCTTACAGAAAACCAGGCATCACTATTTCACACCTGTAATCAGAGCTACTAAGAAGGCTGAGACCTGAGGCTTGTAGTTCAAAGCCATCTTGATCAGGAAAGTCTGTGATACTCTTCTCTCCAATTAAATACCAAAAAGCCAGAGCACAAAAGCTCAGGGACAGTGCACAAGCCCCAAATTAAAGCCCCAGGACTGGTTGGTGTGCATGCACATGTGCGCACGCACGTGCACACAGGCACACACAAATTCTTTATAGAATAATGTTCTGAGAAAGCTAATGAAGAGTTGGAGTCAGAGCTGTGAGATAGTGACTTGCCTAGACGTTGTCCTTTAAACTGAATAGCAAGTGACCAAATAGGCAGGGAAACAGGGATCACAGGACAGGAAATGTCTGCAGTGATGATTAGCTCTAACCAATTAGCTAAAATTACTCTAACATGATTTCCCTAATGCACTCTGCCTAGCTACTGCTAAGGTATAATTGGTTTTCCTCTTTTTTTTTCCTGTTGTCGTCAGATTAATTTATTCTTTAGGTGGTCTGCCTTATGTCTTCAAGACATTGCCCAGTATCCCATGAGGCTTTTCTCTTGCCTGGTATTATCCTTTGGTATTTAGTGGCCTGTGTTTGACATGATCTAAGGCTGTGGAAAGAGGATATAAAAAATATTGATGGAATTCTGTAAAACCCAATGACTAAATTATCCAGAAAACAAACCTCAGCGCCCTTTTCCCCTCCATCTATTTTGAATTAGTATGTGTGGGAAGATTTCTACTGTGTGTTAAGTAATTCATCTACTCATAATCAAGTCATCCCCAAAGCTGAAGGATGGGATGGGTCACAAGTCACCGAAAATGTTTTACGCTGGAAAAAAACCTCTGCATGTATTGTGTGTGTATGTGTGCACATATGTGTGCTGATACTGAACTCAACCTTATGCTCTTAGTTAGCTTTTTCCATTCAAGGCTGGTACTCTACCACTTGAACTATGCCTCTACTTTTGGCTTGTGTGTGTGTGTATGTGTGTGTGCATGTGTGTGCATGTGCTGCTAGCAGGGCTTGAATTTGGAGTCTGGGAGCTGTCCCTTAGCTTTCCCAATCAAAGCTGATGTTCTTATCACTTCACCTACTTCACTACTTCTGGAGTTTTGGTGATTAATTGGAGATAAGAGATTTACAGACTTTGCTGTGTCAGCTGGCTTTCAAACTATGATCTTTGAATCTCAGCCTCCAGAGTAGATAGGATTACTAAAGGCGTGAACCAACAGCACTTTAACTCACTGCTAGCTTTTTGGTGCTTTGCGATTTGATGATTTGTCTGCCCAGGATAACTTAAACTGTAATCCTCAGACCTCAGACTCCCGAGTAGCTAGGATTATAGATGAGCCACCAACTTTTTTTTTTTTTTTTTTCAGTTGTGGTGCTTGAACTCAGGGCCTGGTCACTGTCCTTGAGCCTCTTTGTGCTCAAGGCTAGTGCTCTACCACTTGAGCCACAGTGCCACTTCTGGTTTCTGAGTGGTTAACTGGCGATAGTAGTCTCATGAGGCAGGGCACTGGTGGCTCACGCCTGTAATCCTAACTACTGAGGAAACTGAGATCTAAGGATCTCAGTTCAAAGCCAGCCAGGGCAGGAAAGTCCGTGAAACTATCTCCAATAAACCACCAGAAAACTGGAAGTGGCGCTGTAGCTCAAGTGGTAGAGTGCTACCCTTGAGCTGAAGAGCTGAGGGACAGAGCTCAGGCCCAAAGTTTAAGCCCCATGACAGACAAAAAAAAAAACACAAAACACTTTTCTTCCTTTGCTGGCTTCGAACTGCAGTCTTCAGATCTACTCCTGAGTAGCTAGGATTACAGGTGTGAGCTACCGGCACCAGCACCAGCTCTACATGTATTTTTGATTCCATCATAATTACCAGAGATTGAAGAATATATCTCTGACTTTGTTAGAAAAACTCTATTTCCTTTTAGTTTTCAAGTGTAATCTGAACTTTTTCAAGTATTACCTGGAGAATTTCAGTGTAACATAATGGAATCATTCTATGTTAAGGTTCTTCAGGGAACATGAGCCAATAAGAGAAAGGAAAATATAGAGCACCATAAATATATAGATATATAAATGTATGTATATGTATTGTAAGGAGTTGTCTCACATGAATATAGACACCAGCAAGTCCAAATTCTGCAGAACTAATGTCCCAGTTTGAGTCTGAAATCCAAGAGAATGGAAGTGCCAGTATTCTAGCTTAAAGCTTATTAGGCAGGATTCTCTTACTGAAGAGAAACAAGTCTTGTTCTTTCTACTCAGGGGAGAAAGAACTGACTGGATACGGCCCAACCACATTAAAGGGAAATCTGCTTTACAGTCTACCAAGTCAAATATTAATCTTATCCTGAAACATCCTTACAGAAACAGTCAGAAAATATCTGGGTACCCTTCAACATAGTCAAGTTGACAAAGTTAACTATTGCATCCTCTTAGCAGTACTGAGTGATGAGTACTGATTTAATACCTTTTTTTTTTTTTTTTGGTGCCAGTGGTTGATTTAAACTCAGGATCTAGATGGATGCTTTCCCTTAGGATTTTTTCTATTCTAGGCTGGTACTCTGCCATTTGAGCCACAACTCTACTTCCAGCTTTTTGGTGGTTAATAGGAGGTAAGGATCTCATGGGCTTTCCTGCATAGGTTGGCTTTGAACCTTTATCCTCCGATCTTAGCCTCCTGAGTAGCTAAGATTATAGGCATAAACCTCTAGGACCAGGCCTAATATCTTTCCTTAACTATCTAATTTGATTCACACTCAAGTTAAAATTCGTTTCATTAAGAACTCATTATATGTTAATGGGGATGAAGTGGAAAAAGCAGATAAAAAGGTGGGAATGATAAGATTTATCATGGTGAGTCGAAAGCATTGGATACCAGTATCTAATTTTGTGTAGAGCTCTTACCTCAGATTTTCAAGTTGTATATGCCTGATATCATATCTGAAATAAGAAAGCAAACAGTCCTTCCTCTTTTATGTTGAAGGGAACAAATGTCTCAAAATTTGACTGACTGAAAGGAAACCATTTGCATTTGTAATAAAGCCAAGACATAACCACACGTCTTTTCATTCCCCGACTCCATTCTGTCAGGTTTCTGGGAAACATTTGGCCTTGAGAACCCATTTTTAGAAAATAAGCCCAGACATTTAGAAAAATAGAACTGAGCCCTTTGGGGTTTTAAACTCTTGATTTGTGTTAGATGGCTTTTAAAAACATGTCGAGACATGTGATTAAATTTGGGTCCAAACTGGGGGCTGCCTAAGTAGTATGCAGTGCAGAGGTCTTTAAGATGTTTAGTTGACAAACTGTACTTACCAAGGTATGTCACCAAGTGCAGTGACGATCACTGAATTTTAAATATCAGTTCTCTTGTTTGCAGATTTGGGAATCAGTAGCAGCCATTCTATTTTCAACTGTTGCCAACAGTAGCTAATGTTAATCAGACTGTTTGCCATGAACTACATATTCTCTTAAGATTTTTTGTTGTTGTTGCTGTTAGTTGTGGGGTCTGAACTCTGGGCCTGGGCGCTGTCCCTCAGCTCTTCAGCTCAAGGTGAGCACTCTACCATTTGAGCCACAGTGCCACTTCCAGCTTTCTCTTCTTTTTTTTTTTGGGTCCGGTTGTGGGGCCTGAACTCTGGCCATGGGCGCTGTCCCTCAGCTTTTCAGCTCAAGGCTACCACTCTACCATTTGAGCCACAGCGCCACTTCCGGCTTTTTTTCTTTTTGCTTATGTGGTGCTGGGGAATCGAACCCAGGGCCTCATGCATGCAAGGCAAGTGCTCTACCACTGAGCCACCTTCCTAGCCCCGTGCTTTTTCTTCTTATGTGGTGCTAAGGAATCAAACCCAGGGCCTCATGCATGCAAGGCAAGCGCTCTAACACTAAGCCACCTTCCCAGCCAAGATTGTCCTTAATTTTTATGTGTATATATGTGTGCTGGTACTGACTCATGACCTCAGGGCCAAAGTACTGTCCCTTAGCTTTTTCTCTCAAGGCTGGCCAGCTCTACCACTGGAGCCACAGCTCCACTTTTGGCTTTTTTGGTGGTTAATTGGAGATAAGGGTCCCACAGACTTTTTTTTTTCTGGTTGTGGGACTTGAACTCTGGGTCAGGGCACTGTTCCTCAGCTCAAGACTAGCACTCTACCTCTTAAGCCACAGCACAAAGTGGTTTGTTGGAAATAATATCACAGACTTTCCTGCCCGGGCTGGCTTTGAACCGCAATCCTCAGATCTCAGCCTCCTGAGTAGCTAGGATTACAGGCCTGAGGCACTGGTGCCCAGATTAAGATTATTTTTATCTTTGCAATAACCCTATGATATAATAGATGAAAAAACTGAGGCTTTTCTGAAGGTTAGACAGTTGCATGTATTTAATCAAGGTCAGTTTTCCTTAATTCCAGATCGATTAATTAGATTTTAAAATATAATAAGTCTTTTGTTGTTGTTGTGCTGGGAGTAAGTCTTGAACACAGGGCCCCATATTTGCTTGCTTTTTTGCTCACAGCTGGTGCACTGCCACTTGAGCCATACCCCAATTCTGGCTTTTTTTTTTGCTGTTTAATTGAAGGTAGAGTCTCTCAGACTTTGGGATGGCTTCATAAACTGTGTTCCTTAGATCTCAGCCTCCTGAGTAGCCAGGAATTCAAGTGTGAGCCAACAACCTGGCTAAAATGTATGTCATTTTTATTTCTTCTGAGAATCATTTATCTCTAATCTCTGCTTGCTTCCTTTTTTCTTTTTTCTTTTTTTTTTTTTGTCAGTCATGGGCCTGAACTCTGGGCCTGGGCGCTGTCCCTCAGCTCTTCAGCTCAAGGCTAGCACTCTACCACTTGAGCTACAGCACCACTTCCGGCTTTTTCTGCTTATGTGGTGCTGAGAATTGAACCCAGGGCTTCACGCATGCAAGGCAAGCGCTCTACCACTGAGCCACCTTCCCAGCCCTTCTGCTTGCTTCCTTATCTTTTGTGATTATATTATTCTTTTGGTGTGTGTTTAGGCATGTGCACACACACACACACACACACACACACACACACACACACACACGCACGCTGGGGATTGAAGAGAGGGCTGTGTACATGCCAAGCATGCTCTCTGCTACTGACCAGCATCCTCAACCTTTTCTTGGTGATTTTTTTCCTAGTCCTGGGGCTTGAACTCAGGGCCTGGGTACTATCCTTGAGCTTCTTTTGCTCAAGGCTAGCACTCTACCACTTGAGCCATAGCACCACTTCTGACTTTTTCTGTGTATGTGGTACTGAGGAATTGAACCCAGGACTTCATACATGCTAGACAAGCACTCTATTTTACCACTAAGCCACATTCCCAGCCCCCTTCTTATTGATGTTTAAAAAGCTATTAGTACCGGGCACGGGTGGCTCAAGCCTGTAATCCTACCTACTCAGGAGGCTGAGATCTGAGGATCACGGTTCAAAGCCAGCCTGGGCAGGAAACTTCATGAGACTCTCATCTCCAATAAACCACTTGAAAAACAGAAGTGACGCTGTGGCTCAAGCGGTAGAGCACTCACCTTGAGCTGAGGGGCAGCACCCAGGCCCAAAGTTTAAGCCCCATGTCTGACAAAAAAAAAAAAAAAAGCTCTTAGTATATTAGGATATTAATCTTTTGTTAGTTATATCACAAATACTTTCTCCAATTCATGGAGGGATATTAAGCAGAGTAATAATTTGTGCATGAAGAGTTTCTCTTACGGCAGCTTAAATGCCAATTTCAGAAGTTTATATTTTATTATGGACTTACTGAAAAATTGAGTATGGAAAAGACAGGAGGACTGTGCTTTAGGAACTTAGTATTGTCTGATGTACCTACCACAGAATACTGAGGGGGGAAAAAGGCTGTTACATTGGCTTAAACATGAGTGATGTCGCTAGGTACCCGTGGCTCACACCTGTCATTCTAACTACTCAGTAGGCTGAAATCTCAAGATTTCAAGGATCAAGGTTCAGAGCCAGCCTATGAGGACAAATCAGAGAGGCTCTTATCTCTAATTAGACAGCAAAGAACATGGAATCCGTATCTCAAAGAGGTATCTGGACTCCCATGTTCCTGCAGTGTTATCCACAAAAGCTGAGAATTGCAGGTGGCCACTGATGGCTCACACCTGTAATCCTAGCTGCTCAACTGGGCAGGAAGTCTGTGACCCTCTTATCTAAACACCAAAACAGCTGGAAATAGAGATGTAGCTCAATTGGTAGAGTGCTAGCAAAGGAGGTTGGGGACAGCGACCAAGTCTTGAGTTCAAGCCCCATGACTGGCACCAAAAAAAAGAGAAATGGATGAACCTAGGTGTCCATCAATAGATAAAAGGATGAAGAGAATATGACATCTATAATAATGGAGTATTACTCAACATTTTTTAAATCCCTCTAATTGCAACAATGTAACTGAAATTGGAGGACATTATACTAAGTTATACTAAGCTAGACACAGAAAACATACTAAACTGGGCAGCCTTGTATCATGTATGTGAACCTAGTTACTAAGGAGGCTGAGATCTGTGGATCATAGTTTGAAGGTAGCCCTGGGAAGGAAAGTCCTTAAGACTCTTATCTTCAATTAATGTGCAAAAAGCTGAAAGTGAGCCAGGTGCCGGTGGCTCACACCTGTAATCTTAGCTACTCAGGATGCTAAGATCTGGGGATCCTAGTTTGAAGCCAGCTCTGGCAGAAAAGTACCCAGGAGACTCATCTCCAATTAAACTCAAAAATGGGAAGTGGTGGGGCTGGGAAGATGGCTCAGTGGTAGAGTTGAGCTGGAGAGCTCAGGGACAGTGCCCAGGCCCAGAGTTCAGGCCCCATGACCGACCAAAAAAAAAAAAAACAAAAAACCGTGAAGTAGTGCTGTAGCTCAAAGTGGTAGGGTGCTAGCCTTGAGCAAAAGAGCTCAGGAACCTGACTTCAAGCCCTAAGAACAAAAAACAAAAATCAAAAAAAAAAAAAGGAAAGAAAGAAAAAGAAAAAAGATGAAAGTGGAGTTGTCTCAAGTGGCAGAACACCAGCCTTGAGGAAAAACAAACAAAACAAAACAAAACAAAATAAAACCTAGGGGACAGTCCCAGGCACTGAATTCAAGTACTAGTATAGACATTAAAAAAAAAAAAGGCAAATACTACATGATCTCACTAATATATAAACTCTTGAAAAAGTTAAAGTCATAGAGGAAAAAGGGAATTGGAAGAGATGAGGATCAAAAAGAACAAACCATCAATTTGGAGACCTAATACACAGAATGTTGACTACAGATATTAATCATGTTTTATTTAATTGAAATTTGCTAAAAGAGTAGGTCTTAAGCATTCTCTGCACACCAAAGGAAATGTAACCATATAAGGGCATCATATTAATCACATATTAATATTAATGCATATTAATTAGTTTGATTGTGGTAATCATTTCATAACATATACAAAATACAATGTACAACTTAAATGTGCACAATTCTTGTTGATTATACCTCATTAAATCTGAGGCAAGGGAAGTGCTATATTGTTGGCAGAATTGGAGGAGTTAGGAAAAGAATGTAGAAAGAAAGATAATTGGTTCAGCGCAGATAAATTGAGCTTGTGGGCATTCGAGTGGAAATGTGTGCCAGGCAGTTAGGGAGTACTGAGCTGGAACCCATAGATAGACAGACGTTGGCACTCGGGAGTGGAATGGGATTATGCCCATGCTGGACAGTTAGGAGGTCGTGGTGAGAGATAATGACTTGGCCATTCTAGTGCTATATATTTTGATTGTCTTTATTTCTATCACCTTTTCCCACCCATCTGTAAGTTGTGGCAAGTGTTATTAACTCAGGTTCGGGGTCGAGAAATGGTTGTGTTTTGCTGTAAGAATAAATCTGCTGGGGCTGAGAAGGTGGCTCAGTGGTAGAGTGCTTGTCTTGCATACATGAGGCCCTGGGTTGGATTCCTGAGTACCACATAAGCAGAAAAAGTCGGAAGTGGCGCTGTGGCTCAAGTGGTAGGGTGCTAGCCTTGAGCTGAAGAGCTGAGGGATAGTGCTCAAGCCCAGAGTTCAGTCTGCAAGACCAGACCTCCCCCCCCCCGCCCCCCCAAAAAAAAAAGAATAAATCTGCTGTTGGATTTTGGTGATGTCCTGTTATGAAAACAATGAGATTCCATTCAATCACCCACAGAGCTTCCCAGTCTACAAACTACTTTCACAAACAATCCCAATTTCTTTTTCCTTTTTTGTGCCAGTCCTGGAACTCAGGGTCTGGGCATTGTCCCTGAGCTTTTTGGCTAGTACTCTACTTCTTAGACTTTTTTTTTTTTTCTTCTGGTCCTGGAGGTTGAACACAGGGCCTAGGCTCTGTCCCTGACCCTCTTGTGGTCAAGGCTAGCGAGCCACACAGCCACTTCTGGCTTTTTCTGAATGGTTTGTTGGAGATAAGCGTGTCATGGACTTTTCTGCCCCAGCTGGCTTCCAACCAAGATCCTCAGATCTCAGCCTTGTGAGTAGCTAGAATTATAGGCATGAGCCACTGACACCTGACCTACTTCTGGCTTTTTAGTGATTAAGTAGAAATAGGAGTCTTTCCTGCCCAGGTTGGCTTTGAACTGTGATTCTCAGATCTCAGTCTCCTGAGTAGCTAGGATTACAGGTGTGAGTCATCAGCATCTGGCCCCATTTGCTTGCTTGCTTGCTTGCCTGCTTGCCTGCTTGCTTGCCTGCTTGCCTGCTTGCTTGCCTGCTTGCCTGCTTGCTTGCCTGCTTGCCTGCTTGCTTGCTTACTTGCCTGCTTGCTTGCTTGCTTGCTGTTGTTGGTTATGGGGCTTGGGCCTAGGTGCTGTTCCCCACTCTTCAGCTCAAGGTGCGTGCTCTACTGCTTAAGCCACACCGCCACTTCCAGTTTTCTACTGGTTTATTGGAGATAAAAGTCTCACGGACTTTTCTGCATGGGCTGGCTTTGAACCGTGATCTTCAGCTCTCAGCCTCCTGAGTAGCTAGCATTACAGGTGTGAGCCACCGCCGCCCAGCCCCATTTTCTTTTTTTGCTGTTATTCTATAGATTTTATTGGTGTCCAGCAATCTTGTTTTTTTTTTTTTTGTCAAGTTGTACATTTTTACTGTTTTAGCAGCAGAAATCCATAGACCCTTATCTTTTTTGTAGTACTGGAATATAACTCAGTGCCTCTTGCTCTAACAGTCAAGCCATATCTCCATCCCTGCTTTTTACTGTTTTGGAGATGAACTTGCAGTTTTCTATCTGGACTGGCCTCAACTTGGTCTTCCACATCTCAGACTCCTGAAGCTGGGATTACTGGCATGAACCACTGGCATCAAGAATCTAAACTTAGCTTTTAGTGTTCTTTAAAATAGACAGAAGGATGGAAGTCTGGAATTTTGGAGCAAATATAATTAAGACTTAGGAGCAGCCTCCTTAACCATCAGCTTATTCTCAAGCTTGTAACTTGGCCCCTGGATTGTGAGACACTAACCCAAAGACACGCATTCTTTTTCTTTTTTTTTGGGTCCGGTCGTGGGGCCTGAACTCTGGGCCTGGGCACTGTCCCCCAGCTCTTCAGCTCAAGGCTAGCGCTCTACAACTTGAGCTACAGCGCCACTTCTGGCTTTTTTCTTTTTGCTTATGTGGTGCTGAGGAATCGAACCCAGGGCCTCAGGCATACAAGGCAAGCGCTCTACCACTGAGCCACCTTCCCAGGCCCAAGACACACATTTCTTCTATCCCACTGTGTGGTTTCTGTTTGTTTTGTTGGTCATGGGGCTTGAACTCAGGGCCTGGGTACTGTTGCTAAGATTTTTCTGCTCAAAGCTAGCATTCTACCACTTTGTGTCACAGCACCACTTCCAGTTTTCTGGTGGTTATTTGGAGATAAGAGTCTCACATGGACTTTTCTGCTCTGGGTGGCTTTGAACTGTGATCCTCAGATCTAAGCCTCCTGAGTAGCTAAGATTAAAGTTATGAGCCACTGATGCCCAGCCCCATTGTGTTATTTATTTATTTATTTTTATTTTTTTGGTCCGGTCGTGGGGCTTGAACTCTGGGCCTGGGCATTGTCCCTCAGCTCTTCAGCTCAAGGCTAGTGCTATACCACTTGAGCCTCAGCACCACTTCCGACTTTTTTCTTTTTGTTTATATGGTGCTGAGGAATCGAACCCAGGGCCTCAGGCATGCAAGGCAAGCGTTCTACCACTGAGCCAACTTCCCAGCCCCCCCCCCCCCCCCACCATTGTGTTTTTTAGACTTGGTGAGATAGAGTCAGAAGGCTGGAGGCCAGCCTGGGAAAAGTTAGTGTGAGACCCTAGGTGGTGAGGAAGGAACTAAGGAGGAAAAGGAACAGAAAGAAGAGGGAAAAGGAAGAAAACAACAACTAGAAATACTCTGCATGGCCGGGTGCAGGTGGCTCATGCCTGTAATCCTAGCTACTCAGGAGGCTGAGATCTGAGGATAACGGTTCAAAGCCAGCCCAGGCAGGAAAGTCCATGAGACTCTTATTACCAATAAACCACTAGAAAACCGGAGGTGGTGCTGTGGCAAGAGCGCAGGGGCAGCGCCCAAGCCCAGAGTTCAAGCCCCACGACTGACAAAAAAAAAAAAAAAATCCTCTGCATGTACTATTTTCTTTGCGGGGGGGGGGGGGGGGGGCGGGGGCAGTGCTGGGGCTTGAACTTAGGGGCTGGGCACTTTCCCTGAGCTTCTTCCACTCAAGGCTAGCACTCTACCACCTGAGCCACAGCGCTACTTCTGGCCTTTTCTGTTTATGTGGTACTGAGGAATTGAACCCAGGGCTTCATGCATGCTAGGTAAGCACTCTACCACTAAGCCATATTCCCAGCTCCAAATTATTTTTTGTTTTGGTTTTTATTTTGGGTCCGGTTGTGGGCCTGAACTCTGAGCCTGGGTGCTGCCTCTCACTAGCGCTCTACCACTTGAGCCACAGCACCACTTCCGGCTTGTTTTTTTGCTTATGGGTGCTGAGGAATCGAACCCAGGGCCTCAAGCATGCAAGGCAAGCGCTTTACCACTGAGCCACCTTCCCAGCCCTCCAAATTATTTTTTAAATAAAGCTCCCAGCTGCTATAACTATCTGGTCTTTGAAGGAAATGGGTTTTCACTGAAAGTATGTCAGAATCATCAATCTTGTCATCCCAGCAGTGTCAGCTTTCCAGGCCTTGCGTGTGCGCATGTGTGTGTGTGTGTGTGTGTGTGTGTGTGTGTGTGTGTATTTGTATGGTTCTTGAACCAGAGTGCATGCTAAGCACAAACTGGACCACTGCACTACATCCCCACCTCTTACTGTCTTCAACATATGTGCAAGAAGGAAATGGCTGCTTCAGAGAATATAACTAAAATCAGGAAATTGAGCAACTTGGTTTAAAAGGCAATTAAGGATATTTATTTATTATTTTGACATAGGAGGGGCTCACTATGTTGCTCAGGCTGTTCTTGAATAGCCAGTGGGAATAAGTGCTAGGCAGTTTGGGAGTACTAAGCTGGAACCCAAAGAGGCAGAGGCTGGAATTTACTGGTAGGATCATACCCATAATAGTTCTGGACTCAAATGATCTTTCTACCTCAGCTTCCTGAGTACTACTGCATCAGGTTCCAGCTATTACTCCTAAAGGAATAACTGTCTTTTCTGTCACCTGAGACTTTTTTGTTTCCATATTGTCCCTTCAGGGTTGACAGATGGTGGTTCTAAAGTCTAGTCTATCACATGGTAAGTATCTTCAGTTGCCAACAAACAGGTGTGTACAGGAATGCAGTCATGAGAAACAGAGAAGCTACGTATCGAGAGGTTGAAGTGGGAGTCTATTGGAGGGCCAGTGACTGCTGGTAGACACCTGTCTCAAAGACCTACAGCCCCTCAACTACACTTAACACTATTAGAAAACTAAGCCATGAGAGTAGGAGAGGAAAGAAAGAGCAGAAAAACAATCCCAACAAACCAGATCAATTCCAATGGAGAGCTGAAGTGGGACACCATGGTGACTGGAGGGAGCCTGGTGAAATGAGGTATGGCAAAATGGTGCCTAGCTGTTCCAGGCCTAATTAGGGTCCTGGTCAGGGGGACAAAGTCATAGGGAGCTTGAGAGTTCATGACCCAAGATGGGCAGATCCAGTAACCTACTGTCCAAGTCCCTGCCCCTGTCTCTAGCAATTAAGGCACAACCATCTCCTGCGTGGTGGTGCTTTACCTTCCTCCACCATGAATACAAGATGGTGTAGGTTGAAACCCAATTCCCTATCGTCTGCTACATGGCCTTGATAGCACCAGTTAAACCCAGTATCCTTATTATTATAGATATTTTTTTGCCAGTCCTTGAGCTTCTTTTGCTAAAGGATAGCACGCTACCACTTGAGCCACAGTGTCACTTCGGCTTTTTCTACTTATGTGGTGCTGAGGAATCAAACCCATGGCTTCATTCATACTAGGCAAGAACTCTACCACTAAGCCACATCCTCTTATTTCAATAGAAAAGATTGTTTGGAAATGAGCTAGATGGAATTGACCTTGAACATGGAATTCTAGGTTCTCTTGGTTCTAATAAGTGTAGTTCTAAACTTGTCCGCTAAAAACTACACTAATAGTTCAAGTCTTAACTTATTTCCTTAGGAAGCAGTGTTGGTTGAAATAAGAGTGTTAAGCAAGGGGCTGGGAAGGTGGCTCAATGGTAGAGCGCTTGCCTTGCATGCCTGAGGCCCTGGGTTAGATTCCTCAGCACCACATAAGTAAAAAGAAAAAAGCCAGAAGTGGCGCTGGGGCTCCAGTGGTAGAGCACTAGCCTTGAGCTGAAGAGCTGAGGGACAGTGCCCAGGCCTAGAGTTCAGGCCTCACGACCAGACCCCCCCCCCCAAAAAAAGAGCGTTAAGCAAATGTTGGGGGGATGTTAGCTGAGGAAGTAGAGTATGACCCTCACCTTCACTGGCCATCTGTACGCTGGTCTTGGACTACACTAGCAGATCAAGGCATGGAAAGTCTGTTCTGAACTTTCCACCTGCCTGGTCATCATGTTGACCATGGCTAGTTCCATTCATTACCTCATTAATGAGTAACAAGAACTCTGCCTCATCTCAAAAATGGTATCTGCTGAAGTAATAGGAACTTGTCCTAATTAATGAGCTTCAAACAAAGCTACTCTGTGATGGCTATACCACCCCAGTATTACACTAGCATTCTGACAGTAATATGAATAATACTACTTGGTATAACATATTTGGATATCCATCAGGATGACTTTTTTTTTTTTTTTTTAAAGCTGGCACTGGTGGCTCATGCCTGTAATCCTGTAATCCTAGCTACTCAGGACACTGAGATCTGAGGATCTCAGTTCAAAGCCTGCTGGGCTTGGATAAGAGTCCAAGAGACTCTTATCTCCAATTAACCACCAGAAATCCAAAGTGAAGCTGTGGCTGAAGTGCTCAGAGTTCAAGCTCCAGGACTGGAAAAACAACAACTGAAATATGGATACTAGGTCTAAGTAACACCAACTTGTCCTCACCATCATCCGGGCATCTTAATAGATAATGGAGACTTTTTTTACCCAGCCCAGACAACTCTAGAGGTGAAATAGGTCATTCTTTGAATTGCAGATGTGTCATGTGGTTTAGCTCCTAGAAAGTTTTGCTCCAGAGAATAGTTGCCCTTAATGCCCCTGATTGTTCTGGATAGTTTGCTTTGTTTATATACAATACTTCTATTAAGTTTAGTTCCCCACACCAATCATGTGGTTTTTGACTTTATAAGCATTATGCTACCTGCATTTGGGGCTGTGAGCTTTTGGGAGACACGTGTCCACTTGCAGACTCCTGATTTGACCTCTCAAAATGTGGCTTCTCTGTATCTGGATGATTGATTTCCCATGTAACACAACAACAAAACACCTGAAGCTGGGTGTCAGTGACTCATGACTTTATCCTTGCTACTCAGGAAGTTGAGTAGCAAGTTGAGATCAAAGTTCAAAGCCAGCCTGGTAGGTAAGTCAGTGGAACTCATCTCCAATTAACAAACAAAATGCTGGAAGTGGAGCTGTAGCTCAAGTGTTAAGAGTGCCAGCCTTGAGCAAAAAAGCTTAAGAACAGCACACAGGCCCTGAGATCAAGCCTGATGACAGAAGAAAAGAAAAAAGAAAGGGGAGGGGGGGGGGGGAGGCAGGCAGACAGAGACAGGAAGAAAGGAAGGGAGAAAGGAAGGAAAATAAAAAATAATTAAGCCATTTCTAATTGCAGCAAAAGCAGGAATGTGACTAAGTTCTAGCACATAGGCCTTTAGGGGATATTTAAAACCCAACCATAACATGGAGTTAGCTATTTTTATAGGAATCCTGAGCTCCGTCTCTTAGTTTTCAGCATCCAACAAATGACCTGTGGTTCCCTTCATTAATGATTTTAAAGTCTTAAGCCAGCCACACCCACCTATAACCAAGAATAAGAGTCCTCTTTTTAAAACTCAATAAAGAGCACATGCTGTGTGCCAGACATTGTTTTTAAAGCCTTTTCATCAAGCAAACTATTTATTAGGGTTATTCCTCATAACCCTGTGATGTAGGTGTTGTTGGTTCCCACTTTGCAGATGATAAAACTGAGGTAGCAATTTTCCCAAATTAAACAATTATTAAGTAAATGGAATTGGTATTCTAATTAAAACTCCTTCGTGGCCCCAGAGCTCATGCCCCTAATTCACCATGAATCTCTTTTCTTCCCCCATGAAAACAGTAATGTCAGAGACGGGGACATAAATGACCCTGAGGAGCCTCTCTCAAGGACCAGAATGGATAATGGAATTGGGGGGTTGGGGGGGGGGGTGAACCTATTTCTCGATCTTGTGTCCTTACTCCGGCAGCGTGGCGGGACCTTGGAGACGTAACGCTAGAGCTCGGATAAGGGGCTTGTAGATTTAAGGTCAAATTTTTTGAACCTAAGGAATTTCCCTCCAAATCGGAAGCAGCCCCTTCGTGACGAATCTGCTACCTACCCCACGGGTTCTGAAACGGATAGATTTTCTCGGTGAGCAAAGCAGACGAAAAGTGAGGCCGTTATACCAACGCCAAAGGACGCCGAGTCCTATAAGATCCCAGTCGTTCCAACTTCCAAGCCGTGGCGAATCTGCCCCTCCGGCGGGGCAGCCAGGGGGCGGGCTGAACAGCGACCATTTTTGTTTTGCGGCCGTGCGCTCTCAGACCACCTTGACTAACAGGACCCCACGGAGGAGGCGGAGCCTATCAGAGGGCGGGGCGGGGCCAAAGAGACGTGATGATTCAAATGAACTAATGAGCAGGGCGCATCTGGCAGAAGTAGCCAATGAGCGGGCGTGTTGGGGCGGAGCGCACAAGCCCTAGTATGCTCGGTTGTACCGCAGCTTTGGCGCATTTTCGGCTGGTTTGATTCATCCATTTTGAAGAGACGGGGGAGCGGGGGGCTCGTCTGATCCAGGGACCCCGAACCAAGGAGCAGCGGAGTTTGAGACACCAGGAGCCCGGGACTCGGCGGCCGCGGCCTCCTCGGCCGAAGTTCGGGGGGGGTGGGGCGCCGAGTGCGCGGGGTGGGGGGGGGTCGCGGTCTTTGGCTTCTCGACTCGGTCCTGTTTGGACAGCGAACATGTCTCGGCCTGTCAGGTCAGTGCGGAGCCCGAGGCCTGGAGCGGGCGGTGGGGGTTGGGAGTGAGGGGCGAGGAGTGGGGGCCGCACGCCCGGAGTGGGCCCTCCCGGGTGCCCCCTCGGCCTCCTCCCTCGCGGGGCCCGCGCGCGCCCTTGGACGTGGGGGGGCCCCCGGCGCGCGGGGCCGGCGGCAGCGCGCCCGTGCGCGCGCCCTCCCCGCCCCACGCCGCAGCCCGCGCTCCGGTCGGCCCCGCCGCCTCCCCCCCCCCCCCCGCGGGGCGGGGTGTTCCCGAAGCGCCGGGGCCGGAGGGGGAGGGGTGAGGAGTCGTCGCTGCGGAGCAGGCCCCACCTCCGCGGAGCCCGCCCGGGAGCGCGGGGAGACGCTGGGCCCCGCCGCCGCCGCCGCTGAGGGCGGGAGACGCCGAGTGACCCCTGCCCCCGGAGGCTTGTGCGGGGACACCCGGCCCTGTGGGCTGAGCCGACGGGGGAGGGGGGCGGGTTCCGGGCAAAGGGGGAGGGGCCACGGAGTCGCCGGGCCCCGCCTTCCAGGCCGGGCGTGGGCGGGACTCCCCCGCCCCCCCCTTCTGGCAAAAGTGAGTTTGAGATCAAACCCCGGGACACAGTGGACGGCTGTCCTCTCCAGGCCCGAGTTTGGAGAGCTTTAACACCCCCCCGCCCGCCCCCATTCGCTTTGGCCTCGGACTGGAAATGCCCTTCCTCGGGGACACGTCCATTCCCAGGGAGGTGCGGGTTAACAGCGCGACCCAAATCCCGTGTGGTTCTCGTTCCACCCTCGCCCGGCCTACGCGTCTCGGGGTATGTCTGTAACCCTCTCGTTCTCGGGGCGTCTTTCATCCTGAAGGAAATAAATAGGTGTCGTTAGCCGTCAGACTTCTATTTTGCTCGTTTCAACAAGTTTGCCGCCCCTGTCCCTCGCGGCTCGGTGGGGTCGCCCTTCGCCGGCTTCCGGGCGAGGGTTTGGACGGTGCCATTCGCGAAGGGGTGTGGCCCAGCCCCGCTGGGGAAGCCTTTTTTTTTTTTAAAGGGGTGCGCTGTTGTAAATAAATACAACTCTTACTGCAAAGGAGTGGCTACTTGGTGTAGTGTTTTCTAAACGGTTTGTAAAGGTTTTTGAATGCCTGCATGTAGTCGCTTCCCCTTCGTTTCAAGTTTTGTGGGTAACAGGAGTTTTCAAAGAGTGGCTTGTGAGCTGGGAGGGGTTCGGTGGCGAACCTCTCTATCTGGATGCAGCTCCAGCTGGAGGGTGGTGTGGGACCGCCTGCTGCAGCTCCCGGAATGGGAATATGCTGAAAGTGTAGCTTTTCTTTCCACCATGCACCATCTCTTCCACTGTGAAAGTTTTCCAGGCTTTGGGCAAGGAGTCAGGATGGCTCTTTCAGATCATAGGATGGATACTAGTCAGTATACGCATGAATTCAGAATATTTTTTGTAGGAGTAGGTGGTGAAGGCAATATTGCAGTAAAGATTTCTTTTTTTGGGAGGGGGGGGAAGGGATGCTGATCCTGGGAATTGAACTTGGGTGCTCTCACTTTTCTCCTTGAGAATGGCGCTTTACCATCTGAGCCACACACTACACCGTTGTTTTTGGTGGTTAATTGTTGATGAGCAGCGTGGACTTTTCTGCCCAGCCTGATTTTTCGAAGGTCCCATCCTCAGATACAAACCTCCTGAGTAGCTAGGATTACAGACATGAGCCAGCCGGCCCAGCTACTAAACATTTCTTTTAGATTGCTTTTTGTCTTCTGAAAGTAATTACAGTGTGGTAAAATTAAATCAGTTTTCTTTTCTTTTTTCGGGTCCGGTCGTGGGGTCTGAACTCTGGGCCTGAGCGCTGTCCTTCAGCTCAAGGCTAACAACGCTCTACCACTTGAGCCACAGCGCCACTTCCGGTTTTTTGCTTTTTGCTTATGTGGTGCTGAGGAATCGAACCCAGGGCCTCAGTCATGCAAGGCAAGCACCCTATCACTGAGCCAACTTCCCAGCCCTAAGTCAGTTTTCTCTCAGCCTTAAATTTCAGATCACTTCTAATTTTGTTTATTTTTGGTGGTACTGGAGTTTGAACTCGGAACCTTGACTAAGGGACCTTGGTGCTTCACTAAGTAGGCTTTCTTAACATTTGGGCCATTCCTGCCAAATTTTGGTGTTTTTATTGGAATTATCTTATTTATCAGAATTTGTGTTCCCAGATTTAAACATTGGAACGGAACAGAGCTTTTTACTGAAAAACTAGATATTTTATATCATTGGGTGGGGATAAACATATTGAGCACATTTTAGTTTGTGTTTTGAGTCATTGGGATTGCTATGCTTTTTCTTACTCAGTGTATTAGTAAAAAAAAAAAAATGACTTTGCCTTAAAAGTAAAGTAACATTTTGGGTCACTTTCAGCTTATTTCAGAGTGACTTGGTCCTCTTTTTTTTTTTTTTGGTCCGTGGGGGGGGCCTGAACTCAGGGTCTGGCCATGTCCCTGAGCTCTTTTTCTGAAGGCTAGTGCTCTACCGCTTTGAGCCACAGTGCCACTTCCCGTTTTCTGGTGGTTAATTGGGGAGTAATATTCTCTCGGACTTTGAACTGCAATCCTCAGATCTCAGCATTTTGAGTAGCTAGGATTACAGGCGAGAGGCTCCCTGCTCCCAGCAGTGACTAGGTTTCTGATTATATTTTAGTGATAAAAGTCTTGCAATTTTTTTAAAGAAGTCTGTGATATGACCAAAAAGGCAGAAATAGTTAAATTTGAGTTTAGTTGTTTGTTAAATTTTTCATAAGAAGTTTTAGGGAAATGCTGTTTCAAAATATAATTGAATGGTCTGATAGGGCAGAGCATTAAACAACAGCAAAACACATTGCATTGACTTGGCTTTTACTAAACATGAAGCAAGTGTTGAAGAATATTGGTGTCAATTTTGCAGTTTTCTGTTCATTTTTTCTGGTAATAGTATTTCACTAACTTCTAAATGAAGCTAGTGATGGGCTGGTCTGCTGCAATGTAGTTATCACAATGAAACTAACACATTGCTTTTCTGATTTTATTGTGAAGATTGAACCAAGGGTCTCACATAAGCTGGTGGTATACCACTTAGCTATATCATCAGCTAGCAAATTATTTGTGGGTTTTTTTTGTTCTTTTAATGCAAGGTGGTTACTACATTTTATGTTTTGACAGCTCAAATATTTTGAGTCTTAGATTCAAATTACTAACACAAAAATAATCTTGGAAGTAGGAAGACAGCACCTAAAGTCAATTCCTCAGTTCATAAGGGACCATACTTAGTGGGTGTTGTTCAGCTTAGGACCTACGTTTCTTTATTCCAAGCCCTGCCTATTCTCTGACTATAGTGGTAATCAATTTACTTTCTGCTTGGTAAATAGTATTTTTCTCAGGGTTGACTAAAGAACATAGTTTGGGATTTTTTTATTTTAACTTTTCAGAGTGTTTCCATCCTTGTGAAGTGAAGCAAAATATTACAATACATGTCTTGCCCAGACCAGAACCCTGGTTTCTTAATCCAGCTTGGCATACTCTCCAAGGATTCTACACACCTAATAACAATAATCACTCAAAGCAATCTATTCTTTGCAACTTAAATGTGCTTGATGACACCTGTTGTTGGATACTAAAAAGTACAAAGAACTTATTGGGGGGGGGGAGTTAGTCATAGGGCTGGGAGTTCATAGACTTTCTTGCCTGGCTTTGAATGAGATCATCAGATCTCAGCCTCTAGAATAGATGGGATTACAGACATGAGCTACCAGTGCGTGGCAAATAGATTGTTTACTTTTAGATTAATTCTTTGTGGGTAATGTTTTAGGGAGAACATGACTAAAATATTTTAATCTGAGCATTTTTGTTCAGTATAATTTAAAAAATATTTCAGAGATATTTTGAAAATGTAGAGGTAATAGCAAGGCTGGATTTAGACTGTAAGAATCTGCTGTAGGAGACATAGCTGACATTGCTCACATGGTAGAGCATCAACCAGTGAGCAAAAGCCTTGGAGACCAATTTATCTGCCTCTAGTTTGAAACGACTAGAACCATTTATGTATGTTGATTGAACATTTGAAAGTGGTAGGTATACTGTGGTGCCCGTGGCTCATGCCTGTATTCTTAGCTACTCCGGAAGCTGAGATCTGAGGATCATGGGTCAAAGCCAGCCAGGCCATGAAAGTCCATGAGACTCTTTATCTCTAAAAAAACCCACCAGAACACCCCCCACCCCCCCAAAAAAAATAAAGTGGTAGGAATACTGTAACATACCATCGTCGTCTGGAGTACTTCTGTAATCTAATACTTCTTTATCTAATAAAAAGTTTTTTTTGTGTATGCCACTAGGACTTGACCACAGGGCCTAGTTCCTATCCCTTAGATTTTTCCACTTAAGGCTTATCTCTACTACCAACTTTTTGGTGGTTAATTGGAAATAAAAGTCTCAAAGACTGTAATACCAAGACTTGTCAGATCTCAGCTTCCTTGAGTAGCTGAGCCACTAGTGCCTGGCCTAATTTTTTGAATTTTTTCTCTAAGTAAATAAAGATCATTAAAAATCTTCATGTGTAAATTAGAGTTTACTACTAGGTAAATTTTTAAAACTTAGTCCTTAAAACTTGTGGGTTTCTAAATTTTGAATTGTGGACATTATGGACCTTCAGTGGCATAAATTGGAAAAAGTTCAGTCACTTTCATGTTCAGTAGAACTGAACTGAGCAGCTATACTCTGGCAGGTACTTTATACATATTTCAAAGTCATATATATATCCATATATATATACTTTATACATATTTCAGCAAGGTATACTCTTCCCATTTCATAGTTCCTTTTGACTATTAAGAGATGAAGCAGAAATTTGAATTCAGGTGAAGTCAACCAGTGTAATCCTACATGACACAATCATGAGGTGCTCTTTGTCATGATGGTAGCACACTTTGGAAGGGGTTGTAGCCCTTGATAGGAGTTCTGTCTGAGAGGACTGACTTTAAAATAAGATTTTGGAGAGTGGGGGCAAGTGGAGCAGTGAGTAATAGAGAATGAAAGAACTAAAGGAAAACATACATGGCAATGAAAAACAACCAAATGTTTAATGTGAGCCTTTGGATGGTGTATATTAGGTTGTACTTTTTTTTTTTTTTGTCGGTCGTGGGGCTTGAACTCTGGGCCTGGGCGCTGTCCCTCAGCTCTTCAGCTCAAGGGGAGCACTCTACCACTTGAGCTACAGCGCCACTTCCGGTTTTCTGGTGGTTTATTGGAGATAGGAGTCTCACGGTCTCTCCTGCCCGGGCTGGCTTTGAACCGGCCAGGTTGCACTTTTTAAGTATATGTATTTACTAATGTGAGACTATTAATTTCTAATTAAGTGAATAAATTCCAAAGCCACTTAATAGAGAATGAAAGAACTAAAGGAAAACATACATGGCAATGGAAAACAACCAAATGTTTAGTGTGAGCCTTTGAATGGTATATATTAAGTTGCACTTTTTAAGTATATGTATTTACTAATGTGAGACTTAATCTCTAATTAAGTGAATAAATTCCAAAACCACTAAATAGATAAGACAGTTAAAGTTTCAGAAAACCTCCACTGAATTTAGGTAATTAAATCCATTGGCTACTAAAGTATTATGTGACAAAAAAAAAAAATTACTATTTTTTTTGATCCGGTTGTGGGCCTGAACTCTAGGCCTGGGCGCTGTCCCTCAGCCCTTCAGCTTAAGGCTAGCACTCTACCACTTGAGTCACAGCGCCACTTTTGGCTTTTTTTTTTCCCTGCTTATGTGGTGCTGAGGAATCGAACCCAGGGCCTCATGCATGCAAGGCAAGCGCTCTACCACTGAGCCACCTTCCCAGCGTGACCAAATATTTTGTTGAATGAACAAAACAATTTATCAGAGTATAAGAGTAAAAGGAAAACCAAAGGCATTTGAAAAAAGGTTTAACACCTATTACATAACAATGGGTTAAAATAAGATTAAGATTAAAATGAGTAAATTTAACAGTGAAGGTTACAAATAAAGGCAAGCAGTTTTTAGGATCTTAAGCGCAATTAGTGATAAAACTAATTCTTGGGAGGGGTAGCAGTAGAGCAAAAAAGAAATGTTGGTGTAGGGAGACTTTGTTTCAGCCTCTTCTAAGTTTATGTAATACAGATGTTGAACGCCCTTGAGATTATAGTACTTTGTACTTGTAAAGCATTTTGCAATACCCAAAGCTTTCTCATCAGTTTCTTCTAGCTCTAAAATTAATTTCATTATCAAGGAGAAAGGTGATTACAACTAAAAGTTTATTTTTTGGAGTTTTTGTGTTTTTCCCAGAAATGCAAAACAGTGTCATGTACTGTGTAATTCTGGAAAATTGCATTATAGTCAATATGTATACACAAGTATTATTGCTGTGCTAATTTAATTCTATTTTTAAAAATCCTTATCTGCAAAGAGAAATAATTGTGACTTCATTACTCTAGAATCAGAAGAAGCTGAGGAGGCCTTGTCAAGGAGACATATTGTACACAATACAAGGAAACCTTTGACATGGTGAAGAACCACTTTGGTCATACTGGCATCCTTGTTTCATGGGGAAAATATATTTAGATTCTAGGAGGTGGAATTGATTGTAGTAGAATTACATTGCCATTTTTAAGATAAGTATCATAATTATAGATCTTTGAAATACTTTAGATGGAAGAAACCACTGGCTGTCAAAGGTGTTTGAGCTAAGCAATATCTTAAACCTATGTATTTAATTGTGTACTTGTTCTGTTTTCTGAACAAGTGATCTTCAGGGAGATTTCTTTTCCAGCTACTGTAGGTTGAAGTGTATAGAATCTTTTATCTGGTAAGATAAGACAATCTAGCCCGGTGCTGGTGGCTCATGGCTGTAATACTAGCTACTCAGGAGGCTCAGATCTGAGGATTGCAGTTTAAAGCCAACCCAGGCAGAAAAGTCTATGAGACTTGTAATCTCTGCTAAACTACCCAAAATGCCTGAAGTGGAGCTGTGGCTCAAGGGGTGGAGCATTAGCTTTGAGCAAAAAAGTCAGAGACAGTGCCCAGGCCCTGAATTCAAGTCCCAGGACTGCCACCAAAGGGGGTGTGGGGGGGGGGGGAATAAACTACTTGAGAAACTAAAATTTGACCAATAGGTTGAAATCCAACCTGCTGTTGGTTAGAACAGAGTAACAGACACAACTGTCTTGTCATCCAAGGACATGCCACAGCTGAGAAGCTTCATAACCCTTCAAAACAACACACACACACACACATACACGCGCGCGCGCGCGCGCTTTTCTTCTTAACAAGAATAGTGGTTCTCTAGAATCAAGAGACTTGCCCAGGCATCAGTGACTCATGCTTGCAATCTAGCTACTCAGGAGGCTGATAAATGAGGATTCCAGTTCAAAGCCAGCCTGGACAGACAATTCTGAGAGACATTTCTAATTTACTGAAGTAGAGGTATGCTTAAAGTGGTAAGAGTGCCAGCCTTAAGAGCGAAAGGCCAAGTGAGAGCCTGAGGCCCTGAGGTCAAGCCCTGGTACTTGCACAAAATAAAATAGAATCAAGAGACATAAAACTTTGGCTGGAATTATATCTATAAGAATGAAGCAGCTGGGTGCCGGTGGCTCACGCCTGTAATCCTAGCTACTCAGGAGGCTGAGATCTGAGGATTGCGGTTCAAAGCCAGCCTGGGCAGAAAAGACGGTGAGACTCTGATCTCCAATAAACCACTAGAAAACAGGAAGTGGTGCTGTGGCTCAAGAGGTAGAGCGCTGGCCTTGAGCTGAAGAGCGCAGGGACAGTGCCCAGGCCCAGAGTTCAAGCCCCATGACTAACAAAAAAAAAAAAAAAGAATGAAGCATTGTAACTTCTTGTTAGACGGATCTAAGTCATTTTGACGCACAACTTATTTCTAAGGTACAACTTCAGAGCTTTGGGTGAAGGATTGCTGGCCACTGCATCTATCTTGCTTGCTACCTTCCAGGTGATTAAGGACTCTAGATCCATTTTGCAGCCAGGACTTGATTTCTGTTCCTTTAGCACACAGTCCTATACTTAGAGACTCTAAATGTTGATGTACTGATTATTCCTCCAAAGCCCTATTTTTTTTTTTCCTGTTAAATGAAGTACCTCATACCATGATAAGTTTTCCCTTGTGATATAAGCCTAATGTGGTTGGGCTACAGGTTTTGACTCTGATGATTGCTCTAAATGATTTTAAAGATACTTCAGTCTCACCCATTTGAAGTTTGTCTGTTCCCAGTTGAGTAAGTTTTGCATTAAGCCTCTATTGGGGAGGAATCTGATTTTACCTTATCTTGTACTCATTAAAATATTCTGTGTGAATTTGAAAGAAAATGTTTTCCTCTGTGGTAAGCTGAATATTCTGTCATAAACTAAAATAACTTGAGTCCTGGGAATAAGTGTTAATTAAGGATTAGAGGTGTGGCTTTTAAGTGGTAGACCACTAAGGTAGAGCCAGAGCTTCAAGTTCAAGGCCCACTACCACTGAAAAAATTTAAGAAGTGTTCACTAAAGAGCCAAAATGTAACTAGTGGACCAAAACAAATTCAGTAAATGTTCAATAGGAAAACTGACACCTAGCAAATATGTGGCCCATCATTCAGATCTTACACCCTCCCTGGAATTTGTCTTACTCATTTGAAAAATTTAGAAACTTATTTCCTGTCATTTCCTTTCTTATTTTATTTGTTTATTCTGTCAGTGGTGGGGCTTGAAGTCTGGGCCTGAGCACAGTCCCTGAGCTCTTCAGCTTAAAATAAGTGCATTACCACTTGCGCCACACAACCACTTCTGGTTTTCAGGTGGCTAATTAGAGATTTAACTGTTGAGTAGCTAGGATTACAGGCATGAGCCACCAGCGCCCAGCTTCCTTTTTTTTTTTTTTTTTAATTTTCTTGCAGTCGTGGGGCTTGTACTCAAGGCCTAAATGGTGTACCTGAGCTCTTTTGCTCAGGGCTAGTGCTCTGCCTCTTTGAGACACAGCTCCATTTCCAGCTTTTGCTGGTGAATTGGAGATAAGAGTCTTAGAGACTTTGCTGCCCCAGCTGGCTTTGAACTGTGATTCTTACAGTTTAGCCTACTGAGTAGGACTAGAGGAATGAGCCACCAGGGCCTGGCTCCTGTAATATTCTTGCTTGTTTTTCTTTGTCTTGACGTGGTAGGCAAATAACCATTAAGCTACATCTTCAGTCTTTGAAAAGTGAGTGAGGTGCCAGTGGCTCAGGCCTGTAATTTTAGCTACTACTGCCAGCCCAGGCAGAAAATTAACTGTGAGACTCTTAGCTCCAATTAGCCATTCAAAAACCAGAAGTGGTGCTGTGGCTCAAGTGGTAAGAGCACTAGAGCACAAAGAGGCTCAGGGAAGGTGCCCAGGCCCTGTATTCAAGCCCCACAAGGCGAAAAAACAGTGAATAACGTAAGGCAAGTGCCAGTGGCTCATGCCTGTAATAATAGCTACTCAAGAGGCTGAGATCTGAGGGTCACAGTTCAGAGCCATGCTGGCAGGAAAATCGGATTCTCACACCCAATTTAAGCACCAAAATGCTATAAATGGAGCTGTGGCTCAAGTGGTAGTGTGCTGGCCTTGAGCAAAAAAGCTCAGGGACAGTGCCTTGGTCCTGAGTTCAAGCCCCAAGACACGTGTGTATGTGTATGTGTGTGTAAATAACTGAATAACTTAAAATGCTGTCAAAACCACATAGCTTCTTGTTCATTTATCTCTTTGAGAGCATAAGGGGGGGGTCACAGAAAGGTGGAGAACATAGGGTGAACAAATACAGCAGTGGTACTAGACACTGTTGTAAATGAACTATACAACTTGTGAGTGGGATGGAAGGGTAAAATGCAGAGAGCAAGGGAAGGGTTGACATTGTCTAAAAAGAAATGTACTCATTACCTAACTTTATAACCCCTCTGTACATCACTTTTATAGTAATAATTAAAAATAATACTAATAAACCATAAAGTTTAGGGAAAAGGAACTTGAAAGCCAATATAAATAAAACAATTACAAAAAAATTATCCTGTGCTGAATTCAACAGTATCCTGGCCTCAAGTGAACTAACATTTTTATATCCTGAAAATATCTGGCATGTCTTAATCATCCTTGAGAAATAAAAGAGTAAGAGGCATATATCCAAACTGTGTGCGTGTCTGTGTGCTGTTTCTGGAGTTTGAACTCAGGGCCTACGTTCCGTTGGTACTATTTCTTGGGTAGTTACCTACCTGCATTTATATGCTCAGGATAATCTTGATAATTATTCCTGTTTTGCACTTAAAATAAGTTCAGTAGTTGAAGGTTTAGATTTAGCTTAGTGGAAGAGCACTTGCCTTGAGGTCGGTCCTCAGCTTTGGGGGGGAAAATAAGTTCAGTGACAGGAAATTATTTACTCAAGGACATATAACTAGAGCCAGCCAGGTTTAAGTGGCTCATGCCTATAATCCTAGCTACTCAAGAGGCTGAAATCTGAAGAACATAGTTCAGAGCCAGCCAGGGCAGACTCTGATTTACAGTTAACCAGCATAAAGCTGGAACTAGAGCTGTGGTTCTAGCGATAGTGTCAGCCAAGAATGCTGAATGAGAACATGAGACCCTGAGTTCAAGCTCAGTAGTGGTACCTCCCCAAACAAAAGGAAGGAATATCTAACTTGTAAGTGGCAGAATAAATATCTAAATCTCAAATTTTCTTTTTAACCTCTGTGCTGTACTGAAAATAATTTTCTGTTGGCCTCCCAATTGTAGTTAATGTTCATTAAAATTAGAACATCCAGAACATTTGGTGACATGTGATCTCCCAATGGTTGGACAAATCCTTAACAGAGGCTCTACATTCCTGTCACTACTGACCTTCCTCGGTTCTTCAGTGTGGCCTCATTTTTTGAGCTTTATACATTGCCCTCTTTGAACTGCCCAGAGGGATCCCAACTTTGGCGCTCATCCATGTCCTAGGCCTTCCTTTGAAATCTTTTCTTGTTGGAATCCTCTAACCCCAAAGTTCATGTATATGATGCCAAGGTCTACCACTAGCTCAAGCCCTCTTGGACCTTGGCCTTGATTACCTGAATGACTGAATGGAGGGAAACACTTCTAGGTACCACATGGAAGCAGAGCAGAGTTCTTTGTTTCACAAAGTCTTTCAAATAGGTTTATTCCTTAACATTCTTTAGATGGATGGGATCTGGCCAGTTCCTCAGAAGCTTCAAGACACCATTCCTATTGTTGATATGTAAAATACTTGCCCTCCCCTTTCTTTGCCAGTCCTGGGGCTTGAACTCAGGGCACTGTCCCTTAGCTTCTTTTGCTCAAGGTTAGCACTCTACCACTTGAGCCACAGCACCATTTCTGGCTTTTTCTGTTTATGTGGTACTGAGGAATCATGCATGCTAGGCAAGCATTCTACCGCTAAGCCACATTCCCAGCCTTAGATGAGAGATTTTTTTAACTCAGCCTCCCACAAAGTCTCAGGGCATAAACAAAAAATATAGATGAATTCTGTGCCACAATGTAACATGAATGTACAATTCCTCATAGAATCTTTCCCATCTGAAGCCTCATGAGCATAGTCTTGACTGCACACGTTCCTTTCAGCATTCTGGTTCTGAGGGCCTGACAGAATCATCCATTGAACTCTATTGAATAGCACTTTACATTTTTTTCTAGCCTCCCAATTTTCTCCAAGCCTCCCACAAACCGTTTGCCAAAGCTTCTGAGCCACATGGTTGGATATAGTCTCAAAAACAGCCCCAGTTTTTTTTTTCAGTGTTTTAGCATTTTATGGTTACAGTATACCTGAGATGAGCAAGTACAACCTAAGGGAGGAGGGATTTTTTTTGGCTCACGGTTTTAGTCCTTTGTCTTCTAGGTGCTTTGTGGGCCTGAGGCAAGGCTGAAAGAAACTTGATAGCAGTTCCAGGGGAAAAAAATTTAAGGGATATGCCTCCAGTGACAAACTTTTAACTGGGCCCCACTCCCTAGTTTTCACCAATAATGCTGTAAAACTGGGAATCCCATCACTGGATTAACCATTGGTGTTAGAATCCACATTATTCTCTCACTTCCCCCATAACTCTTATGAACTGGCAACCTGCATTTAACACACGAGTGATTTGGTGAAACACTTCATATACAAATTATAATAGATGGGGTTGGGAAGGTGGCTCAGTGGGAGAGTGCTTGCCTTGCATGCTTGAGGCCCTGGGTTCGATTCCTCGCACCACATAAGCAGAAAAAGTGATACTGAGGCTCAAGTGGTAGAGTGCTAGCCTTGACCTGAAGTGCTGAGGGACAGCACCCAGGCCCAGAGTTCAAGCCCCATGACTGGCCAAAAAAAAACAAAAAACCAAACAACATTAAAGTAGTATTTAGTTTCTGGGGTTGAAAATAGCAAATTCTTCAGTATAAAGGAAACTGTCAATAAGGGCAGTTCATTAGATGTCTGAATGCACCAGTACAGTAGACATGCTCTATATTAATGATCTTCTTTTACCCTGATCCTTTGCAGATGCCCACCAAGAACATTTCTTGGGTTTGGTGTTCTTCATGAGGAAGGAATAAACCCTGACCACTAGAAGCTCACTTTCAGTAGGGGAGACAGGAGGTATTAAGAAAAGGATTAAGGATCTTGACAGGAAGTGAAATTTTATCTGAGAGACAATAATATGATCAGCCTTCCAGTACAAGTCAGTAGGAACACATGATAAGAAACAACAGACTTGGAGGAATTACAGGCTTCTTGAGTTGCTTGTTACTAGGTAGCAACTGATGAGCTCATAAAAGTTTTGAGATTAGATAACAGAATATTAAGTTTCTAACAGAACCCTCAAATTTGATTTCAAGAGCAAACAGTTAAAATATTTTGAGGAGCTGGGACTGTGGCTTAGTGATAGAGCAATTGCCTAGCATGCACAAAAGCCCTGGGTTTGATTCCTTAGCACCACATAAACATAAAAAGCCAGAAGTGGTGCCTGTGGATCAAGGGGTAGAGTTCAAGCCTTGATCACAAAGAAGCCCAAGCACAGTGTTCAGGCCCTGAGTTCAAGCCCAGGATTGACAAATGTGTGTGTGTGTACACAAATATATATACATTTGAGTGTCTACTTTTTACCTTGCCCTATACCATAAATTTGAATGTAAGGCATGGTATTTCTGCCTATAATCCTAGCTACTCAAGAGGCTGAGATCCTAGGATTGAAGTTCAAAACCAGCCCTGGCAGGAAAATCCCTATGAGACTCTCATTTATGCTTCCCACTTTAGTGGGGATGGCAGGCATGTGTCATCACACCCAGCTTTTTCCTTTTGAGACAAAGATGTCCTGAACCTTTTTTCTGGGCTGACCTCATACTGATTCTCTTAGGTGTGTGTTCAGTAGTGCATATTGTTGTACAACACTCCCAAACACCTCATCTTGCAGAACTGAACTGCCCTGCTCCGTGGCAACACCATTTTGACTTCGGTTGTTAATTGTTTGTGGAGTGTTTTTTTGTTTTGTTTTGGTCATTCGTGGGTCTTGAACTCTGGACCTGGGCGCTGTCCTTAAGCTCTTCAGCTCAAGGCGAGCACTCTACCACTTGAGCCACAGCGCCACTTCTGGCATTCTGCTGGTTAATTGTAGTTGTGGACTTTTCTTCCCAGGCTGGAAGGATCCTCAAATCTCAGCCTCCTGCATAACTAGGACTACAGGGGTGAACCCCTGGCACCCAGCCCATTCTGCTTTCTGACTTAAAAGTTTCACTGCTCCAAGTCCTTAGTGTATAGGTGGGATTAGTAGTCTTTTTGTTTTCCCTGTACTGGGGTTAGAACTCAGGGCCTGGTGTTTGCTAGGCAGTTTTTCTACCACTTGAGGCACTCCCATGGCTAAAGAATTTTCTTTCTTTCTTTCTTTTTTTTTTTTTGAGTGGGTGGTGGGGCCTGAGCTCTGGGCCTGGGCGCTGTCCCTCAGCTCTTCAGCTCAAGGCGAGTGCTCTACCCCTTGAGCCACAGCACCACTTCCGGCTTTTTCTGCTTATGTGATGCTGAGGAATTGAACCCAGGCCTCATGTATGCAAGGCAAGCACTCTACCACTGAGCCACCTTTCCAGCCCGAGTCATTTTTTTTTAATCTTCCCTAATGTGGAGTGTTTGATACTCTAAACTTGTCATGCAAATATAAAGTAAGATTGTCAAAGAAAATGGAAGGCAAAATTCCTTAGAATCTTCTTCCTCTTTCTAGAGCTGGGGGTGTGGTCGTTCATTTTTCCACATGAAAGCCCCAAGTATGTTTTCAGAATTTACTCCATACTTCCATATGGCAAATGAGGGATCAGTGCTTCCATTCTGACTGTACCTTTAAGTGGTGTCCGAGTGTCCTCTGCTGTTGTTAAGTGTAATGAGTAACATGCTTTTCTCCTAGTCCTCTCAGTTTACATTATAACCATTTAGGTCTGCAGTTGCTGTGCATGTTACTTAAGACTCTTTTGTAAGCTAGTCTGTTTGGGTTCTAACATTGAAACTTTCCTCTAACAGACAATTGTCAAATTTTCAGACTTAGAAAATACAGTAGGAAAATTAAGGCTAGTTTGAGATGTTAAAAGATAAGTTATAGGAAGTACTCAATCTTTTAGAGTCAAGGAGATAGGTGCACAAATTTGTGAGGCTTTCATAGTTTTTTAAATTATATGCCTTTGTGAATGGGGGAGAGTTTAACCACTATATAATGTAGACTGGTCTAGAACATGTGATCCTCCTGCCTAAGTGTTGGGATTAGAGTTGTGTACCGCCACATCCTACTATACACTCTTTAATAAAAAGCCTCTGACTAGACCAGTTGAATTTTTTCCTTCTTCTTCTTTGTAGTCATAATTTATTGTTAACCCTAATTTTTGTGCTTTATAATGTAACATAAGAACTGCTTTTGCCTTTAAAAAATGACTTAGGAACAATCCTACGTTTGTAGATAGCAGTAAGAATAAAATAATTTGGGGCTTGTAATATGTTTCTGTAAAGGATATATGTGGTAAATTAGTACATTTTGCTATCTTATGTATGTGTGTTTTAGGAGATTGACTTATGGAGAATGTCATTACTGAGTAAAGAGTATAAGTACAGTTTGAAGTCCTTTTCAATTCAGCTGTACTTTGTAATATTGTGAAGTATTGAGAGCTGTTGTAATTCTTATAAAATAAAAACATGTTCTACGATCTCCTAAATCTTACATTTCTGTGATCTTAATTGTAGTCTCTTCTTTCTACAGAAATAGAAAGGTCGTTGATTATTCACAGTTTCAGGAATCTGATGATGCAGGTAAGTTTTGTGATTTCACAAATTATATATAGGTCTGACCAGTGGAGGAAGTGACAATTTATACTTTTTTTTTTTTTTTTTGTCGGTCGTGGGGCTTGAACTCTGGGCCAGGGCGCTGTCCCTCAGCTCTTCAGCTCAAGGCGAGCACTCTACCACTTGAGCTACAGCGCCACTTCCAGTTTTCTGGTGGTTTGTTGGAGATAGGAGTCTCACGGTCTCTCCTGCCCGGGCTGGCTTTGAACCGTGATCCTCAGATCTCAGCCTCCTGAGTAGCTAGGATTACAGGCGTGAGCCACCAGCGCCCGGCTTATACATTTTTTTATATCATGCTTTAGTAATAAGTTGAATTTTTTTATTTTTAGAATGTTTATATAACTTATCAATGTCAAAGAGAACAAAAATTAAACTTGCCTGTGTTTTAGCTTTTTCGTTTCTCTTCTTTTTCTTTGTTTGCCAGTCCTAGGGCTTGAACTCAGGGCCTAGGCACTGTTCCTGAGCTGCTTTTGCTCAAGGCTAGCACTCTACCACTTGAGCCACAGCACTACTTCTGGCTTTTTCTGTTTATGTGGTACTGAGAATTGGAACACAGGGCTTCATGCATGCTAGGCAAGCACTCTTCCATTAAGCCACATTTTCAGTCTGTGTGTGTGTGTATGTATGCGTGTGTGTGCGTGTGCACACAAACGCACATATGTACATACATACTAGGGCTTGAGCTCAGCATCTGGACTCTGTTTTGTAGCTTTTTGGGGGGAGGGGGTCGGTCGTGGGGCTTGAACTCTGGGCTTAGGCGCTGTCCCTGCACTCTTCAGCTCAAGGCGAGCGCTGTACCGCTTGAGCCACAGTGCCACTTCCGGTTTTCTAGTGGTTTATTGGAGATAAGAGTCTCATGGAGGGCTGGGAAGGTGGCTCAGTGGTAGAGCGCTTGCCTTGCATGCCTGAGGCCCTGGGTTCGATTCCTCAGCACCACATAAGCAAAAAGAAAAAAAGCCGGAAGTGGTGCTGTGGCTCAAGTGGTAGAGCGCTAGCCTTGAGCTGAAGAGCTGAGGGACAGCGCCCAGGCCCAGAGTTCAGGCCCCACGACTGGACAAAAAAAAAAAGAACACCATACTTCCCATTTTAAAAAGCCGGGCGCTGGTGGCTCACGCCTGTAATCCTAGCTACTCAGGAGGCTGAGATTTGAGGATCGCGGTTCAAAGCCAGCCCGGGCAGGAGAGACCGTGAGACTCCTATCTCCAATAAACCACCAGAAAACCGGAAGTGGCGCTGTAGCTCAAGTGGTAGAGCGCTCGCCTTGAGCTGAAGAGCTGAGGGACAGCGCCCAGGCCCAGAGTTCAAGCCCCACGACCGACAAAAAAAAAAAAAAAAAAAAAAAAAAAAAGAGTCTCATGGACTTTCCTGCCCAGGGCTGGCTTTGAACCTCAATCCTCAGATCTCAGCCTCCTGAGTAGCTAGGATTGCAGGCATGAACCACCAGTGCCCGGCTTCTTGTAGCTTTTTGATCAACCACTTGAGCCAAGGTTCTATTTTAGGCTTTTTCTGTGATGAAACTGGAGATAAGGGCCTCATAGACTTTCCTGCCTGGGCTGGCTTTAAGCCTCGGTTGTCAGTCTTCTGAGTAGGTAGGATTCCAGTTGTGAGCCACTGATACCTGGCTCAGAAAGTCTTAGATCATGTTTTTAAACTTTTTTTTTGGCCAGTCCTGGGGCTTGTGCTGTCCCTGAGCCTCTTTGTACCCAAGGCTAGCAGTCTACCAAGTGAGCCACAGCACCACTTCTGGCTTTTTCTGAGTAGTGTATTGGAAATGAGAATCTCACAGACTTTTTCTGCCCTAGCTGGCTTTGAACTGGGATCCTCAGATCTTACTCTGTTGAGTAACCAGGATTACAGGGGTGAGCCACCTCTACCCGGCTACTCTTTTCTTTCTTACCTAATTTTACCTTACAAAGATAATACATTGGGCTAGGAATGTGGCTTAGTGGTAGAGTGCTTGTCTTGAGCAAAAGAAGCTCAGGGACAGTGCCCAGGCTCTTGAGTTCAAGGCCCAGGACTGGCCAAAAAAAATTAGGTTAAGTGAGGTATGGCCAAGACCAGAGAGGTAAACGGCAAATGTTCTTCCTGATATGTTGAAGTTAGATCTGAAACACACTGGGATATAACAAATTACAGAGACCAAAACAGGATAGTTAGGAGAAATCACAGAGGTGATTTCCAAGGACCTCTTCAGATATATATGAAATAGAGAGGGGAGGGAGGGTTGGGGGGGATTCTGGGAAGGGATGTGAAGTGTAAACAAAGGAGGAGGCTGCAATGCTTGATAAGAAATGTACTCATTGTACTCATTATCTTGCCCATGTAATTGTAACTCCTCTGTACAATATGTTCACAATAAAAAAAAAAAAAGAAATAGAGATACTGAAAAGAACTCAAAGATAATAGAAACAAAAGATTTTTTTCTTGTTTTTTCATTTACTGATGACTCTTATTCTTTACATAAGGTGTATTCATATGCACATCTGGAGGAGGGTGGGGGAGAAGCATAGAATCAGAGGGAAAGAACAGTGAAAAGTGCAGCAATGGTGAAAAGTGCAGCAGTGGAGCCCACTGGCTACACAGGCCGCTATAGAAAGTGAACTGTGAGTGGAATGGGAAGGGAGGGAATGGGTGAGAATGAGGAAACATGATACTATGCAATAGAAAATGTACCTATTACCTAATGTATGTAAAGGTAACTGCTGTATAGCACCTGTAAAACAACAATAAAGTAATTTAGAAAAAAATTAGGATTTTACTTTCTAAAATGCTTATTAGCATAACCATACTACTATAAATTAAATATGAAGATATTAAAACATAATTAAATAATAGATTGTGAGAATCATAAAATGAGATATTTGCTGTGGATATATGAAGTATGTATGCATGAAGACTTGAGTAATCCATAAAAATCAAGAGCCAGAAGCTGGGTGTGGTGACTCATGCCTATAATCCTATCAGCCTACAAGAGATCTAATGAACTCGTTCAAAGCCCACCCAGGCAGGAAAGGCAGTGAGACTCATATCTCCAATTAACCACTCAGAAAATCAGAAGTGCTGCTGTGGCTGAAGTGGTAAAACTTTGAGCTGCAGAGCTGAGGGACAGCACCCAGGCCCAGAGTTCAAGCCCCATGACTGACTCCCCCCTCCCCCCCCAAAAGAAAAAAAAAAGAGCCAGGTGCTGGTGGCTTATGTCTGTTATCCTAGCTACTCAGGAGGCTGAGATCTGAGGATCACGGTTCAAAGACAGCCCAGGCAAGAAAGTCCATGAGACTCTTATCTTCAATTAACCAAAAGAAAACCAGAAGTAGAGCTGTAGCTGAAAGTGGTAGAGTATTAGCCTTGAGTGAAAAAGCTCAGGGGATAGGATAGCACTTGGCCCTGAATTTACACCCCTTGAGTGACAAAAAAAAAAATCAAAATGGGTGAGATGGGTAAAAATTGTTTTCAATGAAAGAAACCATTTAGGAACTTGTATATTGTTTACAGTTTGAATATCATGAAAGATAAATAACATAAGTAAATATAGTGGTGATTTAAACATGTAAGATAATTATATTGAATTGAATTTTAAAAATTGCCTGTTTAGATGAAGATTATGGAAGAGATTCCGGCCCTCCTGCTAAGAAAATTCGATCATCTCCTCGAGAAGCTAAAAATAAGAGGCGATCTGGAAAGAATTCACAGGAAGATAGGTAGGAGTCATTATTTGTCAGCCCTGCTTGCTCTGTCACCAGCCTGAAATCCCCAGCAATCTGCCATCTCTAATCTCCATAAGTTTCTGCAAAGTACTTGTTATCTACTTGATGTTTTGCCTATTTCATATTCAGCTGTACTTCTGTGGCTACAGGCAACTACAACTTCAGTCATGAGGCTCACTTGGTCAACCTTGAATCCAAGGTGATCACCAACAATGCCTTTTCTGCTACCTTACATTTCTAACTTAGGCTGTGTGTTTCAGTTTGTAATTCGTTGCTTATACCTTACATTTCTAACTTAGGCTGTGTGTTTCAGTTTGTAATTCGTTGCTTAAGGTTAGTATTGCCCCTTTGTTGTAGTGATAATAAAAAGGAAATTATTTCTGTTCCATTATAAATCACTAGTAAAATAAAGAAAGCTTGCAGAATATTATTGCCCCTTTGTTGTAGTGATAATAAAAAGAAAATTATTTCTGTTCCATTATAAATCACTAGTAAAATAAAGAAAGCTTGCAGAATATTAGTTTACCATCTCATAATCAGTTCTTTATTTAAATAGTATAGTCAGCTGGATGCTGGTGGCTCAGGGCTATAATCTTAGGTACTCAGGAGACAGATCTGAGAGCTACAGTTCAAAGCCAGCCCAGACAGTAAAGTTCATGACACTCTTTATTTTTAATCACCAAAAAGCCAGAAGTAGAGCTGTGGCTTGAGTGGTAGAGCAGCACTAGTTCTGAATAAAAAAAGCTCAGGGACAGAGCCCAGGCTTTGAGTCCAAACCCCAGGACTTCCACTCATTTTGGTACTTTCTTTTTACTTAGGTGTTTTTTCTCTTGAGTTCTTCCTTTATTCTTTTTGTCTCTTTTCCTTATTCTCTATTCTTTATTTCTTTGTCTCTTTTTTACCTTTCCATCCTTTCTTTATTGTTTCCTTCCCTTTTCTTTTTTTTCCTTTTGTGCTGAGGATGAAACGACATGCCTTGTGCACTAGGCAGGCATGCTAGTTCATTGAGATACATCCCCTAACCCTCCTTTCTTTTAGCTTATAGTAAAATGTATTCACATGAGTTGCAATTTAACTAATTATTTGTAGTGAAAGTACCATGAGACTAGGATAATGTAACTTCTGCAATTTTCTTTCAAGGTATATATATACTCTCAAAGTTAATATAGCATAACTTCTTGAAGATGATCCTTTAAGTCTCACAACACTTTTACTAGGTTGAGAATAGTTCAGTGATTTAGCCAAGGTAGCCAGCAGATGAAAAACATGTTGAAACCACAACCTGTTGAACCCCATTTTTCAGTCCATTAAGCTCTACCACTTCCATGATAACATGAATGCTAGTTTTTCTAAGTACCTTGTAACATAAAAATTATTTAAATATGTGCATTTATCTATTAGCTTTGGGCTGTTTTGTGTTGCTGACTTCTAGTAGTGTTGGAAAATTTCAGAAATGTGTTTTTCTGAAAAAAAATCACAATTATGACATTGTGAGAGTTTCATAATGTTTCTCTAATTCAGTTTTAAATAGCAGCCCAGCTTAGAACTATTTTTCATTGTAGGGGCTGGGAAGGTGGCTCAGTGGTAGAGTGCTTGCCTTGCATGCCTGAGGCCCTGGGTTCGATTCCTCAGCACCACATAATCAGAAAAAAAAAGCCGGAAGTGATGCTGTGGCTCAAGTGGTAGAGCGCTAGCCTTGAGTTGAAGAACTTAGGGACAGCGCCCAGGCCCAGAGTTAAGCCTCACGACCGGACCCAAAAACAAACAGAACTATTTTTCATTGTATCCACTTCTGTTGCTCCTAAGAATGGGCTACTTACATGGCCTGTTATTGTCATCAGTATGGTTGTATTAAACCTAAGGTTTTTGTTTTTGTTGTTGCAACCACTTATATTAAGTACCTTTACCCACTGAGCTTTATTTTTTTATTTTTTTGTCAGTCGTGGGGCTTGAACTGTGGGCCTGGGCGCTGTCCCTGAACGCTTCAGCTCAAGGCTAGCACTCTACCACTGGGCGCTGTCCCTGAACGCTTCAGCTCAAGGCTAGCACTCTACCATTTGAGCCACAGCACCACTTCCAGTTTTCTGGTAGTTAATTGGACATAAGAGTCTCATGGATGGTCCTGCCTGGGCTGGCTTTGAACTGCAATCCTCAGATCTCAGCCTCCTGCGTGAGCCACCGGCAACCAGCCAAGCCTTGACAGAACTTTTTTCTTTTGGGTCTTGGGAAGCACTTTGTCTTCAATAGTGGATAAAATAAAATAAAGATTGTTGCTGGGTGCTGCTGGCTCATGTCTGTAATCCTAGCTACTCAGGAGGCTGAGATTGAGGTTTGCAATTCATAGCCAGCCCCAACAGTCAAGTCCATGAGACTCTTATCTCCAATAAACCACTAGAAAACCGGAAGTGGCGCTGTGGCTCAAGCGGTACAGCACTTGCCCTGAGCTGAAGAGTGCAGGGACAGCACAGCGCCCAAGCCCAGAGTTCAAGCCCCAGGACCAACCAAAAAAAAAAATAAATTGTTCATGTCCTGTAAAGTGAGGACATATTAAAACACAACTTTTTCCAGCTTGTTGGAACATTTCACTTACAAAAATGTTTTTCAGTGTTCTTCTCAGGTCAAAAGTCAGAAATCTTAATTAGGCTTTAAAGATTTTAAATGTTTACTTTTTCCTTATTGTCTTACAGTGAGGACTCAGAAGAAAAAGATGTGAAGACCAAGAAGGATGATTCTCATTCAGCAGGTAGCAAACTATTTTTAATGTAATATATACAAATTTATTCATATATTCATTAGACATTTTAACAAACAAATTTGTATGCCAGGCATTATTGCAGATACTAGTCTTCAAGAGTTTCCTTATTTATTTATTTTGCCAGTTGTGGTACCTAAACTCTGGGCCTGGGCACTGTCCCTCAGCTCTTCAGCTCAAGGCGAGCACTCTACCACTTGAGCCACAGCACCACTTTCAGCTTTTTCTGCTTATGTGGTACTGAAGAATCGAACCCAGGGCCTCATGCATGCAAGGCAAGCACTCTTACACTGAGCCACCTTCCCAGCCCCAAGAGTTTCCTTCTTTAGAGAACTAAAGTGCTTCTCTGTCCTGGTGGCTTATTGCAAAGTACATATGCTGGGCTGGGAAGGTGGCTCAGTGGTAGAGCGCTTGCCTTGCGTGCATGAGGCCCTGGGTTCGATTCCTCAGCACCACATAAGCAAAAAGAAAAAAGCCAGAAGTAGCCCTGTGGCTCAAGTGGTAGAGCGCTGGCTTTGAGCTGAAGAGCTAAGGGACAGCGGCCAGGCCCAGAGTTCAGGCCCCACAACTGGACCAAAAACAAAAAAAAAAAGCAAAGTACATATGCTGAGTCTTGCCCCTGGTTTCTGATTTAGCATGTCTGTCTTCAACAGATCTCTGTGAGCAGATATAATGTTCACTTCTGATAATTTAAACTTTTTTTTAATTGTTTGATATTTTAATCTTCTAAAATACTTTAATAATTATTTTAATATTGGTGAGCTTACACTTTTATTTAATTTTAAATTTACCTTTTAAGAATTTAAAGTTTTGGGCTGGGAAGGTAGCTCAGTGGTAGAGTACTTGCCTTGCATGCATGAGGCCCTGGGTACGATTACTCAGCACCATATAAGCAGAAAAGGCCGGAGTGGTGCTATGGCTCAAGTGGTAGAGCTCTAGCCTTGAGCTGAAGAGCTGAGGGACAGCGCCCAGGCCCAGAGTTCAGGCCCCACAACCAACAAAAAAAAAAGAGAGAATTTAAAGTTTTGGGCTAAGAATGTGGCTTAGTGTGGTAAGTTCTTGTCTAACATGCAAGAAACCCTGGGTTTTATACCTCAGTACCACATAAACAGAAAAGGCCAGAAGTGGTGCTGTGGCTCAAGTGGTAGAGTGCTAGCCTTGAGCAAAAGCAGCTCAGGAACAGTGCCTAGGCCCTGAGTTCAAGCCCCAGGACTGACAAAAAATAAAAGAATTTAAAGTTTTGAATGGTAACCCTTTGTGTAAGATAACAGCAAAAAAAGAGTTGAAAGTTTTATTCCTTGTTGCTGCTAGAGACTTTTGACTTATATGCCCCTGGAGCTTTCTATTAATGAGATGACCATTAGCTGAATTCACTCCACTGAGCTGCATTTTCTCCCTCTTGTTATTTAAGAGTACATTTGGCTGTTGACACTCAAAAGAATACTGTGTTAGGGGCTAGGAAGGTGGCTCAGTGGTAGAGTGCTTGCCTTGCATGCATGAGGCCCCGGGTTCGATTCCTCAGCACCACATAAGCAAAAAAGAAAAAAGCCGGAAGTAGCGCTGTGACTCAAGTGGTAGAGTACTAACCTTGAGCTGAAGAAAGATATTGTGTTAACCTTCTACACTATCCAGTGATTCTGTGCGCAAAGTAGTATGTACTTTCCTGCATTTGCTTTGTGAATCCTCATTTTTTTGTATTCTTCACTGTGTTTAATTTAAGCATATCCTACCAGGTAGGTTTAGAGTCTGCCAAGATCTATTTTATTCTCCAGTTACTTCTGACTTTAGTTTCTAAAAACAGTGAATATAGATTTGAATGAAATTGAGAATTTTGTAGAAAGCATGTCTCCACACTTTAATTCATCTTGGTTACTGCTTCAAACTACATGCCAGCCAGTTGCTGGTGGCTCATGCCTGAGATCTGAGGATTGCTGTTTGAAGCCTGCCCAGTCAGGACAGTCAGTGAGACTCTTCAATTAACCACCAGAAAACTAGGACAGGTACCGTAGCTCAAAGTGGTAAAGCAGTAGCTCTTCAGCACCAAACGTCAGGGATAGCACCCAGGCCAATCCCACAACCAATCCCAAAAAGAAACCTAAAACTACATGCCTAGCTGGGCACTGCTTACTCACTATAATCCTCGCTACTCAGGAGACTGAATTCTGATTATTGCAGTTAGAAGTCCAGCCCAGGCAGCACAGAAAGTCTCTAAGAGTCTTAATCTCCAGTTAACAAGCAAAAAAGCTGGATGTGGTGCTATGACTCAAGTGGTAGAGTACTAGCCTAGAGCAAAAGTGAGCTCAGGACCAGCACCCAAATACCTAAGTGATTTTATGTGTCATAGGTGCATAATTTTATAGTTCTCTGAATTTTAACATCTCTTCCCTGTGTTTTACAGGGTTTTGTTTGAGACAGGGTCTTGCTGTGTAGCCCAGAAAGGGGTCTAACTCTGAATCCTCCAACCTCAGCCTCAACAATAACTAAGATTCCATTCATAAGCTACCATGTTTAGCTTTCAGCAAATTCTAAGGGTTGAATTTACTCTTGTAGAATGATATAAGGCTGCAGGTTTATCCTCTATTGATTGCTTTATTTGCTACTCTGTGTACGTGCATGCGTGTGTGTGCGTGCACATGTGGATACCTCAGTACTGGGACTTGAATTCAGGCCCCAGGTACTGTCCCTTAGGTTTTTTCTGAAGGCTGGTATTCTACCACTTGAGCCACACCTCCACTTCATCTTGTTGGTAGTTAATTTGAGATAAGAATCTTACACTTTTCCTTGGCTTGCTTCAGTGATCCTCAGGTATCAACCTCCTGAGTAACTAGGATTGATTATAGGTGTGAGCCACTGGCACCTAGTATTGTGTTTGCTTTTTCAGGCAGCTGTCTCTAAGAAAATTCTTTGGTCATTATATCATACTAACTTCTACATTGCAGAGGAGAGTGAAGATGAAAAAGAAGATCATAAAAATGTGCGCCAGCAACGACAGGCAGCATCTAAAGCAGCTTCTAAACAGAGAGAGATGCTCATGGAAGATGTTGGCAGTGAGGAGGAGCCAGAAGAAGAAGATGAGGCACCATTCCAGGAGAGTACGTGAACTTCTTTGGTTTTTTGTTGATGATTGTAATTTCTGGATTACTTTGGCATATCCTAAGATGCTAAATGTTACATCCAGTCCTTTAAATTAGGGAGATACTTCCTGTTAAGAGGTAACTGCACTGATAATATGTTAATATTTTAAAATGTTCAGATGTCCACCATTTGTAGTAGTTGCACTCTATTTAAAGACATTTGTGTTTAAACACCGACCAAGTACTCAGAGTAAAGTTAAAATGGATGTGTGACTGTGGTTTGTATAAATTGACCAAATTTACATGTTTTACAAGTTACCCAGATTGTATGTCATGTATTTTTGTTTTATGAGTAGTTTTCTTAGTTGATGTATTCAAAGTTGGATCTAAAGTACCAGGTTGGATCAGTTTCATTTCCCTGATCTCAACCAAGTACTGCCTGAAAATGATGGAATTGCCAAAAGTCTCATTTAGTTATTTGATACTCCTTTTGTTGTTGTTGTTTTGCTTTGTCTTTCAAGATAAGATATCATTATATAGCCCAGACTGACCTCCAACTCATAATCTGTCCTTGGCCTCCCAGGTGTTGAGATTACAGGCATGTATCACCATATCTGACCTGATTGCAGTTTTTATTCAGATTGTCTTGATCTCTTTCAATTTCAGCCAGCTCTTGAAAAAGTCCATTGTGCATTTCCTGTTAGGTACATGCTAAATACATTTTTACAATGGGACCAGTGACAGTTCCATCCAATTTGGTAGACCAGCTACACAAAGAATCTGGTGCTCAACTCCCAAATCTCATCCTCTAGTCATTCTTTACACTCTTTCCTTTGTTCATTTGGAAGGATTTGTACATTAAGTTGGATGTTGAAATTCTTCTTTCCTCTCAGAAGATTCTGGCAGTGATGAAGATTTTCTAATGGAAGATGATGATGATAGTGACTATGGCAGTTCAAAAAAGAAAAACAAAAAGATGGTTAAGAAGTCCAAACCTGAAAGAAAAGAAAAGAAAATGCCCAAACCTAGGCTAAAGGCTACAGGTGAGCTCTGCAGAAGTGAAACTAAGTCACTTCTTTTCCAGTCTCTCTCTCTCTGTCTCTCTGTCTGTCTCTCTGTCTGTCTGTCTGTCTGTCTATCTGTCTCTCTCTCTCTCTCTCTCTCTCTCTCTCTCTCTCTCTCTCTCTCTCTCTCTCGTGTGTGTGTGTGTGTGTGTGTGTGTGTGTGTGTGTGTGTGTGTGTGATGGTACCTGAACTCTGGTCCTGGGCGCTGTCCCTCTTCAGCTCAAGGCTAGCACTCTTACCACTTGAGTCATAGCACCACTTCCAGCTTTTTCTGCTTATGTGGTGCTGAGGAATCGAACCCAGGGCCTCAGGCAAAGCAAGCACTCTACCACTGAGCCACCTTCCCAGCCCCGACCTTTTCAAATCTTTAAGAGCCAATATTTTCTGCTCAGAAATTCATTAGACCTCAGAATTATCTTTAAAAAGAAAAATTTTTACTTTTTTTGGGGGGGGGTCTGGTCGTGGGGCCTGAACTCTGGGCCTGGGCGCTGTCCCTGAGCTCTTCAGCTCAAGGCTAGCGCTCTACCACTTGAGCCACAGCACCACTTTCCGGCTTTTTTTTCTTTTTGCTTATGTGGTGCTGAGGAATTGAACCTAGGGCTTCATCCATGCAAGGCGAGCGCTCTACCACTGAGCCACCTTCCCAGCCCTAAAAAGAAAAATTTTTAGTAAGGGTTTATGTTACATATCAAGATGAATGTAGGGAGAAAGAGAAAAGGACATCCCTGTATATAAAATGCAAGTGAAAGATCCAAAACAACACTTCCAGCCAGGTACCAGTGATTTGTGTCTACTCAGAAGGCTCAGAGCTGAGGATCGTGGTTTAAAGCCAGATTGTGAGTCTCTTCTACAATTAATCAACCCCCAAAAGCTGAAGTGCAGCGGTGGTTCAAGCAGTAGTGCACTAGTCTTGAGCTCTTGAGCAAGAAGCTCAGGGACTACTAGTACCAGTGCCCAGGCCTTGAGTTCAAGCCCTAGGACCTGCTCAAAATAATAAATAAAAGGTACTTCCTCTCTGTAACTTTTATACTTTCTGAGCTGGATAAATCCAAACAGTGATTCCTTAGATAATGGTTTGGGCTGAGTAAGATGGGCAAGGCCTATATAAAACCCAGGACATCACTTATTAATACATAATTTAGCTCTTCCAAAAGTCTAGTGGACTTAGTTCTGTTTTTCAGATACTACCTTGTATGAGCAAAATTTGGTAATGACCTCTTCATTTCAGCACAGTAATAGGACCAGTGTCAACCCAGCTATTACTGTCCTATTCTCCAACTGATTGCACAGTCCTTGCATCTCTTGAAATACTCTAAATGTACTTTAAATGTGATACTGCATTCAGAAGTAGCTGTGGCTCAAAGTGATAGAGTGATTGCCTTGAGCACAAAAGATCAGGGACAACGTCCAGTCCCTGAGTTCAAGCCCCACAACCTACAAAGACAAAAAAGATCACTGTAAAATAATACAAATACATCACTGTGATACTATATTCAATTTGATGTTCTGATCTCTTATCCTCTCTACTGTCCCGGCATCTCCCCTCCCCCTCCCCCCCACAAAGACAGTATAATCCTGGTAGAGAAAAAAATAAAACCACATTAACATTAAAGATTGATTTTCCTGGTGGTATCTGTCAGTACTGACCTAGTTGGAGCCAGTTTGTTAATTAAATCAAGAATCTAGATTAGCTTTATGTATATGTGATTTTTGTCCTGGTCAGTAGTATCAGTGACTTTTTAAAAAAACTTTTACTTACCTTTTCTTTTTTGTATGGATGGTAGAACTATCAAGCTATTTAATGGCATCAATTTCTAATGAGAATTAGTTATATCTTTTCTTACTACAGGTGATACTTATATTCTCTATCATCATGTTTACTTTTTTTGGGGGGGGGGTGGGAGTCTGGTCGTGGAGCCTGAACTCTGGGCCTGGGTGCTGTCCCTCAGCTCTTCAGCTCAAGGCTAGCTCTCTACCACTTTATTTTGCTTATGTGGTACTGAGGCCCTCATGCATGCAAGGCAAGCGCTCTACCACTGAGCCACCTTCCCAGCCCATGTTTACTTTTTTAAACCATTACTATTCAATGTAATATTAGGATATTGAAATAAGTAAAGCTGAACCAGGTGCTGGTGGCTTGCGCCTATAATCCTACTTACTCTCAGAAGGCTGAAATCTGAGAATTGTGGTTCAAAGCTGTCCCAGACAAGAAAGTCCATGAGACTCTTATCTCCAATTAGCAACCAGAAAACTGGAAGTAGCACTGTGCTCAAGGTGGTAGAGCTTAGGAACAGCACCCAGAGCATGGCCTGAGTTCAAGCCCTACAGCAGAAAAGAGAGAGAGAGAGAGAAAGAGGCAGGGGGACTCACCTATATAATCCCAGAACTTGGGAGGCATGGCAGGAGAAATGAGAGTTCCAGGCCAACCTAACTAGCACCCCACCCCTGCCCACTCAAAACAAAACAAAAAACCTGGATAAATATTGATAAGGATAGGTTTAGCTGGGTTTTTTGTTGTTGTTGTTTTGGGGGGGGCGGTTGTGGGGCCTGAACTCTGGGCCTGGGCACTGTGCCTCAGCTCTTCAGCTCAAGGCGAGTGCTCTTCCACTTGAGCCACAGCACCACTTCCAGCTTTTTTTGCTTATGTGGTATTAAGGAATCAAACCCAGGGCCTCATGCATGCAAGGCAAACACTCTACCACTGAGCTACCTTCCCAGCCCTAGCTGGTTTAAACATTATGAATTTAAAAAATCACATGGAACCCAGCATAAATATGCAATTTTCCTGTAAGCTTAAATTTTCAAATGATTGAGCATATTGGAGCAATTTTATGATGATCTGTTTAATTTGTTACATGTAGATACAATATTGCTCTTCTTTATAAAAAGTAAGTTGGAGGGGTCAGGAATGTGGTAGCATACATAAAGCCCTGGGTTCGATTCTTCAGTACCACATAGACAGAAAATGCTGGAAGTGGCTCAAGTGATAGAGTACCAGCCTAGAGCTAAAGAAGCTCAGGGACAGTGCTCACGCCCCGAGTTCAAGCCCCAGGCCTGGCAAAACAAAACCAAAACAAGTAAGTTGGGATGTTTTTTATAAGGTGTTCTTTCAGGTATGTATTTTAAATTTTACTAAATGTTCTTGTGGCATTCCTTAATTTGTTTCTTTTCAGTGACACCAAGTCCAGTGAAAGGCAAAGGGAAAGTGGGTCGCCCCACAGCTTCCAAGGCATCAAAGGATAAGACTCCTTCTCCCAAAGAGGATGATGAGGAACCGGAAAGCCCTGAAGAAAAGAAGACCTCTGCAAGCCCTCCTCCTGAGAAATCGGGGGATGAAGGGTCTGAAGATGAAGCCCAGTCTGGGGAGGATTAAAAGTGATGATAATGTGGGGAGAGATTTTATTAAAAAAAGAAAAAAGAAAAAAAGAGGGTAAAAAAGAGAACCTACTTAAGATAGAATATGGTTCATGGTTTTGGCTATGGCTTGACTTTAACGGGCTTTCAGTGCTTTTTCCCATGTGTTGAAATAACCCTCTCCCCTTTCTCTCTCTCTTCGCTCTCACCATTGCATATGAAGTGTTTAAGTACCTTTTTGTTTATTGGTCTTCTCTTTGCCACCACCTCCTCCATTTCCCCAATGAAAGCCATGTCAGATTAATCACTGGGTTGACCGCTTCATCTTTTTATTTTTAATGGAAGGTATACTGCAGTTGTAAAGCAATAAGATTTTAGATGAATACTATGGAATTTTGCTTTTGGCTAAAGAATAGTGAGTTGGACTGTCATCAAAATCGTAGAAGGTTTTAGTTAAAAATGATTGCTTCTTTCTCTGCCTGAACTTAAAAAAAAATCAGTTGTCATCTAATATGGAGTTTATATAAATCTATATACATACATGTAAGAATCTTAAAAAATCATGATTCTAAACTTCCACTGATGAAGCAGGTAGGAGATAAAGATGAATTCTGAATCGTTACTAAAATTCTTCATGTTTTTTACCGTGGGTCATGGGAGGGAATGGGTTACCTGGTCTTGTTTGTGAGTGTGGGTTTTCTTTTTTATTTCATCACTTGTTATCTCAAAAAGACTTGAAGTCAGTGATCCTTTTATCCTGCTACAGTCTTTAAGGAACTTAAAAAACAGGGGCTGCCAAAAATGAAATCACTTGATTTCATATTTCATTCTTTTTAATGGTTCATATTTTTTAAATATATATGTATCCTGTTTTTTGGATAAAATTTTACCAAGAATCAAAAAAAGACACCTTAGAATTTAAATGACAAGATAAATCTACATATTACTGTAGATTTCTTCTCAAACTGACAATGTTTAGGTTTTAAAGAAATAAAGTTCCAGTTAATGTGAAGCTCAATACAAAAGGTTGAGACTTTTCCTTTATTAAAACTGAGATGAAATTCTTTTTATGTTATCATTGTGCATTTAGATCCCATGAACTATGCTCTCTTTTTGTTTATAGATACAATATTCTTTTGTTTTATACCCCCACTCTTTTCTTTGTAGAAACATGGTGTGACGTACATCTCTCTGCTTCCTGCTGCTAACCTAGAACACCACTGCGCATTCTAGCCCACTCTCTGCCAGCTCTACTACAGGACTCTTCCTGGGTCTGTTCTCTATTTACTCACAAGATGGGAAGTATGTGACATACTGCTTTTGTATATGAAGTGTTTTTAGTATTGAGTTTACTTTTTTTTAAGTTGGTCTGAACTCTATCTATTGCTCATGTTTCTTAAAACAAGAGACAGACTAAAGAGTATAAAAATGATGCATTTTAGGATGCCTTTGTGCCATTGATAACACATTTTTTACATGCCTTAGGTAAGCAGGAGATACTTCTGTAGATTTGATCCTCTATATCCTACACCATGAGCTACTTGGGAGCAGAGTTGAGGAGTCCTAGTAAGCCAATAATCTGAAATTTTAGTGAAAACTAATACCTATATTTTACCTGCACTTAGTGTAGATTTGCTTCTTCAATATCCTACTTTAATAGTTTTCTTTTTTGTGTTTTAAGGGACAGCGTGGGTTTTTTGACATGGTTTCCCTTATAGATATTCTTAGGACAAAAGGTTCTTTAAGGAGTATTTTTACTCTGATTTTTAAAACAATTTAGAAAACATTCTTAACTCTGATTTTTAAAAACAAAAATACCCAGTGGCATAGTTATTTCATTGTTGCACCATGTTAAAGAATGGATAAGACAAGACTTGAACATAGTTGCACATGGACTATTATCTAAATATGATGGTTAAATTGATAGTTTTGAACTCTGTATAATGAATTACTGTGGTCTAATGCGTTTGTCAGATAACCATTTCTAAGAACAAAAACCTTTGTGTTTATAAAGACTCGTGAGTGTTTCTACCACGCACTTCTGGTTTTGGGGGCTTTACAACTAAGTCTTACTTTTCTAGTAATAATTGGGCTATTTTTAGGCTGTGTCACAAAGTCTGACGGGGGGAACACTCACTTTAATACATTAATATATACCAACGTCTATGTGACGTGCACATACTTCAGAAGCAATCCTGTCTTCTAAGTTACTTGTGTGCATTTGATTGGGCTTTTTGTTTAGGGTCCCTTTTAAAATTAATTCATTACATTAAATATATTTTCTATTTCTAATAGGCTAGACCAAAATATCTGTGTCCTCAAGGTCCAAATGACCTTTATTTTCTCTACTTATTGATGATTTAAAATATTCTTAGTCTTCCCCTCATATCATGCATGCAAATAGGACAGTTATGTGACTCAACTGGAATTAGGTGCTCAATAGTCAGGTCTGAAGCATTACTGCTATAAGCCAATAAGTGACTAGCCGTTGGCACCTCCCTTAACTTAACTCCCTCTTTTTCTAGTGTGCCTATGGTGAAGTGACAGTAGCATTTGCTGGCTTAGTTTGCAGTGCTCAGGAAGTGAGACATTAACTTTGGAGGTGCTTGTTTATGTTATCTGAACCCCCTAAGATAGCTCTGCTAGATTTACCTCTATAATACAGATTTCAGCAGCTATGCTTACCTAACACTACATTCTAGGTCTTAAGGTTGTTTCCAGTCTTCCCTCCCCTGGCTAGAAATAAGTAGCATCTGTCTTATCCAGTAGTAACTTATTGCTGGCTTTAGCCTTCATCTCAGATCAAAATTGGGGGAGTAAGCCCACAGGATAAATTTTAATTACAATGATGGTAAATATGTCCACTTTGTAAAACACCTCATGCCAATCCATAATGAGGTGTTTACTCTTTAGGAAGGCAGTTAGAGGAAAGCTTTTCATCTTAGATAGTAGTTTAGTTCTCTTGAAGGAACTTTTGAGAGTGATTTTTTTTTCTCTCATAGTACTGCTTTGTCCCCCAGTTCAGTCTCAGATTCAATACATGTTAGAACTGGTTCAAATAGCATTTTCTTGCATTTAACAATTCAAATGAATTTGATGTTATAATCTAGATATAATCAAATATTATCAACTAAACTGTATTTAACACTTTTAATAGTTCTTTCTATGTCCATAAACATTCAGGTAACATGGGGCAGGAAATAGTGCTTTTCTTTCAACAAACTTCAGTTTTGGAGTTTCTGTGAGAGTATTAGAAAGACAGGAGCTACAGGAAAGGCATTAGCAAAGATCATAGGCCACTGTTGCTGCTGTAAAGAACAAGTGACCGTTCTTTCTTTGCCTTCATTGCCAGTGGTTACACTGAAAAAAATCTACCACCTTAGGAGTCTGGAAAGTACAAAATATGGGCTGTGGTCTCTGTGGCATTTGACCAAGTTATCTTAAATATGCTTCCTGGCAAAGGGTAAGGAAAACTAAAGCAAGCTGTTTGCTCTGCAGGGTAAAATCTTGCCCTTTTCTCTGTGGATGAAGCTGAGTTTACTTGAAAATTGAGAGGTGGTTTATTGTTTAAATCTTAGGCCATCAAGTTTCCATTTAAACTAATTTTCCCTTTGTCTTGGACAAACAATACATAATTCTTTTGGAATATCAAATTCATAAATTTTACTTTTGTTCAAAGCCTAACACAAATCACAGTGGTGCTGATTGTGATAACCACTATTGGGAAAATCCCATCCATATACCTGCCTGTAGCCAGGCCAGTGGAGTGGCGGAACTGATGACACCTGTTTGAGCATGCCCCGTGTGGCTGGTAGAATGCCACCGTTGTGCAGACACTTTGTACATCAGGGGTGAGGGAGGGTTTTCTAGATTGGGAGGGGGGGGTAAAATTGGGATTCTGTTTTGTTGTTCCTTTTTTGGTGGGGTGTGGGGGTATAGTACTCAGTTTATGCCCTAAAATAACGTGTAAAAACCCCTGAAGTATTGTATGGGTATGGGTGTGTGTGTGAGTGCATTTGTATATGTCTGGCAATTAAACCTTTGTCTTCTGAAAATTAGTGAATCCTTTTTTTTTTTTTTCTCCAGAAGTATTTGTTACAAGATTTGTAAATAAGAGCTCTACTTAAGTCTGTTTACCATGAACGTGTTGCAGCAAACCTTATACACCTAATTCCTATGAGACTTAAGGAAAGACTAAGACTTACCAGGTTAAGCAGCAGCCAAGTTCTCTGTAATTGTTTGCCTTGATTCATCTTTTAGTCTGCATTATGCCAGCTCTAAAACTCCCAGTCTTGTTTTAGTCCTTAATCTTTTCTGTTCTAAGCAGGAAGGGTAAAAGAGGAACCTGCTTAACTGTATTAATTCATTAGTCCATGGCTGAAACCAGGCCTCCCCTTTTTCATTCATCCTGCCATGTCACTAGATACATGATCAGACACCGGAGGGTTGGGCATTCTTGCAATACCTTAACAGTGCTGAAATCTACAGCATGGTACTAAGGAAGTTAAAGTTTGAATGTAACCACTTTATTTAAAAGTTTTTTTCCCTTTAATTTAAATGAAATGGGGTTGAAGTGAACATGATTTTGTTAACCATGTTCGTGAATTATAGATACAACATGAATTGGTAGAATTTGTGTGATGATCTTTTGTGATACTTAATTTTTACATATCCCAGTCTCTATATGTATCTGCATAAACAAAACAAATTCCTGCTTTGCTTTTATTGAAAGGTTTCCAGGACTATGTGTCTGCTCCTGAGCTTTGTTTTAAGTATGTGTATCCTTTGCTTGTATTTTGTATTAAAAAGAAAAAGAACCCATTATTGTTGAGCATGTTGGCATTGTCCCCTTTACTTTTTCCTCCCTCCTTTGGGGACATATGGAGCAAGTTAATCTTTTTCTGTATCTTTTTTTTTCCTTTTGTAAACTTTTTTGTTTTGTTTAAAAATGGCTTTATAAAAGGGCTTTTATAACCCATATGTGTGCTCTGTGTACTTCTTATGGTACTTGAAAGCAAATACACTGACCTGTACATCCTATTACTTTGGCTATCAGCTTCTGATACAGCCCAACTTTGGGGGAAACTCCCAGATAATTTAGAAACTTTAACATGATCACCCCTGTTGTTAGAAATACATCTTGCTTCCAGAGTCAGTACTTAAGACCATGGAATCAAAAGCAGTGGGTAGACTTTTTGGTGCTTAAGGGGGAACTAAACTATTTGAGGGTACCTAATTAACATTTTTCCTGTTGATATCCAAAGCTAGGGAGTTGTAGAGGGAAAAGTATTTTAGTAGCCAAGTATAATGGAAGAGGGTTTTTTGTTTCTAAAACATTTGCATTCAATTTGATTTTGTCTTCTTTGGTTTTTTTTGGGGGGGGGGGTCCGGTCGTGGGGCCTGAACTCTGGGCCTGGGCGCTGTCCCTCAGCTCTTCAGCTCAAGGCTAGCACTCTACCACTTGAGCCACAGCGCCACTTCCGGCTTTTTTCTTTTTGCTTATGTGGTGCTGAGGAATCGAACCCAGGGCCTCAGGCATGCAAGACAAGCGCTCTACCACTGAGCCACCTTCCCAGCCCCTTGCATTCAATTTGAATGCAGAACTATATTAAACTATCTCAGAAGAGTTTTATTTGCATGGAGAACATGGGACATGATCCCTCTTTAAAATTAGTTCTTCTGGCTTTCACCGTTTCCAAGCTTTCTCTTTTATTTGCATACTTGCATTATCACATAATTGACATGCAAACTCTTAACAGCCCGTGCTGTTATCCGTCAGTGACTAGCTAACTTTATTAATAGGTATTTGTCCCACGTCAAAATTGACTTCAGAAGAATGTCAGCCATTCACTTTTCCTCAAATTGTGTTTTATGGTAAACAAGTGAAATGTTATATTTTGTACAGTGTTGAAGACAGCCTAATTTAAGACATTTCAAAGGCCATTGCATAGATAAGCAACAGATACATGGAGGTAAACCACATTTGGGGCTACCTTGACTGTTGTCCCTAAGTATGACTATAGTAATAGTAACTATAGAACTTTCTAGTTCATGGAGTTTCTACTTCCATAATGAATTCTTAACAGCAATAGACATTAGTGAGATGTTGGTTCTCCAGAATTGCAGATAAGATTCTTCAGTTAAGATGAGAATTGATATGATTCTGCAGTGGGCTAACGAAAGGATGTGAAACAGGTCTGTTTTGAGTTGTCAGCGCTCTTTGTAGCATTTGGTGTTTTTATTTCTTAAGTAATGATACAGGAATCCAGTGAGTTGCATTAAAGATGTAATGGAAGGCTGGTAAGGTACTCAGTGGTAGAGTGCTTGCCTTGCATGCATAAGGCCCTGGGTTCGATTCCTCGGCATCACATAAGCAGAAAAGGCCGGAAGTGGTGCTGTGGCTCAAGTGGTAGGGTGCTAGCCTTGAGCTGATGAGCTGAGGGACAGCACCCAGGCCCAGAGTTCAGGCCCCAGGACCAACCAAAAAAAAAAACAAAAACATGTACTGGTGATGTCGTTCAATGGTAGAGTCCTTTTTCAGCATGTGCAAAGTGTCCTGGGTTTGATCCCCCACAATGAAAGAAGTAGGTTAAATTGGAAGCCTTTCAATAAGATGTTGAGGTTTATCATCTTGACTGCATAGCAGTTGTCATCTACCAATAGAGGGCAGTGTTTGCCCTCCACATGATTCTTCCCATCTCATTTTTTTAATAGGACAACCTGCCACCTACTTGAGCCATAAAGATTCTGATCCACCAATCATCCTGATCCAATGCAGCATTAATCTAGATTTTAAATGGGAAATAGTATATCTGGACCCATGCACAACTCTTGTATTTATAACTCTCAAATATGTAGACAGCATACCAGAACAGAAATGTATGTTTAGATTTCAGAATGCAACTGGACTCTTGGCCCTATTTTAAAAGGTAGTCTTTTGAAATTGGCCTCCAGCTCTTTAAAAAAACAAAAACAAAAAAACCTTGTTTCTTGCACTAGATACACTGATACATTGTTGCACACAACAAATAATGATACTCCTCAAAGTAGCTTGCTCCTTGATTTTCACATCTGCTTCTTCCATTATTGAACACATTTTGACAAGATTTGTCTGTAAGTCAGCTCATGGGTGTGCCTCCTGTTTCAATAATAAAGCACTAGACAAATATTGTGAAATGCTGTGTTAATTCTGGAATCCGGGAGCAAGAGGGTACACCAAAGTTTCCATTCTAGTAAAGCAAATAATTGCTTTAAAATATGATAGCAGAATGTTGGAAATAATGCCATGCCTTGATTTAGTGCTAAGCTGGCACCTAGAAGTGATTTTTGTTTAGAAACCTAACTTAAGGGGGCTGGGAAGGTGGCTCAGAGCATTTGCCTTTCATGCATGAGGCTGTGGGTTCGATTCCTCAGCACCACATAAGCAGGGGGGAAAAAAGCCGGAAGTAGTGCTATGGCTCAAGTAGTAGCACACTAGCCTTGAACTGAAGAGCTGAGGGACAGCGCCCAGGCCCAGAGTTCAGGCCCCACGACCGGACCAAAAATAATGATGATAATAATTAAGAGGCTAGGGCAGGCTAGGAATGTGGCTTAGTGGTAAAGTACTTGCCTAGCAGGCATGAAGCCTTGGGTTCGATTCCTCAATACCACATAAACAGAAAAAGCCAGAAAGTGACACTGTAGCTCAGGTGGTGGAGCACTATCCTTGAACACAGAGAGGCTCAGGGACAGTGCTCAGACCCTGAGTTTAAGTTCTAGGACTGGGGCATGGGTTCAAATGCTAAAGCACCTGCTTAGCAAGCACAAGGCCCTAAGCACTATACTCCTTCACCCTCCAAGAAAACAGGTAAAGCATGGAAGAATGTATGTGTGTGGTATGTGTACACGTGTACTTCCTTGTTCACCCTAATAACTATTACTGGTAATAGTTAAGCTATTAAGTTGGACATATGTATACATGTACACACATGTATATGAATATATATACATACATATATACATGTACTTTTCTATCTTGAATATGAAGTCAACTCTGAGCTCTCTCCTGACTGCAAGAGATTAGGGTAGATTGGTAAACCAGGCTTTGAAGGAACAATAGGAAAGGGAACGATACAAAAATAGGTAGAAAGTCATTAATCCAGAAGAATCAGTAGTTCAACCCAGTGGATACATTACTAATTGCAGAATAATGTTATGTTAGCAGGGAGCCAGTGGCTCTGGAGGCTAAGATCTAAGGATAATGGCAGATAAGTCATGGGAGTCTTATCTCCAGTAAAGCATCAAAACTGCCATAAGTGGAGCTGTGTCTCAAATGGTAGAGAACTAACCTTGAGCAAGAGATAGTACCCAGGACCTGAGTTCAAGCCCCAATATTGGCACAAGGAAAAAAATTTTAAAAGGATAGTGATATTCTATAATAAAGCTATAAGCCACTAAGTGTCTTAGGAATCACTCACCTGACATTTTGTTTAGGTCTTGAAACATAATCTGTAGCCAAGGCTGTAATTTCATATCTAATGCATGCTACATCTCAGTGACAAACTAGCTCCCTCCCAGTTTTGTCTCCTGCCTCTGACCCAGTTTGCCCCTATTTGTCTTTTGCTTCTCTTGATTTTTGTGAATTAACAGCTAGTCTCCATGAAGGTTAGTGCTTTTGAGGCAAATAGATTTTTGTACATGAACTGGGTCCTCCTAAAGGTGGAGGGTTAGCGGGTTAGCCAGCTGTTCCATTGAAAGCCACACAGTTGGCCCAAACACAAGGTAAATAACATTTCTTGGTAAAACTTGCAACAATACAGCGCTTAGATTCCAAAGGTTTATTGTGGTAAATTCTGGTCTCATTTCAGGTGTACAGGATATAGACAGTATCTGGTTCAAGACTGTAAGTATTGTCCCTTGCACAATGAGTCAGTCTTAGGCCATCAGAAAAGCAGGTCATTCCTTCTCTTACCCTGCTCTCCCTCATTCTCTTCCCACACATTCCTGTGAAGCAATAAGACCAACCAACTGTCGGATCAAGCTACTCGAGAAGTGAACACCATTGAGTAGTCACTGAGAAGTAGGTGCCCCCTCTGGGACACTTAGTGTCTAAGTGGGGACAGGAGATCCTAGACTGACGGTTCCTCTATAGGACACCTCAGTATTGGCTGGCACTATTTATTGACAGTGAAAGTTATGGTGACTATATTCCAACCCAAAAATTGGGACCCATGCTATAATGAAAAGTTGGTCACTTTGGATATTAGCATGACTGGGTAACATGATTAAGAAACTAAAGCATGGGCTGGGAAGGTGGCTCAGTGGTAAAGCGCTTGCCTTGCATGCCTGAGGTTCGATTCCTCAGCACCACATAAGCAAAAAGAAAAGAGCCGGAAGTGGTGCTGTGGCTCAAGTGGTAGAGCGCTAGCCTTGAGCTGAAGAGCTGAGGGACAGCTCCCAGGCCCAGAGTTCAGGCCCTACGACCGGACCCAAAAAAAAAAAAAAAGAAACTAAAGCATGATAGCCAGGTGATAGTGGTACACACTTGTAATCCTAGCTACTCAAGAGGCTGACATCCAGATGATCACAGTTCTAAGCTAGCCACAGCAGAAAAGTCCCTGAGTCTCCATCTCCAATTAACTAGCAAAATGCCCGATGGAGGCAAAATGCTCGATGAAGGCATGACTGAAGTGGGCCAGCCAAGCAAGCCAAATAAACAAGCTCTAACTAAGTTCTAACCCTAATACCACCAACCCAAAAAGAAAAAAAGACTAAAGCATGTGACAGAGAAAGCTGGATTATTTCAGGGAATTTATGTGAATAATAAAAAAGTATAGCAAGTGGGGCTAGGGAGTTGGCTCAGTGATAGAGTGCTTGCCTTGCATGCATGAGGCCCTGGGTTTGATTCATCAGCACCACATAAGCAGAAAAAGTAGGAAGTGGCGCTGTGGCTCAAGTAGTAGAGGGCTAGCCTTGAGCTCAGCTGAGGGTCAGCGCCCAGGCCCAGAATTCAGGCCCCCCAAAAAAAAGTACAGCAAGTGTTCGCTCAGTTGAGAATCATACAGTGCTCACTATAGCATGAGTAGTTAGGTGTTGGTTTTATTTGAACCCCCAGTTTTCCTCACCTATTGACCTGCTTTGGAGAAGCTTTATATGGATGAATCTACATTTGGGTGATCTTGGGGAAAAATCATCTACAATCTACTCCCTACCCCATTTCTCCTTTTTATATGATGTAGATAATAAGGGACTTCTGCATCAAAGGGACATTGTGAGAGCAAGTAAGGCTGTGTGTGCCCTGCACCTGGAGAACGGGCTCTTTATGCTCAGAAGTTGCTGTTGGCATCATAAACCCACCAGCTTCAACAAAAGCAGTAATGTCGCTCTAGGCAAGGTACACTGCAGGCAAATACCTCCTCACTCCTGCAGAACTGAAATCCTTTATCTTTGTCTCTGAAGTTCAAATGAGTTATTTATTAGTAAGAACACTCTTGCCAAAAGGTAATCTTTAACCTGTCCATAATAAGGGTAGTTTTAGAGGGGAGGGTGACAGTAACTCCCAAGTTACCTGCAATAGGAAGGCTTTTTCAGGTTTGGTTTAGAGAGTTTTCTTCACCTTAATTTGGAACTGTTGTTTGGAATTTGGTTTCCAGTTCCTTGTAGAAAAAAAAAAATCTAGTGGTTTCAAACTATATTCCTAAGAGCCGTGCACGGTGGCTTGCACCCATAATCCTAGCTACTCAGGAGGCTGAGATCTAAATAAATACCACAGTTGAAAGCCAGCCTGGGCAGAAAAGTCCCAATGAGACTCGCCTCAAAAAAACTGGAAGTGGAGCTATGATTCAAACTGGTAGAGTGCTAGTGAGGCAAAACTGCTCAGAGACGGACCCCAGACCCTGAGTTCAAGCCCTACAACAGACAAAATCAAAAAAACTGTAGCCCTAAACATGAGACATATTTCAAGTCAGAGAACATTCTTTTGGTCCAAAAAGCATTAAAATAATTGTCAGGGGCTGGGAGTATGGTTCAGTGGTACAATGCTTGCCTAGCTTGTGTGAGACCCTGAGTCTGACCCCTATACCATGGAGGAGAAAAGAAGTAATATTTGTCAGTATCATATTTTTATATATGAAGTCATCAAGTTTTATGTGTCCTTGGTCTTTCAAGTTTAATACTAGAAGCCTCAAGACTATCATAGGGACTGGGAATGCAGCTTAGTGGTAGAGTACTTGCCTTACGTGCATGAAACCCTGGGCTCAATACCTCAGTACTCCATAAACAAAAAAAGCTGGAAGTGGCACTGTGGCTCAAGTGGTAGAGTGCTAGCCCTGAGCAAAAGAAGCTCAAGGACTATGCCCAGACCTTGAGTTCAACCCCCAGGACTGGCAAAAAGGAAAAAAGCATTGTGTGACAGGAGGAGTGCTTATCATGAGTCCCTTTTTGGGGTTTTGGCATTTTAGCAATGGAACCCTAGGACAAGGTACAAGATGGATGTCGCTCTTCTCCCCCACAAATTCTCTTCAATCTTTGGGCTAGTGAAAAGTTTGACTTACACGTATGGAGTAACAGTCGACTACATAAATACTAAAGTTTGGTAGAGAGCCTGTTATCTTCTAATACACTCTTCCTCAGCTGGTACAGAACATCATTTGTTCTTTGGGGAGAGATAAGATATCTCCATGAAGTTCCTCTTGTCCTGCTATCTTGCGGAAAGAGATAAAATTATTCATTTTGGCTTTAGTAAAATTTTCAGTTTTCTCAACTCAGTTACTATCACAGCTCCGTTAATGTGCATGACACATGCTTCCCCTCATTAAACATTTTTTGGACAAGTGTCAGCATTTAAGGTCGTGAGAACTGGAGTTTTGTTCCCCTTAAAAGAATGGTACTAAAAAACCAGTTGAGAGCTAGGATAGCATTCTTTCCCCATGCTTAGCTTTAAAAACAAAAAAAATTCTCGTAGCTTCAGACCACCAGCTTGGTCAGAGATAGGCACAAGGCAGAATATTAATTTTTTTTTTTTTGGTCCAGTCGTGGGGCCTGAACTCTGGGCCTGGGGCCTGAACTCTGGGCCTGGGCACTGTCCCTCAGCCCTCCAGCTCAAGGCTAGCACTTTACCACTTGAACCACTGTGCCAGTTCCGGCTTTTTTTTTCTGCTTATGTGGTGCTGAGTAATCGAACTCAGGGCCTCATGCATGTAAGGCAAGCACTCTACCACTGAGCCACCTTCCCAGCCCAAGGCAGAATGTTAAAATGGAAGCATCCAGTGGTGGTGGAGTGGGGTAAGAAAGATCCCTGCTTTGGAAACCCTTCTCTCTGCCCACTTGGCAGGTCAAGTCAGTTCCTGTTGATGTTTGTAAGACTTTGTATGGAGTTTTGTTTCTGTTTCAGACTAAAATGAATCCAATATCCCTGGTTCATGCCTATAGTCCTAACTACCCAGGAGCCTGAGATCTGAGGATCAAGGTTTGCAGCCATCCAGAAAAGAAAAGTCCACAAGACTCTTATCTCCAATTAATCAGCCAAAAAAAAAAAAAAAGAGCTGAAAGTGGTAGAATGCTAGCCTTGAGTGGAAAAGCTCAGAGATAGCACCGAGGCTCTAATTCAAGCGCCACAATAGGCTCAAAAAAATAAAAAATAAAACTCTTGAGATAGTCTGGCTATGTAGCCCAGGCTGGCCTAGAACTGGCCATTTTCTTCCTTCTGTCTCCCAAGTGCTGGGATTACAGGCACCGATACCAGATCAGGATATTAATTGAGAATGTACAATCTCATTTCTTAATCAAGGAAGCTGAGCATCAAATAACTAAATGAACTATCATCATTGGAAAACAAAGTATGAAGTAAAGGTTCAGCAATTTTTTTTTGTTTTTTTTTTTTTGGTCGGTCGTGGGGCCAGAACTCGGCCTGGGCACTGTCCCTCAGCTCTTCAGCTGTAGACTAGCTCTCTACCACTTGAGCCTCAGCCCCACTTCCGGCTTTTTCTGCTTATGTGGTGCTGAGGAATCAAACCGAGGGCCTCATGCATACAAGACAAGCACTCTACCACTGAGCCAACTTCCCAGCTCTAGGTTCAGCAATTTTTATTACTATTATATTTTTGGTCAGTTGTGGGGCTTGAACTCTGGGCCTGGGCTCTGTCCCTCAACTCTTCAGCTCAAGGCTAGCATTCTGCAACTTGAGCCTCAGCGTCACTTCCAGTTTTCTGGTAGTTTATTGGAGATAAGTGTCTCATGGATTTCCTGCCTGGGCTGGCTTTGAACTGTGATCCTCAGTTCTCAGCCTCCTGAGTAGCTAAGTTTACAGGCCTGAGCTACTGGCACCTAGCTCACTACCCTTTTCTTTTCAGTGGATTCTACTGCCATGAGGTACCTATGGGCACCTCTGCTTTTAAAAAAAAAAAAAAAAAGTACAGGGGGTTGTACTTAGAACCTTCTACTTGCTAAACAGGTGTTCTACCATTTGAACCAGACCCAGCCCTTGTACTTCTACTTTTTATCCCATGACATCCTGTTATATACTACTTAATATCATCGATCCTGCCAGCTATTAGACTTCCTACAGATTTAAGCTCTGTTTGGATTTTTTTTCTCTCTCTCCCTGGAAAGAAAAAGCATAGATGTGTGTGCTCCCAAATAGAATGCAGAGAACACACACAGTAGCATTTTTAACAATCCCATTTTATGTTGTCCTGTGCCTCTTCCAACACTGTGTTGGTAATGGTAACTCCAGTTTATGGAGGACTCACTACACCTAAGACATTATCTTGAGCACTTAAACATGCCTTCTGTCATTAAATCCTTACTTCAGTCTCACAAGGTACTGGTAAGTACTGGGACTAATTCCAGTTTACAAAGGAAGAACCTAAGGCCTACAAAACAATGTGCCCCAGGTCACGTAGCCTGACAACTACAAACTCACCAACCTGTTTTATTGACTAAAGTCAACACAGAATAGGGTGTGGTGGCTCACACCTGTAATCTTACCTACTTAGGAGGTGGAGATGGGGAAGATCCCAGTTTGAGGCCAGCCTGGGTTTTAAAAAGTAAGCAAGGCCGGGGGTGGCTCACGCCTGTAATCCTAGCTACTCAGGAGGCTGAGATCTGAGGATCACAGTTCAAAGCCAGCCGGGGCAGGAAAGACTGTGAGACTTTTATCTCCAATAAATCACTCAAAACCAGAAGTGAGGGCTGGGATGTAGCTCAGTGGCAAAGCACTTGCCTAGCAAGTGCAACGTCCTGGGTTCGATCCCCAGTACCAAAAAAGAAAAGACAAAAAAAAAAAAAAAACCAGAAGTGGCACTGTGGCTCAAGTGGTAGAGTACTAGCCTTGAGCTGAAGAGCTGAGGGACAGCGCCCAGGCCCAGAGTTCAAGTCCCACAACTGGCAACAACAACAAAAAAAAAGTAAGCAAGACTCCATCTCAACAACAGCATGGGGAGCTATGTGGAAAGACAAAGGTAGGCAGCACAAGGTCTGAGGCCAGCCCTGGGCAAGAAGTTGAGGTCCTAGCTGAAAAAAAAGAGCTACAGACTGCTTAAGGGGTAGAGAACCTGCCTCGCAGGAGGGAAGCCTTTGAGTTTAAACCTGCTGCCTATTACTTTTATGTCTCTGTTGCTCCCTAGCATATCCAGCTTGACAGAGGCCTCTGGAGCAGTAAATTGAACAAAAGTAGATGAAAAGTCACGAACTGGGTTTGAGTTCTAGTTTTTCACTAACCAGCCAGGTTCATGACAAGACCATTTCTGAGTCTCTGCACTATGTCAGTACCATCACTTCCAGGATTGTAGAGGCTCATTTGGAAAGCCACCAAGCCCAGGCCACCCAGCAGTGTGTGCTCCCCGGAATCAGTAAAGGCAAGGAGCCCTTGCTGAACCACAGTGCCCATTTATTCTTTTTTGCCAGTCCTGGGGCTTGAACTCAGGGCCTCAGCACTGTCCCTGAGCTTCTTTTGCTCAAGCTAGCACTACCACTGGAGCCTCAGCACCACTTCCACTCCTTTCTGTGGCTGTGGCACTGAGGACTCTAACCCAGGGCTTCATGCATGCTAGGCAAGTACTCTGCCACTAACGCACATTCCCAGCCCGCCCATATAGTCTTGTGACACTGGGAAGTAATCTTTCTCTAACTGTTCTATCTCTTGTGTGGGATTATGGTGCAATCTAGGCAAATGAGAAGGGAGGGCAGGCTGGGGAACACAGTGCCTCCCTCTGTGTCTCCTGTCTGCCTTGCTTTGCTACTCTCTATTTGTATTTGTTCTATGAGCTATCTGGCAAACAAGGTGTTTATTATGCATATTTTGATACTTGTGAGTGAGCCTAGACAAGGGTCTAGGTTAAAATGGTCTAGCACTCAAGAAGGGCACAGACCAGGCCTCCTTCCTACGCTCTCCAGGCTGGCCACTGTTCCCTGGTTAGGGCTGTGCATCAGGATGCAGGATGGGAATGATAGGGGCTGTGGGACCCTGTTGAGGGTGGAAGGGGCTGGAGATGGTATGACCTCTCCCCTAGCCTGCCATTTCCTGTGCTGCAGCAGATGGCAGAGATGGGAAGGTGCCAGGTAGGATAATCCCACAAGCTCTCTTGTTCCTTCTTCTTTGTTCCCCAGGGAAGTCACCTGAGTCTGGGCTTTGGACTGAAGTCCCATCCACCCATTTATGTAGGTGCCCTCCTACTCCACGGAGAGTGGCAGGGTGGCACATAGGTGGCTGAACTCTGTCTGGAAACCCAGGGCAGCACTAGGGGGTTTCAGCATAGGGGAAAATAGGAGAGATATTGAACAGAATGACCACCAGGCAGAAAGCAATGCCAAGGACCACACTGTATACTTCCCTCTAGTAACCCAGGTTGATGCTCATGGCTGGAGGTGGTCCTGTGCCTACCATCCTAAATGCGACTAAATGCTCAGGTCTGGGGCCTGCAGACCTGCCTGGCTTGCTGTTTGCCCAGTACAGGTGTTCAGGAGGAGCAGTAGTGACCGTGGAAGCTGGGCTGTGATCCTGGAGAGGATCACTTGCTTTGTTGTTTCCCTGTGTTAAAGGGGCAGTTGTGTGGGGCATTCTTCCCTTTTATTTTGTTGTGCTGGTATTGGGGCTTGAACTCAGAACCTACGCACTGTACCTTAGCTTTTTTTGCTCAAGACTAACACTCTACCATGTGAGCCACATGTCTCCTTCCAGCTTTTTTGGTTGTTAGTTGGAGATAAGAGCCTCATAGACTTTGCTGCTGGCCTGGCTTTAAACTGTCATCTCAGATATCAGCCTCCTGAGTAGCTAGGATTATAGGCATGAGCCACCAGCACCCAGCAACATTCTCCCCTTTTGGAATCTGGGAAAAAGGAGGAATTTGGAACCTAATGTATCAAGAAGTATTGGTTAGGCTGGGAGTGTGGCTTAGTGGTGGAGTGCTTACCTAGCATGCATGAAGCCCAGTATCACATAAACAGAAAAATCTGGAAGTGGCACTGTGGCTAAAGTGGTAGAATGCTAGCCTTGAGCGCTTGAGCAAAAGAAGCTCAGGGACAGTGCTGAGCCCCTGAATTCAAGCCCCAGGACTGGCAAAAAAAAAAAAAAGGAAAGTATTGGTTTATCTAAAACAGGCTTCTCCATGTTGGCACTACTAACACTTTAGATCAGATGATTGTTTGCTGTGGAGGGGGATTGTCCTGGGCATTGTAGCATGCCTAGCAGCATCTCTGACATTCCACTCACAAGATGCCAATAACACCCCTTCCGTGGTGATAATCAGAAATGTCTTCAGACATTGCCAAGCATACCCAGGGGACAAAATTGCCTCCAGTTGACAGCTACTAATCTAATTTCATTTCCTACAGTTTCTCCCCTCCACCACGCCCCTCCTCCCAAGTAAATTGTTTTTTAAGCTTTTTGAGGGCCAAGGGATAAAGCTAAAGTTATCTGAAGGAATCAACCCTTGGTCCCCCTTCTTTTCCTTTGCAGTTCCTGGGAGCCTTAAGAAAGCTCTCTGATTTTCACCTAGACCACTGAAACCCATTTGGCTACCCAGGCCTGGACTAGAAACAGAGAGAAAAGAGGTTTCAAAACTTTCGGGACTCTACTTAATCAGGGCTAAGGCAGCCTGCACCTGTCTACTTCCTGCCACAGTATGAACCCTGAGCAACTCACGCTCAACGGTGGGCACCTAGGACGTCTCTGTCTCTATTTGTTTCTATCTCTGTCTCCTCCTTTTGTTGTTGTTTTTCTTTTCTTTTCCTTTGTTTTTTGGTTTTTGTTTTTTGCCAGTCCTGTGGCTTGAACTCAGGGCCTGGGCACTGTCCTTGAACTTCTTTTGCTCAAGGCTAGAGCACTCTACCACTTGAATCACAGCCCCACTTTTGGCTTTTTCTGTGTATGTGATACTGAGGAATTGAGCCCAGGGCTTCATGCACGCTAGGCAAGCACTCTACCACTAAGTCACATTCCCAGCCCTGTTTTTTGTTGTTGTTATTGTTGTTTTTGAGACAGGACCCCACTATTCAACCCAGGCTGTCCTCAAACTTAGTGATCCTCCTGTCTCAGCTTCTTAAGTGCTAACATTATAGGTCAAGGCCACCATGCAGAGCTTAAATAAATTTATCTCTGAAGATTCTTCCTCTTTTCTCTTCCTTCCTTCCTTTTCCCCCTCCCCTTTCCTTCTTACCTTCCTACCTTCCTACCTTCCTTCCTTCCTTCCTTCCTTCCTTCCTTCCTTCCTTCCTTCCTTCCTTCTTTCTTTCTTTCTTTCTTTCTTTCTTTCTTTCTTTCTTTCTTTCTTTCTTTCTTTCTTTCTTTCTTTCTTTCTTTTTCTTTCTTTCAGACAAGGTAAGCCTCTAATTCATAATTCTCCTGCCTCCTCTCCCAAGTGCTGAGATTACAGGTATGTACCTTGTGTACAGGCCTGACCTAGAGTTTCTTTTGTGTGTATGATTTGTATGTGTGCTTATGAGAGTGTTGGAGAGGAACGTGTGGATCCCCGTCTTGCCCTCTCCTTTTGTTAAACATCACAGCCACACTTCTATAACAAAAACAGCTTAACAAGAGAAAGTAACAAATACTTTTTTAATGTTTTGGCTCTGTTTTGGGTTTTGAATTTATTCTTGCTCAACTTGCTTTCTCGTTTGAGCCATAGCCATACCTCTAACTGTGATTTTTTTTGGGGGGGGGGGTGGGTAAGTAGGTCCTGGGGCTTGGAACTCAGAGCCTGCATGTTGTCCCCAAGCTTTTTGTCAGGCCTTTAAAAAAAAAAATTGGAGATAAGAGACTTGTAGACTTCTCTGCTTGAGTTGGCTTCAAACCATGATCCTCAGATGTCAGCCTCCTGAATAGCTGGGATTACAGGCGTGAGGCACTCACCTCTAGCCCTGCTTTCTACTGGTTATTTTGGAAGAGGGAGATTTGCAGATTTTTCTGCTTAGGTTGGCTTCAAATCAGGATCCTTGGGATCTAAGTCTCCTAAGTAGCTAGGATTACAGATGTGAACCATCAGCACCTAGCTGTGAGTTGATGAAAAAGAAGACCGTCATACAGAAATGCAGTTGGACAACAGGTGTGGTGTAGTGCTAATGGACTTCGGTGGGGAGAGGCAAGGCGCATCTATTCACATTCTTCACGTGCAGCTTGCGGCTGCACTCCTGGAACTGGAGAAAGTCTCATGACCTTGGTCAGGAAATGCCTTTGGAAAGGCAGGCAGGGTCTTAAGACCTTGGTCAGAACATGTCTTTATGGCCTGTGCTCACACAGAGAGATGGGAGATAGAGTAACCTTTTAGGTTCTATGACTGGCTTTGAAGGAGGGGATCCTAGATTTCTACCTTGAGAAAGACAGATTCTGGTTTCCATGGCTGGCCTTACAGAACAAGGAGACCAGAGAACCAGAGAAAGTCTGTTGGGGTATTGTTTTCTGAACCTCAACAAGAGAAGCAGAGTGTTTGCATGTGGGGTGGGGGAAGGGGGCTTCTTGTCCCTCTGGAGCCCTCTTGTCACTGTGGCCAAATGAAGTGTTCACTCTGGGGCCCTCCCACTTCCCCAGGCTAATTACATGCTTCTTTAATGAAAGGAAATCGCTTCTCAGCTGAGCTGGGAAACCCAAGTCCCCAGTGCCCTCTCTTCGTGGGTATCATGGGAAGGGTAGGAAGAGAAGCAGCTGCTCCACTCTGTGCCATCTCTGCCCTCTATGAGGGTGCCCAGCCCAGTCTGGGACAAGGGGTGTTTGCCTCTGCACATGGGCCATGGATGTTTCTAGAGAACCCAGCCAAAGGATGAGAAACAGGCTGGGTATCTGAAAGGCCACAGAGAAAGTCAAGTTCTTATTCCCAGCCCCTCAGCTGCTGCCTGGTGGTGAGTAGGAGTGTGGCTGCCCCCTACCCCTGCTGTGTCCAGCTGCTGGGGACAGAGCTGGCCTCTTCAGGCTTGGGGAGGGGTGTGAAACACAGCGGGGAGCAGGCTGAGATTGGCTAGAGTCCCAGGATTGGGCTGCAGGGAGGCTCTTCCTCTCCCGCCAGGCAGGGCTTCCCTGTACAGTCCCTGGGACATGATTCTAGAAGAGCCATGTGGGGTTATAGGTGAGGGGACATGGGGAGCAGTTATGGGGGCAGGAAACAGCTGGCTGCTGCTTCCCTAGGGGGGTGACTCACCAAACTTTTCAGGATGTCAGGGTTAGAGGTACCTTTCCTCTTCCAGAGAAAGAGAGGGGCGAGCAGTCAGCAACAGCACCTGCAAGGGGAGGATGACCTTTAAGGTCACAGAGATGCTGAAGTGGCTCTAGTACAGGTGAAATGTACACTTTAAAGGGACATTTGATTTTTCTTTTTTTTGGGGGGGGGTCCGGTCGTGGGGCCTGAACTCTGGGCCTGGGCGCTGTCCCTCAGCTCTTCTGCTCAAGGCTAGCGCTCTACCACTTGAGCCACAGCGCCACTTCTGGCTTTTTTTCCTTTTGCTTATGTGGTGCTGAGGAATCGAACCCAGGGCCTCATGCATGCAAGGCAAGCGCTGTACCACTGAGCCACCTTCCCAGCCCCGGGACATTTGATGTATATCCTGCCCCTCCCACTTTTTAACTGTGGGTTCCTGGTAAGGCACTTCATCTTGCTGAGATTCCCCCACCCCCCTCCCTCCCTCTCTCTCTGTTCTAGTTCTGGGGCTTGAACTCAGAGTCTAGGTGTTATCCTGGGCTTTACCACTTGAGCTCCACTTCTGGCTTTTCACTGGTCAATTGGAGATAGGAGTCTCATGAACTTTCCTGCCCAATCTGGCTTCAAACAGAGATTCTCAGATCTCAGCCTACTGAGTAGCTAGGATTACAGGCTTGAATCACCAACTCTTAATCTGTAATCTGAATCGTTTTCATAGGAGTAAACAAATAAAATAGTAACTGTATGAAGTTCTTGACTCCCAGCAGCTCCTGAGTAGATACGTGTGCCCCTCCCTGCCTCCCTCTTAAGGGTAAGCTAAGGAGTCCTAGATAATGGGGGAGGGAGGCAGATGGTGGGGAGCTGATTAGTGCTGACATTTGGAAGGCCCCTGGTCTAGAGGAAGCCCTGGGGTGGGTGGGAGACGTGGCAGCAGGGTGATGAGCAGTGAGCCACTGGGTGAGATGCACACACCTCTCTGCGTGTACTTTGTGCCTACAAGCAGAGTACGGGCTGTTTCTCCTGTCTTGGAGCAAGCTTTCTCCTGCTTCATGGAAGGCCTGGGTTGGACAGTGTTGTCCCTCTTTGGAATGCTGCTGGTACACTCTAGTCAGAAAACTGTCCTCGGGCCCACGCCCGTGCAAGCCATCCACCAACCACCTCTCCCTCCACATTCCAAACCCTAAACAGCCAAAATTGCCTTCCAGAAAGTGCCTGGCCTTACACTGCCCTCCACCCAGGGCTGCCTTTGATCTCACCAAAGATGTTTAACCTTTCGATCCCATTGCTGGACTGTCCCCAGCCACAAGTTGCCTGAGAAGAGAGGTTCCACCCTCTTCCATTGCTCCCTTTGCATCTCTCTGGAAGAGAAGGGACTCGAGGCTCTTGACTTTGTTCTCGGTTCTCATCTACCCTTCCTGCCCCAGATCCCGCCCAGCTCCCAAGCTCCTCTGGGTTCCATCCGGAGCCAGGGATATGGCTGGGAACAGCCCTAGATCTTTAAAGCCCTTAGTGAGAGTAGTTGGAAGGGTCAAATTCCCCTGCCTTCCAGAATGCTGAGTCCCTGCCAGGTCTCTCTCCCATCATCCTTTGAGCTCCTGGTCTTGTGTGGGGGTGTGGATAGTGGAGACAGAAGGATGAGGAGGAAGGAGAAGGGCTTCCCTTTGGATGAGGCATTCCCAGCCCCTCAAGGACCCTCTAGCTCTCATGACATACTTGTGTTCTGTTCTAAGCCTCTTTGTATCTATCATCATCATCATCTTTCCCGCTAGACATAGTGATATTCTTTCCCACCAAATTAATTACTCCCAAAGTGATCTTTCAAACTGTAAATTGCATCCTGTCTCATCTCTGGTTGCCCCTTCTTTTTTTTTTTTTTAAATTTTTTTTTGGGTCCGATCGTGGGCCTGAACTCTGGGTCTGGGCGCTGTCCCTCAGCTCTTCAGCTCAAGGCTAGCGCTCTACCACTGGAGCCCCAGCGCCACTTCCAGCTTTTTTCTTTCTGCTTATGTGGTGCTGAGGAATCGAACCCAGGGCCTCTAGCATGCAAGGCAAGCGCTCTACCACTGAGCCACCTTCCCAGCCCCTCTGGTTGCCCCTTCTAATACCTTTCCTGTTGTAGGAGAATGAAAGTCACACGATCTGGTTTCTGCCCACTTGTCTGACTCCCTTTCTACCTCCCTCCCTCTAACTCGCTTTCTTCCTGGCACTCACCCATTGTGCCTGCTGGTCCTGTCTCAGGGCCTTTGCATTTGCTGAGTCTTCTTCCTGATGCTTTCCTCTGGGATCTTCCTAGGGTAGGATCCTCACTTCTCAGATAAGCTCTCTTGTGTGACTTTCAAGGTCCTCCCTCCCTGAACCTCTTGACTTCTTTCATAGACATCTGACTTTTTTTTTTTTTTTTTAAATCATGGGACTTGAACTCTAGGCCTAGGCGCTGTCTCTGAGCTCTTCAGCACAAGGCTAGCTCTCTACCACTTGAGCTACAGCAGCACTTCTGGTTTTCTGAATGGTTTATTGGAGATAAGAGTCTCATGGACTTTCCTGCTTGGGCTGGCTTTGAATCATGATCCTCAGATCTCAGCCTCCTGAGTAGCTATAATTACAGGCGTGGGCCACCGGTGCCCAGCATCTGTCATTCTTCAGTAGTGAGTATGAGTGATTATCTACAATATCTACTCCAAGACAAAGACCTCACCTGCCTGCTTCTCTAACAAATATTTTGCTAGGTGATAAATGAACCTCCTTAAGATTACAGGACAGCATGCGGGCCTTGAAGACCAGAAAACCAGGTATGAATCTGTACCCCAGCTTTACCAGATGTGGGCCATGGGACAATTTGTTTGGCTTCTTTGAATTTTTCTTTTCTTCATCTGTAAAAGAGAAATGTTTCCACTTAGTTTCGCAAGAGTGTGGTGAGGTTAAGAGAATTGTACAAAAGCACAAAATAGATATGGACACAGCAGTAGCTTAAAATTAAGCCCATATCCTTATCCAAAGAGAGCAAAGCCCAGCCTGGGTGCTGTTACACACTAATCTCCATCCCTCTGATCAACCTCGCCTTGCTTTTCATTTAAGGATGCTGAAACTCGAGGCAGCTTTGATGCTGAGATAACAGAACCCACCCCCACTCCCCCACCCCCCACCCGCCCCGTCGTCCACGCCACTGCTGGTTCCCTGTGGTTCATGAGGGACAGGTTTTGTTTTGTTTCTTAACTTTTTTTTTCAAGGTAGGGATTACATTTTTAAATGGTTAGGAAAAATTAAAAAATGACAGGGCTAAAGGAAGACTTTCAGACACATAAATATTATTGGGAACTCTTCCCCACCCCCACCCCCCTCTACAGGGGTTTGAACTCAAGGCCTGGGCACTATCCCTGAGCCTTTTTGCTCAAAGCTGATCCTCTACTACTTGAGCCACAGCTCCACTTCTGGATTTTTGGTGATTAATTGGAGATAAGAGTCTCATAGACTTTCCTGCCCAGGCCGCCTTTGAATGTCAATCCTTAGATCTTAGTCTCTTAAATAGGATTGCAGATCTGAGCATGCTGCTCAGGTCTTAGAAGTTTTAATAGTTCATAAATAAAATTGCCTTAGAATCAACCTTTACTTCTATATGATCCAAGGCTGCTTCTGTGATACAAACACAGTCCGTCGTGACAGAGACCACGTGGCTCTGGAAGACACCCACCGTCTGACTCTTTAGGGAAGAAGCATGTGGATTATGGATGATCCCAAAAAGAAAGGGGCTGCACAGTGGCAAGGAGGGGCGGGAGGGCCCAGGGGATGGTTCCCCTTCCAGAACTTGCTGCTGGCTGCCTGCTTTGAGAGGTCTTGTTTCACCCCTGGCCTCAGAGCCAGTGCCAATCTCCTTGAGCCCAGGGGTGGTTCAGGAGGCAGCCCAGCTCCTGGAGAAGGGCCCCAAGAGTCCCTGCCAGACCCCCTTGTGATGCTGCAGCCAGGCTTGCCTCCCTTTCCCCTGAGCTTGCTTTTCATTACAAGGTAGAGGGTGGAGTGTCAAAGTGGCTACACTGGGGACATCAAATGCCCAAGACAAAGGTGACCCGCCCAAGGGAGGAGCCCTCTGAACCCCGTCTTCTCCCAGAGGCTGCTTCACATCCGCCAGGCCGGCCTGTGTGGGAGGGCGGGCTGCAGACCTCCGGCGGCCAGTAGAGTATTCTTAGGGCAAACACGAGAGCTAGTGGCTTCAGGGAGGTGGGAAGCCACTCCTAATGACAGGCCTCTCTCCCCCTGGAGAGTTTATAACCACCTTCTGTGTGGCAGAGCGCCAGGCTTGATGGGGTCGGCAACATGGACAGAGGCTGCTAGTGGCCTCAGGGGCGGGGATGTGTCTGTTCATGGCAGTAGAGAAGAAGGGACAATAATCAAAATGTAAATCACAGGCTCTCTCCTCACCAAGGCCAGTGAGCTGGGGATGAACTGGACACAGAGGGCAGGAGGGAGCACTAGCTACTGCACTAGGTGCAGGGGTGAGGTACCGTGTAGAGGCCTGGTACTCACCAGCTGTCCCCACCTTCTCCTTGGCCTTCTCCCTCCCTGTGTAGGGAGTCTGGAGTGCTGGGGCCATGCCCTAACCCTGTCTTGCTCACACTAAAGAAAAAGGGCCCTTTGCTAAAGACAATGTGTGTGTGTGTGTGTGTGTGTGTGTGTGTGTGTGTGTGTGTGTGTGTGTGTTGGTACTGAGGCTTGAATTCAGGGCCAGGGCACTGTCCATTAGGCTTTTTTTTTTTTTTGCTCAAGGCTGGTGCTCTACAGTTTGAACCACAGCTCCACTACTAGCTTTTTGCTAGTTGATTGGAGATAAGAGTTTCATGGACTTTTCTGCCCAGGCTGGTTTTCAATCCTCAGATCTCAGTCCACTGAGTAGCTAGGATTACAGGCATGAGCTGCCAGTGCCCAGCCTACCAAAGAGTTCTCCCTTTTTTTTTGTTTTTGTTTTGTTTTTTGTTTTATTATGAAAGTACTGTACAGAGGGGTTACAATTACTTGGGCAAGATAATGAGTACATTTCTTATCAAGCATTGCAGCCTCCTCCTTTGTTTCCCCTTCCCATCCCTTCCCATCCTCCCCCTTGTTTGTTCATTTTTATTGGTCAGTCGTGGGGCTTGAACTTTAGGCCTGGGCGCTGTCCCTGAGCTCTTCAGCTCAAGGCTAGCACTCTACCACTTGAGCCACAATGCCATTTCCGCCCTTTTCTGTTTAGGTAGTGTTGAGGAATTGAACCCAGGGTCTCATGCATGCAAGGCAAGGACTCTACCACTGAGCCACCTTCCCAGCCCTTCCTTCTTAGGAAGCAGAGATGGAAACTTTTCCTGTCTTAACTGTTCCCACATCCAAGTACTCAGCAGCCTCTGTCCCCTTGGGTCCCCTTAGAAGTAAACCCAGTCAGAGGCCAGAGGGCAAGGCCAGGCTGTAATGCTATCTGCCCTGTGGCCCCAGCAGTGGGACTGACACCTGTCTCTCAAGGCCACTGCAATTGCCAAATGACATACTGCATACAAAACCACTTTGAAAACCACTCATGGGGATGAACTCTGATCTTTGTGCCAATCTAGGAGCTGTGAGAGGATCTCCCATGAGGACCCATCATCTCACAAATGAAACTCTGCTCCCATCCCTGGGAGCCTCCACTTCTCTGTGAGTTCCCATTTTGGTCTGGGCCTGAGTCTCTCTAACAGGGCTTAGTCTTCCTGATTTAGCCCTGGCCAATAGACTGAGGTAGGGTCAGCTTCCCACCAAACCCAGTTCTGCAGCTTCTCAGGGCTCCTCAGAGAGACCCTTAGAACAGGGAGGTAAAGTTCTAGAAATACCTGTGCAATCTCCAGGAAGCTCAGTGCAAAGGGAGTGGGCCCTGGGTTCTAGACTAGCCCCACCCCTTTCTGACCTAGGAGTTATCTGTCTCCTGTTCTCCAAGGTTGTACCCTATAAAACAGAATGGATGTCCTTCTCAGAGTGACCAGGACCAAAGGGAAGAGGTTGCTAATGAAAGCATTTTGACATGGTGTCGCTAGTTTTATGGCACAGAGAATTAAGCAAGAAGCAGATACAGATCTGCAGTATAATGGGGACAGAAACAGGTGTTGGACCTGAGCTAGGGAGAAGGGGAACAGGGAAGAAAGGGTGGGAGCTAGGGACAGGGGAGAAACAATTACTAAATGCTCTGTGTCAGGTAACAAACTAAGAGCACTCTGATGTGCGCACACACACACACACACACACACACACACACACACGATCTGAGATGTGTGCTGTCAATCCCACAGAGGGAGCAAGCCAATCTCACAGAGGCAGGAAGTTGCCCGGATGGCCAATAAGGGCAGAACCAGCTAGCCAGCTGGTCTACCTGACTCTGAGTCTGAGACCTGCGAATCCCCTTGGTCTCTAGAGTACCTATGTCGAGTGGAAACATAGGGTAGGAGAAGAGTCAGCTCCAGCGGGGCACGTGAGATGGGAGGGGGAGGTGGAGGCAGAGTATCTCTGGTTGTCTCACCTCTGACCCCGTGCCTACTGTGCAATCCCTAGGTACCTTCTCAGTGCACCTGGTAAGTGCACCTGGTAAAAGTGACTGCCAGCTGCCAGCAGTGGACAAGGTTCATATGATTTGCAGTGAAGGGACACATCCCTTGGCCACTGGGCCAGAGGGTGTCTAGTCACTATTTGTGGGTGTTCCAGTCCTCTTTCCTAGCCCAGGTGCCCAGCATGGCACCACCCACCACTGCTTCTTTTCCTCTAGTGTCCTTGTCCAGCCACCTGGGCCACTACCTTCCAGAAGCCTGGGGATTGGTTGTGAAAAAGTTGTGCCATACCCTGCAGCACAATCTAGTTATTAATTACTCACTTGCTTATTATCTCAAGCATTGCATCAGGACCGTGAGAATGGCTTTATAGTATCAGCCCCCCTCTCTCCCCCAACACACACACAGGGCCAGGTAGCAAATCCTGCCAGTTACTCCAGCCCCAGCCGATCTCACACAACCCTGGTCCATTCCAGCCATTCCTTTCAGAATAGAAAAGTTGCTCACCCAGAAGGATCCTCAATCTCATAGGACACTCCCCTCCCAAGATGGGGACTGTCTCATTCATTTGTTACCTCTGTTTTAACTTGTTCTGTCCTGAAATATCTACAGCTCGAGTGGTCATCTATAAGAGAGATTGCAGATTTGATGCCTTACCTCAGATGCTCTGGTAAGTTCCTCTGCGAATCTGACTCTTATACATCCTGACTCACATCCAGTAGAGTACATATCCTGGAAACAGTTAATGGTGGGGGATGATGAGTTGTTCCGTGTGTGTGTGTGTGTGTGTGTGTGTGTGTGTGTGTGTGTGTGTGCACGCACATGCACATGTACACCAATCCTGGGGCTTGAATTGAGGGCTTGGGCACTGTCCCTGAGATTTTGTGCTCAAGGCTAGTGCTCTACCACTTGAGCCACAGCTCTGCTGCCACCTCTCTGCCAGGTGGTTAACTGGGGATAAGAGTCTCATGGACTTTCCTACCCTGGCCAGCTTCAAACTTCAGTGCTCAGATCTCAGCCCCGTGAGTAGCTAGGATTACAGGTGGGAGCCACCAGTGCTCAGCAACTTGTTTGGCTTTTATTTCTGCAATGCAGACTGGGGAGAGTGGGAATGAAATCTGGGGCTTCTCCTTACACCCTTCTGCCCTCTGCTTGACCCCTCTATTTTTCCCACTCTGAAGACTGTGGGTCCAAGCCAGCAATCACACAGAATCCCTCTGAGCTCCTCAGCCTCCTGGTGTGGGCTCTGTCTGGGCCTGCCGCTGTCACACACAACGGAGGTACAGAGCTGAGAGTGTGGCAATGGTAGCCCTCCCTGGGCTGCCAGGCAGAAAGCTTAGGGCTCTTGTGGGCACACCCAGATGAGGGGGCCCTAGGTTCTCACTTGCTTCAGATTTGTCCCTTGGGCAAGTTATGTGACCTCAGCGTCTCCATCTTTAAAAGGAGGTGGCACCTGCCTACCTTCAAGGTACTTGTGAGAATCAAACCAATGATGTCTTTGAAAGTGCTGGTAAGCCGCTAAGTATAGCACAGAAGCGAGTAATTATTATTCTCCCTTTCCAGCATCCTGGCTGCAAAGCCCCAGCTTAGAACTCCTCCACTCTGCCTGGCTACCTTTGGTCTGTCCTGCTGAACTCTGAGCATTTCCTACCACCAGAGTTGTTTTTCAGTCTTGAGATGTTTGTACTTGCTGACAATGTGGCTGGATCACTTTTGTGTGTGTATATGTGCTGGTGCTGGGGCTTGAGTTTAGAGCCTGGGCCGTGGCCCTTGGCTTTTTTGCTATCCCACTTGAGCTGAAGCTCCACTTCTGGCTTCTTGGAGGTTGATTGGAGATAAGTCTCACAACCAAATATTGCTGGCTTATATCTATGATCCTAACTACTCAGGAGACTGAGATCTGAAGATCATAGTTTGAAGCCATCCAGGGCAGGAAAGCTCAAGGACAGTGCCCAGGCCCTAAGTTCAAGCCCCACAATCAAAAATTTAAAAAATTTTAGCTGGGCGCCAGTGGCTTATGCCTGTAATCCTAGCTACTCAGGAGGCTGAGATCTGAGGATGACGGTTCAAAGCCAGCCCAAGCAGGAAAGTCCTGTGAGATTCTTATCTCCAGTTAACCACCAGAAAACCAGAAGTGTGCCGAATAGCTCAGGGACAGTGTTCAGGCCCAGAGTTCAAGCTCCACAACCAACAAAAAATAATAAATAAATAAAATTAAAAAGTCTCTTAGACTTTCCTGCCCAGGATGGCTTTGAATTTTGATACACAGATCTCAGCCTCCTGAGTTGCTAGAATTACAGATGTGAGCCACCAGCACCTGGCTAGATCACTTTTGGTCAGTTCTTGGGGCCACTGGAACCAGAAACTAGGTCCTGGTGTTCTTAGTATGGCCTCACATTTAGGATTCCATAGAGAAGACAGACTGAAGAAAGGTGCTCTAGGACCTTCGTTGAAGAACATTATTTATTTATATTTGTTTTTGTTGGTCATGGGGCTTTAACTCTGGGCCTGGGCATTGTCCCTCAACTCTTCAGCTCAATGCGAGTGCTTTACCACTTGAGCCTCAGCGCCACTTCCAGCTTTTCCTGTTTATGTGGTGCTGAGGAATCGAACCCTAGGTCTCATATATGCGAGGCAAGCACTCTACCACTTTGCCATCTTCTCAGCCCTGAAGAACATTATATATGTAGCAGCCTGTGTTCTTTCCCCCAAAAAGCTTTCTCTATCAAAAATGAGTTATTGGCAGGCGTAAAGTTACCCTAGTCTTACACTAAGCCTGCTTTGTGCTTGTTATTTAGTATGTGTGAGTCGGGAGAGAAAAGAATGATTGGATGCACCTCTGTGAGCCACACTGGGTCTGTCTGATTCGAGAGCCCACACAGTTTTTCCCCATAGCACGCAGCCTCCCGGTGAGAGTCCCTTGGGGGTGTGGAGCTGGCAGAGCTCTGTCGCCTCTGGCTGTCCCTCCTCATTCTCCAAACCCACCAGTAGTTAGCTTAGTCTGGCAGTTAGCCCCTCAGGCAGTCTAAACTCCAGTAGAATGGCAGCATTCACAGCACACAATCACCTCTCTGCTCCAGGCATTTCAGAAAGCAGCGGGGTCACTCGGTGTCTTTCCCACTTAGAGACCCACAGGGAGGGTGGTGCTCCTGAAACTTGAGGTGGGAAGGAGATCCAATTACCTTCCACGCTTTTGTCTTGCAGGCCTTGAAGGGGTTTCATCTAGCCTCTAATCCCAATTCCAGTGCTCCTGTTAAATTAGCTACAGGTAATTCAGTGGTAGGTGTATGCCTAACAAGTAGAAGAGCCTGGGTTCTATCTCCAGCACTGACCAAAAAGAAGGAGGGAAGGAAGGGAGGGAGGGAGGGAAAAAGAAAAGAGGAAAGAAGGAAGGGAGAAAGGGAGGAGGGAAGGAAGGAGGGGAGCTAGGGTACTGGGTTTATCTAGTCTCCCCCTTGCCTGGATGACTCAAAGACCAAAGTGTCCCCTACCTGCCGCATCTCTGCTTGAAACCACTTGGGACTTACCTCCCTCCTGTCCCCTTAGATGTCATCTTCCCTGTCTTGTGCTGTGATTGGTTCTCTATGTCTCAGCTATTTTTTCTCAACATCATGGAAAAGCCCAGAACTTTCTGAAGCAGGAATGGGCTCAGTTGGGTATGTTTTTTAAATTTTTTATTGTTCTTGTAAAGGTGATACGCAGAGGGTTTACAGTTATATAAGTCAGATAATGAGTACATTTCTTTTTGGACAATGTCACCTGGATCTTTTTTTTTTTTTTTTTTTTGGTCATGGGGCCTGAACTCTGGGTGCTGTCCCTGAGCTCCTCAGCTCAAGGCTAGCGCTTTACCACTTGAGCCATAGCACCACTGCCCGCTTTTTCTGCTTATGTGGTGCTGAGTAGTTGAACCTATGGCTTCATGCATGCAAGGCAAGCACTCTACCACTGAGCCACCTTCCCAGCCCCTCACCTGGATCTTTTAAAAAAAAATGAATTAACTGATTAATTTTTGTGCGAGTACTAGGGCTTGAACTCAAGGCCTGGGCACTATCCCTTAGCTTTTTACCTCAAGGTTGAGTCATACCTCTACCTCAGTTGAGCCGTACCTCTACTTCCAGTTTTTTTGGTGGTTCATTGGAGATAAGAGTTTCATGGACTCTTCTGCCCTGGCTGGCTTCAAACTGCAGTCCTCAGATCTCAGCCTCCTGAGTAGCTAGGATTATAGGCCTGAGCCACCAGTGCCTGGATCATGTCATTTTTTTTTCATGACATAATTTTTAATGGCAACATAGTGTTTGTGTGGAGTTGATACAATATGCTTAGTCTATGGTTCATCCTGCACTTAAAATTTTTTTCTAGGGCTGGGAAGGTGGCTCAGTGGTAGAGCGCTTGCCTTGCATGCCTGAGGCCTTGGGTTCGATTCCTCAGCACTACATAAGCAGAAAAAGTAGGAAGTGGCGAGTGGCTCAAGTAGTAGAGTACTAGTCTTGAGCTGAATAGCTGAGGGACAGTACCCAAACCAGAGTTCAGGCCCCATGACTGACAAAAAAAAAAAATCTAGCTGGGCATTGGTGGCTCACACTTACAATCCTAGCTACTCAGGAGGCTGAGGGATCTGAGGATCACAGTCCAAAGTCAGCTCAGGAAGGAAAGTTCATGAGACTCCTATCTCCAATTAAGCACAATAAAAGCCAGAAGTGGTGATGTGGTTCAAAGTAGTAGAGCACCAACCTTGAGCAAAGTTAGGGACATCACCCAGACCCTGAGTTCAAGCCCCATGACTGACCAAAAAAAAAAAAATGATGGAAGTGGACACCTATGGCTCACACCTGTAATCCTAGCTATGCAAGAGAGATCTATAGGATCAGCTTTCAAAGCCTGCCTGGACAGAAAAGTCTGCTAGACACCATTTCCAAAATAACCAGCAAAAAGCAGGGCTAAAGATGTCACTCAAGGGGCTGGGAAGGTGGCTCAGTGGTAGAGCACTTGCCTGGCATGCATGAGGCCCTGGGTTTGATTCCTCAGCACCACATAAGAAAAAAGAAAAAAGCTGGACGTGGCACTCTGGCTCAAGTGGAAGAGTGCTAGCCTTGAGCTGAAGAGCTGAGGGACAGCGCCCAGGCCCAGAGTTCAGGCCCCACGACCGGACCCCCCCCCCCAAAAAAAAAAGATGTCACTCAAGTGGTAAAGTACCAGCCTAGCAAGCAAGCAAAGCAAGCAAGGCCCTGAGTTCAAGTCCTGGTACTGGCAAAAATGGTCAGAGGAACATCTCTTACATTCTTACATATTTCTTTTTTTTGTTGTTGTTGGCCGTGGGGCTTGAACTCTGGGCCTGGGCGCTGTCCCTCAGCTCTTCAGCTCAAGGCGAGCGCTCCACCACTTGAGCCACAGCGCCACTTCCGGTTTTCTGATGGTTTATTGGAGATAGGAGTCTCACGGTCTCTCCTGCCCGGGCTGGCTTTGAACCGTGATCCTCAGATCTCAGCCTCCTGAGTAGCTAGGATTACAGGCGTGAGCCACCAGCACCCGGCACATTCTTACATATTTCTGATACATTTATCCCTCATTCTTTTGCTATAAGAAAAATGTCAGAAATGGAATTGCTGTGTCCAGGAGATCCAGACCTCCTCCTTCCAAGTCCACAGACTGCATTTGGCCCTCATGCAGGTCCTAATGCTTAAAGAGACTGATTTCTCGGGGGCAGGGTGAGAGAAGCAAAGAAGTCTTGACATGGAGCACAGCCCTTAGATCATGGAGATGGTGAGAGGAGATGAGAACATCAGAGGAACTCCAGGTCCTCCGTGGCTTCTCGGCCTTCTGGGAGGTCAAGCAGCCCCAGCTGGGTATCTTATCTCTGTAGAATGAGGAGGATGCTTGCGCTGAGCCCAAGGATAATGGGGAGAGGTTGGGGTGGGGGTGGAGCAGAAGCTGCTAATGCATTTTGCCAGACTATTAGCAGTTCCCCAAGGATGGCCTTGATCCTCACGTCATCCCCCATTTCCTAGAAGTGGGAAGTGGTCATGGAGGAAGGTGTGTGTGTGTGTGTGTGTGTGTGTGTGTGTGTGTGTGTGTGTGTGTGTGTGTGTGTGTGTGTGTGTGTGTGTATGGTCAAGAATGGAGGGTAGAAGGGAAAGGGCCATGAAGATTTTCCCATAATTGATTTAAAGAACCAAGGTCCATAGAAGTCTCTATTTGTTCCAAAGGACACAGCCTTTGTGTGTGTGTGTGTGTGTGTGTGTGTGTGTGTGTGTGTGTGTGTGTGTGTGTGTGTGTGTGTCTGGTCGTGGGGCCTGAACTCTGGGCCTGGGCGCTGTCCCTCAGCTCTAGGTTAGCGCTCTACCACTTGAGCCACAGCGCCACTTCTGGCTTTTTTCTTTTTGCTTATGTGGTGCTGAGGAATCAAACCCAGGGCCTTAGGCATGCAAGGCAAGCGCTCTACCACTGAGCCACCTTCCCAGCCCAGACACAGACTTTTATGAAGGGAGCAGTATGGGTATTAGCTAGGATGTGGTTGTGCCTTTTTCTCTTAGACTCTGAAGCTCCTGGCAAGGCTAGATGAAGATTGCTAGTCTCAATTGGTGGCTAGAAGTAGAGCTGTGGTCAAGTGGTAGAGTGTCAGCCTTCAGCGGAAAAAGTTAAGGAGAGTTCGAGGCCCTGAATTAAAGTCCTAGTACCAGTGCCCACACATGCGCGTGCACACACACACACACACACACACACACTCAAAGATTGCCTGATTTTCAGAGCCTAGTAGCTGGATTTCCATGTTGGTTATAGTTGAAGAAAAGAGACTCAACTGGGAAAGTACTTCAATTTCTTTATCTAAAAACGGTACCTCTCTGTAGAGTTTGCTGTAGGGATCCAAGGAGATAATTCCAGGGAAAGCATGGAAACAATAGTACAATCTATAATGATTAACTATTATTACTACCTGAGGAGGCCACATTGATAAAATAGGGGAGGTTTCCAGAGGGACAATGGACAGGGATAATGCATCTGTTGGCCTGTTTGTTTATTTATTCATCTAGGACAAAGTGTGTGTGGGGGTGTGGGGGTGTGTATAGGCCAAGCTGGCCTTAAATTCATGATTTCCCTGCTTGCCTTAGCCCTCTATGTGCTGGGATTGCCAGTGAGCAGCACATCTATCCACCTGAGAAGGCTGGGAAAGGAACGTTGTCTTCACTGGGGAGCGTGTCCATGTGGTTGTTGGAGTGGCACACTGCTGAGCTGGGGCTGGGATCTCACACCTGCTTGTCTGCTCATTCTCGGGTGCTTTCTACTCCTCTTCCCTGTGTTTCAAGGCATAAGGTAGATGGGGTGCTGGAGGGAGAGAGAGAAGGCTCCTCAGTTTTCTGAGGTGGGACAACTCTCTCCTGCTCCCTGTGTTCTTTCTCAAGCCTGGAAAATACCACTGTCCACCCTCAGCTGGCTCTGTAATTTTCCAACTGACCCAGAAATCCCCGAGTCCTCCTCTTTTTTCTGGGGCAAAGGGGACACCCACTGAGGGACCCAGGACTCCACCCTCATCTTTCTGCTGGCCCCAAGTGAGTATGCCACCGATTTAGGAACGCTAGGGTCCCTAGCTGGGGTGTGTATGTATGTGTACGTGTATGTGTGCGCGCCTCCCAGGGAGGCTATGCAGAGATGGTTTTCAAGTTTGACTTGTTTTGTGACTCAGAAAGCCCATTCTCGACTTCTCTCTCTGCTCACTCCTGCAGCCACTCTCCCCATGACCACCAGGACTCCACCTTCTCCCTCTCCCTTCCGGGTCTCCCTTTCTGCTTAGGCTCTCTGCTTCATAGCCGGAGGTGACTTTAAGGATGATCTGGTTAACTCTTCCTTCAGAGGCCCAGAACATGGAAAAGACTTTTCCCACATCACACAGCTGGTTGACACCGGGCTAGCTTTGGAACCTAGTGTCCTGGTGTCCAACCAGGTCCTCTTGCAAGGGCATCTCCTAGGTTTTTGTAGTGCAGATAGTTTTTTTTTTTTTTTGGTTGGTCGTGGGGCTTGAACTCTGGGCCTGGGCGCTGTCCCTCAGCTCTTCAGCTCAAGGGGAGCGCTCCACCACTTGAGCTACAGCGCCACTTCCTGTTTTCTGGTGGTTTATTGGAGATAGGAGTCTCACAGTCTTTCCTGCCCGGGCTGGCTTTGAACCACGATCCTCAAATCTCAGCCTCCTGAGTAGCTAGGATTACAGGCGGGAGCCACCAGCACCTGGCATAGTGCAGATAGTTCTAGGGCTCCACTCCACTCCAAGTGCTTGCACGCTCAAGTCCCATACAACAAGACGGAGTACTTGCATCTAACCTTAAAGTCCTCTGGACTTCAGATCAACTCTAGATGACTCTAATACCTAATATGATTTGTAAATATTTGTTGGTTCTTTTGTACGAAGGTACTGGGGCTTGAACTCTGTGACTCATGCTGTTGCTTAGCTTTTACAGACAAGGCTGGCACTCTACCACTTGAGCTACCTCCACTTCTAGCTTTTTTGCTGGTTAATTAAAGATTAGAGTCTTACCAACTTTTCTGTCCAGTTTGGCTCTGAACTGCCATTGGCAGATCTCAGACTCCTGAGTAACTAGGATTATAGGTGTGGGCTACCAGTGCTGGGCATGAATATTTGTTAGACTGCATGTTTTTTAGGAAATACTAACAAGTCAAATATAAAGTCTGTACATGTTCACACACAGAGGCAACCCAAACCATTCTTACATAGTACACATCAACACTGGCATGGCTTTCTCCCTAATATTTGTGTGATTAGGTGAATCCCCACTGCTCAGACCCACAGATACACAGGGCTTCTCCACTCAGATAAAATGCCCAAGGAAGAAACAGACACAATGGCCCCCACCCTGGAACCATCCTAGGACTCCAATTATCTGCCTCCCACCTGCTGGGCACCCAGCTGTCAGATACATTCTGGAAACAGGTACTTGTTGGAACATTGTTCAACAGCAGATACAGGGAACATTTTAGTCTTCTATAAGCCTTGGGTAGCCTGTAATCCTAGCTAGTCAGGAGCCTGAGAGCTGAAGATCGCAGTTCCAAGCCAGCCAGGGTAGGAAAGTCCATCAGACTCTTATCTCCAATTAATTACCAAATAAACAGAACAAAACAACGAAACACCTGGAAGTGGAGCTGTGGCTCAAATGGCCGAGTGCCAGGCAGCCTTGAATGACAGCACCCAGGCCCTGCGATCAAGCCTCAGCACTCACCCTCCCACCCGGCCCCAAGCCAAAGAGGGACAGAGTTAAGTGTATGTGTGCGTCGGGGTGAGTGACTTGGAAGAATGTGACATCTTTCAAGGGGTGGTCCTGGGAGGGTGGGGTGCCGCTGTGCGTGGGGAAGGGATAGCCGGAAGGGCCACGGTCGCAGACTGGCTCTGGAGCGTGGTGGAGGGGAGGCGCCCGGTGGGAATGGGCAGCGGGCTTTTACCTAAACGCCCGGGTGGCAGCGACAGAGGGGGCGATGCACGGCCCAAGGTAATGACAGGGCCGTCTGGGAGCCACGGGGGGGGGGGTTGTCCGTCGCGGCGGCGGCCGCCCGGGTTACAAAGACGAGCTTTGCGACCTACCGCTTTCTTCCCTCGGGTACCGGCCCCACCCCTCCACCCCCCTCGCGGCACCCCCCACCTCTGCCCCGCTCGCCCCGCCTCCCTCCTGGCAACCCCAGCGCGCATGCTCTCTCCCCCCGCCGAGTAACCTGGAGATTTAAAAGCCGCCGGCTGGCGCGCGTGGGGGCACGGAGGGGGACGAGCTGGCCCGCGCCGGCCCGGGTGACAGCGCACGCCTCGGCCAGGTAGAAGAGCGCCCCCTCCTCTCCCCGAGAGCCGGGAAGGGGGAGGTGGCCCAGCGCGGGGCCGGGCGGGGCGCTGCGGGGCCGGGCTCGGCAGGGTCGCGTGTTTTGCGCTCCGCGGGATGGGACCGCGCGCCGAGCCCCGCGCGAATCCCGGAGGAGGGCGCGGGGCTGCGGGCGCACCGGGGCGCGCCCACCCCCCTCCCCGGCTGCCGGGTGCCCGATCGGGTGCCCGCCGAAGCCCGCTTTCTTCCGTGGAGGGCGGGCTGGGTGGAGGCGCCCGGCCCCACCGAGCGTCCCAGGCCGGGCGGGGCGGCGGGGTGGGCGGGGAGCCCCGCGCCGGGCCGGGCCGGCCGGGCCGCGGGTGGGATCGGCCGCTCGCTCCCGGTGCCGTCTCCCGCGTCAGAGTTTTCTTTGGAAAGTTGCATTTATTTTCTTCCCTTGTCTAGGCTTCGGCGGAAAGGGGCAGGGTGAGTCACCGCGGCGCGCACAGCCCGGGGGTTGGGGGGAGCTGGGAAAGGGGCCCGGGGCCGGGACGTCGTGGGGGTGCTCCGGCTTCAGCCAGCTTCGGTAGAGAAAGAAAGACGGGAGGGAAGGGGGGGCCGGGCTGGGTGGATGGAGGCCGGGGTGGTGCGCTCCTGTACCCCCAATCTGCGCCTCGGCTGCCCCCCCCCCGCCCCCTGCGAAGGCAGAGCGGAGCCCGCGGTGGTCTCCGGTTTCCCCGGGAGGCCCAGGTGGGGATGGCAAACAGGTGTGCACTTGGGCGTGCCCGCGGCTTCCCGGAGCTCGGCCGGCCGCGGCGTGGCCCGGGGCAGCAGCCCGGCGGGGGGGGGGGGGGGGAGCGGAGGCTCTGTCCTGCTCCGGTGCCCGCCTCCCCTCCGGCGGTGGGGCGCCGTGAGTTACTCTTTCCTTGGACCTCTGAATCAGCCGCTTTCTTCCCATCGCGCATTGTTGACCTGTTCAAGGCCAGGGGCATTCCCCACGCTTCCTCCTTTCCCTAGGGGCCCGAGTGGGGGGGGGGAGAGGGGGAGGGAGGGGTTTGGCATGGTGGTACCTGGGGAGGACTTGTCCTTCAGCTGTTACACAGACCCAATCCCAGTAGAGCTGGGACTAAGAATAGCCCAGCTGCTACTTGCTGCCCCAAGTCTGCATGCGCCACTGCCACTAGACCAAGAGCCCAGAGTGACCCTTGCTGGGCTCCTGGAAGGTTTGCTCAGGGGTAGGGGTAGAGGTGAGCACCTACGCCCTTCCCCCCCCCCCCCCCCCCCCCCCCCCCGTCCCGCCCCAGGCTTCTGGCTTCTTTTCCTCTAGTTCTTAGTAAATCTACTTTTCAGAGCCCGGACAGGATTGGTGTTGGAGCCACTTGCCCGAAGCTTGGGGCTCAGACGGAAAGCCTGGAGAAATCCATCAAGTACCAGGTCCTGGGTAGTGAGTGGGCCATAATATGAGGTTACAGACCCTTTTGTTGGATCCATTTCATCCTCTTATTCCTTCCTTATCTCCTCTCCATCCCCCCGCCCCCCAGGCTTGTCCTGGAACCAGGACTGTTATTCTAAAAGTGCTCAGAAAACGGAGCTTGAGTCAGCCGGATGAGTCCGAAGATAAAAATACAGCTGTGGCCATATAGGCCCCAATTTTAGTGGGCGTGTGCTGGGGGCAGCTTTCCTGTGGCATCCTGAATCACCCTGAGGTCCCCAGGTGCCTCTCCTGGTGTTGGAGGAGTAGACAGGAAGCCTGGGTGGTCCCCTGTGCCCCTACCAGCCCACTGGGTTGTGGCGGATGGCATGCATGCAGGTGCCAAGTGAGACCCCCTCAGTCTGGCCTGGGCTCTGGAGAGAAAAGACAGAAAGGCAAGGAGGGTAGGTCTGAGGACCCTGGAAGTGAGGTTAACCCAGACTTTACCTTCTAGAACTTGCTAACACAAAGTGAATGAAGATTCTGACTCTGAAAGCTAGCTTTATTTAGCTATTTATGCCCATACTAGGTCTTGAACTCAGGGCTTGGGCACTGTCTCTTAGCTTTTTCCAGTTTAGGCTAGAGCTCTACCACTTGAGCCACAGCTCCACTTCCAACCTTTTTGGTGCTTAATTGTAGACAAGAGTCTCACATAATTTCCTGTCCAGTGTGGCATCGAATCGCTATCCTCAGATCTCAGCCTCCTGAGTAGCTAGGATTACAAGTGTGAGCCAGTCAGCTAGAAAGCTAGCTTTATACATGGTCATTCCACCAGCTCCTTCAGTAACTCTGCTTGAAAACTGAGGTTGGATGATAATGGTCACAACTACTGAGTGGCTTTGTTATTTATTGCCAAGATACATCAAGTAGAAATATTGCTTATAAATATGTAATTGTATAACAGTTTAAAATTATAGCTTTATTAAATAATATATGTAGAACATGTAACTATATGCCTGAGACGTAATAAGTATAGTAAGTTAGCTAGTATTAACTATCGTATCAATCACCCGTGAATGCATGGACAGCACCAGCCCAGACTTCCTTCTTGAAACAGTCTTGTTATGTAGCCTAAGCTGGCCTTGAACTTGATCCTTCCACCTCAGCCTCCTGAGTTCTAGGATTACAGGTGTCTGCTATCATGCTATCGTGGCTGGTTGGGGCCTTGTTTCCTCCTCCCACCCGCCCCCCAGGTCATAGGGCTTGAACTCAGGGTCTGGGCGCTGTGCCTGAGCTCTTTGCTCAAAGCTAGTGCTCTACGCTTTGAGCCATAGCTCCACTTCCAGTTTTCTGATGAGAGAAAGTCTCACGGACTTTCCTACTGGAAAGGTTAGATTTGAACCGGGATTCTCAGATGTCAGCCTCCTGAGTAGCTAGGATTTTCAGGCATGAGCCACCTGCTTTAAAAAAAAAAAAAAAAAAAAGTTTGTGCTTAACTTTATTTTCTTTGTTAGCCAGGGTTCCTGGACTTTGGGGAGTTGGTTCAAATACTTGAGAGTTGGCTGTGGTGAAATCGTTTGAATCCCATTTCCTCTTGTGCAACTTATTTGACTTCCGTGAGCTTCAGCTTTCTCCTCTGTAAAATGAGCATAATAGTACCCACCTCATGGTATTGCGAGATTAAATAAGCTAAGGTAGATAAACCTCTGAGCACAGTGGCCGCTTGTAAAAAGAGCTTGATAAATGTCAACTGCTCTTATTTGGCCACAATAGAGGCCATCATTGTGGTTTAGCTTAGACACCAGAGTTCTTAGCAAGGGAATGATGCCCTATATAACCATAAGAGAGCTATGAATGACACATCTGCACTTGAACTTGTGTTCCAATGGAAAGAACAAACAAGGCCTGGATATCTTATTCTCTCTCTGTCAGAATTGTGCAGAATGACGACTCCAGAGCCCTCTGCCCTGTGCCTGTCTTTCATGAGGGCTCTGTACACTTTGAAGGAGGCTGTATGCACTGATGGTGAATTTCTATCGTGAGAAGTTAAGGGCTTCTTCCTATGTAGAAAGGGTCGTTGGTATTTCCAGGAAGACTGGGGACTCTCCTCTGTCCTCCTTCCTTAGATCTTGGGATCTTTCATGCTGCACTCCCATGTCTAGAAGGAAAGCCCAGCTTAGCTTTCTTTGAACAGTCAGTGGCCCTGTTTTCTGGACAGCAAGGGTGGAGGCTGGACCAGTTGGTACCAGGCCCAGTGTCTCAAATGCTGATGCCACTTGACTCCGAGCAATAGAGCTGGAGTGTTGAGCTTTGTCCAGTGTATTAAATGTCCCTGTTGGGGGCAGGGGCTGGTGACAGAGCTATCACGGGATGGTCCTGATCTCTAGCCAGCACTTCCTGTTCAATCCTTTCTCTACTGTGTGGTCTGTCTTTCCTCCTGTGGTTGTGAGAGGCTTAATTCCGCCTCCCACCCCAGTTCTCATTGGCCTTGGTCTTTTTATCTGTAAAATGGAGATAATATCCATCTGGCAAGCTAACAGGGAGGATTTCATGTGATGTACATATTTAGCCAAGTGCCTGCCTAGATCTGGTACTCAATAGCTTTGTTTGTTCTTCTTCCTTTAACTTTGGAGGTCACTCTCTGGGAGTGGGGTAGGGACTGGGTTGAGTCAGCATGAAGTGAGTGAGAGGCAGCTTCTGGTCTCATAGCTCAGATTCCCTAGGTCACCAGACTGACTGAAGGCCCTCAGGAGCAGCTAGCCGGGGCCACAGGTCTTCTGTCCTGCTGTGTCCTCTGAGTTCCCACCCCACAAAGCCTCTCTAATTACAAGTGTACTTTGAGCTGGCAAATACTATCCAAGCTCAGAGATGAGGCAATGCAGATTTCTACTCGTGGCTCCTGTCACTAGAGAGAGCTTGCGTACCCAGGCAATTGAGGGTGATCCTGTCTGAGTTTTGGGCTCACTGGTCAGGTCATTTGGCTGATGGGATGGCCTCATCCAAAGACCTGCTGAACCCCCAACCTCAGGATCAGAAGGGCTTGCAGGGAGCTTGTGGTAAGGGAAGGACTGCAAACCACAGACCAAAGGCTCAAGTACTGTGTCCAGCCCTGAGGAGTGCTGGTTAGTGGAGCACAGATTTTGAAGGGAAAGAGGATCCTGGACAGTTTGGGTTCCATGAGGCCCAGGAGGTGGTGGCCTGGAATTCAAAGTGGATGCGGTTCAGGTGAAGGGCAAAGGCGGTCAGGATGGGGAAATAAAGGCAGCTTGTGACCACTTGGGAATGCTAAACCAGCCCTGTGCTGAGGAAGTCCTCCATCTTGCCATTTCATGGAGGCTGCATGGATATCCAGGCCAGATCTGAGATCCGAACAGTTCTGTATTTTGGGGTCTCCTATGCTTTCCCTTCCACCTCACTGGGGAGGGGACTGCAGGAGGGGTGGGCATGTCTGGAAATCTGAGGGCCTTGGTGTTTGCAGATTCTAGCCTTCTTAAGTGGTGCCTACCCACTTAACCTTTTGAGCCTCAGCCCTGACCATGCTCCCACCTCGGGCTTTGCCCCGTGGACACGGGTCTCAGCACCTGTACCATCTCATTGCACACCGGTTGCATTTTACTGCATTTCTCTCCTGCTGCTTGGGGCCACACTCGGTGTTTCTGTACCCCCAGGACCTTCATGTGTGCTGGCACATAATGGGTAGTGCTGAGTGAGTGTGTTGGTTTCAGCGTTCAGTGACATTCCTTTAGGGGTGGTTTGGCTGCCCACTGAGGTATGCTTCCTCCAAGAGACAGCAAATCAGGCTTGTTAATAGTCTTTGAAGCCGGGAGTAGGGAGGGTGGGGGGTGGGGGGTGTGGAAGGCCTTCCTCTCACCTAGCTCACTCCTGAGTGGCTAGTTTTATTTCTGTTTTCTTTCTTTTTGTTTTGAAATAGGATCTCTCTATGTATCCCAGGCTAGCCTCAAACCTGCCATGTTCCTGCCCTCTATGAGTGCTAGGATTATAGGCATGCATCACCAAGCCTGGGCTGAGTGAATGCTATTGAGAATATACCTCCACAGAATTGAATGTGAATGGGGCTAATTCCAGACCTGAGGGTGTTGGGGCAGGTGCCACTGTAGAGCCCTTGCCATTTGCAGTCTGGGAGGTGGGGCATGCAGAACTGGGATCAGCCTCCACATCTGGCCTTCCGCCTGGGGGCATTGCTCATCTAGGGTTTGTCCCACACACTCTGTTCCTGGCCTCTTTCCTGTGTGTGCACACACGCGCGTGTGCACGGGCACCTCCTGACGAAGGCCAGGCTGAGGACCAGGATTGGCTGTGCTTGGATGGGGAGAGCTGACCCTGCCTGGCTGACTAGCAAGGGTCAAGTTTACCACGAGGGAGGGAGGCTGTTCGGGTTTCACAGTGCAGAGGCTGGAGGAAGAGGTGGGGGCGGCGGGGAGGGGGGAATTTGCCAGTGGCTTGGAGACTGTTCCCTTTCCACAGTCCCCTTTACCTCCCAGGCTCTCGGGAGGTTTTGGTACTCTGCGAGGAGAAAAAGAAGGTAGTTACACATTTCTGCGGGAACAGAGTCCAACGCAGGGAGGAGGAGGGAGAGGGGCAGATCTATCTCCTGCAGTGGTCCTATGGGCAGGAAGGGCTGGGTTTCAGGCCACCGCTGACCCTTGGCACTGTGCAGTGTGTGTGGAGGGACCTGAGGGATGACTCTCATGGCTGTGGCAACCCTGTCTCGGAGGCCATGTGGCTTTGTGAGTGGGCACCTGTCCATGGGAAGTGCCCTGTCTGAGGCCTGGCATGAGTGTGAGGCACTGATCGATTGCACACACGGAAAGATCCTCAGACATGATCTAGACTCGCTCTCATCTGCAGGTGTGAAACTGAGTCCAAAAGGGGTGAAATGGCTTGTCCAGGCTGCACAGCTGAAATAGAACTGCACTGCCTTGGCTCCTAGTTCAAAGTGCTTTGTGGAATTTTCGAATGGTTCCAGATATTTGTTTTTATTTTTACAACCTTGGTGTGCTAATTAAGTTCTTTGAGACTGATTTTTTTCCCCCATCTTTGTGAAATAGGAATACTATACCTCCCTTGCAAGGTAACATGAGTTGTTACGAGGTGTCTGCTGGGCACATGCTGGGCTGCTGGTGGGGACAGCCTTAGGTTCCCAGGGACTGGACATGGATGGCATCCTCCAACTTCCTCTTAGCCTCCTCAAGACTCAGGCTGGTGAGTCTTCTGCATTGACCTCTGCTCACCTGTTGGGGCCAGCACCTGGGGAGGCCTTTACATTCTTGGAATTCCTCTGGCTCCTGGGGGCTGCTGGGAGAGGGGCATGGAGGGGAGAAAAGGGAATGGTCGGTCCTTGTTTGGGAAGTAGGTAGTCCCACTCTTGGGCTCCCTCTTTGTCCACCTGCCTCTTAAACCTATTACACATTTGTGGAGATGGGGAGTAAGGCAGTTGGAAAGAGTGCCCAGTTGCAAGTGGCCCAGCCAGGCTGGCTGCTGTTAATTGCACACAGGAAACTGAGGCTTGGGAGGTCAAGTCACAGCTTATGCAGTTCTAAGGGCTGAGGCTGGCATGCAAACCCAGCTCCAGCTGCTTCCCCAACGCAGGTCGCCCCGTGGAATCCTCCAGGGCTCAGAGATGTCAGCACTCAGAGGCTCTCACTTCCCCTGGCCTGGAAGAGGCTCCTGCTGAAGGGCAAGGCTTACCCTGGTGTGAGGGCATGCCTAGATGTAGGACTTTGGGAGCAGTTGTTGTGGGACCTGAAGTTTGGCCAGGAGGTCCAGGTCCCTGGAAACCAAAAGCACTTCTGTGTGACCAAAAGTGTTCCTATAGGATGGCCAAGAGATCCCTGGGGAAGGGCGCTTCAGCCTCGGCTGAGGCTGGCCAGGACATACTAGCCAAGGTGAGGGTCAGCCAGCCCCAGTGTCCCTGTTCCTGCATTGAAGACAGGAGGAGATCAGTGCCAGGGCCCGCCCCTGCCCGTCCTTCCTCGCTTCCCTCAATCTCCTTAGGCATTTGTTTTCTTTCTGAAGCCGGACTGGGGCTCAGAGACAGGGCAACAAAAGCAACTTTCCTCCAAGCCACTGCCACCTGTTGGGTTTTCATACATTGGGGGCGAGAGGGGGGAGGGAGCCGTTGCCCTTTTCCCAGTGTCTGTGGTGTGCCCCCTTCTGCCCCCCCCCACCCCTCCCAGGGCCTGGGATTCTCTTTGCTGCCCCAAGTGACAGGGCTCAGGAGCCAGAGGGGTGGGGGGCCAGCAGCAGCTGGAAGGGGAATTGAGTGGGAAGGGGTTGATGCTGGCAGCCCGGAGTGAGTTTGATGGATTACTCTGCAGGCCGAGAGGTTTCTCCTTAATCCCCCTTTGTGTCCCGGCCTGCAGCCCCTCACTCTCTCTGACAAGCTGCTAAGCAGAAGGCTCCCAGTCCCGAGGAAGAAAAGGCAGCTCAGCGGGGTGAACTCTAAATCCCTGGCCTCCGGGCCCCGGGGGAGGCCAGAGCTAGGGAGCACGCCTGGGCTAGGGCAACCCCTCCCTCACTGCTCTGCCCTGGCTCTTTCTTAGGGTTCCTTGGAGGTGGAGAGGTTGCATTCTGTGGGTGTTCTCAGGCCTCTGGGGAGCCCCGGAGCTCAGGGGCTCAGCTATTCATGCCAGCGCTGTTAGGACTGGGGGAAAGCCGGGAGCCTCCCTGCTCGGAAATCTTTGAGTCCAGACAATCAAAGACTGAATGTTGTTGGAAGGTAATGAACCTCCTGCCACGCTGCCTCTCCCCCCCCCCCCCCCTTCTCCTGGCTGGGGTGTGGGGCTCTCAGCTTCTGGAGGACACTGGTTTCCAGACCTCCTGGCTGCCTGGCCTCGCAGCGCAGGACCCTCTGAGAGAAGCACCGCCGGCCAGCGGGGTCCAGTGCAGTGCGCCAGGTTCAGTAGGCGAAGCCTGGGCATTGGATGGTTCTTTGGGGACTGGGGCAAGGAGACAGCGCATGGGGTGCTGGGTTCGTTGAACTGCCAGACCTGAGGTCGTGCTGGGCACAGCCCGGGAGAGTTCAGCTTAGGGAGAGATGCTGAGATCTAGTCCAGTTTGGGGGAAGAACTGATCTCCATTCTGTGCCCCAGTCCTGGGGGGGTGGTGGTGGTGGCAGTGGGTCTTGGCATGGTAACCCCACCCCTTTCCTTTAGCTGAGTCATTGCCTGCCACAGGCTAGCCCCCCCCCACAGCTCCTTTGCTGGGCTCCCCACCTCTGGGGAGGGCAGCGGGTGGCTGTGAAGGGCGGAGCATGCTCAGTGTCTCCCGCCCTGGAGGAGCGTGTGAGAAAGGGCCCAGGTCTTTGTGAGTGGAGGCAAGGCCGGGGTCGCGGTGCTGGCAGGGTCAGGGTGGGGGCTGCGGCCGTTTGATGTGCCTGGGAGGGGTGTGGGGATGCGGGCCTCGCATAAAGAGCCCGTAGAATTGCTGCCTGACACTGGCCCCTGGCGGGGGCTGCCCTCCACTCCCGCTCCCTCTGGTCTCTGCCTGTCACTGAAGGGAATCTGCCCCCCCCCCCAGCTCCACCTCAGCAGAGAGGGGTGGCAGGCGCCCCTTTGACAGCCCTCAAAGGCCTCTTTATGCCTCCTTCTGACCCTCCCTTCCTTAGGGAGCTAAGAGAGAGAGAGGGAGAGAGAGAGGGCTCCAGCAGGCGGGCAGTGGGTGTGGGTCGCCTTTTCCTCCGCCTCCTCCACTCTGTCTTTTGAATTTTGGACAAAGTTCAGGCCAAGTTTGTTCCTGTTGATCAGTTTGATTTCCTCACATTGCCTGCTCCCTTGGGGTCCGATCTGAAGTGCGCCATCCCAGGCCAGGAGAGTCCTTCTAAGCGGCTCGCTGCCTTTGAGCCCAAGAAATAGCTGCTGGGGTTTGGCTCAGGGTGGGGGGGGGGGGCAGGAGAGCTGGGTTTCAGCTGTCCTCAGTTCTAACACACCCAACCCCTGCCTACAGCCATCCACTCTTTTTCTCTTTTCTTCCCCCCCCACCCCCTAGTTCTGGTGCTTGTACTCAGGGCCTGGGCACTGTCCCTGAGCTGCTTTAGCTCAAGGCTAGGGCTTCTGGCCTTTTCTGTGTATAGGGTACTGAGGAATGGAACCCAAGGCTTCATGCATGCTAGGCAGGCACTGTACCACTAAGCCCCATTCCCAGCCCCATCCAGTCACTCAGAAGGTAAACATTTCCCTTGTCCCTGGAGACTTCAGTTCCATTCCCCAGGGATGAAGGGTGTGTGTGTTGTGTGTGTGTGTGTGTGTGTGTGTGTGTGTTGTGTGTGTGTGTGTGTATGTGTGTGTGTGGCGCAGGAGGTATTCCAGGGAATGTTCCCATACATCTTAGGTTTCCCTTGGGCTTCTGGCTGTCTAACTATTGGGGTGCCCAGAGAAGAGGGGAGATGTTTGGAACTTGGGAGAAGGGAGAAGGTGGCTCCCTGCTTTCCTTTCCCAGAGGTCAGCCCCTCCATTTTCCTCCTCTTCCTGCCCTCTCCTCTCCAAGTGAGCCTTCTGAGGCTGGCTGTCCTGGTTGATCTGTTTACCAGACGGGTACTGCTTCTGGAGTGGTAAGGCTGGAGGATTTGGGTCCAGAGGGTCTCTGGGACTGGAGTGGAGAGAGTTAGACTTTGTCCTCTTGCCTGTATTCCTGCTTACGCAGCTCCCCAGGCTTGGGCAGGGGACACGGGGCAGAGTGGTGGAGGCAGCCAAGATCTGTACCTTTCAAGCTTTGTGCTGAGAAATATGCCCTGGGCTAGGAAAGTGGTGCCGGACCGCTTGTTCTCTGACCTCTTGGAGCCTGGACTTGTTGGGTGCCCCAGGGAAGAAGGTCCTGGAGGGGCTGGCTGACTCAGGGAGGCAGTAGTCTCTTCCACCCTGAGGTTCTGGAGCAGGGAGGAAGTGGGGAGAGATGGGGTTTGGGCGGGGGAGAATGTTTCTCTGAGCTTGGAATTCCTCAGGTAATTCTGGGCTTGGAAGAGTTAAGTCTAGGGTTGTCAAGAGTGTCTGGACCCCCAGGACAGAGTAGATTGGAAAAGAGGGAGGACGGGCTCTGCAGCCTTAGAACAGAGAGGGGTGCTGGGCAGAGCTGGGAGCAGCCCACTGCCTTCCAGACTTCAGGTATCTGGTCGAAAACCTGGGTGGGGTGTGCGTGTGGGACAAAGGCAATCCAGGAAGGAGGAGGCTATCCAGAAGCTACCTGGCCTGTAGGACGATGGAGGACAGTTCATCTCTTTTCCTCTGTTGGCTCAGAAGGTCCTGCTCTCGCTGAGAGGACAGGGAACTGGGCTGGGGTGGGGGGTGCTTCAGGGCTTGCTGGGATCTGTAATCTATTCCCAACGGGAGGGAGGGGGTGGCAACTCTTGGAGAATGGGATCAAGTGTGGTGAAAGTCTGTTTGCTCAGGGAGGACCTGTTCTCTTAATCACAGTGCTGTGCGCGTGAGTGTTGAGGGTGGGGAGGGCAATGCCTGGGAAGCTGCCACCCACAGCCCACTCCTCTAGTTTGGGTGGCTCTGCCCCTGGGTCCCTGAGTCCCTCCTCCCTTCCCCTCTGGGAGGATGAGTAGTGCTCAAGTTGAACCTACAGCAGTCCAGCTAAGACTGAGGTCTGGTACCAGTGCCTTCCTTGGGGGACGTGGTGAATCAGTATTTTACCCCCTCCTCCTGACCTCTCCTGTAAGAGTCCCCTCTCCTCTTTTGCAAAGCCTGGGGACTTGCAGTTGAGGTTGCCTGTTGCCTCAGCCTTATCTCTTCCTTCCTGATCTACCAGCTGCAAAAGCCCCAGAGCTTTGGCCGTTACGGAGTGGACCGATCTTATCCGGGATTGATGGCCGCCTGATTTTTCTGAAGCACACAGCTTTAGAGAGCACCCAGGACACGCTTTGTAACACGCAAGGCCCCATGGGGCTTGGTGTTACTTGAAAAGATAAAAGAAGTTGAAGCGCCTTTTATGCCTTTTATCTTGCAAAACTGAGATTGGCAGAGGGGATGGGTGGAAAAGGGGGGGGGGGCCTCTGTTCTCCCCAGCTCAGGAGATGGGAGCCAGCCAGCCCTTGGCCACTGTGATCTCTGCTCCTGCTCTCTTGTTGCTGTGCTTCAGTATGACTTGTGGGGTTGAATTGGGGAGAAAGGGGGAGACTCGTGTAGCCAGAAGAGGGGGGAAGCCCTGTCTGCTGCCTCTGTTTTTTTATTTTCTTTTGTGGGGGTCAAGGACACATTGGGGCCTCTTCTCCCTGTCCCCCTCCCCAACACATGCCTGAAATCCAGGCTACTCAGGAGGCTGAGATTTGAGGATCTTAGTTCCAAGCCAGTCCTGACAGATGACTAACTACAAATCTCTCATCTCCAATTAACCAATCAAAAGCTGGAAGTGGAGGTGTGGCTCAAATGGCTCAACACCAGCCTCAATGTGTGTGGAGGCTGCTCTCTGTACCCCTTCTCCACAGCTGACTTATATTTCTTCTTTAGCAGCAGGTGCTGATGTTAGGAAGGCAGATCCTTGAGGCCACTCGGCTGGGGGGCACAGCATGGGTGGCTGGATGGGCATGGGTGCGCATGTGCGTGTGTGCGCGCGTATGCGCACACACACACACACACACACACACACACACACACACACACACATACATACATATATGATGGTTCACCCCCTGTACTTGGGAAGCCCAGTTGGCAGGTTAAATGGTGAGAACTCTTCTCTGCAGAGAGTGGAGCCATCCAGGAGAGGGAAAGGCTGCCCAGGATGTGGTGGGCACCCCGCCAGCCTAGGGGGTCATTGGTGGCACCACCTGTGCTTCCAGGTGGTGTGGTTTCATGCTCCCGGGACCTGGCAGTGCCGACCGCCCTGTCACGGTTGGACGGCCCTGTGTGGGCGTCGACTGTTTCTTCCCCAGGAACGTTGAACTTGAGAAGATTTGAGGCCCTCGGTGTGTTTGGGTGACAGGTTGAAACCCAACAAACCACAGCTTTTCCTCCTTCTCCTCAGTCTTGTCCTAGGGGTGGAGACTGCGGTGTGCAGCCATGGGGTGAGGGTAGGGGCTCTGGCCAGCAGGTGACAGAGGGGAATTGAGCAGAGCCAGCTTTGGAAGGGGAAAGAAAAGCAAATAAATGCAGCCTGGCCGAGAGTCTCCAGGAGACCCTTGCTGGCCGGACCTGGGCACATCAGCTGCTTTGACTTGATTTTTTGATTTCCACCTGAGCAGGCAAGGTAACTGCAGAGCTGTTCCAGAATAGAAAGCAACTGTCACCTGCTACATTCCGCTCTGGGGTGTGCTGAGGCTTAAAAACTCATATTTTATCATATTAGTTATGTCTGCCTTAGTGTAGCAGTCACACACACTTCCTGACTGGGCAGCTAGGGGTGGTGGCACCTAAGGGTCCAGCCACGCTATTGGCCTGGGAAGGAGGGAGCCAGCCTTCCTGACTCCCGTGCCTGTGATTGTCCTGCCCTTTAGGAGCTGAGCGGTGATGACATGTGCCCCCATCGAGGTGCTGCAGGCCACCGGTGGTCAGCCCGGGCCGAGACACTGCACCTGCCCCAGAGAACTGGCAGTAATGGGCGTCGGGCTGAATCCTAGGCAGTCGGTGGCCGCAAGGAGGAGAGGCCTCAGCTTCCGAAGCAGGGCTGAGACAGAGCAGCCACGGAGAGTGTGAACAGACCCCCTCCTCCCCTTCCCGCTGGGCCCACCATGGTCCAGAGGCTGTGGGTGAGCCGCCTGCTTCGGCATCGGAAAGCCCAGCTCCTGCTGGTCAACTTGCTGACCTTCGGCCTGGAGGTGTGCCTGGCTGCTGGCATCACTTACGTGCCACCCCTGCTGCTGGAGGTGGGGGTCGAGGAGAAGTTCATGACCATGGTGCTGGGTGAGTCACGCCCCCTCCCTCTCTCTCACACCTGGGGAACCAGGCAGCCAGGCCCTCTGTCTGGAGAGGTGCTCAGAGCCTGTGTCCGCTACCTGTTGGCCTCAAGCTTGGTGGGGCAGGTGTGTGGTAACAGCTTTGATCTCTATTTTTCACCCCAGTGTGTTGGACTTACGCACTTTATAGAAAAGGCACAAGGGGCCAAGGAGATGAGTCCAGGTTGTAATCCTGCTCAGAGCTTTAGCAGGGCTGGGACTCCACCAGGCTCTACCAGCCAGGGCTCTTCAGTCCTGGGACAAGACAGGTTGTGGATTCCTGATGCTGTCGATGAATTCTGTCAAAGTTACAGAAAGGCCAGGCGCTGGTGGCTCACACTTGTAATCCTAGCTACTCTGGAGGCTGAGATCTGAGGATCATGGTTCGAAGCCAGCCCAGGCTGGAAAGTCTGTGAGACTCTTATCTTCAGTTACCCACCAGAAAACCGAAAGTGGAGCTCTGGCTGAAAGTGGTTGAGCGCTAGCCTTGAGCAAAAGAGCTCAGGAACAACACCCAGGCCCTGGGTTCAAGCCCCAGGACTGACAAAAGAAGTCACAGAAGGCAAGTGATCACCATTGTGACACCCCTTCCGTCCAGGCCTGGAGTCCAGCTGCCTGCTGAAGCCTTGCCCCTTGCTCTCCCCATCTCTGTGCCTTTGTATAAGTGCCGCCTCTCAGATAGTCGTGCCTCAGTTTCCCTGGCTGAATATAGGGCATTTGCAATAGTTGTGCTGTGAGGAGAAAACGGGAGAGCCCCCATAAAGACCAGAGGCAAACGTCTGCAGTTCAGAGCTGGCCCATCGCGTGAATTACCGCTGGCGTCCTTCCCAGGGAGCCAGGCTTCCTCCCAGCCGTTGACATGCTGTTGTCTGTCTTTCAGGCATCGGTCCTGTGCTGGGTTTGGTCTCTGTCCCGCTCCTGGGCTCAGCCAGTGACCAATGGCGTGGACGCTACGGCCGCCGGAGACCCTTCATCTGGGCCCTGTCCCTGGGTGTCCTGCTGAGCCTCTTTCTCATCCCAAGGGCTGGCCGGCTGGCAGGGCTGCTGTGCCCAGATACCAGACCCCTGGAATTGGCCCTGTTGATCGTGGGTGTGGGGCTGCTGGACTTCTGTGGGCAGGTGTGCTTCACCCCACTGGAGGCGCTGCTCTCTGACCTTTTCCGAGACCCGGACCACTGTCGCCAGGCCTTCTCCGTCTATGCCTTCATGATCAGCCTCGGGGGCTGCCTGGGCTACCTCTTGCCCGCCATTGACTGGGATGCCAGCGTCCTGGCCCCCTACCTAGGCACCCAGGAGGAGTGTCTCTTTGGCTTGCTTACACTCATCTTCCTCACCTGCATGGTGGCCACTCTGTTTGTGGCGGAGGAGGCCGTGCTGGGTCCGCCCGAGCCTGCAGAAGGGCTGCCGGCCCCCTCGGCGTTACCCCATTGCTGCCCGTGCCGTGCCCGCCTGGCTTTCCGGAACCTGGGTGCCCTGTTTCCCCGCCTACACCAGCTCTGCTGCCGCATGCCTCGTACCCTGCGCCGGCTCTTCGTGGCCGAGCTGTGCAGCTGGATGGCGCTCATGACCTTCACACTGTTTTACACGGACTTCGTGGGTGAGGGGCTGTACCAGGGTGTGCCCAGGGCCGAGCCAGGCACGGAGGCCCGGAGACACTATGATGAAGGTAAGGCCTCAGCGGCCAGAGAAGGCTGCTGTGGGGGCTGCCCTCCCAAGGACATATTCCCCAGTTGGGAGAGACTCCCAGCCTGGGCCTGGGTTGGTGGCTGTGCACCCTGGGCCCCAACTTTCCCATCAGAAAAGACTTTATCCATGGAAAAAGTCTCAGCAGGGCCTCAGGCCGCTCTGACTGATAGACAGAGGCTGAGCTTATTTAAGATCCAGGGGGAGCCAAGGCGGCGTTAGTGGCTCATGCCTATAATCCTAGCAACCCAGAAGCCTGAGATCTGACGTTGGTGATCTGAAGCCACCCTGGACAGGAAAGTCCACGAGATTCTTATTTCCATTTAAACACACACACACACACACACACACACACACACACACACGATCCATGAAGAGGCTGGACTTTAGGTCTGTCTGATCCCAGCTTCTTTCTGTGTGCCCTCTACCCACTGCTGACCCTCCAAACAACCTCCCTGCATGACAGCCACCATGTGGGGTAGTGGGGTAAGAAGGCCGGACCCTCCACACTAGATGTTCTAGAAGGCCAGCTTGCCTTCCTGTCCCCAGGGCTGAGGCTTCTTGTACATCCTCCATGGAACATTTCCTCTGGCCATGTTGGATGAGGGCTGGTGGAGGAATCTAGACTCCCATTGCTGGGGGGGGGGGGGGGGGGGAGGGGAGAGGCCCCTTTCCCCAGCTCACCGCAGATTGCCCAGGCTCCTCACCCGGCCTCTCTACTTTCCAGGCATCCGCATGGGCAGCCTGGGACTCTTCCTGCAGTGCACCATCTCCTTGGTCTTCTCCCTGGTCATGGACCGGCTGGTGCAGCGCTTCGGCACTCGGGCAGTCTACCTGGCCAGTGTGGTGGCCTTTCCCGTGGCTGCCGGTGCCACGTGCCTGTCCCGCAGCGTGGCTGTGGTGACGGCCTCGGCCGCCCTCACCGGCTTCACCTTCTCAGCCTTGCAGATCCTGCCTTACACCCTGGCCTCCCTCTACCACCGAGAGAAGCAGGTATTCACACCGGCCAGCGCCAGTGGGGCTCAGGGAGTAGCGGGGAGGCTGACCAGCCCACAGCCTGATGATGTCTGCCAAAAGTCGTGAAAGTCTTCTCCATCCGAGAGGAAGCCCAGCTCAGCCTGGGCCAGAGGCTTGCGGCTGCGGAAGAAGAGTGTAGATTAGATTCTGGGAATCACTTCCTGGCTGTGGGACTACAAAGCACTTGAGTGGATGGTTGCAGGAAACGCAGAGTCCTTCACTGGGAATCCCGAAGAGTCAGGAAACGCGGAAGCCCTGGTCTGGCCTGGCTTGTTCCCGGGCAGGGTCTAGATCTGGTGGATGGCTTCTGGGCCCTCGCCGGCTGCCGCAGGTAGCAGCGGGAATAAGCCTGGCTTTTGCCACCTTCCCAGGGACAGGCAACCTTGTGCCTACTTTGCAGATAGGAGAAGCCCCCTCGCCCCTCTTTTTCTAGTTTCTCACCCTCTTCTAGCTCTTTTTTCTTTTCCTGCATCTTCCTTTTGCCTCTGGCCCCTTCTCCTACCCTAGTTGGATACCTGAGCCCAGCTTGCTTTGCTGGGCATTCTGAACTGAGGCCTTCTTCCTGCTCGGCCTAACGGCCCCTGTGGGGGCCGGGCAAGACCTGAGCAGGTGGCCGATGACTTTGTAGGAGCCTGCTTTGCTTCACAGTCAGCTGCAGGGTTGGGGTGTGGGAAGCAAGGCTGAGGTTTGGGTGCAAAGAACCTGGTCCTAGAGAACACGTTGGCTCCCATAACTGTCACCCACGTCTCCTAGCATTCTGCTTTGGCATGGGGGGCCGGGGGGGCTTGGAGGCCCAAATCTGTGAGGTCTTACTGGGGGACAGGCTGGAATTAGCTCATTGTAGAGAAGAGCATGTCTGTCCCCAGGTTCTGGCCTTAATGGTCTAACCTGGGGGGGGGGGGGGGAGTAAGGTCCCTGGAGGCCCATTGCAGGACAGCTGAGGGCAGACTTGGCCCCCCCCCCCCCCCCCCCCCACACACACTGCCTTCCCTTTGCCAGCTAGACAGCATAGGATGAGCTCGGGGAGCTCAGCCATGCCCTCAGCCCCCTGGTGGACACTGTCTAGCAAGGCGGACAGTGCAGGGTAAGGCCTGGCCTTGTCCTTCAACAGGAGGCCCCAGGCCACGGAGGTAAGGAGGATAGAACACACAGCAGGAAGTTCAGAGGAGGAGGGGGTGGGGGGGAACCCTGCTGTTCCCCGCCCCCTCTCCCCCCCCCCCCCCCCCCCCCCCCGCCCCACACAGCTGCTAGATTCACCCTGGCCCAAGGCTGAAGCCCAAGAGCTCCCTGCAGGCAGCAGCTTCAGCCTGGGCATAGGTCTGCAAGGCCATAAAGATGTCCACATAGTCAGAGGGCCAGACAGCAGTGGGCTGTGGGGGTGTCTGGGCCATCATAAGCTCCCCACATGGATTGCCTCTCTTCTCATTGCTGTCTCATTCTTCCTGCTTTTCCCACCTGAGTTTGCTTCCTACCTTTCCCAGGAAAAGCTAGAGGAGAACTAGATTCGAGTTTCCAAACCAAGCAAAGTCTTCAGTTTCCTGATTTTTAGTTTATGGTGCCCGTCTTAGGGTTTGAACTCAGGGCCTGGGCACTGTCCTTGGGCTTTTCTGCTCAAGGTGAGTGCTCTACCACTTTGAACCACAGCTCCACTTCTGGCTTTTTGGTACTTAATTGGAGATCAGAATCTCACGGACTTTCTTGCCCAGCCTGGCTTTGAACTTCCCTCCTCTGATCTCTGATCTCAGCCTCCTGAGTAGCTAGGATTACAGGCATGAGCCACCTTGCCCGTTTCCTGATTTCTATGAAAGCCCTCTGGTTTCCAGCCCCTGGCACGGAGGGAGTTAGGGCCTGTTGTTACAACTGGGGTTCCAATGCCCAAGTCCACACCCGGCTTTACCCTTCTTTACACCTCCACCCCACAGGTGTTCCTGCCCAAATATCGAGGGGACGCTGGAGGTGGCAGCAGTGAGGACAGCCTGACCACCAGCTTCCTGCCGGGCCCCAAGTCGGGTGCTCCCTTCCCCAATGGCCACGTGGGTGCCGGAGCCGGTGGCCTGCTACCAGCTCCGCCAGTGCTCTGTGGGGCCTCCGCCTGCGATGTCTCCATGCGAGCGGTGGTGGTAGAACCGACCGAGGCCAGGGTCATTCCTGGCCGAGGCATCTGCCTGGACCTCGCCATCCTGGACAGCGCCTTCCTGCTGTCCCAGGTGGCCCCGTCTCTGTTTATGGGCTCCATTGTCCAACTCAGCCAAACCGTCACTGCCTACATGGTGTCGGCTGCAGGCTTGGGTCTGGTCGCTATTTACTTTGCTACACAGGTAGTATTTGACAAGAGCGACTTGGCCAAATACTCGGTGTAGAATGTCGGGACATTCTGAGTGGAGGTCCTGCTTGACTGGGTCTCCACCCCAGGAGGGCTGCCAGGCTGGCCTTCGTTTCCAATACTGCCAAAGTGGTGCGGCTCTCTGTTGCCACCCGGTGGCGGTGAGCTGTATAGCTGCACAGATGGGGACTGGGACTTCCCTTTTCTCCACTTCCTGATCTCTATGGCTGGCTGACTAGCAGGTTCCCAAGTGGATTTCAGTCTGGTCTTCTGCAGAGAGGCCAGAAAGGCAGGGCATCGATTAGCTCCATGCACTGGAATGCAGGACTCTGCAGGTGGACTGCCTTGGCTCGACATTAACTTGAACAGCTAGCTCCTGGTTGAGACCCGCCTAGAGAAGGAATTTGTGGTCAGGTGAATAAACTTCCCCATTGATAAGCCCACATTTCCTGCAGATTCTCCCGCGGTTGTCCTAGTGACAGGATTGTACAGGATTTGCCTTTCTGCAGCTTCCCCTGCATCCAGCCTTTTATCAGGACCTGGCTTGTTGGTCTTTGGGTTGCCATCATGAGGACATGGGCCTTTAAATATTTAACTTATTTATTTAACAAAGCAGAAGAAAATCCATTCCTAGCTCTTCTGGGTTGGTTTCTAGGAGCTGGGAAGGCTGGATTCTCTCATGGGGCTGACCATTGCCAGGTGCCCTTCTCCGTGGATAACAGGCTTGCCCCACACTTCCTAGCCCAAGGCCTAGGATGCTCTATTCCCACATGTTGTTACCCATGGCTGTGGTATTAAGGGAGAATGGAGGTGGTCCAGCAAGTCTCAGCAGCATCCTTAGACCCTTTTTTCCTCACAACCCAGCCTGTCTTCACTGACTTCCCTCTTCTTCCTGGCGGCCCAGGCCCAATGAAGTCACTGTCCCCCACTTCCTTAAGACCCCCTCCACCCCCATGGGCTCCACTATTCTCTTTGGGGCCATTGCAGGACCAGAAGCACAAGTGTGATTCCTGGAGCCTTTGTCCATCTCAGTCCCCAGGGCACATCTGGAATCTCACACAAACTCAGGAGCACCCCCTGCAAGAGCCAAGGAGCTCTTAGCTCTCAGGGGTTTAAGTGCCGTTTGCAATAATGTTATGTCTTATTTATTTAGCCGAGTAAATATTTTATACTTTATGTGAGTAATCAGAGTCTAATGTTTATGGTGACGAAATTAAAGGCTTCCTATATGTTTAATGGGTGTGTGTTTATCTTTTCTAAGGGGCCCTGCGCTTTTGTTGGTGTCAGTTCCTCACATCCGACAGCAGAGGGAGCCATAGACCAGCACTCTGGATTGTCAGCTGAGTTGCTGGATCTGGGATTTCCTTTGAGAATGGGGGAGGGGATAGTTCCAGGTGTAGGGCATTTTCTTTTTCAAAGGGCTCACAGAGAGGATGGCGCAGACAGCTATGGTAAACCACAGTCAGAGCATCAGGGACACACCTGGTGGGGACTTGGGGAGGATTTCAGCAGCACTGGCTTGTCAGGCCCTTATACCAGGTCCAGGTCAGGTTTAGAATTAACCTTGACTGGCCTTTCTGTTCTCCAGTTGTCAGTGCAGATAGTACTTGAGAAAAGGCTCATTTTACTTATCTTTTTTTTTTTTTTTTTGGGTCCTGAACTCTGGGCCTGAACTCTGGGCCTGGGCACTGTCCCTCAGCTCTTCAGCTCAAGGCTAGCACGCTCTACCATTTGAGCTACAGCGCCACTTCTGGCTTTTTTCTTTTTGCTTATGTGGTGCTGAGGAATCGAACCCAGGGCCTCATGCATGCAAGGCAAGTGCTCTACCACTGAGCCACCTTCCCAGCCCAGAAATTGGACTTTTTATGGTAAAAGAATTTGAACTTAAAACCTTGTGCTTACTAGACAGGTGATCTACCACTTGAGCCATGTCCCCAGCCCTTGTGGCTTTATTTTTCAGGTAAGGTCTTGAGTTTTTGCTGGGGCCAGTTTCAGCCCAGGATCTTGTATCTCTGTCTTCCTGCATGGCTGGAATCACAAGTGCCTGTCACCATGCTGCTTTGTTGGTTAGAATGGCAAACATGCTGGCTTTCTTTTCTTTTCTTTTTTTGCCAGTCCTGAGGCTTGAACTCAGGGCCTGGGCACTGTTACTGAGCCTCTCGGTACTCAAGGCTAGCACTCTACCACCTGAGCCACAAAGCCACTTCTGGCTTTTTCTGTTTATGTGATACTGAGGAATAGAACCCAGGGTTTCATGCATGCCAGGCAAGCACTCTACCACTAAGCCACATTTCCAGTCCCAAGCTGGCTTTCTTGCTAACTTTTTGCCCAGGCTGACCTCTGAATCTCAGTCCTCCTGATCTCTGCCTCCCACAAAAGTAGGGCTCTGTGTGTGTGTGTGTGTGTGTGTGTGTGTGTACATGTTGGGGCTTGAACTCAGGATCCCTCATTCTTGCTTGGCATTTGGACCCAAATGGTGGTCTGTCACGAGCTACACTTACACTTCCTGTTTTGTTTTGTTTTTTTATGATTCATTAGAGATAGTCCCCTAGACTTTTCTGTTGAGATTTCTTTGAATCAGGATGCTCAGATCTCAGGCTTCTTAGTAGCTAGAATTAAAGGCATGAGATATCAACACTTGGGTGGTCTATGCCATTGATGGTCAGGCTTAGATTCTACCTGAAAGATACTATAAAATGTGATTTTCTCCTTTCTCATACATATTCAGTATGAGTCTTTGATAAAGAAATCCTCATCAACTGTTTGGTTGTTTTGAAAGACCAGTGGTTATAACCAATGGTTTGTCCAGAGCTGCTATCACTTACCTTTATTTTATTTTAATGTCAGTCATGGGGCTTGGACTCAGGGCCTGGGTGCTGTCCCTGAGATTTTCTGCTCAAGGTTAGCACTCTACCACTTTGAGCCACAGCACCACTTCTGGTTTTCTAGTGGTTCACTGGAGATCAGAGTCTCATGGAGCTTTCTAACTAGGCTGGTTTTGAGCCATAATCCTCAGATATCAGATCTCAGTTTACTGAGTAACTAGAATTATAGGCATGAGCCACCAGTGCCTAGGCTTGAACGCAGGGCCAAGTCCTGTCCCTCGGCTTCTTTTGCTCAAAGCCAGCACTCTACCACTTGAGCCACAGCTCTGCTTCCAGCTTTTTGGTAGTTTATTAGAGATAAGACTTTCCTGCCTGGGCTGGCTTCAAACTGCAATCTACATTTTAGCCTCTTGAGTAGCTAGGATTATAGGAGTGAGCCACTGGCACCCAGTTTATCACTTAGCGCCTTTTAGAATAAATGGCCAGTGAGTGACCTGTGAGATTATTTTACTCAGTGTCATTACAGACTTGGGGATTTTGTGCATTCATTCTTTTTTTTTTTTTTTGTCGGTCGTGGGGCTTGAACTCTGGGCCTGGGTGCTGTCCCTCAGCTCTTCAGCTCAAGGCGAGCGCTCTACCACTTGAGCTACAGCGCCACTTCCGGTTTTCTGGTGGTTTATTGGAGATAAGAGTCTCACGGTCTCTCCTGCCCGGGCTGGCTTTGAACCGCGATCCTCAGATCTCAGCCTCCTGAGTAGCTAGGATTACAGGCGTGAGCCACCAGCGCCCGGCTGTGCATTCATTCTTTTGTTGGTGGAGGAGTACTTGTTGAGGCTCATGCTGTCCCATCTTTGTCCAATAGGACCCACTGCAAGGTGTTTCCCGTGTTCTTTGTTGTTGTTGTTGTTGATCGTGGGGCTTGAACTCTGGGCCTGGGTGCTCTGTTCCTGTGCTCTTCAGCTCAAGGCGAGCGCTGCACCACTTGAGCCATAGCACCACTTCTGGTTTTCTGGTGGTTAATTGGAACTAAGAGTTTCATGGACTTTCCTGCCTGGGCTGGCTTTGAGACTCAGATCTCAGCTTCCTGAGAAGCTAGGATTATACTCATGAGCCACCGGTGCCCGGCTCCTGTGTTCTCTTGACATGACTGATGTAGCCTTTGGAATTTCGCTCTCTTTGACATGACAAGGTATTTCAAGTTCATCTTGCACATTTCCTGTCGTAGATAAGGACTCTGCTATTTCTCTGAGGGTCTCTGGTCATGCCAGTGAGCACAATCTTGAATGTGAGGATGCTTCTGGGTTGTCACTTTGGGGGTGTTTCCTGTGGTCATAATGCTTAGTTTCTCAGAAACAAGCATGTTCACACTAGAGTCAAGCACTCATGGTTCACGTCTGTAATTGCAGCTACTCAGAAGAGCCACAGCTATTACTTCCAGCTTTTCGCTGTTTAATTGGAGATAAGATTCTCATAGACTTTCCTGCTTGAGTTGACTTCAAATTTGCTCCTCAGATCTCAGCCTCTTGAGTAGCTAGGGTTACAGCCATGAGCCACTGGTGCTCAGCTTCAGAAAGATTGTTTTAAATGTAAATACATTATGGATTTATATTGATACTTTCAAGTTTAGGATTATAAATTTATGTTGTCTACCCAATTTTTTCCCACAGCTAAAGGCCTGATCTGGAAAGTGTGTGTGTGTGTGTGTGTGTGTGTGTGTGTGTGTGTGTGTGTACATAGGGAGGAGGAAGGTGGGGAAATAGCCAGTAGAGAGGGTGCTATGAGAAGAAAAAGAAGAACCTTCAGGCCTCCATCAATCTCAGCCCATGGGTGCTGTTGGAGCACAGAACCTGCCCTGCGGGTCCTGCCATTCTCCATCCCTGGGAACAAGAGCTCTCCTTCTTCCTTGGGAAAACCAGTTCAGGCTTGAGCCTCTACAGGACCTACAAAGCTCCTCCTGGGCACAGAGCAGCGGACTTAGCACAGATTTTACGAAGCAAGAACTGACTTGCTGGCCAGTCCTCACAAAAACACCTGGACCCATTTCATCTAAGTGGAAAGGATAAGTGAGCAGGAACCTGATGCCCAGCAATGTGTCAGGCAGGTTGTCAATAGAAAGCACACGCTGTGAATCAACAGATCCCATTTCCAGCAGGGGGAGGAGGGCATGGCTGACAGGGCCTCTCAGGGCTCTTTGTGCAGGGCCCAGCTTGTCTCCTGCTGGAGCCCAGGGCCTGCCTTGTGGCTGGAGGCCAGAAAATGGAGGGCAGGGCTAAGAGGGTTTAGGTGGCAGAGGCTTAGCCTTCAAATATCTAAGGGTCTTCCTCCCCAGCCCACCACATGACACCCCCACCCCCCCACCCGCCGGCAGCTAAGTGGGACAAGGGCCTCAGGTTACTTCTGAGCACCTGGGCAAAAGCCCTTGGTTTCCAGGGTCAGATTTGGTTACAACTGCTTAGCAATCTACTGCCTGCTATCCATCCCCGTCACCAGATCGCCACGCGCATTTGGAGACAGCTTGATGGACTCTGGTGACCGTTTGGCTTGACCACATTCTGCCTCCTACTAGAACCCGACCTTTGCTTGTGTCTACAAATGAGGGCATCCACAGACACCCACCCCTCTGTAAGAGGTGGAAGACTCAGCACTGCAGCCTCTTTAGCAACTTACAGTCCCTGCTTCGTGCATTCTCCTTCCTGCTATCAAATAACAATAGTCTCCTTTCCTATGGGCAAGACCCTCTGTCAGCCCTGGAACTGTGGCAAGGGAAAATGACCACAGCTGGGCCTGGTGGTTCATGCCTGTAATCCCAGCACTGGGAGAGGCTGAGGCTGAATCCCTAGTTTGAGGCCAGCCCGGGCTACATGGTGAAACTCTATCTCAAAGAAGAGACCCCAGATGGACATAGGTGAAGAGTGGCTGTGAGGGTTCAGGCTGGGAGCTCCTGCCTGTCCAGGGGAGGACCTACCTCCTGGAGAGGTTCTATCCCAACATCCCTCAGGCTGGCGGGTTGTGGGTTGTTTCTCAACAGCTTACTGCAGTGAGTGAGTGTGAACAGCAGGAGCTGGCGGCCATAGCCCAGATGTTGAAAGCTAAATCCCTATGTGATGGCCTTTGGAAGGTGGAACCTTAGGGAGGCAATTAGGTCAAGAGGGTGAAACCCTTCAGGAACAAGATTAATGCTCTAGGGCTGGGAGTGTGGCTTAGTGGTAGAATGCTTGACTAGCATGCGTGAAGCCCTGGGTTCCATTCCTCAATACTACATAAGCACAAAAAGCTGGAAGTGGTATTGTGGTTCAAGTGGTAGAGTGCTAGCCCTTGGCAAAAGTAGCTCAGCAACAGTGCCCAGGGCCTGAATTCAAGCCCTAGGACTGGCGAAAGAAAGAAAGAAAGAAAAGAAGAAAAGATTAATGCCCTCATAAGGCTCATGCCTATAATCTTAGCTATTCAGGAGGCTGAGATCTGAAGTCTGAGGGTTGAAGCCAGCCTAGGCAGGAAAGTCCATGAGGCTCTTTTTCTGTTGTTGTCAGTCATGGGGCTTGAATTCAGGGCCTGGGTGCTGTCTCTGAACATTTTTCTCAAGGCTAGTGCTGTACCACTTTGAGTCACAGCTTTGATTGTCGAGTGGTTCATTGGAGATAAGAGTCTCACTGGGACTTTCCTGCCCGAGCTGGCTTTGAATGGCTCTAGGCTTCATGAGACTCTTATCTCCAATTAACCACCAAAAATCTGGAAGTGGAGCTGTGGTTCAAGTGGTAGAGCATTCCCTCTGGGCAAAAAAAGCTCAAGGACAGTGCCTAGGCCAAGTTCAAGCCCCAGGACCAGCAAAAAAAGGAAAAAAAGAAAAGAAAAAGAAAAAGAGGCTCCCAGAAATCATCCTGCCCTTCCCAGTACATGAGGACACAGTGAGAAGATGGAGGCTACACGCAGGAAGCTGACCCTCGCCAGACAGCAATGCTGCAGAGCCTGGATCTTGGGCTTCCATTCTCCAGAGTTGTGAGAAATAAACGTGGTTGTTGATAAGCCACCTGGCTGAGGTGTTCTGTTACAGCAGCCCAAGCTGACCCAGACAGTGGAGCATCATCTTCCTTTCTCTTGTCAGCTCAGAGGCCTGATGAGATGGTGTGTGCTGCCCTGGGGCATTCTCCTTCTGGGCTGGTTTTGTTCTCTGTCCACAGGTTGAGGGTTTTGTTTTGTTTTGCTTGTTTTTTCTTTTCTTTTTGTGCAGGATTGAACTCAGGGGCTTAGGTGCTGTTCTTTAGCTTTTGTGCTCAGAAAGTACTCTACCACTTGAGCCACAGCTCCACTTCTGGCTTTCTGGTACTTGACTGAAGATAAGAGTCATACAGACTTTCCTGCCCTGGCTGGCTTTGAACCATGAACTGCAGAGCTCAGCCTCCTGAGTAGCTGGGATTACAGGTATGAGCTACCAGCCCCTCTCTTGGCTTTTCTGTCAACAGTTTCAAAAAGCAGAGGTAAGAAGTATACAGGGTGGGTCTGCATTGTCTCGCAGCTTGTCAGTGTATAAGGCTCATGTTATCCCAAGGTGAGAAAGACTAAAACTAAAAAAAAAACCAAAAAACCACAGGCTTGATTTATTTATTTTTGTTGGTACTTTTGAACTCAAGGGCTCTATCACTTGAACATTGCCTCCAGCCCTTTTTAAAAAGCTTTAGTTAAGCTGAGCAATAGTGGCTCACACCTGTAATCCTAGCTACTCAGCCAGGGCAGGAAAGCCCATGAAACTTTTATCTCCAATTAACCACTAGAAAACTGGAAGTGGCATTGTGGCTCAAGTGGTAGAGCACTTGCCTTGAGCTGAAGAGCTGAGGGACAGCGCCCAGGCCCAGCATTCAAGCCCCACAACCAACCAAAAAGAAAAAAAAAAGAAAGGAAGAAAGAAAGAAAGAGAAAAGCTTTAGTTATTTTTATTAGCTTCTATTACTTACTTAGGAGGGGATTCCACTGTTACATTTCCATGCATGTGTTAGGTCAGGCATTGTGCTTTTGCCCAGGGCCAGTCTCTGACTTCCATCTTCCTATCTATGCATATAGCACAGCTGGGATTATAGCTGTGCATTACCATGCCTGGACCAGTAGGGAATCTTGTATAGCCCCCTACCTCACTCCTGCCTTATGCACTAACCATCATTACTGGACATCAGTCAGATGTTTGATTTGTCCTAATCATCTACTCTTGCCATGGACATTTAAGAACCCCCTGTAAGCCAGGTGTTGGTGGCTCACGCCTGTAATCCTAACTACTCAGGAGGCTGAGATCTGAGGATCATGGTTCAAAGCCAGCCTAAGCAGGAAACTCCGTGAGACTCATCTCCAATAAACCACCAGAAAACGGGAAGGGGTAGAGAGCTAGCCTTGAGCTGAAGAGCTGAAGGATAGCATCCAAGCCCAGAGTTCAAGCCCCACAACCGACAAAAAAAAAAAAAAGAAAAAGAACCACCCTGTGCTAGGTCATGATGCATTCCTTATTTTTTGGCTGGCCTACTGGGAGGCAGTTTCAGACCTGCACAGACACCACTGCAGGAGGTGTGGGGTGGTGTAGTGATCGGGCGCAGAGCTAGGGCAGGGCACAGAAAATTCCTAGACTAGTCTAAGATTGAGAACTGTTGGGGAGGACCAGAGGTTTCCTAGAAATGAACCTACAATGCCATCTGAGCTGGGCACCAGTGGCTCATGCCTATAATCCCAGTTACTTGAGGCTGAGATCCAAGGATTACAGTTTGAAGCCAGTCCCAACAGGAGAGTCCATGAGACTCTTTATCTCCATTTCCACTTAGCTACAAAAGAAACAAAAACAAACAAACAAAAAGCCATAACTGGAGCTGTGACACAGGTGGTAGAGGGCTAGCCTTGAGAAAAAAAAAAAAAAAGCTCAGGGACTGCATTCAAGCCTTGGGACTATAAAGAAGAAAGAAAGGAAGGAAGGAGGGAGAGAGAGAAAGAAAAGAAGGAAGGAAAGAAGGAAGGAATTAAAACATCATCTGAAGCCAAGCAAGAATTTGCAATCTGCTCCCCTGCCAGGATCTTCCAGGAAAAGACTGTCTTATCTATTGTTCTATTGCCCCAAATCGAGCTCTCTATTTGCACACAGTAGGTACATAATATATTTGCTTGCTTGGCTAGATGCATTATGGAGCAAACAAAGGAACAAGCAGGCGAAATACTGAGCAAGCTCAGTTCGACGCTGTCACCTATGATTCAGATGGCTGCACCAAAGATGAAGGTGGCCTTTTCCTTTGCACAACACTTAGTTTATGGTGGATTTGTTTTTATCTTTAGATTCAGTTTTGTGTGCCTGACACTGTAGAACCCCACACAGTACAGTTTAGTCTTCCATTTTACTTATGTCCTATGAAAAAGCTTCATTGAAAAACTAGGTATGATCAGATATTAACATTGATGACCAGTCCTACAACAATTACATCAAAATATATATATACACAAATTATGTGGATATGGTCTCAGACTCCTTGAGCAAGCAGCATATACATCATGGATACACAAATAGATGATGTATGTCTCAGGCAGGCTAGGACAGGAAAGCCCAAGATCTTATCACAAATACTTAGCTATTAAAATCCTATAACCTGTTTATTTCTGGAATTTGTCATTCCTATTTTTAGATTGTGGTTGGTTGTGGGTAATAAACCACAGAAAGTAAAACCATGAAGAGAACTGTTGTACTCTGAGAAGTGGTTTCACTGTTGCTGGCTTTTTAAAAAATGAATTTGTGGTTTTGTTTCACTATACTATAATATTGTATCTGTAAATTGCATGATTAATATTCTCCTGAAACTGCCTTAACTTTTTTCTTAATGTTCAAAATAAAAAAGAGCTGGGTATAGTGGCTCAAGCCTGTAATCCTTGCTACTTGGAGGTAGAAATGGGAGGGATCACAGATCAAGCTAACTGGGACATAAAGTTGTGAGGACCCCCCCCCCCCCGCCCCATCTAAACTAATGTCTCGACGCAATGACACATGCCTGTCATCCCCAGAGACGCAGAAAGGGAAGCACTACTAGGAGGACAGCAGCACAAGCCATCCTGGGCATAAAGCAAAACCTCACTTCAGAAAATGACCAATGCGGGTTGGCGGAGGGGTGGGGGGAGTGGGTAACAATGCTCAACAAGAAATGTACTCATTGCCTTACTCATGTAACTGTAACCCCTCTGTACAGCATCTTTACAATAAAAAAAAAAAAAAGACCAGTGCAAGCCGGGTGCCAGTGGCTCACGCCTGTAAACCTAGCTACTCAAGAGGTTGAAATCTGAGGATTGCAGTTCAAAGCCAGAAAAAATCCCCGTGAGACTAATCTCCAATTACCACTCAAAAACTGGAGGTGGCACTGTGTCTCAAGTGGTAGAGTGCCAGCCTTGAGCACAGAGGCTCAGGGACAGTGCCAGGTCCTGAGTTCAAGCCCCACAACTGACGACAACAACAACAACAACAAACAATGCAGCTGGGTGTCTGTGGTTCGCACACATAATCCTAGCTACTTAGGAGGCTGAGACGTGAGGATTGTAGTTTGAAGCCAGTCCTGGCAGGAAAGTCCAGTCCCTGAGTTCAAGCCCTAGGACTGGCACTAAAAGAAAGGGGGTCTGGAGGTGTGGCTCAAATGATAGAACACCTGTCTAGAAAGCATGCAGCTTTAGTTCAATCCTTAGTACCCCTCTCTCCCCCCAAAAAAAAGTTGTGAAGAGCAATGGAAAGCAACCATGGGGGAGCAGGACAGGGATAAAGTGCAATCAGATGTCAAGGATGGCTGCTTTTACATCCAGGTCATTTGAGAAGCTCTCTAATTGGCACCCAGGGCCAACCCTTTTGGGCAACCATCATCTAGCTCTAAGAATATGATGGTTAATTTTATGTCAACTTGATTGGGCCATTGGGTGCCCAGATATATGGTCAAACATTACTGTGGGTATTGCAGTAAGGGTATTTTGTCTGAGATTGTTAACACTGAAATTGATAGGTTGAGCAAAGCATCCTACCATCCCTAACCCAATTTTTTACAGTAAATCTCCTGAGAGAGAGAGAGAGGGAGGGAGAGAGAGGACTGATGAATCCAATGTGTTATGATGGGAGCGCAGGGAAGGGTGCAGAGGGTCCCTAAAGGTACTAACACCAACCGTTTTCCCCCTGTAGATACTAACTCTGAGGATCACACACCCCGCCCATCTCCCAGTTTACATATGAGAAAATGGGAGGCCTGAGGAGGAAGGCTCTGCCCTCCGCTCATTCCCTCACTTCTTCCATGAAGCTTGGGAAGCCCCTCAGTAGGGGACCATAGTTAGGAAAAAGTCCTCAAATGTAAATACCCCTGGGAAAAATGCACTGACACAACTTCCTATGAAAATATAAACAAATGGAAACATGGTTTCTGAAGGACACTGTCTCACCCCATCCACCCCTTTTTAAAATTGCAGTACTGGGGATGGAACCTAGGACCTTGTACATGGCCAAACACTGTCTCCTTGAGGCACACCCCAGTGCTAAAGAGCAACATTCGATGAGGGAAGGCAGGAGCATGGAGTGGGAAGAGCTAGCCCACCCTCTGAGCGATCCCCATGCATAGACAGATGTGCAGAAGGAAACTCTACCCAGCATCCAGCGGGGCTCCCAAGGGAAGGGAAGAGGCAGCTGGGACAGTGGGAGTCTGGGAGGGGAGGAACAGCCCAGAGGCCCAGACATGGCTGCGCCTGGGAGCTGAACAGATCTGGGGGAGGATGGCTGGAGTTGGCCCAACGTTTAATTCCAGTGAGCTCGCAGAAATTTCTGCAAATACAGACTTGGAGCTGCAGCACTGACATCATTTAGAAAAATACTATTTGCATGCATCCGCCCTTCTCTGGTTACAGTGGGGTGCATTGTGGGTAGAGTGGGCGGCTGGGGGTTCAGAGCAGCCAGGCAACTGGAGGATGAATTTCAAACCTTATGTGTCACTTTTTTTTCTTTGCTTGTTTTCATTTTGGGACAATAGCTTACAAGAGAAAGCCATGTTCTGTCCCCTCTAGTCATGACTGTCATCATGGAGATGACATCATGGAGATCAAGGACTAAGGGCAAGAGTGGGCAGGACTTCCTCTCACCCCGGGAGGAAGGGGCAGGGTCTGGAAAGTACACTTGCTATGGCAGACAAGTGTGGTTGTGGAGACTGGTTGGGCGACATTATCTTCAAGTACCATCTAACCCTGAGATTCTCTGCAGGAGGCTGTGGACAACATGAAGAACGGGACTGGATGAGGTGACACAGGGACCATCCATCCAACCAGATGGAGATCCAGTGTGGATCTACAGTCCAAGTACACAAATGGTGTTGATTCCAATGGCACATTCGATTTAAAGATAAGCAACGAAGAGATATGCACTGGCAATCTAGGAATGTGATCAGAGGATAGGTGGCTAATTTGTCACTAGCCCAGCGCCACTTCCAGTTTTCTGGTGGTTAATGGGAGCTAAAGAGTCTCATGGGCTTTACTGCCTGAGCTGGCTTCAAACCATGATCCTCAGATCTCAGCCTCCTAAGTAGCTAGGATTATAGGCATGAACCATCAGTGCCTGGCCTCACAAACTTTCTCTAAATCCTAGACAATTGTAAAGTTTAGGCAAGTTCTCAGCTGGGACGATACAGTCCCAGATCTTCCCAAACCACATCCTCCCTCCTCCCAGCACAGGTACTGAGCCCTTTTCTTATTTGTAATGGTTTTATCCTCATCCATTAGAAACTTCTGAAGAGGAGTGGAACCCAGGATCTTGGTCATGCTAGGCAAGTTCTGTACCACTGGGCTATCTCCCCAGCTTAAAAACATCTTTATATAAAATCTCAGGCCCAATTACCCTAGCATGGTTAGCGAATTCTCAGGGAAACCATGGTGGGCTTACGGCATAAAAGTTAAAAAGAGGAAAAGTAGGCATAGGAAGAAAAACAAGATAGAGAACCAAAGATGAGCCCAGTGCTTGGTGGCTCATACCTGTAATCCTAACTACTTAGGAGGCTGAGATCTAAGGGTCTTGGTCTGTGAGACTTTTACTTCCAGTGAACCACTAGAAGACCAGAAGTGGCACTGTGGCTCAAAGTGGTAGTGTTGTTAACTTTGAGCAAAAGCACTTAGGAGCTATGCACCAGTAATGCTAGCTACTCAGGAAGCTGAGATCTGAGGATCACAGTTCAAAGCCAGCCCAGGCAGGAAACTCCATGAGACTCTTATGTCCAATAAAATACTAGAAAACTGGAAGTGGCCCTGTGGCTCAAGCAGTAGAGTGCTTGCCTTGAGCTGAAGATCGCAGGGACAGAGCCCAGGCCCAGAGTTCAAGCCCCATGGCTGACAAAAAAAAAAAGAAGTGGTAAATTTTCTCTAGTACATACTCCACATCCATTTTATAAGCTCTGTCTGAAAGGCTCAGTACAATTATTTTTGGCTAAAAGCAGTGGAGGAAGAAAAAAGCAGACTGGGTGTTGGGATGAAAGACACAAAGCATATGATGTTATTTCTGAACTGTTTCTGACAGGCTATTAAACATCTTAGATAGCTTCCATGCCCCGGGCAGGTAACTAAAGCAACTCATGTCTTGTCCTGTCCTTTCTGGGAAAATGATAGTTCTGTGAGGATTATAGCTAGGGTTCAAGATGCTGTCATAAACTTACCTCATAGAGGCCACAAGTATCTGGGTGGAAGACCTTTTTATGGGGTTTTGTTACCCCTGAATACCCTCTGAGTCTTACTGAGGATAAAATTTCTTTGCCTAGAACAGTGTTGGTGAGAAGTGTTTCCAACTAGAATTTTATGGCAAATTTTAAACCCTGACTGAAAATTTATTTTGTAAATGCTGCCAGCATCGATATACAACCACCAACTGTGTTTTCAATGACTTTTCCCCTCTAAGATTTAAGTCCACAGGAATATATGTGTAGGACCATCTAACAAGCCCTTAACACATAATTCAAGCAACACAGACATGGATGAGCCGTTGTCGTCTTCTTCTCCCCATCCTCCCCCTCCTCTCCTTCTTCCCCTTCCTCCTCCTCTTCCTCCTCCTTTCTTCTTCTTTTCTTCTTCAAGATATGAGGCCCAGAAAGCATATCAGAAGGATTTCATCGTCAGGAGGACCAAATTTCAAATTTAGAAAGCTCTAAAGTCAGATCTCTGACCTTTATTCGTGTATCTCAGTCATAGTGAAATTTCATCACACTTGTACCCACAAGTTGTAGATAGATGCTTTGATTTAAAGGATGTTATCTTGTTTTCTGCCCTGTGCCTGGACTGGGGTTGAACTCAGGGGTGGTAGGCAAACACTCTGCCATGTGAGTCATGTTCCCAGTCCTTTCTGCTTTAGGTGATTTTTCAGCTAGTGTCTCATTTTGTGCCAGGGCCAGCGATACTCCTCTCTTTGCCATCTGTGTAGCTGGAATCACAGGCATGTTCTACCACACCTAGGCTGTCTGCTGCAAAGGAGGTCTTATTAACTTTTTGCCCAGGCTGTCCTCAAACTGAAGTCCTCCCAATCTGTACCTCCTAAGTAGCTTGGATTATAGAGTAGCTGGGCTTACAGATGTGGCACATAGTACTGAGAAATAGCTATCTCTTTATGTTTTTCCCTGTAAGACACTGAGAGGCAAAAGAGGTAACTTTATGATTGCTCAGTCTGTCAGAATCTAGGATAAATTTCTTTAGGAAAAAGGGTACTAACTGGGAATAATAATGACACAATGAAACAGAAGAGAAGAAATGATGTTAAGTATGTGCTAGAAATGCAACTAAGAGCCAGGCGCTGGTGTCTCAGGCCAGTAATCCTAGCTACTTGGGATGTTGAGATCTGAGGATCATGGTTCAAGGCCAGCTAGGGCAGAAAAGTCCATGAAACTCTTACCTCCAATTAATTATCAGAAAACTGGAAGTGGAGCTGCAGCTCAGAGTGGTATTACACTAAGCCTTGAGCAAAAAGCAGAGACAGTGCCCAGGCTCTGAGTTCAAGCCCCAGGACCAACAAACACACATATAGAAATGTAACTAAGTCAAGGGATGGTTGACAGGGTAGGAACACCTGTAATGGGTGAGAAATAATCTACAGCTGGGCTCTGGTAGCTTATACCTGTGATCCTAGCTAATTGGGAAGTTGAAACCCGAGGAATGCAGTTCAACACCAGCCTGAGCGGGGAAAGTCCATGAGACTGTTATCTCTAATTAACCTCCAGAAAACTGGAAGTGGAGCTGTGGCTCAAATAGTAGAGTGCTAGCTTTGATCAAAAAAAAGCAAAGGGACAGCACCCAGGCCCTGAGTTCAAGCCCCAGCAATGGCACAAAAACAATCTAGGAAGTCAGAGGGAGAAAACAGGTATTTACACATTTCTTTTAAATCTCTAAAAGTTTATCTGGGATAACCGTGAGTTAGCTAAGGCTAAGCTTAGGCATCTATTTATCTGGTGAGAAAATGACTGAACAAGACAACACAATAGCAGTCTTCTTGGCCAGCCAACATAATCACTGAGGGATTGGTGGCAGCAGAGCCAGATTCTGTATTTATAGACTCCTGAGTGGGAAAACCAGGCACGTTAACCAGCTTCCCCAACCCTCAGTTTTCTAATTTGAAACTCACTTTTCTTCTAGTTTCTCTGCTGTCAACATGTACTGCATTTTTAAAAAAAGTCAATTTAAAAGCAGACGTGCTATGACTAATTTAAGAACTCCCAAAGCAGGCTCTTTTCCAAAAATACATTGCAATTGACAATACTGTAAACTCAGTCTAAAGGGCTATGACACAACTGCTGGCCCCGGGCAGAACCAGATGTTTACTACCCGTCTGGCAAACAGGGAGGTCTGCAGTTCTCCACACCCTTTTGCTAGACTTGGTATGGAGCTTAACATGAAACTTCTGTATAAACAAATGGTTTTAATTGGTTTATCTTAAAAGATCTAGACTAATATCTTTAGTTTTCATCTTGGTTTCTAAGATAGAAGTTGCATGGAAAAATTTATATTGGGGTCAAAATTGCTAGTGCTTTGCATATATTCTATTTCTCTCTCTCTTTTTTTTGTTGGTCGTGGGACTTGAACTCTGGGTTTGGGTGCTGTCCTTGTGCTTTTCAGCTCAAGGCTCTACCGCTTGAGCCACAGCTCCACTTCTCGTTTTCTAGTAGTTTATAGGAGATAAAGAGCCTCACGCCTGTAATCCTAGCTACTCAGGAGGCTGAGATCTGAGGATCGAGGTTCAAAGCCAACCCTGGGCAGGAGAGACCGTGAGACTCCTATCTCCAATAAACCACCAGAAAACCGGAAGTGGCACTGTAGCTCAAGTGGTAGAGCGCTCGCCTTGAGCTGAAGAGCTGAGGGACAGTGCCCAGGCACCAGAGTTCAAGCCCCACGACTGACAAAAAAAAAAAAAAAAAGTCTCACCGACTTTCCTGCCTGGGCTGACTTTGAACTGTCATCCTCAGATCCCAGCCTCCTGAGTAGCTAGGATCACATGAACCATGGGTGCCCGGCTCATATACTGTAATTCCTTTCTTTCTTTTTTTTTTTTTTGGGGGGGGGGGTCCGGTCGTGGGGCCTGAACTCTGGGCCTGAGCGCTGTCCCTCAGCTCTTCTGCTCAAGGCTAGCGCTCTACCACTTGAGCCACAGCGCCACTTCCGGCTTTTTTCTTTTTGCTTACGTGGTGCTGAGGAATTGAACCCAGAGCCTCAGGCATGCAAGGCAAGCACTCTACCACTGAGCCACCTTCCCAGCCCCATAAACTGTATTTCTTTAAACACACACATTTTCCCCCCTAGTACTTAGACCTAGATCCATGGACTCACCATGCTATACCCGCAGTCCTCTTAAAAATTATAAAATAAGCTGGGCGCTGGTGGCTCACGCCTGTAATCCTAGCTACTCAGGAGGCTGAGATCTGAGGATCGTGGTTCAAAGCCAGCCTGGGCAGGAGAAACCGTGAGACTCCAATCTCCAATAAACCACCAGAAAACCGGAAGTGGCGCTGTAGCTCAAGTGGTAGCGTGCTTGCCTTGAGCTGAAGAGCTGAGGGACAGCGCCCAGGCCCAGAGTTCAAGCCCCACAACCAACAACAACAACAACAAAAATTATAAAATAAAAAGTCTAAAGTTGAACTCACCATTCTCCTGCCTCATCCTCCCTGTCTGTGTTACTGAGGTTTGAGCCACACCTCCATCTCTTCCAACCTTTGTTTTTAATTGAGATAAGATGCTGGGCATAGGTGGCTCACACCTGTAATCCGAGCTACTCAGGAGGCTGAGATCTGGGGACCACGTTTCAAAGCCAGTTCAAGCAGGAAAATCTTTTTTTTTTTTTTTTTTGCAGTCCTGGGCTTGAACTCTGGTCTTGGGGGCTGTCCCTGAGCTCTTTTTGATCCAGGCTAGATCTCTATCACTTGAACCACAGCACTACTTCCAACTTTTTATGATTAATTGGAGTTAAAGAATCTCATAGAGGGGCTGGGAAGGTGGCCCAGTGGTAGAGCACTTGCCTTGCATGCCTGAGGCCCTGGATTCGATTCCTCAGCACCACATAAGCAAAAAGAAAAAAGCCGGAAGTGGCGCTGTGGCTCAAATGGTAGAGCGCTAGCCTTGAGCTGAAGAGCTGAGGGACAGCGCCCAGGCCCAGAGTTCAGGCCCCACGACTGGACCCCCCCCCCCCAAAAAAAAAAAAAAAATCTCATAGATTTTCCTAAGCTGGCTTCAAACCGTGATCCTCAGTTCTCAGCCTCCTGAGTAGCTAGGATTACAGGCAAGAGCCACCAGCGCCCAGCTGTAAAACTCACCTCCACTAAATTTCAAAAAGAGCCATAAATAGAGCTATTGATCAAGTGGTGGAGTGCTAGCCTGGAACAAAAGCAGCTCAGGGACAAAGTCTCAGGCCTTGAGTTCAAATGCCAGCACAGCACCAACGCACAACTGGCACGCGCGCACACACACATTATATTGAGAACTTGTGTCCTAGGGATTCACTGTGACCTAGGTGATTTATGCACTTGATCCCCTTTAATCATGACAGCTTTAGAAGATGAGGTTCTCTCATTCCATACAGAGGACAAACGCGCTCTGGAGAGGCTAACCATGTCGCGGAGGGTCCTGGAACTCTCAAGGGGTGCCGGCGCCACGGGATTCCAGGATACCTCCAACACCAACGCAAGCTTTTGCCGCCCTGCCGGTGTGGCCACTTGTCAAAGCAGAGAGAGGGTCAGAGTGCGGTTGGGGATCAGGTGTCCCGGGAGCTGGCACCTGGATGAGAAAGCTGCCACCAAAGACTTCTCGCGCAGGCAGTGACGGCGGGATCGGCCGCGCGCGGCTACCCGCGGGCCGAGGAGCGCCCAGCGGCCCCCCGCTCCGCGGCCACCCAGAGCTCGGGAGATCGTGGAACCCTCGACACCCCGGGGGAGTTCCAGGCCTCGCTTAGGTCCTGCGGATTCCGCCGGGCGAGGGGCTGCAGGGCTGACAGCGATCGGTGGGACTCCAGGGGGCGCCCTCGTGACGCGCACGCCCGAACCCCAGAAACCTCCCCCGCCCCAAATCACTGCGGGCCTGCGGCAGCCGCCCACAGCGCCCCTGGGGGTCGCGGCCCCGCCTTCCCAGCCCCCGGAAGTGACGTCGACGACGGCGGCGTCAGGGTGGGGCCCCAGCACAGCCGGGGGGGGGGTTCGAGAGTGGCGGCGGCCCGGCCGCAGCGAGGGACAGCCCGAGCGTGCGTCCGGCGGGCAGCGGCCGGAGGACCCGCGGCGCCTTCACCGCCGCCGCTGCCCTCACCGCCGCGTGCGGGGGTGGAGCGTGGGACGCGAGCAGCCGCGGCAGCTGTACGGCGGCGGGAGATGCGGCCGGACGCAGGCACTCGGCGGGCTCGGCTCGGCCACCGCCGCCTTCGCCGGCCCCGTCGTGCGGGTCGCCGCGGCTACCTCGCCGTCTTCGAGTTGCCAGCGTGAGGAGCATCGCGTTTGAGGCGGAGGCCAAGAGGAAGCTCCGCACGCGGTCTGGTGAGCGACCCGCCGGAGCCCCGGGAGGCCGTCGCGCCGCACCCTGTCCGGCCGGGAGCGGCTGCGGGGGCGGGCGGGGAGCGAGGCTCGGAGGCACAACAGGAAGTGCGCGCGCCGCCGCGGGGCGGGGCTTAGGTGCTCCCGTGCGGCCCCGCCCCTCGTCCACGCCCCGCCCCCGCCCCGCCCCTCCGACGCCGTCGGTCCCGGCCCGGCTCGGGGGTGGTCCCCCGAAGCGCTCCTTCCGCCTGTCCGGCTCCTCGAATCCCGCGTGGGCCTCGGGCGAAGGTGGCCGCGGGTTGAGTGGCGTGGGCGGGGACCACGGGGCGCCGGTGACTCCATGTCTCGACAGGAAGTCGGAAAATGAAAGTACAGTAACTGGGCTCCGGCCGGGGCCGCGGGCGGACTTTGGTCTCCGGGGGCGCGGGGCGCCCGCGTCTCCGCCGCCGGGCTCGCGGTGGGTCCGGCGGGTTTCATTCTGCACACCTGCTCCCGACCCCCCGGCACTTCCCGCTTGTTGCACCCGGCGGCCAGGCCGGGAGCTGGGAGCCCCGTCCTCCTAAGAGCCGTTGCAAAAGTCTTTTTGGGGGTTGGGGGGTGCGGAATGTAAAGCAGGCAGGAGCAGCAAATAAAGGGGTGTCCTCGACAGTCGCGATTGCGGTCTGAAGCGTGAGGCGGTGGAGTGGGGGGCTTCGACACTCCGATGACGGATCGGACGCCTCCCTCGGCCACCACAGGAGCAAAAAGAACCCCGAACCAACTTGATGCTGCAGTATTTAGGGCTGGCAGTGAGTGGTGTTTTGGTTAAAATTCCATGTGATTCAGGTTTCCACCTTTAGGGACCCTCTGACTTCACGAGTGGTACAACTGCGGAAGCGCAGGCCGTTACATACTTTGGGAAACACGATCACTTAGTTTTAGGTAATCTTAACTACTTTTGGGATTTGGGATGTACTCAGTGGCAGGGTGTCTGCATGAAGCCCCAGGTGGATACCTGGCACACAAAGCGTACAGTTACACTGTTCTCTTTATATAGAATCCTGTAAGTGTTACACTTTTTTTTAAAACTGTTGGGTTTGAACTTAAGAGCTTTCTTCCCATTTGCTGTAGGCAGCTTTGCTAAAACTTGAGCCGCCCTGCCAGATAGGGCAGGTAAATTTTTGACAAGGATGATTATTTTGATTCAAACGAATGTTGATAAATTTTGAAATTTGCCTTTTTGTTTTATTTAAGCAGCTGCACTGAAGAATTTTGGGTCTTTTAGCTACTTTCTTTCTTTCTTTTCTTTTTTTTTTTTGGGTCCGGTCGTGGGGCCTGAACTCTGGGCCTGGGTGCTGTCCCTCAGCTCTTCAGCTCAAGGCCAACGCTCTACCACTTGAGCCACAGTGCCACTTCCGGCTTTTTTCTTTATGTGGTGCTGAGGAATCGAACCCAGGGCCTCTGGCATGCAAGGCAAGCGCTCTACCACTGAGCCACCTTCCCAGCCCCTCTTTTAGCTACTTTCTGAAAACTATTGGGCCATGGGTCACTGCAGGAGCTGGACTGTGTATTATAAACATGTTTGAAGTGGAAAAGGTTTATTTAATAGTCTTCCATTCTCCCATTATTTTATTTCAACATGGTTTCCTGTTTCTTTTTTTATTCTGTGATCCATCCAGGGTCTATAGTATGCAAGAAAGTGATCTACTGCTGCCTAATCCCTCCCCCTCTACCTTAGTGTAATGCAGGGATTGGACTTTCTTTGAAGTGTTAAGGTAACATTTTCTTCAGCATTTAATCCATCAAAAATGAGGTATCTTCATTTGACCAGTCTCAGTACATAGTGTAGGCTGGTCTCAAACCCAGGGGCCTCCTGCCTCAGGCTCCTGACTTATTAGGATTACAGGCATGTGCCACCATGCACACTATTTTCCTTACTTTTTGTTTTCTATTGTTGTAACAAGAATAAGAGTGTATTTTTGACTCTTCAGTTTATGCCTATAATTTTTAACATCTTCTGAAGTTATTTTTTTCCCCTTTAGTTCTCTTTTATGGCTGAGGAAGTCTTTGAGGTTCATAATTAATACCACACTTGCAGGAACTAAATGAGTAGTTTCTATTTAACCATAAATCTGGGAGTTTGCCAAGTTCTCTCTCTTTTCTTTTTGTGATGGTGCTGGGGCTTCAACGCAGACCCTAGTCTGTCTTTTAACTTTCTTGCTAAATAATAAATAGAGCCACAGCTCTATTTCCATCACCAATTTTATTATTGTAAGAACAACTGATATTAAAAAAAAAAAAGAATAACCTGATATTAAAATTGAATAAGAGGTTGAAAATGTAGCTAGGAGTTAGAGCATGTTTAGTGTATGTAAGATCTTGCATTTGATCTCTAGCATTACACATAAAAAATGTTTTAATGGCAAAATACTGTTTTAGGAGCGAGGCACTGATAGCCCATGCCTTGTAATTGTAATGCTCAGAAAGCTGAGCCCTGAATGATTGGTTCAAAGCCAGACGAGGCAGAAAACTGAAAGACTTCATCTCTCAAACGGCAAGAATCTGGGCTGGATATGTGACTATGCCAGCCAAGTAAGCAAACTGAGCAGGCAACGACCCTAACTAAGTTCAAATCCCAGTTCTAGAAATAAATATATAAAGTACTCACTGAAGATGTCCATTCTTCTGCGAAGTTTTTCTCAAAAAAAAAAAGATCAGATTTCTAGTACTTCAATTCCAAACCATAATGCCCTTTTGTTTTCCTCTTAGCCACCTTCTGTCCTGGACACGTTGATGTGCTGGAGCATTGGCATTTACCATAGGACTTTGCTTCTGTCCTAAAGTATCCAACACCCCACCAGCATCTGACCTCATACACCAAACTCTTGTAGTTAGCAGAGGGAAAGGCCGAAGGTAAGCCTTCACTACCTTGGGGGTATTCCTATATTTTTAAAAACCTTCCTTGCTCAGGATGGCTCTTATGTGCTCCTGGGGGAGATGTTAATACCTCACTAATGACTTAGTGGCTGTATCATTTGGCCAGTTTAAACCTGTAAGGCTGAAACATAATAGGTATTAAGAGTCAAGGATTTGGGTCTTAGAATTTTTCCCAAAACAGGGCTGGGAAGGTGGCTCAGTGATAGAGAGCTTGCCTCACATGCATGAGGCCCTAGGTTCAATTCCTCAGTACCACATAAACCAAAAAAGTTGGAAGTGGTGCTCTGGCTCAAGTGGTAGAGTGCTAGTCTTGAGTTGAGGAGCTGAGGAACAGCACCCAGGCCCAGAGTTCAAGCCCCATGACTGACCAAAAAAAAAAAGAGTGCAATGAGGTTATTATGTAGATTGTTTCAGTAAACAAACTGAAAAATATCACACACAAAAAAGGAACTTTTCTTCCCCAAACAAATGGAAATATAGGCACTACCGTCATTTATACTTCAGTTCTCTGCCTGGCTTTTCTCTCTCCCCTCTTCATCTCTCATACGTGTACGTTCCTGCCTCTGCTCCTGTAATCATTCTTTTTTTTTTTTTCTTAAGATGATGGTATGGTGGTTTTGTGATGTAGTCTAGGCTGGCCTAGAGTAGCTAGGATTACAGGTGTGAGCCACTGGAGCCTAGCCCTGACCTCTGTCTTGAGTGGTAGAATTACAGGGGTATGCCATCATATCTGCCTCTGTAAACATTCTTTTTTCCCCCCTTTTGTTTTTGGTGGAGCTTGACTTCAGGGCTTGGGTATTGTCCCTGAGCTCTTTTGCTCAAGGTTAGCACTCCAGCTTTTAGCCACAGCTCCACTTCCAGTTTTCTGATGGTTAAAGAGAGAAGAGTCTCACAGACTTCCGTGCCTGGGCTGGCTTTGTTCCCCCATCCTCAGATCTCAGCCTTCTGAGTAACTAGGATTACAGGTGTGAGCCACCAGGGCCTGGCTTAAATATTCTTTTTTTGTGTGTGTGTGTCGGTCGTGGAGCTTGAACTCTGGGCTTGGGCGCTGTCCCTCAGCTTTTCAGCTCACGGCGAGTGCTCTACTGCTTGAGCCACAGCGCCACTTCTAGTTTCCTAGTGGTTTATTGGAGATAAGAGTCTCACAGACTTTCCTGCCCAGGCTGGCTTTGAACCTCGATCCTCAGATCTCAGCCTCCTGAATAGCTAGGATTACAGGCGTGAGCCACCAGCGCCCGGCCTTAAATATTCTTTATACAAAGGTGGTATTTGGGAATGTGGAAATTGAGTTGTTTGGTTAAGCTAATACTTTGAGTCATTTTAGCAGTTGTAGACTAGCAACTGATGGCTTAAATGGGAAAACTGGATTTAAAAAATAACTTTCCTGGGCTGGGAAGTTGGCTCAGTGGTAGAGTGCTTGCCTTGCATGCATGAGGCCCTGGGTTCGATTCCTTAGCACCACATAAGCAAAAAGCAAAAAAAAAAGCCAGAAGTGGTGCTGTGGCTCAAGTGGTAGAGCACTAGCCTTGAGCTGAAGAGCTGAGGGACAGCACTCAGGCCCAGAGATCAGGCCCCACGACTGGACCCAAAAAAAAAAAAACTTTCCTTGCTTGAATAAGCATTATCAGAAATATGGTCTGTCTGGTACATGCAGAATGGCAGGTGATTCTTCTCCTGACATACTTAGTTGATATAATAACCAACTGTTGTAGCCAGGGGCTGGTGGCTCACACCCGCAATCCTATCTGCTTAGGAGCTGAGATTGGAAGAGTTGAGGTAAGGCTGGAGACGTGACCCAAGTGTTAGAGTGCCAGCGAAGTAAGCAAACTGAGCAAGCATGAGACCCTGAGTTTAAATCCTACTGGCAAAAATAAGTAAATAAATCAGTAAGAAGCCCAGCTTAGGTGAGGCTAGGGGGAACTGATTGCTAGTGGGCATGGTTATTTAGCATTAGAGGAAGCTTTTCATTTATAATTTATACATGCCTATCATGTAGTGGCTAACAAGTGTGTGATCACCTTAGCAAGGTAAATTCAGGGCAAGAAGGTCCTTTGATGAACAGAGGATGTGAGTAATGAAGGAGGCTTGCACTCATGGCCTCAGCTTCTCCAGGAGTTCTGACTGGAGGCATCTTTCCTTTCCTGTTTTTTAACTGTTTTCCCATCTCTGCTTCGGGATGATAGCATCTCTGTACAACCAGCTTCAAAGTGCTGCCTGTGTGAAGATTCCTGGAAGACATTGCATGTGTCCAAGGGAAGCTAGAGTTAGAAACCCAGGTGTTATTAATCAGCCCTTAAGGGTCCCGTTAGAATAGAATTAAGTTGTTAGAATTAAGTTTTCTCAAGCCTAACTTACTTAGTTTGTGGTGTTAGGCTTGTGTACTTTAAACATCTTTTTTTTTTTTCTTGCCGGTCATGGGGCCTGAACTCGGTCTGGGAGCTGTCCCTCAACTCTTCGGCTTAAGGCGAGCGCTCTACCACTGGAGCCACAGCACCACTTCCGGCTTTTTCTGTTTATGTGGTGCTGAGGAATCGAACCCAGGGCCTCATGCTTGCAAGGCAAGCACTCTACCGCTGAGCTACCTTCCCAGCCTCTACTTTAAACATCTTTATTGATAATGTAATTTATATGCCATGAAATTCACCTGCCTAGGGTGCATAGTTCAGTGAGTTTTAGTATAATCATGGAGTTGCGCAAACATCTTTTTTTTTTTTTTCCAGCAGCCCCAAAAGAAACACCTGAGATAGTTGTAGTGTTCCGTACCTACAATCCCAACACTCAGGAGAATGAGGCATCTGGAGATCCATTTTCTTGTTGTAGCTCTTCTAGTAGTTAATGACGTAATTTTTTATTGGTTAGATTTTTTTTTTGCCAGTCATGGGGCCTGAACTCTGGTCCTGGGCGCTGTCCCTCAGCTCTTCAGCTCAAAGCTAGTGCTCTACCACTTGAGCCACAGCGCCACTTCCGGCTTTTTTCTTTTTTGCTTATGTGGTGCTGAGGAATCGAACCCAGGGCATCATGCATGCAAGGCAAGCACTGTACCATTGAGCCACCTTCCCAGCTCTTCCCTCCCTTCTTTGAGAGTCTGGTCACATAGCCCAAGTTGTTTTTGAACTTATTTTCTTCTCCATTGTGGGGATTATAGGCATGCACCATCATACCTGGTTTAAATTTTTCTTTTTCTTCTTTTTTTTTTTTTTTTGATGGGTTGTGGAGCTTGAACTCTGGGCCTGGGTGCTGTCTTCAGCTCAAGGCTAGTGCTCTACCAATTTAGCCACAGCTTCACTTCCATAAATTTTTCTTTTTTTAAGTTGTAAAAGTTATTTATATATTCTTGGTTAAGGTTTTTGTTTATGTGTTTGTGTCTGTTTTGTAGTACTGTGGATCAAACCCAGGGCTATGTAGAGGACCACAGTAGTTGGAATAGGAGTAGATTATTTCCTCTACTTCAGCCCCCAGGCTACCCTGAGACAAATTTCTTGGCCAGTAAATAAAACTGGGTTAGCTGGGTGCTGGTGGCTCACACCTGTAATCCTGGCTACTCAGGAGGCTGAGATCTGAGGATGATTATTTACTGCCAGCCCCGGTAGGAAAGTTAGAGCACTAGCCTTGAGCAAAAGAGCTCAGGAACAGTGCCCAGGTCCTAAGTTCAAGCCCCATGACTGACAAAAAAAAACAAACAACTGGGTTATTTACATAGGTGCTAGAATTGTGGTCTTCTGAGAGAATATAACAATGAGAGTTTGAGGTAAAATTTAATAACATACTTTTTTGGAGGGTCGGTGTGAGCCACTGGTGCCTGGCTAACTTACACGCTTGATTGACAAGTTTTTCTGTTCCTGTTATTTTTGAACTAGTTTTTGCCTCCATGAAAGTTGCTTAAGAATTTTTTTTTTTTTTTCCAGTTCTGGGAATCAAACTTTGGGCTTCAGACTTACTAGGGAATGCCCTGCCAATTTAGCCACTCTTGGGCCATGCTTAGGAGGTTGGGTAAGGGGAAGGGGGCGGGTGGTGACAGATTAGAGTATTTGAACTCCAAGCCTCATGTGCTCTCGGCTTTGCTTGCTCAGCTGGTGCTCTACCTGCCGCAGGAAGTCCTGCTTTTTGCTTGTTATTTTAGAGACAGTCTCACACACTTTTTCTGCACAAGTGGCTTCCACCCTTGATCCTTCTGCATAAGTGGCTTCCACCCTTGGTCCTTCTGCATAAGTGGCTTCCACCCTTGGTCCTTGGGATCTTGATCTCCTGAGTGGCTAGGATTACAGATATGAGTTACCAGTGCCCATAAGTGCTGAGGACTTCTTAAACAGCATGTCATGCTTAAGAGTTTGGATTCTGGATCCACATTGCTTGGGCTTACTTAGCTTCATTTGTTATGTGATTTGGGGCAAGTTACATAATCCTTTGATTAGTCCATTTTTCTTTCCATATGTAAAACAATGCAGTAGTACCTAACTTATGGGATTCGTATGGAAATGAAATAACTTGTACACTTAGAGCACATAGAGCCAGGCCTGACAGTGTTAGATAAGTTATTGTTACCACATATCTTTCAGCCTATTGCTATGGACAGTGCCATCACCCTGTGGCAGTTCCTCCTCCAGCTCCTGCAGGAGCCTCAGAACAAGCACATGATCTGCTGGACCTCTGACAATGGGGAGTTCAAGCTTCTGCAGGCAGAAGAGGTGGCTCGGCTCTGGGGGATTCGCAAGAACAAGCCCAACATGAATTACGACAAACTCAGCCGAGCTCTCAGATACTACTACGTGAAGGTAATGCACCTCCCGGTCTTGAGTCTACAGATAGCCTCAAGACCAGCGTCATTCCTTCATTTCTATAGAGATTGTGGGTATTGCTCTCTCTGTTATTTTATATTTCAGCAGTGTGTAAATGTAAAATGTTCAGCTATATGTCTATAAATTCTTACTCAGTAACCTATTCTTATTAAATATTCTTTATTCCTGGCTGAGTTGTCTTTTAAAACAAAAAGTACAGGATTGGAATATGAAAAAAAGAAATAGTTTTTTTTAGGATAAATATTCCCGTGTTAGTCATAATGTATTTAAAAAATTGTTATACATAGATTTTTTTTAAGCTCTTAATTTTAGTTTTAATCTAGGGAACATAGATTAATATCTTAAAGAATAGCTGTTAATGGAATTGATTTCTTAGTAAAAATTTTATATATTTGATTCGTCGTTACTTTGAATTATGTTCTTGGGCACTGAGGAAAAACAAACAGCCTTGAAGGCTAGACTTAGAATAAGAGGCCGAACTTGTTTCCTTTTGCCTTTAAGTTGATCTTATCAGCTTTCTCTGAAGGAAGTAGCAACCTCACAGATGCAATGCTCAAATTCCTTTCTGCCTTCTTAGGATGCTATGGCTTGTGCCTGTGGACTTATTTGATATAGCAGTCCAGTGAGTTCTGACTTAATAAGTATATTTGAAAAGGTCACAGAATTAACAATTGCTCAACTTTTTATAGTGAAACTTTAACTTCTCCGCATTAACCAGGGCTGTTTGGTGTGGCTAGGTTGATGTTGAAGATTGTGAAGCTTTTAAGTGAGCTATGTCCACTTCTCAGATAGCTTCACTAGGTCAGCTTTTTCATTAGCTGTGGGATGTAAGTTAACAAGAAAGTATAAGAATGCTTATTTTCTTTACCTACAGAATATTATTAAAAAAGTGAATGGTCAGAAGTTTGTGTACAAGTTTGTGTCTTACCCAGAGATTTTGAAAATGGATCCAATGGCAGTGGGCAGGATTGAGGGAGACTGTGAACCTCTAAATTCCAATGAAGTCAGCAGCAGCGGCTCCAAAGATGTGGAGAATGGTGGGAGAGAGAGAGCAGCCCCTCAGCCTGGCGCCAAGGCCTCTAGCCGCAACGACTACATCCACTCTGGCTTGTATTCTTCATTTACTCTCAACTCACTGAACACCTCCAGCAAGAAGCTTTTCAAATCTATAAAGATGGAGAATCCAGCTGAGAAACTGGCCGAGAAAAAATCTCAGGAGCCAACACCATCGGTCATCAGATTTGTAACAACACCTTCCAAAAAGCTGCCCAGTGAACCTGTTCCTGTTGCCATCTCATCCGGGCCCAGTATCTCTCCATCTTCTGAAGAAACTATCCAAGCACTGGAGACTTTGGTTTCTCCAAAACTACCTTCCTTGGAAGCCCCAACTACTTCCGTATCCAGTGTAGAAGCCACTTTCACCCCCACACCTCCTGCTCCATCCTTACCCCTTTCTTTGAAGGAGCCTTCTCGAACACCTTCTCCACCACTGAGTTCCAACCCGGACATCGATACAGACATTGCATCATTGGCTTCTCAGCCAATGGAACTTCCAGAGAACTTGTCACTGGAGTCTAAAAATGAGGATTCAGTTTTGCCAGAAAAGGACAAAACAAATAGCTCATCAAGGTCCAAAAAACCCAAAGGGTTAGAACTGGCACCCACTCTTGTGATCACAGGCAGTGACCCGAGCCCACTGGGGATTTTAAGCCCATCTCTCCCTACGGCTTCTCTCACACCAGCACTTTTTTCTCAGGTAGCTCACTCCTCCTTTCTAGTGCGGCTATTCATGTTTATTCGCCTTCTAAAACAAACCTACAATTTCCACCTGCAAGTGTGCTCTCTATTCCTTAGGTTTGTCTTAAAAGGGTTCTAGATAACTCAAACCCAATCCCTCACCTCAGGATGGCTAAAATGGAAGGTTTGGGGTATTGGCTTTAAACATTCATTGTTCTACAAGTAAATACTGATTTCAGATTTTCTACTTCCTCCTATTGAAAGTATTTCTTCTTCCTTTCTTCATAAAACTTGGTATCTTATGAGAAGACAGTAGGTACTAAGAGCGGTAGAAAGGAATGGGTGTGGTATGGAGTCTCAAGTTTGTTTAGTTATAGCTGGTATTTATTAACTTGCTCATCTTGTAGAACATTTTACTAGATCACTCCCAGAGCATCTCATTATTAAAGAAGGACTGTGTTGTTGACTCAGTTACCCATTATACCTCTGTACCTGAATCGAGGTTGCTTTTGCTATTTGCTATAAAAGCTGAATTGAAAAGTGGTTATTTTGACCTTTAGCTTCATTAAGTTCCACAAATGACTTCTGAAATTTTCATCATGAAAAATTTCAGACCTAGAGACATTTGGAGTGGAGAACCACACAATACTTGGGTTGAATGTGTAAACAGATTGTTTGCAGCTTGTATACTGTTGCAGGGACAGAGCACAGGCCCTGTTTTCATTTACTGGCTCTCTTTGTGTGTTGCAGACACCTATCCTACTGACCCCAAGCCCTTTGCTCTCCAGCATCCACTTTTGGACTACGCTCAGCCCTGTAGCTCCCCTGAGTCCTGCCAGACTTCAAGGTGCTAACACACTTTTCCAGGTAAATTCCATCAAAGCCTGTCTCTTGTAATAGGAGTACTAAGTGAAGAAACAGCAAAGCAGCATCCACTGTTCGGATAGTCAGCTTCTACTTAATAAAGATTAGAGTTTAGTTTTGAAGTTCCAAGGGTTGATTTTCTGCTAGCTTATTTTGCTACACTGGGGATTGAACCCAGGTCTTTGTGCATGTGAGGCAAATGCTCTACCACTTGAACTACACCTCCAGACTTCAAGTGTTGTCTAGCCAGCAAAGAAACTGGATAAATACCCAAAGTTTACCTTTTCGTTGCTTACTATTACATTTGATTTTAAATTGTTCTATTTTGAGGTAGATTTTGAGTTCACTTAAATTTTTTGTCATCTTGAACACCAGACATTTTTTTGTTTGAGTGTATGTGTGCGCATGTGTATGCACTTAAGCTGGTCTGTGCATCTATTCAGGTATACATCTGTGTCTATATACATAGACATACAGTAAGTTGCATGCTTGTAGTCCTTGCCACTTTGAAGTGAGTCAGGGTAGTCTGCTTGAGCCTAAGAGTTTAAGGGCAGCCTGAGCCACATAGCTAGACTCCATCTCAAATAAACAATACATGTGTATAGATATGTTCTCAGCTTGCAATGGAATTATGTTCTATGCAGCCAGTATAAGTTGGAAATATCATTTAAGTAGAAACCATTTAATAACCTAACCAATGGACCATCATTGCTTATCAACATGGGCCACTGTATAGTATTGGATAGTTTTCCTTGTGATTCAGCAATTAACTCAAGGATATGGCTCTCTGTTGTTGCCCAGCATGACAAAAGAGGATTGTACTGTGTATCGCTAGTCCACGAAAATACTAAAATTCAAAGCATGGTTTCTATTAAATGTACCTGGCTTTTGTACCATCATAAGCTGGAACAGTCCAGGGACTGTCTATATATGTATATAAATATACAAAAGTGTCCATATGCACAGCCAGCGTTGCTTGATGAAGGGGATGCCTTCTGTGAAAGGAATCCTGTGATTCCTGATTTCATCGTAGGATGGTCCATAGTGTATTTCACAAACCAAGGTGTACAGCCTGCTGTGTACCTGGGCACATGGTGTCTGTTTATCAGTCACAAGATTAAATGATGCAGCCGAGAAACAAGCCACATAAGACAAGAAACCTGACAGGGTTGGGGCTGGGAAGGTGGCTCAGTGGTAGTAGAGTACTTGTCTCGCATGCATGAGGGCCTGGGTTGGATTCCTCAGCACACATAAGCAGAAAAAAGCCAGAAGTGGCACTGTGTAGGGCGCTAGCCTTGAGCTAAAGAGCTGAGGGACAGCGCCCAGGCCCAGAGTTCAGCCTCTGCAACCGACCAAAAACAAAACAAAACAAAAAACCTGACAGGCTATCGCTGGCACAGTGACATTTTACAGTAAATTTTTTGTAAGTACACTCTAAAATAGCAATTGGAAGCTTACAGTAGTACAGTAAATACATAACCTTGTTATACTAGTAACCTTGTTATTAGGTACTATATGTCATTTTACATACTAAACTTTTCTTTTGATGGTATTAGTGTTTAAACTCAGGGCCTTGTGCTTGTTAGGGAAGTTCTTTACTGCTAAACTACTCCAACCAATCCTGGCTTTTTGCTGGTTACTCTTTCTGGTGCTTGAACTCATAGCTTCATGCTCACTTAGCTTACTTGTTGGCTACTGCTCTACCACTTGAGCTACACCTCCAGCCCTGTTTTTTTTGCTGGTTATTTTGGAGACAAAGTATCAGACTTTGCTGTCTGGGCTGGCCTTCAACCATGATCCTCTAGTTCTTGGCTTCCTGAGTCACTAGGATTACAGGAGTGTGTCCCCTGAGATAATGTCTCACCTCCTGCCCAGGCCTGGTCTTGGACTATGAATCTACCTATTTTAGCCTTTTTTTTTTTTTTTGCCACTACTTCTAGCTTCTTTCCATTGAGATGGAATCTTGCAGACTTTTCCATCTGGGCTGGCTTGGAATAATGATCCTCCCAATCTCAGCCTCACATGTAGTTTAGGATGAAAGATACTCCTACCCAACTATGGGTTGAAAAGGAAGCTTACAGTGTTTTCTGTCCAGGCTGGCCACAAACTCCTCCTCCCATTCCCAGCCTCTCAAGTAGGTAGGATTATAGGGATTATAGATGTGAGCCACCAGTGCCTAGTTTGTACTACATTTTACAAGTAATACATTGCATTGAGACCTTAGCATGGCTTCAGTGTCACTAGGTGATCAAAGAATTTCAATTTCATTATCTAATAGTAACAGTCTTGTGTATGTGGTCTATCCTTGACTGAATATCAAGATGCAGCACATGACCCTGTGCGTGTGCATGTGTGTGTGCGCACGTCTACAGCTTGAGCCACATCACGCCACTTCTGGTTTTTAGGTGGCTAATTGGAGATTAAGAGTCTCATGAAGTGGGGCTGGGAAAGTGGCTCAGTGGTAGAGTGCTTGCCTTGCATGTATGAGGCCCTGGGTTCGATTCCTCAGCACCACATAAGCAGGAAATGGTGCTATGGCTCAAGTGGTAGAGCGCTAGCCTTGAGCTGAAGAGCTGAGGGACAGTGCCCAGGCCCAGAGTTCAGGCCCACAACCTACCAAAAAAAAAAGAGTCTCATAAGGATGTTTCTGTCCAGGCTGGCTTTGAGCCATGATCCTCAGATCTCAGACTCCGAAGTAGCTAGGATTACAGATGTGAACCACAGGCACCTGGCTCTTTTTTTTTTTTTGGTAGGAGTCTGGGCATGGAATTTAGACTATGTGCTCACCAGTGAGCCACATACCTCCTTTCCCTCCCTCTCTGGCTTTTAAAAAAATTCTAAATTATTTGTAGAGAAGAGTGTTGAGCATTTTCTATGTTTTATTTTTAAATTTTTCTTTGCCTCTCCCCAGCAGATAATTGAGTGATAGCACAATCTAAGAACTTGAGCAAATGTTGATGTTCTCACACAGGTAGTCTCAGAATACACACACAGAACCTTCTGCTAGATGAGTGACTTGTAACTAACTATTCTACCATTCTGGTCCTCCAAGGATTCCCGATTTGCCTAATAATTGAGTAACACTCTGCTAAATTCTGTCACTTACTGATTTTTCTAAGACTTTCAAGGTTAAATGTATACCTATGTATCTTAGGAGATAACAGAAGATATTTCCACTCCATTGAGATAGTTTGGAGAATGCTACATTTAATTTTAGGACAAATAATTTTCCATTTTGATGTTATAGCAGTATCTCCCATGGTAAACAGTTAATGCCTTTGTTCTGTGAGCCACTGCAGAAGTGTATCATGTTCTGCCTGGGAGGGAATATAGTAGGGATAGAAAGTGAAAGTAAGGATTGAATTACAGTAAAATAACCTGTTTCATTTTCTTTCTCAGTTTCCTTCTGTATTGAATAGTCATGGACCATTCACACTCTCTGGCCTGGATGGACCTTCTACTCCTGGTCCATTTTCTCCAGACCTGCAGAAGACATAACCTATGCACTTATGGACAGAACCAAGGAACAAAAGAACCGAGCTCAACCTGATTGCATTTGAAGTGAGCGATTAGTTCTGCAGTTCTGATAATAGACTATTGTGGTTTTTTACCATTTTCCATCAAGATACCTTTTATGGGTTCCATTTGACTCAGTGTTGGACTGTGTATAAAAATGCCTTAATTGGAGTCCAAACTCCACCTCCTCATTTTCTCCTTCTTTTCTTTGTCCTTTAGAGCTTTGTGCTAAAGTAATTTTTGGTGGGGTTTAACAGCTGCACTTTGTGAGTATGTTTAAGAACAAAATTATTTCTCCTGGCCGTCGGGACCCTTTGTCAGGAAAAAAATATGCTTAGACTCTTGTTATTTCAAGGAGTATTAGTTAAATGACATGGCCATGTGTTTAGGGCTAAGTAAGCGCTGTTGAACAACTCAGTTGTTCTAAGCAGTGGGAGACAAAGAACCATTCCTGTTTATAAACAGTAAGATGGGGGGGATTCTGTGTTGAGGACTGTAATGTAGGTATCCTGTTTATGCCCATCCAGGGCAGGACTCTTAGCCATGTGTATGGTCTTGTCTGAACCTGTCAGTAGGGCATCAAGCTAGTCTGTTTTGACATAGAAGATAGTCAAAGCTTGGGTTGAAGGTGGTTTTTGAAACATCTGGTGGCTGTCTAGGACCCTGCATCTAGCATAGTGATGTGGTAAGATTGCATAACTGTGCAAGCACAGCACGTAAGTGATGCGCCTTAGAGGGAGGATGGACCTGGGCTTTGAAAATCGGAAGCATCTCTAAGTAAAGTGCAGTTGAATACCTTCAAACAATACGTGAGGCTTTTCCCGGTTCAAGGTTCCTAGAGTAAAGGAGCCGTTCTTCCCGCGCATCGTGCCCTGTGTTCTGCCATATATTTAACATCTTTCCTTTGACATCTAAGGCTGGTAAGAGGTGACTAGGAAGGTGAAGCTGTCCAGTCAATAGAGAGAGAAAGATTCCTCCCAGAGAAGAAGAGGTTTCTCTCGGCAGTGCCCACATGCCGGGCTCCAGCTGTTTGTATTAGTAGTAAGAACTTGTGATGTCATACTTACATCACCTCACTAACAGAATATAACCATTGGCCATCAGTGCCAGGAGCAGGCAGATAGGGTTTGATGCTCCGCCAACTGTATCACTGGAATTGTCTGAAAAGTTTGACTTTCAACCAAGACTCAATTACAGGCTGCCCACACCTGCATACCCATTGACGTTTTTTAACCCTGTGACAGAATCACATGAGCTATGTGGAAAGGAGGAGTAAGGACTCAAGGGCTCAAAATGACACTGCGATGGGCAAACCCACACCTTCAACATGTACAGTATTGACTTTAAATGTCCTTCTCTGCAGTAGTGGAGAGAGCGTGGATGCTCTCTGCTGCCTTTCTTTGGGTGGTGTAGGAGACCTGTTACTGGCTCATTTGTGGTCTAAGTTCTGTTCCTGAGATGTGCAATAGTAGTGTGGAAAGGCCGTGTTTGGTGTGACGGGACAGGCTTTCTCCATTTTCTCCCCATCTTGTTGAGTTTGCTTCCCTGTTTGACCCCTCAGCTGCACTTTGTACCGGTAGTCAATAGTAGTGGTTGACTTAACCATGTGTTTTAAATTCTGAGAGCACAAAAGTATTTTTACCTTTTTGAATGAAAGGAGAAAAGCCATGGTCTGTTTTTACAGATGGTGTGTTTGATAGGTTATGTTCGCAGAACAGAGTGGCCTAATGCCACAGGCACTCTTCGCCATTCAGGCTCTGAGCAACTTCCTAGGAAGCGGGGTTAGAGGTTAGCCCGCCTGTGGCTTTCTGTGAGCCTGTGAGTGAAGTCTCAGAAAGGTGCGAGGTCTCCGGAGGAGAAGAGCATTTGCTTGCATTTTGACAGCAGCCACTTTGGGAAGTGTGCACCTGGTGTGTGTGTGTGTGTGTGTGTGTGTGTGTGTGTGTGTGTGTGTGTGTGTGTGTGTGTGTGTGTGTGTGTGTGTGTGTGTGTGTGTGTGTGTGTGTGTGTGTGTGTTTGTGAAATCGTGCCTCTTTTCAAGTTGGAATTTCCAGATTCAGGAGGTAGACCATTGTCTTTGTAGACTACCTCCTTTTTGGAAAAGTCTCAGCTTTGTATTCTTTTGAATGTCTTGAGAATTCTTGGCATCAAGAGGTGGCTTTGTGATCAGTATTCTCTGGAGACACATACTTGGTGGCCACATCTGGTTTGCATGTCCAGAACCCCACCCACAGTGAATGGTGCTCACCAGCAGAGGCTTTAGGTGTGTGTGTGTGTGTTTGGGAGGGGGTGTAAAAGGTTGCCTGGGGTCTAAAGCAGTTTCAGTGACTTCTTACCCTTTTCTCTGCCCTGACCCCTACCTACTCAGTGTTGTGCTGGAGAATCTTTTGACACCAGATGTCTGAGGTGGAGGAAGCCCTGAAGTGCATAGGGTTATTCATTCCCTTCATGCATGCTACTCCTTTGTGGCTGATTTCAAGCTGCCACCTTGCAGCTGAGGAGAGTGCGCAGGTGGCGCCGTGCTGCCAGCAAGCCGCTGCGTCTGCCGCCCACAGTGGGCTGTCACATCCGAAGCTGTATTTTCTTAAAAAAAAATTTTTTTTTTTTGGTCAGTCCTGGGGCTTGAACTCTGGGCCTGGGCGCTGTCCCTCAGCTCTTCAGCTCAAGGCCAGCACTCTACCACTTGAGTCACAATGCCACTTCCAGCCTTTTCTGCTTATGCGGTGCTGAGGAATCGAACCCAGGGCCTCATGCATGCGAGGCAAGCACTCTACCACTGAGCCACCTACCCAGCCCCTTAAATTGATTTTTAAAAGTACAAAATTAAATTTAGTATGGGATTTCAGTAATCCTTTTTTAAAAATGGTTACCATGCTGTGTGTTTGTATTTAAACAAAGGTATAAATTTCCAATGATTTAAAAAATCTTACACCTAATTGAGGCCTTTAAAGGTCAACCTTAAGCTTTTTGGAGTTAAAATATAGTTCCCCCCCACACTTTTGACAGTTAAAATTTAGATGGAATTTTGTTTTCTTCAAATATTGATGGAGAGCTGTTCAGCTTGTGAGCATATACAAGGTTCTGGATTTGCTTTGTTTTAACTGGAAAATTCCTTGAAGATATATGTACTCTATACTCGAGGTCACTGAAGGCAGGACTGACTGTCGTATAAGTGGAAGCAAGGCCTTCTCTTCTGCCTGCTCACATATAATACTGTTCCTCTGTGCTTTTCTCCACACCAGTCACTGTGTCTGTCTCTCACATTCTAAAACTGTAGCTTTAGATGTCTAGTGATTTAAACACCTTTAGTGGCACTCAGTATTTCAGAAAAGCAGTCTCCACCTTGATCCAGTAGTAAAAGTTTTTGAATATAGAAATTTATGTCTTTTTTTTTTTTTGCCAGGCCTGGCACTGTCCCTGAGCTACTTTTGCTCAAGGCTAGCATTCGGGAGCCACAGTGCCACTTCCAGCTTTTTTTTTTTTTTTTCTGTTTATGTGGTACTGAATAACCAAACCTAGGGTTTCTTGAATGCTAGGCAAGCACTCTTACCACTAAGCCACATTCCCAGCCCCAGAAATTTATGTCTTAAAAATCCTTATGGGAGCTGGGCACACTGGTGGCTCGCTCATGTAATCCTAGCTACTCAGGAGGCTGAGAGCTGAGGATCAAGATTCAAAGCCAGCCCAGGCAGGAAACTCCATGTTGAGACTCTTAGGTCCAATTAACCACAAGAAAATCGGAAGTGGTGCTGTGGCTCAAAGTTGTAGAGTGCTAGCTTTGAGCGGAAAAATCTCAGGGACAGTGCCCAGGCTCTGAGTTCAAGCTGCATGACCGACCAAAAACACCATAATAATCCTTCTGAGCTTTTGTGAAGTTTATACTAACCTGGCATGCGTTCTGCATAGTCTCCCGGCAGGTGAGGGAAGGCCCCAGGTTCAGTGCTGTGCAGCAGATCCGTGATGCCCTTCCTGCTCATCAGCACCCAGACCACATACCCCCATGTCCACAGACTCCCGCACACCACTTCTCACTTGAATCTTGGCAAGCCATGTTTGTTTTATGTGTGATATGTGGCAGAGGCCTAGAAAGAGACTTGGAATTTTTCAGGAGAGGCTTTTGAAATTTCACGTTCTTTTTGAAAATTTTGAAAAGTCCTCAGCTTTTGAAATTTCTCATTCTTTTGTGTAAGTTGCCAAGTAACCCATTAACAAATGTTCTCTAGAACATCATGCACATTGTTTTTTTTGATAGCATATTGTCTCTTTCATCATTGTATTAGGCATAACTCTTATTTTTAATTTCCTAATCTGCTTTTGGTTTTGTATTCTACCCACAAACTCAGAATTACTTTATGGTAAAATATATAACAACGTTGAGGTCCTTGCATATATTGTGTTTTTACTTGTGTGTGCGTGTAGTATTTCAGTATTTGAAGGAATTCTTTGCTTGATTGGCTGCTTCTGTTTAACCACTTTATTAACTAAATTCCATGGCAGAAATCTAGATCATTTTTATGTGGGGAAACAAGTGTGAGACTAGCACAGGCTCTGAGAGGAGACCTGGGGTTCCGAGTGAATTTCCTGGGCCAAAAGGAAGGTTAAAAAGACTGCATGTTGTAGTCTGTTGGCTGAGGTGTGCTTAGAATGCATTCTTTCTCAGATGGAACTGAGCAGTTAAGAGTTCAATCCACAGGACAATGAATGATCCACAGGGCAACCAACCATAATTGTGTCTTCAGAAAATGGGTTTTATGGAAAGTGTGTGTTATCTTGTAGCTCTGAGATCAACACATAGATTTTCAGCACTGCCCAGGAGCTGCTCTGTTCCTTGTCTACATCATTGGAGCCCTGTTGACTAAAAGTGAAGTTTTACTTCACCTTAAGAGTCTGGTAACTTTGTGGGTGATGGTACATTAAACAAGGAATGGAGGATATGATTTCACTGCTTGTCCCCAGTGGAACCTGTTGCTGGCCTAGTTATCCTTTGGCCTGTGAACAGCAGATGGGAGAGGTGGATGAAGGGCCTTTCCAGTGCTCCGTCTGCAGCCGTGTGCTTTTTCTGAAGCTAAGTGCATCATGTGGCTAGCCTGCTAGAAAGAAACCACTTTTAGGGTGCCGCCATTCTTGCTTAGCCCTCATGAACAATGGAAATCCTGACTGGTTTGTGTGTAAGGGGAAATGCTGGCTTTGAACTTCCAGAAACCAGTCAGTTCAAGCTGGTGCGTGTGTGTGTGCGCGCGCTTTTCACTCAAAGCTAGCACTCTACCATTTGAGCCACAACTCCATTTTTTTTGGTGGTTAATTGGAGATAGGAGTCTCTTGGACTTTTCTGCCCAGGCTGACTTTTTTGAACTTCACCAATCCTCTGATCTCAGCCTCCTGACTAGTTAGGATTACAGGAGTGAGTCATAGCACCCAACGTATTTGCCTTTACTTTGTAGTGTGGTGATCAGACAAACATGGGGTATCACAGCCAGGCAGCTAGACACCAGACCCCATGGCTTGAAGCGAAAGATTAACAAGGAAATTCACGAGGATGCAAACAAGTTCTCTTGAACATTAATTTTTTTAAAATGGAATACGTATCAAGACTTAGGTTTAAAGCTTTGAAAGATTACAACATTTCTGTCTTTCTGATTTAGTGGCTGAGTGTGTATTGTGTCAGTATATACTGCGTATTGTGTCAGTATATACTGCTGTTTTGACTGAGTGTGTGTAAATCTGTTTTTCAGAGAGAACATGTATTATTTGATCCTCTTGACTAAGATGGATCCTACTCTTATTTTATATTAAAACTAAAAAAAAAAAAAAAATGGCCTGCACTTTGTAGTTGCCACTTTTTAAAGATGAATGCCTTGCTCACTTCGGATCTAAAGATACAGAATCATAGGCCGTAAAGACTGATTGCTTGCCACCACTTTAAAAACACAGCCCCTAACTGTGACATACTTTAAACAAAATCATCTTAAATTTTCTTCTAGTTTATGTGTTGTTGGGCGCCTAAGGATGTCTGTTCTTCAAGTTTCCACCTTCATCTGCTTTCTTGTGAAGTCTCTCATTAGGTCCAGGTGTAAATAGACTAGAGCAGTTCTGAAATGCAGCGCTTTGGCCAGGAGTTCGTATGGCAGTGGAGGACTTGTGGCTGTGCATATGCAGCATTCTCGGAAGCTGCAGGGGTGAGGAGGACCGCTTGCCTTCTCAGCTTCACTTGTTCCCATCTCAGCAAGGCCTACTGTGGCTTTCATCCCTGTTAGGGTCTGAGCTGTGCTCTCCCAGGCCTGGGATCTTTAGCTGGGGTAAAGGTAGACACTTGGTGTGTTGTATGGCCCCTGTTCAGAAGTCAGGGGGAGGCTGCCATACTAGTGTTAATCAAGTGGCACTATTACACTGCTCATTTTTAATAACTGGAAGCACTTAATGATTATTTAATGTTAACTTCAGGATATCAGGGGTCAGGGAAGTAGGACTAATTTCTCACTTGTGTTTGGGAGCTTGAGTAGCCAAGGGGTAAGTGGATTATGTTCTGGGCCATTCTAGGTTCTGTAAGGTGTGTTGTTTTGGAGAAGATGTTAGACAATTACAAGCTTTCAGTATTGTGCTTTGTAGACATTTATGGTTTTCAAGATAAGTTGCAGTTGATAGCCTATACTTAACATTAGAAACATATCCAGTTACAAGGTTTTTTTTTCTTGTTTTCTTCCTGCTTTATCATTGTTCAATGCCTGCTGTGTAGGGAACACAGTCCCTTCTCAGACATTTCATTGTTTTGAGGGCAGTATTACAAGTGGCCTCTGTGTACATTCATTTCTTACGTTCATTGTGTATGTGATAGAATAGCATGTTTTACCAACTTCCCTCTTCAGTATTAGTGGAATTAACATTAGGGTAGAAACAAATATGATTACCCTTTGATTATTAGAGACTCTTTTATTTAGTCCACCCCTGGATGACAATCACATTTCTTCACTTTTGCCTTCCAGCAGTTTCATTTATCTTTCTAGGTAGGAAAGGTTAACTACGAAACTCAGCCCATTCATTTTTCTTACTGGTTAGTTTTGATTTAAAGCAAAATTTTGGGTTAAAAACTAGTTTCTTAAGATTGTGCCCTTTATTTACCAGATAATCAAAAGAATGTATAGTTTTTATTTTTTCCTTCCTTTCCTTCTTTCCCTCTCTCCTTCCTTTTCTTCCTTCCTTCCTCTCTGTCTCTCTGCCTGCCTCCCCCCCCCACCCCCCCCTTCTGCTTTTGAGCTTGGGTTTCACTGTGTTGCCTAGCTGGCCTTGAACTCCTGGGTTCAAGCAATCTCCCTGCCCTCAGCCTCTTGGAAGCTAAAACTACAAAACGTGCCAGCACACTCAGCTTACCTTTGTATTTTGAAGAACAGGCTAATAAATTTCTATGGACCTACTAGATCTTTTTTTTTTTTTTAAGGCCCTCCTAACAGACAGCTAGGACTGCGTGACCAGTGGGAAATAACTGTAGGGGATTTATACACCACAGGTGATTTAACCACCGTGAGACTGGAACCACAATGTGGGTTAAAGTGTGGATATCACGTAAAAGTTATAAACTCTTCATTCTTTCATCTGCTGTGTAATTTTGCAAATGGACATTGTGCTGTGCGTACTGCAGTGATTTCCCTGTTAGCATCGGAGCTAAGGAAGTACTGTATTTGTGTGTGTCTTAGTTTGAGTATGTGATGGGAAGAACTTGACAGGCTGCTCAGCCCAGCTGAGAAGAGTACTTTGTGTTTATTTTCCCTCATTTCCTGAAATCCATTCCACGAGATCCACCATACCCCACTTTTTATAACCAACCAGATGCAGTACATACGCGCATCTACCCAAAAGATTGAGAAATGGTTAAGGTGTTATTACTTACTTAATTTCAGTTTAATGGACATTAGGGAGACCTTTAACTATTAAAATCACTTTTCTTTTTCCTAAAAAACAAAAGAAAAAAATGAAAATGGTAAATGGTGGACAAAACTCCTGTCCTTTAGCTGAGCAGCTGCACTTAATGGTTAGGGAATGGGGACGCATCTGGAGTTGACACCTGTAGCTCAGGCCTTGGGTTCCGTCTCTGCAGCCAGCATGGGAGCCGGGCTGGGAGGGAAGGGGTGCACGGGCGCTTCCAGGGCTTTGTAATGTGCTGCTTTTAAAAGAAAACCTGGAGTGTGCTCAGCACATCTCCAGACATTGTAAGGGACTGCTCTGAGTAACTGGTCGGGTAAACATTATTTCTATTGCTTCCCAAGTTTTATGCAAAAATTTTGTTAAATTCTGTAATAGTGATATGTATCTTTTAAGAAAAATTGATACTTAAAAAAACTATTTTATGTAAGAACTGACAGGAATTTGCTTTGTATAACGCAGGCTGATTTTATGAAAGCACTGTAGTGAATTTACAAAGTCCAAAATTATAGATGTATGTTAATAGATACATGTATAACTAGATATGGACAATTGTATTTTTTTAAATAAATATTTTTAACAAAAGGGTTTTCTGATTGCCTTTCTCTCATGTCTATTAAGGTGGTCTGTGCTGTATTTTCATCCATGCTAATTGGGTTAGGAGATTACCATTTTGCTAGTGGCTATGAGTAAAATCTGGTCTTCAACCACTTGATGGTTGATTTAATCTTAAGTAAGGAGGGAGACTGTAAAGTGATTGTTGGCAAAAAGAAATCAGAAGAGCCAGTGATAGTGGCTCATGCCTGTAATTGTATCTACTCAGGAGGCTGAGACCTGAGGATCTTGGTTCAAAGCCAGCCTGGGTAGGAAAGTCCACGATACTCTTATCTCAAATTAACCACTGGAAAGCTGGAAGTGGCGCTGTGGCTTAAGTGGTAGAGGGCTCGCCTTGAGCTGAAGAGCTGAGGAATAGTACTCAGGCTCAGCGTTCAAGACCCATGATCGACCAAAAAAAAAAAAAAAATCAGAAGAGAACTGAAGGGCCAGACTTACTGAGGTAAGTCTGGGAAACTGACCTGACTGACCTGGATTCACTGTAAAGTAGATTGGGCGGAGAAAGGGTGGATAAGACTGGAAAATGGAACAGGTATGAAGATCTCTAGCAGCTGTGCTGGGGTACAGGCCCTCATGGTGAGGAAGTTGCCGGGTGTTCGGCTCTAGTCCAGGTCCCCTTTGGGCTTGCCAAGTCCAGTGTCTGATGCTGGACCTCACCAGTCCGCATGTGCCTTACCCGCACTACTTCCTCTTATTGAGTTACTCGTCACTTACCCTCTAGGCAGGAAACCACATATTTCCCCAAACCTGCTTCTAGTTCTGGCTCTACCTCTTTTTTTTTTTTTTATGCTGGTCCTGGAGCTTGAACTCACTGTCACTGAGCTTTTCTGCTCAAAGCTAGCACTCTACACTTGAGCCACAGCTTCACTAGTATCTTTTTGGGGGGTAGTTAACTGAAGATAAAGATAGGGACTTTTGAGTCATGATCCTCCTGAATAGGAGGATCTCAGACTCGCCTGAATAGGATTATAGGTGTGAGCCACTGATGCCCAGCTCTGTCTTAAATTTGCTCTGTCAGATCCGTTCTTTGTAAACTTCTAAGTGTTGAAGAACTCTAAAGCTTGGCCTTCCAGCCTTTCTATATTCATAACCCTTCACTTGGAACCCAAGGTATCTGACCACAAAATTGCTCTCGTTAGCCTTGACTTGCATTGTAATACAGCACTAGGCTGGTATCTAATAGCCTTCTTGACACCCCAGATCAAGGCATAAACCAGTCATGTAGAACACAGGACTGTCAGGCAATGCCCGGGCCCTCCAGTGTTAGAACAGCCTCAGACCTGACCTTGTGCATTGGAAGCCTTGATTGCCATCCCACTCTCAGTGTGGCTGCAACTTCAAAAATAGAGCTTTTGCCGGGTGCCTACGGCTCACACCTGTAATCCTAGGTACTCAGGAGGCTGACATCTGAGGATCACAATTCAAAGCCAGTATGGGCAGGAAAGTCTGTGAGACACTTACCTCCAATAAACCACTCAGAAAAACTGGAAATGGTGCTGTGGCTCAAGTGATAGAGCACTAGCCTTGAGCTGAAGAGCTGAGGGACAGTGCCCAGGCCCAGGGTTCAAGTCCAACAACGGACAAAAAAAAAGAGCTTTTGTCTAGCACCATTCATCTCCTCCACTGCTACTAGAATGGTCCAGGAAACATCATCTCACAAAGTCTTATAGTTGTACCTGTGTCAGAGGGAATACAGGCTTCTAGCATTCTTGCTGTGTTTTTTTTTTTTTTTGTCGATTATGGGCCTTGACCTCTGGGCCTGGGCACTGTCCCTCAGCTCTTCAGCTCAAGGCTGGCACTCTACCGCTTGAGCCACAGCGCCACTTCTGGGCTTCTAGCATTCTTGTCCGTTTCAGGAGTTTGCTTTGAATATACCAGTAGCCATAAGAGCTTACTTAGCAAATATGAGTTCCATCTCTACACTTGCTCTCACTGGTACGCACATTCTCTCTCTCTCCACACACACACACACACACACACACACACACACTATATATATATATATATATATATATATATATATACACACACACACACACACACACACACACAGATACATACATTATATAAGCTGGGCTCACGCCTATAATCCTATCCTAGCTACTCAGGAGGCTGAGATCTGAGGATTGAAGTTCAAATCTGGCCCAGGCAGAAAAGTCTGTGAGACTTTTCTCCAATTAGCCACCAGATAACCAGAAGTGGCGCTGTGGCTTAAAGTGGTAGAGCACTAGCCTTGAGTGAAAGAGCTCAGGGACAGCACCCAGGCCCTGAGTTCAAGCCCCATGACCTACCAAAAAACCAAAAAAAAAACCCCAAACCCCAAAACTTTATATATATATATAACCCATAGTAACGAGCGACTTGTCTCTGTGAAACACATTAAGCCATTTGTTTCTGAGCTTTAATATAAAAGGTCGATTGTCTCTTAATAGGTAATACATTAGGTTTAAAATATTTTAGGAAAGAAACCCAAATTTGTTTTAATCTTATTGACTCTAATAAACAAATGAATCACAACTTACATACAGCCATTGATTCTCTTTCTAAATCTGTATAAAAAAAGATGTTTTCTTGAAAAAAAAACTCAAGAAAAATACATCTGCATCCTCTTTGCCCACATGTCTCTAGTGAGATTGCACATTGAACTTTGGCCAGTATCTGATACTTCAAGTATTTACAGACAAGAGTTATGACCTCCCTACACCGGCCCCTTTCCAGAGAAGTTACATCTGTTTGACTTACAATAAAGATGTACCAAAACACGAACAATTTCTAAGCTATTGAGGCTTTAAAAATGACTTGATTATTGATGATGCAATTTCTGTGTCAGGAATATAACATGTGCTTTATACAGATTCCTTTAATTTTTCCAAGAATTCCTGTGAGGTAGGGTACTTTTAGGAATTCCACTTTCCTGGTTCAAAACAGTTGAGGTTGGACACAATGTGGCCTGCCTGGAGCTGTGCAGCTAAAAGTGAGGTCAGCACTTGACCTGGCTCTCCGGCCAGATGCTCAGGAAAGAAAAACACGAAAAAACTTGTAGTGTCAGGCGCTGAATTACAGCTCTTGGAACAGGAAAGGAAGCCCAGAGCCACGATCCACTGCAGTGTTACCTTTATACACACACGTACATAGAGAAAGTGCAGGCAGGCTGCCTAGGCAACAGCTGTTTCTCTGCTTCCAGAAGTCACCTCCGCTTCCTGAGTGGGTGAGCTGCCTTTGCTATCACTGCCCTGTGCTGTGCATGGGAGCTGGAGGTCATGGATGGCCCTGCCCACTGGATTCTGTGCAGCTGGAACTTGTTCAGTACTCCCAGCCTTTTCTAAAAGACAAGATCTTGACCTGCTATAGAAGTTTTCCTCTAGCCAGGCGCTTAATGGCTCATGCCTGTAATTCTAGCTACTCAGGAGGCTGAGGTCTGAGGATTGCAGTTCAAAGCCAGCCCAGGCAGGAAAGTCTGTGAGACTCTTATCTCCAATTAACTACCCTTAAAAACCAAACAAACAAAAAGCTGGAAGTGGAGTTGTAGCTCAAGTGGTAGAGTCCTAGGCTTGAGCAAAAAAGCTCCCAGGCCCTGAGTTCAAGCCCCAGGATTGGCACAATTCTTTTCCCCCTTCTATAAGTAAAAGATGGAACGCTCTACACTTGAGCCATAGCTCCACTAATGTCGAAACTCCTTGGTGCTGGTCAATGTCCTTAAAGAAGAATAGGCCAGCCAGTTCCTGGCCGCAGGTGACCTCTGGCGCTGTCGCACTGGTAGTGAGCAGCGGTGAGCTGGAGAGGGGCTGCACCTGGCTCCCTGGGGGAGCAGCTGCGCTTGGCAGCTTTGGCTGCAGAGTGTTTGTGGACGTAAATACTCCACCACGGCCAATCGTAGCTACTAAATGCCTTCACTGAGCGCCTGGAGCTGGGGGGCAACCGGGCTGCACTCCACCTCACAGTGACCCCCACCTCCCACGAGCACACGCATCCCAAACCTCAAGAGTTAGGAAATGTGAAGTGTTGAGCATTTATTGGCTTTGTTTTTACTTGGTTCGATAGGAGTTAACTTTTGGTTAGGGCTGTATTTAACAACCGGCTCTCAAAATGAAAACAGAAGGACAAAGCTGGTGTGAGCTAGCCACCAAATCGGTGTCCCAAAGGAGCAAGATTCAACTTCTCAGAAGTGGAGGTGTGCTTCAAGTGTTAGAGCTCTAGCCTTAAGCAAAAACAAAACAAGACACAAAACAAAAACAAAACTAAGGTAGGGTGAGGCCCTGAGTTCAAACCCCAGTTCTGGCACAAAAGAAACAAACAAAAGACTGAACTTCATGTGATATCTTAGGCTACCGAACTTCAGCAAGAACCAGAAGGACTCTGGACATAAATCCAGAGTAAAAAAAATCACATACATCCTTTGAACATGCCAGAGAACAACGAGATTTGTTTTGATTTAAAAAATATATCTATCTATCTACATGTAGTGACAATCATCAAGCTTTATCATTTCAGCCTATTTTCCCAAACGGAAACTAAAAGTGATCGCAAACCCAGGGTCTGGGTCCATGCATGAAGCGACGTGCAGCTGCGTCCTGTCCTGCCCTCCCCTCCGGGTGTTGTGGACAGCGGGTCTGAACCAGGGAAGAGGAGAGCAACTGGAAATGTCAGGTCCAGTCCGCATCTAATGATTTCCTGGGGAAGAACCCAGTACCGGAAAGTCGATTTAATTTCTTCTGTCCAACCGAGTGTAAGTGGATTCAAGCAAGGCAGGGAGGGAGGCCTGCCTCTTCCCTGCAGACGTCTGGCTTCCTATGAAGCGTGGTCACCTTGATGCTGAGGAGATTGGGGTCTTCACCTGCTTCCTGTACCCTTTTTCACCTTTGGTAGCACTCAGAATTCTCCAGGCCGAGTGGCTTGTCTTGGGTGGAAACTAAGAAAAGAAAGCAAACAGTTAAATAGAGCCGGCAGCGTGTCTCGGGATCTCCCAAATGCTGCAGCATTTTTCTGAGAGCTGACCAAGTTTCTTGTTCTCTGCCTCCGGGGCTCATTTGCAAGCACCGAGCAGAGGAACGAGTCAGATGTACAAGTTCTGGCAAACTTGGGGGAGGCGCTTTGTCAAGACTAGAGTCTAGGGCGAAGGGAATGTGCGTTTGTGTTTGCCTCCCATGAGAAAGGAATGCAGAGCCGGGTGCTGGTGGCTCACACCTGTAATCCTGGCTACTCAGGAGACTGGGATCTGAGGCTTGGGGTTCGAAGCCAGCTCAGACAGGAAGGTCTGTGAGATTACTTCCAGTTAACTAGCAAATAGCTAAAAGTAGAGGGCTGGCCTAGGTGGTGCTAAGGGCAGACCTAGACAGCGACTGCTACCTGCCACACTAGATGTCATTCCAGGCCTCAGTACTAAGTGGTTTTTCTTTTAGGGGGGGGGATACGTCCATCCAGTGAGCACACTGGGGGGGTGACTTCACTTAAGACCAGGCTGTGCACATGACTACAGTCCCTGCTGGAGAGGAGAGCTCTGGGCAGGAGGGCGGGGGAGTGGTCAGGATAGAGAACAGCCCGGGACTCCCCCTGCCCGGGGTCTGTGGGAGGGAGACTATTCTTAGGCGGTGATTCAGCCCCAAAGGAGCTTTTCTCTGCCATTTGGCCTGAAGGCCTCTTATTATTTTAATTTTTGAAGATGTGATTTGGATCAAAATCAAAATTCAGAGCTGTAAGGAGGGATGGCCAATGAGACAGCTCCGGCCAGGGAGGCAGGTTCTGCTGCCCCGGCCCTAAACAGGCTGGAAAGAGACTTTTGGCCCCTGGTTGCATGTATGGGGGGGATGCTGGAAGGTGAGCTCTTAGTCTATGCCCCTCTGCTCATGGAGAAACCATGGGTGAGCCCCCCCTTCCCCACCGGCCTTCAGAGCCCAGTGTGGCCATCCCAGGGAGAGCAGGAAGGGGAGGGAAAGGAAGCTGTAGAAAAATAAACATTTCCTTGCATTTTGCTTGGAACAGAACAGTATTTCCGGTGTATTAAGATCACCCCCACCGCCTTCCCTGTTTCCCCGCCCCACTCTGTTTTCCTCCCCTTGTGTAGAAACGGATTCTCTCCTTACCAGAAGAGAGCCCGGGGTGCATCCTGTGGAAAAACAGGAGTAAGACGTAAAAGGCAAAAGCCAGGCAGCCAAAGATCACACCACACACCAGGAAGCTGTAGCTGCCCTGGGCCTGGAAGATCTGCCAAAGGGGAAAACACACAGACACAGGCCATTAAAACTCCACGTGGGAGGTGAGCGGGAGCAGAACCTCCCAGAACCTCCCAGGCCGCTTGGCTTGGCAGACTCCATCAAGGTGAGACACCCCTCACCCCCCAACGGGAACACAGAGGAGGGCCGTCCTGGCTTTTCCAAGGTTATGCATCTGGAGCCAGAAAGTCCTGCCCGGAGGCTAAGGTTGGATCTGGCCACCCTTTGTAGTCTTTGAGCTGTGAGTTCTGGAACTTTCGATAAATCCCCACAGCGTCATGGGATTGCCAGTCACACCAGGTGTTTCTATACCCATAGGCCTAACTGGACAGGACCCAGGCTCTGAGTGTTCAAGCTTCAGAACTGACACACGCGTGTGCACGCGCACACACAAGATAGCAGGCAAAGCTGGTGTGTGGCACTTCCTGGCAGGAGGCTGGGGTCCCAGCAGCAAGGGTGGAGAGGACCCTGGGTGTGGGGCACGCGGTCCAGGCTCAGTACTCTGGGTCCCCTCCCGCCTCCCTGCCAGACTCCACCGATGTTTGCTTTGGACCTGTCTCCGGATTTCACATTTGGAGGCTCAGCTTTCAAGTGTGGCCTGGGGCCCTGCAGGCTTCCTGGGCTCAGGAGGCCCCAGCGTGGGTTTAGAGGGAGCTGGCTGTCACCTGTTGGAGGTGCCCTCCCCCACAGGGCCCCACATACCAAACCGACCAGCATCTGCAGGGCCATCTCTCCAACTCCAGCCCCCGTCACCAGCACCGTGGTTGCACAGCCTGCCGGACACAGAGGCTCTGGTTGGACGGCGGCAGCACAATGAGGGCTGGCAGCCCCGGCCCTCACTGACTCGCCGTTGACAACCTCTTTGGCAACAGGGCCCTGACTTCAGAGTGAGTCTTGGAGATTTGTCTGCCTGGGCTGGCTTCAAACCTCCATCCTCAGAACTCTGCTTCCTGAGTAGGTTACAGGTGTGAGCTGCCGGTGCCTGGCTTTCATTTGGATGTGAATAGCCACGTGTAATAGATTCTCAAGAAGTCAACAGGGAGAAAAACTGCTAAAAGGATTATTTTCAGCTACTTTTCCTGGCTGCCTGAAAATATGCTTGTGCAATTTGAGGACTATTTTGTTTTTCTTTTGCCAGTCCTGGGGCTTGAACTCTGGGCCTGAGTGCTGTCCCTGAGCTTTTTGTGCTCAAGGCTAGTGCTCTAGCATGTGAACCACAGCTCCACTTCCCGCTTTTTGTGGTTAATTGGAGGTAAGAGTCTCACAGACTTTTTTTTTGCCCAGGCTGGCTTCAAACTGCCATCCTCAAATCTCAGCCCTGAGTAGATAGGATTATAGGCGTGAGCCACCAGTGCCCAGCAGTTTGAAGATTTTGTAATGAGCAGATACTACTTTTTTGGGTATTCCTGGTATTTGAACTAAGGACCTCCTACTTGCTAGGCAGGCACTTTACCACTTGAGCTACATCTCTAGCCCTGCTTTCATAATTAAGAAAAACTTAAGGCTGGAGATGTGGCTTAAGTGGTAGAGAGTTGCCTAAGCAGCTCCGGGCCCTGAGTTTCAACCCAAAGACCACCAAAATGAATAAGCAAACTAGTGTATTTTGAAAACAATGTGGAAATTTATGATAGAAAGTGTTTTATTCCTAGTGACCAGTGATGACGCTGGGTGTTAACGTTATTTGGGCGGTTTTTTTGGGTTTACCCTGTCTCATGACTGGATAACCAGGTTGGATAAATGCGCTGGTTGCTCTACCCCTGATACACCAACCTCCTTGCCCCTCTAAAGAAATCACTCACCTTACAGCTGAATTGCTAACCACTGGATCATTTCCAGTTACTTCTATGGGTGATGATAAGCATGATCATTTTTTAAGGCGGGGTGCCAGTGGTTCACGTCTATCATCCTAGCTGCTCAGGAGACTGAGATCTGAGGATCATAGTTCGAAGCCAGCCCAGGCAGCAAAGTCCATGAGCCTCTTATCTCCAATTAACCACCAAAAAGCCAGAAGTGGAACTGTAGCTCAAGTGGTATAGCGCTAGTATGGAGCAAAAAAGCTAAGGGACAGTGCCTAGGCCTGAGCTCAAGGCCCCCCCTCCAACCCCCCCCCACAATGGATCTCATCTGAACACACTTAGCAGGGAGGCTAAGGAAAGGGGTAATAAGTTTTTGCTTTGAATTTGGCACACCCCTGATGCACACTATGTCAGCATATCCAGAGATATTCCCACATGGATAAAAAATAAAATGGAAAAGAATGGCTAAGGGCCTGTGTGGCCTGAAGTGGCAGCCGTCCTCCTTTATGAAAATGCCCCTGCCAGTCAGGAGGTGGGGTAGGGACCCTCCTGCTGGAAGACACACAGGAAGACCGGTGTAGGAGAGGAGGCGTCCCCGACACTCACCTGTGTATTGGAGAATGTCCTCCGTGTAGGCCAGCATGCTGGGGAAGGTACTACTCAGGAACAGGCCCAGACTCGCTGTCCCCGCAAACAGGAAGATGACATTGTAGGAGAAAATAAGCAGCAACAGGAATGTCACCACCACGCCCACCTGTTGCAGAAGTGGCGGCCATTAGGAACCAGAAAGCTGGGCATCCCAGAGAAAGGAAAAACCAAGGGATTCTCTCTCTCCCTGCTCCAGGAGCAGAGCAGAGCTGTGTGACTTGATCGCCACCTTGTGGACTGACCAGGCACTGCAATGTTCATAGTCAAGCTCAAGGAGACACAGGAAGGTCCTGTGTGTGTGTGTGTGTGTGTGTGTGTGTGTGTGTGTGTGTGTGTGTGTGTGAGAGAGAGAGAAGATGCTGGGATAGAACCCAGGACCGCAGGCATACCAGGTGAGTGTTCTACCACTGAACTATCCCCAGTTCTATGTGTGGGCATGTCATACAGTCCTAAGAGATGACGATCTTCCATAGTATTCTACAGCTTTGAGGGGAAATGTCCTGGACTTGGTTATGTTCTGGATCTAGTTCATTGGCAGAGCATGTGCTTAGCATGTGTGAAGCCCTAGGTTTAATCCCCAGCACTCAAAACAAAACAAAACAAGAATATATTTAGTTTCAGGGCCAAGCGTGGTGGCTTACACCTGTAATCGTAGCTATTTGGGAGGCATAGGAGGATTGAAGTTCAAAGCCAGCCTGGAAAAGACTTTGCTACATTTAGCAAGATCCCATCTCAGCAAATAATCTGGGCCTGGTGGTGTGTGTTCACCTATAATCCCAGCTATCCAGTAGATATTGCGAAGAGTTTTGAAGTTTGAGGCTAGAACCTTACATGAAAAGTGGGCTGGGGACGTGGCTCAGGTGGTAGCACCTGTCTGAAAAGTGCAATGCCCTGATTTGAAGATTGTGGAGGAAAAAAAAAGATTCAGCTTCTTTTGAAACCCAGGGCCCTAGCCAAATGGCTCTGCTGAGTAGGCTAATATTGTTCTTCAAGAGGTCTCCTGATGGCCCCGTGCAGTGGCCATTGTCTAGAGCAGGGGATTCAAGAAGCCATTAAGGCCAACTAGACTAGTTCCATCGCAGCTCTGAACTGGCAGAAATGCACAGGAAACACAAAGAAGCCAGCCAGCTTCTGTTGGCTGCCACTGTGTAGCAGTGAACTGCAAAAAAATCTCAGGTCGAGGATGTCACTGAAGAGTACTTCAAACACAAGAAATGAGCAAACTAGGGGCTGGGAAGGTGGCTCAGTGGTGGAGTGCTTGCCTTGCACGCATGAGGTCCTGGGTTTGATTCCTCAGTACCACATAAACAGAAAAAGCCAGAAGTGGCTCTGTGGCTCAAGTGGTAGAGCACTAGCCTTGAGCTGAGGGACAGTGTCCAGGCCCGGAGTTCAGGCCCGACGACTGACGACTGACAAAAAAAAACCCAAAAAAGAATAAATGAAATGAGCAAACTACGAAACTTGGTTCTGCCAGGTACTGGCAGCTCACACCTGTAGTCCTAGCTGCTCAGGAGGCTGAGATCTGGAGGATCATGGTTTGAAGCCAGCCTAGGCAGAAAAAGTACACAAGACCCCATCTCCAAAATAACCCCCAAAAATAGCAAGTGCAAGGCCCTGAGTTAAAGTTCCAACAAAACAAAGCAAAGCAAAGCAAAACAAAACAAAACTTGGCTCTCCAGGAAAAGAACAAAGCAGCATTCTTGCTATCCTTTTTTTTTTTTTTTTGGTCAGTTATGGGATTTGAACTCAGGGCCTGAACACCTTCCCTGAGCTTTTTCTCTCAAGGCTAGTACTCTACCACTCCCAGCCACAGCACCACTTCCAGTTTTCTGGTATGGTTCGCTGGAGATAAGAGTCTCATGGACTTTCCTGCTGGGCAGGATTTGAACTTGGATCCTCAGATCTCAGCCTTCTGAGTAGCCAGCGACTAGCTTATAGTTCCAATCTTGAAAGACCGTGTGATAAAGGCCTGGTCACCAGAACAGTGTTCTAGGAGGTGGTGGGACCTCACGGGAGGCCCCTAGGTCACTGGCAAGCCCTGGAAAGGGACTGTGGGTCTCCTGCCTCCTGCTTCTGGCTTGTGAGGTGAGCAGCCTCCTCACCACACTCCCACACGGTTGCAGCCATACACCCACCGCAGGCCCAGAGCAGCGGCTCTGCCTGCTGGGGATGCAGCCTGCAGCGCCAGCCAGAGGAATCCTCTGCCTCCGGAAGCATGCCAGGGACGGAAAGCTGAGCCGCTGGGGCCCATCCCTGTAGCTGCTCACGCCCTAGTCATTCTTTTCCAGCAGGAAACATGTCAGAATCTTTCTCTTTCCCAGTCCACCAGCACCCAGGCCTCTCCCTCCCATGTCTGCGCTCGGGGGACATCAGCTCCCTGGATGCTGCCCTCACTCTTCTATTTTTCCCATTAGTCACGTAAACCCAAGCAACTGTCCTGGGGCAGTGGTAGACAGAAGCAGCGCATTGCAGGTCTGTAGGCATGGCCACTTACCACGTTGACGAACACCATGGTGGCTGGCCTCATTCTGGAGGAGATGGGAATGGAGGCGAGCCGCCCCAGGGTGATGAAGCCCCAGAAGAGACTGGGGAGGTACCCGGCTGTCTTGTGTCCAACGGACAGCGGCTTCTCCACTGCATAGCTGTACACAAAGGCAGAATACGCCCCCTGTGGGGAGCAGGCCTTGCTGAGCACACCTGAGCCCGGCCTGGGCACAAGTCGGGGGCTGACAGGAGGACCGACTGACCCCGTCTCCAGAGGCTCAGCAGGAGCCAGGGGCCAGGCCGGCGCTGAGGCTAGCACCTGAGGTGCGCAGGTTGGGGGGGGGGCCCAGGTGGGTCTCTGCAGCTCCCTGGGGGTTTGGGCAGACAGGTGCTTGCTCTGTAGCTAAAAGAAAATGGTGTGCACACCTCTCGTTTTCCAGATGAGAGAGAGCAGGGGAAGGTCACCCAAGGTCACCTTGGGAGCTGGACGTCAACCAAGTGTGTTCTCCAGTACTTTTCACCAGGTCATTTGGGTTTTTGTTTGTTTGAACTAAGGGCCTTGTGCTCGGCAGGCAGTGCTTTATCACCTCAAACCTACCCTCAGCCCTTCAATAATTGAAGTTATTTTATTTATTTGTTTTTGTCGGTCGTGGGGCTCGAACTCTGGGTCTGGGCGCTGTCCTTCAGCTCTTCAGCTCAAGGCGAGTGCTCTACCACTTGAGCCACAGCGCCACTGCCACTTTTCTGGTGGTTTATTGGAGATTTAGAGTCTCATGGACGTTCCTGACCAGGCTGACTTTGAACCTCGATTCTCAGCTCTCAGCCTCCTGAGTAGCTAGGATTACAGGTGTGAGCCACCGGCGCCCGGCTAACTGAAGTTATTTTTAAGATAGGGTCTTGTGTTTTTATCTCAGGGTTATCCTTGAACTACACCTCCACTTCCAGCAATTTGGTAGAAGCTAATAGCCGGAGATAAGAGTCTCTTGGACTTTCCTGTCTAGACGGGCTCCAGACTGAGATCCTCAGACCTCAGCCTCCTGGGTAGCTAAGATGACAGGCGTGAGCCACAGAGCCCGGCGGCGCCGGTGGCTCATGCCAGTTGCAAGCTTGAGCAGTGAGGCCTGACAGCACAGCAGGAAGCTGGGCGCTCTGCCCTCTAACCGGAAGAACAGGACTCTGCCCCCCTGAAAAATGCGGATCCCCGATAACCAGTAAAACAGACAACCCACCCACAAAAAATAAAAACAGGCCAGCGAAGATCCAAACAACTGGCCGAGACAGAGAGCCTGGGCTTTCTGTGGGTGGTGAACAAACTTGGGGTGTGGAGGGAGGGACATCACCGCCAAGGAGCCCACGATGAACCTGCAGACCCCAGAAGGAGGTCTGGAAGACTCCATGCTTCTCTCTTCCCTTGCTGTCCAGGCCCGGTGTGGAGATGAAGGCCCCCCCCCCCCGCCATCCGGGCATGCTCAGACAGACTCACCGTCATCCCGTCCGTCATGAACAGCACCAGGGCCGCCGAGATATGGATGGCAAAGAAGGAGCAAGGGGCTTCCCGGAAGTTCCTTCTCTGGCAGCAGCTGAACAGGTCCTCGTGCCCTGGGGGAGGCGGGAAGAACAGGGCTGAGGCTCCCTTCCTGGGCACCCTGGGTCAGGACACAGAGGGGTCCTGGCGGGCCAGCCCCTGACCGCCTCCATGCCTCCACTTCTACACTCTGTGAGCAGCAGCCTGCGTCCTTGTCCCAGTCCTTGGCCAACCTCGACTGACTCAGAGATGCCAAGTCATTTCCCCAAGGTAACACAGCCAGGGCCTGGGCCAGGTGAACGTCTCCTGTCCCATGAGCCTATCAGGGCCCAAGATTGCTCTACCCATGACCTCCAGGGCGGGCCTGGAGACTGGGATCATTCACAGGGGCCCCCACCTGGGTAGAGTTGAAACTTTGGGGGTAGCGAGGAGGTGTCTTCCTTCTCCGGGGGCCGTGTCTCCAGGGCCAGCTCGTCCGCCGGCAGGAGCAAGGGCTTCCTCTGGGGGCAGGTGAGCAGCCGTTCCTTGGACAGCAGGAAAAGCACAGCCAGGGGCACCGGAAGCTGGGGGGCGGAGGAGGGTCACGTCAGGCTCGGTCTTCCTCCACCCGTGTGCTGCCACCCCCATGTGGCATATAGTATGGCCACGTGGCTCCCATTTCAGCAAAGAGCCAGCTCCAAAGCCGGGCACTGGCAGCTCACCCCTGCAATCCTAGCTACTCAGGAGGCTGAGATGTGAGGATCATGGCTCAAGGCCAGCCCAGCCAGGAAAGACTACAAGATTCTTATTTCCAATGAACCACCAAAAAAGTGAAGCTGTGACTCAAGGGGTAGAGTGCTAGCCTTGAGCAAAAATAAAAGCTAAGGGACAGCTCCAGGGCCTTGAGTTCCAGTCCTAGGACTAGCAAACCAAACAAAAGCAACAGTCAGCTCCAGTCCACTAACCAGTCCCCTCAACCCCTGCTGGCTTGGGGTAAATGCTGCCCAATCCTGTCATACCCATTTCCTTGAGAAGACAGAAAGGCTTTTCAAAGCCTGGACCCAAGAGGCAAGGAGTCCTAGCCATGCGGCTGGCTGGAGCAGGTGAGGTTACAGCCTGGTGTTCCGGCTGTGTGGGGAACGCCTCCACCCCAGGTCCTGCCCAGCACTGCCCTGCCCAGAGGGCACAGAGCTCTGCTTCACTCTGCTTTGTACCTGGTGTCTAAGGTTAGAACACACACACACACACACACACATTCCTTTTGGTTAACAAATGCATGTGCACAATCACGCCAGATGCATGTCAACATTCAGGTCTGTGCTCATTATGCTGAGACACTTAGTCTCTCCTGAACTCCCCAGAGAGCTTCCTCCGAGGTTGCCTGGAGAAGCAACCTCCCTCGGGGGCCCCGCCTAGATCTAACCAAGCTTGCCACTCCGAAGCTCTTTTTTATTTTTATTTTTGTCAGTCATGGGGCTTGAACTCTGGGCCTGGGCGCTGTCCCTCAGCTCTCCAGCTCAAGGTGAGTGCTCTACCACTTGAGCCACAGCGCCACTTCTGGTTTTCTGGTGGTTCATTGGAGATTTAAGAGTCTCGTGGACTTTCTTGCCCTGGCTGGCTTTGAACCCCGAAGCTCTCTGCCGGGTCTAAGCGCTGTCCTCCGTGCTCAGCTGCAGCTCCGCTCCTTTTGCTTAGGAAGGGGAGCAGCCCATGCAGCTGCAGAAGGCTCTGAAGGTCGGTGAGCACCGTCACTGAGGCCAGGCAGAGATGGAAGCTGACTTGATGCTGCCCTGGGGGATCCCCTCAAACAAGCAGGGGTAAAGCCCAAGAGCGATTCTGAGAGCTTTTGCATGCACTCAAAAGTAGGTAAGGGCTGGGACCGTGGCTTAGTGGTAGAGTGCTTGTCTAGCATGCATGATGCCCTGGGTTCAATTCCTCAGAACCACGTAAGTGGAAAAAGCCAGAAGTGGCTCTGAGGCTCAAGGGGTAGAGTGCTAGCCTTGAGCAAAAGAAGCTCAGGGACAGCGCCCAGGCCCTGAGTTCAAGCCCCAGGACTGGCAAAAACAAACAAACAAAAAGTCCAGGTCAAGGCTGGATATGGTGGTACACACCTATAATCCCAGCTATGGAGAGGTGAAGCTGGGAGGATGGCTTAAGTCCAGGGGTTCAAGCTCAGCCAGGATTACATTAGTGAACGCCATCTCACGAAGCAATGACAACACAAGTCGCGATTGGCCAGCCTCTGGCAGCTGTGAAGCCGGGAGGGAGTGGGAAGAGACCAGGCCTCTGTCCCCAGAGAGTCCAGGCCTGACTGGGGGTGGGGGTGGGGAGAACTGGTTGCTAGGGAAACAGGAAATGTATACTGAGGCCTGCAGAGGCAGAGGCCTGGGAGAAGGCCAGGCGGACACAGCTGGAGGAGGGAGGTCACTCAAGTGGGGTTTTCCAGGGAGGTGGGTGGGAAAGGCTTCCCAGTGGCAGTTTGGTTGGCAGCATTCAGAGCTCCAGTGCCAGCCCAATGCCAGCTAATGCCATGTGGGTGAGCATGGCCATGCCCACTGTATGCACAGCCTCGTTTTCTTCCTTCATTTTCACATACAATCCAGGGGGAAAATGTGGAAATCCTTATGGCACACAAGTTACACACACACACACCCCCACTCCCCCGGCTGGATGTATGCAAGAGAGAGGGGAAACCCCGGGCTTGAGCAGGGCCTTGGGGTTGCCAGCCTGCAGAGCAGCCTCTCCTTCTGCAAGCCCCACCCCTTAAGACACAGGCCCAGAGCTTCATTGCTTCAAACAATGACAGAGCTGGGCAGAAAGGGGAAGAAACAGAGGGCGCTGCGCATTGATGAGAGCCCCCCAGGAGTTTCTGGCACAGGGAAGAGGGGTTACAGAGGAGCAATGACTTTGGTGGGTCTGGGAGTCAGGGCTGCCAGCTCTACTTCCCTCTTTCTAGACCCTTCTCCAGGCCTTGAGCCAGGGAAGGTTGAACATCCTCTCTGGGGCTGCTGCTCAGCAAAACTGGGGGGTGGGGGGGCTCGAGGGCTCCTTTCAGGGTAGACAATACCCCTGGAAGGCCAAGTCAGCCTGGCACCAAGAGGCTCTGCACCAGGGAGACAAGTGGGAACTCTGTCCCCCGACAGACTCCCACCCAAGCGCCATGCTCCAGGAGGCCAAGGGACACTGCTCAAGCTGGGGTGTGGGGGGGTTCACCACCTACTCTATGCTCCAATTTGGACTCATGTGAGAGACCCCATTGTAAGGTCCACCCCAGGAAGGCGGGGCAGACTCCTCCCCCCTCTTGGTTAAGTCTCTGCCCAGTACCTGCATCACCTAGGCAACCGGCACACCTGGAAGAAGTCACCCCCCCCCCCCCCCAGGTCACCTCCTGGGCCAACTCCAGTCAAGCCTCCCATCGGACCGCGGGAGGGTCCCAGACTCTGAGGTCACATCCGAACCCAGTGTGGCCACACCTTTCACCCACCTGGCCACACTTTCTCCTCCCCCGCCCCTGCCCTGCACCCCCCCCACTCCCCCATCCCCCGCCCCTCTGCTTGCCCCTTTCAGCCATGCGCTCTCCACCACGCATGGCCCCTGAGCAGTTCAGAAATAAAACTTCTCTTCCTGCCTGAATACCAGATGGCGTTCTCATTTATCAGCAACCTATTTTAATTTACCTTACACCCATAGGGGGTGTCCTTACGGCCCAGTCACAGAGAGGAGGTGGCCTCTTCCCTCTGCTTCTATGCTACAGGCCCGGCCCTCTGCGGCCATCTTGTCTCCACCCCCAGCCTCCACTGTACCTTCCTAGAGAGCTGCAAACACAGCTGGTCACCACTGAGGGACCTTAGCGATGGCCCCAGCAGGCCAGTTCTCCGTCCCTCGGGCCTCCTGGGGGCACACCTCAGCCCGGGCATGTTTCTCAGAATCTCAAGTTTGCACCGTGGGAGCTGGGTGGGGGTGGGGCACGGGATGCACGCGTGGTCACGGGGTCCGCCCCCTCCCCATCACACTCACATTGATGAGGGCCATGATCCAGAAGGCGTAGGACACGCGGGTCTCGGCCCCCTCCTTGGTGGGCAGCCCAGGGACCGTCTGGTTGGACCAAGGCTGGGCTCCTGCGTGGTGCTGGCCTAGGACCCGGGAGGTGTGGAACGGGTGGCTTCTGGAGGTGGCATTGGCGGTGCTATTGTCAGGGAAGCAGTTGGCCTCGGACAGGAAGGGGTCAGCGATCAGGGGGCTCAGCAGAGCACCGAAGCCCACAAAGAAATGCAGCACCTGCGGATGGGGAGGGGTCAGATTTTAGACTTCCACTCAGTATGTGTGTGTGGGGGGGAACCTCCCCTTGGCTTCAGCTTGTAGCCCAACTAGGGAGTCTGGCTCTGGAGAAGGGAGGAAGAGAGGCAGGAGAGGAAAGGAGAGGAGGAAGAACCCCCTCTTACCACCCTCTAGGGGCCCTGGGGGAGAGGGTGGTCCCCTCTTTCTTGCCCTCTTCCTCTCCCAGTCTTAACCCTCATCTGAGACTGTTACATCTACTTTCTCCCCCACCAGGAAGGAAATAATAAAGAGATTCCTTCCAAGTGGGGTTCCTAAGGCAGCCCTCCCCTCCTCTCTTCCCCCCAGGGATTTCTGGGGGGTGAATTGTTTTACTGGGCTCAGTCTCCACTCTAGCCCTAGGCCCAAGGCCTGCAGGGAGCCATGTGGCCCAGGGAACTCCCCGCTCGGCTCACTCACCTGGAGGAAGAAGGCCGAGTCCTTCTGGTACATTCTCACCAGCTGCATGTTGGCCACCGTGTCGATGCAGCCCATGGCCAGGCCGGCCAGTGCCATGACAGAGGCGAGCACTTTCACGTCTCGACAGAAGGGGATAACCACAAACACCAGGGAGATGGCCAGGGTGGAGGTGAAGAGAGCCCATAATGACTGGGCCAGGCTGGGGTAGGGGAGGGCTGGGGTCAGTGGAGGGGCTCAGAGCCTTGGGATGAGGCTCCCGCTCCAGCCCACCACTGGCCAGTGGCTTGGGAAGCCCAGACTCTTCCCCCATGTGGTAGAGGTGGGAGGGAGCCCGCTGTGGGGGTGTGGACAAGCTGTGGAAGGTTCCTATCTCCTCAGAGGACAATCCTAATCCCACAGATGTCATGAAATGCAGCTTGACACCATGCCTAGATGTTATTATTATTATTATTATTTTGTCGGTCATGGGGCTTGAACTCAGCACCTGGGCACTGTCCTTGCGTTTTTGCGCTCAAAGCTAGCTAGCGCTCTACCACTTGGAGCCACAGCTCCACTTCTGGTTTTCTGGTGGTGAACTGGAGATATGAGTCTCACAGACTTTCCTGCCTGGGCTGGCTTGAGACTATGCCCTTCAGATCTCAGCCTCCTGAGTGACTAGGATTACAGGCTTGAGCCACCAGAACCAACGCCACAGACTGGTATTTGGGCGATGCGGTGACCCTTCTAGCAGGCAGGAGTCAGGGGCTCTGTGTCTGGCATTTTCTGGGATCTGTCTGCAAGGCTAATGGGGATGAGGAACTTGGGCATCAAGAAGGTTCTGGATGTTGAATGCTGGTGGTGCACCTCTGTAATCCTAGCTACTTAGAAAGCTGCAACCTGAGGATCATGGTTTGAAGCCAGCCCAGGCAGGAAAGTCTATGAGACTCTTGTCTCCAATCAGCCACCAAAATGGCAGATGCGGTGCTGTGGCTCAAGTGGTAGGGTGCTAATCTTGAGCAAAAATGCTCAGGGACAGTGCCCAGGCCCTGAGTTCAAGGTCCAGGACCAGCACACACGCACACACACACACACACACACACACACACACACACAGGGTTCTGTAAGTTGTGGAAGAACTGTCTTGGATTATGAAAATCTGGAGGTGGGTAAGGGTACAGGGACACCTCTCCACAAGTTTCCAACACTGCTACCCAGCCGCTGTGTCATTTGCTGGAGCAAGCCTCCACCCACCCTCTTGGCTCTCAGCCACCACATCCAACCCCATATCTGATTAAATCCTCTATCAGAAGAGCTCTGTTGATAGCTGCAGTTCGTTATTTTGTTATTTTCTCATTTCCTGGCTGATCTGTCAGGGAGATTGCTTTTCATGACCCTTGTCTGTTCCCTGCACACAGCCTGGCGGGAGTGGCGGGGGGGGGGGGGGGGGGGAGGGGGAATACTGTAAGGCCTGTGTGACAGAGGACACATGGAAAAGAAGGTCCTGCTAAGGAATTGCTGGCTGTTCTGGTCCCACCCTGGCTCTCCCTGCTGTGACAGTCTCCAGCCCTGACAGCTGGCTCTCTCTGTCCCTCTGCCCATTGGGTGATGGCCACTGGACCACCAGGCACCTCTTTCTGCACGCAGGAGCAGGCCCCACGCCTCAGGTCCTCCTCCTGGGTACCTGATACAGATGCAGGGGTGCAAGGATACTGCTGACCTCTCACAATACCCCCCCCCCCCCCCACACACACACACATACAAGGCAGGCCAGAGGCTGGGAAGGTGGCTCAGTGGTAGAATGCTTGCCTTGCATGCATGAGACCCTGGGTTCGATTCCTCAGCACCACATAAGCAGAAAAAGCCAGAAGTGGCTCAAGTGGTAGAGCACTAGTCTTGAGCTGAAGAGCTGAGGGACAGTGCCCAGGCTGAGTTCAGGCCCCACAGCTGACAAAAAACAAACAAACAAACACAGGCCAGGCAGCCTTCTGGGTGGCCCAACCTCAGGGATAGTTAAGATGACCCCTATGAACACCCTCAAGTGTCCCCCCCTCCAGTGACAGACACTGCATTTCCACCACTTCCCTGACCACTTTGCAGTAATGGAAGGAAACTTCAGGTCAAATGCAAATGCTCTCTCAAAGAATTAACACCTTCTCATTATTGCCTTATTAAAAACAAAAACAAAAAAAAAAACCTAGGTAAGGCTGGACACCTGTGGCTCACGCCTGTAATCCTAGCTACTCAGGGGGCTGAGATCTGAGGATCATGGTTCAAAGCCAGCCTGGGCAGGAAAGTCTGTGAGACTCTTATCTCCAATAAACCACTAGAAAACCAGAAGTGGCGCTGTGGCTCAAGCGGTAGAGCACTCATCTTGAGCTAAAGAGCTGAGGGACAGCGCCCAGGCCCAGAGTTCAAGCCCCACAACCGACAAAAAAAAAGAAGAAAGAAAAGTCCATGAGACTCTTATCACCCATGAACTACCACAGAAGTCAGAAGCAGAACTGTAACTCAAGTGGTAGAGTGTTCAGCCTTTAACATAAAAGCGCAGAATCAATGCCAAGGCCCTGAGTTCAAGCCCCAGGACTGGCATAAAAGCAAAGGCAAACAACAACACACACATACAAGCAACAACAAAGACAAACAACATGAAAATAAGAATAAACAACCAGGTTAGGACTGGTAAGGCACTTGCCTGGCACCTACTACCATTGGTGAGGCCCTGGGTTCCATCCTTCGCCCCACCAAGACAGACAGACAGACAGACAGACAGAGGAAGAAAAGAAGGAAGGGAAGGAAGGAGGCAGGGAGGAGGGAAAGGAAGCACCTGAATGCAAGTGGCTGGGTACAGCAGTCAGCATGGGGCAAAGTCCTGAGGGGATGGGAGCTGGGGTCAGTCAACTGAGATAGGAAGGAACTGGGGGAGGTGTGGGAACGGAAGCGGTGCATAATAACCAGCCTGACGGTGTACATGAGAACCACCAGTGTTTGTTTATACTGTCTCAGATGCTCCGTGTACATTGTAACACTGTGGAGGAGACTTCACACTTACGCTATCTGACCCATGAGGATGCTTAACTAAGTAGCTATATAGTTTGGACCAGCCCAGGTGTCCTGGCTTCATGCTGTATGTACATGCATGTGTGCACGTGTGTGTTGTGTGTGTATGTGCACATGCATGCACATCAGGTGCTGGTCATGGACCAGCCAGACAGGGGCAGAGGGGTGCCAGCAAGAGGTCTTTGATCAACAGGGCTCTGCAGCCTTGGATGGAGAGCATGCACCTGCTGGTGTCACCACAGCTCCAGATGCTGCTACTGAACGCTGGCCCTACAGTAGCACAAACATGCTTCCCACTGGATTACTGCTGTGCCCTGTGAAACCCAGGCCCAGCCCCCTGTGTGTGGCCCTGACAAGGCTACTCAGTCCAGGCTGAGAACGTTGCTGGTGAAACAGGACAGTGCCTGAGGGATCTCTGATCAGCCACCCACACAGGGCGGCCTAGGGAAGGGACTGGAGACGGTCAGACACTGATGCAGGAGTATTGCTAGATTATCTGATGGAGGCGGCAGAGACAGAGTTGACGGATAATGTGGTCAGGCCATGGTAGCTCATGTCTGCAAATCCCAGTGACTCAGGAGGCTGAGATCTTAGGATTGCTGTTCAAAGCCAGCCAGGGCAGAAAAGTCTATGAGACTCTTATCTCCAATTAACCAGCAAAATAGCTGGACTGGAAGTGTGGATCAGGTGGTAGAACAACAGCCTTCAACAAAAAAGTTGAAAGGTGAAGGGGTTGAGAGGGAGTAGAAGGCCCTGAGTTCAAGCCCTGTTACCAGCACACGGAAGTACACACACACACACACACACACACACACACACACACACAGATACTGGAATAATAATTTTTTTTTTGGTGGGTCATGGGGCTTCAATTCTGGGCTTGTGCGCTATCCCTGCGTTCTTCAGCCCAAGGCAAGTGCTCTACTGCTTGAGCCACAGCATCACTTCCAGTTTTCTGGTGGTTCATTGGAGATAAGAGTCTCACGGACTTTTCTTCCTGGGCTGGCTTTGAACCATGATCCTCAGATCTTAGCCTCCTGAGTAGCTAGGATTACAGGTGTGAGCCTCCGGCGCCCGGCTGGAATAATTATATTATTAATAAACAAAGAAGGTTGGAGTGATCCGTGAGAGGCTCAGGAGAAGGGAACTGAGAAGCCTGCTGTACCCATGATCCTTTTCACCCTGTCATTCCAGAAAAAATGTCCATGAGGCTTTTTTTTGTTTTTTGTTTTTGCCCTTGGCCCAGTGATAAAGCAGGCATGGGAATCCTTCCTGTGCCTCCCTCCAGGCTCTGAGCTGAGATCGGAGCCAGCTGCTTGCAGCTGGTAGAGAGGAATGAGCCCACACATGGCCCGGGATCTAAGGATCCAAATTGGGACATTTGTTCCACAGGAAGTCTTGGTTTTGGATCCCACCCTCCCTAGTTGCTTTAGCAGGGCTGTGTGCTTGGGTAGTTCCCCAAAGTGGCCTGCACAAATGTCTTCAGAATAATACATGGATACCAAGAAAGAAGTCCTGCACACATCCTAGAGCCAGACTGAGCTATATTCATTGCCTGTTGTAAATGGTTTGGCCAATGGCCCCTTCCAGGAATGGCAGTAATTGAAAATGATGGAATAATGTCAAAAGACTTGCTAACAAGGATGTAATGGGACAGTCATCAGAAGATGGGCTTCTAGGCCCACCTCTAGAGACTCTTCTGAGCCAGTTTCTCCTATAGTAACATGGGGCCAGCATGCTCTCCTTCTCTGAGCTGCTGGCCAGCGTCCTTCCCAGTGCTCACCCCTAAAGCTGGTTCTGGGCCCGGGGTTATGTGCCCAGGAAAAGAGGGCAGGGATCAGTGTCTGCTCCTCTTCCTCCCAGGCCCATCTCTAGCCCGGCTGCCACCCCCTCTGCAGTGACATTAGGAAGCTAGTCCCAGTGTGCTGGCTAAAGTGACTGCAAGGACCTTAGAGTCCTGTTCATTTTAGGGATCAGGAAACCGATGTCTGGCATGAAGACAGTGACACAGAACTGAGTTGAAGCTGGGCGCTGGTGGCTCACGCCTGTTATCCTCCCTACTCAGGAGGCTGAGATCTGAGGATTGTGGTTCTAAGCCAGCCTGAGCAGGAAAGCCTGTGAGATTCTTTTTTTTGGGGGGGGAGGGGGGGGGTCCGGTTGTGGGGCCTGAACTCTGGGCCTGGGCTCTGTCCCTCAGCTCTTCAGCTCAAGGCTAGTGCTCTACCATTTGAGCCACAGCGCCACTTCCGGCTTTTTTCTTTTTGCTTATGTGGTGCTGAGGAATCGAACCCAGGGCCTCATACATGCAAGGCAAGCGCTCTACCACTGAGCCACATTCCCAGCCCTTGTGAGACTCTTATATCCAACTAATTACCAGAAAATCGGAAGTGGCATCGTGGCTCAAAGTGGTAGAGCACTAGCCTTGAGTAAAAGAGCATAGGGACAGTGCCCAGGCCCTGAGTTCAAGCCTCATAACTGACAAAAAAAAAAAGAAGAAGAAGAAAAAAAAAGAAAAAGAAAGAAAGAATGAATGAACGAATTGAGTTGAGTTGAGACCGAGTGGACTCCCAATATAGGCAAAGGCCAAGAAAGTACACCATTGTCTCCCCTCCTCTCTGCCCCCCCCCCCCAACATACACACACTGTTTATTTGGGCCAATTACAAGAGAAGTCTCCTTCCCCCAGGCCTAGGAAACCTATGTCAAGATGCCTGAGAAACGGCCAAGTTACTTATTAATGTCTCTAGGTAGAGGGGCAAATGGGGGAGGGGAAGGGCAAGAACGGGGTCCTCCCTCTTGCAGCCTGGCTGTGCCTGTTGGAGTTCCCTGCTGGGCAACTCTGTACCCTTGAATTCACTGCTGACCCTGGTTCACCTTGGCGATCTGCCTTACCCAAGTAGTCATGTGCCCAAGTCACACCTCAACCTGGCCCTGCCTTGGGCCCCTGTCCTGCTTCCAAGTGTGGTGAAAAGGCAGGTGGTAGGTAGGCCCATCCTGCTCTGCAGCCCTTCATTGGGAAGAAGGCCACTGAAGCCCAGCCCCATACTACCAAGACTGGCTGCGGGTCTGGTGGCTGGGACATCCTCATGGTCCAGCTCAGGAGCTTCTTGGTCACAGGGGAGAGTCTTAGGACCCCTTGTCCCCCACCTCCTTTGAGGACCAAGACAGACAGCAGAAGGGAGATGGTGAGGGCTGCCCCTCTCCTCCTCCTCTCCAATTCAAAGGGGCATGCAAAGTCTTGAATGAATGGCATGGGGTTCTGGACACAGGGCATCCCAGGGGAGGTGGTAGATGGTCCCATCTGAAGCCATTTACAAACCTCTCAGCTCGTTCAGAGGCTTGAGCTAAATCATGGGGGATCCAGGGGAGGGGCAAACCAGCCCATCTTTGGGGGAGGTCCCAGTCTAAAGCAGGACCACCCTGAATCTTGAACTGGGGGAAGTGTATGCACCTTAGACTTTAACCTGCCGGCTGTCTGCATAAAACATCTCCCATTCTCCCCAGGTCTGGCTCTTTCCTATCACTCAGCAATCAGCTCTAATGTCACCTCCCCAGAAAGACCGTCCCTGAGCACCTAGGTAAAGAAGTTCTGGTCTCAACCCTGGCATTCTCCATTCCTGCTCTGCTTCATTTCCTTCTTCTGATCAATCTAATATTCCTCTCTAGAACATGAGCTCTAGGACAACAGGGGTCTTGACATTATCTGTCCTAAAACAAAGTCTGGCTTAAGAGACATTTGTTGAATGCACAAATTAATTAATTGATTGGAAAAGTTTTTAAATTGAAAAGAATAACAACAACAACACACTATAGCCAGGTGTGGTAATCCTAGCGACCCAGAAGGCTGAGAGCTGAGGATTGCCGCCATTCAAAGCCAGCCTGGGCAGGAAAGTTCGTGAGACTCTCAAAGTGCTGGAGTGTTAGTCTTGAATGGAAAGAGCACAGGGACAGCACCTAGGGCCTGAGTTTAAGCCCCATGACCAACAAAAAACAAACAAAAAAGCTCCACTGTAAATCCTAGCTCGTTGGAGACTGAGATCAGGAGGGTGGAAATTATAGAGCAGCCAGGGCAGAGCAGTTCATGAGATTCCATCGCAACAGAAGAAGCCGGGTGTGGTGGTGAGTGTCTGTCACCTCGCCTGGGCAGGAAGCAAACCAATAAGAGGATTATGTGGCCCAGGTGCATTCCTGGGCAGGAATGGAGCCTCAAAAATAACCAGTATAAAACAGGATTGGAGGCGTGGCTCACTGATAGAGCACTTGATTAGCAAGAGCAAGGTTCTGAGTTCAAACTCCCATACCATCAAAAACAAAGCAAACAAACAACAAAAAAACACCCAAATTGATTTGTGTAGCATAAAATTCATAAATATTAGTGTAACATAAAAGAAAAAAAGAGAAAAAAATCACCTAGTTAAATGTACGGTTCAATGACTTTGTCTAGCATATTCTTCTTCTTCTTTTTTTTAAAATTGGTCATGGGGCCTGAATGCTGTCCCTCAGCTCTTCAGCTCAAGGCTAGCATTCTACCACTTGAGCCACAGCACCACTTCTGGCTTTTTCTGCTTATGTGGTGTTGAGGAATCGAACCCAGGGCCTCATGCATGCAAGACAAGCGCTCTACCACTGAGCCACCTTCCCAGCCCCCATATTCTTCTTCTTCTCCTCTTCCTCCTCCTTCTTCTTCTTCCTCCTCAGAAAGAAACCCTGTATCTGTTCATAGTTATTCCTCTAGCCCCTCCACAGTCTCCTCCAGCCTTAAACAACCACTAGTCCACTTTCTGTGACTACAGATACCCCTAGGCTGGCTATGTCATGTAAATGGAACTCTATCTACGTAGTTTTTTTGTGAATGATCTGTTCTCTTAGCACAATGCCTAGATGATACAATATGTTATTATATACATAAACCATTTTCCCACCCTTTTGATCACAAATATTGAGGTTGTTTCCATTTGCAGGATGGGGTGGGGTGGGAGGGTACTAAGGCTTGAACTCAGGGCCTTTTGCTTTCTCTTAGCTTTTCCCCTCAAAGCTAGCTCTATCATTTGAGCCATAGCTCCACTTCCAGCTTGTTGCTGATTAATTAGACATAAGAGTCTCATGGACTTTCCTGCTTGAGCTGACAATAAACTATGATCCTCAGATCTCAGCCTCCTGAGTAGCTAGGATTACAGGCGTGAGCCACCAGCGCCCGGCAAGGGCAAATGTTTTTTTAACTTCTCTTGGAAATCACTTAAAAGTAGATTTTCTGGTTCTCACGGTAACTTCATGTTGAGACTTTGTGTGTGTGTGTGTGTGTGTGTGTGTGTGTGTGTGTGTGTGTGTGTGTGTTGGTCCTGGAGTTTGAACTTAAGGCCTAGATGGTGTCCTTGAGCTTCTTTTGCTCAAGGCTAACACCCTACCACTTGAACCACAGTACCACTTCTGGCTTTTTCTGAGTAGTTTGTTGGAGATAAGAGTGTAATCAACTTTCCTGCCCAGCCCGGTTTTAAACTGCAGTCCTCAGTCTCCTGAGTAGCTAGGATTTATAGGCATAAGCCACCACCGCCTAGCTGAGTTTTAAAGCAAGAGCCATAACTGGTTCTGGATGCCCAGAAAGGGGTGGCATGGGTCTGTGGCCTGCTGCAGGGTGAGCAGGCTCCTGATGGCACAGGCAGAGGACTTCTAGGAGGAAGGCCAATCAGAGCCAAGCTCAAGGAGAAGAAATAGCTTGTGTTCGCTGGGCATTATGGGGCTTTGAGGGGTAAGGGAGTGTAACTTGTGGGGCAGGTCTGAGAGTACCTTTACAAATAGGCTAGGAACACTGGGTTTGCTACAAGGCACTGCCCTTAGTTGGGGCTAGTAAGATGGGACTTGAAGATTAGAAAGAATTTAAGAAAAAGAAAAGAAAGGGAAGTCCAATATGGCAAGGATATGGCCAATGTGTACAGAGAGGAGGCCAAAGGGAGGCTGGGGAAACTCTGCTGTCCCCTCTCTACCCTGACGCCTTGGAGATGCTGCCCAAGGTGGTTAGACAGGTCCCAAGAGACCAGGAAGTACAACAAAAAACCCTCTAACCTTTTATCTAAATACCCCTTCCCTATTCTCGCCCCACAGAGCACACTACCTAGTCACCCTGCCAACCAGGTGGATTTTGCTTCTCTTTGCTGAAAGATTTCCTAGTCTTTAGGTCTTGCTCATATTCTTCTGTCTGACTGGTACACTGCCCCTTCCCCTTCCCTTGACCATACAAGTGGTGGCCATGGTCAAGTCTTGGTCTCTGCTAGAAGCCTCAGAGTCAGTGAGAGAGAGGGGGAGGAGGAGAAGGGGGAGGGGGAGGAGAAGGGAGGAGGAGGAGGAGGAGGGAGAGGGGAAGAAAAGAAGAGAATGAGGGGAGATGGGGGGGGGAGGGTGGTGTATCTCTGAGCAGGGAGAGGGTTCAAGTTCTGCCCTGGGTCCAGCTCTCCATTTGCTGTCCCTCCAATGCCTGCCCACCGGATGGAGGCGTCTAGAAGCCCTATCATCTGGACTAAGTAGTAGGCAGGCCCTAGAGAAAGAGGTGCGGCTCTTCCATGTGTCATTCCTCACTCACACTCCCCCACACCCTCGCAACAGCTGGCCCTCGAAGAGATTTGTTAAAGCAATCCCCCCACTTCCCAGTGCCAGCCTGACACACTGGCTGGTAATCACTTAAGCTGAAAAGCACTTCCTTGCAGGACCTTAGGATTTCAACAGAGGCACAGCTTGGAGCTTTAGAGCAGGTGTCAGGGCTGAGGCACTGTCCCCAGTGTGTGTGTGTGGCGGGGGAGGGGGAAATGGCCTGAAGTGCCAGGAGTTTGCTCAGGGGTGAGACTATTGCCTCTGCTCATGATCACCCCTGCCATTCTCCATTTCCACTGGCAGTCTGCTTTGCTCTTTGCAGAAGGAAAGAGTGCTTGGTGATGACATTTTATTGGGGGGTTGGGGGGTGGAAGGACTAAGGTTCAGAATTTAAACCTGAACCACCTGCCTTCCCATGAGGCTTTCGTTTATTTGTGCCAGTCCGTGGGATTGAACTCAAAGCCTGCATGCTGTCTTTTAGCTTTTTTGCTCATGGATGCTGCTCTACCATTTGAGCCACAGCTCCACTTGAAGTCTCATGGACTTTCCTGCCTTGGCTAGCTTTGAACTGTTATCCTCAGACTTATGCTGATTACAGGCTTAGCTAGGATTACAGGCAGGAGTTTTTGTTGTTCTTGTTTCTATTTTGTATTTTGAGACTGGGTCTTCCTATGTAGCCCAGGTTGGCCTGAAACTCATAATCCTCCTGTTGTCTCCCAAGTGCTGAGATGTTAGGCAGGTACCATCACACCGGGCTGTACTTCCTAGCCTCTGTTTCAGCTTTATGGGTAAACTGGAGACAAGAGTATTAGTCTGCAAGACTGTGGTAAAGATGAACTAGGTTGATACAAATCCAGTACTAAGCAGAGTGCCCAAGATGAACTCCTTTCTACAACTAATATATGCTAATACAAACAAAATAGAATAAACAGTGCTCAGGACACAGCAATGCACAGGGAAGTTTGTTCATACTGTTACTATTGCCTTTGTCTTTACTGTGAGTCACTTTCCTTGTTCAGGACCCTCTCTGCTCCCTGATCAGAGTTCCAGTGGGGGAACAAAGGCACAAAGGTAGTCAGGAAGAGATGGCCCAATTGGTGTGTACCTTGCTCATTTCAGACCAACAAACCTGCAAACCTGTCACTTACAATTATCCTTATTCTCCTGCCTGCTCTTACATTACACAGGTTCCTAAAAAGTAGGTAAGACATTGTAAGTCAAAATACCAAAGTACAAGGCAATAAACACCTCGGAGAATGGGGGGAGATGCGATACAATGGCAGAGCCTTGCATTGAGGCCCTGGGTTCCATCCCCAGCACAGCAAACACAAACACTAAATCAATAACAACAAACAACAACAACCACCCACTGTATTTAGAGATACTCTGCTTCATTTCTGATTAATGTCTAGGCAGAATGAGCTTGAGCTTTTTCTGAAGATGTTCTGAATCTCCTGTACACCTGATCCTACACCAAACTCACTGGCAGGTACCTGGAGACTTCCTTTGCAAGGCCTTGTGCATAGTAAGCAAATGCTAGACCATGCAGCTGCTGCATATAAGCAAGCCTCAAACTGCTTCTGAAGAGAATTCTTCCATTTTTAAGAGGGCTTTGGTAGAAATGGGGTGGTGGTGGTGACTATTCCCTAACCGTTTAAGTTTGGTAATCTGGGGTCTACCTGCACAGGACACCACCTCCTGCACACCTCCAGGAGGATATGGACCCCAGGGTCAGTTAGCCCTTTGGCCTAGACCGGCCCTTCTGGAGGTCTTTGGGATAGCCCAACTCTGCTGAGCTTGAGCTGAGCTGAGCCTCCTCAGCCCACCTGCTGGCTTGAGTCCCTGCAGCCAGGGAAAAGAACTCAGCCAGAGCCAGGATTTAGGGTCATGACCCAGTAGCCTCTGGAGGGTAATTCATCCATGCTAGCCTGGCCTTCACAGGACAGCGAAGGCTGATCCTTTCCCAGAAGGACCCTGGGAGGTGGTCCTGCCAATTAGCCAGGAAAATGATGCTCTGCAGGGTATCCAAAAGGGCAGCAAGTGGGGGCCATACCAGAAGGAGTCCAGAGCTCTGCCCAGGCAGAAGAGCAGCAAGGGAAGGCACTGAGGAAGGAAGGTCCCATACCAAGCTGTGGTGAGAGGCTATGCACCTCCCGGGCTGGCTCAGAGGCCCAAGGCTCTGCCTCCGGGGGCTGGTGCAGGAACGGTGATCTGGCTCCTTCCGGAGCCACCAGCTCCATGGCCACCTGAGCAAAGGGACAACCTGTGCCAATTGATGTGGAGTTAACTTTGCGCGGAGCCACTCATGGGCGCCTGGTCAAACCACTCGCCAGCCTGGGCACCTGGCACTGCCTCTGAGCTGGCAATGTCTTTCCACCTCATTGCCAATTTCCGCCCCTGGTGGCTGGGGCACCAACCTCAAAGGAACTGCACAAGAGGGGGTCTCCCCTCCCCACCAACACAGAGCTCCCCACTCCTCTACCCACAGGCTGGAGGATGGGGGGGTAGGGAGCCTGGACTGGTTAGGCACGCTGGGGGTGGGGATTTGAATGAAGACAAATAAAGGATCCAGGAGTCACCTTCAGTCCCCGGAGAGAGTTTTCCGGGGAGACCTGGGGTGGGGGCGGAGGCGCCCTGGAGCTAAGGCGGGGCACAGCTGGCCAAGCTGGAAAGCGGCCCCCCTCCCCCGGGAGGCAGGGGGAGAGCCGGCGGCCCCTCACCGGGCCCGGGATGGGGGTGGGGGCAGCGACAGGGAGGCGTGGGGAGGGTCCGCAGGGGGCGTGCAAGCGGGCACACTCACGTCCTCTTGAAGACACCCCCGAGGGCGCTGCCCAGCAGGAGGCAGAGCTGCTGCGAGAAGAAGACCCAGGAGATCTGGGGCAACGAGCTGTGCGTCTGGCAGCGCAGGTCCAGCAGCGTGGGCCCCAGGAAGGCGATGCACAGGCCGAAGCTGAAGAAGACGCTCCAGTAGGTGAGTGTGGGCTGCAGGTGGCGGCGGAGCAGCCCCGACACGCGACCGTCGCAGCCCATGTCTCGGCCGGCGGGCTCGCGGCTGCTGGCTCCGAGCGAGCCCGGTGCCCGAGTGGCGCGCCGCCCGCGGGAGGGCCGGGCCGGGCCGGGAGGAGCCAAGGCGGGCGGGGCGGGGCGGGGCCGCCGGGCCGAGGGCCCCACCCTCGGGTGCGATCGGGGTGCAGCGGCCCGGGGAGGGGGCGGTGTGGGGGCGCCGCGTCCCCCGATCCCCGCGCGCGCGCGGGCGCACGCGCTCGTCCTCCCCCCAAGCCGGAGGGAACCGCGCTTCCCCCGCGCACCGCCGGGCCCGCAGCCTCTCCGCACACCGCCGGGGGGGACCCGGGGACCCGGGCGCCCATTGTAGAGCCGGGCAAACAGAGCCTCCGAGGCGAGGCGAGGCGAGGCGTGCGCCCCGTTCTGTGCGCGCTTTGCCCGGGCCCCGCATCTCCGAGCCCTCTGCGCACACCGGGGCTCTGGGGGAGGAGGGGACAGGGAAACGTGAACCTCACCCCTACAGTCCTGGGGCTTCACAGATGGGCTGCGTGAGCCTGACAGTGCCCCCCGCCCTAGAATAAAACAAAGCAAAACCAGCCCACACCCTAGGGCATGGCTTTCATTGGAACCTCAAAAGGATTAAGTACTTGAGAAGGAAAACCCTGGAACTTGGCTCCTGCTCCAGGCTCCGTTCTCTGTAAGGGCCTGGGTGCCTCAGCACCAGCCTCCTGTCACCTGTGATCCTGGCACAAGTGTAAGGTGGGGTGGGATGTTGTTCTATTCAGACTCCATCTCTCCTTCCTCCCTGTGGGGAAATCGTCCTGTAGGGAGAGCGGTGGGTAGATCTCTTTCCCCTGGAAAAGCCATGTGGGGGTCCACGGGGTTGGTGAGACTCTAGGCTGAGAGTGTTCTTTTGATACCCTGCTGCTGATCATGCTGGGCTTTCCCCCACGGCGCCAGCCATGGTTTCTGTGTGGTCCTGTGTGTGCAGGACACGGTTCCTGCTTTGGTCCCCACTATACCTTGCAAGGTCACCTCTGCTCGCTTGTAGAAGTGGGGGAGGCCAGCTGAACTCCAGTGGCTCAGGCCTGTAATCCTAGCTACTGGGGAGGCGGAGATCTGAGGACCTCTGTTGAAAGCCAGCTGGAGCAGAGAAGTCAGTGAAATAACCTGCCAAAGAAAAGCGGGAAGTGGAGGATGGCTCAAGTGGTAGAGCACCACCAGCCTTGAGCAGAAAAAGCAAAGCAAGAGCAGAGGCAATGAGTTTAAGCCCCACTAGTCACACACACACACACACACACACACACACACACACACAGAGTGAGGGTGCCATATATTGCCCACTTGCTCACCAAGGAGAGCAGAACTAAAAGATAAGGAGGTCTTTGGGTGAATGTCCCCAATATGGCTTGGCATGAGGTGGGAGCAGCCAACTTTTCCTTCAGGAAATTTCCTTTCACAGTGCCATCTGGTATCAGCTCCATCATATTCCGGTCTGTGAGCACCAGAGGAGGGTTCCAGGCTTCCTGTGATGAAGTAGCCCTGGTGGATGATGACAAGTACGCTCAGTGTTGATGATGGTGGACCTGCACAGCACTGGTAAGAAAGAACAAAGTCATTTAGGGGGAAAAAAAGGACAAATCCTGATCACAAGGGCTTGGGACACTCTACCACTTGAGCCATGACTCCAGTTTTTTGTTAGTTCATTGGAGATAAGTCTCACAGATTCGTCTTCCAGGGTTGGCTTTGAACCTTGGTCCTTTGGTCTCAGCTACTTGAGTAACTAGGATTAGAGGAATGACCACCTGTGTCTGGCTCTACAGGAAATAACTTGATCCCTTCCTTGTACCTGCTGGAAAACATCTGCCAGCCCTGTTCTTGACTAATCCCTCCACTGATGGGGCTCATTTGTGATTTTCTGAGGACCTGATCTCACTTTGAGTCAGCTGTGGTCATGGTAGGGCCTTATAGCATATGGAAATGCTCCTCCAGTAACTGCTCCCAAGTCCTTACACAGAACAAATTTGTTCTGCATGTTAGCTCTTCGCACACGATGACCTTGACCCAGTGATTCTGCCTTTCCCTCAGGAACACCTGAAATAATGGGATTTCCCTAGACCATGCTTGCCAGCTACATTGCCCTACCAGCTCAGCTCCTCTGCAGCAATGGCAGCGAACCTGTGGGCAGCCCGCAGTGCCTGGGCTAGAAGTGATTTTTATAACTTGATCAGGATGATCATTAGGATGGTCATTACTGCTGGGAGAACAAAACCCCAAAACAGTACTTTTTTTTTTTTTTTAATTGGTCATAGGGCCTGAACTCTGGGCCAGGGCACTGTCCCTCAGCTCTTCAGCTCAAGGCTACCATTCTACCACTTGGGCCACAGTGCCACTTCTAGCTTTTTCTGCTTATGTGGTGCTGAGGAATTGAACCCAGAGCCTCATGCATGCAAGGTAAGCACTCTACCCCTGAGCTACCTTCCCAGCCCCACCAAAACAGTACTTTTTTATGATGAGATTTGTGAGCTAAAGAACATTAAAGGTCCTTAAACAGTACAGAATCAAGATCCAGGTAGCTCGCCCTTCCCTCCGTCTTTCCTTCCTTCCTTCCGTCCTTCCTTCTTTGCTCCCTCCCTTCCTTCTTTACTCTCCTCCTCCCTTCCTCCTCCCTCTCTTTTGCTGTGTCCCTAACTCAGAGTGTTGCACATGCTAAGAGTGTGCTCTACCACTGTACCAAACCCCCAAGCTTTCCCTATACTCTCTCCAGCACAGTGAGAGGACTAACAGCACTAAAGCCAGACTGTAAAAGAGAACCTAGTTACTTTCCACTGGAACTTCATTATGTAGCTCAGGAAGAAAGACACCAATATAACACACCTGGACAGACTTCCACACAACATAGTCTGTGTCCCTTTGGCTCATGCAGACAGCCAAGAGACCATCTTTATGACCATTCATTCCCTCTGCCCTCAGATAGAAATCACAATCTCATGCAAAATAAAACAAAAAAAGCTCTAATCCCCCCCCCCATCACATACACGCTTGGCTTTCATTGGAATCTCGTGTGTAATCATTTCCATAACCCTCAAAATTGTCTAAAATTGTCTTCTTTGCCCATTCTCCCACTTCCCCATAGAAAAAGGATGTATGTATCTGAGTAATGTCAAGCAGATGGGTAATCTGAGTTTTAATTTTTTTTTCAGTACTGGGTGTTGCACTCAGGGCCTTGTGCTGACTGGGTGGGTGTTCTACAGCTTGAACCGTGCCTCCAGCCCTGCTTTTTTGCTGGTTATTTTGGAGATGGAGTTTTTCCAACTTTTCTGCCCAGCCTGGCTTTGAATTGTGGACCTTCTTGATCTCAGTCTCCTGAGTAAGCTTACATGGATGAGCCTGGAGGAAGGTCTTACTTATTATTTTCTTCCCCTCTGCATCTCTCTCCCCGGCTTCTGTTTTCAAGCATTACACATTGCTTATCTCCTTTTGACCAATTTGAACTCAAACTGTAGAGGTATAACTTGATTTAGTGTTGGCCAATTCCAACCTGATAAAAATGAATGCTCCAAAGAAACTCATTGTGCAGGACTTTTAAAAGAAGGAGAGGCAGAGGACCAAGGGAGCTGTGCCAGTTACGTGAAAAGAGAGGTGTGTAGTGTACAGATAGATATTCCTAGGCTACTGCTGATTGATTGCTGGACTGTCTCAAAGTATAAAGTTCATTCTCATTTGTGAAACAGTTGCGGCTGCACTCTCCAATAAAAAATGCTAATAGCGTCTCCGTCCTTGGCCCAGTTCAAAGGTTCTCATTCCCATGTCATTTTCATGCCCAGTTAAAGAATCCCTAATGTAATGGATCCTGACTCCTTGACTTTCTACAACTGCATTCTAAAATACAAGCCCAAAGTTACTGTGTGTGTGTGTGTGTGTGTGTGCGTGCGCGCGTGACAATACCAAGGTCAAAATCAGGAACACTGTCCCTTAGCTTTTTTTTTTTTTTTGGTTGGTCGTGGGGCTTGAACTCTGGGCCTGGGCGCTGTCCCTCAGCTCTTCAGCTCAAGGCGAGTGCTCTACCACTTGAGACACAGCGCCACTTCCGGTTTTCTGGTGGTTTATTGGAGATAGGAGTCTCACAGTCTTTCCTGCCCGGGCTGGCTTTGAACCGGGATCCTCAGATCTCAGCCTCCTGAGTAGCTAGGATTACAGGCGTGAGCCACCAGCGCCCAGCTCCCTTAGCTTTTTCAGGCCGGCTCTCCCCTACTTCAGTCATTCTCCCCTACTTCCTGAGACTCATTGGAGATAAGAGTCTCAGAAGACTTTTCTGTCCACTCTGGCTTTGAACCAAGATCCTCTGATGTTAGCCTTCTGAGAAGCTAGGATTAGTGGTGTGAGCCAGGCGCCTGGCTTCAAGTTTTGTTTTGTTTTGCTTTGTGAGTTGTGGGGTTTGAACTCTGGGCCTGAGTGCTGTCCCTCAGCTCTTCAGCTCAAAGCTAATGCTCTACCACTTGAGCCACAGCGCCCCTTCTGGTTTTCATGGTTAATTGGAGATAAGAGATTCTCAGACTCCTGACTAGGCTGGCTTTGAACCTCGATCCTCAGATCTCAGCCTCCTGAGTAGCTAGGATGACAGGTGTGAGCCACTGACTTCAGGCACTTTATCCAACTTTTTATCATAATTATCTTTGGGATTTCATACTCCTCTAGAAACCCTCCCCAGGTAGGGGAAGGCCCTAGTTCCAGCAAAGCCTTGATCTGCTCACTCCCCTCTATCTGGGCAGCCATTATAGTCCAGGAACTGCCTCTTGTCCAGCCACCCAGCCTCCCCCGGAACCTCAGCCAGTTACACCTGCTGCTCTCAGGCCCAGGTGATACTTATCTATAATCTTAACTGGCTACCCCTGGCGGCTGACAGCCAGTCTAGGTTACAGAACTAGGGAACTGGTTATTTGCACAACAACTTTACAATTACTTTTAGTTTTACATTTATATGTCTTATCTTCCAATTAAAACAAGTTCCCCAAGGGCAGAGGCTGTCCTATTTTTCCTTCCAGTTGGTATTTACATGTCTATTTTTGAGGCTAGGGGTGTCGCTTAAAGGTAAATCTGCTTGCCAGATAAGTGCCAGGCCTTGGGTTCATCCCCAGCAACTCTTCCTTTACCCCATCCCCCTAATTTTGATTGGGCACCTCGAGGCCATTTCTAAATCAGGAAGTCAAAATCTTGGATGAAGAGCTGGGGGGGGGGGGGGGCGGGGAACGGGTAGCTTGCCTGGAATATATTTGAGTCCCTGGGTTCATCTCCAACTCCGCAAAAGAAAAGAAACAAAATTTTGGACGATCCCTTAACTACTCTCTGATTTCCTGATCAGTGGGAAGGATAATGGTCCCAGTCTCTTACAAGCTCTGGGGAGCAATCTGAGACCCTCAGGTGTGGAAAGCCTGAACTGTAAGGAAGTCTTCTGTAGGTGGGAGGGGTTTTCTAGCTTGAAGATCATTGCCATGAGTTCTGGAGCCAGCTCCAGAAGCTTCCTTTGAGGGGCCTGGGTTCCCTCCTCTGGCTCCTGTGGTATCCCAGGGCTCGCTCACTACGTACTTCTGCTCTTTCAGAATGAAAATATGAGATGTATTCAGCTGGAGGCTCAGATTCTGGAGACCTCGGTAAGTCCTGAGCAGATACTGGACATTTACAAGCAGTCCAAGCACATCTTGGAGCACCTACAGGTAATGTACATCACAGAAATACACAAGAGAAGCAAACCTAGGAAATGTAGTGCCAAATAGGAGAGCTAGCCATCCTTCTCACTCACTCTGGCTCATTCCTACCAGCCTGGACCCTTTGATCTTGTTACTGTTTGGATTAGAACCAAAAACCTGCTGGACCCCAGCAGCTGATACCTATAATTCTAACTATCCTGGAGGCTGAAATCTAAAGGATAGTGGTTTGAAATCAGTCTAGGAAGAAATGTTCATGAGATGCCTTCTCCAAAGAAGTAGCAAGAAGCAGGACTGGAGGCATGGTTCAAATAGTAGTAACAAACCACACAAGCATGAGGCTTGTTCAAATGTTGGATTTAAAAGAGAGAGAAAGAGAAAGAGGGAGAACTGAAAACATTAAATACAAGAACTATGGTAGCTCAAGTGGTAGAGCACCCAGGTGGCACTGTCAAGCTCCAATACTGTTGCATGTGTATGCATGCATGCGTGTGCATGTACACACACATACACATACACACACTACATACAAGAAGAAAAGATCTGATCAGCACCAGCCTATAGGGCCCTGGGACTTGGGCCTGGCAGGATCCTCTGAGTAACCACAGGCTAGCCCTTCTTCCCTGGGGATCTGTGGTCTTTGCTTCCCAGACTCTCCAGAGGCCAGGCAGAATGAAGAGAGGAAAGTCTCCAGTTCAAGGTCATTGAGCACATCCTGTAGTCTTCTCTGGGGCATGAGGCCACCCTTCCCCTGCCTTTTGTCTTCTCAGCTGCCACATCACTGCCCTGCTGGCCAGAGTGTAGAGAGGAGATTAGAGGCTCTATCAAGCAGCATGGGGCGGGGGCAGTGGCAGAAAACCTGGTGCCAAGGACTGCAGTTGGTTAGCCTGGCCACACATGGACGCAAACAGCACAGGTGGACGTGTGCACAGGAGCCTCCCTGACCAAATATCCGGATGATCTTGTGTTCAACCTGTCCTGGAAAGTGCCAGGGAGGAGGGGAGGGGCAGGCGGGGGGAGAGATGTCCCAGAGCCAGTTTACAGTGAGGCCAGTGCCTGCGAGCAACCACAGGCAGGTTGCATAGTATCTGCTTTTTAGTTGGTACTTAATATGTGCTAGTGCTTCAAAGTACCAATTGAAGCTAGCCTTCTGGAATGATCTACTGCAACCTCCCACACCTAAGTGGAGTTCTACTTCCAGCCGCCCTTCAGGGAGCCACTCAGCCTCAGCCTAAGCATGCCCAGGCTCGGAGGTGGAGGGATGCAGGACATGCAGCGAGACCTAACAAGAGCCTTTTCTGTGCTTCTCTCTAAAATGGGAGCTTCCTGCCCATGAGAACATGTCAACTGTATGCAAACGGGAGCTGCTCCTTATTATATTAACCACAAGCTAGCAGAGTCTGTCCATGGGCCAGCAGCAGCAGCCTCCTATCCGAATCTAGGTCTAGCCACAGCCCTACTGAGCTCAGACACGAGGAGTGGGGCTCAGCAAGGTTTGGGTTTCATTAGCTATGCAGGGGATTCAGAGGCAGCTTTAGGACTCCAAAGAAAATGAGGATTTCTCAGTCTACAGAGAGCCAGATTGTCTGGGCTGTTTGCTCCCAAAATTCTACTTTCTCCAACCAGTCTTCATTTATCATGTGATTCCCTGGCCCTTATCTCTCCTCATGCCAGAGAAGGGGGGATGGGCTGGGAAGGTGGCTCAGTGGTAGAGCGCTTGCCTTACATGCCTGAGGCCCTGGGTTCGATTTCTCAGCACCACATAAGCAAAAAGAAAAAAGCCGGAAGTGGCGCTGTGGCTCAAGTGGTAGAGCGCTAGCCTTGAGCTGAAGAGCTGAGGGACAGCACCCAAGCCCAGAGTTCAGGCCCCACGACCGGACCCCAAAAAAAAAAAAAAGAAGAGAGGTTTCCAGCACCAAACTCAGGACTTCCCAGAGTCTAAGCAGCTCATAGAACAATGGCTCACTATCTCCTTTTTTATTTTTCTTGAACATTCTATTTATTGAGTTCTTACTGTGTGCCAAATCCATGATGTACAATAACTTTTTATTTATCCTTTTTTAATAAGGGTAAACTTACATTTTTGCGAGGCAAATTGGTGAATTTTGATATATGCCTATAGCCAGGTGCTCATCACTCAGATCAAGAGAGAAAATTTTGGAGCTAGAACCCTAGCTACTCAGGAGACTGAGATCTGAGGATCATAGTTCAAAGCTAGCTCAGGCAGAAAAATCCCCAAGATGCTTATCCTTAATTAACCAGCAAAAATCTGGAAGTGTAGGCATGACTCAAGTGGTAGAGTCTTAAGCAAAAACAAAAAACAAAAAAACTAAGCAAGAAGCCCTGAGTTCAAGCCCAGCACTGGCAGTGTGCGCACATGCATGTGCACACACACACACACACACACACACACACACACACAGAGGAAAACATTATATTTCTAGAATATACCTCGAAACAGCAGAATACTTGCTCAACATATTCATGAGACAGTAGTTCCTCCTTTTCACTGCTAAGTAGTATTCTAGAAAAAGGACACATTGTTGTTTACTTATTGTTGTCTACCATTGGTAGACATTTGGATTGTCTGAAACTGAGAGCTACAATAAGTAAAGTTGCCCTGAAGAGTCACGTACTTGCTTTTGATGGACAGTGATTCTCTTTCTTTGGAGTATATGCCCCCAAATGGAAAAGCTATGTTATAATGGTAGACTTGCTGCCAAACAGATTTCTAAAGGGGCTAGCAACAGCATACCAAGCGAGAGTTCATTTTTTTCTTCTCTTTCTCTTTCCTTCTTTCCTGTCTCCCTCCTTCCCTTCTTGCTTTCTTTTACATTCCTTCCTTCCTAGAGATCAGGCAGCCCTTGAACTTGAGATCCTTCTGCCTCTTCTTCCTGAGTGCTGAGATTAAGGGCATCTGCTTTCTTTTAAAATTAGGTGGTCTACCCTTTGAAACTTACTAAGGAACTTTTGCTATATTCTGGCTATTAGTCCTCTATCAGATACTTGTAACCATTTCATCCTTGCTCAGAAGACAAATTTTGTTTCAACTTCACAGTGTTTCTTAGAGGTAGGCATTATTACTCCTATGTTAAAGATAAGAAAGCAGAGGCTCAGAGAGACAGAGTTTCTTGTCTAATGTAGCTAGTAGGCAGTAAGGCTGCATCTTACTGAGCACCAGTAGCTCCCACCTATAATTCTAGCTTCTCAGGAGGCTGAGAACTCAGAATCATGGTTCAAAGCCTTGAACCAAAAAGCTCAGAGCTAGCACCCAGGCCCTGAGTTCAATCCCTAGTTCAAGCTCTGTCCCTGAGCTTTTTAGCTCAAGGCTAGCATTCTACCACTTGAGCCACAGAGCCACTTCCAATTTTCTGGTGGTTCATTGGAGATAAGAGTCTCATAGACTTTCCTGGCCGGGCTAGCTTTGAACCACAATCTTCAGATCTCAGCCTCCTGAGTACCTAGGATTACAGGTGTGAGCCACTGGTGTCCAGTATAAATAGAATTTTTTAAAAATAAAAATATTCTTTTTTAAAACTGCATCTTCAGCCTGGACCTCCTGGCTCTGGTTTCTGGGTCTTTCCCATGAGCCCCTCCCTGCCTCTCACCTCTTGCCCTCGGCTGTCCCTTCCCATGGCTACGTGTGCATAGCTTGCAGCTGTTCACATTTCCTGCAAGAATCACCATGGAGCCCAGCCTTCCTAATCTTGTCTATGCACCTTGATTTTCCTAACCTAAGCACAGAACTTGGTATGCGTGAGAAAACAGAAAGGACCCACGCTGGAGTGAGATGGCCCACGTCCCGGCTGTGCCCTCCCAGGGCCACGGCGTGGCTTTGGAAACACTGTAAAATACCAACGGAGAACAAGCTCAGATCATGCCTTGTGGCTCAGTGGGGCCCTGCGGACTCTTCCCTTCCCTCCACTGCTCTGGGGTCAAGGCTGGCTTCCTACAACTTGAACCACACTCCACTTCCAGCATTTTGGTGCGTCATTGGAAATAAGCTTCACTGGGGGCTGGGAAGGTGGCTCAGTGGTAGAGCGCTTGCCTTGCATGCATGAGGCCCTGGGTTTGATTCCTCAGCACCACATAAGCAGAAAAAGCTAGTAGTGGAGCTGTGGCTCAAGTGGTAGAGCGCTAGCCTTGAACTGAAGAGCTGAGGGACAGCGCCCGGGCCCAGAGTTCAGGCCCCACGACCGACAAAAAAAAAAAAAAAAAAGAAATAAGCTTCACCGAATCTCCACTTTCACTTTATTGTTATTATAAAGGTGATATACACAGGGGTTACATTTACATAAGGCAAGTAAAGACTACATTCCTTTTTGGACTACCTCACCCTTTCTCTTGCTCTCTCCAGGTCTTTCCCTTCCATCCCCATCCACAAGACACTTCAGCTTTTTGGTGGTTAATTGGAGATAAGAGTCTGGGCAGGAAACCTGTGGCTCACGCCTGTAATCCTAGCTACTCAAGAGGCTGAGATCTGAGATCATGGTTCAAAGCCAGCCACTCAGAAAACTGGAAGTGGTGCCGTGGCTCAAGTGGTAGAGTGCTTGCTTTGAGCTGAAGAGCTGAGGGACAGCACCCAGGCCCAGAGTTCAAACCCCACGACCATCACCACCACCACCAACAACAAAGAGTTTCATAGCCTCTCCCAGGCTGGCTTCAAACCATGATCTTCAGATCCCAGCCTCCTGACAAGCTAGGATTATAGGAATGAGTCACTGGTACCTGACTTCCCTGGTGTCTTTTTAAAAGATCTATTAATATATATTTTTTGGGGGGGGGAGGGGTCTGGTTGTGGGGCCTGAACTCTGGGCCTGGGCGCTATCCCTCAGCTCTTCAGCTCAAGGCTAGCGCTCTACCACTTGAGCCACAGTGCCACTTCCGGCTTTTTTTCTTTTTGCTTATGTGGTGCTGAGGAATCGAACCCAGGGCCTCATGCATGCAAGGCAAGCACTCTACCACTGAGCCACCTTCTCAGCCCTTATATATTATTATTATTAGTAGTAGTAGTAGTAGTAGTGGTGGTAGTGGTGGTGGTGGTGGTAGTATGTAGTTGTACAAAAAAGTTACAATTCCATAAAGCAGGTTATGAGTACAATGTTTCTTTTCCTTTTCTTTTTCCTTTTTCTCTTTTGTTGGTCCTGGGGCTGTCCCTAAGCTTTTTCCCTCAAGGTGAGTGCTGTACTACTTTGAGCCACAGCGCCACTTCCAGTTTCCTGGTGGTTTATTGGAGATAAGAGTCTCACAGACTTTCCTGCCCAGGCTGGCTTCGAACCACCAACCTTAAACCTCAGCCTCCTAAATAGCTAAAATTACAGGCCTGAACTACCAGCACCCAGCTACAATGTTTCTTAATCAATGTCACCCTTCTGTTGTTCTCCCCACTTCCCCTCTCCCATCCCTCTCCCCTCAAGTTACATAGTTCAGGTTTTACATAATGTACATTGGCTATGACTGTATTTGCTCTCCCTTCCCCTCTCCTTCACCACTACTTAAAAAGTAGATCCTTTAGGAGTTGGTGCCATAGTTGGAGCCCTTTCCCCTTCTCAGAACCAGCCTATCTCTGCTTTGTTTTATCACCAGTTACGACACTCTGCTAGGCAGGCTAACAGCTGTTTCCCGGTCTAATGTAAAGGGCAGTCAAAGTTACTTTCAGGGCTTTACGAGGAACCCTTTGGCTCTATTATGGGGTCCCTTCAGATGTACCTCCCAGAATTGCAAGCAGGCAGCTACTGCTGGAGGCCTGGGCCTAGAGAGTCCGTACACCCCAGGGAGCATGCAAACACTGCAGCGTGGAGACTCCTCCCTCATTCAGTGTCCTCACGGAATTATACCCGGGCTTGTGTGAAATCTGTGAGTCTAGGATGGACACGTGACTCTTGTTCCTGGAGTTAAGGGGATCATTTTGTGTGCATATGCCAGTCATGGGACTTAAACTCAAGGCCTGGGTGCTGGGATTGAGCATTTTTTGCCCAATGCTAGTGCTCTATCACTTGAGCCATAGTTCCTCTTACAGCTCTTTGCTGGTTAACTGGAGGTAAGAGTCCCAGGGACGGTCCTGTTCATGTTGTACATGTTGTAGCATGTATCAGTGCCCCCTCACTCTTTTTATCTATGTATTTATTTGCTACACAGGGTCTCACTATGTCGTTCTGGCTGTCCTCTAAGGCTGGATCCTGCTGTCTCAGCCTCTGGGACTCATTCCTTTTTATAGTTGAATTATATTCCAATGTATGGATGTACCACATTTGTTGGAACATTCACAGGCTTTGGATTTCTGCTCTTCGGCTAGTGTGAACGCTGCTGCTGTGAATACTTGTGCCCCAGTTTTTATGTGACTATATTTCAGTTCTCTTTGGCAAGGTATTTAGGGATGGCTTTCGGTGTCACATAGTAATACTTAGTTTAGCTTTTTGAGACCTTTTCCTCATTAAATTTTTTTTGTCTTGTTGTATTATACTTATCTGTATAAGCTACTGCAAACCCTTCTTTTTGGAATGAGGCAGAGCATAAATAAAAATAAATCACAAAGCACTCCCCAGCCATCTGTTTAATAATCTGTGCTAGAATTTTGCCAGAATTCTATATTGAGCCCTTTGGTCTATAGTTTCCAGAAATACCTTCTGTCTCCTTGTAAAAATCAGAACATTTGTTGAGTCCCAATGTCCCCACAATTCATCTGGGCTGGTTTTCAGTCCTACCTGCAAGCCTTCCATGACTCCTGTCTAACTCATTTGAATCTGGCCCCCAGACTCAAGAGTACAGTCCCAAGAGTACCACCACCCACCTTCTCAGCTGTCATGTGATGTGCCTACTTTATATATATATATGTATATATCTATAAACATACATATATTATATATATATATATATATATCTCACAGCATTCATGTACATGGTTAAAAATAAACTGGAACAAGGGAGCCCACAGGGATGAATTCTCTCCACTCCCTAGACTTGCTTCTGGAGGCAACGGCTGCTCACTCTTTTAGCTTTTTATTCTTGGAGCAGCTTTCAAATCTCTAAATAATATGCTTATGCAAACATTGCTTCATGTTTTTTTTTAAAGTTTTGAACATCCTGTATTGATTTACTGCTATGAAAAAAATGAGAGTTTAGTTCTCCTGCATCATTTAAAAAGATCTAGCCCTACCCTTTTCCCAATATGGCCACCTAGCTGTTTTTGTTTAGTTCCTCAAAGTATAAATAAATCTGTTGATTACCTTTGTTGCTGTAAGTAGCATATTTACATCTTTAGTTACTTCCACTAGTGACTGATAGTCATTTCAGCTCATTGTTTTGTAGGGCAAGAATATCACTACCTTATTCGGTCTTGTTTCATTTTAAGACAAAGACTCACTTTGTAGCCTAGGCTTGACCTCGAATTCATGATCCTCCTGTATTAGCCTCCACCAAGCCCAGCTTTACATAAATCTTGCCTGCCTGCCAGCCTGCCTCTCTGCCTGCCTGTCTTCCTTGCTTCCTTGCTACCTTGCTTGCTTGCTTGCTTCCTTCCTTCTTTCCTTTCCTTCCTTCCTTTCTTGTGCTAGTAGAACTTGAAATCAGGCCTCATGCTCTTGCTTGGTACTAGGGCTTGAACTCAGGGCCAGATGCTTACCCTTAGTTTTGTTGTTGTTGTTTTCTCAAGGTTGGAGCTCTATCACTTGCACCACAGCTCCAGTTCCAGTTTTTTGCTGGTTAATTAATACGTGTCTGGGAGATTCTTCTGCCCACACTGGGAGGAAAACAATGATTCTCAGATCTCAGTTTCCTGAGTAGCTAGAGTTACAGGCCTGAGCTACTGGTGCCTAGCTCCTTTCTTACAGTTTTGAATCTGCTTCCTCCTGCGTTCCCTTCTCTTTCCTCTTTACTTCTTGTTCTTTTCTCCTTCCCACAGGCCATGCTGGTTCCTAGAGGTATTAGAGTGATTCCTATTGGTAGTAACATCATGGAAAGTTAGAAAAGACTGTATTTCAGCTCAGAGGCGTGCTTATATTGATGGTCTTCCTGCAGGTGGAGTTGTGGGGTGGTGAGATGGAGTAGGCCTAGACAGGGACATTTATAGGCGACTCAGTCACCAGATGACTAGCATTAATGATCCATTAACCAAATGGATGGGTTAACTCCTTTCATGCCATGGGTCGATGCGCTTCCCCCTCCTTCCTTCTCTCCCTTCTTTTCTCTTCTTCACCTTTTTTTTGGGGGGGAGGGGTCCGGTCATGGGGCCTGAACTCTGGGCCTGGGCACTGTCCCTCAGCTCTTCAGCTCCAGGCTAGTGCTCTACCACTTGAGCCACAGCGCCACTTCCGGCTTTTTTCTTTTTGCTTATGTGGTGCTGAGGAATTGAACCCAGGGCCTCAGGCATGCAAGGCAAGCGCTCTACCACTGAGCCACCTTCCCAGCCCCGCTTCTTCGTCTTATGGTCTCATTTTGCTATACCACATGTTCAAGTCATTCCTCATGAGTGCAGATTTTCTGAGCCCCTTTGTTAGCTACTTTTATACAGGAATGCTAATTTGCTTTATTTTATTTGTACTTGGTTATTTTTGTGGTCCTGGGGCTTGAACTCAGGGCTTCATGCTTGGTAGGCGGGTGCCTACCACTTACGTCATGCCGCTAGCCCTTTTTGCTGTGATTACTTTTGCTCTGATGGCTCTGGTTCTCATTGGGCCAGCCTGATCATTTTGTTGATGTTTCCAGCATAGCTGGGATGACAGGTACATACCACCACACCCAGCTTTTCCCCATGAGACAGGGTCTTTTGAATTGTTGTCTAGGCTGGTCTGGAACTGTGATCCTCAGGATCTTACTCATGTAGCTAGGATGACAAACACATCCACCATGTCCAGCTATTGGTTGAGGTGGGGTCTCCCCAACATTTTGCCCAAGCTGGCCTTGGACCTTGATCCTGATCTTTTAGTAGCTAGGATTATTGGTACACAAGCCACTGACACTCAGCTTAGTTTTAGTTTCCTTGTGTGTTTTTGTTGTGGTAGTAGTGGTTTTTGGTGCCAGTACTGGGCTTGAACTCCTGGCCTTTTCTTGTTTGGCTTTTTCACTCACAGCTGGTGTTCTACCACTGAGCAACACTTCCACTTCCAACATTTTGCTGACTCATTAGAGATAGGAGTTTCAAGATTTGTTTTCCCAGCCTGGCTTTGAGCCAGGATTCTCAGATCTCAGCCTACTGAATAGCTAGGCTCATAAGTGTGAACCAGTATGAAACAATCTTCCTGCCTCAGCCTCCTGAGTGCTGGGATTGTAGGCATATACACCACCACATCCAGCCTAAATGGTAATCTGGACAGACAGAAATATGGTAGTCTTTTTGCATGTAGCTTTTGTCATAGCATGTTGAAGTTGTCATTCTGGCATTTGCTAATAAGAATCCTTGGCTATATTATTATCCAAATTAGATTAATTCTCTTTCCTTCCAACACCTCCTGATTTTTTTTACTTCTATAATCCTATTTTTAATTTCCAGTAGCTCATATTATTTTCTAATCACTCCTTTACATAATATCTAGCACATTTTTAAGGGTTGCAGCACTTCAAATCTCTCAACGATTATTTAAGATTTTCCTAGGCCCATTGCCTATCATCGCAGATAATTGGGAGATTGAGGCAGGAGGACTGCTCTAGCCCAGGAGTTCAAGGCAAGCCAGGGAAACATAGTCAGTACTTCCCAACCCCCCAGGAGTTCAAGGCAAGCCAAGGAAACATGGTCAGTACTTCCCAACCCCCCAGGAGTTCAAGGCAAGCCAGGGAAACATGGTCAGTACTTCCCAACCCCCCAGGAGTTCAAGGCAAGCCAGGGAAACATAGTCAGTACTTCCCAACCCTCCCCCCCCCCCCAAAAAAAAAGGAAGGAAGGAGGAATGAAGGAAGAGGGGAAGAGAGGAAAGAAATGATGGAAGAAAGACAAAAGGGAAGGAAGGAAGGAAGGAAGGAAGGAAGGAAGGAAGGTAGGAAGGAAGGAAGGAAGGAGAGAAGGAAGGAAAGAGGGAAGAAAGGAAGGAAGGAAGGAGAGAAGGAAGGAAAGAGGGAAGAAAGGAAGGAAGGAAGGAAGGAAGGAAGGAAGGAAGGAAGGAAGGAAGGAGAGAAGGAAGGAAGGAAGGAAGGATGGAAAGAAGGAAGGAAGGAAGGAAGGAAAGAAGGAAGGAAGGAAGGAAGAAAGGAAAACAAAGGAAATTAAATTTTCTGTCCTTTAAGCCAACCCTTTCTTTGAAGGACTGGAGCCCACAGCAGCCTCCTCAGTACTGCAGTCTGTTGTCTAGGTACTATCAGGGCCCTTGAGGACAGCCCTTGGCAGTGGACATCTCTGACTTGGGCTGTGTGTTTGCAGTGTAGGCTCTGGACTGGTGTGTGGTGCCACGGGAAGCCCCAGAGCAAGATGTCCAGGGTTCACATCAGCTAAGTCATCATGTCCAACCAGCCCAGGTGGTAGAACAAGGAGCATGTCATGGAGGGCCTCTCTATGCAGGAGCAAGTTCAAGTTCCCTGGCTACCAGAACATATACATCTCATCCTTTTTTGTTGGTGCTGGGGGTGGGGACCCAGGGTCTCACGATGCCTGACAGGCACTCTGCCACTGGCCATGCCTCTAGCCCTGTTACCCATGCCCCAACTTAATGAGGATGAATTTGAAGACATGGTGGCAGAGAAGCAGGTCATCTCATCACTGATGGCTATAGAACAAGCATGTCCCCAACTGTGTCCCCTGAGCAACGGGCAGCCCTGGTGGGACTCATCTCTGGAATCAGTAAATCTTTCTGTTTGTTTGTTTGTTTTGTGGTCATGGGCCTGAACTCTGGGCCTGGGCACTGACCCTCAGCTCTTCAGCTCAGGCCAGCACTCTGCCACTTGAGCCACAGCGCCACTTCCAGCTTTTTCTGCTTATGTGGTGCTAAGGAATTGAACCCAGGGCCTCATGCCTGCAAGGCAAGCACTCTACCACTGAGCCACCTTCCCAGCCCTGAATCAGTAAATCTTACTTCTTGTCTACCTTAAACTTTCCTTCCTTCCTTCCTTGCTTCCTTCCTTGCTTCCTTCCTTGCTTCCTTCCTTGCTTCCTTCCCTCCCTCCCTCCCTCCCTCCCTTCCTCCCTCCTTTCTTTCTTTCTTTCTTTCTTTCTTTCTTTCTTTCTTTCTTTTTTCCTTCCTTCCTTCCTTTTCTTTCCTTTGTGTTTTTCTCTCTCTCTCACTCTCTCTTCAAAAATAAAACTGTGTGAGGGCTGTGAAGGTGGCTCAGCGGTAGAGTGCTTGCCTTGCATGCATGAGGCCCTGGGTTCGATTCCTCAGCACCACATAAGCTGAAAAAGCCGGAAGTGGTACTGTGGCTTTAGTGGTAGAGCGCTAGCCTTGAGCTGAAGAGCTGAGGGACAGCGCCCAGGCCCAGAGTTCAAGCCCCACGACCGACAAAAAAACAAACAAAAAAACCTCCCATAAAAAACAAAAGAAAATACTGTGTGTATGTGTGTGCTGATGCTGAGACTTGAATTCAGGATCTGGGCACTGTCCTTCAACTTTTTTACTCAAGGATGGTGCTCTACCATATGAGCCACAGCTCTACTTTTGGCTTTTTTGGTGATTAATTGGAGATAAATGTCTCATGAACTTTCCTGCCTAGACTGGTTTTGAACACAATTCTCAGGTCTCAGCCTCTTGAGTAGGTAGGAGTACAAGTGTAAGCCACTAGCATCAGGCTAAAGGCATCTTTTTTTGAGACCTGAAGCATTAATAGTAATAATTTATTGGTAGAGAGCATGAGAATACCTTTTTTAAAAAAATCCCTTTTCCTCTTTCTTTTTTTTCCTGTCAATCATGGGGCTTGAACTCAGGGCATTGACTTGTTTTGTTCAAGGCTAGCACTCTATCACTTTGAACCACAGCACCACTTCTGGTTTTCTGATGGTTAATTAGAGATAAGGGTCTCACAGACAGACTTTCCTGTCCAGGATGGCTTTGAACCATGATCCTCATATCTTAGGCTCCTGAGTAGCTAGGATTACTGGCATGAGCCACCAGCAACCCGGCCTCCACGAACTTTTTAAATGATAGACATATATCCTTCTAACATAGTAAAGATGGTGTGGGCTGCCCTGTCCACAGGACAAAGCTTAGTCTCTGTGAATACCTATGGAGACCCCTACCTGCATCCCCATCCCTCTCAGTCCCCAGCGTCCATAGGGAGGGCTTGTTCCTGATCAGAGCCCTTGGTGGCTCTCCCTGGTCCTGAAGAAACGAGGCCCAGCCCTCAGCACCAGCATCACCCCTTCCAGATGGAGCCAGTGGCTCTCTCCCTGTGTGCTGCTGGCCAACCAGTTCCCTCTGAGCTGGGTAGGCCAGGCCCTGACTGAGAGTGAGTGGGGCTGGACAGCGCCGGCTGCTTCCTACGCCTTCTGCCCGTGGACAGTGGATGGACGGATATGCTCCGCACTCTCACTTCTGTCTCTCATTCTGTCTGTCAGAATGTCTGGGTGCAACCTTGCTGTTCTGCCTGGGGTGGCAGAAGTTCTTGTTTTTCTTCCTGCTGGCATTCTTTTGTATTTTTTTAGGGGGGACAAGGTGTTAGGGATGGAATTGAGGGGTTTGTATATGGTGAGCATGTGCTTTACCACTGAGCCACACCCATCCCCCCTTAAAATTAATTTGGTAATCTAAATATGGCTTGCCTTCTTTCCTTCCTTCCTTCCTTCTTTCCTTCTTTCCTTCCTTCCTTCCTTCCTTCCCTCTCTCTCCTTCCTTTCCTTTCTTCTTTTTATTGATGCACAACACTTGCCACTTACACAAATGTCACACAACCTCCACCCCCCCCCCCCAATTGAAAGGGAATCCTGGGGCTGGGAAGGTGGCTCAGTGGTAGAGCGATTGCCATGCATGCCTGAGGCCCTGGGTTCGATTCCTCAGCACCACATAAGCAAAAAAGAAAAAAGCCAGAAGTGGCGCTGTGGCTCAAGGGGTAGAGCGCTAGCCTTGAGCTGAAGAGCTGAGGGACAGCGCCCAGGCCCAGAGTTCAGGCCCCACGACTGGACCCCCCAAAAAAATTTAAAAAAAAAAAAAAAAAGAAAGGGAATCCTGGCAGAGAGGAGGTGGCAGGAGCTAGACCTGGTCTCTGGAGGAGAATGCTCCTTCCTTCTTAGCAGAGCTCACAGAGATTTCCCTTCCGTCCCCAGTTTCTCCAAATCCAGTGATTCACAATCTGCACCCACTGTCTCTCCCAGGCCCTGCCCTCGCTGCAGGAGGAAACTGAACCTAAGGACCCAGAATCCCTGGCTTAAGAGACACTAACCGAGATTCTTCCTTAATCCTTGTGCCTCTGCCTCATCCCCACCTTCATTCCCAGAGAGATTTACCAGAGGAAAATTCTGGTGTGAGAACTTAGATTCCTGGTTCCATTTGAAGCCTTGTCTCTGGGGCTAGCTCTGGCCACAGCAGAGTAACTTTCCTGGACAGACATGGGAGGTTACCCAGAAGGTCTAGACTATTAAAAAAATTCCTCCTCCATGCTCAAAATCCTTCCCTGGTTGTTACCAGGGGCTCACACTTGTAATCCTAGCAATCCAAAGGAAAAAGACCAGTCTGGGGGGCAGGGAGGGGAGGAGAGGGAGGTGGAGGAATAAGTTAGCGAGACGTCATCTCAACAGAGAAAGCTGAACATAGTACTACCCAGGAATCATCCCAACTATTTTGGAAAGCATAAATAGGAGGATTACAATCCAGGCCTTCTGGAGGAAAAAAACAACCAGAGTAAAAAGAGTTGAAGAGTACCAGCCTGGTAAGCAGGAAGCCTTGGGTTCAAACCTCAGTACTGCTTCTTCAAAAAGAAATCCTTTCATTTATAAGCAGTCATGACTAACAGATGTTATTTATTGAAGAAATGAATACATTTGGGCTGGGAAGGTGGCTCAGTGGTAGAGTGCTTGCCTCGCATGCATGAGGCCCTGGGTTCGATTCCTCGGCACCACATAAGCAGAAAAAGCCAGAAGTGGCACTGTGACTCTAGTGGTGGAGCACTAGCCTTGAGCTGAAGAGCTGAGGGACAGCGCCCAGACCCAAAGTTCAGGCCCCACGATTGGCCAAAAAAATAAAAGAATACATTTGTTATATTCTATTTTACACTTAAGGAAACGGAGGTACAGAGAGGTAAATGACTCCAAGTGGCTCAGCTAGCAAACAGTCCAGTCAGGATTTGAAGCCTCTGGTCCCTGTGCCTATGCTGTCAGACAGTAGGCTGCCCTGCCCGGGTTCCACTGCCTCCTTCAGAGTTCCACCAGCCCCACTGCGATGCTGACACCTGAGCTGGGAACACTGCTTGCCTGGTGGCTGCCACTGAGTTGCTTTAAAACAATTCTGAGGGGCTGGGAAGTTGGCTCAGTGGTAGAGCGCTTGCCTTGCATGCCTGAGGCCCTGGGTTCGATTCCTCAGCACCACGTAAGCAAAAAGGAAAAAAAAAAGCCGGAAGTGGTGCTGTGGCTCAAGTGGTAGAGCACTAGCCTTGAGGTGAAGAGCTGAGGGACAGGGCTGGGAAGGTGGCTCAGTGGTAGAGCGCTTGCCTTGCATGCTCAAGGCCCTGGGTTCGATTCCTCAGCACCATATAAGAAAAAAAGAAAAAAGCGGGAAGTGGCGCTGTAGCTCAAGTGGTAGAGTGCTAGCCTTGAGCTGAAGAGCTGAGGGACAGTGCCCAGGCCCCGAGTTCAGGCCCCACGACCGGACCAAAAAAACAACAACAACAACAACATAAACCAAAAACAAGAGCTGAGGGACAGCGCCCAGGCCCAGAGTTCAGGCCCCACAACCAGACCCCCCGAAAAACAAAACAATTCTGAGTTTTGCTTCCTCCGGGGACCGGGGTGGGGGGTGGGGGATTCAACAAAGCTTTTAATTAAAAACAAAAGTGGAGATGCTGGGTTTTGAGCTCAATCTTTACATTTATTAGGCAAGGATTCTAGCACTTACCCCCCCCCCCCCCCCGCCCCTCGCCTCCACTTCATCCCCCAGCCCTCAATGAAGCTTTTTTTTGGGGGGGGGGGGGCGTCAGTCATGGAGCCTGAACTCGGCCTGGGCGCTGCCCCGAGCTCTTCAGCTCAAGGCAAGCGTTCTACCATTGAGCCACAGTACCACTTCCGGGTTTCTGGTGGTTAATTGGCGATAAGAGTCTTACAGATTTTGCTGCCTGGGCTGGCTCTGGACCACGATTCTCAGATCTCAGCCTCCTTAGTAGCTCGGATGATAGGTGTGAGCCTATGGCATCTGGCCTGGCTTGAGGCTTTTAAAGGAGCTGAGGTCCTTTCTTATCTTCAGATCCGAGCCATCCCAGGTTGGGGAGGGGGCAGGTCATGTACATAAAATACAGTGCAGTTCCAGTTCCCTTGACACCTCCCAGCTCAGCATCCATCTGCTCCTCTGCTTCCCAGCTCCAAGCTCCTCATGAAAAACACCCCTCTCCTGGAAGCTGGCCTCCTGAGAGCGTTGGGAAACATCCAAGTCCTTCCTTCTCCTCGGGTCTCCCAGGTTGGCTCATGCCGACAAAGCTCAGCCATGCACAATGGGCCAGGGCAGGCCCCTCCGGAAACGTTCCCCAGCTCTGCTGCGAGCCTGCCAGGCAACTTGGTGACTCTCACCACACACAATGGCCAAAGACTGAACAATGCCGGGAGCCAGGCCGGGCCGGGGGACACCCCCCTCCCCCCCTCCCCCGGCCAGGCATGAGCGCACATCCTCCTGGGAGCCCCACACCACCATGCCCCACGGGACTGTGGGCTCCCAGAGCAGGGGGATGGGAGGGGTCCATGGGCTGGATCCAGGAGAGGGGAAGGGTTGCAGAGGGGCTAGAGGCCAGCTGTGCACAGCAAATGGAGAAGGGCCGAGGTGGGAGCACACACTTGCTCAGCCTGGCCGCATCTGGAACCAGCTAGACAAGTCAGATTAGAGTCAAACCTACTTCTGGCTCCCCTGCCGGCCCGGTGGCCACAGCCCATAACCCAGACACTGGAACGAATTAAAACCTAAGCTGGCAAGCCAGGCCCTGGACAGTCAATGGGGGAAGGGGCCCAGGGCTCAGGCAGGGAGGCCTCCCTGGTGGTTTTCCTCCACTCATCATGTCCAAGGCGTGAAATCTCCCAGGGACTCCATCACCATATCCATCTAATGGGTAATTAAGTCCAGTCTACCTCTCAGAATGGGTCTGAAGTAAAATGGGCTTTTATGTGTAAAAGCACATTAGTAATTGTAAAGAAAACTTGGTCACTAAGACATTATTGTTATTATTATTATTATGAATTTATTTGGCTACTGGGGCTTGAACTCAGGGCCTGGGCACTGTCCTGCAGCTTGTTCACTCAAGTCTGGCATTCTACCTCTTTAGACACAGCTCCACTTCTGCCTTTTTGGTGGTTAATTGGAGATAAGCATCTTGCAGACTTTCCTACCCAGGCTGGCTCTGAACCACAATCCTCAGATCTCAGCCTGCTGAGTAGCTAGGATTACAGGTGTGAGCCACTGTGACCTGGAACCAAGTCATACTATTATTCTAGCAAAGCACTGGGGATCAGGACACAATGGGGGAAGGTTACAATCAGAAGAAGAAAGCTGGCCACTGCCTTTGCCAGTGTAGAACCTGGACCCAAGAAAGAAACATGACAGACATTGAAGTCCTAGGTGCACAGGTGCATACTACAGGCAGATAGAATTTCTAGATAGTCTGGGTAGGGAACGACTAGTTACGGGGGGGGGGCAACCAGAGGATTGCTTGGAAGAGGTTCTTTCACCTAAGCTCTATCTTGCACGGGGTCTGTATGTCTGGGTGGCCTTTTGGGCAGTAGAGGTTATGAGGGGCCCTAGGCAGGAGCAAGGGATGGTGTTGACCTTTTTGAACTGGGCACATAGGGTGTGCGTCTGTGGTCAAGAAGGGTTTCCTGGAAGAAAGGGCCACTAATGAGGAGCCGGGGTTCTAGCTGGGTTAGAGGGCTTGCCTAGCCTGTGCTAGGTCCTATGTACGGCCCAGTGTCATTGTGGGGAGAGAAGCAGTGAGTCCAGGACAGGGGCAGGGACTTTGCCAAGGCGCAGCAATCTGGGAGTGGTACAGGGAGGCGGAGAACACAGGTGGTTGGAAGGCTTGGAAGAGGCATCTTCAGGAGTGCCAGGGGAGGCAGGGCTAGGGTGGCTTTCTGTGCAGTGGACACAGCCCCTTAGAGATGACAGGGAATGGTGGGAAGGACGTCCGGGAGCCTCCCCTGACCCCCACTGCAGCCCAGCAACACCGGGGATGCAGTGCAGTGGTTGAGTTTGGAAGCACCTAGAAGGCCAGCTACCAGCAGCTCACACCCGTCATCCAACCTACTCAGAGGACGGAGATCTGAAGATGGCAGTTCCCAGTCAGCACTGGCAGGAAAGATGTGAGACTTTGCTGTAATTAACCACCAAAAAAGCCAGAAATGGAGCTATGGCTTAAGTAGTAGAGCACCAGACTTGAGGGAAAACACTAAGGGCAAGTGTCCAGACCCTGACTTCAAAAGCCCCTGTACTGGCACCAAAAGAAAAGAGAAGAAGCTGGGCACTGGTTGCTCACGCCTGTAATCCTAGCTATTCAGGAGGATCGCCGTTCAAAGCCAGCCCGGGCAGGAAAATCCAGGAGACTCATCTCCAATAAACCACCAGGAAACCAGAAGTGGTGCTGTGGTTCAAGTGATAGAGTGCTCGCCTTGAGCTGAAGAGCTCAGGGACAGTGCCTAGGCCCAGAGTTCAAGCCCTATGCCTGGCCAAAAAAAAAAAAAAAAGGAAGGAAGGAAGGGAGGGAGGGAGGGAGGGAGGGAGGGAGGGAAGGAAGGAAGGAAGGAAGGAAGGAAGGAAGGAAGGAAGGAAGGAAGGAAGGAAGGAAGGAAGGAAAGAAGAGATGAAACACCACCTAGAAACAAGATTGACTCTATGTTACGACCCTACAAAATAGGCACTCAAGTCTTCAAATCTAAAGAGCTCTAAGAGCCGGGTGCCTGTGGCTATAATCCTAGTTACTCAGGAGGCTGAGATCTGGTTCAAAGCCAGCCCTGGTAGAAAAGTCCGTGAGACTCATCTCCAATTAACCACCAGAAAACCAGCAATGGTACTGTGGCTCAAGTGGTAGAGTGGTAGTCTTGAGCTGAAGAGATGAGGGACCGCACTTGGCCCAGAGTTCAAGCCCCATGACAGAGATGGGGGGGGGGGGGAGAGATCTAAGCTCTAGGAGGTCTGGGATGCCTGCTGTGGTGAGGGCATGTGGAGAGGAGGGGACAGGTCAGGAGAAGATAGTTCCTGGCAGCTTCCTAATGTACCCATTTCCTGGTTCTCTAACGAATGTTTTAATGTTTCCTGTCTATATTAAAATCATTTGTATTTTCATTCATATCCCTGAGCCTAGAGGTGGAGGCCCAATTCAGGCTCACAAAACAGGCAGGTCCTGCAGGAGGGAAGGGGAGCCTGGAGGAGGGAAAGGAGGCAGGAGGAAGAAGCCTGGGCAGGCGCTGCAAATCTCTCTGCCATTATCTCTCCCCAATCTGTGAGCTGCTGTAGATAAGAGGCCCACTTGGAGCCATTCTTATTTATTTCTGCAGCCGGCTCCTCTCTCCCTGACCAGACTGAGTTCCGGGAGGAGGGAACAATGTTTACTTAGTTTGGAATCACTAGTGGTTCTCAAGCCATGTGTGCCAAGATCGATCCTTGATTTCCTTGATTTAGCAATCCTCCTGCCTAAGGCTCCAAAAGTTGTCAGAACTAAAGCATTCACCACTGTGCTAGGATAAAGAAGATTCCCAATATTTCCGGGCCCCTCTCTCACTCCCCCCCACCTCTCTCATCAGTTTTGAAGCTTGAACTTGGGGCCCTGGGCATAATCCCTGAGGCTTGAACTCAGGGCCTAGATGCTGTCCCTAAGCTCTTTTTTTGCTCAAGACTAGCACTCTACCACTTTTGAGCCACAGCTCCACTTTGGTTTTCTGGAGGTTGATTGGAGATAAAAGTCTCATGGACTTTCCTGCCTGGGCTGGCTTCAAATCACGATCCTCAGCTCTCTGCCTCCTGAGTAACTAGGATTACAGTGTGAGCCACCAGTGCCCAGCTAATTGTGTGTGTGTGTGTGTGTAAACTCAGGGCCTGACACTGTCCCTCACTTTTGTGCTCAAGGCTGATGCTCTACCTCTTAAGCCACAGTTCCTCTTCTGGGTTTTTTTGGTAATTGGTTGGGGATAAGAGTCTCACAGACTTTTCCTGCCTAGGCAGCCTTTGAACTGTCATTCTCAGATCTCAGCCTCCTTAGTAGCTAGGTTTGTAGATGTTAGCCACTGGTACCTGGCTATAAATCTCTACTTAATAAAATTGGGCATAGGTGGCTGATGCCTGTAATCCTACCTTGTTGGGAAGCAGAGACTGAGAAGATTTTGGCTAACTTGGGCATAAAGGTGAACTCTCTACCCTATCCCAATCCATAGCTAGATGCAATGGTGCACATCTGTTATTCTAGTTACGGGGAAAAGTAAATAGGAGAACTGAAGTCCATACCAGCCTAGGCATATACTTGAGAATCTACAGAAACAAACAACAAAGACAAAAAGGGATGTGGCTCAAGTGGTACAACACCTGCCTAGCAAGCAGGAGGCTCTGAATTCAAACCACCAAAAATAAAGTTTTTATGCTAGGCCTGGAGGTTCATAACTGTAACCCCAGCATTCAGGAGGCTGAAGCAGGAGGATCTCAAATATGAGGCCAGACTAGGCTTCATATAGAGACTTTGTCAAAAAAAAAAAAAAGATATTTTAAAAAATGTAGACAGTGAACCTGGCACTGGTGGCTCACACCTGTAATCCTGGCTGAGCTCTGAGAATCACAGTTTGAAGCCAGCTCAGGCAGGAAAGTCCACGAGACTCTTATCTCCAATTAAACCATCAAAAAGCTAAAACTAGAGCTGTGGCTTTCCTACCCCAGCTGGCTTCCAACCTCGATCCTCAGATCTCAGCCTTCTGAGTAGCTAGAATTACAGGTGTAAGCCACCAGTACCTGGCCTTACTTAGTGCTTTTATTGTAAATTCTGAATGCCTTCCCTGTAATGACTATTCTAGGAGCCTCCCACCCCCTTAGCTGACAGGGAAACTGAGGCACCAAGTTTTCCTGATGTGGTCACATGACTAGGATCTGGTGTTGGGATCCAGGTGGAGGCAGCCTGGCCCGAAGCCTCTGTTTCTGATGTCCACGCTGACCTGCCTGTCCCTGGCAGAGACCAGCCTTACCCTCACTTTAGGGCCATGAACTGGGAACTCCGTCCCTGAGTAAGAGAGACGCTTGACCAGTGAATCACAGGTGGCCGAGGGTGTGTCCACATAACCTCTGCCTCAGGCTGGAAACAGGTCAGGCACAACTAATCCCAGGCACAACTCCCTCCCTGCATTAGGCCCTCATGCCCACATCAACCCTGGCCTTAAGAGTCCCACCATAGTTCTTTCTCAGATCAGTGTTGGGTCTTGAAAAGCCAAGGCAATCTGGAGAAGCCAGCAGCTCAACCCCACGCTCCAAATCCAGGCAGAAGGGGGTTTGCAGGCCTAGAACCATGGGTTGACATGTTCCCCTTGGAGTGAGGGGGTGTGTCTCAGCTGCCAGTCACACCCTGCTGCCCCACACGGCAAAGGGAGAGATTGAGAACAAACAAAAAGGAAAAGAGTCAGACCAGGCTGGACAGCCCCTTCCTCAGGCACCTGCTGTGACTTGCCAGTGGGAGTGGTGCCTCTGAGCGGTTGTAGCCTCTGCTTGAATGCTCCTGGGGATGGGGCGCTCACGACCTCATGAAGCAGCTGATCTCCATTGAGCAACATCTGTGCTCTAATGCTTATCATAAACTCTTTTGGTGACACTTTTCTGGCCACACTGAAGGCTCTGTGGGAGCCTTTGGGATTCTTTGTTAAAGTCTTACCACATCATTTTGGCGTCATCGATGTACTTAATACCTTCTTGCTTATTGAGGCTTTATCATGGGTAAAGAATGCAAGATCCCTGGGGAGGGAGGGAGGGCAGAAAGGAGCTGGGATTTCTGAAGGGGAGAAAGGGGGGGGGGGGGTGGTAATATGCAAAACACTATTAAGTCCTGAGTGTCAGGTTCCCTGTTAACGTTCTCTCTTGAATCTTCACAACTGTGATCACGATCTCTGCTTTACAGAGAAGGAAACTGAGGCACAGAGAGGTTAAGTAACAGGCCTATAGGGACCAAGCTTGCAAGAGTCTGAAGGATTTTGGAGCCGGTTCTCGTGTCCCTGGATGTACAAGACTCCTCATTGGAGCTGAGTATGGTGGTACATGCCTGTAGTCTCAGCACTTAGAAGTGAAAGCAGAAGGGTCTCATGTTCTAGCACAGGCTGAGCTACATAGTTAAGAGTTTGATTATAAAAAAAAAATTTAATGGAAGGGGTGACATTGATCAAGATTCATCATACGCATGATCCAACTTGTTGAATTAAAACCCTTTTGTACAACTACTTAAGGAAAAGTTAAAAACAAAAACAAAAACCTCTCCCAATGCTTCTCAGGAACCCAGGGCTCCATCCCTCCTCCAGAAACACAGACATTATCAAAAGTTTTGTTGACTCTGCTGAAGCAATAGAGAACATTATTCAAATTAAAATATAATATATGCACTCGAAATTGCATGATGAAGCCCTTTGTTCCAACTATTATACTAGAAAAAAACTGACAGGAGAGTAAAACAGACGGGGGGGGGGGGTGCTCAGCAGTGGGGGGAGGGGGAGGAGGGTGAATGAAGGTAAATTAGCACTGAATATGTGTGTATGAAAACAGGGCAATGTGGGGCTGGGAAGGTGGCTCAGGGGTAGAGCGCTCGCCTAGCATGCATGAGGCCCTGGGTTCGATTCCCCAGCACCACATAAGCAGAAAAAACCAGAAGTGGAGCTGTTGCTCAAGTGTAGAGGGCTAGCCTTGTATAAAAGAAGCTCAAGGACAGTGCCCAGGCCCTGAGGTCAAGCCCAGAACTGTCAAAAAAAAAAAAGGAGCAAGAAGCCTGATGAAATTGTTTTTAGGGAGGGAGAGTTATGGATAAGAGAGAGGAATGGGGGAGGGTGGGGAAGGGAGAAGGAGGGGGGGAGGTTGGTGGGCTGCCTTGCGTGTATGTATGGAAATATCACAATGAAACCCTCCCTTGTACAACTAATATGTGCTAATGAAAACCTTTTTTTTTTTTTAACTGTGGAGAAAATTGACTTGTTTCTGTGGTGCTGGGCATTGAACCTGGGGTTTTCTGCATGTTAGGAAAGTGTTCTACTACGACAGAGCTCTGCTCCTAGCCTAGTAACTCTTAAAAGGATGACTAGTAGCTGGGCACCAGTGGCTCATGTCTGTGATCCTCACTACTCAGGAGGCTGAGATCTGAGGATCAAGGGTCAAAGTCAGCACAGGCAGGAAGGCCTGTGAAAAATCTTATCTCCAAGTAACTACCAAAAAATACCTGAAGAGGAGTGGTAACTCAAGTGATAGAGTGGTGCCCTTGAGAAAAGAAAAGAAAAACAACAACAAAAAACCCAAACCCAAACCTCTGGAAGCGGGCAAAGCTACGTCAGGGCCCAGTACATCTGGTGGGTACTGAAGACAGAACCTGAGATGTGCTGGAATCATCATGGAGAATGACAGTACCAAAGGACACTTAGGATACAAGAAGATAAGGAACTAGGCAAGAGGTTTCCAGACCAGAAAGGCTAGCTACAAATGATTACAAGGTCTTCTTCCCTGGGGAAGAGGCCAGGTGTGATGAGTTAGTACTTAGAAACAAAGTCTCTCTATGTTGCCCAAGCTGGTCTCAGCCCCTGGGATCAAGAGATTCTCCTACCTCTACCTCCTGAGTAGCTGGAACTGCAGGAATGTGCCACTGCACCCAGCTGGGATAGGTCACTGATCTCTAGGTTCGTTACTGGGGGTCACTCACTGAGTAGGATGTAAAACCCCAAAGGGGAAGAAAGAGAGAAAAGGGAAAAGGAAAGAAGAAGGATGGGTGAGGAGAAACATTGGTGAAACACGAAGGGCCCCTGACCCTGTTCATCCCATCTGAGTGGAACTGACGTGCGCTTGTCTCTGGCTGGACAGAGCTGATACCGTCAATGGAGTCATGGAGGCTGGAGCACAAGTGGGGTGGGAGGGACACCCTCACCCTCTGGTCAGCTATGAGACTAGCAGACAGGAAGCCTGTAGACACTAGGGGGAGGTCAAAGATCACTGTTTTCCTAACACCTCCAGTGCACCTGTCACCACCCAGCCCCTCCTGCCCCTCCAGACCTCCAACCATCCACCAACTAAAAGGGCAGGAAGTGGGGGCCAGCCCCTGCCCCGGGCCCTGTGGCACCCTGTGGATGGCATCACTGCTGATGGTCAGTGTCCAGCTCCAGACAGGAGTGTGTCAGCCCCCATTGCACAGATACACACAGGAAGGTGGACACAGCCCCTTTCCCCTCCCACAGCGCCTGCTGGAAACTGGCCTCTGCTTGGGCCCAGAGGTGCTGCCTGACTCTGAGCCTTCGGAAGCAGATGGCCGGCTCCCAGCTCAGAATGCCATCCAGAGCCCTGGCGGTGGTCCCGGCTACCCAGGGGGAGCGGTTCTCAATCCTGACAGCACATCAGGGTCATCTGCGGGCTTAAAAAGAAATAACCTGATGTTAGCCGGGCATTGGTGGCTTATGCCTATAATCCTAGCTACTCAGGAGGCTAAGAACCAGAGGATCAAAGTTCTGTTGGACTCCATTTCTCAAAGAACCAACACAAAGCTGGCCTGGAGGTATGACTCAAGTGGTAGAGTGCCAGCAGAGCAAGCAAGCCAAGGAAGTGAAAGGCCCTGAGACCAAACCCCAGTACCACCAAACAAACGAACAACTGATGCTTGTTTCCACAATCACAAAAATCCAACTGAGCTAGGCACCGGTGGCTCATACCTGAAATCTTAGCTATTCAGGAGGCTGAGATCTGAGGATCATGGTTCAAAGCCAGCCCAGGCAGGAAAGTTTGTGAGATTAACCACCAGAAATCTAGAAGTGGCACTGTGGCTCAAGTGGTAGAGCACTACCCTTGAGCAAAAGGAAACTAAGGGATGTCATCCTGGCCCTGAGTTCAAGCCCCACATTTGACCAAATAATAAATAAATAATCCAACTGAATTGATGTAAGCTGCAGCGGGACCTCAGGTGGAACTAATGAGCAGGACCACATGGTACAGCCTTCCTGCTGCCCTGCTGGGCTTGCTTGCTCTAGGCCTGGCTGCCTCTTGCTCATCCTTTGAGTATGTTCCCTTCAGGGCCTTTGGCTAGAATAGTCTGTCCCTGGCTGTTGGCTCCTCTCCCTCATAATCTCCAGCTCCCCTGACCCTATCAGAGGTCTCTGGTAACACACACACACACACACACACACACACACACACACACACACACCACACACACACACACACACACACACACACACACACACCTGCCCTCCTCTACCTGCTTTAGTTGCCCCATTGAAGCCCCTGTGTTGATTTGGGAGACGTTTTTCTCTGGCGGGACGTGGGCTCTGCGGGAGCAGGACTGGGCCCATCTCCTGTTCACTGTCACACCCTCAGGACCTGGCACACAGCACTTGACAGAAATCCATGGAAAGAAAAGCCCTTTCTGTGCCAGCAGGTGTGAGCTCCTGGAAGGTGGAGTGGAGCTGCCCACCTCCCAGGCCCGGCAATCCACTCAGGGCAACCCAGAGCCTGTGACCATAGGTGTGCTGAGGATTGAGGCGCTCAGGAAGCAAAGGGTTCCTGGGGTGCTGTGGGGTAGCACAACTGCCCGGAAAAGTCTGAGCAAAGGTGGGAGGGAGGAGATGGGCCAGGAGGGCTGAGCTGCTTTAAGGAGAGAGGCAAGCAGGGCGCAGGTGGCTCACACCTGTAATCCTACTCAGGAGGCTGAGATCTGAGGATCACAGTTCAAAGCCAGTCCAGCCAGGAAAGTCCGTGAGACTCTTATCGCCAATAAACCACTAGAAAACCGGAAGAGGCGCTGTGGCTCAAGTGGTAGAGTGCTTGCCTTGAGCTGAAGAGTGCAGGGACGTGCCCAAGCCCAGAGTTCAAGCCCCAAAACTGACAAAAAAGAGAGGTAAGCAGCATGTGAGCTGCTGACCCAGGAGCCTGGCGGAAGACAAAGAAAGAGGCCTATCAGGTGCCAGCCCTGACCTCTGGACTCAGATGGCAAGGGCAGGGTGGCTGGGAGCCCTCAGAAAGAGTGGGGCGGGAGGGATCAGTCCCAGGTCTCACCAGGGTGGGTAGCACTGAGCCCAGGAGCTGGTGCCCCTCTACTCAGGGTACCAGCCCTGTGTGTGTGTGTGTGTGTGTGTGTGTGTGTGTGCGCGTGTGTGCATGTGCTCTGGTACTGGGGCTTGAACTCAGAACCTCCCACTCTCACTGGCATTTTTTGCTCACAGCTGGCACTCTACCACTTGAGCCACACCTCCAGTTCCAGGTTTTTTTTTTTTGCTTGCTGGTTAATTGGCAATGAATCAGATTTTTTCTGCCAGGGCTAGCTTTAAACCTTGATCCTCAGATCTCAGCTTCTTGAGTAGCTAGGATTATAGGCATGAGCTACTGGTGCCTTTTGACAGACCTTTTGACGGCAGTTTGAGGGGTGCTGCAAACCACCAATGCTCTCTTCAGTAGGCACAGGGAAGGGGAAAGTCACTGAGGGCTCCGGACATTTCTGACCCCATCCCAGGAGCAGGTGGCAGAAGTGAAGCCAGAGAAGACAATGAGTCACCGGGTGCTTATGACAGTGACGGTGGCAGAAAGAGCAGGGTCCTGTTCACATGAGCCATGGAGCATTAGGAGATGGCTGTTACCAAGGATGCCTAGGGAAACTGAAGGCTTCGGGTCATAGGGCTGGGCTGTGCCAGGCAAGAGCGCTGCAGCCCTGGCCGCTTGCAGCCAGTCGCTCAGCTGCCCCGTGTGTGTAGCTCCAGATTCAGCTCCTGGTCCCCACAACTACACAGAGGCTCGGAGAGGAGCTTGTCCCACAGTGTCTCCACCCCAGTTCCCACCAGCCATCTGAGGCAGGAGCTAAGCTCCTGGGCTTCCGACTCCAGATGCATCTAATGACCACAGCTGCAGCAGCCCTGGGAAGTTTCTGGAAGACAGGTACTTGGGTGCATGATGAGCCACTCCAGCCCTGGACACTTGGTGGCCTTCCAGTGCCCACAAGCCTTCCTTGTGCTTGCTTCCTGCCTCCCGGGCCACTGTCACATGTCTAGCCTTGAAGACAGGACCGTGCAGCCCACAGACCTGGAACTCTAATTTGCTATGTGACCTGGGGAAAGTCACGAAGTCCCTGGGGACCCCATGGCCTCACATGCAAAGAGGAAGGATGTGTATAGGACAGGGTCCATGAAATGAGCCAGGGCATGCCGCTGGGCACGGGCAGGGAGCTTGGAAAACATAGTCATCTTCAAATTCATCAGAAAGGCTCCGCTCGGATGTCCAACACGAAGGTCTTGGACTATCCCTCCCAGCAGCACTGACCGTCCCAAGCTGTGGTCCTGTGCTGTGCCGAGGAGTCTGAGTGTCACGGAGATGGTTCTGGGCCAAGCCCTTGCCCATCCCCGCTGCTGCAGCTTACAGAGGCACCCTCTCCACACTGGCCTCCTCTTCCATAAAGCAGGAAGGCTGACCAGTGATGCTGGGGGCGTGGTCGGGGCATGGTAGGGGCGTGGCATGATCAGAGTGGTCTTAGGAGAACCCACCAGGATGGAAACCCACAGGACTTAGAACTCTGAGCTCTGTGTGTGACAGGGAGCAGGTCCAGACCCAGGAAAGAGAAAGTCTGAGTAGCAGCCAGAGGTGGTTCAAGGGTTGCACCCCTCTGCTGTCCTGGTCTTGACCCCCCTTCTCAAAGCCAACTCTCTCTTATTATTATTATTATTATTTTGTCGGTCGTGGGGCTTGAACTCTGGGCTTGGGCGCTGTCTCTGCGCTCTTCAACTCTCTTCAAGGCGAGTGCTCTACCTCTTGAGCCACAGCGCCACTTCCGGTTTTCTAGTGGTTTTTATTGGAGATAAGAGTCTCACAGACATTCCTGCCTGGGCTGGCTTTGAACCGTGATGCTCAGATCTCAGCCTCCGGAGTAGCTAGGATTACAGGCATGAGCCACTGGTGCCCAGCCAAGGCCAACCCTCTCTTGAACCTTATGTCTTCCCAAGAAGCTAGGAAACCATTTGGTGTTGGAGCTGCCAGGAAGAGATCAACAGCAGTGGCTGAATCCCAGGCCCTCCCCAGGACTCCCTCTGGTTTCCTTGGGTCAACCTCCCTCGGTGGGCAGAAGGCAGGACACAGGACACAGGCTGCCAGACCCTCCCCTATCCACGGGGCAGTTCAGAGACACCCCTCCCCGAGTCCCTCCCCCCACTTTGTGTATCCTTCCATTCTCTATCTCTAGTATCGATCTCCCAGCCAGCTTTCAGCTAGACTGCTCGCCGCATTCTGTACAACATGAATTAAATATATTATCTGTCTTTGCACTGAGTCATAGGACATTCACAGTACAGGGGGGAGGTGTGGCGGGCTGGGGGGGGGGGGGGGAGAGTGAAGCCCAGACTCTCCAGGGTTGCTGTTGGGGTGGGGGAGGGAAGCTTGTGGCTAAGTCAGGGCCTGGCCTCCCCTCAGCCTTCACCCTTCTAGCTCCACCAAGTGTTGAGGAGACCTTGGGACTTAGAGTGCTGAGTGGGGTGTCTTCCCTCGGGGCTCCCCATTGGCCCCCGGAGTGGGGCCCTTGGGGGTGAAGCCTGCTCCTATTTGTTCTCCCCTAGCTCACACAGTGCTGCCTATGTCCTCCCTTTCATGGCCACTCTCTGTAGAGGGTCAGGTGGTCAGGACCACAGGGCTAGAAAGGGACTGAGGAGGGCCTGGCACAAATGTCAGGGTGACCCTGCATGTCGGAGCCAGGGCAGACTTATCAGCCATCAGGGGCGATAAGGTCCACAGGAGAGCTCTAAGAAGGGGAGCACAGGTAGGAGCTAGGGCAGAGCTCCAAGGGTGGGGCACATTCTACCACCTGCCAATTTAAGGCAACTCCATCCAGACTGGGAGATGGGCGGGGGCTGGCCGAGGTGGCAGGAGTGCAGCTGGCAGTGCCAGGTGGGCATGGGGCACTTTGGTGCTGCTCAGCCTTGGTCCAACCCCAGGGGCACAAGGGGCCTCGAGTAGGGAGGGGGCTGACGGCAGGGTGAGGGTGGTGTTTTAGGACACCAGGTTGGGCGTGGCCTTTGGCACACCCCTGAACATCCACAATTCCAGGGCCCCAGGCAAGTGTCACACTCCTTCTTGCTCTCAGAGGGGAAGCATGTGAAATGCACGTAGGCTCCATGAGTCAAAAGCCTGGCAAGCCACGGAGGCAGGCAGGCAGGCAGGCCCTGGGGGAAGCCGAGCAGAGCCCATATTCAGGGCCTGGCATTCAGCCTGGTGCCTGCTTTCTCCTCTCCAGCATAACTCTGTGCTGGCAACCAAGCACTCTGGGCTGGGAGAGGGCTCAAGGTCCCTCCTTGCCCCCTCACCTCCTCTCAGGGAAGCCGCCCATAACCAGTTGCACAGTGGGTGACAGAGGGGTTGGTGTCTGGGCAGAAGGCCACAGGGAGGGGTGTGGGAAGCAGGGAGAGGAAACAGATGCGCCGAGCAGAGCTGCCAAGTGACCGGTCCTCAGGCTGGCCGCCGGCCCTCGTTCCTCAGTCCTCTGATGTCTGCACAGGCCCCGTCCTACCCAGAGTCGTGTTCCATGTCAACCCTGGTCCCTTGAGCTGTCACAGCATGGTGGGCATACATGCTCAGAAGATGCTTTGCCGCCGGCTCTTTCCTCGTCCTGGAGAAAGGAGGGAAATGGGTAGGACTTGCGTGGAGAAGGCTAGGCTGAGAAGTGGTCAGGTTTGAGCAGGACATTTGTTCCCCAGATGCTCCGATCAAGTGAGCAAGAGCATTCCCTAGGAAGTTGGGCAGACCTGAGTTCAAATCTCATCTCTGCAACTTAGGAGCTGTTGTGGGATTGTGACTCAGCCTCAGGGCTTTGGTTTCAGAACTATGAGATTAAAAAATGTTATAATTGGGCTGGGAAGGTGGCTCAGTGGTAGAGCGCTAGCCTTGAGCTGAAGAGCTGAGGGACAGTGCCCAGGCCCAGAGTTCAGGCCCCATGACCGGACCCCTCCCCAAAACATGTTATAATTGCCGGGCGCTGGTGGCTCACACTTGCAATCCTAGCTACTCAGGAGGCTGAGATCTAAGGATCACAGTTCAAAGCCAGTCTGGGCAGGAAAGCCTGTGAGACTCTTATCTTCAATTAACCCCCAGAAAACTGGAAGTGGCACTGCGGCTCAAGTGGTAGTGCACTTGAAGAGCTCAAGGATATTGCCCAGGCCCAGAAAAAAAAAAATTGTAATACCCAGGACATTTCAAGGATTAAATGACTTGTCATGTCCAAGGCCATCAGCAGTGCTAGGGACTGAGGGAAGTGCTCCCAGCACGCAGACCTACCAGAGAGCTCAGAGTCTACAGAGCAAATGTGCCTGTCTCCACCAGCGTGACTGTCAAGGGCAGTGTTCTGTCTAGGTGGGGGCTGAGGAGGGCGGGGGTGGATGAAGCAATGTGGGCAGGAATGCACTGCTGGCCCCAGTTCTGTTCCTTCAGAGAGTAGCCCAAGTGGGGAGGGGCGGCCGGCCCAGCCATCTCTGTAAGGGGCATCGGGGAGGCACGGGGGCCTACCTGGCTGCTGGAAGGCTAAGCCACGGACACCTGGGTCCTTCTGAAGCTGGATCTCTTTCAGGGAGAAGATGGAGGCAGCTGGGTGAGGAAGAGAGGGAGGGGAAGGGTTAGGTGGTTCTAGCCTGCTCCTGGACCCCTGCTGGACTCTATCCCACTGAGTCCACAGAGCTGACTACCCAGGCTGGGGAAGGACCTAACTTAAACGCGCCAGAGCCAGCCTTTGTAGTTCATGCTAGCTCCTCCCTACACACACCTGCTGTCCCCCAACTCCCTTTCCCTGCTTGCGAGCTGGCCTGTCCCCTCAGACACTCACTGTCTTCAAGCTGGTACACTCGTTCTCCCAGAGACCGGAAGTAGGGGTGACTCAGGGCTGCCTCTGCTGACATGCGACTCTTCGATTCATACTGAAAGACACAGGGTGGGCTATTAGGTCCTGCTGGGGGCCTGTGGGGACCCCTTTAAGTAGTACAACTCCTACGTTCAGTTAGATCACCAAGATGGGGGAGGCCTGAGTCATTCCTGAGAAGGAAGCCCTGAGGATTAGCAGTTGGCCCCCACCTGATCTGATCCAAGCCAAAAGCTCCCAAGGATCCAGTCACAAACAAGAGTAGAAATGGGAGTTCAGAGGAGGGGCTACCTCTTGGGATGGAAATACACAGGCTAAGGTAGCGGTGATTATCACCTAAGTAATGGTAAATATTAGGTAATACCAATAACTGCCCTTTTATTGAGTACTTGCTCCAAGAAAGGAGGTATGGCACCTCTGACGATGGTGTATCCTCACCACCATCCTACCAAGTATGTGTTGTTAATTATACCTGTGACCCAAGGCACTGGATGGAGCTCAAGGCCAGTAACCTAGAACCTGTCCAAAACTATGCAGCTACAGAGCGGATCTGATCTAGGCATGATGTGAGGAACACAGAGTAAAAGGCTGAGAATGGCAGCCAGAGTCCCTCTTTGGCCTTGGGGAAGCAGAGAGTGGGTGTTTGTAGGGGCACCCAAAGCTTTGAGTACAGGGGTACAGGGGGCTTGGGGCCTGGACATTTTGGCAGCCTCTCTCTGGGCGGGCTGGGAGGACGCTCACCAGGAGGAGGCTGGTCAGGAGGTTAATGCCATCTGTATCCAACCTGCAAGAAGGAGACACTGGCACAGGTTTTGCTTGGGTGGCTGCAGCCTCATGGAGGAAAAGCCAGCCGGGAGCCCAGTGGGAGGGGAGGGGCTACGAGGGGTGTGGCTTTGGGGCGTGGTCACACGGTGGGAGCGGTTCGGTTGGGGCGTGGCTACCTGGGGGCGTGGCTAAGCAGCGGCTGCGGCAGGTAAGGGGGGAAGTTGTAGGTTCGGAACTCGGACAGGGCAGTCACACCGGGCCACGTCTCTTCTGTAGGGGTCCCTGGAGAGACGGAGCGAGGATAGGGAGAATGTGAGACGCTCGACCAACAGGGAGGGGACAGCAAACAACACCACGCAGGACCCGGGATCCCCGCCTAGCTGGCCGGGCCCGGCCGCCCCGCCCCGCCCCTGCGCGCGCCGGGGCCGGGCGGAGTTCTAGCGACCCCTGGCGGTGAGAGCGAGGGCGCGGAGGAGGAGACTGACCCAGGAGGCGGAAGATGAGGTGCAGCTCCTCCTTGACCGTGGACCCGGGGAACAGGGGCCTCCCTGTGGCCATCTCGTAGTGGATGCAGCCCACGCCCCTGGGGGAGCAAGGGTGGCATCAGAAAGGGGCGGCCGCCCTTCCCGGGGCTGCTCCACCAGGGAACCGAGGACGCCCTCCCACAGGGGGCTGGACCAGCCCCAGGACAGTCTCTCGTTGGGGACATCCGAGAGCCCTAGGGAAGATGACTTCGACCCTTCCCCTGGTGAGTCTTGCATCTGCCCTGCCTCTCCCAGCCGCAAACATCCATTCTGGGGAGCCTTGGCGTCCAAAGCACTTGCAAAGTTCAGCCAGAAATCCATGTGCCAGCATTTACATTTAGGCTGCTTTTCATTTTACTCTACATCATATACTTGTTAATTTTAACACCAAAATAATAATACACTCTTTCTAGAATGTTCACTAGTACTGATATTTGGGGAAATATTCTTCATATTTACTGAAGATTCTTCCTAATACTGCCTCCCCCTCCCCACCGCGTACCCAGCGGTTACTTTTAGGAATCTTTTAGTCTTTCAGGATCTGTTCAAGCAGGGAAAAGTGATCTATTTTCAGACTTCTGTTAGGAGTCAGGGTCATTCTGTGTAGCCCAGGCTGGCCTCCAAATTGTGATCTTCCTGCCTCGGCCTCCCAAGTGCTGAGATCGAAGTTCTGAATTAACATGCCAAGATTTCACACCTAATTTTATTTTTATTTATTAATTGATTGATTGCGAGTCCTGGGGCTTGAACTCAGGGCCTGAGCATTATCCTTGAACTCTTTCTGCTCAAAGCTAGCATTCTACCACTTGAGCCACAGCTCCACTTCTGGCATTTGAGTGGTTAACCAGAGATAATACTCCCATGAAATTTCCTGCCCAGGATGACTTCAAACCACAATTAGCTCTCAGCCTCCTGAGTAGCTAGGATGTCAGGCATGAGGCACCTGTGCCCAGTTTTCAGACCTAATTTTAGAACAGCCAGTGCAGTGGGGACCTTTAGATCTATTAGTCACGGAGGTAGATAGTTCTTTTCAAAGTCTAGGGGTGTGGGTACCCCTCTCCCTCCCTGTGGCCCTGTTCACTCACCACATATCAATGGGGGTGGAGTACTCTGTGGATCCCAGCAGCACATCGGGGGGCCTGTACCACAGGGTCACCACCTCATTGGAGTAGGTCTTCGTGGGCACTGACTTGGCCCGGGCCAGTCCTAGGGACAGACTTATCACTGAACCTCTGTGTCCGGTGTTGGGGGCTGGGGGTCAGCCACTACGGCCTTCTGCACAGCACCTGCATCCTGGGGAGGCTGTGAACCCCAGGCGGGTCAGACCGACCTGCCGGCCCTCACCCAGCCCCTGGCCTCACCAAAGTCAGCTAGCTTCAGCTCGCCCCTCTCGTTGATGAGCAGGTTCTGGGGCTTCAGGTCCCGGTGCAGGATCTTGCGGCGGTGGCAGTAAGCCAGGCCTCGGAGAAGCTGGAACATGAAGATCTAGGGAGAAGGGAAGAGAAAGGAGATCTGGAAGGCAGGAGCAGGTCCACCTGGGGGACCCTCTTTCTGCCTGTGCCCTGGGCTGGGCTGGGAATGGAAACAGCATGATGCCACCTGGTTCTGCTGCCTATCCTGCAGCCCCATTGTGAGCTCTGTGCATACCCGGGGGCCCCATACAGAGGGGAGGCCCAGGTGTATGAAGGAGGCTGACAGTGTGAGGCCAGGAAGGTCTGTAGGCAGGGAGATGGGGAACACAGAGGGTCAGGAAAGCTAGACACCCTTGTGTTTTGTCAGTTGTAGGGCTTGAACTCAGGGTCTGGGTGCTGTCCCTGAGCTTTTTTGTTCAAGGCTAGAGCCCTACCACTTTGAGCCACAGCACCACTTCCAGCTTTCTGGTGGTTAATTGGAGATAAGAGTCTCACGATTTTCCTGCTCAGGCTGGCTTTGAACCAGGATCCTCAGATCTCAGCCTCCTGAATAACTAGGATTTCAGGCGTGAGCCACTAGCGCCCAGCTATGCTTAGATCTTTAACAGATGTTAGAAGCACCATCTAACCCTCTAGCAACGGCCACCTATCCCTCTGGGTTTCCTGGGAGAAACTTCCCTCCGTTGGACAGATGCAGAAACTGGCACTAAGCAGCAGAGAGGGATTCATGTCAGTGGCTAGCAGCAGGTGTGTGTGGGTCCCTGGGCTAAGATGCCCGGCCCCTTCCCTCCTTCCTGCAGCCTCAGCAGCCAGGGTGGTGAGGTGGGTTCCCTTGCTGAGCTACAGCGCAGGTAGCTAGCAAGATGGGGCGGGCAGAGGCCCCTGCCTCGGAGAGCCTCACCTTAACATTGTGCATGCTCATGAGCTTTCCACAGTGGTCCAAATACTGCTTGAGGTCACTGTCCTGGAACACAGAGCCCGGCTCAGTCCTGCCCTGGCCCCTGCCTGGCCAGTGGTCCAGACACAGGCTGAGACAAAACCCTCCCAGGCCTCTGAGAGTTGGGACAGGCCCCCCTGGCTCTGAACTGCTCTGAAACCTGAGCCCTTCGCCCACACCTGCAGGGAGCATCTGAGAGCCTGAGTCTACAGCAGGTCACCCCCACCACAGCCCTCCCACGCCCCCCCCCACCTCTCCCCTCCCCTACTTCATCCCACCACAAGGAGGAAAGAGGCTGCCAGCCCCCCCTCAGCCCAGCTCACCAGGTACTCAAACACCAGGGTGAGGGAGCGGTCTGTGTGGATGAGGTCATGTAGGGTCACAATATTGGCGTGCTTCAGATTCTTCAGTAGAGACACTGGGGAGACAGGCCCGCCTGGGTCCCTGGGCCCACATAACCCCCTCACACCCTCTCTTCCTTCCTGGGGTTCGCCTTCCAGGGCCTCCACCCTGGGCTCCCACCTCCCGGATGCCCAGGGTACGTGTGTGTATGTGGGGAGGGGGGGTCCCCAGCCGCTGTACCCTCTCGGATGGCAGTGCAGGGCGCCCCTTCCTCGTGCTCCAGCCGGATCTCCTTCAGGGCCACCAGGTTCTCTGTCAGCTTGCTGCGCCCCTTGAAGACCGTGGCGTAGGTGCCCTGGGGTAAGGATCCCACTGGTTGGCACGAGATGTGCTCAGACCCCACTCTTCCCATCCTGTGCCTTCCCCTCCAGGCCTCTGCTCTGGGCTGGGACTCGGCTTGAGCGCCTCTCTCCCTCAGCCTCCACTGAAATCCTGTTTCTTCCAAAGCTCACTTGCTCCGCACAGCCCCTATAGCAAGTACTGGGACAGAGAGGGAAGCGCCTTCCTCAACTCCCAGCATGCTTGGCGCTCTAAGCTACGCCGTGTTCTCGACAGAGGTGAGGATGACTGGACCAAAACCTTCCTGCTTGGCTCCCAGTGAGGCCCATGCCCAGCCTCTTACCTCCCCGAGTTTGTCCAGTTTCACGTACGTCTCCAGTTTTCCAAAGCCGATATCAGACTGAAGGGAAGACACAAAGCACCATGAGACCGAAGGCCCCAGCCGCCTCTACTCTCAGACCTTCCCCTCCAGCCTCTAGCTGCCACTTCTGCTTTCCCTCATCCCTGTGAGAGCCCAGGGAAGTCTGCGTTTCTTTCTCCTCTGATAGTCAGGGATGGGGAGCCCAGAGTAGCAGGGCCTTGGGTGGGAGGTGAGCCCACCCCACTCCCCTGTTTGACTCTGGCTTGCTCAGATAGCTAGATCCTCGGGGCAAGGCTATTTTTCATCATGCCAGGGTCAGGTCAGAACCCACCTCCCCAGCAGTGTCTCCCATCACCCCCTCTCTTCTAGCTCAGAAGGACCTAACTCTTTTCAGCTGTGTGTGTGTGTGTGTGTATGGGTGGGGGGGGTTACTGGTGATTGAACTCGGCCTCACACATGCTAGGCAAGTGCACTGCCACGCAAGCCACGCCCCACGGCTTTCCTGCTTTTAACAGAAGTTCCCCTTTTTGCCCAGACTGGCCTCAGATTTCCATTTTTCTCCCTAATTCCTGCAGCGTAGCCAGGATTATAGCTGTTTGCCACCATGCCCAATCCTGGTGGTTTCTTTGTTTTACTTAACATTTTATTCACATATATTAATTGTACAAGGGAGTTGGTTTCTATTCATGCATATAAATGTACTTTGATCATATCTACTCCCTTTATCATTCTTTCTTGCATATTGTCCCCTCTTTTTAACAGTTTTATCATTCTGTCTTCATACATATTGTATTTCTCTCCAATTCTCACATGCATGCACACACACACACATCACCATCATCATCATCATCATCATCATCATCATCACCATCATCACCCTCTCATTCTCCTGCGTTCAGCTATTGGTATTTTTTTTCTTGGCAGTGCTATGCTTTGAACTCAGACTCACACTGGCTAGGTTGGCACTCTACCACTTGGGCCACACCTCCACACCTATATTTCATTTTTCCAGGCTGGCCTTGTATTCCCAATCCTCCTACCTCTGTCTTTTAAGCAGCAGGGATTACAGGTGTGCACCACAACACCTAGCTTATACCCAACTCTTGACAGATTTCCTGCCACCACCAGACAGGCTGATTCTACAGGCATCTGGAGTGGCTGAGCTTTGAAAGATGCTCCCAACAAATCTGAGAGGCAGCTAGGAGCGGGAAGCTCATGCCAGGTGCTCTGCCGGGTCTTCATGCAGGGAGATCTCGGGTGCTGAGCACCAGCTGGGACCATCAGGCAATGGACGATGAGTTGGACTGTCTATTTGAATGCACTGAGGCCAGCAGGTGGTGCCAGAGGCCGAGGAATCTTTCTGGCACTGCTACGGGCCTCAGCTGGGCCAAGTCCGGCCCGGACAGTTCCATAGCCATGCTGGGTGGGTGTCCTGCCTTTGTGACCTGCCCTCTGGGGACTCACCAGGGAGGCACGGCGGGACATGCGGCTGACCGGCTTGGGCAGGTCTGGGTTTTCCAGCTGTAGCTTCTGCAGGAATTCCTGGGGCAGTCGGATATCCATGGGCAGAGAGAGCCTCTTGCTGATGTCCTGAGGGAGGGGGGGAGGGGGTGGGGACACAAAGTTAGCTCAAGGGGTAGCTAAGGCCCCCACCCCCACTCTTTCCCTGTAGCTTAAACCCAGCAAGGACAAACAAAGGCTGTGAGCCCAGGCTTACAACTACTTCACGGGCATGCTCAGAGACATATATGAACACGACAGTGTGGCTGTGTGACATTAAGAGAAATCTTCCCCTTTCTGGCCTACCATGCTGACACCGTGCTATGACCAACATTAGTTCTGTAAGCATGTTTTTCCTACCCTGGTCACATATATGTGAGTCATAAGCTGTCTGCTGTACTCCAGGAACGTTTTAAAGCCTTGTCATCTCATCCACACCGTGAACACTTTATTGAGTTAGTTTTTGTTGGTCCTGGGGCCTGAACTCTGGGCCTGGGCACTGTCCCTCAACTCTTCAGCTCAAGGCTAGCACTCTACCACTTTGAGCCACAGGGCCACTTCCAGTTTTTGAGTGGTTAATTAGAGATAAGAGTCTCATGGGGACTTTTCTGCCCGGGCTAGCTTTGAGCAGCAATCCTCAGATCTCAGCCTCCTCAGTAGCTAGGATGACAGCTGTGAGTCACCGGTGACCTCTTTAAAGACAAGGAGACTGCAGTGTACACAGATTGAGTGAACGTCACTGAACGAATGACAGAGGAGGGATTCGAACCCACAACCAGGGCAGCCAGCCTCCTTGTGTTTCCATCTACGGATGAGGCATGTGGAAGCCAGGAGGGGGTGCTCTCACCTCCATGGAGAAACGCCGCTGGTTCTGTCGCCGGGAGTAGAGCAGGCCAGGTGACAGCTGCCCGGGCTCCCCACAGCTGTCTTCACTGGGCTCCGGTGGGGCATCTCTGCCAAGGGGACTGAGCTGCAGGTCTGAGAGGGACAGGCGTCAGCTTCCCGCCCTGCCACCGGCCAAAACAGGGGTCACAGCCCCCAGCCACCCTTCTCCCCAGGGTCCCAAGGCAGGGTAGGCCCCGCCCGAGGCCAGGCAGCCTGACCCTCACCCTCATTCCTCCGGGTGTGGAGCTGGTTGAACTGCTCGCTGAGCTCAGCCTCCTCGATGGTCTCCGTGCGGGGCACGGACAGCGAGAAGCGGCGCTTGAAGTTCTTCATTTTGTTCATGGTCAGCGAGGACCAGCAGAGAGGCCCTGGGATGGAGGTGGGAAGAGCAAGGCCACGCCTGCAGGTCTACCCCAAATGCGAGTCAGGGTCCGCTCTTTCCACTGCGGTCACCCATCCCTCCCCCTGGAGCACTCACGGCCTCGGGTGCTCTACAACTTGATCCATGACCACAGCCCTTTTTGTTTCATTCATTCATTCATTCATCATTCATTCATTGGTGTCAGTACTAGGGCTTGAACTCAGGGCCTAGAGTGCCAACCCTTAGCTTTTTGCTCAAGGGTGGCGCTCTACCACTTGAGCCACAGCTCCATTTCTGGCTTTTTGGTGATTCATTGAACTCATGGATTTCCCTGCCTGGACTGGCTTTGAAGTGTGTTCCTCAGATGTCAGCCTCCTGAGTAGCAAGGATTTCAGGCTTGAGCCACTGACACCCAGTGGCTACTTATTTCTTTGTAGACTCTCACTTTTTTGCCGGGGTTAGCTTGGACGTCGATCCGCCTATTTACATCTCCAACATAGCGGGGACACAGCTGGGATGACAGTCACACACCACCATGCCCTGCTTATTAGTTGAAATGGAGTCTGGTGAACTCCACCCTTGGGATGGCTTCAAACTGCAATCGCCCAAATTTCACCCTCCTAATTAGCTGGGGCCACAGGTGTGAGCCATCATACCAGCTCACACAGTAGGCCTCTTAATCAGACTCCCAGCTCCCTGAGGGCCTAACTCATATCTCCCTCTGGTGACTCAGCCATCCCGCTCCCCAGGGAAGAGGGTCCCAATACTACTGGGCAGGACAGTGGGCATAATGCACAAAGAGCACTGCTGGGGTCTCTAGGGCTCGGGGAGAGCTGGGGTGGTAGGAGGGGAGACAGAATGGGGTATTCTCAGGCAGAAGCTCTGGTAAGGGCCTTGTTGATTGGTGTCCACAGTGCCCTTCACTGTGGCCCAGGCCTTTTGACACCCTCTGCTCCAAGCCCCATTCTACCTTGATACTGACATTGGAAGTGCCATTGTCACCGGAAGTGACCCTGGCTTATCCTAGGTCCCCAGGAGCTGGGAAAAGAGCAGATGCATGGGTCTGGAGCAGCCAGAAGGCTCGGGAAGCACAGAAGTTGGCCAGAAACAGAGTCAGCCGCAGAGAAGGGGAGGCTGGAGCCCCAGGGCAGGCAGGGTGTCTTCAGCTGGGTACGCAGTATGGGGGGGGCAGCTCTGCAGGGCCATGCTTCAGCCAGGAAAGAAGGTTCTCTCCCCAGCAGCCCAGCTCCCATGGCCCGCTGCTCACAGGCCCTGAACCCCAAAGCAGTGCTGCCCCATGATTTCATCAGCTCCCAGGGCAGCCGCCTCCAGCCTCCCCAGACCCTTCCAGCTGCAGAGGGGCAGCAGGGGCCTAGTGGCTGCACAACCCTCCCTCCCTCCCCCCCGCCCAGGATGGGGGTCCCCTGAGCTTCCCCCTCATTCTGGACTCAGTCCCCTCCTGGAGGATGCTCAGGCCTGCCACTGGCCAGGGCCTCGTTGCCAAGGCAACCAGGCCCCTCCTGAATCTTTCTGGTTTAAGGGATTATGGGTCAGTAACATGTTTGCTTTGCTTAATGATCACAGCCTCCTGGCCTCCGCAGGCCTGCATGCTCCCCCTGCATGCTCCCCCCGAGCCCAGGCTGGTGCCTGTCAGAGAAGAAGCCATGCCACTGAGTTGCCAGCAAAGCCTATCTCTGCCAAGAGCTCTGATGTCTGACTCGGTTCAGCAAAATGATGACCTGAGCACCTACTCTGTGCTAGGCACTCGGGTTGCAGAGGTGGCTGAAGTGCGGACCCTGAGCTCAGGGGACTCGGGGGCTGGCGAGGCTGCCTCCGTGTTAAGGTAGCTCAGAGCTCTTCATCCGCCTCTGCCGATCCTCATCATCCACCCAGCCTCACTCTTGCAGCCAGCCACTTCTGGAGCTGTGAGGGCCAGATGTCTGGACAGCCGGTTCCCAATGGGCATCCCCCCCTGCCTTACACCTTGGGGTACAGTGTTCAGCCAGTGTCCCCCGGGGTGGGGAGACTTCATGCGGTGGCAGGCTGGGATGTTCTCTGTACAGATCATTGTCTGCAATGCTGGCTGAACATTAATATCACCAGTGAGCAGGGGAAAAAAAAACAAACCATCTTCCTGGGTCTCACCCCTGGGGCTCTGTAGGCCTGACTGGGAAAATGATTTATTTTTTTTTACTATCCGGGGAGCTGACCCAGGGCCTGCACATGGTAGGCAAGGAAAACGTGCTGTTAAAAAAAATTGTCTCATTTTATTTATTGTATTTTTTTTTTTGAGATAGGACCTCAATATATATAGGCCAGGCTAGCCTTGAACTCTGGATCTTCAGCCTCATTCTATTGAGGGATTGGATGCAGGCATGACCTACCACACCTGGCAGAAAATGCATTTTTGGGGGGGGTCAGTTGTGGTGCTTGAACTCAGAGCCTGGGCACCATCCCTGAACTTTCTTGCTCAATGGAGGCTAGCACTCTACCACTTTGAGCCATAGCTCAAAGATTTTAAGTGGTTAATTGGACATAAGAGTTTCACAAGTGGGCTGGGAAGGTGGCTCAGTGGTAGAGTGCTTGCCTTGCATGTATGAAGCCCTGGGTTCGATTCTTCAGTACCACATAAGCAGAAAAAAAAGCCAGAAGTGGCACTGTGGCTCAAGTGGTAGAGCGCTAGCCTTGAGCTGAAGAGTTGAGGGACAGCACCCAGGCCCAGAGTTCAGACCCACGACTGGACCCAAAAAAAGAAAAAAAAAAGAAGAAAAAAAAGTTTCACAAGCTTTCCTGACTGGGCTGGCTTCCAACCTAGATCCTCAGATCTCAGCCTCCTGAATAGCTAGGATTACAGGTATGAGCCACATGTGGGAGCCACTAGTGTGCGGCCAGAAGATGACATTTTTATTTGTCGGTTGTAGGGCTTGAACTCAGAACCTGGGCACTGTCCCTGAGCCTCTCTCTGAGTGCTCAAGGCTAGCACTCTACCATTTGAGCCACAGCACCACTTCTGGCTTTTTCTGCTTATGTGGTGCTGAGGTCGAACCCAGGGCCTCGTGCATGCAAGGCAAGCACTCTACCACTGAGCCACCTTCCCAGCCCCAGAAGATACATTTTCAATGCAGCCCTAATGGTGTGCTCTGGATCCGTGGTTGGAAAGTGCGTAGAGCCTCGGGAAGAGCTGAGGTTTGCGGGCTGTCCTTGTGTGCTGGGGGAGTAGGGGAGTCAGGGTCAGAGGGGTCAGAGGGAAGGCACACTAGGGCACACTAGATCAGGAGCCGCTGCCTCTGCTCGGGAAGTACACACACCTGTGCTGCCCACACCAAAACGCCCCAGGCTCCTCCGTCATGGTCATCAAAGGTGGGGCGCTGGAGGCAGCACCTGGATTCCTGACATCGAGCTTTGCCAGGAGGGATCAGGGCTCCCCCATAAAGCTGTCTTGCAGGCTGCGATTTACGAGATGGCATGCCAGGGTTGTGGCTCAGGAATCTACCGGTAGCTGCCATAAATCTCACACTCGCTCGGATCGGCCAGGCAGATGGAGGGGAGCCCATTCAGGCCTCCTGAGAGTGAGGCTCCCAACTTCAGCCGGACAGATGAGAACCGCCCTCAAATCACACCTGCGCTCCCCAAGGAGCCACCAGCTCCGCCTGGGGTGGGACAGGGAGGTGGGGGGAGAGGGGAAGCTGGGGACAGCTGACTTGGGCAGGAATGCAGAGCTGAAGTGTTGCAGAGCGATGAGACCCAGCTGTGTCTCAGCCCACTGGGGAAGAAATCAGAGGGAAGCAAGTTGTCACGGAGGTGGGGAGGGATGGAGGTCAGACACAGGGATGAACTTCCTGATGGTTCCAGGGAAGCAGGCAGCAGGGATGGGGGTGGTGAACAGAGCGGAGAGTGGATGCTTCTCTCTGCTGGGGACAATCAGGGCATTGAAGTGGACAGGGTCCTGGGGGGTGACAGGGCACTGGGGGCAGTGAATGATCTGTTGTTCCTTGGCTCAAGACACAAGATGTTTCTGTCACTTTTCTCTTGGGAGAATCAGCTCCTTAGCTTTGGGGGCTGAGGGGGGGAAGGGAGACAGGAAAAAGGCCTGTCACCTTGGTGCTATCTGCCCATCCTCCCTCCCCCCACAAACTGGGGACAGAGCCTCAGTGTGACCCAGCCCAGGCCCAGGCACAGTGTGGCCTTTGTCCCGAGGCCAGGAAGCCATCTGGGGCTGTCCCGTGCAATTGGTGCCAGGGGAAGAGGGCGATGGGGTCTAGGGGAGTGGCCAGGCAGGGTGGCATAAAGAAGATGGCAGAGCAGAGGCCCCTCTGGAGCTGTGACGTGGACAAGCATGCTCCCCTCCCCCCTCAACCAGGTAGGCCTGCCTGTCACTTCTGCACACACAGCAGCGGCCCAGCACTTCCTGCAGGGGTGGAGGAGCGGGTGGCACGGGAGAAGGAAGGGGAGCCAGGCCAGGAGGAAAGCCAGCACTGGTCAGTGATCAGTTTACCCTGGCTGGGTTGCTAGTCAGCTGCCAGGGCAGGCCCAGGAAGGGCACCGTGGCGCCTGGAGGGGAACTGACCTGCAGCCATTTCCTGGTCGTGGCTAAGGGTGTGGCCACATGGCTCTGCTGCGCTCCTGACCCATGGCCTGGGCTGGAAGCGTGCCCTTCTTTCTCTCTTCTGGCCTTCCTGCCTCCTCCTATTCTGAATCCATAGTTATAGACAAACCCAGGCGGGATTTTGGAGCCACTGCTAGTAGGCTGTGTGACAGCGATTTAGTGGCGTGCTCGTCTACGCTCTACGTCATTCTGTCATTCTGCTTACTTATCCCAGCACTCACTCTGCCCCTGCCCATGCCGGCCATGGTTGCTGGCCGCCAGAACCCACGGGAAAGGGAAAGACATTAAGTCCTGCCCTCCTGCGTGCTGCCATTTCTCTGTTTCCTTTTTGAACTGCTGTGGGTTGAACCCAGGACCTCACACATGCTAAGCAATGAACTCCATCCCCAACCTCTGCCCTGATACACCTTGATTGGGGCAAGAGGATGCAGACACTACAAGAGACAAGCAAGCCAGGCACTGGTGGCTCACGCCTGTAATCCTAGCTACTCAGGAGGCTGAGATCTGAGGATCAAAAATTTTTTTTTTTTTTGGTTCGGTCGTGGGGCCTGAACTCTGGGCCTGGGTGCTGTCCCTCAGCTCTTTAGCTCAAGGCTAGCGCTCTACCACTTGAGCCACAGCGCCACTTCCGGCTTTTTTTATTTTTGCTTATGTGGTGCTGGGAAATCGAACCCTGGTCCTCATGCATGCAAGGCAAGCGTTCTACCACTGAGCCAACTTCCCAGCCCCTGAGGATCAAAATTTGAAGCCGGCTGGGGCAGAGAAGTCCCCATGAGATTCTTCTTACCTTTTCTTTTCTAATATATATATATATATATACAATAAAATATTTCTATTGTAAAGATACTGTACAGAGGGGTTACAGTTACATGAGTAAGGTAATGGGTGCATTTGCTATGGAGCATTGTAAGACCCTCCTGTGGTTTTTCCCCTATACCATCCCTTCCTTCCCACCTCCCCAACACCTCCCCCCCGCCCTTTTTCAACATAGTGTCTTGTACATCTCATTGTTACAATGATTCAACCTGTATCCTTATTTCAGCTTCCCCATGAGATTCTTATCTCCAATTAACCACTCAAAAACTGGAAGTGGCGTTGTGGCTCAAGTGGTAGAATACTAGCTTTGAGCACAAAGAGTCTCAGGGACAGTGCCCAGACCCTAAGTTCAAGCCCCACAAGCGACCAATGAATAAATAAATAAATAAAATAGCCAAGCAAATTGAACTTCTAGCTTTCGATCAGTCTATCTGACTATCAGCCTGTCTTTCTGACTATCTATATATCTACCTATGTATCTGTGTAACTGTCTGATTATCTATCCATAAACTATAAAGGGGAGAGTAACTTGTTCAAAGCCTACTGGATGCATGTATGAACCCCCTACTGTATTATTACTGTGTGCAAATTCAAAAAAAAAGATTTAAAAAAAAAAGAGGAGCTGGGAAGGTGTCTCAGTGGTAGAGCGCTTGCCTTGCATGCATGAGGCCCTGTGTTCAATTCCTCAGTACCATATAAACAGAAAAAGCCAGAAGTGGTGCTGTAACTCAAGTGTAGAGGGCTAGCCTTGAGCTGAAGAGCAGAGGGACAGTGCCCAGGCCCAGAGTTCAGGTCCTACAACTGAAGAAAAAAAGAGAGAGAAAAAAATTCAGAGTAGGTATAAGTCAGGGAACTTCATGAGAAAGCAGGTCATCGAGAAGAAAGCAGGTGCAAAGGTCCTGAGGCAGAAGTGAGTCTGCTATGTACTCTAACTGCAGCATGCCTGGAGAGGAGGCCAGAAGGGAATCACTGTGTTGGCTCATGCTTGTAATCCTAGCTACTCAGGAGGCTGAGATCTGAGGATTGTGGTCCAAAGCCAGCTTGGGCAGGAAAGTCTGTGAGACTCTTCTCTCCAATTAACTACCAGAAAACCAGAGGTGGCACTATGGCTCAAGGGCTGGCCTTGAGCTGAAGAGCTCAGGGACAGCGCCCAGGCCCAGAGTTAAAGCCCCACGACTGACCCGAAAAGAGCTGCCAGAAAGAAGACACATGGCAAACCAAATCTAATGGCGCCCACCGCCTTCCCTTCCCCATACTGCCCTAACCTGGGATGGGAAAAGGAGAAGGCGGGTTCTCAGCCAGCAGAACTACAGGGTTGAATAGAGTAAGGGCCTGGGAGGCAGGTCCTCTGCTCACACAGGGCAGGGCCAGGCCAGGCCAGGGCAGGGCAAAGGGTCCAGGCTCAAGGCTAGGGCTCTACCACTTCAGGCAAGATCCACTTCCAGCTTTTTGTGGCTCATTAAAGAGTCTCACATACTTTCCTCACAGGCTGGCTTTGAACTGTGATCCTCAAATCTCAAGTCTCCTGAGTAGCTAGGATGACAGGTGTGAGCCACTGGCCAGTACCCAGTTGCTGTTCTGTTTCTCTGTGAGCCCAAGGGCAAGGAGACAAAGGACAAGACTGGCCACTGCCCACCGAGGCCTGACCCTCTCTCTCAAAGGCTGGACACCAGCTGGAGCCCTCCTAACTTCCTGCTCCTAACTTGGCCATTCAGCCATGGGCACCTTGGGGGAATTTCAAAGAACCAGAGGCCATGGCTGAGCAGGCTTGCAGACGTCAGGAGCTGGGCCTCAGGGACACTTCCTCCTCCTTCGGGGACAGCCTGGCTGCAAGGAGCCAGCAGATACCATCTCCTTCCCCTCCACCACCTCTGCTGTGCCCAGCTGGACAGATCTCAGGGCTGCCAGCCACTCCTGTGCCCTACACTGACCTTCCCCTATCCCAGCCAAGGGGAGAGGCTGCAGGCTGGGGCCTCCTGGGTGGCCAAAACCAAGGCAGGCAGACAGGCCCGCGCACTCACTCTGCCAGGGAACAGATGCTCTGGACAGTGTCGGGCTCCTAGAACATTCCCACAGCCTGTTTGCGATCAGGAAGCTGGGTCAGGAGGTGAAGTGTCCGGGCTCAGCAGGGTCTCTGTTCTCTGTTTTTGGTGCTGGGGGCAGAGCTCAGTGGTAAAGTGTCCACAGTGCTTCCCTCTATCCAGAGAGATCCTACGATGAGGGCCACAAGCCGTGCAGCTTTACTTCCCAAACGTCCATTCCATTTCATGTCAGACTTGCTAGCACTGTGTCCTAGGAAGACAGTCCCTGCCTCAGTTTCCTTGTCTGCCAACAGGATGATGCCTACCTTCCGATCTAAGCGCTACAGGCGGCTAGACTTTATTTTCTCAACTTGCTTTCTGATGATGTCTCTCCCCTGTGCAAAGCCTTTCCAAGAGAACAGCGCTCTCAGGAAAAGACCAGGCTCCAGCATCCTGATCAGGCCTCTCGTGTCTGAGTTCCTGAGTGTCAGCTCTCACTCCTCCATTCTGAAGGAACTTAGGTGGTGCTCCCAGGAAGAAAGCCTCCACTCACACCCACAGGCTTGGCACCAGCCACCAATTTGGCCTGGACTGTCCTTCCTCACTTTTTCCCTTGGTAAAACCACTCCTAAGCCAACTCCGCATGTCACTTCCCCTGAAAGACCGTGCGTGACCCCGCCTCCCTCCTCAAGGTCAAGTTTGCCTCCTCTGGGCTTCCACAGCAGGCTGGGTACCCTCAGGACCAGCCTCTGACCCACATGGAGACAAAAACAGAGGGCCTCCATCATGTGTTCCCCCAGAATCTCACACCAGACCTCAGCAGGGCCAAGTCTGTGGAAGGAATGAGACCATCCTATCACAAAGACCTGAAGATACACAAACACTGCACCCCACAAGGACAGAGACCATTCGTAGTCACCCGAAGCTCTAGGACATGTTTTGCTGTGTGATAAACCTTGGCACACTTCCTTCCACGTTCAGGCTAGGCAGGGACCTTATCTCCTCCAGCATGGGCTTGCTCTAGTCTTAGTTGTTGGGTTTGGTTGGGCCTGTGTAGGCATAGGCCCTGCCCTCTCCCTGGGCTTGCTCAGGCCGTCCTGCTGCTGACCAGCCCACTAGCATCAGACTCCTGGGTCACCTGGTGTCGCTACTGCTCTTGGGTCTCAGAGGGACCTAAGGATTGGTGCCCAAGATAGGTGGGTGAAGGACTTAGGATGAAGCCAGCAGTGCTCCTAGCCCTGAGGGCTTAAGTCAGCTGTGACCTCTCTCCATGGTGCCCCTCAATCTTCCCCTAGTCTGGGCCTTGGCTGGCTCAGCCAGGCCGGGGTGGGGGCAGGGGGTGTTGGGGGGGCAGGCCCCTCCTCGGTTGCTCCTATGGCACAATCACATTCCTAAGGAGGGTACCTGCCTGGACATGGGCAGGGGCCAGGTCTCACGGTCATACTCTAGAGCCTGACCAAGGACCTGGCCCACAGGGTGCTGGTCACATGACCAGCAATGGCTCAGGGCTTCAGCTGTCTCCTAGCAGCCCTTTCCTGGTCATAGTGGCCCAGATGGCAGCAGGATGGGGAGCTGAAGCAAACAGGGGGACTCTAACCAGCAGCAGCTCTCAACAGAGATCAGAGCAGGCCTCCAGGCTGGGGGTCCACAGCAGAGCAAGGTGTGGACTGAGGAGAGAGAAACTCTTATGAGAGATTTCAATCCAATCCAATGCACAGCAGGCTGGGGGCACCTGGGCTTGTGGGGAGAAGGCTGGTAGGGCCTAGGACCTTCCTAGACTCTCTTCATGCAAGGGTAGAATTCCGGAGGCTCACAGGGCAAATGCTGAGGAGGCTCAGGCCTGGATTTTGACCCCTTCAAATGGCTCCTGCCTTATTTCTCACCGTACTCCCTTCTGGCTTTTGGGGGTTCAAGGAACAGAGGCACATATAGCATGGTCTGGTATTTTCTTTTTTATCTCTTTGGGGACCAGCTAAGGCTGGGCTGCAATCTGGACTTCCACGTGATAGGACAGTACAAGGTGCCCTCTGTCAGCTCTATAGAACGTGGCGTCCACTTGGCCTGGAATGTCCTTCCTCAATTCTTCCCTTGGTAAAACCACTCCCAAACTCAACTCAAATGTCACTTCCCCAGAGGGGAAACCAGGGATCAAGGCAGGAACTGCCTCCCAGACAGAGCCAGCCTGCCCGCCCTCCCGGCCGGCCAGCTTCTTGGGGCAACTCTCTTCCTAGACCCTCAAGGAAGGGCTTTCATCCCCTCACTCAAAGTCTGTGATCCAGAAAACCCACTGCTCCATAGCCTCGTGCGAGTGGCTCACACCTATAATACTAGTTACTCAGGAGGCTAAGAGCTGAGGATAATGCTCAAAGTCAACCCCCGGCAGACACATCCATGAAACTCTTAGCACCAATTAACTAGCCAAAAAGCTGGCACTGAAGGCATAGCTCAATTGGTAGTGTCAGCCTTGAGTGAAAAAGTTGATTAAGAGTGCAAGGCTCTGAGTTTAAGCCCCAGGATGAGCAAAACAAAACAAAAACAGCAATTCTATTGCTAAGTATACACCCAAAGGAAATATAATCTGTACACCAAGGAAATATCTTCTCTTCCCATGTTTACTGCAGCATTATTGATAATAATCAAAATGTGGGTGGGCTGGGAATGTGGCTTAGTGGTAGAGTGCTTGCTTAGCCTGCATGAAGCCCTGGGTTCAATTCCTCAGTACATAAACAGAAAAAGCTGAAAGTGGAACTGTGGCTTAAGTAAGTAGAGCACTAGCCTTGAGCACAGGGAGGCTCAGGTACAGAGCCCAGGCCCTGAGTTCAAGCCTCAGGACTGGCAAAATAAAAAAAAAAAAATCAAAATATGGGACAACCTAAGTGTCCATCAACTGATGGATGACTGGATTTTTTAAAATATGATACACAGACATAATGGAATACTATTCAGCCATTTTTTTTTGGGGGGGGGGTCCGGTCATGGGGCCTGAACTCTGGGCCTAGGCGCTGTCCCTTAGCTCTTCACCTCAAGTATTCAGCCATTTTTTTTAAAAAAGGAAGCTCCGCCATTTGAGATATGGATGAACCTAGAGGACATTATGCTAAGTGAAATAAATAAGCCGGAGACAGATATATATCAAGAGCCTACTCATATGTGGAATCAAAAAAGGCTGTTCTGAGCTGGGGGCCAATGGTGCACACCTGTAATCCTAGCTACTCAGGAGGCTGAGATCTGAGAACTGTGGTTCAAAGCCAGCCTGGGCAAGAAAGTCCTTGAGATTCTTATCTCCACTAAACTACCAAAAAAGCCAGAAGTAGTTGATGAGCTGTGACTCAAGTGGTAGAGAGCTAGCCTTGAGCAAAAGAAGCTCAGCGACAGTACCCAGGCCCTGAGTTCAAGCCCCAGGACCAGCACTTTTGGGAAAAAAAAGGCTGTTCTCATAGATGTAGAGAGGGCTATGTATAGTTGTTGCAAGCTGCTGAGGAGAACAGGAATTAGAGGAGGAGGAATAACTTCTGGGATTCTGTTGCATGGAAGGGAGACTATAGTGATGTCTACTTCAAAAGAGCTGTGAGAGGATTTTGTGTTCTCTCACCACAGAGAAATGATAAGTTTGAGAAGATGGATGTGTTCATTACTCTGGCTGCATCATTATACAATGTACATACACATGAATCGAAACTGCACATTGCACCCTATAAATCGTATAATTATGAAGCAATTAAAACTAAAACTCTCTATCAATACTTTTTACATTTTTGTTTTGAAATACTCAAGTCCACAACCTCCTTGTCCTTAAATCCCCAAGGAATGGCTTCTACCTCAGTCCACCATTACTGAAAGTAAGTCCACCTTACTGAAAGTAAGGACAAACTAGGGGGAAAAAAAGTGGGGGAGGGATGGGAATGTGGCTTAGTGGTAGAGTGCTTGCCTAGCATGCACGAAGCCCTGGGTTTGATTCCTCAGTACCACATACACAGAAAGAGCCGGAAGTAGTGCCATGGTTCAAGTGGTAGAGTGCTAGCCTCGAGCAAAAACAGCTCAGGAACAGTGCCCAGGCCCTGAGTTGAAGCCCCAGGACTGGGAGAAAAAAAAAAGTAGGGGCTTCAAGTTCACCCCTTTGCTGCCCTTATGTCAACACTAGAAGCCCTACTTTCCCGGTGGCCTGTCACAAATCTTTACTCACAGCTCTGGTTTTTCTGTCTATGCCCAACTTTAGCAACAGAACTGCAGGGGCCGCGGAACCCTGACATCCCTGGGGACCTGGGTCTCATGATCGGGGAGAGGGAGGGGAGGATTTCCCGGCATCTCCTAACCATCATCCTATTTATACTCAGCTCCCACCAGCCAGGCCCCAACTATTCCATCCACATCCTGACAGGAGACCCCCCCCACCCGGTACACTCTGCTCCCCCCCGTTACCATCTCATCTCAGTAGCTAGGGTAAAAGGCCAAGCTGGGCCAAGGCTGTTACCTAGACCTAGGCTGCCGGCCTCCTCTGCCCAGCCCACAGCTGTTCACTGTTCTCTAACTGTCCCTCGTCAATCCACTCACCAACCAGCCCAGGGTCCTCTGCAGTCACTCGCTGGGTTCACAAGCACGCGCTCAGATCCTGTCCTAAGCTCCACGCCGTGGCCTCCCTGACAGCCCGACCTCCTGGGTCCCGTCCACTTCCTTCTCCCTCCTTAAGTCCCGTGGACTCACTTCCTCTACCTGTCCCTGAATGGTGGCGCACCCACAGTTCCCTCTTTGGCCCTTGCTCTTCCCCTCTCTGCACATTTCCTGGGTGACCTCATCCTCTCCCGTGATGGAACCCCCACCCTCCGCCCCGTGCTGATGACTCCCAGATGACAGCTTCAGCCCCTCAAAGCCCTGGAGCCTCAGACTGAACCTCAGAATGGAGGCCCAACTTCCTGCCAGCCTGTCTGGCACCTCTCAATCATGTCCCCACAGGTCCACTTTGAGAGGCGCTTTCAAGTGAAGAAGGGGAAGCTGTATGGGCCTCAGATATCCACATGTGTCACATACATACATACATACATGCATACATACATACACGCATACACATACATACATACATACATACAGAGATGCTTTCACTACGCGTAACCTAAATATAAATGAGGCAGCTTTAGGGCAAATGCCAATAGTAGCTATCTCTGGGTGGTAGAATTCTGGATAATTTGAATGTCTCCCTTTGTGCTTATCTGTATCTTCTAACATTTCCATGATGGACATTTATTGCTTACCTAGTAGGAAAAGGGCAATGCTTCTTTTTAAATAAAAAGAAAGTATTTTTAGCTAGAGATGTCAGAGAGATTTAATGCAGGGCCCAAGGAGAATGAGGCTTATCTTGAGACCGGGTCAGTAAGCTTTTTCTGTAAGAGGGCAGATGATATTGTGGGCTTCGCAGGCCCAGCCAGCATCCACAGCAACTATGCCCTGCTCCCTTTGTAAAAGAGAGCTAGAGGAAGCTGGGCATGGGTATCTCATGCCTGTAACCTTAGCTACTCAGGAGGCTGAGACCTGAGGATCATGGTTCGAAGCCAGCTCAAGCAACAAAGTCCATGAGACTCACATCCCAATTAGCTACCAAGAAAAGCTAGAAGTAAAATTATGACTCAAGTAGTAGAGTACCGCCAACCTTGAGTGAAAAAGCGAAGGAACCGTGCCCAGGCCCTAAGTTCACACCTTAGAACTGGCTCACATGCACATGGACACACATGTGTGCTTGTGCACATGTGCATGCACACACACATGAACGTGGCTTGCTCCATAAAACTTGACTTGATGAGGCTAAAACATGAATTTTATGTCACTTGAAGTGCTTCAAAGTTTTGTTTTCTGTTTTTGATTTTTTTCTCCAAACACTTCAACTTTTTTGTTATTGTTGTTTACATTTTTCTTAGCTCAGGCAGGAGTTAGTCAAGGGTCATAGTCTGCTAACAGTGCTATTGAGCCTGGAGAATCCAGCATCTCCTCCTCTGGGAATGCTTTCTCCTCCAAGCTGAGAGGATGCCCATCAGAGCCATGGCAAGGATTAAGTACCCAGCAGCACCATGGCTCTGAAGTTTAGAGAACAGAGTTGAGTTTCTCCTGAGGCACAGTACACTGGCAAAAGCAGGCTACAAACCAGCTTGGGTGGCTTTAGAAAGCCCCTAGTCATAAGCCCAGTGCCTTGGCTCATGCCTATCATCTTAGCTACTTAGGAGGCTGAGATCTGATGATCATAGTTCAAACCCAACCTGAGCAGGAAAGTCTTTTGAGACTCTTACCTCCAATTAACCAACAAAAAAAGCCAAAAGTGAAACCGTGGCTCAAGTGATAGAGTGCCTGCCTTGAGCAAAAATGCTAAGGGAGCCAGGTGCCACCGATCTACTCTGGTTGGCTGAGATCTGAGGATCACCTGTTCAAATCCAGCCCAGGAGGAAAGTCCCTGAGACTCTTATCTCCTATTAACCACCAGAAACTGGAAGTGGCGCACTGGCTCCAGTGGTAGAGCACTCGCCTTAAGCTAAAGAGCTGAGGGACAGTGCCTAGGCCCTGAGGTCAAGCCCCAATACTGAAACAAACAAACAAAAAACCCTAGGCCTGTATTCTTTTTTTTTTGGTCAATTGTGAGGGCTGAACTCTGGGCCTGGGCGCTGTCCCTCAGCTCTTCAGCTCAAGGCTAGCGCCCTACCACTTGAGCCACAGCGCCACTTCTGGCTTTTTTCTGCTTATGTGGTGCTGAGGAATTGAACCCAGGGCCTCATGTATGCAAGGTAAGCACTCTACCACTGAGCCACCTTCCCAGCCCCCTCGGCCTGTATTCTTGATCTTCAGGCAAGAAGGCAAGACTTCGATGAAATAGCAACAGGCCCAACACTATTCAGAGTAGCTGCCTGGAGCTGAGACAGAGGGGTGGGCTTGTGATTTGCAGTTGAATGTTCTCGCTGTCCCCTTGGGTTACTGGGCCCTATAGCCCAAGGAATCAGCGGCCCATTCAGGGTCACCTTCCAGAGAAGGAGCCTCATCAGGTCTGGTGTCAGCATAGAATGTGGCACCTGGGCTAGCCACAGCACAGGTGCTGGCCGCTAGTGTCCTTGTCAGGCTCAGGGAGAGGATCTAGGAACCTTGCCATCTAGTGTGGAGATGTAGCTGCTTCTACCTGATGTCCTCCAGCACCAGGACATGGACCCGATGGCCATACACCCCCACCCCCCACCCCAGCCTGGGCCTGGTCTCCCCCTAGGGTCTCCTTACTAGGTGGTTGAGAGCAGAGGAAAGACTGGTTCCTGAGGGGATTGCCAGGAGGAAAGGGCAGGCTTCTTTAAGAATTTCCTGGGATAACGACCACCTGGAACAGGTATTCAGAGTAGAATAAGGAGAGGAACATGTGGGGGGAGGGCAGGCTTGAACTCACAGTTTAGTACTGTCCCTCAGGAGCTTTCTGTGCTCAAGGCTGGTGTTCTACCACTTGAACCACACACCTCCACTTCCAGCTTTTTCTCTTCACTGTCCCCATACTGGGACTCAAACAGTATCTGATGCTTTCCCTCCTTGGCTGGAGTTCTACCACCTGAGCCAGGCCTCCAGCCACCACTCCTGGAGATAAGTCTCATGGAATTTCCTGTTCCAGGCTTCAGATGTGGTAGTTACGGGGCTTGAACTCAGGGCTTGGGTGCCATCCCTGAGCTTTTTTTGCTCTAGGCTAGTGCTTTATCACTTGAGCCATGGATCTACTTTGATGTTTTGTTGTTGTTGTTTTTCTTAATTGGAGATAAAAGTCTCACAGACTTTCCTGCCCTGGCTGGCTTTGAACCTCAATCCTCAAAATCTCAGCCTCCAGGCTTTTTTTTTTCCTTCCTTTTTTAAAGTCAGGCTCTTACGGGCTGGGAAGGTGGCTCAGTGGTAGAGTGCTTGCCTTGCATGCATGAGGCCCTGGGTTCCATTCCTCAGCACTACATAAGTAAAAAGAAAAAAGCCGGAAGTGGCGCTGTGGCTCAAGTGGTAGAGCACTAGCCTTGAGCTGAAGAGCTGAGAGACAGTGCCCAGGCCCAGAGTTCAGGCCCCACGACCGGACCCCCCCCCCCCCAAAAAAAAAAAAGTCAGGCTCTTACTATGTATCTCAGAGGCTGGTCAAACACCAGATCCTTCTGCTTCAGCCTCCCAATAGCTGAGGTTTTGGTGTACAGCACAATGCCTGGCTGGACAAATCATTTTAGGAAAGAGAATTTCTTTCCTAATTTGGGACCTGAGCTATGATATCTACCAGGATCCACTTTAGAAAAGATGTCAGGTAGAAAAGATGTCAAGTAGAGGCCAAAGGTGGCCCACCAGCCATGTGCCACCCACCAGCCCTCCATAATACCATCAGGTAAAGCCAAGAGTATGAGGACATGAAATCATCGGAATGCTCCCAGCCACATGAGGTAACAGTACTCTAATCCTCCCAATTTTAAAGCTGAGTCTGAAACTTGGGCCAGAGATTACTTGACCTTAAGGCAAGCAGTTATTGAGTGACAGAGGCAAGATTTAAAGTAACTCCAGGCCCTTAACCTGCCTCCACCCAAGGTGGAAAGGAGACGTAAATACAGCAGGTAAATACAGGCAAATAATGAATGTATCAGCCAGACATTAAGAGGCTTGTCTACTCCACCCATTTTCAGGGAAGACCTCATTAATGGGTTTTGAGGTTGACAGGGAAGGACAATTACTGAGCCTCCACAAGGAAGTGAGTTTTACCACTATCCCTTCAAATGAGTAAGTTAAAGTCTCCCAGAATAGCTGGGTGCTGCTGGTGGCTCACATCTGTAATCCTAGCTACTCAGGAGGCTAAGATGTGAGGATTGAGGTTCAAAGCCAGCCTAGGCAGGAAAGGCCCGGAGACTCTTATCTCTAATTAACCACTAGAAAACTGAAAGTGATGCTGTGGCCCAAAATGGTGGAGGACTAGTCTTGAATGAAAAAAGCTCAGGGACAGCACCCAGGCCCTGAGCTCAAGCCCCACAACCAACAACAACAACAACAAAAAGTCTTCTAGAACACAGGGGTCACATGGGCTGCCAGGGAACATCCACCCTTTTCAGTTCAAAGCCAAACCTCACATATGCCTCCCTGGTTCCCCCCCCCCCTCTACAGGCAGAATTGTGGGTGCCCACAGGCTTCAGAGCTGGCTGAGATATGCTCACAGCTTCCCTGCTTCCCAGTGGTGCCATGGGTTGGGCCCTACTGGGCCTGAGCACCAGTCCTGGTGAAACTGAGCCACTGACCATCAAAGTTCTGTGTGTGTATGTGTGTGTGTGTGTGTGTGTGTGTGTGTGTGTGTGTGTGTGTGTGTGTGTGTGTGTGTACGTGCTGTAAGGGCCAGGACAGGCTAACCTTGATCTGTCCCCATCTCCTGAGCTAGGAAAGTGTCCACTCAGCAGCAAATACCTGGAGGGCAAGGGCAAAGGATCCAGGGTAGAGGAAAGAGGGGTTAAGGAGGGACACAGAGAAACATGACTTACTCCCAAAGGAGTGAAGCTAATCAGGTGGGTCTGGACCCAGGCCAGCTACTCCCTCATGGACAACCGAGCAGAACAGGGACTGCAAATTATTAAGTACCAGGAAAAGATCCTACTGGCTCCAGGGAAAGGAGGTGCTGCCCATAGGGAACCTCCATCCTGCAGTCTTCCTTACTCACTAGGAACTGGAGGGTGACCCTAGCACAGATTCCTGGCCCCTCCTGGCAGCTCCCATCCAGCTCCCCCATTCTCCCATACAGGACTCCCGCCCCCTTCCACACACATGCCAGGAAGAGCACGAAGCCTCTGTCTAAGGGCTTGGCCTTCTTATTTAGTTTCTACCCCAGAGCCAGCCCTTGGGCATCACTAGAAAATTCACCACCTCCGCCCCCTCCTAACGCCCCTTCCAATTATGGGTCCCATGTGTGAAGACATATGAGGAAACTGAGGCTGGAGGATTTCAGGAGATGCTTAGGGAGCAGGGGCATCACAGAGCCAGTTGAAGCAAGGCCCTAGTTCTGCCCTCCCTCTCCTTCAGGTCTCCTGCTTAATTAGGAAAGAAACGAAGAAATCAGAGGAGGGGATCCAGGGAGATGTCGGACAGAAGTCCAAAGCACGGGAAAAGGAGAGGTCAGGGTGGGGTAGGAGCTGCTTTGCTGAAACGGCGGGCGAGGTCTCCCCACGGAGGAGGAGGTCTCCCCACGGGATGCGAGGCCAGGAGCCTATTCACTCTCCCGATCTGGTCCCTCTCTCCTGCCACTCGTGGTGAAGCCTGGCTCTGCCTGGCACAGGACAAACGGGAGCTTCATTACTTGGGGCCTGGCCCTGTCCTTCCTTCCTCTGAAGACTGAGGCAGACTCCCAGAACTCCAGATTGGGCTGGAACCTGGCAGGGATGGGGCAGGGGCTTGGGGTGAGCTACAAGTGGGCTTGGCTGAATCCCACCTGTACACAACTTAGGGAATGTTCATCTCTCAGTGCCTCCGTTGCCTGACCTGTAAAATGGGGATCATGGTGCCTGCTTTGTGAAGATGTTGGGACACAGAGTAGATATTCCATGAGTGACAGCCACGAAGGCATGAGGAAACCAGATCTAACTTCCTGAGGTCTCTACAGGAAGGGCCACTCTGACATGAGTGGGCAGAGCCTGGGCAGCCAGTGGGGACCGTCCTAGGCAGCTCATGGCTTAGGGACGCCCCCAGGTTGCAGTCAGGGGTGAGGGCACTTCTTCAGCTTCATCACCTGTGCGGGACTACCCTCTCTCCTGATTCTTCTTCAGGATAAAACAATCTGGTAGTCAGTACTGCCTTCCATTTTCCTGGCAACCCCACCCCCACCCCCACAAGCTTTCTTAGAACCCTTTCCCTCCCCCCCCCCCCCCACTCCTCCAGGCAGGCTACAGGTAGGGGATCTTGAGATGTGTCAGCCAGCCGGATGATCCAGGAGGCCTGGAGATTTCTGGAATGTGCTCGGTGCCCATGCCTGGGTGGGGATGGCACACAGCTATGCAGAATCTCACCGCATGCATGCTGACAAGATGAAAGCAGTCAAAGGCCACGGCTGGGGAAGGTTGTCTAGGGATGGAGTAGGGATGGGGTGAAGGGTAGGGAGAGCAGCAGGGGGGACCCCAAGGTTCTGGGGATCTGGTTGTGCACACACTTCTCACAGTTGTGCTTCTCTGGCCCCTGTGAGCCCAGGGGGTGCCACTGGCCCTTTAGGACAGAAAATCAACCACCAGGCCTGCAGACAGGGAACTTGCTCCGCAAGAGGCTGGCCTGGGCACCTCTGGCCCATTCCCCATTCCCGTGCCGGATTCCTAATTCTCTCCCCCAACACAGAGAAATCCGGACACGTCTCTTAGCTCAACAGGCCACTAACCCGCCTTTCCCACGGCTGCATTAACCCTTTATCCACTGCTGATGGGGGGGAGGGGTCGTTCCTTGGGGCTTCCCACGAGATGGGGGGGAGAGAGAGGGAGAGCTAAAGAGAGAGAAGAGAGAGAGAGAGAGAGAGAGAGAGGAGAGAGGGCGCAGGAGAGCGTGCACAGCACATTCCCCAGGGACCCTCCTAACTGAGCCCCGCGCTGCGCCCCTGGGGCATCTCGCGTCCTTCCACGTTGTCCCCGGGGCTCGGGCCTCCCACCCCATCCCCCAGCCTGCCCATCCTGAAAGTTCTCCAGGGACCAGAAAGCCTTTCGGGGGGCGAGGGGGGAGCATCGGGTCCCCCACTGTTGCGTCTTCCGTCACCTGGGACCCTTCGTTCACGACTGCGTGGAAACTTTGCCTCGTGGGTTCTGAGCCGAGCCCGGGGACAGAGGGAGTCCCAGACACGGGGTGGGGTGGGGGGTCCCGGGGGTCCCGGGGATCCCGGGGTCTGCCAAACAGACTCCTAAGCACCTGGAAGCCGGCAGTGGCCCTCCCCCCGCACACACACACACACACACACACACAACACGACAACACAACGCCCCCCGCGCACGGACCACCGCGTGCCCTCCGGCCGCGCGCCCCGGCGCGGGCAGCCCGGCGCCTTTAAGGGCCGCTCGGCTTACCTTTGCTCCGCTCGCCCGGCGCCGCGGTGCCCCTCCGGCGACCTCCCGCTCCCCGGCGCGCTGCCCGCGGGGCCGGCGGCCCGGGGCTGGGGCTCCGCGCCCTGCGCCCTGCGCCCTGCGCCCCGCGCGCTGGGTCCCGGCCCCGCCGCTTTCCTGGCTCGGGAAAGGTGCGTGGATCCCCCAGAGAAGCTGCAACCTGAGCTGGAAGAGGAGGAGGAGGAGGAGGAGGAGGACCGAGGGGAGGGGAGGGGAGGGGGGCAGAAGGAGGAGGAGGAGGAGGAGGGGGAGGAGGAGGGGGAGGGGGAGGGAAGAAGCCCGGAGTTTTTCACGTGTACAAGCTGACTCCTCCCCGCCGTCCTCCCGCCCTGCCCCCAGCCGCTGCCAATCCCCGGGGCTCCCTCTGTCAGGGTGCCCACCCCTTTCTCTCACTCTGGGAACCAGGGTCCAAACGCCTCTTCCTGTTTCCTTCATGGCCTGGCAGGGGAGGCTTCTCAGCTGGTAGCCCTGGGAACCTAGCACCCAGCACCCTAGGACGTGCCTAGGCTGTTTGTTTCTTCCTGGTTTTGGTTTTGGTTTTGGTAGTACTGAGTTTAAACCCTAGGCCTTGCAAGGCAGACCCTCTCCCACTTGGGCCACGTCCTTTGGTTTGTCAGTTGTTGGGATTTTTTTGTTTTTTTTTTAAGGGTATCTGCTTTTTATTTTTGTTTTGGCCAGCGCTGGCCCTCTAAGGTAGCAGAAATCCTACCTATTTCTTCCTTGTAGCCACGACTCAGATGGGCTTATTTGTTTGAGAAAGGGTCCCACACTAACTTTTTGTTACCCAACCACCCAGGACTGCCCTCTGACAGTGAGCCTCCGGATCTCTACCTGTTTATCATTTCCTTGATAACAGTAAGCCCAGAGTTCCCACCCGGCCAGCTCCCCCTCCCCACCACTCATTTTCCCCACGTCCCACCCCAAGGGGTGGTTCACTGTGTCCCATAGGAAGCAACCTCTGCGGTCCCACTGAGTCACCTTAGAGGACTCAACTTAGAGGTGCTTTTCAGAATAGTGCTAGGTCAGCTTTCATTACACAAGAGAAACTGAGGCTCAGAAAGGCAATTTAATTGGCCCTAACTCTTAAAGAGAGTTTAGTGGCATATTTGATTAGAACCCAGGCCAATAGTCTTTCTGTCCACACCAACGAACTTCAGGAATATAAGACTAAATAAAATAATAAACTGGGCACCAGTGGCTCACTCCTGTAATCCTAGCTACTCAGGAGGCTGAGATCTGAGGATCGCGGTTCAAAGCCAGCCTAGGCAGGAAAGTCTGTGAGACTCATCATTAATGAACAACCAAAAAAGCTGGAAGTGCAGCTGTGGCTCAAATGGTAGAACACTAGTCTTGAGCAAAAGAAGCTCAGGGACAGTGCCCAGGCCCTGAGTTCAAGCCCCAGGACGACCACAAAAATGTAAAAAGCAATAAAATAAATGAAGCTTCAGTAGCATGAAGAACACAGAGTCCCTTCCCAGGCCTGCTTTCTCCTGAGGGCTGTGGGGAGAGGAGGTAAGGCCTTAGCTCTAGAGACCAAATCGAGGAAGCCTATGCCCTCTGCCCTGCCAGTGAACATGACCTCTACAATCTGGGGGTGGGGGGAGACACACTGTCAGGTTAGATGTCTTGAGCAGGGGCAGTCCACCATCAGGGATGTACTTTTGAACGTCCTGGGGAGAATAAGATGTTTAGAATGAACCAGGAGCCCTTGGCTCGCACCTACTCAAGAGACTGAGATCTGAGGATCACGGTTGAAAGCCAACCCCAGCAGACAGATGTGAAAAACTCAAAAGAAGCAGTAAGTAGAGGCGTGGCTCAAGTGGTAGAGTGCCAGCTTTGAGTGAACAAAAGCCAAACAAGAGCACAGAGGAAAAAAATAAATAAATAAATAAAAAAAAAAAAAAAAAAGAGCACAGAGGCCCTGAGTACAAGTACTTGCATTAAAAAAAAAAAAATGTGGGCTGGGAAGGTGGCTCAGTGGTAGAGCGCTTGCTTTGCATGCCAGAGGCCCTGGGTTCGATTCCTCAGCACCACATAAGCAAAAAGAAAAAAGCCGGAAGTGGCGCTGTGGCTCAAGTGGTAGAGCGCTAGGCTTGAGCTGAAGAGCTGAGGGACAGCGCCCAGGCCCAGAGTTCAGGCCCCCAAAAAAAAAAAAAAAAATGTTGGGAATGAGACAATTTCCTTCTGGATATGGACCTGAGATCTCACCCCCCACGTGAGACAGGAGAAGGGAGACATAGAGCCCAGGCAGGAAAATGACCTGTGGGTGGTTGGCAGGGCATCCCACAAGGGCCTCCCAACTCTCAGAGGCCTGTTTTTTTTCCGCCAGGGCCTGCAGACCTCCTGGACACCAGCTCTCTTTCTAAAAAGGAATCCGCCAAGTGTTGAAAGGTTACAAAATGGCTGGAGCCAAAGCCTCCAGTCTGCGGAGATGACGCAACCTGCCTACCTTGCTCCATGTCCAAATGTATAATAAGGGTATTGGGGAGTGGGGAGGCCCTGCCAAGGTTGGGGAGCATGCAGGGGGGAAGGGAAACAAACTCTGGCTAAGGAGCTAGAGGATTAGAGACGCTAAAGGATTAGAGACACTGTGGACAAAGGGCAGATTCAAGGAGCTGGTGAGGTTCAAAAAGGCTCAGAAAACACTTTCTTTTTCTTTTTTTGGGTCAGTCATGGAGCATGAACTCAGGGCCTGGGTGATGTCCCTGAACTCTTTTTGCTTAAGGCTGTTGCTCTACCACTTGGAGCCACAAGCCACAGCTCCACTTCCAATTTTCTGGTGGTTAATTGGAAAGAGTCTCCCAGACTGGTTTTCTTTTGTCAGTCCTAGGCCTTGAACTCTGGGCCTTGGCGCTGTCCCTAAGCTCCTTTTGCAGAACTAGTACTCTACTACTTGAGCTACAGCATCACTTCCAGCTTTTTCTGTGATTAATTAGAGATAAGAGTCTCATAGACTTTCTTGCTTAAGTTAGCTTGGAGCTGCAGTCCTCAGATCTCAGCCTCCTGAGTAGCTAGGATTAAAGGCGTGAGCCACCAGTGCCCAGCTCCTTTCTGTTATTGTAACAAATACCTGGGGACAATCAACTCATAAAGAGAAAAGTTTCGTTTTGGCTGACAGTCCAGGATCCATTGGTCCAATTGTTCTTGGGTCTGTGGCAACTCAGAATTACATGGCCGGGAGCCTGGGGGAGAGCCAAGCCACTTGTGTCCAGGAAATGAAAGGGAGAGGAAGAGGAAGGAACTGGAGTCCCACCCTCTCTCAAGGGCACATCCCAAATGACCTAAAGACTTCCTGCCAGGTTCCCACCTGATAATGGTACAGGTAGGGAACCACATGTTTAACTGGTAGCCTTAGAAGGACAGTCCAGGGGCCTCTCTACTGAGACTGTAGCATGGAGGTTAGTGCTGGACAGCTCTGATTGAGTTAACAGAGAAGACTGGGAAGAGAGGGAGGGCTTTTCTTTTTTCCAGCTGGGTGATAGCATGTGCAGAGTACCGGGGGGTGGGGGTGGGGGTAGAAAACATGGCACCATAGTTCCAGATGCCGAAGCATGGATTCTGGGGGGTGGGGCTGACTGGGGAGGAGGGGGGCTCGGGGGCCTCATGTACACACTGTGGCTAAGGAGCCATGTTCTGGAAGATAGGGGAGGGGAGGCATTCCGGAAGAAAGGGACAACCTCTCCTGCAGAGGAGCAGATAATTGATGGTGGTGTCAAAGCTGGCGATAGAACCCCCAATTTTGAGGCTGATCCTAAGTAAATAATGAGTAGAGCAGCAGCAACAAAGAGGAGAGACAGGAGGTAGAGTTGCAAAACTTGTGCCTTGTTTGATTCACTCGTATGATAGGGCCAAACAAAGCCTTGGTACTTTCTAGTTGTTTCTTGATTCCCAAATATTGCAGTCTTTTTTTTTTTTTCTTTCCTAGTCCTGAGGTTTGATCTCAGGGCATGGATACTGTGCTCAGAGCTAAGGCTCTACCACTGAGCCACTGCTCCACTTTGTGACTTTTGTGTGGTTAATTGATTTTTCTTTTTTTTTTTTTTTTGCCAGTCCTGGGGCTTGAACTCAAGGCCTGAGCTTCTTTTGCTCAAGGCTAGTATTCTACCACTTGAGCCATAGTGCCTTCCAGCTTTTTCTGTGTATGTGGTACTGAGGATTTTCTGTGTATGTGGTACTGAGGATTTTCTGTGTATGTGGTACTGAGGAATCGAACCCAGGGCTTCATGCATGCTAAGTAAGCACTTTACCACTAAGCCACATTCCCAGTTCATCGTGTGGTTAATTGAATAGGAGAGTTTCATAGACTTTCCTGCCTAGTTATGCAGACTCCTGCATAACTAGGATTATAGGCGTGATCCACTGGCACCTGGCTTTGCTGTGCAGTTTTAGGCAGGTGACTTCAACCTTTCTGAGCCTAGTTTTCCCCTGTAGGACAAAGATACTAAAATTAATCTTATATGGTTGTGGTACATATTAAAGGTAATGTATGCTAAGGGCCTTGCATAAGCTTGGCTCATAAAAGGGACTCAATAAATACCAGCTATAATTGCCATCATTTGTCTATCCATCAAACGTTTATGAAGCTCCTGCTGTGTGCCAAGGGCTATCCTGGATAGTCTCAGTCCTTGTTTTTATACCACCCGCTGTTCACCCAGAGACAGATGTGCAGAAGGATGGTCACATTACATGATGATAATGGATAAGGCAGAAGAGGAAGACCTTACTCTGTCCCCAGAGAAGCAGAGACAACCTCACCGCGGGAGAGGTGACAGGCTAGACAATGTAGGTCCAGCCACTGGATCAGAGACTGTTATACCACCCTCAGAGTCAGGGGTCTCTGAAATCATCAGTTTCAAAGGCATTGTTTTGCCTCTCAGGGTCAGGGAGGGGGGTGGCTGCAGACAGCACCTCTAGGGAATGCAGAGAAAAGGGCATTGCCGATGGGCAGGGAGAAGGGGGACCTGAGAAGGGTGAAGACATGCATGTGGGTGGGACTTACAACTGGGTGGTGAGTGTGGGGTATGCACATGGCGCCCCACAGTGGCCTGGTGGGTATAGCGGAGACTGCCCCCATTTTCCTGGGACCATGTGCTTCCAAAGCTTTTTTTCTCTCTTTTTTTTTTTGCTTTTCTTTTCTTGTTTCTTGGTGCCAGTAATGGGGCTTAACCTCAGGGCCTAGGCAGTGTCACTTAGCTTTTTCTCTCTAGATTGTCACTTGACCACTTGAGCCACAGCTCCACTTCCAGCTTTTTAGTGATAATTGGAGAGAAGATTCTCATGGACTTTCCTGTCCAAGCTGGCCTTGAACCACCACCCTCAGATCGTAGCCTCCTGAGTAGTTAGGATTACAGGAGGGAGCCATTAGTGCCTGGTTCCAAGAGTTGTTTGCTTTCCAGACATCTCCCAACAATCCGGACCTCATCGAAGCCACATCCCCAGGGCCCTGCCCGCAAGGAGGAGGACTTGCCTTGCTGCCCCACCGAGCAAGTCTTTGGGCTTGAAAAAGCCACGTAACCTGTGTGACCTTGTGCATCCGGTGCTATGGCTGACTTCATTTCCTGCCTGTAACACGGGGATGGTAACGTGCCTCTCTCGTGGGGCTACGGGAGGTTTCAGTAGATGTCAGCTTGGTACCAATCAATGCTCTTCTCCTCCGCATCCTTAACTCCCTCTGTGCAGAGGGTCAGGCAAGAGACTCAGCTGAGGGGTTCCACTGGCGTCCTGGTACCTGGGGCTCTCCCATGGATCCTGCTGCTCCCTCCTTCCCTCTGTTACCTGGGGGAAGGGGGTGGTGGTGCCTGGAGCATCCCTAAGCGCACCCTGAGATCCATGTAGCAGCAGGGACATCTTGGGCAGCATGACAATGGGAGCCAGCAGTAACCAGGCCCACTGGGCTCCTCCTTGCAACCAGTGGCAGGCCAGTGTACTCTCTCTCCCTCTGTCTCTCTGTCTCTCCCTCTCCCTCTCCCCCTCTCTCCCTCTCTCCCTCTCTCTCTCTCTCTCTGCAGATAGGACAAGCATCCTCCCGCCTAAGGGCTGAGTGGGGAAGCTGGAAACAGCTCTGCCTCACAGACTGTGTGGGCAGACCATTTGAAGAGCTTTCTGAAACCCCAACATGCTAGCCTGCCCCCATTGTCTGCCCAGCGTCTAGGGAATCTCTGGAGGCTCCCAGCACCTAGACAGGGGAGCGTGGGCCACAGCAAATCTCCTTCCTGTTCGCAGCAGCCTCTCCTTCCTCTGGCCTCGCTGTTCCTAAGCAGGCAGACCTCCGGAGTCACTGGTGAGAGGTGCTAGGGAGGTCTGGAGGCCTGAGTTCGCCCCCATCCCCATCTCAGACGCATGCGGGAAGCTGCTGTGGTCACTCTGGGCCTCGCTCTTCCTCTTCAGCAAAATGGGAAAATGCTGCGGGTTTGCCTCTCAAGATGTACCAATTAAAATGGATGGGATATGTCGGTGGTTGATGAGCTGTTTGTGTGTGAGCTCATTTGTGTTTAGCCGAAGGGCCTTTCTGAGGGTTTCAGGAGTCTAGTGAAAACATGAAAAGTAGGAAGGTAAGTAAGTACAGAACGATTCACCTCAAGTTCATGAGTGTGTCCTCGGCAGGTAGCACACAGTGGCGGCAGAGACCTGCGGATGGGTGGCCCACTGTCGCTCACCTGGTCCCAGATGTGCGTCTGTGAGGATAGGAGGACCTGGCTGGAGGATGCAGTTCTTGCACCTGTGACTAAACACAGACCATTGTTTTCCAGTCATTTCTGTGAGAAGAATTTACAACTCAAGAGAAACATACTGGGCTTCAGCGTGATTTCAGCAGAGAAGCTGAACTTCCTATGCTATCACGTGCCAAGCATGACATGCTCTCTACCGTTTGTGTTCATGCCCAGGCCTGTGCCTGGAGCCAGTGCTTCATGCGTGTAATCGATTCTAGAGGCTGAGATCTGAGGATTGTGGTTCAATGCCAGCCCCAGGCAGGAATGCCAGGGCCAGATAGAAAACTGGAGCTGTAGCTCAAGTGGCAGAATGCTATCCCTGAGTGAAAAAGCTAAGGGGTAGGGCTGGGAAGATGGCTTAGTGGTAGAGCACTTGCCTGGCATGCATGAAGCCCTGGGTTGGATTCCTCAGTACTACATAAACAGAAAAAGCCAGAAGTGGCGCTGTGGCTCAGCTGGTAGAGCGCTAGCCTTGAGCAAAAAGCTGCTCAGAGACAATGCCTAGGCCCTGAGTTAAAAACCCAGGAATGGCAAAAAAGAAGAAGAAGAAGAAGAAGAAGAAGAAGAAGAAAGAAAGAAAGGTAAGGGACAGCATCCAGGCCCTGAGTTCAAGCCCCAGGACCAACACACACACACACACACACATACACACACACACACACCCCTTATGCATGACCACTCCAGACTTCAGTGGGGCAACCAGCTGCATCCCAGTTTCAAAACAAGGTGAGCACATAAATAGTCAGTCAACTGCAAAGCTGTCGACCCTAGCAACCATCCAACCAATTAAAAGCCAGCATCCCGTACTGCCTCCCAAATTCACCACATGAGTGCACGCGCACACACATGCGCATGCGCACACGTAAACACACACACAGAGTTCAGGTTGATGCATCGCCATAGCAACAAAATCACCACACACAGCCTGAGTGAGAGAGTGTCCTTAGTAACAGAACTGGAACGGGCTGGGGAGGGGGAGGGTGCAGGCAAAGCTGGGTGGGGGAGGACCCTGGAGCATGTCTCTGTCTCTGTCTCCCTCCGCAGGAGAGTTGATGGTTCTGAGCCCATTCTTGGAGTTGGAGCCTTGTTTTCCCATCTATGGAATGGAGTCAAAGCCTCCTATTGGTATTAGATCAGGTGCCCAGAGAAAGCCATTACTTTTCATCTCATACACAGGATGAACCATCCATAGGTTTTCTTCTCAGAAATGTGAAGCTTCTGGGGAAAAGAGCATTGACCATTCCTAGAAAGACCTAAAATCTAACCCTCAAATCCAGCTCAGGAACTCATTGTCCAATTTTCAGCACTTGCTTAGAGTCTTTCCGGAGCACAGCCAGGTGCTGGCTTTGGCTATAGCCAGGTAGACTGCGAGGGGCCAGGAGGACACCTTGGCAGAAGCTTTTGGAACCATCTAGAAGTCTATTGGAAGGACTTGTGAAGGTGGTATGTGGACTTGGGGAGACATTGCTCATGGCCAAGGAAGAAATGTGCTGAGTCTGGACTCTGCAGGTTGTTTTTGTAATCTGACCTCTAGCTCCTCCTCTGCTCCCCCCTACACACACACACACACACACACACACACACACACACACACACACACACACTACAGTCTCTCTTCAGTCAGCCGCCGGAGAGCTCTTACCTAAACCAAAAATCTCATGATGGGTTCCCCTGCCCTGCTGCTTCCTGTAGCTCCAGATGATGGGCTTGAGGTCTCAGCACCTGCCTCTAGAACCCAGAGAGGACTGAGGAGCCCCTCCTCTGCCCAGCCTTGACCCTCCTTCCTCATTTGAGCATCCTGACCTCCTCCCTTCCATGGTTCATCTCCAGCCACATCAAATCCCTGGGTGTACATGCCCTTGCACGTATTCCCACCAATAAGAGAAATTCTCTCCTTTACCTCTTGCCTAGCAAACTCCTATTCATTCCTCAAAATCCTGCTCAGGAGTCACTGCTTCCTTGATACAGAGGTCTTGCTGCTGACTTGATAAAAGGCTCCATGTCTGGCCCGAGACCAGAGACCATATGGTTAGCTTTCATAGCTCCAGTACCTTCCTAGCACATAACAGGAGTTGCCCAGGGATGGGAGAACCAAGATGGTGGAACTGAGTGGGCCATTGCTCGATGAAAGAAGAGGAAAAGGAGCAGATGGGATGTTAGGCCAGGAACCAGGAGAAGAGCAGTTCTCAAGAAGGATCCTAGAAGTTCAAGGTTGATAAGGGTTGAAAGGCACGATTGACTGGAAGGTAGGGTGCCCAAAGAACGCACTGGGCAAGCTGGCATGGGGGCTCGCCCTAGACTGGCAGCAGATGAAGTGGTCAAGGTCTGACACTGTGAGCTGAGGGGACTCTGGAAGTGCTGGTAGAAGGAGGGGCCTGATGCTGTGCCAAACTCCCAGGCCAATGGCCTCTCTGTTCTTCAGAGAAGTCAAACCAGGCGACAGACGTCAGAAACGCGGAGTGCACACTCAGCCATGTCTTCCTGGAGGCCCTGAGCCCACTGCCTTGGCCCCTCCGGGTCCTGCCATCACTGCGGTCCCCACAGCACGGACATCTTATTGCCCAGGCTGGCTTTGAACTGCGATCCTCAGATCTCAGCCTCCTGAGTTGCTAGGGTTACAGGTGTGAGCCACTGGGGCCCAACATAAACTACGGCTACCTGGCTTCTCTCAGAAGTAAAGACCACAGGACTGGACCCAGGGCCACAGAAGAGCGTGACATTCTGGACAGAGCTGAGCCCACTGGCTCGAAAAGGCAAAAGAGGCCTCCTCGGCTCTGATGGGAGTACCTCGATTAGGGCTGGAAATTACAGAGCTTGCCTCTGGCAGCGGCTGGCTCTCTCATTAGCCTGGGTGCTGAGAGACACCACACACCCTGCTGGGAGCCGCCTCCTGGCCAGGCTCCGGCTCCATAATTAAACACAAAACCCCAACTTCATGGAGGCGTCCACCCCTCCTGGGGGGGGGCAGGGAGGCAGTGGGGAGCAACAGAGCAAAGGTGAAGCCTGTCCCCCACCCCACCCCCGCTCAGGGCAAGGGCAACTGGAGGGGAGAGCTGTAAGCACCCAGCCTCAGGCCCCTCCAAAGACCTCAGAGGGGCTGGGAAGGTGGCTCAATGGTAGAGCGCTCGCCTTGCATGCGTGAGGCCCTGGGTTCAATTACCTCAGCACCACACAAGCAGAAAAAGCCGGAAGTGGCGCTGTGGCTCAAGTAGTAGAGCACTAGCCTTGAGCCGAAGAGCTGAGGGACAGCGCCCAGGCCCAGAGTTCAGGCCCCACGAACACCACCACCACCAACAACAACAAAACCTCAGAGGCAAATCTGGAGAGAAGAGAAAGGGCATGGAAGGAAGGAGAAGAGGAGCCTATTTCTTCCTACTTGGATGCCCAGGACCCAGCCTTGATGGCAGGCCAGACTGGCTTCTAAGACATTCTGAGGAGGGATTTTAGAAAGTGAGCACTTGAAAAGACAAGTAGTTTGTCTGGCTTCAAATTTGTCTGAGACTAGCTCTGTGTGTGTGTGTGTGTGTGTGTGTGTGTGTGTGTATACTAGTGTGTGTGGCTGCTACGTGGGAAACACACACCACACACACACACACACACACACACACACACACACACACAAAGAGTAGTCAGAACACCCCCAGAACCCTTATAGCCAAACCCAGAATGAGGAGTGACCAGCTAGCAGGTACTGTAGTAGGAACCACAGTTTCACAGGCCTCTTGGGGTGCTAGTGTCCCCCAACACTGTGGCAGCTCCACTGGTGACACAGCAGCAGGGTTTTGCTCTATTGAGTGGGGACGCGAGGCCAGCTGGGGGCGTGAGAGGGACAAAGGCTGGTCCTATTCATCTCTGCCCACTCCGCAGAAGGCTGGTCTCTCTTCTATACCTATTCTGAACAAACAGTGAAAAGATGTCCTAAGGGAGAGGAGCCATGTGATCAGCTGGCCCTGGATGCCCACGGGTCTCCACCTGCCAGAGGATGGAAAGGAAGCCCCAGGCTGCAGTCCAGCCCATGCACTGCTGGCCAGAGTAAGGAGGCGGCCGGGGGAGAGAGGAAGCCCTTCTCCAACCTCCCTGGCCAGGGTGGCCGGGCCTGGGTGTCCCAGCTCTGGGCTCTGAGCTCTTCCAGCAGCAGCAAGCGGGTGTGTGTACTGGAGACAGACAGGGGGACACCCAGAGGCCAAGGCCTCTGAAGCCTCAGAGAGATAGAAGATGGATGCACATGGCATATATTTGCATGTATTTGCATATATTTGCATGGCGTTTTGTATTAAAACCTAGCGGTGGGGTTGTGGCGAGCATCCATTTGGAGCCCGAGGACTGGACTGCTGACAGAGAAGTGCACAAACCCCTCCAGCCTGCCTCTCCCCAGGGCTCAGCCTCTGATTGGCCCCAGGCTAGCTCTGTATTTTGCCTGCAAGTGTACACACACACACACACACACAGAGGCATCTGAGGAGGGAGAGGTGAGGACAGCATAGCTTGATGACTCACAGCATAGCATTGTCCTTTGAGGTTCACGCAGCCCCGAGAGATGCCAGAGCGAGCTCTGCCCTCCTCACCCCTCCACCAAAACCCTGGTTCTAGGGCAGCCGAGGGCCAGACTGGGCATGAGGGCAAATGTCTGTGGCAGAGGGGAAGCCGCCTTCCAACCCCTACCCCTACCCTACAGGGACAGCAGGAAGTCCTTTATGACTGCAATTGGTGAACCTCGTCCTGGGGCTCCACATGCCAGAGGTCACAGCTCATTTTTTATCAGAACCAGCTTCCTCTTTCCTGTAGTCAGGTGTGGCCTGCGGGCTAGGAGTGGGGGGCTGAGCAGGGGTGCGGGAGGGAGAGCAGTCCCGTCAGGTATCTGGGAGAGGGGCCTGAGGTTACCCTCACAACCCCTCCACTTTGGGGGTGAGCCTCCCTGACTAGATGTAGCTCATCAGGTCCTCTCAGAAAACCAACCTAGCTAAGTGGGGTGTGTGTGGGGAGTGGATACCAGGGGTGCTCAGCCGGGCACGCCCCGTGGCCAGCAGCTCTGGGGGCTCTAAATGAACACGGATGTCCACTCAAGTTCCTCAGGTAAGCTTCACTGGGTAAACAGGTGAGCAGATACGATACCTGCATGTCCCGAGCTGTCCCCAACCAGACCAGGCTGCCAAACGGTCTGGGCAAGAAGGACCCGCACCAGGAAGCAGCCCTAGCAGGTAGCTGGCACGGCCTGGCTGCTGGAGGGTGCCAGGCGGAGCCTCTTGTCGGCAGGGGACTGACGGGGTCTGGGGCCCTGGCTCTGCTTCTCCCTGGGCCTGTGGTCTGCCCCAGCGTGCGTCACCGCAGCGCTGAACCTATGACTTGACTTTGTCTCAGTTAAACACTTGGTGACAGACTTGATCCAATATTTACTCCCGCCCGGGGTGCAGGGACTGACCGACGTCACCTCAGGAAACCCTACGCGCAGCTGGCTGGAGTCAGAAGCTGGGGTGGGGAGCAGGGCCCAGGGTGGTGAGATGGATGCCTCAGTTTCCCCCACCCACCCATCTGTCTACTTCCTCTTTCTGGTGTAAGCCTGGGAAAGACTAGAAGGGAACTTTGTCCCCAAAGTTCTCTCCCTGAGAGAACTCAGCTAGGAGTTGCCAGAGACCCTTGAAACAAGAAGGTACATGCCTTGTCCGGCCCCCCCTCCCCCCCCCCCCCCCCCCCCCGGAAGTGAGGGCGGAAAGGGGTCTCTCCAGTTCTGGCGAGGCAGACCAAGGATTAAGACCACTGTTTTTGTTTGTTTGTTGTGGGTCCTGGGGCTTGAACTCCTAGCCTGGGCACTATCCTTGAGCTCTTTTGCTCAAGGCTAGTACTCTACTACTTGGAACAACAAAGCCACTTCTGGTTTTCCAGTGGTTTGTTGGAGATGAGGGTCTTGTAGATTCTTCTGCCCGGGTTGGATTTGAACCCCGATCCTCAAATCTCCTGAATAGCTAGGATGACAGGCGTGAGCCACCAGCACCCAGCTTCAAGAGGATAAAGGAGTTAAAGGAGTTTATTGCCAGCGACACAACTCAGACTAGTGCCGGGAAGAAGTTCCGATCTGGAGGGAGAGGAGACCTTGGGGTTTATACTAGCTGGTTACACATAAAATAGGCATTCATCAGATAGACAAAAGGTCCCACATGCTGACATCAACTTGTGACCAGGTGGGCAATTCCTCTCTAGTGCAGAAATCTGACATCCTGTGACTACCTCCCTTCTGTGTTGTTATTTCAAAAATGCCCGTGGGCTTCTGGCTGCAGCTTCTGATAGCCCCGCCTCGCGGGCCCCAGCCCACATTCTAGGAACAGCTGTGCTAGGCTACTTTCTGCAGTTGGCTGGAGGCTATGTTCTGCAAGGTCTCCTTGAGGCTCTTCAGCTGTAGGTCGGCATCTGCCTGCTCCCGGAGACAGGGGAGAAGGAGGAAAGAGGAGACTTGGGTAAGATCCTAGCTATGGAAGAGGGGGGCTCTCTGAGACCCCAGGACTGGGGCAGGTGGTTCCTGCCTGGAAAGGAATCAAGCCATGGTCCCTATAAGGATCCAGAAACTTGATGATGGCGTCTTCATCTGCTTCTCCTCATGTGATCAGTAAAAAGCCTGGGGGAGAGAAGTCCCTGGGCCAGCCGAACCTGTGGGGGGAGAGGGAGATCTGGGAATGGGAGAGCTTAGTACTACCTTCAGAAGCCTGGACTTCACTGGGTACCTCTTAGGCTAGACCAGGCCACAGTAGATCCTCAAGGCAACACAAAGCAGATATCATGGTTCCATTTTACCGATGAGTGAATGGAGGCTCCCAGAGGTGAACCAGACATTTGGAGTCTGCCCGGAGCAGATGTGCTCTCCTCATGTCCCCAGGTCCCCTCCACGCACCAGCAGCCCAGCACAGGGCCACCTGGCTCAGACAGGGGGTCCTTCCACACCTTGGAGCATGCCCCTTGATCAGCAGAGGTTCTGAGATGAAAACCACTCAGGGGAGGAGCTGGGGTTAGGGGTGGAGCTTGGCTAGCATAGGCAAGGCCTTAAACTTCCATTCCTAGCATAGCAAGGAGGAAAACAAAACAAAAACAAAGAAAACAAGAGTCTAGTTTTCTAGCCTGGGCCTCATAGTAAAGGTGGAACTCCAGGGATTCTGGAAGAAGGCAAGGCTGAGGGAAGTAACAGGGATAGAAGAGCCGATGGTAAGCCATGGTGCCAGGGGCATACGCCTATAATCCTAGCTACTAAGGAGGCTGAGATTTGAGGATTGTGGTTTGAAGCCAGCCCAGGCAGGGAAGTCCATCAGACTCTTATTTCCAATTAAACTACAAAAAACTGGAAGAGGAGTGGTAGTTCAAATGGTAGAATGCTAGCCTTGAGCACAAAAGCTCAGGGACAGAGCCCAGGTCCTGAATTCAAACCTCAGGACTGGCAGCAAAACAAAACAACAACATCAAAAACCAATCATATTCATTGCTAGCATTTCTAAGCATCTTGTAGGTGTTAGATAGTGTTCCAGCACTTTCCACGTATGATCAGCCCTTTGAAGATAGACAATGATCATTGTCTCAACTTTGTTGTTGGAGACTCAAAAACACAAGTTAAGTAACTTGACCAAGGCCACACAACTAGTAACCAGTCCAACTGGGATTTGGACCTAGGCAGACTGGATGCAGGAGCTCACCCTCTGTTTCTGTGCAGATGACTTCTACCCCTTGGCCTCTGCTTCAGTGATCATGAGCCCATCGAGTGGAGTTTTAGTTGGCAGAGTTACATGTCCTCCTTCCCTCTGATTCCATTCCCACATCTCCTTCCCAGGCACCATTGTCCAACCAGGAGTTGTTTTTTGTGTATGTGTGTCAGTACTGGGATTTGAACTCAGGATCTGGGAGCTGTCCCTCAGCTTTTTGCTCAAGGCTGGTGCTCTACCACTGGGACCACACCTCTACTTCTGTTTGTTTGTGTTGTTGGTTTTTTTTTTTTTTTTTTGGTCCGGTTGTGGGGCCTGAACTCTGAGCCTGGGCGCTGTCCCTCAGCTCTTCAGCTCAAGGCTAGCGCTCTACCACTTGAACCACAGCGCCACTTCCGGCTTTTTTTTTTTCTTTTTGCTTATGTGGTGCTGAGGAATCGAACCCAGGGCCTCAGGCATGCAAGGCAAGCGCTCTACCACTGAGCCAACTTCCCAGCCCCCGTGTTATTGGTTTTTTGCTAGTTAATTGAAGATAAGAATCTCAGGGACTTTCCTATCCAAGCTGGCTTCGAGCTAGGATCCTACAGCCTCAGCCTCCTGAGTAACTGGGATTACAGGCATGAGCCGCCAGTCCCAGGACTAGGAAGTAAATTTAAAGTTTAGGGCACCTGCTGCATTACTTCTGAGCCTGTCTGAACAGCCCTTGGTGGCCTCTGCTGCCACCACCTGGTCATAAAGAGGTAAGGCAGGTCCAGTGGGTATTTTTCAGGGTTCCCTCTGTGTAACATCAGCCGCCCATCTGGGCTGTTGACTCTCAAACCTTTCTGTCTTCTGAGATCTAGGTCTGTGAAGACCAATACAAATGTCTCTAACCCTCCAGCACCTCATCACTTCACTCAGGTTATATGGAGACCAAGCACAGAGCAGCTTAGTAGTTGCTAAGCCTGGCGGCTTAGTTGGTGTTCATTCACAGTGCCCCAGTAAGCACTGCTTTTCCAGCTACACAGCATGAGACATGGGTGCAGTGAAGATGAGCATCCCCAGGGGAGAAGATGCAGGTCTGCCCATCGCATGCTGGCTGGTGGCAAAGGCAGGAGGCAGACCCAAATCAGAGCATGCTATGCCACTTTTCAGGGCCTGGGGAAAGGACATGGCCTCTAAGCCACACAGAAACGGAAGTGTGATAGAAGTTGAAGGGGTAGCAGGGCGCTGGTGGCTCACACCTGTAATCCTAGCTACTCAGGAGGCTGAGGTCTGAGGATTAGGGTCTGAAGCCAGCCTGGGCAGAAAAGTCCTTGTGAGACTCTTACTCCAATGAATCACTTTAAGTGGTAGAGTGCTAGCACAAAGAGGCTCAGGGACAGCAACAGCACTGAGTTCAAGCCCTACAACAGACAAAAAAAGAAGAAGAAGAAGAAGAAGAAGAAGAAGAAGAAGAAGAAGAAGAAGAAGAAGAAGAAGAAGAAGAAGAAGAAGAAGAAGAAGAAGAAGAAGAAGAGGAAGAAGAAGAAGAAGAAGAAGAAGAAGAAGAAGAAGAAGAAGAAGAAGAAGAAGAAGAAGTCATCGAAGGGGTGGCTGGAAATCTGAAGATCATGATTCAAAGCCAGCCTGTGCAGAAAAGAATTTTTTTTCCTCCCCCATTTTGGTCTTGGGGCTTGAACTCAGAGCCTGGGTGGTGTCCCTGAGCTCTTTTGCTAAAGGCTAGTACTCTAACACTTTGAGCCTTAGCTCCACTTCTAGTTTTCTGTGGTTAATTGGAGATAAAAGTCTCAAGGAGGGGTTGGGAAGGTAGCTCAGCAGTAGAGTGTTTGCCTTGCATGCATGAAGCCTTGGGTTCGATTCCAGCACCACGTAAGCAGAAAAAGCTGGAAATGGAGCTGTAGCTCAAGTGGTAGAGTGCTAGCTTTGAGCTGAAGAGCTGAGTGACAGCACCCAGGCCCAGGGTTCAGGCCCATGACCAAAAAAAAAAAAATCTCAAGGACTTTCTTGCCCAGACTGGCTTTGAACTGTGATCCACAGATCTCAGCCTCTAGAGTTGCTAGAATTATAGGCATGAGTCACATGCAAATCCTGTCTCTAATTAACAAGCAACAAACAAAAACAAACAAACAGAAGTGGAGGTGTGACTCAAGTAGTAGAGCTCCAGCTTTGAGTAAAAAAAAAAAAAAAAAGAAGAAGAAGAAGAAGAAAAGGAATGGAACAAAGGGAACAGACAATGAAGAGGCGGGGGGGGGGGTGGGGGGTGGGGGGGGGGGAAGAAGCGTGAATACTTTGGAGACCTCTTAGAGATATAGACTCCTGCATGTTAGCCCGCCACCTTGTGTTTGAGCCACCCTCAAAGCTAAAAATAATCTTTTTGGTATTTTGGTTAGGAATTGAATCCAAGAAGCCAGACAAAAATTTTCATTTTTTTAATGGTGAAAAGATAATCCAAAAAGAAACTGTTTTCAGGGCAAAGGAAAATGACCGGAGTTTCCAATTTCAGTGCCTACAAATAAAGTTTAATTGACATGCAGCCATTGTTCATGAGTGCTCACTCACTGATACATTGTCTCTATGAGGTGAGTAGTCGTGACCGAGACAAAGCTGAAAACATTTAGTATCTGGCTTTTAGCAGAAAAGTTTGTACCCCCTACCCTACAGGAAAAGGGTCACAGGCCCCAGGGAAGGGAATCGATCTTTGACAGAGGAGCCACAAAGGCATAGAAGGGAAGACCTTTGGAGACCACCTGCTTTAATGTTGCCATGACAAAATTTTCTCCAGCTTTGTTTCTATATTTTCCTTGCCAGTGGTTTTGCAGAGCTGGCTCCACTGAATGGACATGAAGCCTTGAAGTGATTCTCTGCTTCTAAGCCTTAGACTATCTGTACAAAGGGAATAATAATGCAGACCTTGGAGGCTTGTTGAGAGCACTGTATGATGACCAAGTTCATACCGTAGCTGGTACACGCTGACATTTCTGCCTTGATCCTGAGGACTGGCCACTACAAAGTGGGTGCACCTCCCATCTCTGTCCACTAGAGGGCAGGAAGGCTCAGCTGGCCACCTGGAGGTGTCAGATGGAGCTGGTCTGCAGGTGGCTAGGCCTGGGGAGAGGCTGTTTACAACTCTGGCCTTTGATCAACTCCTGTTCTCCCCACAGCCCGCTGAGGGCCAGGCTGGTGCCGAGCTTCCCACTGGGGGTGGGCCAGGCTTCCTTCTAGCTCTTTCTCTGTCTCCCAGGGACAAGACAGACAGAGGCCAGGTCACTAGGTCTGTTTGCTCAGTGTGGCAAAGCCCTTTCTTGCCCACATCTCACAGGCTTCTCCAGGCCCGCAGAGCAGGTGGCTTAATGCCACCTGGGAAACTGAAGCTCAGAGAGGCTCTGTGACTTGCTGGAGTCTCCACAGCTGGCCAGCAGGGTGGCTGGGATGGAGCTGCTGAACTTTCCTGTGTTATGGCTTTCTGGCCTGGCCCATTAATGGCTGCACTCTTACCAAGAAAGCCCCAAGCTTCTCTCCCCACTCTGCCACTTCTGAACCCAAAGTCCATGGATTCACGAGTCAGATAGCCACTGAGACTGCAGGATGCAGCAATCAGGGGAAGGAGGCCTGGCAGCCATGACAGATGAGCAGGCCCCAAAAAACCACTCAGGGTCTATACAGGAGTCAAATGGAGGCAGATCACAGGCAGCTCTTGGAGGTAAAATGGGAGCCAATAAAGTTAGAGGCCTCTGATCCACAGAGCTGTGGCTGTCAGGGGGAAGGAGGCAGATTTGGTCGTTGGGGCAATGGGAAGACACGGAAGGCTGTTGAGCAATGGAGTTGCAGGAAGCTGATTGACAGGGACAATTGGGAGCCATGCATGGGGCGGGAGCACAGGAGGAGGTTCCTGTAATTCAGGCTTAAGCGGACTGGAGACAGCCCAGGATGGAACGACCTGAGAGTCAGGTACCTGGTTTGGGCCTTGCTATGTATGAGGGGGAAACTGAGGCCTTCAAGTAGAAATGTTCTGTCAAGTTGGGCATAGTGGTGCTCATCTATAATCCCAGCACTCAGGAGGCTGAGGAGGGAGGATCACAAGATCTAGGCCAGCTGGGGACACATAATGAGAACATGTCAAGAGAGGGAGGGGGTGCAGGAGGGAGGTGGGAGGGGTAAACATCTGAAGAGCTTTCTCGTGGCAGGACACTTGCCTGGCTCGTGGGAAACCTGTGGGACCATGGAGGAGGGAACGGCCACACAAGAGATCTGAATAGCTGGGAGATGGAACCTAGTCCTCAGAGAGAGGCAGGCAGCACAAGGCGGAGGGCTGCACCCGAGGCCCAGGGGCTGCACTGGGCCTCCTCAGCAGCCCTGCGGCAGGGAGGCACAGCTGCTTCCCATAGCTCGTGGCAGCCACTGGCTCTTCCATTCTGGCTCTTCTATGGGGTCCGTGGGCTTCTTCTCCCCAGACCCAAGGAAGAGCAGGACAGGACAGGGCTTGGGCAGGCTGGGACAGAAGTGCGCATATGAACACAGGCTGTGATGCCAGCCCCCGGGGACCCCCTGGGAGCCAGGCCGAGGCCCGACCAGGCTGAAAAGATGAGGGAGAAGCAGAGAAACTTGACCAGGTGCCAGCCATGGAGCTGCTCCCCCAGCCCCCGCCTGAACACTGTGACAAAGCAAAGGCCGTTTGCTGCTTAAGCCAGCTCCGGAGATGTTTCTGTTTCTGCAAATGGAAGATTCCTACCTCACCGGGAGGAATGTGGGCTGCTGGTAATTAGGGAGAGGAGCTCAAAATGGAGGGAGGGATGAAAAACACGGAATACTGACTTAGATCAGAGACACTTTGAAGCCTAAAGACGGTGACTGAGGGTGAGAGAACCTTCCGGAATCAACAACCCTACACCCCAGACTCAGGCCCCACCATCTAATCTGTACCTCAGCAGGGGAAGGGAGCTGGATACTTGACATGCTACTCATATGGGGGGGGGGAGCAGCCTGGGGGGAGGACCATCCTGGGGCTTGAACTCTGGGCCTGGGCGCTGTCCCTTAGCAATTCAGCTCAAGGCTAGCACTCTACCACTTGAGCCACAGCACCACTTCTGGCTTTTTCTGTCTATGTAGATGGGGGGGGGGGGGGCGGGAGGCAAGTAGAAATGGCTGCAGACATGCATACCATCAGCCATGCATTGCTCCCCAGACCCCCAGGATGGGGGTCTGGGAACCAAGGGGCACTGCTGAGGGCTCAGGCCCAGCCTTGGAGACCCCAAGCTCAGTGGCAGGTCAGCCACAGGACCAGGCTTAGCATCCAGAGCGCTGCCAAACCCTGTGCACCCCAGGACTCGCTCCCTGCACACACACACACACACACACACACACAGCCCTCTAGGACCCCAAGGCCAATTGACTTGACCATCGTCTCCTATGGAGAAGACCGCTGAGGTTAGAACCACCACTCACAATCCATACAGAGGGCGATCGACCTCTGTGCCAGGGGAAACCAGACTGGAAAAGTCCCATGCTACCCATGGAGGACCTCAGGGGCAGACAGGAAATGGGGGAGGGCTGGCTGTGCCCCTTCCCTGGCTGCCTGCTGAGAGGTGGGAGCCCTGGCATCGGAAGGCGAAGGGGTGGGGACTCCAGGACTTCTGTATCCAGGGCAAGCACTGGGGCTTTCCAAGGCCAGTGGCCCTTGGTGCAAGCCCAGGATCCCTCCCTCACCGCCCCCCTCTTGCACAGAAGGCAGGGGTGGGGAGGGGCTGCTGGGCTGTGGGCTGCTCAGGTGTAAGCTCAGGGCATCACAGGCCCCCTCTCCTGACAAGTTCTCTCTGGAGTTCTGCAGCCCTCCCCAGCCCTCCCCCAGCCACCCCCCCCCCCGCCATGGACTGGGGGGGGGGTCTCCCCTTTGTACCTCCTTCTTCCTGCCTCCACCATCCCACATCCTAGTGTATCCCCTCCACCGCCGCTCTCCTGGCAGGATCCTTTGCCCCTAAAGGGCCAGTCTGGCCAGTTCTCTTGCCTTAAAACCTCCAGGGTCTCCCAGCCCTGGAAGATCCCGGAAGCTTCTTCACATGCTCAAAAGGACATCCTTGAAGCAAGGAACCTAAATGCTGCAGTCAGACTTTCTGGGTCCAGATCCTGCCTGTGACTTTCGAGCTGTTGATTCAGGACCAACGACTGCACAGTGAGCTTTTTGGTGTAAAAGCTCTCAGAACCAGGTCCGCTCCTCCAACCTCTGCCTCCAGCTCCCTGTCCTCTACCGGCCTCGCGGCTGTAGCCGATCTCCTGGTTGCCTACAACTGATTTCTTCAAACGAGGAGCCTTCAATTCCCTGCCTTCTTGCACATTCCTCCCTCCGGGGCCCCCTCCTGCCTGTGGGGCACACGCCTGGTCCTGGTGCCAGGCCGGAGAAGAGGTGGAGTAAAGAGGTGGAGGAGGTTGTCTGAGAACTCTGCATGGCAGCTGGAGTGTTTAGGGAGGGAAATTTGTGGGTTTCATGCCAGTCTTAGGGGTGCTTGTCAACTTCCCTCCCCCATACCCCGAGTCCTCTCTACTTCCACAGGCCACAGGACGGGGTAAAGGACAAAGCCTGCAAGGGACTGTGCACAGCCTCTTAGGCTTTGCCTTCCCTGTGGGACTGTTAGAGGCCCGAGGCCCGAGGGCTAGGTGGAAGATAGGAAGACCTGGTAAAGAGAGGTCTGGCTACGGTGCCAACTTTGCTCAGGCCTCAGGGGCTCCTACACTCCTGGGGACCCTGTTCCTAATGCACTTCCTCTGCTGAAGTCCTAAGTGTCCCCTTCCATCGCTCTGCCACATTAGTGCCCTGAGCACACACAATGGGTGCTTCGCTCCTTCCTGGGCAATGCGTCCACTCTGTCTCCTTTTCACCCCACACACATCCACACATCCAATAACCTTCCTTTGTTGTTGTTGTTTTCTTTCTTCTTTCTTTTTTTGCTGGTCCTGGGGCTTGAACTCTGTCCCTGAGCTTCTTTTACTCAAAGCTAGCTCACTACCACTTTGAGCCACAGCTCCACTTCTAGTTTTTGAGTGGTTTATTGGAGGTAAGAGTCTCATGGGGAATTTTTTGCCTGGGTTGGCTTCAAATTGTGATTCTCAGATCTTAGTCTCCTAAGTAGCTAGGATTACAGATGTGAGCCACCGGCACCTGGCTATTTTTGTTGTTGGTGTTGGTGGTGGTCATGGGGCTTGAACTCTGGGCCTGGGCGCTGTCCCTCAGCTCTTCAGCTCAAGGCTAGTGCTCTACCACTTGAGCCACAGTGCCATTTCTGGCTCTTTCTGCTTATGTGGTGCTGAGGAATTGAACCCAGGGCCTCATGTATGCAAGGCAAGCGCTCTACCACTGAGCCACCTTCCCAGCCCCCACACTTTCAAAAATTATTGTTATTATAAAGTGATGTACAGAGGGATTACAATGATAGGAATTGGGTAATGAGTACATGTCAGGACCTTGTACAGGATCCTGTTCAGCTTTTTCTATCATGGCTGATGCTCTACCACTTGAGCCATGCCTCCAGCTCTAGATTTTTGCTGGTTAATTGGTGATAAGAGTCTTGTGGACTTGCCAGGGCACCTCTGACTTCCTCATTCATCTTGGTACCCCAGTGCCTGGCTCAGGGCCTGGCTCTGAGCAGGCAGGCCAAAAATATTCATGAAATCACGGCTGCATTAAGCGGCGAGTGAGCGTGCATCCACCGTGGGCTAGTGTGGGCAGGCCTCCAGCTGCCTGGAGGTGGGCGGGTCTTCTCTTTGTTTAGGGTCTGTGGGAAGATGTCGGGGTGGCAGGAGGTCTGTCTGGTCTGCCTGATCCGCGTGCCCACACTTCTGCCTTTCCTGCTCACAGATCCCAGGGTGCTGTGGCCATCTGCTGGGGCTGGAAGGGGCTGGAAGGGCGGCCTGGCCTGCCAAGCAGGTTCCGGGGAGAGTGGGAAGCCAGCCTGGAGGATTTACTGTGCTGCCTCTGAGCTCTGGGTTCCAGGAGTAAGGGGGGAGGGCCCCACGGCGGGGGTCAAAGGGCAGAGCAGGCAGGCAGGAGCCAGGGTGCCCCTGAAAAACTCTGGGGTTCCACAAGAGACAGGGTGGTCCTGACAGCTACCAAGAGGAGGGGGAGGAGGCCCGTGCCTGTGGGGCAGGACTTGGGGTGTCAGCAGAACCCCGGCCAGGCCCTTTGCACTCCAGGGTGAAGGGGGAGGGGGAGAGGCGACAAAACACATGGGAACTGGGCGGGGCGGGGGGGGGGGGGGGGGGGGGGTTATGGGCTAAGTCACTACAAGAAAGAGTCTGTTCTTCTCAGGGACAAGAAAGGTACAGAGTGCTGGTGAGGGCTTGGGGTGAAGACTGCACCCCTGTTCCCTACTCCTGCTCAGAGATGGGCTTCATTTCTCCTCACAGCCCACGAAATGGAGGAATGGGACCAGCAGGCCATGCAGAGCTGAGAATGCTGGTGGAGCTGCAGGGAAGAGTGTCCTGCAGGGGGACAGTGATCCCAGGGGGCCCGGAGCCAATAGGAGGGGTGACTCCACACCCCTGGAGCCTGGAGTCAGTAAGTTCGTGCTACAGTCCACTCAAGAACAACATGCTAAGTGCACACTCAACCATATGCACACACACACACACACACACACACACACACACACCCCTCCTTACAAGCTGACAGCCATGGCCGTCCTGTGTGACTGGGATTCCAGAGGGCATGAGCAGGCGGTGACTGAGGACCAGCTTGGGGAATGAAGCTGGAAGTTCAATCTGACGATGTTCATTTAGTCATTCAACATGTGTCTCGCTATCAATTTCTAGGGATCTTAGTTTGGGCTTCCCATGACCTAGACCTTGAGAGAAGGCCTTAAAAAGAAAAGTAATTAAAAAGCACAATCGAGAGAAGAGTCAAGTATAATTTACTCTTTAAAGTGTACTTAGTGGTATTAAAAAAAAAAAAAGAATACTCACAGAGTTATGCAACCATTGCCACAATTCTAGAATCATTCGTCACCCTGTAAAGAAAGCCCACTCCTATCATCGGTCCTTCCACATTCCCTCCCTTCGTCCTCTGGCAACCTTAAATCTATTTTTGTCTCCATAGATTTACCTGTTCTGTACATTTCACAGTGGAATCGAGCCAGGCACCAGTGGCTTACACCTGTAATCCAAGCTACTCAGGAGGCTGAGATCTGAGGATTGTAGTTCAAAGCCAGCCTAAGCAGGAAAGTCCAGAAGACTCTAATCTCCAATTAATCACCAGACAAACAGAAGTGGAGCTGTAGCTCAAAGTGCTAGAGCGCTAGCCTTGAGTAGATAAACTCAAGGACAGTGCACAGGCCCTGAGTTCAAGCCCCCTGACCGACAGAAACAAACAAAAAAGGAATCATATGCTTATGACTGGTCTCTTTCACTGAACATAATGTTTCCAAGATTATATGTTTTAGCCTTCAGCATTTTGTTCCTTTTTATGGCTGAGTAATATTCCGCTGCATCAATGCACTGTATCTGAATGTCTGTTCATCAGCTTCCACTTTGAGGCTATGATGAACTCTGCTGCTCTGAATATTTGCGTACAAAAAATGCTTGTTGGAACATGTGCTTTCTGTTCTCTTGGGTATTTACCTGGGAGTGAAAATGCTGGGTCATATGCTAACTCCGTGTTTAACATTTTGAGACACTGCCAAACACGTTTCAAAGCATCTGCAGCATTTTACATTCTCACCAGCAACATATGAAACCTTCCAATTCTAGGTAAGCTTTCACCGAAGAGCCAGGCTCTAGTGGCTCATGCCTATAATCCTAGCTACTCAAGAGGCTGAGATCTGAAGAGTGAAGTTCAAAGGCAGCCTGGACAGGAAAGTCCATCAGACTCTGATCTCCAACTAATCAGCAAGAAGCCCGAAGTCGAGCTGTGGCTCAAGTGGTAGAAAGCCAGACTTTAGTGAATAAGGGACTAAGCCCAGGTTCTGAGTTCGAGCCCTAGGACTGGCATACATGCGGGGAAGAGAGGGGAGGCAGCCTGCGAGGAATCACTACCAGCTGATGCCCACAGAGAGGCTGGGGAGCCAGCATAGAACCTGTAATTCCTTCCGACTCACCCTACCTGAGGGGTAAGGGGGAGCCAATACAGCATGGATCCAGCTCCCACCCTTGCTGCAGGAAGCAGATTCAGGTCCTGCCCTCATACACCTTATGCTCCGCTAGAGAGCAACAAACCTGGACGAGCTATCAAGTCAGGTGGCACCCAGGAACATAAAGCCGGGCAGACGGTGGAGGGAGGCAGTGTGAGCTCAGGGCTCCGATGAGATTTCAGCAGAGATCTAAATGACGGGACTGACAGGTGCCTGAAGCCAGCTGTGCAGTCTGCTTTAGAACCTGGGCTTGGGAGCAGGCAGGGCTGAGGTGTCTGGGAGTGCAGAGCGACCTCACGCAGAGCGGCTTCTACGAGGAGCCCTGAGCGGCTTCTGCACAACACACAAGGCCCAGCCTGGTAGGAGATGAGATCAGAAACACCAGGACCTTTATCAAGTCAGGCCAGTTTGGAAAAGTGTGTGTGTGTGTGTGTGTGTCCGCACACATGTGCACGCACACTCTGAAACTTACCATCCTCCTGCCTCAGCCTCCCAAGAGCCAGGATTACAGGTATGCATCATCATACCATGCAACTATTTGGATTTTGTTTCTCCAGAAAACAGGATACCCGGTGGTGACAGCAGGGAATTTCTGATCTAGTTAACCCTTTCACTTCTTGTCACTGAATTACAGAAATACTGAAGCTCTCTGTCCCCAAAACTTCAGTGAGCCTGTGAGACACCCCCCGTCCCCCGGACATGCTAACTCCATGCTACTGGGCCTTTGAATTCAACACCCATTCATTCTGCTTATGTGCTTGCTTCTGCTCAGATTCCCTGGGCACTGAGTTGGCATCTGAGACAGCACTCTCCAGGAAGACAGACAGGAAAGAACATAAATGTGCAATAGAGTCCTCACTGGGAAGCAGAGGCTGGAGGTGCTTAGACTTTTCTTTCCTTCTTTCTTTTGCTTGCTTTCTTCCTTTCTTTCTTTTTTTGTGGTCATGGGGCTTGAACTCAGCGCCTGGGCGCTGTCCCTCAGCTCTTCATCTCAAGACTAGCTCTCTACCACTTGAGCCACAGCACCACTTCTGGTTTTCTGAGTGGTTTATTGGAGATAAGAGTCTCACGAACTTTCCTGCCCAGGCTGGCTTTGAACCATGATCCTCAGATCTCAGCCTCCTGAGTAGCTAGGATTATAAGCATGAGCCACCGAAGCCGGGCTTAGTGCTTAGACTTTTCAAACAGACCATTCGAGGATACTTTCTCCGAGGGTATCAACACTGAGCTGTACCTCTCGGCTCAGCTATCTCCTGGGGACGCTCAGCTGCACCTTTGGAGAAGCTGTCCTTTTCCTTCTTGGCAGGGATCCTGCAATCAGTTAGGGAAGGCCCAGCCAGATCTCCTGAGGAAGAGGGACAGACCCCAGGGACCCCAGAGTAGAGGACAGGGCAGTGCTCCTAGGCAGGCCTAGTCATAATCTGGGAGGAGGGAGAGGCTGGGGGAGGCAGGGTAGGAGAAGGCTGGGTCTGCCAAGCCCCGGGGGAATATTGATGAGTTCTCTGGCCAGAAGTGACGGAGCTGGTGGGGCTGGCATAATGAAGACAGATGATCCCAGGCCGGCTGGGCTGTCTTCCCGCTGGAGGAGCCGAGTCACAGCCCTGGGTGGGGCGGCGCAGCGAGGGCTTGCCAAACGCCCGGGCTGCCCTCTCTTCTGGCATGGCGCCTCTCCAGCTGCCTCAGCTTCTCCACGGACACCCGCTTCCCCTCCCGCCTTAGGCCACTCTCTTCCCTGCTGCCTGCCTTGGTTTCTCTGGTTATGAGGTCCCTGTCTCCTTCGCTACTTTTCTGTAATCTTCCTTCTCCTGTTTTCTCTCCTTTGCCCATTTGGTTTGCAGCAATTCGTTCTTTCCCTGCCCATCCCATCTCCAGCTCCTGACTGTGGCCTTTGGGGCTGCACTCAGCCTTTTTCTGGGGGAAAGACAGTGTCTGTCACCTGGTAATTCTCCAGCCAGCAGCCAGCGCACCCCATTCCATCAGCACTGCACCAAGTGCCCTGCCAGCCAGTCAGGGTACGGAGTGTTATCTTTCCTTCCTTCCTTCCTTCCTTCCTTTTTCTTCTTTCCCCTTCCTTCTTTCCTTTCCTTTTTTCTTTCTTTCTTTCCTTCCCCTCTTCTTTACTTCCTTCCTTCCCTTCTTCCCTTCCCTCCCTCCCTTCTTCCTTCTTTCCCTTCTTCCTTCTTTCTCTCTTTATTTCCTTCCCTCCCTCCCTCCTTCCCTCCCTCCTTCTTTCTTCCTTCCTTCCTTCCCTCCCTCCTTCTTTCTCTCCTCCCTCCTTCCTGTCATCCTTCCTTCCCTCCCCTTCCCTTCTTCCTTCCTTCCATTTGGATCTTGAATGACCCCTAGAGGCTCCTATGTTAAAGGACTGGCCCTAGGGTGGTGCTAAAGGCTTCATAGGTGAAGCCTTTTGGGAAGTCTTTGGGCCACAGGGGCAGGCCCGTGAAGGGTATAGTGGGATTCCACCCCTCACCCCCACCCACTCTTTCTCTTTCTTTCTGTACTGGTTCTCCGTGCTGGTATTCAAGACCTGAGTACTGTCTCTTAGCTTTTTCACTCCAGGCTGGTGCTTTAGCACTTAAGCCATAGCTCCACTTCTGGCTTTTTGCTGGCTAATTGGAGATAAGAGTCTCACAAACTTTCCTGCCTGGGCTGCCTTTGAATCGTCATCCACAGACCCCAGCCTCCTGAGAAGCTAGGATTATAGGTATGAGCCACTAGCTCCCAGCTTAGGCAGTCAGCCGAAGTCAAGTGCTGATCTCACACCACTCAGCTCTATGTGATCTTGAGCAGCCTGGGAAATGGAACCGAAACATTTTAAAGTTCACGTGTTCTTGGAGCATAAGGGGGAAAAATGACCTGCAGTTCTCTAGCTTGATAAATTGCAAAGTACCTCTCACATCTCTCTTTCTATGCCTTGTTCTCAATTGCTAGGGAGTTTGGGATCAGTGTTCAGGAGAGAGATTCATTTGCCAAAGACAGCTGGACAAGCATCTGTCACCACATTCTCAGTCATCTAGATCCTTCTGCCAATGCAATGAGCATTGTTTTTCAGATTCTTACTATCTTTGAACTTGACATATGTCTTATAACCAATGGCTGCGTAGTAATTAGGAATGTTCTCTATTTTTCTCAATGGTTTTATGAAATAATCCTGCTTGGGACAACCAGTGGTTCAAGGTCAGTGGATTATGGTAGACACAGGTCAGTAAATGTCACTACTAATAATGGGAAGTATAAAGCTGATTGCCTAACAGAGCACTTTTGATGGTGGGATCATGGAAGTTAACCCAGATCTTGGCTTGTGGACCTCCCAACTGAATGAATTTGGATGGAATACTGATATCCTTGAGCTAACAACATGTCAACGTCATTTAAAAAATTATGCAGGTACACCTGTGGGCACAAACATGGGTCTAAAACACACGGCTGCTGTGAGAGGGCAGAGATTGGGTGAGAAACCGTGTGTGCACAGCTCTGTGATCTGAGATGCACACTGGAATGCGAGGAGGGGCTGGCACGCTCTCATCTCCCCCGGCTCTGCCTCCCTGCCCCCTCCAGACCTCTCCCATGCGCCAGGAGTCACGTACAAACACAGAATATTTTTACCTTCATTAAAATGGGCCAGATATCGTAATTATGTCCTAGGGAGCAGAGGGCTCCGTTGAAGGGAGGAGGGAGAGGTAGATAAAAGTCAGTTAGACATGCAGCATTCATGAGCCGGGCTAATTGAGCACTCCACTAAGAAGCAGATCTTGGCTACTTGGGGAAGAACACGGGGTTTTGTTGTCCTGCCTCTGCTCTGTCTCCTCTCAGAGCTTTGGATGGGGCTGTGTGGCCTCTAACCTCCCACGGTAGGCCAACCGTCAGCCCCAGGCACCCACTGATCCTGGGGAAATCTTCCTCCTGCTGGACTGAGAGCTGTTTGAGCGCAGAGGCATTTTACAAGTCCCTGTAGAGCACCACAGGGATGAATACAGACAGAGAAGGACCAGGAGCCTGAACCAGGGTCCTCGGTACCCTTCAGACCCCTTCAGGGGCTAGCTTCCTCCAGAATGGCCACAAATGAGATGTCTAGGAATCTAGCCAAGAACTTGCCTTTGAACAAGCTTTCTTGGTAGCACTATGTTTGGTAAAGTGGGAAACTCACTGAGACTGAGTGTTGAACTAGGTGATCTTGCAAATGCTTTTCAATTCTGGTGGCCTTTTGTGGGTTTTTTTTGTTTTGTTTTTTGTTTTGTTTTGTTTTTGGGTCCGGTCGTGGCACCTGAACTCTGGGCCTGGGTACTGTCCCTCAGCTCTTCAGCTCAAGGCTAGCGCTCTACCACTTGAGCCTCAGCACCACTTCCGGCTTTTTTCTTTTTGCTTATGTGGTGCTGAGGAATCGAACCCAGGGCCTCAGGCATGCAAGGCAAGCGCTCTACCACTGAGCCACCTTCCCAGCCCCGCCTCTTGTGGTTTGGATGTGAATTATCCCCCACAAAGTCTCAAGTGCTGAAGGTTTACACACACACACACACACACACACAAACACACACACACACTGGTTGATGCTCACTGACAAATGGTTGTATCATGAAGGCTCTGATCTAATCATTAATCTATGATTAATGACTAATCATTAATGAATCAATAATGCATGTGTTCATAGACTCATGGTTTGGTGGCATTATTGGGAGGAGGTGGAAACGGGGTGGTGGGGTCTTGTTAGAGAAAGCAAATCACCGAAGACACAACTTGGTAGGATATATAGTGTCCTTGGTCCCTTCCTGTCTTTCTGTTTCCTGGCAGCTTCCTCTTCTACCTGCTTCCGTCACTGTGATGTTCTGCTTCCCCTCAGGCCCAAAGCAGCGGAACCAGCTGACCTGGAATGGAAACTTCTGAAAGTATGAATTCTTGTAGGTTGACTTTCTCAGGTGTTTTGTTACAGTGATGAAAAGTGAACAGCCACATGGCCTGTAATGTATATTCCAATATTCCAGGTGTGTGTGTGTGTGTGTGTGTGTGTGTGTGTGTGTGTGTGTGTGTGTGTATGCCAACACTGGAACTTGAATTCGGGGTCTGAGTGCTATTCCTTAGCTTTTTCACTTGAGGCTGATACTCTACAATGTAAACCACAGCTTTACTACTGGCTTTTGGTAGTTAATTGAAGATAAGAGTCTTACACTTTCCTGCCCAGGTCTGGCACTGAAGGCTCATGCCTGTAATCCTAATTACTGCTCAGGTAGGCTTTGAACCACCATCCTCAGATCTCAGGGGAATAGCAAGGTATGAACTATCAGCACCCAACTTACATTCCTATTTTCTAAACATTTAATCCTCATCCTCCTTGGTATTAAAAGCCTACTATATGCCTTATTCCTGCCAGTATAGATAACTAAAGCTCAGCCAAGGTTCAGAGATAAAGACAAAGAGGAGGCTCTTAGCAAGTGAGTGAGGAAGGTAAGGAGAAGACGAGATGGGGAAGTGGGCTTGGAAAGGGCAGAGACTGGGGCAGGAAGGGGTCAGATGAGCAAGCAGGTGCATTTGGAGCCTGGCTATCACTAAGGGCCAGATTGGTTCCATGCCTCCACACTGGGGGAAGTTGGACACTGCTCATTGGACAACTGTCTGCTTGAGTCACCCAGAGAACTCTAGACCACCAAGATGGCCGATTAGCTAAAATTAAACAGGACTGAGGTCAGAGCCTGAGGATGCAGATTCATGCCACTGAGCTGAGGGCTCAGCAGCCTGAAGACCCCTGTTCTCCACTCTCAGCCATATCTCTGGGGGCTCTCAGGTTGGAGGTGAGCATGCTCAGTGTTTAATAATGCCTACCACAGCTCATGTTCAGCGTGCAGAGCTCTGAGAGAAGCACTTTACCTGCATTGCCTTACTTAATCTCTATGCCAGCCCTGCTAGCAAACAAACTCACAGATAGGAAATGTTATTTGCCTTGCTTCCTTGTCCTGTCTGTTGGCAAATGCTTCACAGCTTCCTTAGACATCCATCCTGCCTCTCCCGCCCCCTAGCTAGCTACTCTCCAGCCTCTCAGGCCGGTCCCTGCCCCTTTCATGGGAGGGAGCCCAGAACCCAACCCAGCAGGCCTGCTGCAGGGGCTCTGTCCTGGTTCAGGACACTCCCTTCTGATGAGGCACCCCTGCCATGGGCCTTTCTAGAAAGTGCATCCATAGTGACTCAAGCTGAGCTTGTTTCAGGTCAAGCTCCTAATTTAGTGCTTTTTAGTCCTCCTGAGACTTCCTCTACCCCACTTCAATTCTTAGGGAGTGGAGATTTGTGCCCAGGTACAGGAATTTACACCCAATCCTATTGAATATTTTCACCTTTGTGCTTTTTTGGATCCATGTAGCCAGCTAGCCAACTACACACACACACACACACACACACACACACACATGAACACACAGAGACATACATGTGTGTGTGCATGCACATTCTTTTCTCCTGGGAGGTATACATTTTCCACAGTTGAGGGCTGGGAAGGTGGCTCAGTGGTAGAGCGCTTGCTTTGCATGCCTGAGGCCCTGGGTTCGATTCCTCAGCATCACCTAAGCAAAAAGAAAAAAGCCGGAAGTGGCACTGAGGCTCAAGTGGTAGAGTGCTAGCCTTGAGCTGAAGAGCTGAGGGACAGCGCCCAGGCCCAGAGTTCAGGCCCCACGACCGGACCAAAAAAAACCAAAAAAACATTTTCCACAGTTGAGTCCATGGGGCCTTCTCTTTTCTGCACCTCTCCCTCCAAATGGGGGGAAAGAAGTTGTACATATACCTCTTCCAAGGTTTTCCGGTGGGGGTTGGCAGGGTGTGTGGGGTGTGTATTCAGACCAGACCGCGTCATGATTGAGAGTTCAGGGGAGCCTCAGACTGGCTGGGGTGGAATCCCAGCCAGAGCTCTTAGCTCTGTGACACTGGGAAATTAATTGAGTCTCTGTGCTCAGTGTTCTCTGTCACCTTCATTTTTATCCCGAGGATTCAATGTGGTAGTAATCAGTCAGCAAATGCTTCTCTCCTCCTCCTCATGTTCTTCTTCCTCCTTCTCCTCTTCCTCCTTCTTCTTTTCTTTCTCCTCTTTTTTACCTCTTTGCTTCTCTGAGTTCCCAGCCCCACTGTCCTGCCTTTACGTTCTCCCGTCTCTGCTTGATCATACTTGACCTTAGTTACAAAGAAGGATCTAGAAATTCTGTGATGGACAGACTATAGGTGCAGCCTAACCCAGCCATGTCTCACAGGTCCCTTCTGCCGTCCCTCCATGGCTTCATTTCTCTCCAAAGTTGGAGTCTACTTTTGATCTCTCCAGCTCCCATAGTGAATCAGCTTCCTTCCCCCCCCCCCCCCCCCCCCCCCCCCCCCCGGTGCAATGAGTGAGCATCCAGCCTCTAGCCTGCCAGATTTATGGCTCTCCGCCGGCTCCCAGGGTCCTTTGGGGTCTGTGCAGCTCAGGAATTATGCACTGGCTGAGACAGGGCTTCTGGTACCCTTGGCCCAACTTGTCTGTCACCTCCTGGGGCCAGTTGCACAGAAGAAAGAAATTATGAGGACCAATATGCTGGCCACATTTTTATGATCTTCATTCGAAGCTAGAATTTCCCCCGTGGGTCTTGCTGAGAGAGGTTCAGAAACACAGACCATTCCCCACCTGGCCAAGGAGGGAAGATGTCATTCAAGATGGGCAACTCTGAGAAGTTTACCACTTCTTTCCAAAGAGAAGAAACTTTATTTATTTATTTATTTTTTATTTATTTATTTATTTTTTATTTATTTTTTTTTTTTGTCGGTCGTGGGGCTTGAACTCTGGGCCTGGGCGCTGTCCCTCAGCTCTTCAGCTCAAGGCGAGCGCTCTACCACTTGAGCTACAGCGCCACTTCCGGTTTTCTGGTGGTTTATTTGAGATAGGAGTCTCACGGTCGCTCCTGCCCGGGCTGGCTTTGAACCGAGATCCTCAGATCTCAGCCTCCTGAGTAGCTAGGATTACAGGCGTGAGCTACCAGCGCCCGGCTTAGAAACTTTGTTATTATTTATTTTTGGTGCCAGTTCTAGGGCTTGAACTCAGGACCTGAGTGCTGTCCCTGAGCTTTTTTTTTTTCTTCTCAAGGTTAGTGCTCTATCACTTGAGCCACAGCCTCCCCTCTAGCTTTTTCTAGTTTTTTTGGTAGCTTATTGTAGATAAAATTCTCACAGAGTTTCCTGTCTTACAGGTATGAACCATCAGTGCCTACTGGGAAGAAACTTTCAGTTAGTGCCTAGGTTAAGTGAGTCCACTGAATGCACTAGAATGAGAGGACAGCGGAGTCAGGGGTGCTGATTTTTTCTAGATCTGTCATGAATTTCTCCAAATCAGGGTTACTAATTATACAATCAGCTTCACAATTCCCAAGCTTCTAACCAAGCCACTGCCATTAGACCCTCCTGTATAGACATTCTTTTTGTTTTTGTTTTTGTTTTTTTTTTGCCAGTCTTGGGGCTTGAACTCAGGGCCTGGACTCTGACCCTGAGCTTCTCTGTGCTCAAGGCTAGCTCTCTACCACATGAGCCACATCACCACTCTGACCTTTTCTGTTTATGTGGTACTGAGGAATCAAACCCAGGGCTTCATGCATGCTAGGCAAGCACTCTACCACTAAGGCACATTCCCAGCCCACTTCTAGCTTTTTCTGAGTAGTTTATTGGAGGTAAGAGTCTCACAGAGTTTCCTGCCCAGGCTGGCTTCAAACTGTAATCTTCAGATCTCTGCCTCTTGAGTAGATAGGATTACAGGTGTGAGCCACCAGCACCTAACTTTCTATTTGTTTGTTTGTTTGTTTTTTCCTCTCAATCATGGGGCCTAAACTCTGGGCCTGGGTTCTGTCCCTGAGTTCTTCAGCTCAAGGCTAGCACTCTACCACTTGAGCCATGGCACCACTTCTGGCTTTTTCTGCTTATGTGGTGCTGAAGACTCCAACCCAGGGCCTTGTGCATGCAAGGCAAGCACTCTACCACTGAGTCACCTTCCCAACCCCATATTTGTTTTTTTTCACAGCAATGATGTGAACATGATCTTGAGTCGAAGACCTGTCATGTAGTAGAGGGCCTGCCATTGTGCCAAATGTGACTCCAGGTAAGACAATGAACAGATTTCAATGTCAGTGAACTGGCCTTCAGTTTGTCCATCTGTCAAATAGGGCTGATCACACCGATCACAGAGGACAGGCAGGTGAGAGGGACAGGGGATGGCAGGAGACACTCACCAGGCATGTGTGAGGACAGGCAGGTGATGTAAGATGTCTTGTCCAGTGCTCAGGGCTGTCCAGAAAAATAGGCATTCTCGTGACCATTTTACAGACAAGGAAGCTGACACTCAGAGGATAGAAAAACTGTCCAACATAATTACAGACTTAGAGTCTGTCTGAATGCAAAGTCTGTCTCTCTAGAAGGGCAAGCAAAAAGGAGAAAAGGAAGGGCAGAGGAGACTGAGGCAGGCCTCCTTTTTCTTTGTAAAATAAGACACAAGATCATCTCCTGAGCTGAGGGAGCCGTGCAAGTCGGAGACATGTCTGTGCCTCCAGGATAGGGGCCACCCCTCCTTTCAGAGCATGGCAAAGTTGAGTGGCAGCTGATTTCCTCTGTGACACTATTGCTTTTGGAGAAGAAACAGATTTTGGTTTTAGCTTACTGCTAAATCCCTAGATGCTGGCATGGTGCCTGGCACACAGCAACAAACTGACTTATTTAGTAAATACTATGGCACATCTATTACTGGCTGGGGCTGGGGATCCAGCAGTGCTGAAGACAGATTAAACCCTCGTCCTTACATTCTAATACCCTAGAAACCTACAAATGAAACAATCTCAGATAAAGCGAAGAACACAAGGTAGAATCATGGGATAGCCAATGTCTATATGATGGGGGGGGTGTCTTTTCTCAGCAGGTGACATTAGAGACCAGACCAAATGATGAGAAGGTATTCCCACTGGGAAGGAGAGTGGCTTTAGGCAGAAGGAGCAGCAGGTGCAAAGCCCTCTGGGAGGAGCTACCGGGAATGTCTGAGGGAGCCAGAGGAAGGGCTGGGCAGGTGGAGTGGAGATGAAGGTGAGTGAGAGTCGTCCGAAATGAGATGCGAGAGTTTCAGACCATGTAAAACCTCATAAGCCAAGTTAAGGAGCTTGGCTTTTATTCTAATTCCAGTAATAAGTCTTGGGGAGGTATTAAGCAGTGGGAGGATGTGATCTGATTTGTGCTTTAAGGCACTCACTGTGGCTGTTAGGAGGAAAGTACACAGTAGCACAGAGGTAGGGTGAAGTGGGAAGGGAGGAAGGGTCCTCATTCCTTCTCTCTCCCTGAGAGTAGGGGAGCAAAGGAGGCAGGGAGGCAGGACCCGATTTGTGCACTAGGCCTGATAGATTGGCTTAGAGGTAAGAAGAGAGCACTTGGGATATTCTCCTGGGTTCTGTGGAAATGGGGGAAAGGAACAGGTTAGGAGCAAGAGGTTCAGAAGTCAAGAATTCCATGATGGACAGGCTAAGTTCCAGATACTCCATAGACATCTATTAGGGGTTCCTCAAAAAGATTTGTTAAGGTCCTAGCTCCCAATACTGGTGAATATGATCTTACTTGGAAATGGAGCCTTTGTGGATATAATCAAGTTAAAATGAGGTCATTAGGGTATCTCTGATCCAACAAGACAAGTGATCTTATCTGTAAGAAAAGGAAAACTGGAACTACACACACACACACACACACACACACACACATGCACGCACGCACGCACGCATGCACGCACGCATGCACGCATGCACACAAATGTATACATGACACCAAAATGAGACATTACTTGTAAAAAAGAATTGTGAGCCAAAGGAAACTGTCTTGTACTTCTTTTCTTTTCTCTTTTTTTCTTTCTCTTTTGTTTTCTTTTGCCTGTAGTGAGCTTGAACTTGGGGCTTTGCACTCTCACTTGGCTTTTTCACTCAAGGCTGGTGCTCTACCACTTGAGCTACAACTTCACTTTCAACTTGGTTTGTCTGGTTTAGTCTGGTTTGGTTTTTGCTTGGTCATGGGGCGTGAATCAGGGCCTGGGTGCTGTCTCTGAGCTTTTTTGCACAAGGCTAGCACTCTACCACTTTGAGTCACAGCACCACTTCTGGTTTTCTGGTGGTTATTTGGAGATAAGAGTCTCTGGACTTTCCTGCCTAGGGCTGGCTTTTTCAGATCTCAGCCTGCTGAGTGGATAGGATTGCAGGAATGAGCCACCAGTGCCCAGTTTAGCTTTTTTTTTTTCTTTCTCTTTTCTAATGCCACTTCTGAACTCAGGACCTGGATACTGTCCCTGAGGTTTTGTGCTCAAGGCTGTTGCTCTACCACTTGAGCCACAGTTCCACTTCCACTTGGTGTTTTTATTGGAGGTAAGAGTCCTGACCAGGTTGGCTTCCAACCGCAATCCTCAGATCTCACCCTCCTGAATAACTAGAATTATAGGCATGAGCCACGTGCATTTGGCCTTTCAGCTATTTTTTGCTGATTAACTGAAAATAGGAGTCTCATAAACTTTTCTGCCCAAGTTGACTTTGAACTGTGATCCTCAGATCTCAGCCTCCTGGGTGACTAGGATTACAGGCATGAACTACCAGGGCCCAGCCTTAGGAAGGCCCAGCCTTAGGAAGGTGATTTTTTTTTTTTTTTGGGTCCGGTCATGGGGCCTGAACTCTGGGCCTGGGCGCTGTCCCTCAGCTCTTCAGCTCAAGGCTAGCACTCTACCACTTGAGCCACAACACCACTTCCGGCTTTTTTCTTTTTGCTTATGTGGGGCTGAGGAATCGAACCCAGGGCCTGGAGCATGCAAGGCAAGTGCTCTACCACTGAGCCACCTTCCCAGCCCCAGGTGATTTTTTTTTTTAAAGGTGGGAAACTTCAAGGCACTTTTTTTTGTTGTTGTTTGTATGTAGGAATGCTGTAGGGATGAAAGAGAGACTGATGATTCAGGAAGCAGAGGAGATAATTGCAAGGAAGAAGCAGGAATAGAAGGACTCAGAGCAGACAGGGACACAGACTCTTATCTCTCACATCTACAAGAACAGTGGTGAATGTGAGCAGAACTGAATATTTTGTGGTGGGAGTTTGAAGAGATGCTCGCTTGTTTGCACTGATTTGAATTTATACCAGTGAAGCATGGTGCAGAGTCACAAGGAGGGATAGAATGAAGGCTTAAAGTTTAAAGAAAGAGGCGAGGGGGGAGGGAGAGAGGAAAATAGGTCAAGAAACTGTGTGGCAGGCTAGTGAGGTAGGGTTGAGTGCTTTTTAAAATCTTATAGTAGTAAGTTAGGAGTGAGATCAGTCATTAAGCATGGTGACATGACTTTCTTCAGTAATGTGCAACTGAGAGGGTGCAGGTGCAAGGGAAAAGCTAGTATATTTAACAAGGATCGGGGCTTTGCCTTATCAATGCAGTGGAGAAAAAGGGAGGGGCAAGGAAGACAAGGGAGCCTGGAAACCATTATGAGCTGGGTGCTGGTGGCTCACACCTGTAATCCTAGCTACTCTGGACACTGAGGTCTGAGGATCAGGGTTTGAAGCCAGCCCTGGCAGGAAAGTGTGAGACTCAGGAAAAAAAAAAAAAGCCAAAAGTAGAACTGTGGCTCAAATGGTAGTGCATTAGCCTTGAGCAAAAGAAGCTCGGGGATAGTGCCCAGGCCCTGAGTTTAAGCTGCAAACAACAAAAGGAGTCATGGAATCTAAGCTGGCTGGGGGAATTGGGTACGGGCAGGGGATGGCAATCACTAAGTTTGTTCCATGAATTAGGTCCCCAGGACATGGAAGAACAGTCAGAGGGAGGGTGTCCAGGAAAGTTAATTGAAAGGATGAGAGGCATCCATGACTCATCCTGACTGAGGAAAAATCCAACCATGATCCACTATGAAAAATAGATGCAGTTCCCCCATCAGTCTTGGAAACAGGAAGCGCGCTCGTGGGAGGGCCAGCGTATAAACTAGTTCTATATTAGATGCTGAGGTTCATGGGGTGCAGAAAATGTAGGGAGACAATGTAAGGGCCAGTCATGAGTGAATGGAGAAGATGGTGACAGAGTAGCAGGGCGTGCAATCTACCAGATGCCCTTGTTTCTGCAGAAGGATGTCTGAAAACACATCAGACCAGCATCAGACCTGTCAGCTGACGTTGACTATCCAAGTGGCCGTAAGTGAATATTTACATTCTCTGCGGGCCCTGCCCCAAGCGTGGCACACAGAAAGCACTCAGAATCCTGCAGGCGGAGAAGGCAGGCTGGCCTCTCTGGCTGACTAGAACAGAAATCCTTTGCACTCTGTCCCTTCTAGGAAAGTTCCCCTTTTTGAGACTGATGGAGTTGGGATTTGCTTTAATGAGGACCAGGTGGACAGGAGGCAAAAGTACAAACCTAGAAGGTGATCTGCCCAAAGTTGAGGCTGTAGGCTGTCTCTACCTCTAGCACCAGACTAAATCAACACAACCTCGTCCCAGACCCTTTTCTGGAAACCCAGCAGAGAGCCCCGCAGTTGAAAGCTCTCCAGCGGGTGGAAGGTCGCTGGTCCTGCCCTGAGACTTTGACCTTCTTTCCTTTTCCTTTAGCTTCTTCGTCTCTCCAGAGTAAGTCATTCTACTTCTTGTGATTTCTATTTTTCTCTTCTTTCTGATTGTGTTTGCCTTCTCCCTCCTTTTGGTTGTTGTGGTGGTGTGTTTGAAGCTCGGCCAAATATTCCTTTTTTCTCCCCAGAAACTCCCACAAAATGCTTCCTGTCCCAACCCCTCCCCCAATGCCACTAGCTGTGAGTGCAAAGCTTGATTTTTTTTTAAGAGGCCTCTGAAGTTCCCACTGATATTGTGCCCCAGTGTCTGCGGTGACCTGGCCTGGTCTCTGTGCACTCAGAGTGTCTCTTTGTGCTGGCTGATGAATGGTTGCCCTGTCCTGTCCCAAGACCTCAATACCTGCAGGGTAACAGGAGAAAGCCCCCTCTCCTCCTTAGGCTTTGCACCTGCTGCTCTCAGCTTTCCTCGGGGCCACACGGTGTCTGGGCAGAGGCTCCCTGAGTCTTAGCAGCACCCTGTGGGGGTGAGGAGCCTAGAGTTCTCCTTTGTCCTCTCTCAGGACACAGTGGGGCTGGCTGAGGGGCCCTACCCAGGCGTGTGGCCTTTTTTCCCCATTACCCCCCCTGCTTCATTCCCACTCATCTTCTGTTATCTGCAAGGATCTGAATCTTTCAGTAGAACAGCAAGCCTGTCAAGATGCTGTTATCATGCGAGAGGGAGGGTCTGAACTGGAGTTTCTAGACTGCCAAATACCTTACCTGATAAGCCATCTACACCCCTGTCTGCAGACAGGGCCACAGGCAAACACTCTGGGCTGACATTTACTTTCTGAAAGAGACTACAATTTTCCTCAATAATACATCCTGGTTTTTCAAACCAGGAAACTCCATTCAACTTAACAAGGGAGCACGGAATGCCTATTTTAGTGTGGCTGTTGTATTGCTTTACTATCTCATTAAAATATCTCACTATTCATTATGGATATAGCTAATGCATGCACAAAGACAAATCACAACAACTAGAGAGCTAGCCATAAAGTGAGGTGTGGTGAGGCACACCTCTAATACTTGTACTCAGGAGGTTCAAGGAGAAGGATTCTAAGGTTGAAGCCAACTTGATCTACATACAACAAAGTTCTAAACCAGCCTGGGCAAAGTACTTAGCAAGACCCTGTCTCGAAAGAAACAAATCAGCAAATAAAAACCCAATAAAATGTAGGCGTCACATCCAGCCAGCTCCCGTTCCCAATAGCTACTGTCACCAGTGCTCATGACTGTCATAATGTCTTGTGTATTTTTCCATCCAGTTTTCACACACGTACAATCTCACATGCTCCTCATGATCAGCCTTCTCAGAGGGATCTTGTGAATCCCGTTTGACAGTGGAGGGAACTGAAGCTCAGACAGGCATGTACAGTACAGAGTGTGTTAATACAATGGCAATGCCAATCAGGCCCTGTGTAAATCTGAGCTCGTTCACATTCCTCCATCTGCCAAAGACTCAGTGCTGGGCAACTGGGTTGGCTGGAGACTGGGTTTGTGAGCCCTGTCCCAGGTGCTGAAGGTTTTCACGGACCCTGCAAGGGCCAGGCTCACGGAAGGGCGGGGCGGGGAAGGCTGGCAAATACCTCAAGTGTATGTGTGGGGGGGCGGGGAGGGCAAGGAGACACAAACTCAACTTCACCACTGAATTTCTATACTGCAGGAGGTAGGCCATGCCCCTTTTTTGACTCAGTTTCCCCATCTGTCTGTGGGAGATAAACCCAACCCACAGGGATGTGGTAGGAAGCCAGGGCTGAAAAAGAAGTGCTGGGAAAGAATGCAATCACACACACACACACACACACACACACACACACACACACACACACACACACACAGAGGAAGCAGGCCAGTGCACCGGACAGCTTCTCCTAGTGAGGGCCCAGGGTCACAGGATGACGACATCTACAGCAGGCTGTGGGGAAGTGGTCAGTTAAATTCTCTATTATGGCACAGATTTGGTTCAGTTGCAGCAGATGGAGTCCAGAAGTAAAACGGGGATAGGGGGTGGGGTCAACACCAAGGAGCCTCATCCAAAAAGTTAATGTGCAGACCCAGGGGAAAACACCTGTCATACAACTCCAGCCCGTTCCGCGAGGCCAGTCTCAGACCCACCTGATCTGTGTGTATTCTCTGAAACTTGCCTTCAAACAAGTCAATTATCTGCAGCTTAGGCCCTTCCTGTAAGTTATCTCTGGCCATAATTCTTCTCTTTCCTTCCCCATCCCATCTTCAATAGCCATCTTTCATCTTTTGTATCTCATTTCCCCAGAGAAACCTTTGCAGGCTCCCCAGCCAGAGTAGATTAAGATACCTCCTCCCTGCCCCCCCCCCCCTCCACTTTATTCTCCTATGAGTCTCCTAGTCAGCTCAGAGCACACCAGGGAGGATGACTGGCTGCTGCAGGGGGCTGGACTCTACACTGGCTGGTTTACCTAGCCAGGCCTGGCCTGTAAAATGAGCTGAATTATTTGTTGCATGAATGGCCGAAGTGAGTCATTCCTGCTTCCCGGTTCTAACCTGCACAGCTGTGTGTTTCCCAGGGCTGTCTCCTCTCTCTGTCCCCTTGGTATTCCAAGGGGGGGCCTAGGTCTGGCCATCATCCTACAGGGTATAACTGCACCTCGCTTGAAGAAAGAAAGGAAAAGAAAGAAAGGAAAAGAGAGAGGGAGGAAGGCAAGAAGGAAGGAAAGGAGGGATGCAAAATGACAGGAATCTTGGCAGGGAGCTCCTGGAGGGCTCTTCCTTGGCTGGCAGTTAAGGAGCTGGCCTTCCCTGCTGGGTCAAAAGGAGGCAGGCCCAGGACCTTGGGCTGGAGCGGGGCAGACTGGAGAGAGGCCAAAGGTCCTTGGTGTCTTCTTTGTCATTGCAGCCATGCACTGCGTAGGCCGTGGCCCTGGGACTTGGGCCTCAGTGACTCTCCAGGCCCTTCTAGCTTGGCTCCCGGACCCCAGCGGGTTACCCCCCGACTTTCTCCTTCTAGGGAGGGGGCGTGACAGGGAGGAGGAAGGACGGAGAGCTTGCGAGCCCCGGGGCCCCTTTGACCCGGTCTCCTTCCCTCCGCTGCCTCGCCCCCTCCCCCCCATTCTGGCTGGCGGGGCGGGGGCGGGGCGGAGTGGCTGGTTGGCATCCGCGGGTGTCTGGAGCTCCCGCGAAGCCCCCGCGCGGAGCGGCGAGGCGAGCCGGGGCTGTGTGCGGTGAATGCAAAGCGCGGGGCGAGCTCCCGGCCCCGGCGCCGCCGACGGCGTCCTCAGCCGCGGCCCAATGAGAAGACGGCAGATAATTTATTCTCTAATCCGGGTTCGGGTGCCCGGCGCTGGCTAGTGGCGAGGGCTGGGGGTGGGGTGGTCTCCCCTTCCTCTCTCCCGCCCCGCCCCGCGGGCGCGGGCCGCGCAGGCACGGACGCACACACACACACGCGCGCGCGCGCGCGCACACACACACGCACACACACACACACACACACACACACACACACACACACACACACACTTCCTGACAATTAGCGAGCACACCTTGGCCGCGCAGCCTCCGGCGGCGCCGCAGCTTTTGTCTCCCGCCCCGCCGGGGGCCCGCGGGGCCGGGCTGCGAGGCCGCGGGCTGCCCCGGCGCGAAGTTGCCGCTCCGACGCGCTGCTCCGGAATGCCAGCCGTCCGCTGCCGTCGGGGGTGGGATGGGAGTGGGGGTGGGAGAGGCGGAGGGGGGGAGGGCCGGAGCGGGGGGAGGGTGTGTGTGTGGGGGGGTGCTGCCAAAGAGAGGAGAAGCCGGAGGAAAGTAAGGGAGCGCTGGCCCCTCTTCCTTTGTTACAACCCCGAGTGTGTGCGGGCGTGAGCGCGCGCGGGAGGAGTGTCTGGGCACCAGTGTGTGCATGGGCGCGGATGCGTGCGTGTATGCGCGCGTGTGCACACGCACGCGTGTGCGCAAGTGCCTGGGTGTGTGCAAATGCAAGTATGTGCAAATGCATGCGTGTGTGTGCGGGTCGGGATTCTCGGGGGGGGGGGAACGTGGTGTGTGTGTGTGGGGGGGGGGAACAGCAGCCGGGATCCCCCGAGGCGCGAGGCGGCTTTTGCAGGAATGAGTGGAAAGGCGCCTGGGTCTCGGATCCGCTCAGAACTCCCGCGAGCCGGCAGGTAGCCGTCCCGCTCGCTCCGGAGCTCGGAGTTGGTCCCCGGATAGAATCCAAGCCGGGGACTTCGGGGCTGGGGCCGGGCCTGCAGGGGGGTAAGGGGAGGAGGAGCCGCCCACCGAGGGGTCTGCCCCGGCCGCCGGGCGGGGCGGGGGGGGTGCGCCAAGGGGTTCTCCAGGTATCCCAGGTCGCAGGCCGGAGACCCGGGTTCGTGGTAGCGATGGCCGCTCTGAGTTTGGGTAGGGCGCGAGGGGCTGGGCGGCGAGGCGAAGTGTGTCCGCACGCCAGTTCCCCCGAAGTTCCGCGCCTCGGTGGTCGGCTGTCATTTCCGACCTTAATGCATATTTATGCCGCGCCGAAAGAGGCTTCGTAATTAACTCCCGGAGTCATCCGCAGAGGTTAAAGGGACCCCGAAGATTTGTGCATTGATTGGGTACCAGGGCGGGGTGTGTGTGTGTGTGTGTGTGCGCGCGTGTGTGTGCGTGTGTGCGCGCGCGCGTGTGCGTGCGCCCCGTGCGAACCCATTGAGAAGAATAATTATTTTTCCCCACTGGAAGCTACAGCCGAAAACCAGACACGGAGGGAAGAGAGAGGTTTGAGGGAGGGAGAGAGAGAGACAAAGGAAGTGAGTCCAAGAGGAGCCGGCGCAGCCACGGAACTGTGAGTACTGAGCGAAAACAGGCAGAAAGTGCCACCAGTCGGGGACCCCCCTGCCGGCGGGGCGGGGGCCCGGAGCGGCTGAGAACTCCGCTTGGGATTGGGCTGGGCGGTGGGGGGAGCGGGGGTCCCTGTGGCCTGGACGGACTCCAGGGTCCCGGACTCCGGCGTTCACCTGCAAGCCAGCCAGCGCTGACGGACTGCAGGCTGCTTCCACCGCAGCCCAGGTCTGGCCAAAGATGGGGGGAGCCCCCCACCCACCCCGCCCCTATTGCCTTTGTTCCTTCTAAAGGTTTTTGCGGCTGGTGGGATTTAGAGGGGGAGTGTGAGGGAGTTCGGGGATGTGACCCCCTGAATTTCCCTTTCTGGGCTGAGTGAAATCTCAGCTTTGAGAGCCTCCCTCCTTCCCTTGCTCCCTGGTGTAGCGCTGGGTGAGGAAGGGGCTGTAACTAGCATAGGGGTCAGGACTTGGTGACATCTGAGCGTTTGTTTAGCTCTAAGGGGGTGGGGAGGGGAGCAGAGGTGGCTGTTACCCTAGGAGCTGGGTCCTCAGGAGACAATTGCTTGGTGGGGGTGGGGGAGAGGCCACATCTTGGGTAAAAGCATGAACTCCAGCCAAGGAGGCAAACATGGTCTCCAGGCTTGGGGGGGGGGCGGGGGTACCAGTTATCCCACCCCCAATTAAAAAAAAAACAAACAGATTCCTCCTGTAGCCATTGGGGTTGTGGGATCTAGCAGGACCTCTTAGAACTGCATAGTCTTCCCCTTGGGACCCTGACATGCCTAAGAAGGGCTGGAACAGGGCCTACCCAAGAAGGAGGAGCCAGCCTGGAGGTCCCTAAGGAGAGAATAGGGGCTCCCTTTCCTGAGAGGGTCCTTGACAGCCTGCCCCTAGGGAAGGAGGGCAGTCCAGCCCCTGCCTCTCCCTAGCCAGTCAGGAGAGGGCGCCTGGGGGCCAGAGGCCGGCCCTCCTCCCCTGACCAGCATTCCACAGCCTTCCTCGCCTCGGGAAGCTCTAAGATTGCTGCCCTCAGCCCTCATTGACCAATTCTTCTGGTTTGATTTAATTTTCCCTGGTGATATTTCAACAACGTACCTTCGCCTTGCCAGTGAACACCTCAGTTCAGTTTATGCCTCAAGAATGGCTAACTACAGGGAGAAGTTTTGGGTGGCTGGGATGTGCACCCCAGGGTGAACGGGGCTCTGAGTTTAGGAGAAAGAGCCTGTCCTGCTCGCACCTGTCATCCTAGCTACTCAGGAGGCTGAGATCTGAGGATCGCTGTTCAAAGCCACCCAGGCAGGAAAATTTGTGACACTCTTAGCTTCAATTAACGATCAAAAAGCCAGAAATGGTGCTGTGGCTCAAGGTGGTAGAGCACTAGCCTTGAGCACTAAAGCTCAGGGTCAGCACCCAGGTCCTGAGTTCAATCAAGCCTTAGGACAGGCACACACAAAAAAGGTGTGTATGTGGGGTGGGGGAGACTCTTTTCTTCAGGAGGTTAAATCCTGGACGACCCAGCTGAGGTACAGCTACCTTTCAGGTCACTATGCTCCATGGGGGCTGTCACAGAGGCAGGAGAAAGAGGAAGATTTCTTCTATCAGGCAACACTTCCTTCAAGGGGTACTGGACACCCCAGACTCAAGGCTCCTGCCCTGGCCCCAGCCCTCTTCCCACATTCCCACAAAGAAGAGACTATTACCCAGTGGCCTTAGATCCCAGGGCCCCTCTCCTAAAGCACCAAGAGGACACAGAGCCTCAAGTAGGAGGACCAATTCCAGTCTGATCCCCGGGGAGAAGGCCTCATAATGCCTGGTAGAGGTGATGGCTGGGGAGGGGGGCACTGAAATTTGCAGGTAGACTCTGGTGCCTGTTTCCCTACTGGACTACCAGCTTGGTGGCAGTGCCTTACCTAGTACTGTCTCCCAGTGTTTGTCTCAGTGTATGCGTTGGGAGCATGCTTGCTAAATGAATGGCTGTTTTTGCATACCTCCATCTCTACCTGCTTCTTCCTCAATTTTTAGAGAGGTACTCCATAGTCAGACTAATGGGGCCCCAAGTTCTGGAGTTCTGTAGGCCGGCCACCATTGTTCTGTGCGGGTTGAGGGGAGTATAGGATGAGAGTGCAGGAACGAGGGCCTGGGCAGGCATTGGAATATTTTAATCTTAGTCATGAAGTGCCCTAGGTGAAATGCATGTGAGTTTGCCAATGACACGTTATTGTATTTTTCTTTAACAGCGTGGCTGATTAAGAGACACAAAACTGTGGCCTGGGTCCTATGCTTGGGGAGCCTGGAATCTGGTGACACAAGCGCTTCTCTATGTTCTTGCCTGTCTCCTTATCCCCATCCTAGATTAGAGGAGGGGCTGGGGGTGGCAAGGTTGTAGGACCCCTTCCCACTCCCACTCCCCCGTTTTTAATCTTTGTTGTTCTCCTTTCTCTGGGTCTCTACCTTGATTCCTGAGGCTAACCCCCAGGCTTAGGTCTGTGAGACCACAGGGATCCTACCTACCAAGCTGAGCTCTCTCTCTCTCTCTCTCTCTCTCTCTCTCTCTGCTTACCTGAGAAGCCTCATAATGGAGACTCCAGGGACAAGTGGAGAAAGCCCCAGGGAAAAAAAGGAAGTTCATGCCTGACCTCTCCGTGCTTTCCTGTTCAATGGAGCAGCACGTACCCCACTCCCGGGGGCGGGGCGGGGGGGGGGGCTTCCAAGCTGCTCCACGTTAGAGGGAATCTGAGCTGTTCCAGCTTCCGAGTAGAGATGGGCTAGGGCACAGTGAAGGCTCTAGCCATGGAGAGAGTCATCTGGTGGCCTAGAGAGAGGTCACCCTGTCCTCAGTAGCAAGTACACTCACTGCTGCTCTGGTCCAGGTCTGGAGGACAGTATGTTGGGGAACCTGCTGGGTGCTTCTGAAACTAGTCTTCCAGGTAAGTGCTGGGCCAGAGATGCTCTCACAGATCCATGCCAAACACAGCTGGATAAGTCTGGATACCGTAGAAGCAAAGCCTTTGAACCTCAGTAGTGCTCCCCACCCACCTTCATGGGTGGAGTCAGACTGCTAAACTGTGCTCCCACAGCCTGTTCTAGTTGGAGGACCCTCCTCATTTCTGACAGAACAGGCCTGCGGGAGGCCTGCATTCCCCACACCTGAACTAGGGGAACACCTGGCAATTTCTCTTGCTTCTAAGCTTTGTCCACCATTCATTCATTTCTCCAACAATCCAGCCTCGTTTGCCCTGCTACCATGGGCAAAGGCAAGTCTGCTGTTTGGGGGGGGGGAGGAAGGAAATCTCAAACTCTCCCTCAGAGTACATAAGTTTACCAAAAACTCTTAGAGAGGAGAAGCCAGGTCCAGAGTGAATTCGTGAATCCTGGTGGGACCTTGGATTAGATCGATCTAACGTCTTTCTACACTAGCATCTTGCTTTTTATTGGGTGCCTACTGTGAGTCTGGTGTGGTTCTGAGCTTTGCTGTGCACCTGTGTTCTGCTGCCTGGGCCAGGGCAGGGAGCCTACCGGCTCCCTTCTTGGGCTGGTCCCCTTCTGTCCCTGGCCCTTCTCTCTGTGACTTGGGCAGATGGCTCATTGAACCCCTTAGCAAATTCTCCTTCATCTGGCTCTTCCTTAGCTGGAAATATCATAGACCTCCCCCCCCCCCCCCCGAAGGCCCAGATACAGGTGCAGGGTGACTGTTTTTAAAGAGAACCGTAGGACTGGGGATTCCCTAAAAAGCCAGTGTTTTTCCTGAAAAACAAGCTTTAGTTTTCTGGCTAGACCTGGGGTCCCTGACAACCTGTGCTGGATTGTGGGACTGATTATCAGAGAGGAAAGTCACACCCCTGAGTCCCTCCGCACCTCCCAGAGGGGCCAGGGGTCAGGGACACCTCCGGCCTGCTCTCCAGCCTTCTCCATCCCTGTCTGCTTCTTCCAGCTCTCTCTGCACTCCAGGTCTGCCCTCACTTTCTCCTCATCAGGATTTTTCCTTTCAGGCTCTCTTTTCTCCCTTTTCCGCAGGCTTCTCCTACTCCGTCCTCTAAGTAAGAATGTCCACCCAGGCAAACAAGCAAGCCTCGGAGTTCTCATCTTGCAAGTTGGGATGGCGGTAGTGTTTGCTTTACTGAGTGATGATAATTAATAGATCCCTTGTGTGTGACAACCATTATTACTTTAAAAAGGAAGAAAAAAAAGCTTCCTTTTCCTGTAGAACTTTCTCTGACATTCCCATGTGCTGTTAGCGCCTTCCTCTTCTTCCACCATTTCTCTCAGTATCTCTCCTCTGTGTCTCTCAGTTCTATTCACCTCCTTTCCCTCCCTCAGGCTTGTCACCAGCCCACCCTCCCCCAGTTCCGGCCATAGGCCACAAGGCCCAGGTTGTACTGACAAGGGCAGGGCAGGGCTGGTGGCAGTCTTGTTTCTCATTAGAGGCTCAAGAATGTGTGGAGTCATGAGGGACAATAAGAGCCAGCAGCAAGAAGAATGGGGCCTCTGTCAGGGCAGGACAACTTTCCCAAATCCTGGCCTTGACTGAATGGGAGTACCTGAGGGCTGGGGAGGGGTGGAAGCCCTGTGGTCGCAGGTGGTAGGCATGGGGGGGAGGGGACTGGGCCTGGGCTCCCTGGAGTCAGCCAGCTTGGGAATTCTTAGCCTCTGCAGGGAGAACAGCTCAAGATCCTCCTTGGAGACAGGGCCTAGGAAAGCCACAGGGGTTTTTAGTGGCCTTCACACATATCAGGCTGGAAGTGGGGCTGCCTGGGCCCACCAGCCTCCAACGCAAGCAGAGGCCCATAAGATTTGAGGTGAGACAGGAGGTTGGGGTCAGATCATGAGCCTGGCTCCAGTGTGAGAAGGGGGTGAGTCCGTGGGGTTGTCCCTGAGTGGTGATTTTGAATGCCTGGGGTTCAGGGAAAGCAGGTTCTCAGGGCTCTGGGAGGGAGGTGTTTTCTGGGGAAAGGAGATGACTGCTCACTCGACTTGTCTCTTCCTCCACATTCCAAATGAGGTCCTAGCGACTGTCAGCCACCAAAGGCCCCCCACCCCCCGGGCTTCCAGATCTTACTTGGCTGGTCAGCTAAGCCGGTCCACGGGCAGGTCAAGACTTTTCTGGGCCCAAGGATGGGAAGCCAGGACAGGTGAGCCTTTGCCAGGAATCAAAGGGGAAGACAAGGGGGAGAGGAAACAGGACAGCTGGTCTTGTTTCCCACTTCTCCCCCTTTCAGGGGTAGGGAGTGGTGGGAACAGGAGAAAGGGGTTGGGGCGGGGAGAGGAACGGAAGCTTTTTAGATAGGGAGGAGGGTCAGGCAGTAGCGGGGGCCTGTGGGGAGCTGACTCAGGTCTCCTGCCAAAAATTAAACCATTAAAAAAAAAAAGCTGGAGGGGAGCGGCAGGGGAAGGATAGAGAGAAAGGAGATGGGGGGGGGGAGAGAGGGGACCAAACAGCCCCTCTACACCAATAGCCCGGCAGGGGGACGTGAGTAATACTCGGCTGGTTCAGAGGAAGTGAGATCAAAAGCCAGCAGATACAAGAGGTTTGTGCTTCACCAACCAGACAGCCGGAGGCTCAATGAGACCTTTGTTCCCCGGGCCCAAGTCAGGGTTGAAGGAGTACCTGACCATCCCCGCCTGCTGGCTGCCCCGCCCCCTCCGTCCTGGGCCGGCGCAGGGGTGGGTCACCGGGGAGTCAAGGGGAGTAGGGCAGCTCCGGCCCAGCCAACGGTGGGCGGAGGAGGGAGGAGGCCTGCCCTCACTGGGGCGGGGAGCTTCTGGGGTGAGTGGAGGAGCGAGTGGCTGCCTGGCAGGCAGGAAGTGGCTCTGCAGGAATTGAGGGAGACTTCGAGGGAGAGGAGCCTTGCTGGGTCCGCCAGGTGAGCAACTCCTGGGCTCCCGGCACCCCCTGGCCAGCACCTCTTAGAGGGGACCGTGGGCACTCAAGCCTGGAGCCCTTGGCTTCTTGCAGGTTTGGGGTTTGGGATTCTGGGAGTCGAGGAGTCAGAGTTGGATGGGAAGATGGGTGGTATCTACTTTGACCCTCAAAGGTTACGATGGAGGTGTGTGTGTGTGTGTGTGTGTGTGTGTGTGTGTGTGTGGTGCTTCGTGCTGAGTTACAGTGGGTTGCTACTCTCTGAAGAGATAGAATCTGATCTGGGCCTCAGGTCATCTCCCACGGTCCTGCTTTGGTCCCTGGGAGTTCAAGGCTGTGCCTGGAGGTCTGAGTCCCCTGGAGTCTCCCTGACCTGGGCATGCAGGGGTCCTGGTTTGCCAAGGCACTCCTTCAAGTCCTGTGCCCACAGCCAAACCCTGGCAGGAGAGAACGTTAGAACTTTGGTTTAGGGCATATCTTTTCCAGGCTCCCAAGACCATGGTGCTTCACACCATAGCTCTTTACCCTGGCCACCTGGTCGTGGAGATGCCTGTGCCAATTACTGGGTCCCGCCTACTATACAGCAACAGCACTGACGGGTCAGCGGGCAGAGCTGGCTGCCCTCCGCTGGAGATTTCAGCTCAAGTCTTTGCCTGCCTCTAAATAGGTTTGGAGATGCCCCCCCCCCCCCCCGCCTTCCCCTTCTTCCACCAAAGAATGGGTACAGTGAGTAGCTCCCTCCATTAGTCTGAGAAAAATGAGGGGATACCTTAGCCCTAGGAGGGTACCCCAAACACTTCTGCCCTTCCAAAGAGAAAACTGGCCTTTTGTTTCTGCATTCTTTTGCCCCTCTGCTTCATGTGCTGGCCTGGAAAGGGTTAAAGCTTAGAAAGAGGGAGCCCACAACGGGGCCTCTCTCTGGACTGACCTGGCAGCTTTGAAAAGGGAGGCCCTTATTTGCTAGGGGAGGGGAGGAGGTAGTTAGAGACTCTGGGAGGGGGCTAGAAGCTAATTAAGGGGCTTTGAGGAGGTCCTTTATGGCCAGGAAGCCACCGCTTCTCCAACCAGCAGTGGGGACCATTGTGTGGGGCCTTTGTGGGCCCAGAACTGGAGACTCATTACTGAGATGGCTTTGGTGTTCTTGGGGCCCAAAGGAAAGGGGTTGGGGGTAGGGCAGGGAGAATGCGACCTGGGGGGCCCTAGGCTTCCTGGGAGGCAGACCGGTGGGGAAGGGGACTGGTGAGATTCCTCAGGTGTCCCCCCAGCTTACTGCTTTTGAGATTCCTGCCGCCTGACCCCCCTCAGCTCTGCTGTGGCCTATGGCTTTTCATTCCTATGTGATTGCCGTTCCGAACTCATGTAGGGCTAAAAGCCATGGGCTACAGTGAGGGGCCAGCTCCTTCTGCACAACTGCACTTCCCCACGGACCGGCCACCGAGAGGGGGGGGTGTGACTGGAAGCCACGCCTGGGGGAGGGGCCCCGCAAGGGATCTGGTATCCTGGGGCTAGGGCCGGGTGAGGAGGGGTTCCAGCTGCCTGACTTGGGGCAAGTCACTTCCACTCTCTGGACCTGGTCCCCAGTCTAAAATAAAAAGCCTGGGCAGCTGTTCCCAAAGAAATAAGAGGGAGGTGCAAAGGTTTGCTGAGGAGTTGCTTTCCTCCTTGCTAAGTTATTGAGCCCTGGCTCATGCCCAGAGATTTGGGGGCTGGAGGCAGGGGCCATGTGCCTCAGAGTCGTGGTCCCTTCCTCAGGATCTCCAGGATGCTTTCTGCTTTTCAGCCTTGCTCCTGTATTTCACCTTTTTCTGTGCCCAGCTTGGAATTCTCAGCCTTCCCGGTCAGCTGTAATGGGGTGAGAATGTTCCAGAATGGAGCTAGAAAGGGTCGGGTGCTGGTGGCTCACATCTGTAATCCTAGCTACTCAGGAGACTGAGATCTGAGGATCACAGTTCAAAGCCAGCCCTGGTAAGATAGGCTGCGAGACTCATCTCCAGTTAACCACAGAAAACCGAAACTTTGAGCTGTGGCTCAAATTGGCAGAGTACTAGCCTTGAGCAAAGGAGCTCAGGGAGAGTGCCCAGGCCCTGAGTTCAAGCCCCAAGACCAACAAAAACAAAGAAACTGGGAAGGCTGCAGCTCCCCTAGGGCAGCAGCAGGATGGACGGAACCTAGGGTCTCTAGCTCCTGGTCCATCCCTAGCTCCTGGTCCCTCGAGTTCCTTCTTACACTCCACCTTCCTGTCACAGCCTGCCTAGCCCCTTCCTTCTGTTTCCAAGCCTACTTTATTTCCATCCCTCTCCCTCCGCCCTCCTCCTCCCCAACCATCCTGGAGACTCCAGCAGATGGAAATGAAGCAGGCTGTGATGTTGGTGGAATCACCCCTGCTTCCTACACACACCCCCTACAGCCCCCGGGCTGTCTAAAACAGACCACTGAAGATGAGAGGACTATATTTGGTGCTGAGAATCTGAAGGCAAGTTACTTATAATGTCTTGGCGCCCCTAATTCCCTCCAATCGATATTTGCTGAGTGCTTCCTGTATACCACAGTTCTAACCTGTAGGAGCTCATCCATTCCCCCAAATAGCTGTATCTACTATTGGCCCATTTTGCTTATGGGAATCCGAGCCACCGGGAAGTTGGGAAACTGTTCCAAGCACATTTGGCTAGTAAGGGGCAGAGCTGGGGATTGAACCCAGATTCTCCACAGCCAGAACCCAGTGTTTTTACTGCCTCCTGCGGACGTAGGGAGAGCTAATACCACCTGAGTGGTGGGACTGATCCTAGAGTGCTGTGCACAGCCCAGGGGTGCTCCAGAAGTGTCTGGGGGTGCTGGTCCTCAAATTGGCTCCATGACCCGACTCCAATTACTCAGCCAATCACACTTTCCCAGCAAGAGCAGAGGGGAAAGAAAAAAAATCTAACAGGAGAAGCAAAGAGAAAACCCAAACCAGCTGGGGTTATACTTGGCTGGTCCAGGTTACAAGCACTCCCATCCCAGCTTGGATTCTCTAGAGATGGGTAGCACCTGCCCCCCCCCCCCCCCCCCCCCCCCCCCCCGTGAGGCTGCCGCAGCCGAATTGGTCTTACTCCCTGTGGTGCTCTGAGAATCTCCCGATTCCTGATTCCTTCTCTTGACTCCCGATCTCCCGCCTTGAAAAGTTAGATGGGAACAATGTCCCCTTCCTTCTAGCCCCCAGAGCCTTCCAGAGAATGAATTCCATTGTGTAGTTTACCCACTTCAAGACCCCAGCACTGAGGGGAGAGGGACAGGTGAACCATTTCGAAGATTCTACCTCTAGAAAGCTCCGGCCAAGCAAGGCACTAAATAGGAATTGCAGAGTCCATATTAGTGGGAGAGACTGTGAGCTGGGAAAGGGAAGGTGGGGGGGAAGGGGGGTAGGTGAGGTGAGTTTCCATGAACAAAAAGGCAGAGCAACTCACCTGAGGAGAGTCCCTGCTTTGCAGGGAGGGGCAGAGGAGAGGGTATTTGACGCACTCTGGGGTAACAAAGTTGGACCTCCTTTCCAGCCTTTGTCACCTCTGGGCAGGCTTGGAAAGATACACAATTGTATATGTCACATAATTGTTGAACTGCCCTGAATAGGCAAGCTGGCCTCATGCCCTCTCTCCCGAAGGACTCACAGATCCGAGGCCGGCCGACAGCTGAAAGGGAAAATATTCTGAGCAATCTAAGTTGCTACCGTCCTCAGACCCAGCATAAAGGCTCCCACGGGAGAGCGGGCCCATGTTTAACCACACAGAGATTCAGGCAGGTCTCTCTCTCTGGTAGTATCTACGATTTTTAGTGGAAATGGAGTTTGACTGCTAAGCTCTACTTTCTGAAGGCAAAGATGATGGCGGGGGTAAGGGGGAAATCTCTGTCTTCATTTTTAGAAAGGGATAGCACTGTTTGACCTCTTTTTTTGGGGGGGGTCCCTTCTAGCCTGAGCCAGTGCCTAAGTGCCCCCCCTCTTGCTGTCCTGATGACTCAGGGTACACCAGCTTCTGCTAAACCCTGAATGCAGGATACAAGGGCATTTCAAGACTTGCTACCCTGGGCGCCCCTCCCCCAGCTCTGATGGCACCCCAGTATCTCAGAACCACTGATAAACACTTAGCTGCCCTTTTAGTCTTGGGAGGTGGGGGGGGGCAGGCAAACAAAAGGCCAGTGTGGCTGGCCTTGGCCTGCTCTAGGGGTGGTGACCTCAGGGGTCTTGGCTCCAAGGGCTTGGCTACCAAATCCAGGCAATTCTGGCTCCCGCAGGCCAAGAAGGAGTTAACTTCCAAGGAGAACTCGGGCTTCTCCCAGACAGGAGCCTGGTGCCCAGCTAGGCTGCTGCCAACTCTGGGAAGAAGTCCTGGGATCTGTAGTTTGTGCCACCACCCACCCCTGGCCTGCCTGTTTATCAACACCGCCTGGTAGACTACAGTTCCCAGAAACCTGCAGAGGCCTGGCTTTGGGGGAAGGGGTGGGGTGTGAGGCTCGGAGATGGCAAGGGAGGGAGAGGGAGGGGGTGGGGAGAGAAAACCCAATTCGCCCCCTTCCTTTTTAATTCTTTCTCCTGGTGTGTCTGCTCCAGAGCCAGAGCTAATCCCCCAAATCCGGTCTCCTAAGCTGCAGCTGCTTCCTTTCTCGGAGATGAATGGCTCGGGGAGGGAAGGTGAATTCATATTTTAATTACTGAGGCGGGGTGCGAAGGGCGCTGGGGAGGGGGGCAGGGCTCTGCATTGTTCCAGAGGTTCTGGGGGCATCCTTCCCCACCGGGTCACTTCACTGCTGCCCTTTACCTGAGGTGGGGGTAGGGGGCGTCGGGGGGGGGGGGTCTTAAGGAAAGCTTGGCTTCTGTCTGAAGAGTTGGAGGGTGGGAGGGACATTACCTCTTGTTTGAACTCTTGGCTTATCCCAACAGTGCGGAGTATCTTTCTACCCTTCCCACCCCCACCCCGCCACCCACTTCGATGGAGGACTGCACCAAAATTGGAGAGATACCAGAGAGTTGGTGTCCGCAAGTCCCAGCCTTCTCGCCACACTAAGCGTAGCCTTCTTGGTTCTCCCACGTGTCCAAACTGGCCCCACTGCTCCCTTATAGCCCACAGTGCTAGACTCAGACTGTGGCAGAGAGATGTGGGGTGAGGGGCAAAGGAAGAGTGAGTTTATAGGCTAGGGAACCCCGTGGTGGTCGTGTGGGGGGAGATGCTAGTGGCTGGATATCTGGCTAGGCAGAGCATCTAGACCCCAGACCATCTTGGAGCTGAGTTCCGGGAAAGTCAGAAAGGAGGATGGGGAAGGAGCCAGGGCCAGCAGCTTGTAGTCTAGTGAGCCAGTCATGGGGCAGTGGGAGAATGGTCTGCACCTCCATCCTTGTAGTTCTTGGGGTAAAGGGGTGGTCTCTCTCTTCCTTAGTCCCTCCTGGATTCTGGGGTGGGGGCACAGGTGACTGGGGAGTCTTCCAGGGCTAGCAAAGTGTTAGGTTTTTAAAAAGAGGTGGCCGAGTAAGAACAGCACCAGCACGCACGTGGTATTCAGTTAAGGGGTCGGTTTATTCAGTAGACCTGCTGGGACCAGGCAAGGTTGGCACTCCACGTGGCTGGGAAAGGCCTGGGAAGGAGAGAGCTGGGAAAGAGAGGAAAGAGCTAGAAAAGAGCAGAGAGAGGGGTAAGAACAGTAGCACTCACGTGGTATTCGGGTAAGGGGTAGGTTTATCCAGTAGACCTGCTGGGACCATTGCAGTAGCAAAAACTGTACTTCTGAGAATGGCATAAAAATGAGGCTCTCTGGCTTTCCAGGGAGCGCAGGAGACATTTCAAAGGGGTTTCACGGCTCAGGTGTGATTCGTAGCACCCCATTAAATGAGTAGAGTCAGTCTGGTGAGTGAAGGAGAGCTGACCAGGCAGAAGCGGCGTCCCGACTTCCCCCAGAGCCCTCTAGAGAGAAATGGCCAAGCCCCCAAAACCAAGCGTCCTCGGCTTCAGAGGTGACCGGCCTTTCAGCTAAAGGCCGTAGGAGCTCTCTGGCGTGGCGCCACGTCTGGACAGAGACTGAGTAACAGAGAGCCGTAGAGTAGTTTCACTCACCAGAGTAGAGAAGTGGTGTGGACGTGAATGTGAAGGCAGCAATGGTATCGATGCGCTGATTCCGCCGCAGACAGACTGGTTCGCAAAAGGCCGTCAGAACTGTGGGTATTCCTCAGAGCAAAAAGGGAAGAACAAAAAGAGAAAAAAGAGGAAAAAAACAGAGAAATCCCAGCTATCCTGACTTTCAGCCTTTATCCGAGTCACGGCACCATTTATGTTAGGTTTTTAAAAAGAGGTTGCTGAGTAAGAACTGCAGCAGCACGCACGTGGTTTTCAGGTAAGGGGTAGGTTTATTCAGTGGACCTGCTGGGACCAGGCAAGGTTGGCACTCCACGTGGCTGGGAAAGACAAAGGGAAGAGCTAGAGTAGAGAGAGAGCTAGAAAAGAAGAGCCAGAGCTAGAAAAGAACAGAGCGAGAAAAAGAGAGAGTCTGGGCCTGGGCTAGGCCTTATGTAGGGTATGGGCGGAGAAAGGTGTGGCCACATCAAATTCAGATGTGACCTCAGCGGATGCAGATGTGACCTCTTCCAGGTGTCCCAGTTGCCTAGGTAACGCAGGTACTGGGTGGAGACTTTGCTGCGAGGAGGGTGGAGTCTGCTCACCATCCAGGAGCGAACCTTACACAAAGGAGAGGTCATTGGACCTGACTTCTCCAGGGAGCCTCCATCTGGTGCTGGGGCTGCTGCCATGGGTGAAGGTTAAAGGCTGGAAAGGGAAGGTGCAGGACTTCTGCCCGGCAGAGCAGATAGCAGTGTGGAGAGTACGAGCCCAGCAAAGAGGGCTCCCTCAGTGCCTGCTGGTCAGGGTCCCCAGCTGTCACTCATTTCAGGGGCGGGCCTAGCGATCTGCATGTGGCTGACAGCCTGGGCTGACTCCAGGGCATAGAGTTATGGCCCGCTCAAGCCCTGGTAGAGCAAGCAGCACCCCAGATCCATGCTGTGGGAGGAATAAGGAGTCAGGCCCTCGCTGTGTTATTCTATCTTTGGAAACAAGGACCTAGAAATCCCACTGGAGTAACCAGCTCTCTAGTTTTTCTTGGGAACCAACTTGTGACTCCCCACCCCCTACCCCAGTTCAGCTCCTGGGGGATTTCTCCTTTTTTTTTTTTTTTTTAATTTTTTTTGGGTCCGGTCGTGGGGCCTGAACTCTGGGCCTGGGCGCTGTCCCTCAGCTCTTCACCTCAAGGCTAGTGCTCTACCACTTGAGCCACAGCACCACTTCCGGCTTTTTTCTTTTTGCTTATGTGGTGCTGAGGAATGGAATCCAGGGCCTCAGGCATGCAAGGCAAGCGCTCTACCACTGAGCCACCTTCCCAGCCCGGGATTTCTCCTTCTTGTCTTTGTTTTTTTTCTTCTCTCAAGGCTAGTGCTCTACCACTTAAGCCACATCTCCACTTCTGGCTTTTTTTGGGGTCAGTGGTGGGGCTTGAACTCTAGGGCCTGGGAGCTGTCCCTGAGCTCTTCAGCTGGAAGCGAGCATTCTACCACTTTGAGTCATAGCACCACTTCCTGTTTGCTGGTGGTTCATTGGAGATGAGAGTCTCATGGACTTTCCTGCCCAGGCTGGCTTTGAACCACAATCCTCAGATCTCAGCCTCTTGAGTAGCTAGGATTACAGGCATGAGCCACTGGTGCCTGGAAACTTTTTGGTAGTTTATGGATGATAAGAATCTCACTGATTTTCCTGCCCAGGCTGACTAGGATTATTGGCCTGAGCTACTGTGCCCAGCAGACCTTTCTTTTAATATGTGGGTCCTGGGTCCTCTTAGCCCTACCTCTGCCTTACTGACAGGCTGAGCAAAACCCAGGATTCTCATCTTCCCCAAAGCACTCCAAGGGGAGGAGCATCACTGAAGGACGTAATTGCCCCTGGGGAAGGGAAGTGGGCTGAAGAGACCCTGAAGTGCCCCTAGATGTGGGATGGGGCTGTGAAGGTTAAAGACACTTGCCTGACTTGTTTTGGTCCTGAGTTCTTTCTCCAGTTAGCTTTGTTGACTGGAGAAAGAACTGTAGGCTCTCTCCCCCATGCATTTTTCTGCTGCTGATAGCTCCAGTGACCTCCTTCCTAGCTTTCTGGAAGTGAATATGTTGTAAGTACTGGTAACCAGGAGTTTACCCATTCTCCTTTCCTTTTCCTTTTATGGGATTCCCAGTGTCTTTCTAGTTCCTTAGGTTTGGAGTACGAAAGTTAAGCCTTAACTAACTTCCTGGTGCTTGGAAAGAAGGACATGAAGGCCCAGAGATGTCCCGCCACTGGCCTAGGGTGACACAGCATAGCAACGTCAGAGCCAAGAATAGAACCCAGGCTACCTAAGCCCCAGTTTGGATCCCCGTCTCTCTAGGTTTGTCATGGGAGGGATCCACAGATAGCTGTAGGAGATGGATCTAGAAATATAGTAGTTGTGTCTCGGCTGTGTCTATATTTATCCTGGAGGTTGCTCTCTGCTCACTATATATACTCCAGCAGAGTGGGTGTGTAAATGGTGTTGGAAAGCGGGTGGGTTATTAAATAGCAGCCTGCCTCTCTATCCATGCTGACTCAAGCTGGGCCTCCTGCCCACCCAGCTGGCCATTGGAAATGCATTGCACCTATTAATTACAGCTATTAGACGTATTACCGAGCGCTGAGGGAGAAATGGAGAGAGGAAGGGAGGAGGGAATCCTGACAGGACTGGCTCCACGTTGAGCTGTACGGTGTGCATGGAGAGGGCCTCTGCTCCACAGGAGAAACAAGGGACAAGGTTGACCAGACCCGGGAAATGTCCGCAATGCCACGTGGGCCACACCAGGTTCAGAGATGGAGCCACTTTACAGGTGTGTCTTGCATTTGAGGCACAGGACATGCATGCCATCTCTGCCCACCAGGGGAGGTGCTGTGGCCTTGTTTCAAACCTTCTGACCTCGCCCCCAGGCCTCCCTCTCTCCCCTCTGCCCTTCACTTCACGCACATATCTGTTCCCCATGCTTTTCCTACACAGAGAAACCATTTCACCAGGGTCAGGATGCAAGCCTGGCACCCCTTCCTGTTCCCAGATCCCATCTCTGAGCTAACCTACAAGTTCTTCTGCTTCCTCATCAGCAGGCTCAGAGCCAAGGAACGGAAACAGAAGGAACGTGCAGGTGCAAGGGCAGGGAAGCCTAGACGAGGCGGGTAAGGCGCTGCTCTGGCAGCCTGAGCCCATCTATCTGCAGTCAGATACCTGCAGGTGCTACAGCAGCCCTTGTCTGACTCCTGTGGAGTCAGAGGGCTGACCAGCTAGAGATGTGGGACAATGAGCCATGCCTGGACAAACTCAGCTTCAGCCCCTGCCTTAACATGACTTTTGTGCTAGAGATTAAATGACATCATCATCCGGTTCCGGTGGCTCACACCTGTCATCCTAGCTACTCAGGAAGCTGAGGCCTGAGGCTCATGGTTCAAAGCCAGCCTGGGTAGGAAAGTCTGTGGGACTCCTTATGTCCAGTTAGTCACCAAAAAAAAAAAAAAAAAAGCCAGAAGTGGCGCTGAGGCTCAGTTGGTAGAACACCAGCCCGAAGTTAAAAAGCCAAGTGAGAGGCCCTGGGTTCGTCTCAGTAAGAGTGCAAAAAAGAAAGGAAATGATGTGAACTCTTTTTATGCCTACTCCTAATCTCTGTTTTCAGCATAGGCGCTAAATAAAGTAGCCTGTTGGCCGAAGAACTCTCACGGTCTGTTCTCTGCATGTCGAGGCCCAGAATGTGGGTTAGTTACGTGGAGCAGCACAGGATGCACAAAGCAGTCGCATACCTTGGGGCTGTTAGGGAAGGAAGGATTTGGTGACTGCATTCCAGGTGTCTGGGCCGAGGCTGGGCTGGGTGGAGGACCCTTTAAGCACCACGTCCTCCTACATCTGGAACACTTGATTGAAGACCGCAAGGAGAAAGGGCAACACCCCACCCCCACCCCCATACACACACATACCCGCGTGCCGTAGCCACAGCTTATTTTGAATCAGCTTGCTTCCTGTTCCCCTGCCACAGGTGTGTTCAGGTGTGAGGTGAGGCCGAGGGCCAGGACAAAGCAGGCAGCAGCTGGGCTTGAGTTCAGCTTCCTCCAGATGAGGAAACAACGCAGGTTTCAAAGAGCCTGTTATTGGATGCTGCTGCTTCTCAGTGTGGCAGCTAGCGGGGCCTGGGCTGCCTCAGGAAGCGCAGAGGATTCTGGGAACATTTAACCCCAGCTTGCTTCTCTTCTGCCTTTCTCCCTCCCATCTTCCCTCCCTGCCTTTCCTTTGCAGATCTTCAGTGGTGAGCACCCCCCAGCCTGCCCCAGGGCATGCCCCAGTTCACTTTCGCCTGTTTCTGTGGCCTCCACGGCTTCTGCAAGATGAAGAGGAAGAAGGAAGAGATTCACAGAGAGCGGGAAACGGCCGTGTGAGCAGAACCAGGGGCGCCTTGTCAGGTCCCAGGGCTGAGCTTGTGCTGCTGACTGCTGCTGACGCTGGGCGCAGAAGCCATCTTCTCTTAGCTGGCTCCTGATTAATGGGAGGGCATCGGCCTCCTGGGCACCTGGCAGGCCTTCTCATGCCCACACTTATTAACTTCCTATCTTCCGGTCTCCCTGGAGAAAGGCCCCAGTCACACAAGGGGGAACCTCAGGACCGGCTGCATACCTTACAGAGGAGCCGAAGTTGCCCCTGCCCCAAGGGCTCTGACTCTTCTCTGGTAGCCCCTCCCACAGGGGCAAGTGGCCTTGGGGGAGAGATTTCTAGATGAGAAGAAACTGGCTATTCTGCCAGAGAGCCCCGGAACAGCCCTGTCCTGACCTGCATGGAGTCCCAGGCAGGGCCTCAGGACCCCAGCTCTTCCCAGCATCCTCTTGGGCCAGGCACCAAGGTAGAGGCCAGAGATGGGCAGTAAGAGGAGAGGAAAGGGATGGCTCTGCTCCGCCCAACACCACAGGGCAGCCTTTCCCCAGCCCTAGCCCTGGACAGGCCCCTCTCCCCGCTTCCATGATGTCTGGCTCATTAGCAGTACAAAGATCTGGGGAGGTCTGTCTCCAGGGCACTGACCCCCTCCAGGACTATCTACCAGGAGCTGGACTGTGGGAACCCTTTCCTGGACTAAACTGTGTGCCCACTTTTATTTTCCCACCTCACCCCTGCCTTCTCAGAAGCCATAAAGGGGATCTGTCTGCATGTGGTGCCTTCAGGGGAAACTTGGGGGTCGGGGGGAGCCTCTAGGACTGACCTTGACCTTTTTCTTCATCTCCTCAACCCATCAACCTTCCTCACTCTCGCCCCAGCCCATTTCTAGGGGGTAGAAATCAAAAGAAAGAAAGAAAAAACAAAGCAACCTTCCTTCTCCTCCCTCCCATTTTCTGCTCTCCTTCCTCCCTGCACTTTGTCATTGTGCCAGGACTTCTCTCTCAGGTGCTAGAAGGGCACAGGGACGGGCACCGGCAGCAGAAGTCTTCAGGCAGATTCTGTTGCTTCAGTGAGCCTGCCATGATCCTCCCAGGTACCGCTGTGCTCAGGAGTGAACTCCCACCTCCCCCCCCCCCCAGCACCTCAGGACAGAATAGCTTATCTGACTGTGGCCTGTTAGAGGAGGTCAGGGCTGCAGGACGGGAGGGGCTGAACCCCTCTTTCCAGGAATGCGTGCTTCTCCAGGCAAGTGGGGAGGGCAGAGGCCCCTTCTGTGGCTTGTCAGAACCTGGCCGCCTTTCCTGCCTGGCGCATGCCCACAGTCAGGCATTTCCTGGGCTTTGAGCAGATTTGGGGGATCAAGGTTGTCTCGGTGAGGCTCCACTAAGGCTTAAAAGTTCTGTCCTCCCTCTCCTTGGACACCCTCCCACCCCAGCCTCCAACAATCTGTTATTTCCTTTTATATCCAAAGAATTATACACAGAAGCCCTACTCTCAAGGAAACAGCAAGACTCAGCAATAAACACTCGTGGGGTCACAAGGGACAGAGGGAAACCTCCTGGTTCTCTGTCTTGGACAGCAAAGGCCTTGAGTGAGGCAGAGAGAAAGGGCAGAAAAACGTGGGGGTGGGGAGGTTCCCTAATACTGAAGCCCTCCCTTGGGAGCCCTTGTCCCTGGTGGTGGCCTGCGAGCCTGCAGTCCTCTGGAAGGGGAGGATGAAATTCTATCCCTGAGACTCAGAGGTGTTGGGTATTATGTCCCAACCACAGGGCCTCACCCCGAGGTAAGGTCAGGAGAGTAGAGAATGCGGGCCTGGGAAGGGGAGGAGTGGGGGGATGCTCTCACCCTGGGCGAGAGTCCGGGCAGCTGCAGGATTTGGCTGGGGTCCACTCAGAGCTGCCTCCCCCAAGATAGTGCCCTGGACTTGCCAAGGACACGGGATATCTCCCACCCTGCCATGGGAACGTGGGTGGGGTTCCAAGGTCAAGGCTGTCTAGATGCCCGCTGGTGCCCGCCCGTGGCTGTGCTTGGCCTCCAAGCTGGTGGCCTCCTCATCCAGGCCTCAGGCAGGGCCAGCGCTGTATTATCTTGTCCCTCTGTTTTCCTTCTCAGGGAGACAGACACTTGGCTTCTCCCGGCATCTTTGAAAGGATTCTGGAAACCTGTTTCCACCGCTGTGCCCTTGGGTGAGCACAGGACAGGTGTAATTTAAAAAAAAAAAAAAAAAAGCCAAAGCAGCCCGTATCCACACACGGCATGCAGTCAGACCTCTGACTTCTAACCCTCCCTCTGCCTTCCTGTTCCTTCCCGGATGAGCCTCGTTTCCACCTTGCTTGGAGCCACACTCCTTTCCAAAGATTCATTTGGATCGTTTTGCCCTTTCTAGTTCAACTTCCTAGGAAAGAGGCTATTCCACGTTCTTTTCCCAGCGACTCCATCGAAGTCGGGCTTCTGAGCTTTTGGGATGAGGCAGGGGGCACACAGCTTTTGTCCTGGCTAGTGGATCAGTACCAGATCTACCTTGAAGAAGGATGGAGGGCTGAGCATCCCTGAGCTGTAAAGGGGAAAGTCCTTCTTGGGCTTTGGGTTATTGAATGCAGGGTGAAGTATGGAGGCCGGTTGGGGTCCTGGGATGCGATTTGTCTGGGACCCCAGTGGAGGTCTTATCTCAGGTTAGACCCTTTCCACCAGAGTGCCAGTTTCCTTCTCCACTTCCAGGGGAGGGTTTTTTGAATGTAGCGTATGGACTCATAGAAATACATAGGGAGATTGTTGTTAAGTCCTCTGTAGAGTTCAGGTCTGTAGGTTTGAGGAGCTGAGCTTAGTGGGGCTCCAGGCTGCCGAAACAGGGGTTGCAGGTGTCTTGTGATCCAGCAGGGGGCACTCTACAGCTGGTAACAGGGGGCAGGGTGCTTCCCCAGCCACACCCAGGGGAGTCTGTCTAAGCATCTGGATTGGGACTCCAGATTGTGCCACATTCTTGCCCTCTTTTGGTCTCCCTTTCTCCTCTCCTTCACTACCTTCAGGTCAGGGCCCAGACTTATGTAACTCCTGGGTTTCCCTTCACGTGGTTGTCTATAAGCTAATGGAACCACTCCACCTTCGTTCTTTCCTTGCCTTCTGCAAGGGGAAGGGCCTCAGCCCAAGTCTGGCCTGTCTACAGACTGACTGAGGCTGTCCTCGTGGGATTGTCCTAGTGAGCGCCTTTGGGTGGACAGCGTCAGCCTCTCTGTGCTGTGCCTGACTCCTAGCTGAGGACAAATTGCTTCCTCCACTTGCTTTCTCGCTCCCTCCCTACCTCACTGGAAGGCACATGGTACAGGGGCCACATTGGGCCTGTTGTGTCCACATGCGGCTCTTAGAATGTTGAGAGGTAAACTGCTCACCAACTCCAAGATCAGCCTTCACCAGTGAAGAGAACCCATAGGCTGCCACCTTTGGTGGACCTGGAGAAACTGGTCTCGGGGGTCTCCTGCTCATTCTGAAGGTGGCTGCTGACCCCAGAGGTGATTGAATTGACCAGAACTTAAGAACCAAGAGCCGGAACTTGTTCCGAAGGAGTGAACACACCATTCCGCGGACTCACAAGCATGATCAAGAGACGCCAGGTGTCACCATCACCCTGTTCTTAGTTCACACGACTCTTCACATCCACGCTGCTGAGCAGTCTAGGATCAGGACACCTGGCTTGTCAGCACGAAGTCTTCCACCCTCAGGCTGTCCCTGGAGTGGTCAGTGCCCACTGTGCCAGTCCTGCCTGGGCCTCTTCTGTCAATTCCTGTGGGGGTCACAACCAGAGATCACAAAGAAGAAACAGAAACCTCATCTTTTTACAGGGAAGCCAGGTCAGACCACCCACCAGGAAGGGGTAGGTGGGCACTGTCCAGGACATCCCTGGGGGAAATCCTTATGCTGAGAAAGGAAGTCTAAAAGCCAGAGGCCTATGTTCTGGATGTCTAAGTTCTGGCAGAAGCCCCCAGGGTCTAGAGTTCCAAGGTTTTCTTAGTGGGCTGTTTGTCTATCTCCCTCCCCTCTTGGGAAGCCCTCCCACCTCCCTCCGTTCATTCTTGTGTTCCATCCAGCAAAAGGAAGGGGAGAGGGGGAGATAGCAGGACCCAGACAGATCCTCAGGACTCTCCCAGCCTCCGTCACCATGGTAACACTGCTATTTTTATCTCGTTGTTCATGATGCTCAAAGCTCTGACTTTCTCTATTCCAGAGAGGCCAGGCTGCCTTCTGCCCTCATCCCTTAACACAGCACCTCTCCCCAGAGGCCCGAGGAGGGAAAGGAATGATGGTGAAAGGGGAACACACAAAGTCCCCTCTCAATCAGAGGGATCTTTGGCAGGGGTTTGCCTCTATTCAAGCCTTTGGTTTGTTACCTGGCTTAAGTACCCAGTTCCATGTTTTCTGCTGCAGAGAAAACAAGGAAGAGCTACTGCTCAGGTTATTTTCCCAGCCACTCAGGACAGGCTGTTAGAACTTCGAGGGAATGCCATCTATGATTCAGAGAGATGTCCTGTTGGTATAAGCAATATGCAGGGGACTCAGTTTGGTTAATTAGCAGTCAGCTCTGCTTTAGAATCTAAACCAATACTTTTCTTTCTTTGACCCATCCACCAAAGAGCTAGGACAAATGGCTTAAAGTCTTTGTTTAGACTGCTGAAAACAAGACAGCATATATTCTCCAAGCTGAAAAGTACACACCCCTCCCCCTCTGAACAACCACATTCCCTCCAGGAGCTTTAGGTCTTTAAATATTTTCATGGTGTTAGGGAATCAGACTGAAAGCCATAGCTGGGCATCATGTTACACACCTGTAATCCCAGCTGTCAGAAGCAGGAGAACTTTCAATTAAGAGTACAACCTGAGCAAAATTTGCAGTGAAATCTTGTCTCAAAAATAAGAATAAGGCCGGGCGCTGGTGGCTCACGCCTGTAATCCTAGCTACTCAGGAGGCTGAGATCTGAGGATCGCGGTTCAAAACCAGCCCGGGCAGGAGAGACTGTGAGACTTCTATCTCCAATAAACCACCAGAAAACCGGAAGTGGCTCTGTAGCTCAAGTGGTAGAGCGCTCGCCTTGAGCTGAAGAGCTGAGGGACAGCGCCCAGGCCCAGAGTTCAAGCCCCATGACTGACAAAAAAAAAAAAAAATAAGAATGAGCAGGCTGCCAGTGGCTAACACGTGTAATCCTAGCTATTCAGGAGTCTGAGATGTGAGGATCTCAGTTTGAAGCCAGTTTGGGAGAGAAATTTCAAGAGACTCTTGTCTCCACTTAACCACCAAAAAAAAGTCAGAAATTGAGCTGTGGCTGAAGTGACAGAGCACAAGCCTGGAGCACAAAAACTCAGGGACAGCACCCAGGCCCTGAGTTCAAGCCCCAGGACCAGCACTCCTGCCCCCCCCCCCACACTAACAAAAATAAAAGGGCTGGTGGCTATAGTTCAAGAGGTAGCATACTTGCCTAGTATGCAGAGGTCTTGGGTTAGATCCCCAGCACTACAAATAAACAAACACAAACAAAAGCCTTTGCCAGATGCCAGTGGCAAGTAATCCTAGCTACTCAGGAGTCTGAGATCTGAAGATCATGTTTCAAAGCCAGACCAGGCAGAAAAGTCCTTAAGGCTTTTCTTTTTTTGTTGGTTGTGGGTCTTGAACTCTGGGCCTGGGCGCTGTCCCTGAGCTCTTCAGCTCAAGGCTAGCGCTCTACCACTTGAGCCACAGTGCCACTTCTGGTTTTCTGGTGGTTAATTGTAGATAAGAGTCACACAGACTTTCCTGCCCGGGCTGGCTTTGAACCGTGAACCTCAGATCTCAGCCTCCTGAGTAGCTAGGATTACAGGTGTGAGCCACTGGTGTCCGGTTGTCCTTGAGGCTCTTATCTCCTATTAAAAACTAGAAAGTAGAGCTTTCTAGCTCTATTAGAAGTAGAACTGTGGCTCAAATGGTAGATGGTCAGTGTTGAACAAAAGGAATGTGCCCAGGTTCAGTACACACACGCACACACACACACACACACACACACACCAAAGCCTTGAACATGCTCAGCAAGTGCTGTATCAAAAGTTACTCTCCCTCCTTGGATCTTCTGATCTTGATGACACTCATGAAAACAGGGCTTAATGGAAAGATTTCTTCAAAGCTTTCCTCCTCTGTCTCTTCCCTGGCCCAGCCTTTGGTCCTCTTCCTCCATCCCCTGCCTCCACTCCCTTCCTCCACTGCAGTGGCAGAGGACCCTTGAGAGTCAATGGTGCTCATGTTCTCCACCTATATCTATGTAGGTCAATGAGATTTGAACCTTGCACACAGGATGGCTGGGTTGTGGGGTGCATTATTTGCACATTCTCAAGACCAAGACCATGAATAGAGACACATCTAGAGCTTCTTATTTTTATTATCATACATTAATGTGGGAGAGCCATTATGATATTTCTACACATGTATACAATCAATGTATCCCCATCAACCTTGTCCCCAACCACTCTCCCTTGATACCCTCCCCTATGCCCAGATCTTAACCCAGTAGAATAGCGATCTCCATCTTGATTGCCCCTGTACTGAGGTTTTACCTCTGTGGAATTAAGTCCTGGATGGTAGGTTTTCATTTTATAAACCTCTAATTGGATTCATTTTAGCTCAAGTTGCATGGTTTCCTGAATCGGGGCACCTGGAGTAAGCACTTTTCTGGTGGCCAGAAAAGCATGCCGACAAGCGCTGCTCTGTTAATTGCTGTAATAAACAGACTTTATTATATCCCTTCGCAGTCAGTGAATTATGTTGTCAGGGCGGATGGGGCCTCCGTGTTGATTTCGCACTGTAATACACTGCAGCAGAAGCCAAACATTGGTCTCCACCAATCTGCTGAAAGAGGAGGATGGAGATTTGGAGGAGGGCTTGGGAGTGTGGATATAAAGCGAGAATTTGGAGACACCCAAGCCCCAAAGAGACCCTGAAGTTGTGCACATCAAGTAAGAGAAGCCAGCCCTCCATCTCCTAGCATCTCAGAAGTCTTAAGCTAAGTCTGGCTGGAACAGGAGTAGGAAAGGTGGCTTAGGATAAGTTATGGTAACAGGCAGAATAAAGACCTGTACATGGGCCTGTCAGAATGATTGACAGGACACATGGGAATTTTCAGCCTTGCAAGAATGCTATAAGATGGCATAACACTATGAACAAGGGTTATTATATTATACAGTATATGAATTATAAATCAATAAAACTGTTTAAGAAAGAATTCCTCTATCATAACCCCACTTGCATGAGGGGCGGGAGACAGATTCTCCAAGAGGGGACAGAGCCATCATCCATTGCCCTAACGCCAGTCACCTGTGAAGAAAGAGTGCTTTGGGCAGTGTAGTTTAGAGCCTTGGGTTGGCTACCTCTCCTCCAGACTTGGCCACCTCGATGCTTGCTGATACAAAGCCCTCAGGAAGTTGGTTGAATAGTCTGGGATAGATATGAGTCCCAAGTCTTCAGTTCAGGAGTCCAACTGGAGTGCATTTTCCAACCTCCTACTGTCTGCACCCCAGCCCTCACCCCCAGGTGTGAAACCACGTGTGCTGTGTGCGTTTGGATCTATTTGATTGAGGCCTGCTGCTGTACAGGGCCCCGTGGGAGCTGCTGCAGGAGAAACAAGAGAAACACAGGGAAGTCAGCTGTTGCCAGAGGCCTAAGGAGCTCACCGTGTAACAAAAGACAGTGTGACAGGTTCAAAGAGTACAAGATGACTTGGGTAGAATATAAGCAAAGGGCTTTGGGAGTACCAGGGGCCTAAGAGGACTCGGTGGTTTACAGAGTGGGCATGGGTCAGGGGAGACAGAATTTAAGCTCATTTTGAAGGACAGAGAGAAAAGGAAAGGCTAATAGAAGGATGCTTTTCTCTCCCCTTTACCAACATCTACAGACTGCCAATGGCCATGCAGATGATAGCAATGGCCATGCTAGCAACTGCTGTAAGGAGCCTTCTCTGGGGGTCACAGGTGGACCTTATTGCTCCCAATTTCCCCTTCTTTCTAGGAACCTCTTCCTGACATCTCATTAGCACTCTGACTTCAGGCTTTGATCTTCTGAGCAGCATCAAGGCATTTGTCCCCAGAATCTACTATTACGGTGGAATGAGTTTTGTTTTGTTTTTCTTTCGTACCACTACTGGGGCTTGAACCGAGGGCTTGAGTGCTACCCCGCCCCCCACTCTTTTCTCTCAAGGCTGGCATTCTACACACCACATGAGCCACAGTTCTACTTTTGGTTTTTTGCTGGTGAATTGGAGATTAGAGTCTCACAGACTTTTCTTTTTTTGGGGGGAGGGTCCGGTCGTGGGGCCTGAACTCTGGCCTGGGCGCTGTCCCTCAACTCTTCAGAGCCACAGTGCCACTTCCGGCTTTTTTCTTTTTGCTTATGTGGTGCTGAGGAATGGAACCCAGGGCCTCAGGCATGCAAGGCAAGCGCTCTACCACTGAGCCACCTTCCCAGCCCTCTCACAGACTTTTCTATCTAGGTTGGCTTTGAATCTTGATCCTCAGATCTCAGCCTCCTTAGTAACTAGAATTACAGTCATGAGCCACCAGCACCCAGCAGGATCATGCTGTATTAGGAAAAGAAGCCCTCCCCCCCGCCCCCTCCAGCCTCAGCAGGTACCTGGCCGAGGGACCCCACCTGGTAGGGGAAGAGGTCTCAGAATAGGATAGCTGGAGCTCTCCAAGAATTTCTCTTACCTCATGGCTGCCGGAGGTGTCTGCACATAGTTGTTTTCTCTCCAATCCACCCTCCTCCCTTTCCCTTCCTCTTCTTTTTCTCTAACTCATCTCCACCCCCCACTCCAACCTTTTTCCACAGAGACAGATAGGAATCCTGGAAAACATCATGTCCCCTCATTTCCATGATGCTGTTTAAGAAGAAGAAGAAGAGAGGAGAAGCTGGCAGACCTAAAGTGCTGTGCTGTAGTCTTGGCTCTCAGCCAGGTAAGAATTACAAATGGCAAGTTGTGCATTTTGCATACCTCATGTATTCTTCAGCGTGGATCTACGGTGCTTGGTACAGAGTAAACACTGGAAGCACAGATCAAATTGAAGACCAAGTATGGGAAGAAGGTGTGAGCACTGGGGGCTCACACCCATAATCCTAGCTACTCAGGAGGCTGAGATCTGAGCATCAACGTTTGAAGCCAGACCAGGGAGGAACGTCTATGCGACTCTTATTTCCAATTAACCACCAGAAAACTGGTAAAGGTGCTGTGACTCAAAGCGGTAGAGCACTAGCCTTGAGCAAAACCCTTACTTCAAGCCCCACAAGAGAGAGAGAAAGACAGAGATCAGAGTTCATTAAACTAACCCGTGTCTTAGGCAATTTCTCCTTTGTCAGGATATAGACGAGATCTACTGATGAAATGTATTTGCCTCCAAACTCAAGATGGTTGGGGTGGTGAAAGCGGGCTGGGGTTCTCCCAGCTAAGTGCTCAGGACATCTCCGTCTGCTGCATTTTGGGGAGCATCCTGCAGGCGGAGCTCTCCCATCGTCTCAGCCTAGTCGGGGCTGGGGTAGGCAGTGAGGGGTGAGGGAAGTGTAAAGGAAAAGCAGCCCCACGCGTCACTCACATATTTACATCGCAACTGTCAAAATAGTTATTTTTAAGTCGCGTTCCGTCTGCTGTGGGTTTCGAGCTGAGTGGCGCGGGGGCGGGGGCGCCCTGCTGTGTGTGTGTGGGGGGAGGTTGGCAGTGAGGCGAAACACGCATGCGCCAGGAGGGCCTACCTACGCTGGTGGGCAGCCCAGGGCCCAGTGGGGTGTGCCTGGGGCTGTGTGGGCACGGGTGGGCTGGGAAGACAATCTCTTCCTTTGGCCACTTGGTACCTGGCGCTAGGGGCTGCAGAAACTCCATTCCTGCTTCTGCAAGGCAATATGTAGGGTGTTCCTGTCTCAAGGGAACTGTATTCCACGCTAGAACAAAAGAGACTGCCTGTTCTTTCCTCTTCTCCTCTCGTCCACCTGCCCCTCCGCTCTGATGTCTGTCTCTCTGGAAAGTCTTTTCCAAGCACACCTTCATACTTCCTGGCTAGAGCATGGGTGAACCTACTCTGTCCTTTTTTTCTTCTTCCTTTCTTCTTGTGCTGCTACTGGGGCTTAAACTCGGGGCCTCTGAGGACGGTTCTTTAGCTCCCCCCTCTCCCCTCGAGGATGGTACTCTATCACTTGAACCACACCTTCACTTCAGGCTTTTTGGTGGTTAATTGGGAATGCGTCTTATGGACTTTACTGCTCAGGGTGGCTCAGATTCAGCTTGCTGAATAGCTAGGGTTACAGGTGTGAGCCACTAGCATGGGGTTCATTCTTGTCTTAAAAGCAGAACTTCACAGGATTCCAGATCCAGGTCTGATTTTGAGGTTTTGAGGGGTAGGCTCCCTCCACAGCCGTCTGGACCATCAGCCCTTCCTAGGAGATCAGAACCTGGATAATTCTCCAGGAGCTGGTATACCTTATGTTTGGTCTAAAGCTAAGGATCTGTGGGTGGGCTAGCACCCACTGGACTCCCTCCTCCCCCCAAAGTCAAGGGTGGTAAGAATTCATTTTTCTGCAAGTTTGACACTCCGGATGCTTGCTTCTTTCTTGTCCTCTCCCTCGCTCGCTCGCTCAGGGGCAATGGGATTTGAGACAGACGCTGGCTGGCCCTGCTGCCATCAATATGTGTCCCAGGCCTGTCCAATGTCTGCTCTGTAATGAGTAGTGTTTCGGAATGTCACCTCTGTTAATGGGGAAGCGGCACCTGTGCCCAGCCGGAACCGCCTCTCTGTCTTCATTAGGCAGTCCGCAGCCTCGCTGCCGGCTGCCCTCGCTGGGTGACAGATGATGGGGACAAAGAGCGGGGAGCAGCAGCCTCCTGCTGTCCAGGATTCATTCCCAGACAATGACCCCAAATGCCTGTCCTCCCCCTCCCCCAACACACACCAAAATAGACAGCCGAGAAAAATGCCCTTCTAGGGCAAGGTGCAGCAAGGACAGATAATAGCTAAAAAAGCAGGCTGAGGAGACTAGAAGAATCATTTCTGGAGACAGGCACTTGTCTTACCCACTCTCGTCTGTTTAGATTGCATTTGGGAAATCTCTTCCTCCTCCTCCTCCTCTTCTTCCCAGCTATCTCCACAGGCCACCTTATTATGTCTCTTCTAATATATCTATTCATGCAAAAATCCCCGGATGAGGATAGAAAGGTTGATCCCATTCCAGGCTGCTTCCTGGCCCAGGTGTGGTGCGTATTGTTCCCAACAAACTCCCGTTCCTTCTGTTCCTTCCCGAGACAGTGGTGCATTGATTTGGACAGAGCTACAAAACTGTGGGCTGTAACATGGTTTTAGGGAACCCCTTCTATCCTGGTAAGATTAGTCCCTGAAAAAGCACTACCAAATCCCTCTGGCTGGGCTCAGTGTGTCCTCCCTTCCCACACGGGCCCTGTGGCATCACCACAACATTGTATTGGACTCCCCATTGCCCCCCCCCCAAATGACTCAGAAGTGTCTTGCTGAAGGCTCTGGGTGACCAGAGGTGGAGGTGGGTAGTGCCAGCCATGGAGGGCTAGGGGTGGTGGCGATCACTTGGAATGGCCTAAAGCAAGTGTCTGATGGGAAGCTGCTGGAGCAGTTGGTTTCCTGACTGGGGTTGGGGGGTAGACCTGGTGTCCCTTTCCACACTCTCAAGGCTGTGGGGGGCTCAGCTGGGAATCTAGTCTCTTCCCTCTGACCTTCCTTCCTCTATTCACTAAGGCATTGAAGCCACACATCAGAGTCATCCTTATCAGCCCCCACTCTGTATCCTACCTTTGACCTGTTACCAAATTCTGTTTGCTCTCCCTCCCAAATTTCCCTCATGCCCACCCTGTCTCCACGGGGACTACCTTAGTCCAAGTTTATACCCATTTTCGCCTGGCCTTTTGCCATCAAAGGAGCTTTGCCATCCAGTCCCTGCCAGTCTTTCAGCTTTGCCCATTGATGGTCACCAAGTTACCTCCCATGCTCAGAAAATATCCAACCTTGTACCTGCTCCTCCTATTTTACACTACTTTACACTTCCCACTGAGGCTGGGATGATAGGCATCAGGCCCAGCTGCTTCTGTTGAGATAGGCTTCTGAGAACTTTTTGTTGTTGGTGGTGGTCATGGGGCTTGAACTCAGGGCCTGTCCCTCAGCTTCTCTGCTCAAGGATAGTGCTCTGCCACACTGAGCCACCGTTCTACTTCTGGTTTTCTGACGGTTAGAGATAAGACTCTCATGGACTTTCTTGCCTGGGCTAGTTTCGAACTCTGATCCTCAGATCTCAGCCTCCAGAAATGTTAGGATGATGGGTACCTCTCCTGGTTTTAAGGACAGGAGTGGAAATCCTACTATTTTATTTATCCTCCTGTTCTGTTGAGTCTCCTGTTAAAAGGTGTTCTATCTTCTACTGCTGGACAGCATTGTGCTCTTGCTGTAGGTAAGCCCACTCTTCAAGAATGTTTTCTCCCTCAATATCCTTTGAGCAGAAGCAGGTCCCTGGCTGATCTTTATGAGGAGGAGCTACTTTGAGTTCTCCTGGGATCCCAGTAGGCACTAAATGAGGAGGAGAATGGTGTCCCCTCCCCACGGAGCGGCCTAACACGGGACTCCAGTGCATGGTGTAGTAATAGGGCCTCACACACAGCTCACACTTTGAACTTTTCAGGAACGCTTGCCATGAACAGGATCATGAACACCTGCAGTGCTTTAGCCCAGGCCTTACCTGTTAGTACTAGTCCATCTGCCAGGTGAGAAAGCCTGGGCTTTCTCTGTGGTACAGAGGATGCAGATGAGGCCAGGCTCTGAGTTCTGGGTGTGAGATGCTGGTAGGTCAGAACCCCCCTGAATTCCCTCTTTACTGCTGAACATGTCATAGGACTTCCCAGTCTCCCCCTCTGCCCTCTGGGGTCTGTCCTGCCTGGCATGCCTGTAATCCTGACACAGGCTCCCACTGCAGGCACCTTCTCCAGAGGCAGAGCAGCCCCAGAATAATGGAAGAACCCTAAGAGCAAAAGGGACTTGGGGCTCACACCTTGCTGGAAGTGCAGAGCATTCTGCAAGTGGATTCACTGGTATCCATCCATTTATTTTGTCTGTCTGTCTGTCTATCTATCTATCATCTAGTGTCAATCCTGATGCTTAAACTCAGAGCCTGGGCACTGTCAATAAGCTTTCTTTTGTTCAAGGCTAGCACTCTACCACTCAAGCCACAGCTTCCCTTCTGGTATGCGCGCGCATGCATGCGTGTGTGTGTGTGTGTGTGTGTGTGTGTGTGTGTGTGTGTGTGTGTGATTAATTGGAGATGAGTCTTACAGATTTTGCTGCCCAGGCTTTGAACCATGATCCTCAGATCTCAGCCTCCTGAGTTAGCTAGGATTACAGGCCTGAGCAACCCACTCCTTCAGCCTTTATTCTTCATCTGTATTCCTATAATCCCTTTGAGGTCAAGAAGTACAATGCAAGGCCAGGTGACTTGCTTGTCCTCATGAGAAGACAGGGAGGGAGAACCATTTTGGTTTTAAGTAGCAGCTTGAAAAGCAAGGTCTATAGGCAGCCTTTTCTTTACTTTGATGTAGCAATGGAAGCTTTATTTTTTTCTTTTGTGCAGTCTATGCAGGAGGCCAGTGTGTAAGGCAGATAATGGACTGTCGTGGGTGTCCTGGACTTGGGGGGCTCTGGGCCTCTCAGCACTTCACGACAGCTGTATACATTGGTACAGAGACGGTGGCTAGTGCATCCCCATTTGACAATTGCTAGAGAAGATCAACTCTTACTTCACATTATTTACTAATTTAGCTTACTGCAACAAGAAATTATGCACATGGTTTATGAGAAGCATATTTGCTGTTGTGTTTGTAAAATGGCAATTAGGCAATGTTTCGTACAGAATTATTGGACTTTTTCTTTCTCATCATTAACCTTATTTGTGTCTGTTTTTTTGGAGGGAGGATGCTGCCAGAGCACTCTCTATACCAGATAAAACCACCCGCGCATGCCCCCAGCACAGAGGCTCCCAGAGCCAAGAAACTGCCTTCATTCCTCTTCGCATGCCCCCAGCACAGAGGCTCCCAGAGCCGAGAAACTGCCTTCATTCCTCTTCGCATGCCCCCAGCACAGAGGCTCCCAGAGCGGAGAAACTGCCTTCATTCCTCTTTTTTATTTTTTCCTGTGCCTGGGACTTGAACTCAAGGCCTGGGTGTTGTCCCTGAGCTTTTTTGCTCAAGACTGGTGCTCTACCACTTGAGCCACAGCTCTACTTATGGATTATTACTGGTTAATTGGAGATAAGAGTCTCGTGAGTCAAGTGCTAGTGGCTCATGCCTGTAATCCTACCTACTCAGCAGGCTGAGATTTGAGGATTATAGTTCAAAGCCAGCCCAGGCAGGAAAGCCCATGAGACTCTTTTTTTTTTTTTTTTTTTTGGGTCGGGTTGTGGGGCCTGAACTCTGGGCCTGGGCGCTGTCCCTCAGCTCTTCAGCTCAAGGCTAGCGCTCTACCACTTGAGCCACAGTGCCACTTCTGGCTTTTTTCTTTTTGCTTATGTGGTGCTGAGGAATCGAACCCAGGGCCTCAGGCATGCAAGGCAAATGCTCTACCACTGAGCCACCTTCCCAGCCCGCCCATGAGACTCTTATCACCAGTTAACCACCAGAAAATTGGAAGTGGCGCTGTGATTCAAGTGGTAGAGCACTCACTTTGAGCTGCAGATCTGAGGGACAGCACCCAGGCCCAGAGTTCAAGCCCCACAACTGACAAAAACAAAAAACAAAAACTTTCCGGGCTTTCCTGCCTGGGCTGGCTTTGAACCATGGTCCTCAAATCTCAGCTTCCTGAGTATTTAGGATTACAGGCCTGAGCCACCAGTGCCAAGCCTTTATTCTCCTTTTTATCTTCAGCTGTAGCTCGAAGTGCTCAGTGCTTGGTAGGAGCTCGTCGCTTAGTAGTTGCTTGAGGATTGAACCCCTAGGAGCTAGAGTCCCTAATTACAGAGCAGGAGTCAGTGAACCAGACCCAGCTTCTCCCCTGGGTTGATCCAAGGCCTGTGCAGCATGGGCCTCCCTTCCCCCCAACCCCTAGCTTCCCTTCCTGCTCTCCTTTCTCTGCCCAGCTGGCAGGAGCTCAGAGAATTTTAGTTAATTTTAATATTAGCCTAAGAAAGATTAATTAGGAAGGCAAATTTGGCCTAAAAGGTGTAATTAATTCCAAAGCCAAATAGAAGAGAGTTATGGATTATCTGTGTCGTTCCTGCCTTCAAGTGGTGTGGATAATCAAGGGCTGAGTAGACAACTGCAGACTAATTTTTGAAGTGTCGGTGCCGTGTAGACCAAACTCCATATGGTTTCTTATGTAAGCAGGCTCCAGGCTGCGACTAAGGCTGGGAACTGACTGGGAAGGTGCTCTGCAAGCCGAGCGAAGAGACACCGGTCAGGCAGCCGCAAGCTTTCATGAATCATGCATCTGTCCCTGGGCCTCCTCCAAACTGAATCATCTCTTTCCTAGACTGCTATGATACCTTCTACCCTGCCCCCAGCAGACTCTCCGCTCATCATCCAGCTACCTTTAGTCATGGCTCCTGGCCCACTTAGAACTTCAGTATGCCTGAAGGTGAAAGCTTCACAAATTGGCCCCAACCCATCCAGCTGGATTCCTTTTCCTTCTTGTTTTGTTTCTGAGATAAGGTCCTATTTATGGAGCCTCAGCTGGCTCAGAATTCCTGATCGCTTTGCCTCTGCCTCTCAAGTGCTGGGATTACAGGTGCGTGCCCCTAGGCCCAGCTCTCCTGACTGCATTCCTCCTGGCTTCCCACACTCCTAGACCATGATGTAGCTGATTTTGACAGGATGCACTATTGCTCACCCTGAAAGTTTCAGCCTGATTCACCCTTAGGCACTCCCAGTGATGGCTTCCCTGTTGACATGTAATCTTACTTTCTTTTCCTGGTTTGTTTCCTTTTCTCTTAAGGAAGACAGATCCTTCTAAGACAGCATCTCCCATGGAAGATGGTTAATAATTATGTGGTGTGTGTAGGGGTGTGTGTGTGTGTGCATGATGATACTGTGGTTTGAACTCAGGGCTTTTTCACTCAAGGCTGGTATTCTTCTACTTGAGCTCCACTTCCTGCTTATTGGGGGGTAGGGGTGGGGTGAGAGGTTTGTTTGGTGGTTAATTGGAGGTAAGAGTCTTATAGACTTTCCTGCCCTAGTTGGAAATCCTGTGATCCTCAGATCTCAGCCTCCTGAGTAGCATGCATTACCAGCATGAGCCACCCAGGGCCTGACTAGCATTTGCTGAAATTGGTCAAGGAATGATTTCAACAATGATAGCCATGAGTTTAGGTCACTGAAAGCCACACATGTCCCCTCCTCCCCGTCAGGATAAATTCAGCTAGAAATATGTGGGGAAATGGCTGTGTCCCCACTTCTGTTTGCCTGGTAGTGAGGCTCAGAGGCAGGTGGCTCCAGGAAGAAAGTTCTCGAGATGGTGACTGATGTAAACTGGAGATTGACAGCTGCTGATTGGTGCTTTGGTGGGTTCTCCCCTTTGCAAATGGTTATTGGCCATTGAAACTGCAAATCTACTATCTGCTCCCCTACGTAAATTGCATTTACATTTAAATTGTGTATTCTTCCCAAGGATGGGGTTAGTAAATAACTGGCAGATTAGAGCTGAGGAGAGGAAATTGTGCCCCGCATCAAACCTGAGACTGAAGTGACATCTGGCTTTTACTAGTTCCATTATTTCAGTTTAATAACAGCATGTGGCATTAAGGAAAGAGAAATCGGATCTCCATTTTAATGAACGGAGGAAGCTCTCAGGATTTAGATACCTTATCATGCTGAATACCTAGTGGATTGGCAATTAAAACTTGCTTCCCTCAAGAAAGGGAATCAAATGTCTCTGCAGCTACAGCGAGAGGAGAATAAAAAACAAACACCACCACCCTCCTCTCCCCAGCCCTCCCCCTCCCCCAGAAAAACCCCAAAACCAAGCCACTGTCCAGGACTATGCAGATGGAAATGCTGCAAACATCAGAGCCAAATATTCCAAGATTCTTCTTCATAGGAATCTTGGAATATTCATAGGAATTCTTCCATGGAAATATTGCTGGCACTGGGGTTGTGGATAGGGTTATGCATGCAGTGATTGATTCTTTAAGAGAAAGTCTTCAGCCAGAGTGATTGATTGAATAGTTGGCACAGAATCAGTGGCTCAGCCCATGAAGGTTAGGCGAGACCTCTGTTTTCATCCCATCCCAACCAAGCTGGGTTTAAACCCAGTTTGAGCAATTCCCTTCTCGTAGTGGCAGCAGCTGCCGCCGCTGCCCCCTCCCTGTGTAAAATGGAAGCGGTTCCACCTGCTGGCAGCCTTTTTGTTGAAAGCAATTGGGGAAAATGTAAACAAAATGCTTGTGCATCCTAATATACCCAAGCCTATCATTTATTTGCTTTGATGGAAACAAATGTGTCAATTTTCAAAGTCTTTGTTTGGTGAATCCAGTGTTTGGATGTTGCTAAATGTTTGCATGGCATGTTTGTTTGGAAACTGATGATCTATTCAGAAACTTTGGAGCACAGCCTGGGAGCACTCCCTGAACCTTCCTAGCCATCTCCCACAGCTCCTACAAATGCTTAGCTCTCTTCCATGATCTGGAGGGGGCTGATGGCACAGTGCCCCCATGGGCACATGTACATGAGAGATAGAGCCTCTTGAGGAACACACAGAAACTTCTTGAAGATTGGACTCTTAATCAAAATGTATTTTCCAAAACTCACAGTACTTACTGCTGAATACAAGGATTTTGTAAACTGTAACTGAATGAATCTTCATCTCAGCCCCAGAGAGGGGTCTCCATTGCAGATAAAAGGCACAATGGGGTCAGTAGCTTATCCTTATAGCCCTACCTGGTAAGTCAGAGCTGGGGGATCTGACTCTAAGCTGAAGTACTCCACTGTCTCAGATGCAATCCTCAGATTCCCCTTTCCCTGGTGTTTAATCAAAGCATTGTGTGTTTTCTCACAGTTACATTTTGTCTTGCATAATTGTTTTTAAAATTGCAACCGTATTTCTTAAGAGACTCCAGCTAGTAGTTAGACAGGTCTCTCCTTAAACAAAATAAAGCAAAAAGCCTGGTGCTGTGGTACATGAGGAGAAACAAGAGGCCGTGTTTTGCTGTGTGGTTGACAGCAAACATCTGTGTCTTTAGAGGAGCATCCAGAGGATGGAATGGGCTGGGACACGAAAGTATTTTCAAAAGGCCAAAGCTGGGTCTGGGAATGTGGCTTAGTGGTAGAGTACTTGCCTGCGTGCATAAAGCCCTGGGTTTGATTCCTCAGTACCACATGAACAGAAAGAGCTGGAAGTGGTGCTGTGGCTCAAGTGGTAGAGTGCTAGCTTTGAGCAAAAGAAGTTCAGGGACAGTGCCCAGGTCCTGAGTTCAAGCCCCAGGACAGGCAAGAAAGCAAGAAGGCAAGAAAGAAAGGAGAGAGGAAAAAAATAAAAAAGAGGCCAAAGCTGAATAGCACCCAGGCCCCAAGTTTAAGCTATGACCGACAAAAGCTATAACTTCTGCAACTTTTGACCTGCCCTTAAACCTGATTCTAATTTTGTGTGTGTGTGTGTGTGTGTGTGTGTGTGTGTTGGTAATGGGGCTCAAGTTCTGGATGTTGTCCCTTAGCTTTTGCACTCAAGGCTAGTGTTCTACCACTTGAGCCACCGCTCTACTTTTGGCTTTTTACTGCTTAATTGGAAATCGTTTCACGGACTTTCCTGCTGAAGCTGGCTTTGAACTATGATCCTCAGATTTCAGCCTCCTGAGTAACTAGAATTAGAGGTATGAGCCACTGGTGCTCAGCTTCTGGGTCTAGTTTTCTTAAGTAAGAAAGCCTTAACTAACAGACGTTTCTTCCAGCTTCCTATTCTCCCTAGAGTAAATGGCCTCCCTATCCATCCATGACTGTAGGTCTTTTAATGGTGGTCTAGACACCAGCACTCATTTGATTTCTCTTTTTTTCTCTTCCCACTTTCCGGGCACCATTCAGCTGGGTTGCAGTTCCTTGCTTCCTGTGTATAGTGGTAGCTTCTCTCCTCTCTTGACATTTCATCATGGCTGTCTGCCTACCAAGCCGACCGGTGTCTCTTTCTGCTTGAACTTAGGTTAAATTAATCATCTGATTTCTACATCAGTCTGTTGCTATGAGGGTTACTGATGTCATACTGTCAGTATTATGATTACCATAATATCTAACAGGCAGAGAGGGATTGGTTGCTAGAGGAAACCTTAGGATGAAACTGTCCCAGCTTTAGTAACCAGCCTGATTGCACAGACTTTAGACACCATGTGAAAGGGGTAAGTGGATTAATCGTGCAGTTGGATTCCTTTGAGTGATTTTTTCTTCCATATGTGTGTTCCGTCTAGGCAATTGTCCAGTGCCACTTGAGATTGATGAGGGCTCTCTGGAAGGTTATTCCGGGGAAATGGGGAGAACAAGAGAGCTGTTCTTAAGAACAAATGTCACCGGATCTGCCTAAGCCACTGCACAAAAAAATCTGAGGTGCTAAGCTTCAATGCCCCACTCTGGTGTTGGCTGCTTCCTAGTGGTTTAAAAGTGGTTACAGGCTCTGTATAGTAGCTTTACAATTTAAAAAAAAAAAAAAAAAAAAAGTGGTTACAGGGCTGGGAAGGTGGCTCAGTGGTAGAGTGCTTGCCTTGCATGCATGAGGCCCTGGGTTCGATTCCTTAGTACTACATAAACAGAAAAAGCCGGAAGTGGCGCTGTGGCTCAAGTGGTAGAGCACTAGCCTTGAGCTGAAGAGATGAAGGACAGAGACCAGGTCCAGAGTTCAGACCCCATGATGGAAAAAAAAAAAAAAAGTGGTCTTCATTCAGCCTGGTACCATGATTCATGCCTACTCAGGAGCCTGAGATGTGAGGATCTTGGTTTGAAGCCAACCTGGGCAGGAAAGTCCATGAGACTTTTTTTTAAAATTTTTTTTAAATTTTTATTTTTTTATTGTGAAAATACTGTACAGAGGAGTTACAATTACATGGGCAAGATAATGAGTACATTTCTTATCAAGCATTGTAGCCTCCTCCTTTGTTTCCCCTTCCCATCCCTTCCCATCCTCCCCCCGCCCCCCCCCACCCAGTCCTCCCCGCTATCCCCCTCCCCCCGCACCAAAGTTGTAAAGTTCATTTTTCGGCATAATTACTTGTACATCTCCATGAGACTTTTATCTCCAATAACCATCAGAAAATTGGAAGGGGAGCTGTGGCTCAAAGTGGTAGAGCGCTAACCTTCAGCAAAGAGCTCAGGGACAGCACCCAGGCCCTCAGCTGAGTTGAAGTCCCAAAACTGACACAAAAAAAAAGAGAGAGAGAGAAAGAAAGAGAAAGAGACAGAGAAAGAGAGAGACAGACAGAGAGACAGAGAGACAGAGAGAGAGAGAGAGAAATGGAAATATGACAAAAAATAGAGGCTTGGGGCTGGGAAGGTGGCTCAGTGGTAGAGCGCTTGCCTTGCATGCCTGAGGCCCTGGGTTCGATTCCTCAACACCACATAAGAAAAAAGAAAGCCGGGCGCTGGTGGCTCACGCCTGCAATCCTAGCTACTCAGGAGGCTGAGATCTGAGGATCGCTGTTCAAAGCCAGCCCGGGCAGGAGAGACCGTGAGACTCCTATCTCCAATAAACCACCAGAAAACCAGAAGTGGCGCTGTAGCTCAAGTGGTAGAGCGCTCACCTTGAACTGAAGAGCTGAGGGACAGCGCCCAGGCCCAGAGTTCAAGTCCCACGACCGACAAAAAAAAAAAGAAAAAACCCGGAAGAGGTGCTGTGGCACAAGTGGTAGAGCACTAGCCTTAAGCTGAAGTGCTGAGGGACAGTGCCCAGGCCCAGAGTTCAAGCCCCACGACTGGACCCAAAATAAATAAATAAATAAAATAAAATAAAAATAGAGGCTTGCCTTGGGCAATAAAGCTCAGGAATAGCACCAAGGCCCTGAATTCAAGCCTATGACCAGTAACATACACAAAGCTTCTGGAACTCATAGGAAAAGAAGACGCTAACATTTACTAAGTGCCTATTGTACGGAAAAAATAATAATAATAAAGCTTAGCTTTTACACAGAAGACAGGCCAGCTAAGATGTCCCTGAACAAGTCTTAACAATCCATGGCATTTTCAAGCTTGTATACAATGTTCTTCCTAATTGGACATTGACTGATGTCCAATAAAAGCCAAGTCATTACTTAAAATTGGTCTAGATCCTCCTATGCTGAGTAATTATCTTGCGATCGTTTTCACTACAATATTAAAAAGCCTTGAAACATTATAGAAATGAGGTACAACAAATAAACTCCTAAATTAAAAAAAAATCTCTGTGAAAAGGCCTGACGAATGGGTCTGTCTTTTTCAGGATTTTGTGAAGTAGGTGTCAGGTCAGGGTGAGGTTTGGGTTTGTAGGGAGAAATTAAGAACTCCATGGAGTATCAGTGATGGAATTTAGGCTGTGTGTGTTTACAGTCCCATATCAAGATTTGCACCAATCTATATAAATCAATTTGTGTGCCAGAGAATGAATAGTTGACTTTTTTTTTCTCCAAATGCCAATTCAGCAATTACAAAGTCTGCTGGTGGTTAATTAAAACAACCATCTCGTTATGCTCAGAGTTAAATTGCAAGTGTGAAAACCACTACTGTTTGCAATAACTGAGTGTTCTGTACTCTGCACTCCCATCAAAGGAGGCCAGGGATAAATAACTTTCATTTAACTTGCAAAAAAAAATTTCTCTCAGCCCTTTCCTATTTAATTAACTTATCTTTTCACAGAGCTTGAGTCTTACTGAGTTTTGGAGGAGTAATGGAAATCCTTGGGTATTTTGTCTAGAATTTTTTCTCTTGTTAGTTGTATAGAAAATGTCAATTGAATCCCAAGAATTCTGTGTTGATGCTACACCCTCCCAAGGCTTCATAAGGGGACCCCCTGATCCTTACAGGGGTTCTAGGTAGAGAGCCGCACAGCAGTGATACATGTTTATCATCTGTTGTACCTCTAAGAGCAGGAGATGGGGCTGTGAGCCCTTTTGTGGGTGAGTAGCAATCTCGCACTTCTATGTGAAGCTGGGTTCAAGAACTTCATGTCTTATGATTGCAGGGATTCCACTGTAAGAAAAGACCACGCTGCTCTCACTATGGTAGACGTGCAGTGAGTGTCTGAGCAACTGTGACTTGCAGATCCATCTTGAACAGCTTGGATTTTCTCCTGGTCCCATACTACGTATGTCTAAGGCAAACTGAAGGACATTTGTGGTTTGCAAATGACCTCATTTAAAGCGATTTACAGCTGGCCCTCCTGGCAATTCAGGGAGATCCGAGGATCATGGGTCAAAGCCAGCCTGGACAGGAAAGTCTTTGACCAAAAAGCCAGTAGTGGAGCTATGGCTCAAGTGGTAGAGCACTAGTCTTGAGCAAAAAAAGCTCAGAGACAGTGCTCAGGCCCTGAGTTCAAGCCCTAGGACTGGAACCAAAAAAAACAAACAAGCAAAAAAGAAACACACACACACACACAAAAGCCTTACAATAAAGGAATGTATGCAATAAGAATCATGAAAATAGAAATAGGTTAGGTACAATGGCTCACACCTGTAAGCCCAGCCACTAGGAGGCAGAGATGGGGAAGATTTCAAGGCCATCACCCCAGCTACATAGGTTCATGGTCGGGGAAGCTAGGGAATAAATGGAGACCCAATTCAAAAAAATAACTAAAGCAAAAAGGGTTGGAGTCCTGGCTCATGGGAGGGTTTCTACCTGGCAAGTGCTAGGTTCTGAGTTAAATCCAGTATTGCCAAAAAATAAATAATAATTAAATAGAATAACAAAAAAAAATACAGAGGGAAGAAGTGATAAATAAACCAGATTTGTACAGATTATAAATACAGTATGAGTTCAAGGGCCTGAGTTGTTATTGTTTTTTCCAACAGTTTCAAGTAGATTTTTTTTATTCTACCTCCTGTTGTGATGGGGTATTTAGGATATGCTCGTTTTTGTTTGTTTGTGGTTTGGATTTTGGGGGTTTTTTTGGTCTTGGGGCTTGAACTCTGGGCCTGAGCTCTTCCCTGAGCTCTTCAGCTCAAGGCAAGCACTCTACCACTTCAGCCACAGCACCAATTCCAGTTTTCTGGTGGTTCATTGGAGATGAGTCTAACAAACCTTCCTGCCCAGGCTGGCTTTGAATTGTGATCCTCAGATCTCAGCCTCCAGAGTAGCTAGGATTACAGGTGTGAGCCACCATTGCCTGGCTAGGATATGCTCTGTTTTCTTCATCTACAGTGTTATTGTCTGTAGCTTCCATAGACAAAATGCCTGTATGTTTCCTTGTTCTTGGGTGCATTGCCTGCCTGTGGGTAGTGTGTACAGGCACCACCTAAGTGTTTGTAGACTAGAGGGAGTGGGTTGAGTGACTGTGGAATCCACTTCATTTAAAAAGTCATAGTATTAACCAGTAATAGAAGGGGCTAGGTCTCAGTTAAAGATTATCTGTGTCAGCTGGGCACTGGTGGCTCATGCCTGTAATCCTAGCTACTCAGGAGGCTGAGATCTGAGGATCGTGATCGCAGTTCAAAACCGGCCCAGCCCAGAAAGTCCGTGAGACTCTTATCTCCAATAAACCACTAGAAAAGCAGAAGTGGTTTTCTCAAGTGGTAGAGCACTCACCTTGAGCTGAAGCGCCAGGGACAGTGCCCAAGCCCAGAGTTCAAGCCCCACAACCGACAAAAAAAAAAAAAAAAAAAAGCATTATCTGTGTGGGTATGGATGTTCGTATGCATATGTGTGTGTGCCAGTAATAGGGCTTAAACTCAGGGTTCTCCCTTAGTTTCCTACTCAAGACTGGCATTCTACTACTTGAGCCACACCTCTAGGTCCAGCTTTTTTGCTGGTTCACTAGAGAGAAGAGTCTCAGACTCTGCTGGGGCTGATTTTGAATCTGGATTCTCAGATCTTAGCCTCCTGAGGAGCTTGGATTACAGGCCTGAGCTGCTGGTACCCAGCTAAATTAATAGAATACCTTGAAGCCAGTAGATCATACACAAAAGCAGAACAATTACATTTGTTCTCCCAATTCTTTCTCAGCTTCTACCAGAAAACTATATGAAAAGAAACTGGTGCAGTTGCTGGTCTTACCTCCTAATGGATGACCTGTGGTGAAGGAACTCAGAAAGCTGTGTAGCACTCAGGATAACATGGAAGGTATTGCCATAACTTGTTCCGCTAGCTAGCAACTGTGCGCTCATGAATCCCCTGCCCCGCATGATTGGTGAGGCTTTAAGTGGTGTGCAAGCTGACCTGTGAAATAGTGTGTGGCCTGCTTGCACACTGAGCCAGGAAAAATAGGCCCTGGGGCTGCCCAAGAAACTTGTAATTCCATATCTGTGTTCGCTCTGAGACTCAGTTGGATGGGAAGTTGGGAGAAGGATTGAGCTAACTAGAGCCAGGTTCCTTAAAACCAGAAGTTTCTACAGGCAAATGCTGAACTTCCTTTGAAATCTCAACTTCTTCTTTGTTTGAACAAATACATTCCATCGTTAATTTCTTTTGGATGAAATTATTTTTTAAATAATTTTATTGGGTGAAGTTGTTTTGTGACTAGTAAGCTGGTAGCTCATGCTTCTAATCCTAGCTGCTCAAGAGGTTGAGCTCTGAAGACCATGGTTCAAAACCATCCTGGACAGGAAAGTCCATGAGACTTTTATCTCCAATTAACCACCAAAAAAAGCCAAAGGGGAGCTTTGGTTCAAAACATACTAGCCTAGAACTAAAAAGCTCAGGGACAGTGTCCAGGCCCTGAGTTTAAGTTCCAGGACTGGTACTCTCTCACACACACACACACACACACACACACACACACACACACACACACACACACACACACACACACACACACACACACACAAGAAAAGATGAAGTAGCTTGTACCATCTTTGAATTTTTCTTTCCTAAGCCAACTGCACTCTTTATTCCTATGGGAACGGAAAGCAGCAGCTAGCTGGTCCCTTTTGGGGTCACTGAGTGGGTGATTTGGGAGCGCTGGGCTTGGGGGTCCGGAGGCCCGTGTCCTGGGTGCACCATTCTCCTGCAGTGGTATCTGTGCTCGGGCACTCTGGCCTTGGAGATTCCCACACTAGATTCCCCAACGTTTCTTAAGAACCCTCTTTAAGCCATAGTGAATAACTATACACCATCTCATTTAACCCTGACAATGCTTAGCTGAAGCTCCAAGGGGCCAACATCACAGAGGTGGGCAGTGACCTCTGAAGATAGGCACACATTTGCATGTGCCATGCAGAGTGGAGCCCGGGCACCCCCATACTGTCCAGCAACTAAAACAAAGCAGCAATTCCATGTCTGTTTGGAGAGTAAAAGTGACAGACCCGAGATTTGAACTCACATCTGGCTCTCAAAATTGTCTTTCCACACAGACCTTCTATTTTTCTTATAATTTCTACTATGGGGCAGAAAATGCTACACGTTGCACCAGGTCTGCCCTGGATCAGGGACAATTTCATGTCCTTCAAGTGGACAGCTCAACCAGCCATACAAATGCCCTCTGGAAACTTCCTGGTCATCCTAGAATCGGAGAGGCATGGAGCTTACCCCGAGGGGCAGGCACAGCCAGCCTTATTTGAAAAGGACAAGGTCTAGGGGACGGCCATCACCGACCCTAAGGAGGCAGTGTGTGCCAGGGAGCCCAGGACTAGGGCTCTCCCAGACGCCAAAGTGCGGCAATGCTGGCTGGGAGGAAATTGATCCTCCCACATCTGAGCTTTGCCTGCTTCTAACTGGGTTCATTTGCTGCCAACCAACTGCAGGGCACCAGGTCAGAGGCACAGGCCCTGTCAGCAGTACCCCTGGAAGGCCACCCTTGCTCCTGGTAGAATGCCCTGTCTCCAGGGGAGGGCTGAATTTGCCCCTCCAGAGAGTCTCACAGCCTCTGGTGGCATTGGAATGAAGTGGCTGAAAAGTGATTGATGGGGATGGGGATGGGGATGTGAGTGTCCTATGGCACCTAATGCTAGGGTGAGACTGTGTGGAAAGTTCTAGAACAATTCTGAGTCATCCAAACAACAGTTGCTTTTTCCTTTTCTCCTTTTCACTCACTGTTTGGACAGCGTGGGGGATAGAGCTTAAATGATCTAACATCTTTTCAACTTCCCAAATCTTTCTTTGGCTTGAGGAGCTCATTTAAAAGTCTCCCATTAAGCCAGCCTGGTGGCTTAGGACTGTAATCCTAGCTACTAAGACAGGAAGCTGAGATCTGAGGATCCTGATTTGAAGTCAGCCGCAGGCAGGAAACTCTGAGAGTCTCTTAACTCCAATTAGCCAGCCAACAAGAGCCAGATGTGGAAATGTGGCTCAAGTGGTAGAGCGCTAGCTTTGAGCAAAAGAAAGCTAAGCAACAGTGTGAGATCCAGAGTTCAAGCCCCAGGACCAGTGCGCGCGCGCGCGCGCGCGCGCACACACACACACACACACACACACACACACACACACACACACACAGATAGAATCTGGGCTCAGTTTGTGAAAGCGCAGGAGTCTTGATCCAAATACTGTATTTGATCCAAATACAGCACAAGCTGATTTCTACCACTGGCTGCCTCCCCCCCCCCTCTCCTCCCTGCCGCCCCCCTCCCCAAAGCCTTTGAGCACAGACCTGGCCTTATCCTCCCCTAGGTGCTTTTTTTTTTTTTAAATATACACAGAGAGAGGGAAAAAAAATCCTCCTGCTGTTCTGACATTTAGGGCTGCACAGAGCTGGCACACGGGGACAATGACAAGGCTGCAAACAGCCGTCCAGACGAGCAGCTAGCTCATGACAGCCAGTCCAACCGTGTCCCCAGGGGAGGCCCAAGCGGCTGCTCTAGGCTGCTGGAGCTCCAGAGGTTGGGGGAAGGCTCTTCTCCCTCAAGGAGGGCAGCAGGAATTTTCTTCTGTGCAGATGCCCTGGGTGGAGCGCATTCTCCCACACGTTGCTGGTCATGTCCTTCGCTGGCTTGTACATTCTCATGGCCTGTTTTTTTTTTTTTTTCTTTCTCTTTTTGTTTCCCTTGATCCAGAACTTAATATCATTTTGAAAGGAAATATCACACTCACCACAGGAAAAGAAAAAGACAAGGAATCCAAAAAAGTACGTACAATTCTAACACATGAATGATCTACCTCGTTATCTACAGATGAAAAAGAACAGCAAATAGCACTTCTGTTAGAGGTGGAAAAAAAAAATCCTGATTGAGAGGATCATTTGAATTCAGGTTTTTGTGGGTGACACTTTGAGATGGGGTCTCCACCCCAACACCAGATTGGAGCAGGAGGCCAAATCCATGAGGGTCGCATGCTTACGAATAAGGTCTGGTTGGTTCAGAGACCCTCTCTCCGCTTACTGGTAGAACGCTTTGGGGAGGTCAGTTGGTAGCTGTAAGCCTCTGCATGCTCGCAGAGCCCCTCCCTCCCAATGCTCTATGGAGTATAAGGCAGGTCAAGTTCTCACTGCAGAATAGTGCAGAAGCGAAGCTCAGGAAGGACCTCCGCTACCCTGTGCATTCCATCTCCTAACCACCATTTCTCAATGACTGTAGGCTCTTTTGCTTTCTCATCTTTCTTCCATTCCCTCATCTTCCTCTGGCTTCCCCATCTTGCTCCCCTCATCCCTGGGCCTGTGTATGGTGGCTTCCCAGGACTATGGGTCTGGTACAGGCCTGGCAGAAGAGCCGCTTTCTGGAAAGCATCTCCCTCTTTGTTCTCCATCCCTCCATCTCTTTTCGCCTCCCTCCCTCCAGCCAGCCAACGGTGTGTCCCAGACGGGTGAGCATTTTGCAGATGGCAGGACGTGTGCAGGCTTTGCCTTTTGGATTCGGGAGGGACATGAGGACCAAGCAGAGCTTTACTCGGTGCAGACTTAGAAGCCCTGGTGGCCTCTGTCGATGGCCACGGCTTTGCCTCTGCCCCTCCCCCGTCCAGATTCAAAGGCTCCCGGACACCTGGAAGTGCCGCCCCCCTCTGCCCACCCCCCATGGACTGCCACGTATTTACAGAGGTCAGGTCCCAGGTGCAGTCGTGTACCCCTATAATCTCAGCACTCAGAGGCTGACATGAGGATCCAGAGTTCGAGGCTACCTACTGAGATCTTTTCTCAAAAACAAACCAACCCACCATTTACCCCAGGGGCAAGATATGTAGCTGAATGCAGGGTGTTACCTAACATACGTGAAGGTTTGAGGCTGGTCCTCAGCCCTGCAAAAAACCCGCCCCCAATCAACCAAACCAAAGCAAACGAAACACAAAATAAGGTAATAAACAAAAACACCATCCTGGCTTAGTCTTCCCAGAGCTACTATCCTATTTTATGCCATATTACTTTTTTTATGTACTTGGTACAATTGCAAAATTATTGTAGAGTGGTCTCTGCCTTCAGCTTCCCAATTTTCCCTGCTGGGATTAAATCACAACACTGAACTTGCTCAAAACCAGCTGCTTCCTTGACGTTAGCCCCTCCTCACCCAATCCCCACTGCTCCCGCCTTGGTTCCCAGAATCCTTTTCACTCTTACATCCTGCATCCCATTTTCCTGTCAAAATCCGGTGATGATTTAAGAAATGTCCCAAAAAGCCAGTGGCTCACAACTGTAATCCTAGCTACTCACAGGAGGCTGAGATCTGAGGATAGTGGTTCAAAGCCAGCCCAGGCAGGAAAGTCCGTGACACTTTTTATCTCCAATAAACCACCAGAAAACTGTAAGTGGAGCTATGGCTCAAAGTGGTAGAGCACTAGTCTGGAGCAAAAAAAAAAAACAACTCAGAGATAGCACCTGGGTCCTGAGTTCAAGCCCTATGACCAATAACAACAACAACAACAACAACAATATGGCCTAGAACCTCATCCACTAGCAGCCACAGAGCCTCACACAGAATGGGGTCCAAAGCTCACCTAACAGAATCTACCAGAAGTTCTAGTGTTGAACAGTTAAGTTTGCAAATGTGCTCCTGAGTTTCAAATGACTGCAGAGTTAAACCAATGAAAAGGAATTCCAGGTAAACATTGGTGCAATGTGCTTGGCGTTTGCTTCCTATTGAAGCATAATTCAAATCTGATGAAGTAATTCTGATAGCATGTCAGATTTTCTGAAAAGGTTTTTAAATGGCTCGTTAAGGGTTCCTTTGCATTCATCGCAACCTCGGTTCCTCAGAAAATCCTTTTGTCTTGTTCCTGCAAAGATGTTTATGGTAGAAAAAGCGACCTGAGTGTAGGAAGAGCAACTCGCGTGGGCTGAAACACGTCAAGGGTGGCGGGTGCTCTTTCCTCTTTGCTTTCTGTAGGCCTGAAGGAAAGCCACATCAATATTTTGAATTGGCAATAGAATTAAATAGAAAGTTTGTGATGGCAGAAAATCTTTTGATCTGAAGGATTTATGTAAGCCATTTTGATTCCCAGAAAGGCCCCAAGACATCTGTTCAACTTTAAATCCGAAAGTAAATGTAAATAAGCATTTAAATTCCTATGTAAAAGTGGGGGTAGAAAGTGTTTATTGAGACACTCGTCTTACACTATAGACTTTAATTACTTAAAAGCACTGGTCTGTACCTAACAATCTTCTGCGTGCCTAGAGAGGCAGTATTTGCATTCCCCTTCCCCCCAAAGCACTCTATTTCCCTCTTATTTTGGTGGGTTCCTAGTGGAATAGAAGACGCTGTGAGAGCCAGACTATATCAGCTTCTGCACTTTCTTAACCTTGTCTCAAGGAAAGAAGGGAAGGAGGGAGGGAAGGAGACCGAAGGGGGAGAGAGAGAGAGGGAGAGGGCAAGGAAGGAGGAGGAGGGTGGGAAGAAGGAAGGAGAGGGAGGGAAGAAAGGAGAAGGAGGGAGGGAAGAAGGAAGGAAAGGAGAGGAACAGAAGGAGGGAAGGCGGAAGAAAGGAAGGGAGGCCTTTGTTTTTTAATGGGAGTGCTTTTGTCTGAAAGACAGGAGACTGGGCTGACACTTGCAGTGATGGGGTGGCTTAGCCCCGTGTCCCCTGCTGAGTTGGGAGGGGTGGGGGCGTGGGGGTGCCCATCCTGGCACATCACAGGAAGTGAGATGCAAGTGAGAAGTGAGAGGACATGGGACCCATGGTGTGAAATGGGACACTAGCCAGGAGGAATGGGGGATGGGGCTGGTCCTGGCCACAGCAGGGCCTATGGGCTGGGGCTAGTGCCAAGGTTGAAGGGTGTGTGTGTGTGTGTGTGTGTGTGTGTGTGTGTGTGTGTGTGTGTGTGTGTGTGTGTGTGTGTGTGTGTGTGTGTGTGTGTGTGTGTGTGTGTGTGTACTCCTCTTGGGAGGGCAGGGATATCTGGCCCAGCTGTGTCCTCCTGCCTTGTCTGGGCCCTTCTCTTTCTCTCTCTCTCTTTCTCCCCCACCCACCCATACACCACGCCCTTTGTAGCCAGGATCTCCATTCCATTCCATGCTTTATGTTGGCCCAGCCTAGGTCTCTCTCTCTCTCTCTCTCTCTCTCTCTCTCTCTCTCTCTCTCTCTCTCTCTCTCTCTCTCTCTCTCGCTCTCTCTCGCTCTCTCTCGCTCTCTCTCTCTCTCTCTCTCTCTCTCTCTCTCTCGCTCGCTCTCTCGCTCGCTCGCTTGCTCTCCCCTCCCTCCTCTGTGCCACTCCTTGGGCTTGAGCTCAGGACCTGAGCACTATCCCTTAGTTTTTGTGATCAAAGCTAACACCCTACCACTTGAGCCACAGCTCTACTTCTGGCTTTTTGGTGGTTAATGAGAGATAAGAATCACATGGGCGCTGTAGCTCAAGTGGAAGAGCGTTAGCATAGAGCTGAAGAGTTGAGGGACAGCACTCAGGCCCAGAGTTCAAGCCCTACGACTGACAAAAACAAAACAAAAAACCCTCCAATTAAAAAAAAGAATCACATGAACTTTCCTGCCCAGGCTGGCTCTGAACCCTGATCCTCAGATCTCAGCCTCCTCAGGAACTAGGATCATAAGAGTAAGCCACCAGGGCCTGGCCATGAGGAATATTTTTAAATGAGATCTGCAAACAAAGTATATATTTAAAAACAAAAACATAGACTGGACACTGGGTGTAGGCGGCTCTGGGAAGTCCGTGAGACTCTTATCACCCATACACCACTGAGAAAAAGCCAGAAGTAGAGCTGCAGCTCAAGTGGTAGAGCGCTAGCCTTGAGCAAAAAGCAGCTCAGGGACTGCGCCAAGTGCTGAGTTCAAGCCCCAGGACAAGCATAAAACAAACAATACAACAGCCTAGAGAGCCAGACTGTCAGGGTTCAAATCCCAGCTCTGCCAGACACTTGGGCAGGCCTCTCCAGCTGTGTTTCCTCATGTATGAACCAGGATAGCAGGGACGTCGGACTTTGCGCAGGGTTGGGAAGATGGAATTCCAAATGTGAAGCGGAGCCGAGGCGGAGCGCAGTGGTGGAGCCGCGGCCTAGTGCGCGCAAGCCCTGCCCGCCCATCCTCAGCACTGCCAAAAATAAAAATAAAATAAAAGTCGTTCTGGAACATAATAAGGAGCTATTTACGTACAAACAAGAACCATGATTATTGTTAACGTGACTGTTGTATAAAGAGCATGATGCTTAATTATCTGCAATACAAAAGCAACATATTTAGTGGAAAAAAAAAACCTAACACCATGGAAATACTCCAGTACTAAACGCCTGAACCACACAGAATGTGGCTTATCAGTGTCTGCAAATATAGAAATAAACATGCAGATACAGTACAATTATAGATGGCTTTCTGTGAAGACTGTGGAGGATGGATACCAACTGAGCTTTCGTGTGTTAGAGCTGGGTGTGGTGGCTCACACCTGTAATCTTAGCATCTGGGACATGAAGGAGGGAGAATCTTAAGTTTGAAGTCAGTTTGGGCCTGTGTCAAAGTAATAATAATAATAGTAGTACTAGTAGTAGTAGTAATAATAATAATAATAATAAATTTAAAGGTATTGAAGACTTCTTTATTTTATGCTTAAATTCTTCCCTACCTTTTAAGGTCTTTTAGTGTATGTATAGCACTGAGGTTTGAACTCAAGCATTCTACCACTAGAACCATATCTCCAGCCCTGCTGTTTGTTGGTTATTGAAGATGAAGTCTTTCGGACTTCTTGGCTCAAGCTAGATCCTCCAGATCTCAGCTTCCTAAGTAGCTAGGATATAGGCATGAGCCACCAGCGCTGACTTCTTTGAAATATTTAAAGAAATGAAGATTGAAATGTTTCAGACATACAGAAAGTAGCAAAAATAGGGAGCTGGGAAGGTGGCTCAGTGGTAGAGCGCTTGCCTTGCATGCATGAGGCTCTGGGTTGGATTCCTCAGCACCACATAAGCAAAAAGAAAAAAGTAGGAAGTGGTGCTGTGGCTCAAGTGGTAGAGCGCTAGCCTTGAGCTGAAGAGCTGAGGGACAGCGCCCAGGCCCAGAGTTCAGGCCCCATGACTGGGCTCCCCCCCCCAAAAAAAAAGAAAGAAAAGAAAGTAGCAAAAATAGCACAAAGAATTCCTGTATTCCTTTTACCCAGATATCTCGTTTTTTCTTGTATCACTCACTGTGTATGTGTAAGTGTGTGTGTGCACGTGTGTATGTGTGCGCATGTGTGTGTGCATACACTACCATCATTCAGTCTGGGAACACGGTGCATACAAAACCCCCAGCCCACAAGCAAGCATTCTGTCCACCCCCACGGGGCGCATTCCCACTGGCACATCGTGAAACGCTCCTGGTGTGACCCACGAAGCCTCCGTGCGTCTCTGATGCCCGGCTAAACTGCTTCATTTCTTCCATCTCCTTTTGCTTTCTGCTCCAGGATCACTCACAGAACACCTGTCAAGTCTGGTCCTCCCTGCGGACCATGTCCCGCACCTGATGTGTGTGTGGTTTTCTATTTTCCTCACCTACAGTGTTTCAGCCTGCAGCGAGGCCAGGCCACGCGCTTCCATCCAGACGCGCCCCTCCCCAAGATGGCTCCTGCTTCAGACCCCAGGCTCAAACCCTCGGCTCCCTCCCTCGGCTGCTGACCAGCCAGAGCTGAGTCTGGAGTTCTCATGAGCCCCTCCTTGGGCTAGAACAGCTTGTAGAACTCAAATTCTCATATATTTACCAGTGGTGTGTGTGTGTGTGTGTGTGTGTGTGTGTGTGTGTGTGTGTGTGTGATTTATGTGGTTAGGCAGGAAGGTAGATGATAGGGAGTTGAGTAGATAGGCAGACAGACAGACAGTAAATGATAGGTAGATGATAGATAGATAGATAGATAGATAGATAGATAGATAGATAGATAGATAGATAGATAGATAGATAGATAGGCAGCCTGGAATCCAGGTCCTTACACACGTTTACACACCCTCTGAGTGTATCTTCAGTGCTCCCTTGGTATTATTTTAGTGCTCAATTATCCCAAACTTGACAAGTGGGAGCCTTTGAAAGATGGATATTGTTTCTTTGTGTTTGTGTATGTGTATGTGTGTGTGTGTGTGTGTGCGTGCATGCGTGTGCATATGCACCAGTGCTGAAGCTTGATTTCAAGGCTTTACACGCTCAGCCTTTTTGCTCATGACTGTTGCTCTACCACTTAAGTCACACCTCCATGTTTGACTTTTTGCTGATTAATTGGTGGCTGGAGTCTCACAGACATTTCTGCGCAAGCTGGCTTCAAACTGCCCTCTTCAGATGTGAGGATCAGTTGTGAGTGAGTCACATATGAGTAGGTAGGATTACTGGTGTGAGCCATCCATGCCCAGTTTTGTTTTTTTTTTTTTTTGGGTCTGGTCGTGGGGCCTGAACTCTGGGCCTGAGCGCTGTCCCTCAGCTCTTCAGCTCAAGGCTAGCACTCTACCACTTGAGCCACAGCGCCACTTCCGGCTTTTTTCTTTTTGCTTATGTGGTGCTGAGGAATCGAACCCAGGGCCTCAGGCATGCAAAGCAAGCGCTCTACCACTGAGCCACCTTCCCAGCCCCCTGCCCAGTTTTTTAAGGTGTGCCCTCAGTTCCTGGCTTAACAGATCTTCCCAGCTTATTTACACTTTCTCTGTCCCCAGGGGACCTTTACCTGAGGGGCCAGGATTGACAAAGCAGCCTGCCAGCTCTCAGCTTGCTCCTCTCAGGGCCCCTGCCCCCCCCCCCCCCCCCCCCCGCCCCGGCCAAAGTAACTGCGTCCCCCGCGTATCTATTTGACATATGAAGGTATGAAACGGAAGCTGGAGCTCTAGCTGTCTCCAGTAGCCATCCAACCTGTTGGTGTTCTTTCTACCCATCCCCCTCATAATTGCTCTCTGACAAGGATTCCATTATCTTCTGATTATGGGTTCCATTATCATCAATATATTTGCATTTTTACTCAGTTTTCTCCTTTTCTCTGCATACCAAGTCCCCCAGTACAATGGCTCCCTGGTCTGTTCAAGCGCAGTGGCCACCTTCTTGACCGCTGACCACCAAGCCAGCACCAGTGACCCTCCCCTTGCCACTCCGTCACCCCCATCCCTGCCCCGCCCCACTACTCCCATGCTTCAGCCACCAGCGCTCAGAACCCGCGGCAGCCTTCCTGCTCATTTTGGTCTCCAGCCATTCTGACACCTGTCCTGTCCTGTAATCTTAGCTACTCAGGAGACGGAGATCTGGCGATCACAGTTCAAAGTCCACCTACTAGTCCATGAGACGCTTAGCTCCCATTAACCAGCAAAAAGCAAGAAGTGGAGCTGTAGCTCATGTGGTAGAGCACTAGCCTTTAGTGGAAAAACCTAAAGAGACAGTGTCCTGAGTTCAAGCCCCAGTACTGGCAGGGGGAGGGGGGGGCTCAGAGTGACTAGGGAGTGTATGTTAAAGGACTTCGGTCAAGAGTTGAGCTAGGCACTGGTGGCTCACGCCTGTCATCCTAGCTACTCAGAGACTGAGATCTGAGGATCATGCTTCTAAGCCAGCCTGGGTAGGAAAATCCATGAGACTCTTATCTCCAATAGACTACTCAGAAAAAGCCAGAAATGGCATTATGGCTCAAGTGGTAGAATGCTAGGTCACAAAGAGGCTTAGGGGCAGTGCCCAGGCCCTGAGTTCAAGCCATAGGACTGGTTGTATGTGTGTATGTGTGTGTGTGCACACACACACACATACACACACATGCACATGCACACAAAGTATGGGTTGAGTAGTATAGAAATGCTTTGGAAGATCAGACACATGGTACTAAACCTCTCTATAAGTGTTGTTTAATTAATTGAAAAATAACCTCCTTCCCCATAGGGGTTGTATATTCTAGTTGGGTCAAAGTGAAATGTAAATTATAGATTCTATAACTACTTAATAAGCCCTTTCTTCCTACCTTTGACATGTGCTAATGGGAGCTAAATGCCATCTCTGTAAGGAATGTGATTTAATTCTTCCCTAAAAAATACTGACCTCCCAGGAAAGAAGGTTCAGGTTGGTGTAATGCTCAGCGCATCTGGTCATTACGCATTTGACTTATTTCTGTTTAACAGAACGTAGTCTTTGAAAGCCAAGGGTGACTTAAAGAAACTCTGATTTGTAAAGGTAAACTTACTTTCATAAAACTGAATGATGAGTTGGATACTGGTGGCTCAGGCCTATAATTCTAGCTACTTAAAGGCTGATATCTGAGGAGCCTGGTTTAAAACCAGCCTCTGAGGATAAATTCCAGAAATTCTTATCTCCAATTAATTATCTGAAAGCTGGAAGTGGAAGTGTGGCTCAAACGCTAGAGCACCAGCCTTGAGCAGAAAATGCTAAGTCTCTGAGTTCAGACCCTAGCACCAGCAACAGCACACACAAATGCGCGCGCACACACACACACACACACACACACACACACACACACACACACGAGTTATGAATAGTGATTTTCTTCTTCTTAGGAACAATGTTAACCTGTTTAGAAAACTTTCATTTCCTGGCCTTTCAACTAAGGATATACTCACATTGGCTTTAGCTAAGTCATAATATACTTTATGCTAATAGATATATGTATTAATTTTTTTTTTTTGCTGGTCCTGCGGCTTGAACTCAGGGCTTAAGCTCTGTTCCTAAGCTTCTTTTATTCAAGATCAGCACTCTACCACTAGAGCTACAGTACCACTTCTGGCTTTTTCTGAGTAGTTTATTGGAGGTAAGAATATCACAGACTTTTCTGCCCTGGGTTTTCTTCAAACAGTGATCCTCAGATCTCAGCCTCCTGACTAGCTAGGATGGTAGATGCAAACCACCAGCATCCGGTATATACTCATCTTAGGGAGATGCATTTCCTGATGTGCCTCCCAGATAGATGAGCACCTAAAAGTTATTTTATCCTCTGAGGACTTAGCAGGGTTTGTGAGCACCAAGCACCCGTCAGGAGTCCAGGCATGATTTATTACAATTGGTGATCATAAACTTTCCTATCCGAAAGGCTTCCTGAGGAGACTATGTGGCTCCATCTCAGGTAGAGACTAGAAAAATGTACATATGAGGCTGGCAGGCTGCTTTCCTAATCCCTGCCTGCAGGTTAAGATCCCCTGGGGACAGGGAAAGTGCAAATAAGGTGGGAAGATCTGTTAAACCAGGAACTGAGGGCACACACGAGTCAAGCTGGGCATGGGTGGCTCACACTATTAATCCTACCTACTCACGTGTGAGCCTAGAATTTCCATCTTGCTCAATGCTGGTGGCTCACACCTCTAATCCTAGCTACTCAGGAGGCTGAGATCTGAGGATCTCGGTTCAAAGCCAGCCTGGGCAGGAGAGACCCTGAGACTCTTATCTTCAATAAACCACTCAGAAAACCAGAAATGGTGTTGTGGCTCAAGTGATCGAGCACTTGTCTTGAGCTGAAGAGCTGAGGGACAGCACGCAGGCCCAGAGTTCAAGCCCCACGACGCCCCCCCCCCCCCCAAAAAAAAAAATTCCATCCTCTCAACTTCCTACTTCACAGCAAGTGACCGAGGGGGAGGAAAAACAACCTGGAAAAAAACCTCGGTGGTGAAATAGCTCCCCCAAGTGTCCATTCATTGGAACTGCAGCGAGATTTGGGACACCTGTGTATGCTCAGGAGACCCAGGTCTGATCATTCCTTTGGGATAAGAACCCATAGGCATGCTTTTAGTGACCCTCCTGATCACATAGCAGCTCCCAGGCGGTGTGGGGGGAAATTGGCTGATATACACGCAAATAGGTAGCTGGAGTTTGTCCAGATGGAGAATTGACATGAATCTAAATGCCTTTTAGAAAATGTATTAGAAAATGCCTTACACATTTGGAAAGGAATAAAGAATTACACACAGTGAACAAAGATGGAAAACAAATCACTGTTAAATCAGTTTTAGAAAACCTCCTGTTTATATGCCCTTTCCTTTCCGTCAAGGTAACCACTCTTCTGAGCTTTCTATCTACTCTTTCCCTCTTCTTTATGGTATTCATAACTCTAGTTTGGCTCCGTATGATTTCAGATTTTATTTAAATGACAGCACAGTGTAAACTTTCTTCTGCAATTTCCTATTTATTGTTCAGCCTTACTGCGTGGGTTTCACTCAGCATTTGCAGTTCTAGTTGATTCATCTTTATGAGAAGACAGAACAATTTAGAAATGTACTTATTTGCTCTCTATTTGTTGGACATTTGGATCATTTCTAAGGTTTTTTTCCTAGCAGAAACACTGCTGCTCTACACTGTATAGTACATAATTGGTGTGCATATGTGCAATAACTTTTTTCTGACTGCGTTAATATACTTAGAAGTGTAACTGCTGAAATGAAGAGTAGGCACGTATTTTCAGCTTAGAAGATCATAGTAAGTTGCTCAGTAAAATGATCCCACATTTCTACCAACAACACGTTAAGTGCCTCATTATTTTAAATCTATTTAAATCTATTTTCTATTGCCATATATAATTTTAGTCCGTGTGATGGTGTGAGATGGCAGTTCATGAATGAAATATTATTCCTCCTCTTCCTGATGATTGGGCATTTTTTTTGCAATTTGTTGGTTATTTGTATTTTCTCAATTATGAAATGCCTGTTCATATTTCTGCCCATTTTTATTAGATTGCTTATAATTTTCTTATTTATTTATAGATTCTCTTTTTTTATTTGTTTTTGTTTTTGGTCAGTCCTGGGGCTTGAACTCTGGGCTTGGGTGCTGTCCCTGTGCTCCTCAGCTCAAGGTGAGCACTCTACTGCTTGAGCTACAGTGCCACTTCCAGTTTTCTAGTGGTTTATTGGAGATAAGAGTCTCACAGACTTTCCTGCCAGGGCTGGCTTTGAACCATAATCCTCAGATCTCAGCCTCCTGAGTAGCTAGGGTTACAGGCGTGAGCCACCAGCACCCAGCTGGTTCTCTTTATTTAGTATAGTATCGGTTCTTTGATAGTGATATGTGTTGGACTTATCTTGCAATAGTTTTTTTTTGTTTTTGTTTTTGTTTTTTTTTTGGGTCCGGTCATGGGGCCTGAACTCTGGGCCTGGGCGCTGTCCCTCAGCTCTTCAGCTCAAGGCTAGCACTCTACCACTTGAGACAGCGCCACTTCTGGCTTTTTTCTTTTTGCTTATGTGGTGCTGAGGAATTGAACCCAGGCCCTCATGCATGCAAGGCAAGCGCTTTACCACTGAGCCACCTTCCCAGCCCTCTTGCAATAGTTTGAGCTTGTCTTGGTGCCTTAGAAGATTTCTTTTTGGTAGTTTTTATTTTTAAGTAACATCAAACCTAGTAGGGAGCTGGTGGCTCACGCCTGTAATCCTAGCTACTCAGGAGGCTGAGATCTGAGGATCATGGTTCAAAGCCAGCTCGAGCAGGAAAAATCCATGAGACTCTTATCTCCAATAAACCACTTAGAAAACCAGAAGTGACACTGTGGCTCAAGTGGTAGAGCACTCACCTTGAGCCGAAGAGCACAGGGACAGTGCCCAGGCCGAGAGTTCAAGCCCCATGACCCAAAAAAAGCAAAAAACAAAAACACATCAAACTTACACAACATTTCCAGCAAAGAATTCCTATATAGTCTTCACTCAGATTTACCCACTGTCAACATTTTGTTGATGTCTGTTCTGTCTTTTTTGCTTAAGTCGTGAAGCCCTGAATCTTACTAGAATCCTCCTCCCCCTCCCTCTCCCCCTCCTCCTCCCCCTCCTCCTCCTCCTCCTCCTCCTCTCCCTCCTCTTTCTCTTCCTCCTCCTGCTCCTCTCGGGCAGGCCTCCTCCAGCTCTGTGCAGGTGGAAGAAGAGGGGGTACTGCCTCCTGGCTGTCAGATGGGGCAGAGTCCAGGCTTCCTCGTGGGGGTCCCTCCGTGTATGTGAGAGAGAGGCCTCCTTTTCGTCGGGCTCCTGGCCTGCTTCCGTTGGCTACCAGCCCCACCTCAGTGACATCCCAGGCTTCTCCCCTGGCCGGTGGGCTTGGAGCCGGACAGTTAGGACCATAAAGGTTGCTGTGGGGATTTTTTTTATTGCATCCATTGGTGGTCCAGTGTCCAGTCTAAGACCCGTGAGATTCAAAGCTAAACCCAGACGGCCCGCGTCCTGTTGTCCCCAGGGCCCTGCGGGTCTAGTCCGTTGCCTTCTCCCCACCTTAAGAGTTACTCTATGACTTGGATTGGGCTGCGTTGAGCACAAGGAGCTGGGAGAGGTCGGTGACTCCATCGCAGACCCAGTGCTTCTTTAAACAGTCCTTGCTTTCCTTTTTACTTTTTATTGTGTGTGTGTGTGGGGAGGGGGGTGCTGGGGCTGGGTGCTGTACTTGAGCTTGACTTGAGCCACAGCTGTACTTGCAGATTTTTGGTGATTACTTGGAAATGAGTCTCACGGACTTTCCTACCCAGGCTAGCTTTGAACCACCATCTTCAGATCTCAGCCTCCTAAATAGCTAGTATTACAGGCATGAACCAGCAGTGCCTGGAAAGAATTTCATACACACACATAATATTCATGCAAAATTTATACACACATATATAATATATACAAAAATTTATACACACACACACATATATATATATTTACATATATGAGTTCAAGCCCTAGTACTGGCAAAGAGAAGGAAAGAGAAAGTCAAAAAGAAAGAAAAGGAAGGAAGGACTAGATATTATATATCTATATATATCTATATATGAGGACTTTAAAATTGTTACTGCTGTTACATGGAAATGAAGTTGTATTTTGCATACTGATCTTCTAACAAGACTCTTGTCAATAACTAATTTTTCTGCACATTCTTTTATAATTTGGTTTCATGTGTTCTGGCAAAAATCCTCTTTAAAGATTTTTTTTTGCCAGTCATGGGGCCTGAACTCTGGGCTTGGGCGCTGTCCCTCAGCTCTTCAGATCAAGGCTAGTGCCCTACTGCTTGAGCCACAGCGCCACTTCTGGCTTTTTCTGCTTATGTGGTGCTGAGGAATCGAACCCAGGGCCTCATGCATGCAAGGCAAGCACTCTACCACTGAACCACCTTCCCAGCTCCATCTCTTTAAAGACTTTAAAGGAAGTATTTTTCATATTTTGCCTCTGGCTGTGAATGTTGGTGTAAGTGTTTGATGACCTCTTTTGGCTGGTGCCGTTCTCTTCTGAGTTTCGGAGATGTTTTTCTGGTAGCCGGAACAGAGGCTACTGTAAGGATCTCATGTTGATGCAGTACAGATTATTTAAAAGCTTTTCCAATTAATTCAAAATCATTACTTAGGTTAAAAGAACACAATATATTTTAAATGAAAACTTTATTAAATCAACATTAGGGTAAAACAATAAAGTACAAATCATATCTTTATAAGAGCTTTTATTAATCTAATCATTTTAGTCAATAGAAGGACTTGGGGTTAACTCAATTTTAAGGAGCTCTAAATCAAAAGGGTTTTTGCTGCCTGCAAGCAGGTTATAACTGCCACTTTGCTGCTCCATTTATAAAAATGTCTGCTTCTGGGCTGGGAAGGTGGCTCAGTGGTAGAGTGCTTGCCTTGCATGCTCGAGGCCCTGGGTTCGATTCCTCAGCACCACATAAGCAAAAAGCCGGAAGTGGCGCTGTGGCTCAAGTGGTAGAGCACTAGCCTTGAGCTGAAGAGCTGAGGGACAGCGCCCAGGCCCAGAGTTCAGGCCCCACAACTGGACCTCCCCCCCAAAAAAAAAATGTCTGCTTCTGCATCTAAGCCTTCCTCCTCCTCCTCCTCCTCCTCCTCTTTCTTCTTCTTCTTCTTCTTCTTTTTCTTCCTTTTTTTTTTTTTTTTTTTTTTGCCAGTTCTGGGGCTTTGAACTCAAGACCTAGGCGCTGTCCCTGAGCTTCTTTTGCTCAAGGCTAACACTCTACCACTTGAGCCACAGTGCCACTTCTGGCTTTTCCTGTTTATGTGGAACCGAGGAATTGAACCCTGGGCTTCATGCATGCTAGGCAAGCACTCTACCACTGAGCCACATTCCCAGTCCATCTAGGCTTTCTTTAACAAAAAGCAAATGCTGGGCTGGGAAGGTGGCTCAGTGGTAGAGCACTCGCCTTGCATGCATGAGGCCCTGGGTTCAATTCCTCAGCACCACATAAGCAGAAAAAGCCGGGAGTGGTGCTGTGGCTCAAGTAGTAGAGCACTAGCCTTGAGCTGAAGAGCTGAGGGACAGTGCCCAGGCCCGGAGTTCAGGCCCACGACTGACCAAAAAAAAAAAAAAATCGAATGCAGCTGAGTGCCAGGGTTCATGACTGTAATCCTAATTACTTAGGTGGCTGAGATATGAAGCCAGTACTGCAGACAAATCGATGAGGTCCTTATCTCCAATTAAACAGCAAAAAGCTGGAAGAGATGCACAGCTCAAGTGGTAGAGCACCAGCCTTGGGTGACAAAGCCAAATCAGATCGTGAGGCCCTGAGTTCAAGTCCTAGTACTGGCAAAAAGAGAAAGAGAGAAAGAGAAAGAAAAGGAAGGGAGGAAGGAAGGGAGGAAGGAAGGAAGTAGAGTGCTAGAGTGACTGGGAAATATAGCTTGTTTTGTTCTGGTTGGAGAGAAGCACATGCCCAAGACATGGCCTTCAGACTCCCCCACGTTCAAAGATAAGAAGTCCTGGAAGGATGGGCAAGAGGAACTGTGGGAAACGGGGCCTGTTCTCCTTCCCTGATGGCTGCAAGTGAAGGTATGAAATGTGAAATGTGAAATGCATGTCGTGAAAAGGCAAACAAATCCCGCCTTCTCTGTGGATGGTTAGTTCTCAAAAAGCAAATATAATTTTTGAATGCAGACTTCCTGTTGTTCCTTCTGGCTGTGAATATCAGGCCCAGTGTTTTGTAGTTAACCATAACATAATAGAACATGACATTAAAACTCCTACATAATCCGCCAGCAGATTCAGGCAAGGAGGCCCAGAATCAGCACAAAAGAGTTTGCCTGGAATAATCTCGTGAAAAGGCTATCAAAAAATATTTACAAATAGAACTAATAGCTACAAATGTTGCTTCTGCAGGAAATGAATGATTGGGTAATCTATTAATTAATGGAAACAGTTTTCAGAAATGTGTTTTCAATGATAAATTCCCTAATCGGATGGGCTTTTGTGTTTATGAAGCAAGATCTTAACTATGTACCTCAGACTGCTGTAAACTTTTGATTGTCCTGTTTCAGTCTCCCAAATTGAGATTACAGAGATGCTCAACCACATCCAAAAAAAAAAGATAGATAGATAGATAGATAGATAGATAGATAGCTGGGTGCCAGTGGCTCACACCTGTAATCCTAGTTATTCAAGAGGCTGAGATCTGAGGATCACAGTTCAAAGCCAGCACAGGCAGGAAAGCCCAGGAGACTCTAATCTCCAATAAACCACCAGAAAACCGGAAGTGGCGCTATGGCTCAAGTGGTAGAGTGCTAACTTTGAGCTGAAGAGGTGAGGGACAGCACCCAGGCCTAGAGTTCAAGCCCCACAATCAACACACACACACACACACACACACACACACACACACACACACACACACACACACCCCAGTACTGGGATTTGAATTCAGGACCTTGTTCTTACTAGACTGGAGTTCTACCATTTAAGTCATTCCTCCAATCTTGTTTTTTTTGCTGGAGATGGAATATAGCCAGGCCTTGGTCCTCAATCTCCAGATCTCAGCCTCCTGAGTAGCTAAGATTATAGGCTTGACTACTAGTTCCCATCTGAGAAATGTTTTTTTAAGTCTTTGGAACTGGAATATGGTTAAAATGCATCTTTAGGCTCTGGGGACATAATTCTTTGGTAGAGTGCTTGTCTAGCATGCACAAAGCCCTGGATTAAATCCTTTGCACTATCCTCCCTCCCCCAAAGAATATTCTCCTTTTACTAATAGTGTTACCTTTGGCAACTAGTTTAGCTCCTTAAATCTCTATTTTCTCATGGATAAAGTAGTGACTATAGTGCTCTCCTCCTCAGGTTCTTAAAAGGATTAAGTGAATGGAGTTACACTGATGCCCAAGATATTAGGTGACAGAATGTGGGTATCATGTTCCTGGCAAGGAGGCAGAGCTAGAGACACTGAGGGACCTGAAGCAGGGCTGAACCAGAACTTCGGTTGGGTGGCGCTCGACCGCTTGAGTCATGCCTCCGGTTTTACATTTTGCTGGAGATGGAGTTTTCACCGGCAGCTGTGTGATCACAGCAAGCTGTAGAAACGTTCTGCCTCCATTTCCATATCTGAGAATTGGCCGCCTAGAAGCAGCTTCCTCACAGGGCGGGTTTGGAGATGAAGTGAGTTGATTCAGGGTTAGCCTGGCTCACGGGAAGTGTGAGCCTGCCTGGCATCCCTGCCCTGTTGACTGGCCTGTGAGCCAGCCTGGCATCCCTGCCCTGTTGACTGGCCTGGCCATGGCAGCAGTGGCCGGGCTTTGGGTCTTGGAAGTGAGCACTGGTAGAATTTCCTGCCTTGAATTCTTCAAGGTCAAGGTGAGGAAGGCGGAGAAACAGAGGAGGCCACAGGTCCCCAGCCCAGCACTCCACACGCTTTGTAAAAACAGCCGTCTTTGCAGATTCTAGCTCTGGGTGAGCGGGTGTGGAGCGAAGCTATTCCTCCCTGGAGGCCCGTTTACCCTCGCTAAGCTATTGCTTTAATGAATACCAATATTTTTTAGTTCCACTGTAAGTGTTGTTTAGAGTGAAAATCATATTATAAAAGCATTAAAGGGATTTTTAAAAAATGAAATACAGATCAGTTGCAAACACACCACTTCATGCAAAAGAAACCCCCAAACTTGTGTCTCGTGTATTTTGATGGTCGGTCTAGGTTTTGTTTGTGCGCACAGTTGGTGTGTGTATCATTGGCGACACTGTGCACAGCCATTTTATTCTGCTTGTTATTTAATGTTAGTGGACAATCCTTTTCCTGTAATGCAGTCCTCATAATATTGTGGCTATTGATGGCAGCCCAGTCTAGTGGTTAGGCCGCGATGACTCCATTTGGGAAATCAAAACCCTTTACATCCTCTAGGAGAACTTGAATGTGAATGCTAGCCAAGAAAGCAAACTATAAAAGACTAGGAGACCAGGTATGGTGGTACACACCTGTAGTCCTAGCTACTCAACAGGACAAAGGCTTTAGCAGGAGAAAGCTTGAATCCAAGAGTTTTGGGCCTCCCTGGGCAACAAATTAGATCCTATCTCAAAAACCAAATGAACAGAAAGAAAGGAAGGAAGAAAGGAAGGAAGGAAGGAAGGAAGGAAGGAAGGAAGGAAGGAAAGGAAGGAGGGAGGGGAGGGAAGGAGGGAGGGGAGGGAGGGAGGGAGTGAAGGGAAACAAAAAAGGCAAGGAAATAAAATACCTAAAGCTACTTAGGGCAGGAGGAAAGAAAAGAGAGGGAGTATTTGATTGCCCAAGAGCTGTGAAATCCTATCATTTGATTTTGCAACAGGCCAACCCCAAATGCTTTATTTAACCTTCCTATTTTTAAATTTAAAAGACTTAAACACGAGCGTGGCATGAGCAGTTTCATTCCACTATTGTCTACTTCCGCGTGCATGCAAATTTTTCTCTAAGGGAAGAAAGGTTTTGTTTAATGCAGGATTTCCCACCACCATTGGAAGTACTTTGAAACACTTCTGGGCATTGCAGGCCGCGCACCTGTGGGGAAACTGAGTCCCTCTTGCGCAGGGCTTTTTCTTCCTTGCCCAAAATAGTGGGAACAGTAGGGAAGCCTGTGATGTCCACAGGGTTTGGGGGCTCCCTCAGCTGTGGGGCCCCTGTGTCATGTCTACCTGACCACAGGAGACCATGCCTCTTCTCTGAGAAGGGGGAAGGGGGCTGCGGGGAGAAGAGGAGGGGAGGGGAGAGGAAAGGGAAGGGAGAGGGCAAGGGAGAACAGGAGAGGACAGGAAGAAATCAGGTGCTGGTGGCTTACACCTGTAATCTTAGCTACTCAGGAGGCCGAGATCGGAGGATAGAAGTTCGAAGCCAGCCCAGGTTGGAAAGTCAGCGACGCTGATCTTCAGTTAACCACCAAAATGGCAGAAATAGAGCTATGGTTCAAGTAGTAGAGGGCCAGCCTTCAGTGAAAACAAAAACCCAGGCCCTGAGTTCAAGACGGAGTACACACACACACACACACACACACACACACACACACACACACACACGCACACACACACACACGCACGCACGCACGCACGCACAACAGGGACAGAGAAGGGGCTGCAGCTGTCCCCTGGCTCATGGTGTCCCCTGTGATTGAGTGATTGGCAGCACACAGTGCCACACGAGGCCTGAGCCTCAGGGGCCTGCAGCTTCATTGCACGGGGTGTAGGGACTGTGAGCTCTGTGGACCCCATGACCACAGCGCGGCTTGCTGTCAGAGCCCCGCCCTTGGGCTTGGCTGCGGCTGCTCCGTGGTGGTGGAGGACCATGGAGTCCCAGGAAGGCCAGTCTGCCTCTAGGATTCTCCCATTCCCCGCTCATCACTGGATGGCGCAAGTCCAGCACTGCAGGATGCGGGGCTGCCCACGTGTGCAAGGGTCCTGTGCTTCCCAGAGGAGGGAAGACACCAAGGGACCAATGACCTGAACAGTAGGCACTGTGGCTTGCTGGAGAAGCAGATGGCGGCTGTGTGAGATCAGATGCCAGGGGGAGTGGAGAGGGAGGAAGCCGGGCCAGGTAGGAGCAGAGTCACCTCCACTCCAGCTCTTGGAGGTCTCCACTCACCAGGCCTGGTCCTCGCTCCGCTACAAATGTCTGATGAATTAAACAAAATTTCCGGTTAAGTAGGGTAGGAAACATGTAGATTAGCCATGTCTAGTAGTGTTGTAGAAGCAGTAGCTCTCCATTGATAATGCTGTGTGACCCAGGCAAAGTCCTTAACTTCTCTGTGCCTCAGCTTGTTTCCCAAATGGAGCTGTGGTGGTGCCTATCAGCAGGCCTCAGGGAGTCTACTGACAAGTAGAGGTGGGTATCAGGTGATGCTGATACCCCCTCTTTACATTCCCAGGGGAGAGGGGTCTCTCACATGGACATTTGCAGGATGTATTATTTGTTCCTTTACTAATGAACTTTCCCATCACCTTATGGTTGCTTTTTGTCTGAATTCTGCCAGATACAAGAACCAAGGTCAGATGAGCTGTCCTAAGCTTTCTGGTAGCATATTTGGTGTGTTGGGGAGTGTGTGTGTATGTGTGTGTGTGTGTGTTTCTGACTTAGACTCCTCCAAAGGTTAGGTCCTCTGTTTTAGAAATGTTTTCATTACTTGGCATATGTTAAAGTACTTTTTTTTTTCCGGTTGGTCCTGTGGCTTGAACTCAGGGCCTGGGTGCTATTTGTGAACTCTTGTGCTCAAGGCTAGTGCTCTACCACTTGGAGCCACAGCTCCATTTGCAGTATTCTGGTAGTTCATTGGGGATACAAGTCTCATGGGCTTTCCTGCCCAGGCTGGCTCTGAATCATAATCCTCAGATCTCAGCTTCCTAAGTAGCTAGGATTACAAGTGTGAGCCACTGGTACCAAGTTTGAAAGACTTTTTTTTTTTTTAAACTAAAAATGTCAACAAAAACTCAACAGTCACTGCCTTTCCTTTTGTCAGTGATCTTCTAGTCCTTATTTATAATCTACATGGTTTTAAAAATAACTTTATCCTTTGTGTAGTAATGACATATGCTCATAAAAAAAGCTCCAAGCCATAAACGAATAAAAGGAGAAAGCAAAATGGCATGTATTTAAGAACACGGAGGGGTGTTTAGGAACAGGTCGGGTATTTAGGATCATGGTGGGGTATTTAAGATGGTAGTGGGAACTTGTCACCCTTGGGTGGCTCTTGTTCTGTGACTCACTGCATGGGCTGTCCCTAGGTTTGCTAATTGTCAAAGAAGTGTGAGCTGGAAGTTTGTGTTGGGCGATATTAAACTGCCTCATATGTCAAAAACTGATCAAGGCCAGGCACCAGCGGCTCATGGCTGTCAACCTCGCTACTCAGGAAGCTGAGATCTGTGAGACTTATCTCCCATGAGCCATCAAAAAGCTGCAAGTGAAGTTGTGGCTCAAGTGGTAGAGCACCAGCCTTGAGTGTAAAAGCTGAGGGACAGCACCTAGGCCCAGTTCAAGCCCCACTACCAGCACACGTATAAGATTTTTTAAAATCAATCGTGCTTTTTTCTTTCCTCCTAGAATAAAGGCCAAGATGCTTTGTACAAGACATTGGAAACAAATTTCTGTTGATGTTTTCTTTCTGTTTATCAGAGACTCAAGACTTATTTCAGTAAAGCAAGAGCTGTGGACATGCGTTGTCTGACTCAGATGCCTGCCAGTCCAATCAGGTGCATCCTGCTCAGCACACAAGATACGTTCCGGAACTTTGGGGGAGGGGAATAGGAGGAATCTCATTATTCAGATTTCCGTGTGTGTGGGTGGGTGGGTGAGCCTAAAAGTTAAGAAAGGTGAAAGATCTGCATTGCTACCTCATTTCAAACAGACAAGCAGCTTTCTGTGGTCGCTGATGTCTCTGCGAGATGGTGGGAGGCAGGGGAGGGGGGAATGCCAGAAGTCTCAGAACTGAGAACAGAAGCCAGGACCTGACTAGTAGTGGACTGGAAACACGTTTGCCCTCGTGTCTTGGAAGGATATCTTGAAAGGGAAATGGAGTGATAACAGCATCTGGCCTGGCTCTTTGCCCCACTATGACCCAACAGATAAAAGATTCCCAGTTCAATAAGAGCAAGGCAGATCATTTTTCTTAGCCAGAAAATAAATCTAGGATTTGAGAGTGAGTCTTAGTGGTAGACCAGGAGACCCTGGGTTGATCTCTAGCACTGAAGGAAAAAAAAGTGAAACTTTCCAGAAAGTTCCCTCACTTTAAAGTAAACGCTAGCAGATTTTTGCAAGATTATAGCACAAGTTCTCACTACAATCAATCCAGCAGGTAGCATGAGTGTGGTGGTTCATACCTGTAAGCCCAGCTACTCAGGAGGCAGAGGTAGGAGAATCAGGGGATTAAGCCAGCCAGGACAAAGTTAGCATAAGACTCTATTAAAAAAAAAAACTAAACAAAACTAAAATCTATTAAAACTCTTCTGTACAATTGCTTAATGATAATTTAAAAATTAATTAAAACATACTAACAGCAAAAGAATTAAGGTGTACGATTCAAGTTGTAGTGTGCCTGTCTAGAAAGTGCTAGACCCTGAACTGAATCCCCAATTCTAAAGGGGAGGGAGAAAAAGCCCTATATTCTTTTTTGAAATGCCATTCAACTGTCAGTTTATTTTCAGCGTGCTGGTTCAGCTGGTGTTCTACTACTTGAGCTACATTTCCATCCCTGCTTTTTGCGGGTTATCGTGAAGATAGAGTCTCAAAGACTTTTCTGTCCAGGCTAGCTTTGAACCAGGATCCTCCAGATCTCAGCCTCTTTAACAGCTAAGATTCCAGGCATGAGCCACTGGCACTCAGCTTAAGTGGCAAGAAATTTTTTTTTTTCTTTTTTTGGGTTCGGTCGTGGGCCTGAACTCTGGGCCTGGGCACTGTCCCTCAGCTCTTCAGCTCAAGGCTAGCGCTCTACCACTTGAGCCACAGCGCCACTTCTGGCTTTTTTTCTTTTTGCTTATGTGGTGCTGGGGAATCGAACCCAGGGCCTCATGCATGCAAGGCAAGCACTCTACCACTGAGCCACCTTCCCAGCCCTAAGTGGCAAGAAATTTTAAACAAACAAGTTAAAGAGAGAAGACACCCATCCATTGGTATAGCCTCCCATTGGGGACCTGGGGTTCTTGAATGTCCCCAAGCCAGGCTTCATGCCAGCTGTGAGCAGTGTCACCCAAGTGGTAAGTTGTAAGTGAACGTTCTGGGGGACCGCAGGGCTTTTGCACCGCTGATGCCTGTTGAAATTTGGTTAGGTTTGGAGTGAGTTGAAGGGCCACTGAAACCCCATCATTGAGGTACCTTTAGATCTGGAGGGGCCCACACTTAGTTTAAGGGGTGCTGGGGAGTAACTATACAATCCTAAGAGCCACCAATATTTTCACAGGTCTGCCACGCCATCAGTAGGTGCCATCCATACGCAAGACTCGTGGGCGGTGGCCAAGGGCATTGAGGAGAAGTTTTCATGGGGCCTGGGGCTCGCGGTCCTTGGCATTTTCATCATCGTCGTATTTGTCTACATAACTGTTGAAAACAGGCCAGTCTTGGCTTAGGGGACCCAAGGGGCAAAGCCATGTGCTTGTGTTTGAGCGACAGCCCCAGGGAGCCCCCCAGAGACTGGAAGAAACCACAGGCTTACCCTGGAGCAGCCAGGCCCAGCCTTAGCCAGGCAGCCTTCCCTCGCCTCTCGCTGAGCTCCCACGGGTGCACTCCACCAGAGAGAAGAGCAACGAAGAGAGCCGGACAGCTGTGTGAACATGTGGTTGTTAGGGACCCCCCTGAGTCATACAAACCATCATTACAGGCACTACCACACAAGAGAAGTGTTTGTTTTTGTTTTTGAGACAGAGTCTTGCTGTATACCCAGGCTGGCCTTGAACTTGTGATCCTCCCATCTCAGAATCCAGAGTGCTGGCACACACCTGCCTAGGAATAGATTTCTAAAGATCTAGTCTGCCTGTCTGTCTTACTTCCTTCCCTCCCTTCCTCCCTCCCTTCCTCCTGCCCTCCCTCCCTCCTCACTTCCTTCCTTCCTTCCTTCCTCCACCCCCCCTCTTAATTTCTTTCTCTTTAGTTCACTTTTTTTTTTCCTTTGGTAGGTCATGGGGCTTGAACTCAGGGCCTGGACTCCTCTGTCCCTGAGCTTTTTTGGCTTAAAGCTATCACTCTACCACTTTGGGCCACAGCGCCACTTCCAGTCTTCTGGTGGTCCATTGGAGATAAAGTCTCGTGGACTTTCCTGTTCAAGGTTGATTTGAAACACAATCCTCAGATCTCAGCCTCCTGGCTGAGCTACTGGTGCCCAGTCTGCCTGGGAGGAGGGCAGGGCTGGTAGGTCGCTCAGCAGTAGACTGCTTATCCAGCATGCACAGGCTCTGGGTGCCATTCCAGCATTGGGGGTGCGTGTTGGGGAGGGAGGAGACGAAGAGGAATGTGTCTAATTTAGCAAACACAAAGAAATGTTCAACATCATAGAATAAAATTGTATATTTATCTCTGACAGTGAGTCTCTAAAGCATTGAGGCTTGCTCAAGGAGAGCTGCAAAGCCAGCTGATCTTGGTTGCCTGTGTGGCCTTAGGTGAATTACTTGGCCTCTCTGAGCTTGGGTTGCAACTTCTGAAAATCGACATAAAATAGATCACTTAGGGAGACAAAGAATTTGAAGAATCTGGGCATGCTGGTATATGCCTACAACCCCAGCAGGACTGTGAGTTCTAGGCTAGCCTGGGCTACATAGCAAGAAGAGAGAGGCCAGTCTGGGCTACATAGCTTGTAATCCCAGCTGCTCAGGAGGTTGAGATCTGAGGATCTGGCAGAAAAATCTGGGACACTCATCTCCAATTAACCACCAAAAAGCCAGGAATAGAGCTCAAGTAGTAGATCACCAGTCTTTAAAAAAAAAAAAAAAAGTAGAATGTCAGAGTCCAGGCCCTGAGTTCAAGCCCCAGTACTGGCAGAGTAAAGTGGAGTCAGAAACACCATGGTTCATGAGACAGGAAAGCACTTTGGTCTTAAGCTACTGCTAGGTGACAGTGGCTCAAGTCCGTAATCCTAGCTGCTTAAGAGACTGAGATATGAGGATCATCAGAGTTCGAAAAAGGAAAGTCTGTGAGACTCATCTCTAATTAACCACCAAAAAGCTGGAAGCAGAGCTATGGCTCAAGTGGCAGAGTGCTAGCCTTGAACAAAAATGCTCAGGGATAGGGCTCAGGCCCTGAGTTTTCTCACACACACACACTTCATAGGCATTCCTAAGACTCTAGCCAGAGGACCAGTGGGAAGACCTGGGGAATAGCTGGGGGAGAGGGGTGTGGGGGGGTTGTCTTAAAGGAACATACTCAAGGCAAATTCAACAATCCACTGAGTAATCCCTGTGCAGTCACAATAAAATGCCAAAATCGCTCTCCAGGAATGCCCCATCCTGTTGTGGGAGGGGATGGCGAAGCCAGCAGACATGGGGTGTGACATCCTTTTGATGGTGGTCCATGCTGCCCTGGGGACAGCCACCTAGGGTGCTGGGAGCAGGCCAGGGAATGGTCAGAGCTGAGCCTGACGGATGAGTGGGGTTGTGTCCAAAGCAGGAAGAGGAAGTGGCCTGGGCTAAAGGAAGTTTGCCAGGCAGAGAACAAGCTTGGTATCTGCAAGCCTGATCCTGGGAAGGGGAGATCGGGAGGGAAGAGAGGGAAAGAGGAGAGAGAGAGAAAGAGAGGGAGGGAGGGGGAAGAAGGGAGGAAGGAGGGAGAGGAGAGGAGGACTAAGGGGTGGGGCTGGAAAAGCAGGCAGGGCTGACCTCTTGGAAGGTCTCCAGAGCCGTGTGATGGAAGCAGCTCCCTAGGTTAGGCAAAGGTTTGCACTTGGATTTTGCCTGTTCATCCCTGTGAAGGGAACTGTCCTTAAGATGGATATGCGGTTTGAAAAGTATTCCCATTTCTCCTCCCTGGCAGTCCGCACACTTTTCCCAGGCCCTGACTTCCAGGACACCTTTGGCACTTATGACTGTCACTATTTACCTTGGGGTTAGACCTGCCACCTGGGAAGGTGTGATCGCCATCTTCATCCCCCGCAGGGCTATGGAAGCACTGGCTAAGAAGCAGAGCGCAGCTAATTGCTTGTTTCTGAGGTACACTGAATCCCACCGCCCTGCTCTCCATGTGGGACACATGGCCTATTATTCAACTGCTGGCGTGCTGTTTACATCTCTACGCAGCCAGTGTGCAGACTGGCAGATGGAAGGCATTCTTCAAAGCTCTACTTTTGTTTTTCAACATTCACAGAAACACTGTGCTACCACCTCTTAAAAATAATTGGTTAAGAACCAAGTTATTTTCTTGACCACAGTCATAAATAGAGAAGTGCTAGACCACATTGTTCATATCTATAGCAGTTGGACAATCATTCTGACATGCAAGTAAAAGGGTTATTGATGTTTGGGGTGCTCTCTTTTCTTGCTTTCCCCTCCCCTTCTTCCATCACCATCTCCCCCATCTGCCCTGTAAGGAAAATTCTTGTCCAGGGGCTGGGGTTGTGGCTCAGTGGTAGAGTGCTCACCTAGCATGTATGAAAGCAGGAGGCTGTAGGCTCAATCCCCAGCACTGTATAAAAATCAAAACCAGCCTGACATCAGCAGCTCACACCTGTAATCCTAGCTAGTCAGGAGGCTGAGATCTGAGGATCATGATTCAAATCCAGCCCGGGAAAGGTTTATTTCCAATAAGCCACCAGGAAACCTAAAGTGGCGCTGTGGCTCAAGTGGTAGAGTGCTCACCTTGAGCTGAAGAGCCTAGGGACAGAGGAGCACCCAGACCTGAGCCCAAGCCCTAGGACTGACAAAAAAAAAAAGGGGAGGGGGAGGGTGGGAGAGGATTCCCGCAAACTCCTGTTTAGCTTGCTCCAAAGAGCACTGACTTTGAAGGAGCTGGTTCAAGAAGCAATGGGCCTGGGACAAGGGCTGCTGGTCCCTGGCACAGATCTCAGTCCCTTTTGTCTACATCATGTTGGCAAAGCAGGTGAGAGGGCGGGAGGCAACATGGGCTGGAGGGGGGGATGTTGGTGGAGGGCAGACAGCTGGGTTCTGAGATCCCCAGCCCGGCTCTGCAGGATGCCTGGTTTCCCCTTGTGGGCGTCCCCTAACACAGCCCTGCCTAATGAACCCCTCTCTGCCAAGCCGGCCGCCAGGAGGCTATTCTAGGTACGCTGGCTGCCGCCTCACAAATCACATCTCTCATCATTTCCTGGCAACCAGGAATGGAGTGACAGCTCCATTCCTAGAGAGCCATTGTTAAAAATCGCTTTGGAGTTTAAGGATTAGCGGGAAATATTTGGAGGTAACAGGAGTTTGCATATATATGTATGTGTGTCTATGCATACATACATATTTATGATGTTTTTGAGGGTTTTTTTGTTTCGGATTTTATTATTATTATTGGCCCCTTAGAGATGGCTTCCTTTTGGACATTGCTGATTTCATCGCCAGGGTAGTTTTATCACTTTCCAAGACTGATATTGACCGGCACTATTAGCCAGTATTGGCTATCAACAGGCCGAGATCCAGAGGATCATAGTTTGAGGCCAGCCAGGTTAGAAAAGTCCAGGAGTCCATCTCCAGCATACTCAACACAAAGCTGGACTGAGTGTGTGGTGCAAGTGAGAAAGCTCCCCCTCCCCCCCCCTCCCCGGAGTAAGCAATCTAAAGAGGACCAGGTCCTGAGTCAAGAAACAAAGCAGAGTGGCACTTTGTACCCCTCAGATGCGTGGGGGACACAGGAGGGGAAGAGCAAGCACCTTTCCAGGATTTGAGAAGAGCAGTGTGAGGGAGTCAGGAGACCCGGGGCTAATCCTCACAGCTCTCTTGGGGTACACCACTCCAGCCTCCCCCCCCCCCCCGCCTCAGTTTCCTCATCTGTTCCATGAGTGTGTGAAGCCCTGGAGACACTATGCTGATAAGAATGATGGGGACCCAGCAGGGTCAAAGGCCAAGATGTAGAAAGGAGAAGGGTAGCGGCCAGGGATTACGAGGAGAGGGAGGATGGGGATCCAGTGTTAAATGGGACAGCTGTGCTTCGTACTGCTGAGCCCCGTGCCTAAACTCTGTGAAAACGATAAAGTTCATGTTGTATAGACTTCATCAAGCCAGTGCCAGTGGCTCATGCCTGTAATCTCAGAGAAGGCTGAGATCGAGGATCACAGTTCAAAGCTACGCTGAGCAGAAAAGTCTGTGAGACTCATATCTCCAATTAAGCATCAAAACCCAGAAGTAGATCTGTGACTCAAGTGGTCCCATGCTAGCCTCCAGCAAAAAAACTCAGGGACAATGCCCAGACCCTGTTCAAGCCCCAGGACATGGACACAGATAGACTTTATCATAATATTAAGGAGTCAAACAACAACCGAGTACCTCTCACATTTGCTGATATCATGGAGGGCCTCAAACAGAAGTACCCATGGAGGCCTGGCAGGTGGGGCAGATGAAGGAGCATGCCCAGGACCCTGCTATGTGCAGGATTCCAGGAGGTAGCAGGTCCCTGTCTTGCCAAGACTTCCCTGTGGAAATGTGGGTAGGATTGTTTTTCAGAACAAGTTTTAAAAAAATCTGCATATATGAAACATAAATTCACAAATGTGAAATCTTTAAATAAGTTGCTAATTCAAAAATTTACCAAGAAACTAACTCAGGAGGCTGAGATCTGAGGATCACTATTGGAAGCCAGCCTGGGCAGGAAAAGTCCCTGAGACTCTTATCTCCAATCAATCACCAAAAAAGCTGGATGTGGAGTTGTGGCTCAAGTGGTAGAGCACTAGTCTTGAGCACAAAAGCTCAGGGACAGCACCCAGACCCTGAGTTCCAACCCCCACCCCCACCACACACACACAAAAGAAACAAAATAACCCACAGTTAACAATTTGTTTGCAGGACTTGAAGTATTATATTTCTGGGTCAACAGACAATCAGTATTACCTAGTTTTCTTCTTCCAACAACCCACCCCACACTTCTTCCTTAATAATAGGTTGTGGCCAAGACAAACTGTACCTGGATAAATGTCCCACTCTCCTACACATGTGCCCATCAGTCCATCCAGACAGGGCCAAAACCAGCAGGGAATATTCACTCAGAACCCGCCCTGGGAGCAGAGTTGCGTTTCCCAGTAGAGGACATCACTTCACCTCAAGAATTCTATCTGGGGGCTGGGAAGGTGGCTCAGTGGTAGAGCGCTTGCCTTGTAATGCATGAGGCCCTGGGTTCGATTCCTCAGCACCACATAAGCAAAAAGCTGGAAGTGGCGCTGTGGCTCAAGTGGTAGAGCGCTAGCCTTGAGCTGAAGAGCTGAGGGACAGCGCCCAGGCCCAGAGTTCAGGCCCCACGACTGGACCCAAAAAAAAAAAAAAAAATTCTATCTGTAATTATCATTATTCTCTCAACTAGCTTTCTTCCTTTCTTCCTCCCTCCCTCCCTCTCTTCCTTCCTTTCTTTCTTTCTTTTTCTTTCTTCCTTCCTTTCTATATATTTCTCTCCCTTCCTTCCTTCCTTCCTTTCTTCCTTCCTTCCTTCCTTCCTTCCTTCCTTCCTTCCTTCCTTCTCGCTCTTTCTTCCCACCCTCCCTCCCTTCCTTCTTTCTTTTGGTCAGTTATGGGACTTGAACTCAGGCCCTGGGCACTATTCCTGAGACTTTCTTCTCAAGGCTAGGGCTCTACCACATTGAGCCACAGCTCCATTTCCAGTTTTCTGGTGGTTATTTGGAGATAAGAATCTGTTAGCCTTGGGGCTAGGAAGATGGCTCAGTGGTAGAGTGCTTGCCTTGCATGCATGAGGCCCTGGGTTCCATTCCTCAGCACCACATAACCAAAAAGAAAAAAGCTGGAAGTGGCACTGTGGCTCAAGTGGTAGAGTGCTAGCCTTGAGCTGAAGAGCTGAGGGACAGCACCCAGGCCCAGAGTTCAGGCCCCACGACCGGACCCCCCCCCAAAAAAAAAAGAATCTGTTAGCCTTTACTGCCCGGGCTGGCTTTGAACCATGTCCCTCAGATCTCAGACTTCTGAGTAGCTAGGATTACAGGCTTGAACCACTGGCACCAGGCTTATTTTCTTAATATAGATCTAATAAAATCCTTAGTGTTCCATCACACTTCACACTTTTTTTCTGTTTGTTTTTGTTGTTGTTTTTTTAACTCAGGACCAGATCATTCTCCCTTAGTTTTTTTGTTTTTGCTCAAAGCTGATACTCTACCACTTGAACCACAGTTCCACTTCTGGCTTTTTGCTGGTTAATTGGAGATAAGAGTCTCATAGACTTTCTTGTCCAAGTTGGCTTCAAATCGCAATCCTCAGATCTCAGCCTCCTAATAGCTAGGATTCTAGGCATGAGCCACCAACACCTGGCTTGATTTCTGTTTTAAGACCAATCAGCCTGTTTACTGCGCCCTAAGTCCAGCCTCCCCACCATATTTAGAAGTCAGCCAAGATCGTGTATACGCCTTGATTTTTGACAAGTGTGGAAGACATCTCAGTAGGTGAGTTCACAGTAGTGTATTTTCCTTTACCTGGGCAGCAGCATCATTAGATTCTAGGGGCCACCTGAACTGTATTTCACTCACAACCCTGGTGCTTGGTGAGCACATGCACAGCACTCTGGGGTTGCTGCCAGCTTTCTTTTTTAAATTAATTAATTAATTTTTATTTTTTAAGATTTATTGTGAAAATACCATACAGAGGGGCAAGGTAATGAGTGCATTTCTTATCAAGCATTGTTGCCTCCTTTGTTTTCCCCTTCCCTCCCCTTCCCATCTTCCCCCCCCCCCCCCCACTGCCCGCTTTCTTTAAAGGACACTGTTGCAGAAGTATTCCATGTGGAGAGGTGTAGGGAACTCATCACTCATCTGCTGCAGGGCTGCTGCCTTTTATTTTTATTTTTTGTCGTAGTCCTGGGGCTTGAATTCAGGGCCTGGGTGCTACGTCTGGGCTTTTTTGTTTGTTCTTTTGTTTTCTTGCTCAAGGCTAGTGCTCTACCACTGAAGCCACAGCTTCACTTTTGTTTTTTGATGGTTAATTGGAGACAGGAGTCTTCCGGACTTTGCTGCCTACACTGGCTTTGAACCACAATCCTCAGATCTCAGCTTCCTGAGTAGCTAGATTACAGCCACCAGTGCCTGGCTTCTGCTGTCTTTTATATCGAAGCCAGGATTGGAAATGCTCAGTCCTGGACATTTCCTGGGGGCAGGCTTCTTCAATTAGCCTGCATCTCTCCTGTTTGTAAGAAGTCATACACCGAGAGATTCTCTTTGGTGTACTAGGGTACTTCCAAAGTAAGGAAGCAGAGTATGGCTCTGATAAACAGAAGTGCATCCCCAGAAACCCCTGCATGGTGACACGATGTGGTCATTGTTAGTGAATCCTTCTCTCTGACCATATCTGTGCCCAGTGTATCTTTTGCCCAGAACACATCATTCAGCTGGCAGGCTTTGTTTTTTGGTTTGTTTGCTCTTGCTTTTGATAATCACACTTTGCCTCTTTGAATGGTGTAGCAATTTCCCATCTAACTGTGCGGCATCACGTTGGAATTTGTACAGGATCTATTAAGCACCAGGCACTGGGGGAGGAGTGGGGATACAAAGACATGGTATCACTTCCACAATATGCTCATGAAGTATTAGGAGTAGCAGGCACATGCACAGTTGATTAATACTTGTTCAGCTAGCCTGGCACCAGCGGTTCACACCTGTAATCTTAGCTACTCAGGCGGCTGAGATCGGAGGATGGCCTAGGCAGGAAAAATCCAAGAAACTCTTATCTCCAGTTAACCAGCAAAAAGGTAGAAATGGATCTGTGGCTCAAGTGGTAGAATGCTAGCTTTGAGCACAAAAGCTCAGGGACAGTGCCCAGGCCCTGAGTTCAAGTCACAGGACTGGCACAAAACCAAGCAAAAATCTTGTCCAGAGTAGCTGGGCACCAATGGCTTACACCTTTAATCATAGTTACCCAGAAGTCTAAGATCTAAGTATCATGGTTCAAAGGCAGTCCCAGCAGGAAATTCTTATGTCCAATTAACCACTGAAAAACAAAGCAAAACCAACTGCTCAAGTGGTAGAGCACCAATGAAAAAGCTAAGAGAGAATACCTTGGCCCTAAGTTCAAGCCATAATACCAGCATACACACACACACATACACACACACACACACACACACACACACACGCACGCACGCACGCGCGTACGCGCACACACACACACACACACACACACACACACACACACACACACACACACATGAACTTTAACCCATGGACTAAAACTAGAATATTAAAATTTTGCTTTTTGTCCCTATAATCTGATGGGCAAGGTGATTTAGTAGTTCGATGTTTGCAAACAATAAGGAACACCCTTCCACTCCCCCACCTCCCTACCCCCCACCTCCCACCCCACCAACAAAACCCATGCGGCCATTTGCCTCTGTAGCTCCTGGCCAGGCTTCCAACATCACCCTGTGATGCCCTTCTTGTCTGTTTTCAAAATGACACAGAATCTCTTCACAAGTTTTTGGACTTTGCTACCCTTTGCTCTCTTAGAGCTAGACAGGAGGCAGATGGGGGAGGGGGGGAGAATCATGCTTAATCAGCTGTCTACTGTTGGGGCCACCAGGCAGGATGAGAGGAGAGCTGGTCCCTCAGAGATCAGGTTACAGAAACTGCTGCACTGGTACATTGTGTACCCATAATAATTAAACTGGTCAAGCAACTGGCGGGCCTTGTGCTGTCTGGCTCGGAGCCCGGGTTCGTTGTTCTGATCTGTCTGGCGGGTGCCTACCATTCAAGATCTCTGCAGGGCTGCCTTGGTCCTACTAAGGAAGGAAACATTCTCCCTCTTGGTTTGAAGGGCTCAGCAGCTGATGGGAAAATCTGACCTGACCAGCTAGGTAAAGATATCTAGGCATTTCCTCTGCAGCACATTTGAGTGAAAGGCTCTGCTGAGTCCACACTGAATCCCTACATCTCATTCTTCAGCCCAACTCTGTGTGTGTGTGTGCGCATGCGTGCGTGCATGTGTGTGTGTGTGTGTGTGTGTGTGTGTGTGTGTGTGTGTGCGCGCGCATGAGTGCAAGCATGCATGTATACCAATAGTGGGGCTTGAACTCAGCGCCTGAGTGCTGTCTCTGAGCTATTTTGCTCAAGTCTAGAGCTCTACACTTGAGCTACAGTTTCACTTCTTATTGGAGATAAGGGTTTCACTGGCTTTCCTGCCTGAGCTGGCTTTGAACCATGATCCTCAGATTTCATCCAGGATAACAGGCGTGAGCCCCACAGGTGCCTGGCTACCTGAGAACTGTTGATGATGCACTCTTGGTTGCACCTCAGATCAACTGTACCAGCATTTCTGGGGAGGGAACCAGGCAGCAGTGTACAATCAAGGTTGAAAATGCCTTGCCTTAGTGAATTTCACTTTAAAAGCTTTCAAAGGATTGAGCTCAGAGTAGAGAGCATGATATTTTCTTTGACATTGTGAGCCAGGCCAAGAATTACTGAGGCTTTGTGACAAAGAGAACCTTTTTTGATTCTTTTTTTTGGGGGGGGGGGGTGTAGCAGTTCTGGGGCTTGAATTCAGGGCCTGTCCTAAACTTCTTTTACTCAAGGCTAGCATTCTACTTCTTGAGCCACAGCTATACTTTCAGATAATTTTGGTAGTTAATTGGAGATAAGAGTCTCAAAGACCGGGGGGGGGGGGGGGGGAAATTGAGGGGGCGGGGGGAGTATGGGAAGGGATGGGAAGGGGAAACAAAGGAGGAGGCAACAATGCTTGATAAGAAATGTACTCATTATCTTGCCCATGTAATTGTAACCTCTCTGTACAGTATTTTCACAATAAAAAATAAATAAAAAGTTTAGAAAAAAAAAAGAGTCTCACAGACATCCAAGAGTCTCACAGACATTCCTGCCTGAGCTGGTTTTTAACCAGGATCTTCAGATCTCAGCATCCTGAGTAACTAGGAATTCAGGTGTGAGCCACTGGCACCCAGCTAAGGAAAACCATCTGATACTAGACTCAGAGAGCAAGGGCTCTGGCCCATGGCTGGTCTTTCATATGCATAATTCTCCATTTGAGCTGACAAGAGGGTTAGAAGAATCAGAAATTTCAAAATTTGCTGTGCAAGATAATTTCTGTTCAAGATTTTTTTATATGCATGCCCAATCAAACTAGTTAACAAGCCTTTTCATGTGCTCATGAGCAATTATGCTTGCTCTGTATAACTTATTTTATATGTAAATACAGGTATTTAATTTTCACTGCTCACGTTTAAATGATAGAAAACCATGCTTACATGGAAGGTATAAAAATTATGACAGAACATTTCCTGGCTGCTTTGGTCCCAGTTATGGGGAGTTTTAGGGAATCCCATATATACCTGAGACAGCTTAAGAAGAATGTTCACTAAAGCCAGGTATCAGCAATACCTGAGATCTAGGATTGTGGTTCAAAGCCAGCCTGGGTAGAAAAGTCTATGAGACTCTTAGTGCCAATTAACCACCAAAACGCTGGAAGTAGAGCTATGACTCAAGTGGTAGAACACTAGCCTTGAGCAAAAGAAGCTCAGGGACAGTGCCCAGGCCCTGAGTTCAAGCCCTAAGACTGGCACCAAAAAAAAGTGCATTTAATATAAATACCCCTATTAAGTTTGCTGCGAAAACTTTAACTGATGTTAAATTTAGAATATCTGTTGACTATTGTTTGGGATTGTTAATTATTTTAGTAATTTTTTAAAAATTTATCTGGGGCGGGGCTGGGAAGGTGGCTCAGTGGTAGAGCACTTGCCTTGCATGCCTGAGGCCCTGGGTTCGATTCCTCAGCACCACATAAGCAAAAAGAAAAAAGCCGGAAGTGGCACTGTGGCTCAAGTGGTAGAGCGCTAGCCTTGAGCTGAAGAGCTGAGGGACAGCGCCCAGGCCCAGAGTTCAGGCCCAGAGTTCAGGCCCACGACCGGACCCAAAAAAAAAAAAATTTTTTAAAAATAAAAAATTTATCTGGGGCTGGGAAGGTGGCTCAGTGATAGAGTGCTTGCCTCACATGCATGAGGCCCCAGGGATTGATTCCTCAGTACCACATAAGTAGAAAAAAACAGAATTGGCACTGTGGCTCAAGTGGTAGAATGCTAGCCTTGAGCTGAAGAGTTGAGGTACAGCGCCCAGGCCCAGAGTTCAGGCCCCACGACTGACCAAAAAAAAAATTATGTTTTTTGCTGATAGGGTAATGAGGAACTGAACTCAGGGCCTCATGCATGCTAGACAAGTACTCCACCACTCAGCCACATTCCCTGTTTGGAGTCTCCAGTTTGGGGACTTATTGTTTGGACAATTGAAGGTGTTTCTTCTCTATGGATTACACAGTTTTAACTTCCTAGGAGGATTTTCAGAAGACCCTTTGTATAACTGCAGGTGCTAGAATTAAGAATGGCCAGTGACTTGCCCATGTAATTGTAACTCCTCTGTACAGTATTTTCACAATAATAATAATAAAAAAAGAATGGCCAGTGATCACACACAAAAGTTGATATCCACCCAACTCTAGAAGTATAAGTAATCCTAATTAAAAGCTCATAATATGCCTAGAATTGTGCTAAGTACTTGATGTGCATTTCATTCCCTCAGCAATCCTGCGAAATACAAACCGTGATAATCCTTCCTTTACAGAGGAAGAAACTTAGACCAAAAAGTTAATTTGTCTGAATGGTGAACTGGATTTGTATTCCATGTCCTCATGTGTATGACCAAATAATCTACAAAAGCAGATGAAAGGAGGAAAGACTTCCTGGACCCACAGCTTAGAGGAGCCCATCCATCGTGGTGGGGGCGGGTGGGGGCAGAGTAGTTCACATTTCCTTTGATGGGAAGCAGAGAAAATGGGACGCAGGAAGAGGCCAGGGCAAGATCGGACCCATTCCAACAGACACCATCCCAAAGACCCACTTCTTCCAACCCCGGCCCACCTCCTCCTTTTCACTACCAATAACTTTTGTGGATTCATAAAAATCAGTTCTATCAACGTGAATCTGTTGACTTAGATCAGAGTGTTTGTGATTTGGAAATGCCCTTATAATCACACCAGAGGTATGCTTCACTACTCTGTCAGGTGCATCTCAATCCAAGCACCTTGACAAGATTAGCCATTACAGAGACAAACCCACACCTACCCCATGGGAAAGCCTAGGTCCTTTTGTTGTTGTTGTTGTTGGTCATGGGGCTTGAACTTAGGTCCTAGGCACTGTCCCTGAGCTCTTTTGCTCAAGGCTAATGCTCTATCACTTTGAGCCACAGAACCACTTATGATTTTCTCATGGGTTAATTGGAGATAAGAGTCTCATGGACTTTCCTACCTAGGCTGGCTTTGAGTTCTTAGATCCTCAAATCTCAGCCTACTGAGTAGCTAGGATTATAGGCATGAGCCACAAGCACCCAGCAAGCCTAGGTCTTATAAAAAGTCCTTTTCTGCCTGCTTGCATGCCTTCTTTCCTTCTTCCTTCCTCTTTCCTTCCTTGTTCCCTTCCCCCCTCCCTCTTTCCATGCCTTCCTTCCTCCTCATCCTTCTTCTGCTGCTCCTCTTTCTCTCCCTTTCTCTCTTTTCTCTCTCTCTCTCATTTAGAGATGAGCTTTTCCTATGTTGCTCAGGCTGACTCTGAACACCTAGACTGAAATGGTCTGCCTTAGTCTCTCAGGTAGCTGGGACTACAGGCACATGCATGGGGTTTGTTCTTCTTTTTAATATAATCCTAATAATATATACATATATAGGCATATAATTCATCTACCATACGTTCAACCATTTAATTCAATGGCTTTTACCAGGTTGAGTTGTTTAATTCTGCCACACTTAACTTTAAAACTTTATCATCACTCACAAGGAAACCTTGTCTATCAATTAATGAATGAATAAATAAAATGTGGCATATCCACACAATGAATGTCATTAGGCAATAAGAAGAAATGAAGTATTTATCCATGTTCTTGTGAGAGCTAGACAAAATGAGAGAGAAAAAAAAGTTAAATGGGGAAAGGCTCAGGCCTGCATATCTGAAGTTCTTTCCTAAAGATCTTCTAACAGCCCAGGGGAGATTCCTTCCTGTTATGCACATATTCCATGATTCCCAAGTCCTTATGTATGCACGGATTTCTGTAAGCTCCTTGTTCTAAGTGGCACAACTCACAGTGTAATATTGTAACAGTACAGACAAGGTGCTCTTGATGAATACTTACCCAGCAACTGTACCTCATCCAATGAGCTGAAGCCAACTTCTGCCTCCCGTCTCCAGGACCAATGAGCTTTGTATCCAAGTAGTTTATGCAAATCTCTCTGTTATTGCCTTTAAAATTTTCCTGAGCCCTTGCCTCAAACTCTGCAATGTGCTAGTTTACTATGATTCCCATTATAATGACCTGTCATTCTTGAATAAGTATCACTATGCTTTGGAGAGTCTTTCTCTCTCTGATTGTAATTTAGGTTGACACATGCTAGCACAAACCTACTTTTCTTCCTTTTGTCATTTGTGCTTCTAGAGTCATTTTTGAGAAACTACCACCTAATCCAAGGACACAAGCCTATAGGCATGTATGTTTTCCTCTATGACTTACATTTAGGTCTTGGAAGCATTTTTCTCTTAACCACGATGCTTTACCGTTTTATTTGTGAATAGATAAAGATAGAAAGCCATCCACAAGCCCCGGAAGTGGGAGTAACATGAAATGCCTGTATAATTGGAATTTGAAGTTATCTCTGGATTTTAATGATCTGTGTTCCTCCCACTCCAACTCTGCTTGTAATTAAGAATCGAATCACGTGGTGGTGTCTTGAATATATTGGTTTGCAAGAGCAGTTCACACTCTCTTGTCCATGACTCTAATTTAGGTCCTCATCCGCTCATCTGCAGGCTATTTTGATAATCTTCTAAGTAGGACAAGTTCCCCCGCTCCTAAAACTCACCATCCTCTGTGGAAACCAATTGCTTGTTAATTTACTTGCTAGGATTTTGCCTTCATCGTGGTTCCCTGTACCTAGCCCAGTGCTGGCATAGATGGTAGCAGGTATTCCTCAGATAATTGTGGAAAGGAAATCTGGGTGGTACTCTCCTGTTGGCTGAACTCCTCCTGCCTGTTAATAGCCAGGTGTTTTTATCTTGAGGCTCTAGACCAGGGCTTTGATTTACAGATACTGACCTTACCCCTCCCTTCAGCAGCTATGCTCTCTTGGGTTGCTAACACCTCCACCCACCCCACACACTTGTGAATATCTCGCCACTAGCTGATCTTTTACCAGCCCTCACCAGACCACTCTAGCATTTCCCCACTGCCGAGACCCCAGCCTCGAAGGAGGAGTGAGTCCCTAGCTTTGGCTGGAGATGCCTCTCTGCCAATCTCTCTTCCTCCTAAAACAGCCTGTGCATCTCTGTCTATTCTCTGCATAACATATATAGGTTATTATCTTTACGTAATTGTACAAAAGAGTTACTATTGAGCAAATCAGTTTTTTTTTTTCTTTTGGGCCAATCTTGGGGCTTAAACTCAGGGCTTAGGCTCTGTCTCTAGGCTTTTTTTTTTTTTTTTTTTTTGCTTGAGTCCAGTGCTCTACCACTTGTGCCACAGCTCTACTGCTGGCTTTTTGGAGGTTAATTGGAGATAAGACTCTCACAGACTTTCCTACTTGGTCTGGCTTTGAACTTTGAGCCTCAGCTGTCAGCTTCCTGAGTTGCTAGGATGACAGGTGTGAGCCACAGGTTCACAGGCTGATCATCCTGTCTCCTCCTTTATTGGGCAACCCTACCATCAGCCTCCCTGCATCCGGTCCACAAACACAGATCTATTGTCTCTATTTAAAAGGTCCTCCACTCTCTGCCCAAGTCTGATACCTTGTTGAAGGCCAAGACCAAAGAGTCCCCAGTCTTTTCTGGCACTCTCTGATGGTTACATCCTCCTCCTCCTCCTCCTCCTCCTCCTCCTCCTCCTCCTCCTCCTCCTCCTCCTCCTCCTCCTCCTCCTCCTCCTCCTCCTCCTCCTCCTCCTCCTCCTCCTCCTCCTCTTCCTCCTCCTCCTCCTCCTCCTCCTCCTCCTCCTCCTCCCCCCTCTTCCTCCTCCTCCTCCTCCTCCCCCCTTCCTCCTCCTCCTCTTCTTCCTCCTCCTCCTCCCCCTCCTCCTCCTCCTCCTCCTCCTCTTCCTCCTCCTCCCCCCCTTCCTCCTCCTCCTCTTCTTCCTCCTCCTCCTCCCCCCCTCCTCCTCCTCTTCCTCTTCCTCCTCCTCCCCCCTCTTCCTCCTCCTCCTCCTCCTCCCCCCTTCCTCCTCCTCCTCTTCTTCCTCCTCCCCCTCCCCCCCCTCCTCCTCCTCCTCCCCCCCTCCTCCTCCTCCTCCTCCTCCCCCCCCCCTCCTCCTCCTCCTCCTCTTCCTCCTCCTCCTCCTCCTCCTACTCCTTCTTCCCTGCAAGTGCAAAGTACAGATCCACACAGGACCCTTACCACAAGCCTTCCTCCACTGTGGGGGTGAATGGCTTGAGTCTCTTCTGGCTGTGAGCCCCCAAGTTTCCTGACCGCATATGCCCTGCTACTTCACGCTGGAGGAAACCATTAGCTGTGTGTTAAGAGAAAAAACTAATACTTGCTTGGCCTCAATCAGAGCTTCTTCCCTTTTCAGTGTTAAACTGGCTTTGTCCTTAAAACCCTAGGATCAGTAGCACAGGGGAAAACACAGGCAAGTTACATGGGTTTTTTAAGAGTCTCAATATGAAACCTTCCAATTTAGGAGAAAAGGAGGGAAGAAAAGAAAATCATTATTATAGCTTTAAATGGAAATGTTTCCATGTGGCAGGAGTTCGCTTTTTGTACACGCACAGGCAGACTGAGGTATCTCAGCCTCTGTTTGAGTAGGGTTTATACTGAAAAATGGAAAAATGAAATCTCCCAGACACTGTGTGCCAAAGGATTTGCTCTCCTTCTTTGTGTGTTCTAATTAATCCTAGAGTGGCTGAGAGCTGCCCATTTTTTGTCTCTGGGTTCAGGCAAAAGGGGGTAAATCTTTTCCAAAATAGTCCGTGATGGCTGAGCATTCTGAGATGGGATTTTGGAGAGGACAAAAGAACCATGAAGACATTTATGAAAGGTGTCAGGACGGGGTGCGTGCTCATGTGGAAGGGCTGGCTGGCTCCTGCCATTAGCACATCTTATGATAATCCTCTATTGATCGTGGCTTCCAGCTCCTTCCTGTCCACTTACTCAGTCCCTCCCCACAGTGCCCTCTGATGCTCCGCTCCTCTTTTCCTGCTCTAATTCAATGCCTTCTAATTAGATGCTCTGCCTGGCTAATGGCTTCCACCCCACTGCATGGCTGACATTTACTTATTTGATTTCCACCCCTCCCTCTGCTCTCTGGCCTCCTTATGAACAGAGCTTAAATTAGGCAGGATTTCAGTTCTCATACCTTTTTTTATATTTCAGCTTGAGCCCCATTTTTTTTAATTGGGATGGGGAGGGAGTAGCTGAAAAGACTAGTGTACATAGGCAGAGAGAGAGAGAGAGAGAGAGATGGGGGGAGAATCAATCCTGATGCTTGCAGCGAAGTCTAGCTTTGGGATTGGTATATGTCCCAGAATCCTAGCTGACTCCAGACTACTGTCTTCTGTGGACGGTTCAACCTGGAGACGGCCCACTCTTTTCAGCTGCAACCAACTTTGATTTTGTCACCAAATATCAGCACGTGGCCAAAAGAGTTGTTGATCATTTCCATTTTTGCAAAGGTTTTGGACTGAATATCAGATGTTGCCATTCCTAGGATTCCACATCGGGATTGTGATTCGGGGCTCTAATGATCTTAACGGTGTCATTGTCATCATCTCAAATTATCTCCTTCTCTTCCCTGTCCCTAGATATACGAGGGACATGATCACAAGAGTATTTTCACATTGGACATATCCTCATCATTGCTAATCATTTCTGCTCTTCCTCTTCCTCCTCCTCCTTTTCTTCCTCTTCTCCTCTTCCCCCTCTTCTTCCTCTTCCTCTCCTCCTCTTCTCTTTCTTCCTCCTCCTCCTCCTGCTCCTTTCTTAATTCAGTGATGAGAATAAACCTTTGTATATGCTAGTAAAAACTAGTCCTAGCTGCGGCACCGGTGGCTCACACCTGTAATCTTACCTACTCAGGAGGCTGAGATCTGAGGATTGGGGTTCACAGCCAGCCCGGGCAGGAAAGTCCGTGAGACTCTTATCTCTAATAAACCACTTAGAAAACCATAAGTGGCACAGTGGCTGAAGTGGTAGAGCGCTGGCCTTGAGCTGAAGAGCTGAGGGACAGTGTTCAGGCTCAGAGTTCAAGCCCAATGACCGACAAAAATAAAAAAAAAAGAAGCTAGTTCCTTGTCTGGGACTGTGGCTTAGTGGTAGAGTGCTTGCCTAGTATTCATGAAGTACCAAGGTTCGATTCCTCAGTACCACTTAAACAGAAGTAGTGCTATGGCTCAAGTGGTAAAGTGCTAGTCTTGAGTAAAAGAAGCTCAGAGACAGTGCCCAGGCCCTGAGTTCAAGTCCAGGTGCTGGGCACTGGTGGCTCACACCTATAATCCTAGCTACTCAGGAGGCTGAGATCTGAGGATCGCAGTTCAAAGCCAGCCCAAGCAGGAAAGTCCATGAGACTCTTATCTCCAATAAACCACTAGAAAACCAGAAGTAGCACTGTGGCTCAAGCGGTAGAGCACTCGCCTTGAGCTGAAGAGTGCAGGGACGTGCCCAAGCCCAGAGTTCAAGCCCCATGACCGACAAAAACAAACAAACAAAATCTTACTCAGTCTTATAACCCATATAAAACAGTGAAAAAAAAAACATCCAGTGCACCAGATATTTTCTGGAGAGTCCCAAATTGAATTCAAAATTATTCCCAGATATGGGCAATGGAATTTCTAGGTGTCTCCCACCAAAACAAACCGCGAAGGGCGAGCTTCCCTTTGATTTGGGGCCATTTGGCAGCCAGGCTCTGATCTCTGGTGTCACTCAGGCAGGCTGTGAGCTCATGGCCTGTCCTGCCTCCAGGGACCACTGTTACTTGATTCTCTTAGTTTAGTTTTGTTTTTGTGCCAGTACTGGGGTTTAGACTCAAGGCTAGGCTGGGAATGTGGCTCAGTGGTAGAGCGCTTGCCTTGCATGCGTGAGGCCCTGGGTTCAATTCCTCAGCACCACAAAAGCAAAAAGAAAAAAAAAGTTCTAGACTCAAAGCTAGGGCACTGTCCCCTAGCTTAAAAAAATTTTGTCAGTCATGGGTCTTGAACTCAAGACCTGGACAATGTCCCTGAGCAATTTTTGCTCAAGGCAATGCTCTACCACTTTGAGCCCAAGTGCCATTTTGGGTTTTCTGGTGGTTAATTGGAGATAAGAGTTTCTCAGACTTACTTGCTTGGACTGGCTTCAAACCATGATCCTCATATCTCAGTCTCCTAGTAGCTAAGATTATAGGCATGAGCCACCAGTGCCCACCTCTTTCCTCTCTTTTTAGACAGAGAGCTGGGAAATAAGAGGGAATAAATATTTTCTATGTTTTAGGTATTCAAGGCTGATTTACAACTCGTATCTATCATCTATCTATAGTTTCTATCTATACTTGTATAAGAGTTTGAACTCAGAGCCTTGAACTCACTCACCTTGCTTGCTCATGGCAGGTGTTCTACTACTTCAGACATACCTCCAGTCTGGCATTTTGCTGGTTTATTGGAGCTGAGCATCTCATAGACTTTTCTGCCTGGGATAGCTCTGAACTCCAGATCTCAGTTTCCTGAATAGCTAGGATTACAAGTATGAGCTACTGGCCCCCAGCTTCAACTCTGTCTTCAAAAATTAGGGTTCAAGGACAGGGAACTTAGCTCAATGGTAGAGTACCTACCTAGCGTTCCATCCCTGAGTTCTCTTCCCAGACCTGCAAAAGCAGATTATAAGATAACAATTTTGATGGGGGAGTTATAATTTACAAACAATAAAATGTTGCACACTGTGTTGATTTCTGATCAATGAACACAATTCTTCTGATCACCATTGCCTTGAGTATAATTGCAAAATGAGTGTTCACATTTAGTACTCCTAAGAAACTGGTGTTGCTGGCCAGCCGGTTTAAAGACCAGAAGGATTCATACCAACAGCAATAAAAATGGCAAACACTGAGTAGCCAGCACGGCTCTGAGGGTGGTACACACATGGCTCATTTCACCCTTTCTCAATACCAACTGGCCCCTCTTACTGATGAGGAAATGTGCCTAGGATCACAGAGCTCAACCCTACAAAGTTAGACTGGGATTTCTGGTGCTCACTTTGTATTCTTCCCCTAACAACAGCCTTTTCAGAAAATAAGAAGCTAACCTCTGTCTTTTTTCTTTTCTCTTTTCTCTTTTTTTTCGTTCTTCCTTTTTTTTGTAGTAGTAGTTGGGTTTGAAGTCAGGACTTGGAGCTTGTAAGGCAAGTGTTCTACCACTTGAGCCACACCACCCAGCCTCCCCCCCTTTTTTTTGCTTTATCAGGTAGGATCTCTATTTTTCTTGGGACTACATTTTGGATCTACAACTTGCTGTCTGTGCCTCCTGTGCAGCTGGGATTGTAGACACCAACACAGATCTTCTGTGTTAGAATGAGACCTTGCTAAGTTTTTGTGTAGACTGGCCTAGAACTACAAAATTTCGTATCTCCACCCTCTGAAAAGCTGTGATAAGAGTGTGTCATCATGCTCAGCCTAAAATTTCTTTTGCTCTAGAGAGAAAATCCTTCCAAACAGGGCTAAAAGTCCTAAAAGGAGAAACACATCTCTGTGATCCATTTGCTCTTTCTTGAAACTGGAGACAGCCTACTCTAACTTCTAGAATAGAAAAGATTGGGCTGAACAGCCTGTTGCGTTACCTGCTAAAACATTAGCTCTTCATCTGAGGAAGTCCTGCTAGCCATCTCCTAAAACAAGACACTTTGTAGAACCAGTCCAGCTTGGCTAATGGTGCTGTGCATTTCCTTGGAGATTGCTCACCCTGTCTGGACCACAAATGTCCCATCTGGGCACGGAAAGGCAAAGAGATGGGGTGGCTATTTGGGACCAAATCTAAAAAGCTCAGTCTCCATAGTGTCACACCTAGAAGGGGAGAATGTACCATGAGTGGATTAGGGTTGAGGTGGACATTTGTCCCTGGCTCAGATGACAGCCTGGCAGAGCGTGGCTCCCTTTTCCGCTTCCCTCTGATCTCGCATCTGCTGGCGGAGTCCGGCTGCCTAATCTTTTTGTTGGTTAGTTTCCATGGCAGTTATTGTCTGTGTGTTAGCGCATCCGCCCCCTCATCCCCTCCTCCCAGAGCAAGCCCTGGAGCTGAGGCTCAGTGGGAAAGGCTTGGAGAGGCTCAGCTGTCCCCACCCACCACAGTCCTCCCGGTGAGGACTTCAGGGAGCCCAGCCCCCTGGGGTTTCTGTGTGGGTGGGGTGGGGTGACAGAGGCCGCAGCAGTGGACTCCTAGACTCATCTCTTGTGAAGGAAGCCCCAGGCACGCTGCCCACAGCAGCGGGAGGAGCCGGATTCGGATCCTGAGCAGCCCCTCCCCACCTCTGTCTCTTGTAGATGACTTCCAGATGCCCTTGTGGCCCTGCTCAGGTAGGTGCTCTTTCAATCTATCTATGAATCTTGGGGGGTACTGAGAGGAGGGGCCCCAGCCCAGGCAGCCAGGGACAGGGAGGAACAAAGATCTGGGCAGGGCCTTTACTTCTAGGCTGGCCTTTCTGGCTTTGAAGTTGAATGCCCCTCCCCATCTGGCTTTAGCCTGGCAACTTAGGTTCCACGATCACAGACAGGCTAGCGTTCAGCTTGTTTCCAGAACTTTCCTTCCATAATCAGTTCTGCTTTGAGAGTATCTACTGTAGACACAGTACTGGGCTTGGCTCCCCGGTGGGGTAGGGTGTCTGTCTGTGAGAAGAATGACATATCACATGGTTCTTGCCTTCAGAGCACCTAGCATCTGGAGAGAAAGGCAGAGTGTCTGTGTAGATAGGTGTGCAGACTTCAGGCTGGGCATGCTGGTCTGTGCACACTACTTGCCTTGGGCAAGTCATTCACCCTAGTCAAGTCTCAGTTTGAGCTTCTGAAAAATGGCAGTAGTAACAGTGCCTACTTTAGATGCTAGATCACACACAGGCACGAACGTTAGATCAGTTAGTGCCACAAAATAAACACGGTATACTCGTTCACTGTGATCACTCTTCTTCTTTTTGTTGCAGTGGTTGTTGTTGTGAAGGGCTGTTTTGCCAGTACTGGGGCTTGAACTCAGGACCTCACATTCTCACTTGCTCCTCCCCCCTCGTTCTCCTCCGCTCCGGCTCTCTTCCTCCCCCTCCCATCCCCCTGGCTCAAGGCTGATGCTCTACCACTTGAGCAACACTTAAACACTTCTGGCTTTATGTTAGTTGGAAATAAGTGTCTCTCAGATTGTCCACCTGGGCTGGCTTCAAAGCTGGGATCCTCAAATCTCCTCAGCCTCCTGAGTAGCTAAGATTACAGGCATAGACCACTGGCACTGGGCTATTCTTGGGTTCTTAAGAGGCTCAAATTTGGGGTGGTGATCTGCATGGTAGTAGTGATCATTACCATGGGAATCCAGCACAGTAATTACCATATACACTTACCACAGTCCCAGAAGGGCTACAGAAACATGGGAGGGGTTATTCTTGTCCGTAGAGATCTCACAAACCTGAGGAAGCTGGCATGGAGGTGAAGTACTGAAGGGTGCAAGCAGGGATGCACATAGGAGGCAGATACAGAGCCACGGGCCGAGGTGACAAGGAAAAGCTATTGGCCACCAGCTCAGTTCTGGAGCCCAAGTACTAACCTTGGCTGTGAGGCTGTGCTGAACCTTAGGCTCTCTCTTGAAGACAGTGCCAATTTTAGAGCAGGATGCTGCAGATATTGAAATAACCAGCACAATATGAGGCTGTGAGGGAGTGGCCCTCAGAAGAGATCTAGGCTGGGGGTATGAGACCAGAGCTCAGGTCAGGCTGAGCTTCAGATCAACCTGGGTGCTCTGAGGCTAATACCTTCACTTCTCTGGGTTTTGTTCCTTTGTGGTTGTTGTTGGTGGTGGTGGTGGTTGTAGGGCTTGAAGTCAGGGCACAGGTGCTGTCCTTGAGCTCTTTTTTTTTTTTTTTTTGGTCGGTCATGGGGCCTGAACTCTGGGCCTGGCGCTGTGCCTGAACTCTTCAGCTCAAGGCCAATACTCTACCACTTGAGCCACAGCACTACTTCCAGCTTTTTCTGCTTAATGGTGCTTAGGAATTGAACCCAGGGACTCATGCATAAAGGCAAGCACTCTACCACTGAGCCACCTTCCCAGCCAATCCCTGAGCTCTTTTTGCTCAAGGCAAGCACTCTACCACTTTGAACCACAGTGCCATCTCTAGCTTTCTGGTGGTCAATTGGAGATAAGAGGCTCCCAGGCTTTCCTGCCTGGGCTGGCTTTGAACTGTGATCCTCAGCTCTCAGCCTCCTGAGTAGCTAGGATTACAGGTGTGAGCCACTAGTGCCTGGTTGGGTTTTGTTTCTTGTTTCTGAAAGGGATCATAACTTACCTCCCACCTGTGCTACAGTTATTAAATACCACATATGAGCATGAAATTATACATTAGCTTATAAAATACAAAGGAATAGTAATTCTTTAAGGAGAATGAGTATGTGGTTCACATGGCATCGAGGTAGGTGTAAAGGAAGAGACACAGATAAATGATCTTAGAGCAATGCCTGACTCCTAATAGCAGTCTAATGAATGATCTCCCCCATAACTGATTTATTGACTCCATTCATCCATGGAGGTGTTTGTGCAACAAGTATTAGTGTCTTCCCCACGCAATGCCTGATACTTGGTTCCGGGATGAGCAAGAGTAGTGAGTTATACAGGCAAGGTGGGGTAGGGGAGTGGGGGGAAAGGGGGAAACTCTTGACTGGAGCAGGACTTCCAGTGCTCTATACCCTGGCAAGCACTAGCCAGCTTTTCTCCAGGGTTATTGTTAGACATTTCTCATTCGTTGATTGTAGGCTCCGAAGACAAGGCCCTGGGTCTGCATAGATCTTCTAACACCTCCTCTCTGCCCTCTGCTGATGGAGAGCTGGAATCGATTTGCAGTAAACAGCTCAAAATTCATCAGTCATAAATCCCCCAGCATTCCCAGGGCTTTTTGCCACCCCTGAGACACCTTTAATATTTAAAGAGGAATGAATTTGTAATTAGCACCTGAACAGTATATCCGAGCCATGCTGGAGGTTTTCCTATTTAAATGCAAATTGAATTTTCCCAGAGGAAAACTGATAAGTGATGAAAATAGATAGCAAAGGAGAAGAAACGCTGTCAGAGCAGGGAGGTGGCACGGATGTGACATTGTCACTTTTGTCATTGTTGTTGACTTGCTGCCTGTGTACCCCACACTCCTCTTACCTGAGGACCAGGCTTTGAGGCTCAGAGACCCTGAAATGGGGCCTAGTCCCCACAAAATCTATGTTTCACTTTTCCTGTGTCTCCATGGGGATGGCCCAGCTAATGGCCATTTGTGTTAGATTTGGTCATCCTAGACTTTTGGTGGCCTGAAGAGGAAAAGGGACATTTGGAGCCAGGCACATTGGATTTGAACTCAGGGTCCGTCTTCCGTGTATGTGTGCTGGGAATCAAATTTAAGACCTCCTGCATGCTAGCCATGCTTGTAAGCACTGAGCTTCAGAATCTTTTTCTGACAAGCTAAGAAGCAAGGCAAGTTCCTGATCTCCCCTGTCTTCACAACAGGCACAGAGCTATCAGTACTTGTTTCTGTCAAGATGGCTGTGAAGATTATGAGCAGAGGAAAGATACGTGGTATATACAGAAGTGCCCAAGAAATGTTAGTGTCCTACCAGTGCTATGGGAGCGTGCCTGCCTAGGCCCTGAGATCAAGCCCCAGTACTGGTATGTTTGTGCATGCATATGTGTGCGCACGTGCACCCCCCCCCCCCAGAACAGTGGATGAAGGCAAGGCTTAAATAGTCTGGGAAGGGCCAGCTTATTCTGTGTGGTTCACACCTGCTGTCACAACACTATGCAGTGTTGTGGTGGGAAAGCCACACAGACAGCACTTGAGCAACTAAGTGAGGCTGTGTTCCAGTATAACTGCATTTGCAGACACTGAAGTGTGAATCTCCTGCCATCTTTATGTATCCTGAAATATTTCTTGCTTTCTTTTTCTTTTTACAACCATTAAAAAAATATAAAAACCACTCAAAGATGGCAGGAAATCCACACCCAGGCAAGCCTAGTGTCACCAATTTGTTGATCTATAGACTGTCTATGAGCTGGAGCGGGGAGAGGAAACCTGCGCTGAGTAACCTCATCGGGCATCGCTCCTGAGGCTGGATCGCAAGGGAAAAAAACTGATTTTGTTTTTTGGTCCAGTTGTGGGGCCTGAACTCTGGGCCTGGGCGCTGTCCCTCAGCTCTTCAGCTCAAGACTAGCCTTCCGACTTTTTTCTTTTTGCTTATGTGGTGCTGAGGAATCGAACCCAGGGCCTCAGGCATGCAAGGCAAGCGCTCTACCACTGAGCCACCTTCCCAACCCCAGAACTGATTTTTTTTGAACCAGAACTTTGGAGGAACAAGGGGCACACAGGATCCCTGGTAGTGGCTCCTCTTTGGGTGCCAGTCATTAGATCAAAACATGAATAAGAGCCAGAACTGGTGGCTCATGCCTGTAATCCTGGCTATTCATGAGACTGAGGTCTGAGGGGTTTTGTTGTTGTTGTTGTTTGTTTGTTTGTTTTTAAGCCAGCCCAGGCAAGAAAGTCTGTGAGACCCTGATCTCCCACTAACCAGCAAAATGCCAGAAATAGAGCTGTGGCTCAAGCGGTAGAGCACCAGCCTTGAGCAAAAAAAAAAAAGCTAAAGCACAGAGTTCAGGCCCCAGTATGGGCATAAAAATCAAAATACAAAACAACAACAACAACAAACCATTGAGCAGAGGTCACTCTAGTTCTTCCCTACTGAAGTCAAAAGATCAAAGGGCAAAAAAAAAAGAAAGAGAGAAAAGATCAACAGGGCTGCCAGACTCTAAGCAGGAAGCCACATTAACAGAATGCAGAAGCTTTGCAGGGGTTCAGGCTCTGCGAGTATGCTCAAGCAGGACAGCAGTGCAAGTCCCCAGGACCTCCTCCTGCCCCCTCGACTGCAAACCTATCTGCCCCTATTAACAAAGACAGGCAGGCCTTTTGATTCACCAGGAGCCAGGCCTGCTTCTCACTTTCCTGGATTGCCATCTATTCTTAGACAGGCACAACCCACTTGCAGCCAGCCCGTTGTGTGTGTCTCCTACCCATCCCCACACCTCTCTGTTCTGTCTGCGGCACACAGGGGACACAGGTCAACACAGCAGATGGCAGCCTGGATGCTGAAGCAGATTGCTGTTTCCCATGGGAGCCAGATAAAGCAGGGCGCAGGATGAGGCCCGCTCTCCAGCCTCACCCCTCCTTCTCTTCAATTGCATCTCTGCCCAGTTCTTTCTCCAGAACCTCTGGGGAGGAAGTTGGGGCAGGGAGAGCAAAAATGATCCACTACCTCCATAGAACGCTGCCCAGTAAGCAGGCAAGTCTTTCTAGCTGGAGGGAGAGCTTGACCAATCTTTCTGGTGTCCATAGAGGTTGGCAAGCTCTTGGGGGAAGGGGAAAGGGGAGAGCAGAGGTTCCCAAGGCCTAGAAGGGGCAGAAGAAGGGTGAGGTTTCTGAGGGTGACTGATCTCACTTCCTGAGGCCTTGGGCTGAATGGCAACTCAGAGCAACCCAACCTGTGGACCCCACCCCCACCCATCCATTCCCTTCCCAGCCCCAAATCAGGACCCAGAGCCTTGGATCTCACCAGATTTCAAGGTTAGATAAAATTTGTGTTAGAAGGAACATGAGCAAGGAGATTCAGGCCATGAGCAGCTATGATCAAATAGCAACCCAACACTGGAAGCCCACCCAGGAGTGGGGAGTAGCTTTCTCTCTCTCTCTCTCTCTCTCTCTCTCTCTCTCTCTCTCTCTCTCTTTCTCTCTCTCTCTGTTCTTTTCCTTCTTTCTTTCTTTCTATAAGTTATGGGGCTTGAACTCAGGGCCTATGTGATGTGAGCTCTTTTGCTCTAGCCCTTTGAGCCACAGCTCCACTTCTGGCTTTGAACTGCGGTCCTCAGATCTCAGCCTCCTGAGTAGCTAGGATTACAGGAGTGAGGTAGCAGGTCTGGCTGGCCCCTTCTTTTCTCAGTGGAAACAACTACCTTGTGACCTCAGCTTCTGTCCTCTAGATAAGACAGCTCTGCTCAAAAGAGGACCCCTTAGTGCAAGGCGAGCAGGCTGGGCTTTGGGTTCACGCTGGAGGGAGTAGCAGGCTTCCCCTCTGGCCTTACAGAGCTGAACTCTGTGGCGCAGGACTGTGGGTTGTGGCTCTCTCTGCCTGTTCTGAGCCCACTCCCCCTCCAGCAGCTTTGAGCAGCCATCCCATCTGCCAATCAATCTTCCTTGTTGATTTCCCAGCTGGCAGCAGCAGGACTGGTGCGTAAATCATTCAGAGCCCCTCTCAGCTCCACCAGGACACGGAGCTCGTTTTAATTAAGAAGAATGGAGGATGCTGCTAGCTCTGGAAATGGCGATATTAACTTACTAATGGACCTTTAAAGAGCAGTGTCTCTTCTACAGAGCTGCCTGAGCCCCTGGAAGCGGGGAGAATAAGGCCTGCTTTGACCTCAGTTTCCATCCAGTCTCAGCCCGGTGGGTTGGGATTCATGGATTCATGTTCCCTGTCCAGATTGCACTGTGATTTGAGTCAGATCCTCTGTATTCTGCTTCAACCACTGTGGGAGACAAGCGGCACTCAGGAAGGTCAGATCCCATCCAGAAGCACGGTTCGATTTCTAGACAGGTGCCCAAGACATTATTAGGCACTCTGCATCTATTACAAGGCCCACCTTGTTCCAGGCTAATTTGAAGGAAATGAAGGTAGTGACAGCCACAGGGGCTGGGGGACGGTCTCTGACAGAGTCTTCCATGGAGGCTGAAGCTGGCAGTGCCCAAGAAGCCTGGGGAGGGGCCACAGGTATGGCAGGCAGATCTCTGTGTGACTATAGCACCAAACTTCCTGACTCTTCTGTTTCCAAATAGCCCAGCTCCTGGGTCAGAGAAGACCCCTTCCCCGATTCCACCATCCCAGACCTGAGATCCTGGTTTCCCCTACATTGGTGAGAAATACTCACAGAAGACTGACATACTACAGTCACCACAGGCCCCTGCCCCACATTGGGTCCTGGCTAGGAAAGGCACAGGACGGGTTCTTAAAAGAAATCCACCAACTCAATTCTTTGTTTTTCTTTTTGTGCCAGTCCTGAGGCTTGAACTGAGGGCCTGGGCACTGTCCCTAAGCTTCTGTACTCAAGGCTAGCGCTCTTTCACTTGAACCACAGCTCCCCTTCCAGCTCTTTGACACCTAATAGGCGATAAGCATCTCATGGACTTTTCTGCCCAGGCTGGCTTTGAACATCGATCCTCAGATCTCTATCACCTGGGTGGCTAGGATAACAGGTGTGAGACACCAGGGCTGGACTTCAACTCTTTAATCAGAGCCGCTGTTCAGGACTTAGGATTCTATACCTTCACTCCTGGGGCACTAGTGCCACCCAATCAGACTATAGAGCTGCAGATTATGGCCCTACCAGGCCACCTCCATTCAAGTGTATGCATGCCCTAGGAGGCCCTCAGGATGCTTATCAAAACTGGGGGAGGAGCCTGTCTTTCCCTGGGCCACCCTTGTTCCTAATTGGCTGAGTCAGCCTTGCCAGCACCCTTGGTTTAGGAGTGAGGAGGTGATGAACCAGCAAAGGACACCAGCTGTTGTTCAGATTAGATGATGGCTCCAGCATCAGCAGAAGCTATCTCAGCCAGGAGAGAAGAGATCCTGTCTAAGACCCAGAAACGATGGGATGGAGCAGGGTGAGGCCTCCTTTTGAAATTGGCACCTGCTCCTTGGGGCACCCTGGCCCGGCATACAGCAAGCTACAGGGCCAGAAAGTCACTTCTCAGAAAGAAGGGGCGGGGGGGCGGGGGAAGCAGCCTTTGTGGAGGATCTGCAATAAGCCTAGTAATAATGCCTGACACCCTCTTCCTCCCACTCCTCAGAAAGATTGTCATTCCCCTTCTTAGAGATTCAGGGACAAGGGGCTGAAGGCGTGGCTCAGTTGGTAACGTGCCAGCCAATAAGTGAAAGTGTCAGGTGCTGAGTTCAAGTCCTAGTCTAGTTCATGGTCACTTAGCTAGAGGTGACACAGCCAGGATTCAGACCCAGTTTGTCTGAGTCCAGAGTCCACACAATTTCCTGCTGTCTTATGATCTACAGAGCACTCAGAAAGAGCTACACAGAGAAGGCAAACCTGGCCTGGGGAGCTCTCTGGTGTTTCTCTAGCCAGTGTGGCAGCCTGCAGGGGAGACCTAGGATGTGGAATCTACCAGCCCCTCAACATCCACCCTACATGCCCCATTAGGAGCCTGCCACACTGAGAAGCTGCTTGTTGTTCTAAATGGTCCTTTCCCGGCCCCCCTGTCCCCCACTATAACCTACCTCAGAACTCATGAAGGCAGGATCCTGAGGAATACCTAACAGACACTCCGTACATGTGGAGAAAACTTCATTTTCTTGTGCGTGAATTAGGCTTCAACACATCTAAGGTACAACTTAAAGAAGAAAGTTGGGTAACTTTGTGTCACCACAGTAATTCCACAGCACCTGAATGTTTAAGAGCTCTCAGGATCTTTCTGACCTTTTGTCTTTCCATCTCCCCAAAGCAAAAAGTCAAACACTATGTCTGTTTGTTCTGGTGCTGGGATCAAATCTAGGGGCTACACTTGCTAATCTAGGGGCTACACACTATATCACTGAGTGATGCTCTCCACCTCCATCAAACACTTTTTAAGAGAGAGAGACCCAAGCCCCACGCCATCCAAGATCTTAGATCAAGAAGGATTTCGATTTGACAGAACTTCCCCACCAGAAAAGCATTCCACACCAGCATGGAGTGGCACTGGACTCCCCTTCAGCGTGGCACTCCGGCAGGCCCCAGCTTGGTGCACACCCAGTCCAGACATGGAAACTGCAGGTGACTCAGGGAATCTTAAGTGGTGGTTGCTAGGTTACAAGCTTCTTTAATGTGCACTCGATGTAAGGACTAAAGGATGTCACCTGGCTAGGAGGGAGGAGCCATGGGGGAAAGGGCTGGGGAAATGGACACAAGCCAGGACTTCCAGAATTTGCAATTAGGCCATAGCCCGGAAGGTACCTTGTTCTTAGTACTTTTCCAAAGGCCCGAGGCTCTAGATCCTTCCATCCCTTGGTCTGGGTGGTGCCTGGGCATTAGAGGCCTGTTGTGGACTCGATTTCAGGCACAGATATTGAGTTGTTGCCGGAATCCCTTTTTTCTTTTTCTTTTCTTTTTTTTGAAAATCAGTTTCTATCTTTACGTGCTGTTGGACAAAAATTCAGAAGCCAGAAGCCAGATGAGAATGTAAAGTGTTGGCTTCTTTAATGAACCATTTGTTCGTTCATGATTTCATCGTGACGAATTGAAGGGAAACTGGACTAGAATCCACAACCTCACTGAATTTCAGGCTCCTTTGTAAGACTTGGGCATTGGCACCCACGCTGGCCACCACTGCCAGAACTGTTCAGAGATTATGAGAAATAGATGCGAAAAGGCTGAGTTCGTCCCAAGGTGACACAAACTCCAGAGTAGAATGCCACACATCCGCTAGCAGCTGAGTGGGGATACAAGAGGAGTGGCCTCATTGTTCCGAGGGGACAACTCAGTAGGGAAACAAGGCTAAAGACACAGTCCAACAAACCTTTTCAGTCTACCACTGAGTGCTGGTTTGTGCAAGTCAGTCAGGTTAAGATAAGGATCTGGTTGGGTGCCAGTGGTTCACACCTGTCATCCTAGCTACTCAGGAGGCTGAGTTCTGAGGATCACAGTTCAAAGCCTGCTCAGGCAAGAAAGTCTGTGAGACTCTTTTTTATTGTTGTTGTTGTTGTTTTTTGGGGTCCGGTCGTGGGGCCTGAACTCTGGGCTTGGGCACTGTCCCTTAGCTCTTCAGCTCAAGGCTAGAGCTCTACCACTTGAGCCACAGCGCCACTTCCAGCTTTTTTCATTTTGCTTATGTGGTGCTGAGGAATCCAACCCAGGGCCTCAGGCATGCAAGGCAAGCGCTCTACCACTGAGCCATCTTCCCAGCCCCCTGTGAGACTCTTATTGTCAATTAATCACCAAAAAGCTGGAAGTGGAGCTGTGGCTGAAGTGGTAGAGCACTAGCCTTGAGCACAAAAGCTCCCAGACTCTGAGTTCAAGCATTGGGACTGGCACAAAAAGAAAGAAAAAGCTAAAGATCTGTTTACTGTTCCTCTGGGCAAATTCACACTCTTTCTTCCTCCCACCCCTGCTAAGGAAGGAAGGGAGTATTTAGTGGTGATTCTTAAGAAACTTCATGAATTCAGACCATATCCTCTTGCAATTTATGAGTACTTACTGAACAGAAAACAGAACACAGCCTTCTTCTGTAGAGGTTGTGATGGTACTCATTTTGCATGGATGAGAACCTTAAACTCAAACAAACAAACACACAAAAAACCTGAAGTGGTTAGGCCAAGAGCTCATCATACTAACATGGCTTGCTGTGAAGCACAGCTTCTGCATCTCATAAGAAGTCTAGGAGTGATAACTGTATTCACGGAAATCTATTAGGCCCTGGGTGTCAAGTGTGCACACTTGATAAATTCCATCTCATTTATTGTCACAAAAACCTACACAAATACAAGCACACCGCCGAATGCTCCAAAGAAATAAAAGGAGATGACAAATTGATATATACAACAGCCACAATGGATCTACAGGGAGTTACATGCAGTGGAGGGGCACCCCAAAAGTTCCATAATGTATGATTCTATTTGTCTAACAAGTTGTGTGTGTGTGTGTGTGTGCCTGTGTGTGCCTGTGTGTGCCTGTGTGTGTGTGTGTACCAGTACTAGGGCTTGAATTCAGAGCCTCCTACTCTCCCTTGGCTTTTTTACCCAAGGCTGACACTCTGTCACTTGAACTATACCTTCACTCCCAGCTTTTTGCTGGTTAATTGGTGATAAGAGACTCAGGTATTTTCCTGCCCCAGGTGGCTTTGAACTGTGTGATCCCCAGCTCTCAGCCTCATGAGTAGCTAGGATTACAGGTGTGAGCCAGCAGTTTGCCAGCTTGTCTGTCTTAAAGTGAGGAGTTTCTGAAAGTGGGGAACCCAGCACCGGTTGCCAGGGATTGGGGAGGAAGGAGATGGGGGAAGTGGGCCCCAGATGGAAGGGCGATGGAAGGATGTTTGTGGGATGAAAATGCTCTCTGCTTGGACTGATTGACTTCAATAGGCCGGTTGTACAATTGTACTTGAGTTTCCCAACATGTTACTGTTGGGGAAAACTAGATAAAGAAGTCTTTCTTACAACCACATGCAAATCTACGGTCTATCTCTAAATAATAAAGCTAGCAGGAAATAACATATGTAAGAAAACTGATGCTCAGCATAGCTAAATAGTTCTCAAAGCCAAGATTTCAACCCAGGTCTGCTGGGCACTCAGGCCTGGGTGTTTCCAGGTGGGGCTGAACTAGAGGAGATTCCCATGAGCCTTGTAGGACGGTGGTCCGCTGCTGCCCGCACCTGTGTTACTAAGGCCTACAGTCTTGCAAAGGCTATTATTGGAAAGTGGGTTGAAGACTCTATCCTGTCTAGCCCCGTGGGTTGGAGTCCAGATGGAGATCAGCCAAGCAGGTTTGTACCTCCTGAGGTGTGCCAAGGTGGTGATGTTCACCTATGTTGGTGTCCCTGGTTGTGCGTCCACGTTTGTATCTGGGCATTTGTGAATTGTACATAGACCCAGCCATGGCTGTGCCTATTGGGGGACAGGCAGAAGTGAGGCAGACACCTGCAGGCTGGGGGGGGGGGGGCACAGTGTGGGTCTGCATGGGTCACTCCCACCTAAATTGCTTCCTCGAGGTTAAACCTTTGGGGAGGATCGACCTTGCCAAAGCAGAGGCAGATTGTCACGAACTGGGTCTGTGTACTGTAGACAAACTGAGTAATTGGACTCTCCGCCTCCTCACCCCAAACAAACACTAGCAAACGCCGGCCCCCACACCGGAGGGAGTCTGGTCCCCATCATCTGGGTACTTGGCTTAGTGCCTCCTCCCTCCCCGCTTCCCAGGCTCTGTAGACGACAGGTGAGCCTCCCCTGCCGCCGGGCCTGCCCCCCTCCCGACCCCCGCCCCTCCCCGCCCTCCCCCACCCGCAGCCGGGCCGGGCTTATGTAAAGAGGTCACGGCTCGCTCCGCGGCGGGGCGCGCGCGGATTCCTGCACAGGTGTAGCGGATGCGGGCGAGGCTGCGCGCCCCGCGGGATCGCCGGCCTCCTCCCGCCGGCCTTCCCCACGTCGGCCTCCTCCTCCCCGCTCCCCCTCCGCCTGTGTGACCGCGGTGTGCGGGCGGGGAAGGGCCGAGCGCCCTCTCCCCGGTTCCCCGCACCTCCCGGCTGGAGCTCGGGGCGCCGAGGGAGATGCGCTTGGAGCCCCGCGCGGCTCCGGCTCGGCTGTGTAAGCGGCCCGGGGATGCGGGCGCCGAGATTGCGGGGGAGACGCGGCGTGGAGGGGGGTGGGGGCGGGGAGGCTCGTTCCCGCCTGCCTTCGCCCCGGGGAGCCCCGTGCCGGGGGTGTCCCCGATCGCCCTCCAGACCACCCGGCCCGCGCGCTGGGCCCGGGCGGGGCCGGGGATCTGGGAGGAAGGGCGGGAGTGGGGGGCTCTGGAAGTTGCCGGCGGCGGGGCGTGGGGGCCGCGGAGTCTCCCCGGCCGCTCCCCCCGGGGCTGCCCTTGATTCGCCCGCTTTCTCCCGCAGGGCCGGGCGTGGACGCCGCCGGGACCGCCGAGACCCGAGGGACGGTGAGGCGCTGGCCGGCGTCGGGCGGGAGCCGCCGCCCCCGGGGCGACATGGAGGCGGCGCGGGGCGGCGCGGGGACCCGCGGCGCCCACTAGCGGGCAGAGCGCCCCCTGTCCCCCTCCGCCCCGCCGGGGCGAGCCTGCCCGGACCCCCGCGCTGCCATGGAAGTGCCGAGCGTCAAGGACTTCCACTGGAAGAGCCTGGCGCCGCTGCCCCGCCGCCGCGTCTACTGCGCCCTGCTGGAGAGCGGGGGGCAGGTGTACGCCATCGGGGGCTGCGACGACGGCGGCGTCCCCGTGGACTGCTTTGAAGTCTACTCGCCCGAGGCCGACCGCTGGACCGCCCTGCCGCCCCTGCCCACCGCCCGCGCCGGCGTGGCCGTCACCGCCCTGGGGAAGCGCATCATGGTGATCGGGGGCGTGGGCACCAACCAGCTGCCCCTGAAGGTCGTGGAGATGTACCACATCGACGAGGGCAAGTGGAAGAAGAGGAGCACGCTGCGAGAGGCGGCCATGGGCATCTCGGTCACGGCCAAAGGCGAGTGGGGCCGGGGCCGGGGTGGGGGGGTGGGGGGAGGGTGGCCACGGAGAGGGGAGAGGGCCCCTCCCCGGAGATAACGGGTGGGAACCCACCCTGATTATGCCCCTGCTCCCATCTGATCCTCGCCATGAGATCCACTGATGGGGAATTGGAGGTTGAGCCGCCAAGTGTCGGAATTCCATGGAACACCCCCGCCCCCCCCCCCCCCAGCAAGCTGGGCAGGTCACTGCTGGAGCGGAGGGTCGAGGTGTCGGGTGTGCGTCGTGGGGTAGGTGCAGACCCGGGTCCCCCATCCTTGGGTGGAAAGACCACGCCTCCCACCCACCACACCCCATCCACGGAGACCCACAGGTTTCACCACCAGACTCTTAACCTGGAGTCCTGAGGGGGTTCACTCCATCCTTGCCCGCTCACTGAGCCTCCCTAGGGGTCTGTGGGACCTGATTTCAGCACTGTGTGTGTGTGTGTGTGTGTGTGTGTATGTATGTATGTGTTTGTGTGTCTGTCTGTCTGTCTGTACTGAGGCTTGAACTCAAGGCTCTGGTGCTGTCCCTGAGCTTTTGCTCAAGGACGGTGGTGCTCTACCACTGGAGCCACAGCTCCACTTCCCGCTTCTTTTTTTTGCTGGGTAATTGGAGATAAGCATCTTACAGACATTCCTGCTCAGGCTGATTTAGAATCATGGCTCTCAGAACTCAGCCTTTTGAGTAGCTGGGATTATAGGCCTGAGCCACCAGCGCCTGGCTCCAAGTCTTTCTCCCCACCTTCCTTCCCCTCTTTCCCTTCTGCCTCCCAGACTCAGAGGTGCAAGTGGAGATCAGAATGTTCAGTGTTGTGTTCCCATAGCTCGTTCTTTATCCAGGTTCACTAGGCTCCCAGGCATTAGCTTCCCAACTGTGTGGATTTAAGATCTTCATTTCACTTCCTCAGAGTCCCTCAGTTCATTCTTTTTGAGCCTAATACAGCCCAGAGGCATGGTGGGGTGTGGGAGGGGTATCTAATGCAATTTTTACTAAGACTCAGCTTTATGGGAAATGGTCTAATGAGAGTTAGGAGATCCCAAGTTCACATGCTTGCCAGAGCAGCGCAGGTATTCAGTAGAGGGTGAGGGTGACACCCCCCCCCATATTTTTCCTCATCTTTCCCTCCTTCTTTTTCTCAGTCATCCCATCTACCTGTCAGGCCTAGATCAGAAGCCAACATTTCTTTCTTCCCTTTTTTTTTTGTTTTTTTTTTGTTGTTGTTGGTTGTGGGGCTTGAACTCTGGGCCTGAATGCTATCCCTAAGCTTGTTCATTCAAGGCTAGCACTCGACCACTTTGAGCCACAGTGCCACTTCCAACTTTCTGGTGGTTCACTGCAGATAAGAATCTCCCAGTGCTCGCTTGGGCAGCACATATACTAAAAAAAGTCTCACAGACTTTCCTGCCCTGGCTGGCTTTGGGCCTCCATCCTCAGATCTCAGCCTCCTGTATAGCTAGGATTACAAATGTGAGCCACCAGCACCCAGCAGTCAACATTTCTTTACCAACTGCTCAGTCTCTAGCACAGTGCTAGACTCCAAGGAGGAAAGAGAGGGAGAAGTTCTGGTCTGTGGTTTCAGAAGGCCGTTCTGACCAAGAACAGTGTCTAGAGAGAAGTTCTTGCCCAGAATCCCCTACAGCAGGGCAGCCAGTGGGGTTTCCCTAAGCTCCCAGGAAGAAAGGATGGAAGGCTCTGAAGCCCACAGGGCCAGAAAGAGAGAACAAGTGCCCTCTATCGCCTCAAGAAATGGTGCTGACAAGTTAAGAACATGTATTGAGTCCTTACCCTTGGTCCTTTATCTTTGAACCTTACCACCTATCCAACATGCTATGTTCATCCTCATTTTAGAATGAAGCAGTGTGAGGCCTAGAAAAGTTAAGTCACTGGCTCAAGGTCACAAAGCTATTAAGCAATGATCACATCTGTGCACCTAATTATGGCTTCAAATCGGTTCAACAGTTGGGCTCATCTGCATTTCCATGCCAGGCAGGGCACGGATTCTGAGACTGCAACCGACCTATAATACATTGAGAGAAACAGGATTTCAGGAACGTGGCAAGCAGGAGCAGGACAATGGAGCTACCATCTCTCAGGAGACACCAGAGTGGCTCTCAGGGCCCAGTATCTCCATTCAGACACCCAGGTGAATGCAAGAGGATGAGTCAGGATTGAGCCCGGAAGTGCTACAGGATGTGGAGTGGGTAGGAGGCTTTCCAGGAGGAAGGTAGCTCAGGTGGGGAAGGGAGGATGGGACTTGTGTTAGATGACTTACTCATGTAGGAAGCCCACCTCCCAGCCTTAGTCAGAAAGTCTGGGAAGTAGAAGGAAATAGTACTGATGACTCATTAGTAACCTTAGAAAGTAGAGGTACTGGGCAGGCAGGAGCAGTGGAAATGGGAGGCCTTGATCAAGGCCCAGTTCCCCATTGAACTGTGTTTCCTGAAGAAGCCAGGTCTCCCCACCACAAACCTTGCCCTCATTCAGCCCTGGCCCTAGCCCATTTAGCACAGGTGTCTCCTGACTTCATAGGCCATCACCTGTGAAGGAGGATGGCACCCTCCCTTATACACACACACACACACACACACACACACAATAGAAGTGTCTAAGGAAGATCCAGAGGCATGTGGTATCTTACAAGATCAATGACAGCAGGGCTGTGTTGTTTGGTTTGTTTTGTCAGTTGTAGGGCTTGAACTCAGGGTCTGGGCGCTGTCCCTGAGCTCTTTTTGCTCAAGGCTAACATTCTACCACTTTGAGCCACAGCTCCACTTCTGGTTTTCTGGTGGTTAATTGGAGATAAAGAGTCTCCTGGGTTTTCCTGCCCAGTCTGGCTTCAAACCATGATCCTCAGATCCTGAGTAGCTAGAATTACTGGCATGAGCCACCAGTGCCCAGTGAGCTACCAGCACCCATCCTGACTGTGTTTTAAAGATCCATGCTGTCTCTGAAGAGTGTCAGTCTGGAAGTCCCAAGGACAGGCCACTCCCAGAGGTCATCAGGAGAAAACCTCGCCACAGCAGCTTCCCCTCAAGCTGTCTAGGCAGGAGGTCAGTAGAAGGACAAGACCTAAAAAGGGGTTGTTCAGTCCTAGGCATCAACTACTGCCCACCTCCAGGACAGCCTTAGTGACTTGGGCTTTGCTAGCAGTTCTGCCATGGCTTCAGGAAGAATCAGGCTCAGCCACCACAGAGACCTTGAGTGTGTCCCCCCCCCCCCCCCCACTGACATAACTGTGGTTCAACTGGTAGAGCAGTGACTGGGCACTTGGCCTGGCCCTGGTGAGAGATGTGACTCCTCATGCCTCTAAGCTGAGCTGGGGATGGCGATGTCCTTTCTTTTTAGATTACCGAGTATATGCTGCAGGCGGGATGGGCCTGGACCTCCGTCCACACAACCACCTCCAGCACTATGACATGCTCAAGGACATGTGGGTGTCACTAGCACCCATGCCCACCCCAAGATATGCCGCCACCTCCTTCCTCCGAGGCTCCAAGATCTATGTGCTAGGTAAGGACGGGTTATCTGTTGTACTCGCCCCCCCCACCCCCCACCCCCACCCCCCCCCGCCAGTCCTGGGGCTTGAACTCAGGGGTTGGGCACTGCCCCTGAGCTTCGTTTGCTCAAGGCTAGCACTCTACCACTTGAGCCACAGTGCCACTTCCGGCTTTTCCTGTTTATGTGGTATTCAGAAATTGAACCCAGGGCTTTTGTGCATGCTAAGCAAGCAATCTATCACTAAGCCACATTCCCAGCCCACTGTTGTACGTTTCTCCCTTTCTCCCTTTGGTCAGTTCCCTTAGAAGAAATACCTGTGGCTGGGCATCTCCTTGGCACTAGGGGAGAATCACGCTGCCACACCCCTTAGGGAGCTTCCTGTGTGACTGGGACAGGCAGAAAGGGAAAGCCCGCCCCATCCTCAGAGACGACTCTTCTGCCCACCCTGCCCTCCACCCTGGCTTCCAGGGGGACGGCAGTCCAAGTATGCGGTCAATGCCTTTGAGGTCTTTGACATCGAGACTCGCTCGTGGACCAAGTTCCCCAACATTCCCTGCAAGCGGGCCTTCTCCAGCTTCGTGACCCTGGACAACCACTTGTACAGCCTGGGAGGCCTGCGGCAGGGTCGGCTGTATCGGCAACCCAAGTTCCTTCGGACGATGGATGTGTTTGACATGGAGCAGGGTGAGCCGGGGACCAACCCTTGCCCTGATCCCCTGTGAAAGCTGGCTGCTTGTCTTCCTTCTGGCTAATCCCCAAATCTCCTGCCCTGTCCATCATCCCAGGGCCACTGGGTGCAGTGGGTGCAGCTGGGTGCAGTCCCAGGTCTGAGCTCTCCGCTGCACTCATGGATACTTCGGAGATGCAATTCTTTCATCTCTCCAGGCTTCTCTTTGGCCTGGTTGGTTGTTTTCAGCAAAGGTTTTTCTACCTATTGTTTCTTTCCTTACTGATGTCTGTTCAGGACCAGGTCAGGGAGAGATTCTGCTTTTACTGATGGGGAAATAGAAGGAACCCCTGACTCTCACCCTCATGGCTCCCCTCAGTCTTCCCTCCAGTTTAGAGAGGGAGAATCAAGGACAGCAGGAATCTCTGACAGGGTTGTCTTCCACTGTAACAAGTGGGGATGGCAGGGGGCCATCCCCAGCTGCAGGGGGCGCTCTGGGTTCCCTGAGCACAGGGGTGAACACGAGGGGCCGCAGCCCAGGGTGAAAGCCATTTGGGACTCCTTCATATTTGGTAGTAATGACCAGCACCTGTTTTTTGTTGTTTTTTTTTTTTAATTTTCCATTCTGCCATTACCCATGGCTTGTAGGAGGATGGCTAAAGATGGAGCGCTCCTTCTTCCTCAAGAAGAGACGGGCCGACTTTGTGGCTGGCTCTCTGAGTGGCCGGATCGTAGTGGCAGGGGGACTTGGTAAGGACGGGGCATCCAGGCGGGAATGGGTAGTGGACATGGTGCGAGGTGGACTCTTGGCACTCTGCATGAGCAGCAAATAGAACTGACTCCGTGTACACTCAGAATTCAAGACACTGCCTTCCTCCCAGCCGGAACTTTACCTATCTGCCTATAGCCCCAGATGTGCTCCTTCTATCCTCTTGCAGCAGAGAAACTGAGGCCCACCGAGAATAAGGGACGTGCTGATAACTGGGAATGATTGGAGGCAAAGTGCAGAGGGGTTCAGCTCTCGACCTTCTCTGTGCCGTCTTTTCCTTGGAGACCCAGCTCTGTTTGAGGCCAGGAAAGCATCTGATCAAATAAAGCCTAAATGAATCCTGGATTTGATGCACCAGCCTCCCACAGACCACTAGTATTGTGGAGGGAAAAAAAACCTATGTCAAGCCAGGTGCTGGTAGCTCACATACCTATAATCTTAACAACCCAAGAGGCTGAGATCTGAGGATTAAGGTTTAAAGCTAGCCTGAGCAGGAAAGTCCATGAGACTCTTCTCTCCAATTAACCAGCAAAAAAAAAAGCTGGAAGTGGAGGTGCGTCTCAAGAGGTAGAGCACTAACCTTGAGCACAAAAGCTTAAGGCTAGTGCTCAGGCTCTGAGTTCCAACCCCAGGATGGACACCAAGGAAAACAAATAAACAAACACCAAAAATGTGTGTCATCAGGCAGAGATACAGGCAGCTGGGCTCCTGAGAACCATAGAATACCCCCTTTTATTCACGTTTCAAAGACCATATGAGCAAACCCATGTAGTTCTGTGTGTGTGCGTATGTGTGACACAGGAAAGACATAGTAGTGCCCTAGAGACTTCCAGATGTAAAACAGGGATGGAGACATCCAGCTGTCTCTCAAGGAGATGGAAAGACTAAAAGGAAGTAGGAGGGACAAAGGTGCTGCCTGGCAGGAGCCATTGGCCCAGGACCAGGAGAAGCAATCCAGTAGCTGAGCACATTCGAGCGGCCAGATTTACTGATGGTCCCAGGGCTAGAGGTGTGTGTGTGGTGTGGGGCTGGCGGGGGGGAGCAGGGGTAATTGTGAGGCTCAAATTGGTGACTGGACTCCTGGGTAAGCTGTGATTCCCTTGGTGCTTTTAGGGAACCAACCCACTGTCCTGGAGACAGCGGAAGCATTCCACCCAGGGAGGAACCGATGGGAGGCGCTCCCTGCCATGCCCACACCCCGCTGTGCCTGCTCCAGCATCGTCATCAAGAACTGCCTCCTGGCCGTGGGGGGCGTCACGCAGGGCCTGAGCGACGCCGTGGAGGCCCTGTGTGTCTCCGACTCGTAGCCATCCGCAGCCCAGCGTCTACGCCCTGGAATCTCTCTCCTTCACTGCTGACAAGGAATGGCCTTGCCAAAGCAGTTGACCTATTTCCTGGCTTGTCAACTCCTCGCAGCCAGCAGGGTCAGGCTCTGGGGCTCTCCGTGACCTCCTTCGACCCTTAATACAACCAATCCCAGAAGAGGAGAAGAAGGGCAGAAGACTCCAGCAGGAGCCCAACTGTCTCTTGTGTACCGTCCTTGCTCAGTGCTCAGGCTCAGAAAAACACAGGACTAGTCCCTTCCTGCTCCTCCAGGAGTTCCACCTCTCTCGTTACCCCCAAGAGGAGGTCCTTCCCCTGTTCTGAACTAGTTTGAGAGTCTCTTGGGATGAACAGTGGGGAACGATAAGAGAGCCCCAAACCCTGTGTGTCTCTTTGACCTCCATCCTTTCCACATTTGGTGGTGGGCCTGGCCCGGGCCCCATTGACCCAGCAGAAATTGACTTGAAGTGAGGCCCCGCTGCAGACAGAAGGGAGTCGGGGGGACAACGGCCTCTCCCTGCCAGCGGCCTTGGCAGGGAGGACCAGGGCTGAGCATGTGGTGACAGGGAGGGGAAGCAGCAGCCCCGTGTCTGCTTCTCCAACCCTTCCCTTTGCATTTTGCCTTCTGCCACCTGCTCCCACCAGAGGCCTGGCTCTCTTTGTCCCCCATGGCCCCCAGAGTGTTCCTGTGTGAAACCTCATTTACACTGTGGCATCCAAATCCACCAAGGATGGATTCATATGCACTCGGGTTAGTAGCAGCAGCACAATGATTAAAATCTATATTCCTATTCTCTCTGGTACTGTACTGTGGGAGCAGGCTGGAGGGACCCTCTGAAAGATAAGTAGAGAAGAGCCCTGAGAAACCTCTTCTGGTGCCCTCAGGCTAAATACCCTTCCCTCCCCGGGACTACTCATTCTTGGCTGTTCCCTCTAAAGAGTGCCACCTTCCCACAGCTGCCACCACTTACCACCCTCCCAGAGAAACAGCAGATTGGCCTTTGCTGGTGCCGAGACTCAGTGTGTGTGTGCGCACACGCGCACAGCAAAGATTCTGTTCACATAGTTGCCTTGAGCCCGTGGTTCCATGACTAACCTGATTTCATTCCAATTCTCTCATATCCAAAGGACAAGGGAAATTGCCCACCTACTTAAAAATTAAAAAGAGGGGGGCTTTTGAAAATGTACCTCTCCTTAGCTCGTAGAACACCCTTTGTCGTAGAACACCCTTTGTGAGTCACCGTTATTCTTAAAAGCTCTCCTGGGCTGGGATACGGCTCAGTGGTAGAACCTTTGACTAGCTAGCGTGCTTTAGGTCCTGGGTTCAATCCCTAGCCCACAAAGGAAGAGGGATTGTTTTTTTAACTTATTATTTTAAAGGTGATATACAGCAGGGTTACATTTACAAACATCAGGTAATAAGTACATTTCCTTTCGTACAGTGTCATCTGTTCCCTCATTGCTTCCTACTCCCTCCCATCTCCACCCATGAGTTGCATAGTTCTCTTTCATCAATATCCAGTGCAGGAGAGAGGTTTATTTATGTTCTTCCTCTCTGTGTACCTGAACTTCTTCCTTCCTCAGGTCCCAAAAGGACACTGCCACCTGCTGCCTGGCTTTTCCTTTCCATCAGGGCGAGGAAGCAGTCTGTGGCCGAGGGTGCCCCCTAGTGGCCGATGCCAGGGCTGGGCAGCTAGAGGGAGCTGGAGGAACTGCAGCTGGAGGAGGCCATTCTGTCTCAGCCTCCTTCCATTTTTGCTCTGCCTCCCAACCTACCCAAACTCCTACTTTTAAAAAACGGGGTCATAGCTGGACATCGGTGGCTCACACCTGTAATCCTAGCTACTCAGGAAGCTGAGGGTAGTTCAAAGGCAGATCAGGCAGGAAAGTCCATAAGACTCTTGCCACCAATTAACTGCCAAAAAAAAAGAGTCAGAAGTGGAGCTATGACTCAAGTGGTAAAGCACTAGCCTCGAATGAAGGAGCTGGATTCAAACTCCAGCACCCACCAAAAAAGAAAAAAAAAAGCCATAGAAGAAAACAGCTTGGCATTGGTAGCACCAGATATTTGAGTTCCTCTCTGGAGGAAAATGAAGTCATTGGAACCAATGAAGCCTCTCCTAGGATCAGAAAGACCCATGATGGTTGCATTTCGTTACAACATGTGGACCACACAACACACAGGCCACCCTTAGCATCCACTGGGCAGAAAGGGGGTCCCAGAAGGCTTTGGCACCTAGAGAAAATGGGCTAGTTCACAGCCGCTTGTGATTCATTTCTTTCCAGTTTTTGTTTGTTTTTGCCAATCCCAGGGCTTGAATTCAGGGCTTGAGCACTGTCCCTGAACTCCCTTTTGCTCGAAGCTAGCACTCTACCACTAAGCCGCATCCCCAGCCCCCTTCCAGGGTTTATTTCCAACAACCTCTTCCATTAATCTTGTGATTTATGCTTCTATTCTCACCTCAGGCTCCTGCACAGGAGGGGAGATTAATAGAGTCTTCTGAAACTCCACTTTACAGAAAACATGGAGAGTCAGAAATCCTGAATAACTAACCCTAGAGACACAAATAAGGTAAGAGCCAGGCACCAGTAGCTCACACCTGTAATCCTGGCTACTCAGGAGACTGAGGTAGGTCTGAGGATTGCAGTTCAAAGCCAGCCCAGGCGGGAAAGTCCTGTGAGACTCTTACCTCTAACCACCAAAAAAGTTGTGGCTCAAATTGTAGAGTGCTAGCCTTGAACACAGAAGCTCAGGAGCAGTACCCAGGCCCCAAGTTCTAGCCCCAGAACTGGCATAAAGAACAAAAGAGTGCTAGGAATGAAAACTCAAACCCAGCTCAGTACGCAGCACTCCTACCCCACACACTGGTGTCTCTGAGCTCCACAGTAAGAAAAACAAGAGATATAGCCCACACATGTACCCACACTCCAGTGACCCCCCTCCAAGAACAGCTCCAAAGCCCCAGCCAGAGACTTAGAGACATGGCCTTAGTGAGATCCAATACATGCATGAGCAGGCATGTAGGGGATGGAACAAATGCAGAAGTGACCCCAGGACAGGACACAGGACTCAGGCCAAAGAGTCAGGACAAGAGCCAAAGAGACGGATACCCAAAGTGACAGATGAAAAGTTCCTGTGAGTTCAATAAGGTTATTCTCCTAACAAAATGCCACAGACAAAAGGGACTTAAAGGAAAATTTCCTTGTGTCACAATTCTGGAGGTGACAAGTCTGACATCAAGGTGACAAAAGGCCAAGCTGTTGCTGAGGGCTCTTGGGGTTGGGGGGAGGGGGAGGAGGACTCTCCTGGCTTCTTCCTAGCTCCTGGGGACAGCTGACAGTTCTTAGTGTTCTTTGGCTGGTGGCAGTGTCACTTCAGACTCTCAGTCCAAGTTTCCCTCATCATATATGGACACCCGTGGTTGGACTGAGGCCCATCCTTATCTGATATGACCTCGTTTGAAGTAGATTATGTCTGCAAGGATTCTATTTCCAAACAGACACATTCACAAGCGCCAGTGGTTAGGACTTCCAATCAACTCACAACATCATGGCGAGGTCTTGCTGGAGTTGTGGGAAAAGAGGTCAGAGGCTAGGAGGAGTACATGCAGACCTGGAAGGGGAGTTCAGGCCTGGAGAGGAGGGGGTTGGGACAGGCAAGCTGTGAGGCAGCAGTTCTAGCAGTGGATCTCCCTCCTCATCCCCACTCCTACCCCTCACCCCCTACCATGAAACCAATGCCGGAAGACAGAGATGGTCCCTGGGCAAAGGGGAAGGCCAGCTGGCTGCCACAGCCCAGTGTCCTGTGTTAACCTCATGTAGAGTGTCCATTCTCCTCCATAGTCTGGCCTTTGTTCTAATGGCTTAAACTGTGTGCTGTTGAGTTCTATAAACATCTGTGTGTTTGCATCCCAGAGCCCTTGGTCCCACCTCCAGGAAACAGAGCACCAAGCACCCTCCCTCCCCAGCCCAGGAGCAGGGGCTCTATGAACTTGAGCTCTATGAATTGGGTGCAGTAGCTACCTCACACCAGCCTGGCCTTCATGCCCAATACCCATTACCTCTCCCCATCTCCACCTCTCCCCCCCTGCCTTCTCTCTCCTGGAGCTTGAACTCAGGGCTTTGGCACTGTCCTTGAGCTTTTTCACTCAAAGCTACTTTACCTACCACCTAAGCCACAGCTCTGCTTCTGGCCCTCTGATGGTTAATTGGAAATTTGACTCCTTTCGATTGCCTTTCCCAGGCTGGTTTTGAACCACAATCCTCAGTCTCCTAAAAAGCTAGTGTTATAGGCATGGGCCACCAGCCACAGCAAAATCCTTTTCATTTGAAAGCCTAGGTGTTGCAATATTCTACAGCAAGATCAGCCACCCATCGCCTTGGATTATTACATTCTACGAAGCCTCCTGATTTCCTCAAGGTATGAGGGGCTTATGGGGGTGGGCGGGGACCTGATCTTCCTCCCTCCCTATCTCTGCTTAGCCCTAGTCAGTACTGGATGTCAAGTGCGAGCTTCAGAACAGCAGGTAACACACTGACTAAGAACAGAGATGGCTCCCCGAGGGAATTGCTGGAGAAAAAAAAAAAAAACAACCCACGTCCCTAAGTCCTGTTCCTAATTTAGCCTGGACTCTCCTGGCTCCTGAGACATTTTCCTTTTTTATGCAAAACCTCTCAGCCACCCACCTTCATCCTCTGAAGAGGAAATCGTTGGCAGGTGACTCAAAGGACCTATGGGACAAGGGGCAAGAGGCCAGAGAAGTGACTGGAGATTTGCTGCCTGAGGAGACACTGCAGGGATTTCTGGGAAGTTCAGAGGGAGAGCCATCCTCTCTCCTGTCTGCCTGTATGGAGACTGGACAGGAGGGAGCTCCAGGCTGGTGGTTGGTGGCTTGCTAGCCTGCCAGGGCTCCAACTGGTCAGCTTTAGAAGGACATGGATATGCCAGCAGGCTTTTGTTACTGTCCTAGAAGGTAGACCACTCTGTGGACAAGACAAAGACTTTGGCACACTTTGCCTGGCATTTACAAACTGGCCCTTAGCCCTAAACTCTGCAGCTCCAAGACTCTAAAACAAATGCTATGCACATCTCTTTCCTGGGCTCCCTGGCTTAGATCCTGGGGTCCCATTTGCAGATGGGGCCCAGCTGGGCACTGCTCTTCCAACTGGTCCTCTTCTACCTGGGACCTGAATGTCTAGCTCAACCCTGGATAGAAAATGTCCTTCTGACCTTCCCTCTCCTCCCTCAGCCACAGGCTTCCTTCTGACTTTCCTCACTATGAATGAACATGTCTATAGCTCCCCTCTTCCATGCCTCCCTGGATTCTATCTGCCCTTCCAGAAATCTTTCTGGTCCATAGATTCATCTATATCCTTCCAGAATTTAAACATGGCCTCCACCAGGCTTCTTAGACCCTTGTAAAGACTCTGCCCTTGCAGTCTCCACTCCTCTCCAGCCCAGTGTTCCCAGAATGCACCTGACAGCTCAGGGCCGGGGGGGGGGGGGGGGGGAATCTCTGCACCCCAGTGGCCTTCCCCCACCCTGTACCCTCAGCGGTGGGAGCCACTGTCTCTGAGCCCATCTCCTTCCCACCCACCCTCCACTTTGGAGGTTCTCCTCCAACTGTACTCCATCTCTAACCCTTGTGGACCTGGGCGTTCTAGAGCAGCTGGCACTCAGGAGCTCAGTGTGGAGAGAAAGTCTGAAATCAAAGAGCTTGAGACAGCAGTGGCTGAAGAAGTATCTTTCCACTGTCCTCTTTTCATCTAAATTCTCTCCAGCCTGAGGCGAACCCAGGAACCAGATCCCAGAAATAGCAGTATGTCAAATCCCCCCCCTTAGGGATGGCATCCTGTCTCCCTTTTATCGTGGGCTGTTACAGGAGTGAGGGGTCACAGTTGGGTTTTGTGTGAGCTCTGACCACTGACAAGATGGCCTTGGAGTCACAGCCCCTGAGCAGCAGGCTGCTGGTGTCATTCAAGGCCAGGAGGAATGTTGCCTCGCCTACTCTTACCAAGGGCCAGGAGGTAGTGACCTGGCTAAAGAATGAGCCTTGCTCCAGAGTTACGTTCCAGGTCCAGGCCAAGGGCTCCCGGGCAGAAACCCATGCACGGGATTGGAAGGCTGATCGGAGGAAGCCTCCCTTCCCCTCCCTCCTGGTCCGTGTCCCCTGTTCTACTCTTTTTGGTCAACACCTGAGCCAGCAGGAAAGAGACACTCTGCCCCTTCATGGCGCGGTGTGTGAAGCCACCAGGTTTCCTAGCCACAGGGCCCACGACCATAAACCTCATCGGCCAGGAAGCCTGTCACTAGCTAACGCACCAAGTTCAGGGTCTCCTTAGACCAATTAGAAACTGGGGCCTAGGGTGAGCCGGCTGCCCGAGGTCATGCAGCCATCTCCTACTTCCATTTGGTCTCATCTTGCTTCTGCCTCATCCATGTCAATGACCTCTTTGCTCAAATAGAAACCAAGGCCCCACTGGGCCAATGAGGGTTCACTGAAACTGACTGTGAGGGCGTGGATGAGTATAGAGATGCGACTGTTTCAGTGTACCCCATCTTTGCCCATCAAGGATCTCAGGTGGCTTACAGCAGTGATGTTGGAGGAATTCCTGCAAAGTACGCCGAGACTCAGGGGCCCAGTGGAGAAATCCTTTGAAATCTTCCACCCTGATCATAAGCATAGCCCCCACACCCACCCACTTCCCAAACAGAATGGGGGTTACCTGTTCTCAAAGCTCAGGAGAAGGACAGGTGGAAGGGACAGAAAAGAAAGGATTTGTGGTTGCCCTTGTGGTTGTTGTGCCAATAACAATAGAGTGGGGATGGCTGGGAAGGTGGCTCAGTGGTAGAGCGCTTGCCTTGCATGCCAGAGGCCCTGGGTTCAATTCCTCAGCACCACATAAGCAAAAAGAAAAAAAGCCGGAAGTGGTGCTGTGGCTCAAGTGGTAGAGCGCTAGCCTTGAGCTAAAGAGCTGAGGGACAGCGCCCAGGCCCAGAGTTCAAGCCCCACGACCAGACCCAAAAAAAAAAAAACAAAAAAAAAACAATAGAGTGGGGACTAGGAACACTTTCCCAAAGCAGAGGGAGAAGCCCTAGGCTTGAAACCATCTCACACATGGACCTCCCCCCTTCCCAACACCCTCATTCTGGAGAGAGGGGTAAAAGCAGCTTTAAGAGTAGTTAAGGGCCCTTCTTCTTTTCCCCCCAGGCTGGCTCCCCGCTCAGTCCCAGGAAAATGCTCTAGCCTTTGGCAGTTTCAAGGACCACTTCACAGTTCACAGCTTATCTTCAGAGTCCTCTGGTGTCGATAAGCCTTGCTTTGTTGTAGCTCCCCACTTCAGCCTACTCCCCCCCCACGTTTGGGGTTTCTGTCATCACTGGGGGAGGGGATTTGTAGGACCACAGTCCAGCTAAGGTCCAAGCAGACAGACAGACAGCTGTCCACGTGCAACTTCATACAGAGATCCAGCCCAAACACAATCACCATTTCAGATCTGCAAACTGTGCCACAGCCGCTTGGTTTACTAGAAGCAGGGCAAACCAGGAATCTTCCCCAAGCCAAAGCTTGATGGCAAAGAGTACCATTTCCAGAACCACCTGACAGCTTTGTGGTTCTGCAGGAGCAGGTACTACACATCCCCGTGACTCTGTTTCCCCCATTACCCACACCCTGGAGAAAGGCATATGCAATTACCTACTTCAGAGAGTCCTGGTAAGAACTGAATTCATGGGGACAGGTCATCTAAGGTCATCCAAGGCTGGGCCACTGTATTCCCTGAATGAAAGAGCATCATTCTTTCTTAGAGTTGCAAGGAGATAAGATATGGCCACAGCCAATCAGCAGAGTAGAGCTCAGAACCGCATTGCCAGACTCTGAGCCAAGCCATCACACTAGCCTGGGGGTAGGAGAGGGAATGGGGTTCCTGAATGTTCAGTGGAGGAGCAATTAGGTACCAGGTAGGCAAAAGGAGTGGCTGAGGTTTCTAATTTATACCTGGTTAAATATTGTAGAGGGGTTGAAACAGATTTGCATGGAGACTCGAGTTGATTTATCCAAATTCCTCTGTGTGTGTGTGTGTGTGTGTGTGTGTGTGTGTGTGTGTGTGTGTGTGTGTGTGTGTGTGTGTGTGTGTGTGTGTGTGTGTGTGTGTGTGTGTGTGTGTGTGTACTGAAGCTTGAACTCAGGACCTAGGCACTTGTCCCTGAGGTTTTTTTGCTCAAGGCTGCCACTCTACCACTTGAGCCACAACTCCACTTCCAGCATTTTGCTGGTTAATTGAAGATCAGAGCTTCATGGATGTTTCTGACTATCTGGCTTTGAAACACAATCCTCAGACCTCAGCCTCCTGAATACTTTGATGACAGGCTTGAGCCACGGGTGCCAGGCTCCAAAATACCTTCTTATTGATGAGGAACCATATGAAAAAAAAAATCCTTGGTCCTGTCTACTTTGGAGGCAGGGTAGAGTGGAACTGGACAGCAGGACTCCTGGCTCTCATCCTTCTGTGTATGTTATTCTTACTTCTCCAGGCTGGAGAAGCTCTTCTGATGTGGCTTCTCCCCAGTCATGTCCCTTCTCAGATCTAACCAGTAACTGATATTCAATTCCCCATTGTAACTGATAATTGTTTAAGGTGTTTGCAGCACAAAATTCTCCAAAGCCCTGTTAAGATGTAATTTACTAATTTTGCTTATAGTTCATTAGTTCCATTGTGTAGCTCTTTTTCTTTTTTGTCAGTCATGAAGCTTGAACTCAGCACCTGGACACTGCCTCTGAGCTCTTTTGCTCATGGCTCATGGTCTACCACTTTGATCCACAGCACTACTTCCCATAGATGATTAATTGGAGATAAGAGTATAGGATCTTCCTGCCCGGACTGGTTTTGACCTAGGATCCTCAGCTATCAGCCTCCTGAATAGTGAGGATTGTAGGTAGGAACCACCGGCACCTGGCTCCATTGTGTATTTCTAAAGCTCATTTTGGTTATCGAAAAAAGGCAAAGCAACAGTTAGGGGCAAAAACTGTAACATTAAACTGAAAGAGCTTAACTCCTAGCTCTGCTGCTTCTTAGCCTTGGATGTGACGCGATACCTAAGATGCATAAAACCAGGGATGGATCAGAAATGTTAGGTATAATTATGACTGTTATTGAAGTTGTTCAATATCTATTGCCTATGACCAACAATGAGTAGCTCATCGAATTGCCTAAGCTGACCCCTGTGTGATCACTGCCTCTGGTGTCCCATGAAATTTGCTTAGTTTGGTCACAAGAGGGCAGCCGTGAGTCAGGTATCACAATTTGCTAAAGAAAATATCCCTAGATAATATCCTCTTGTCTTGGAAGGCCAGCTCTAACGGGCAGGCCCTTACCCAGAGCCCCCGAGAGAGGGCCTGCTATCCACCACAGAGTGTGAAGAGTGACCAGAGAGCTGTCCTCTGAGCTCTGGGGAAAGGCTGAGGTTTAGGTCTCAGGCTGGAGGTAGGTGATGTGCTGGGCTTACCCAGAGCAAAGGGGAGAGGGGCTCAAACACCCAATGTGAGATCAGTCCAAGGCTGGAGATACTCTAAGGTCCTTGGAGACACCCCATCTAGCGCCTTCAAATACAGAAAGAGAGAGTGCCCTCTCTCTTTCCCTCACCCCCACTCCCAATTACAAATTTCATCTCTGAAGGCTAATTCAAATGACACCGTACACCAAGGCCCAACTGGCCCCCTACAAAGCCCTATTAGAAGCTTCTAAGCCAGAAGATCCATCCATCCTTCCAGCCTCAGGGAGCACTTTGCAGCTGCCTTCAAGGTCCCCTCATCTTTTTTGTTGGATTAGCTGGTCAATTGTCTTCTCTTATTTCCCTTGTTAAGCAATAAACTTCCTAAGAGCCAAGTACTAAGAATCCTCATTCTTCCCTGCAAGACTACTCTTCACGCGTCTGACCCCCGCCTTGTGCCCGCCCACAGCGGGGTCTCCCTCATTGCTCCTCACCCATGCTCCCACCCACACTCCACATGCAACAGGCCATGCCACGTGCTCACTCCGAGCTGCTTTCAAATACCCTTTTACCACCCTGGACTTGCCATCCATCCCCAACACACACACACACACACACCACACACACACACACACCACACAGAAGGCCCTATAACTGCATTTTCCCAAGAGTCCGTTGGATATTAATTCGTGGTGAGGCATGGGGTAGGAGGATACTCCTTCCCTTTCCAGGACCGGAGGGTGTGGTGGACAAGACTGCCACACTGCCACACTGAGCTCAGCTCAGACAGCTAAGGATGTCCTCACATCTGAGCACATGACCCAGGAATTCCCCAAGATCCCACAATAGCCCTCAGTCATTCTCCTGCCACCCAGGTTTCCTGATAAGGATTGGGAGTGCTGAGTCCCATTGTCTTCCTGCCCTGGGTCTGTTCCTTTGTCTTCCCTGCTGTCTGCTGTGCACAGACAGTAGCCCAGACCTGTCAATCACTAAAGTCCTCTCTCTGAGTCCCTGTGGATTACCAGGCTGCACCTGGCCTGGAATGAGGGAGATCTCTTTTCTCTGGGGTCTTTGGTTTGCCCTTTAAATGAGGGTTCTGATTATAGTCAAGGAGGCTAATATAGGGATGAGAAAGGTCCAAGCAATTACAGAAGATGTGTCCCCTCTGCCGTCACCAACTGAGCTGGTAATTAGTTACCATGTGGTCCGTAGGTACTTTCACCTTGGTCTTTGCATTTCATTTCATATCGGTTTCCTCAGCTCATAAACATCTACTGAGCACTTTTTTTTAAAAAAAAATACTCTGTAGGGCTTGTGTTGCCTGGAAACACTCAGAAGTTTAGATAAAGCCTGAAAGGGGATCTTGGACTCATTTGTGTAATTCTTGTGCATGTGTGCGCTCTAAGTTCTTTTTTTTCCCCTCTAAATTGTCAATCTACCCCTTGAGCCACACCTTCACTTTCAGCTTTTTGTTCTTAATTGAAAATAAGAGTCTCTAGGATTTGTCTGGCTAGCTTTGAACATAGATTCTCAGATCTCAGTCTCCAGAGTAGTTAGAATTACAGGCCTGAGCTGCCTGGCTCAAATTGGTATAATTCTTTATCTAATTTATGAAGAAACATTGATCCAACCGAGTCACCGCACATCCTTTGGATCTCAGATTTGAACAGCCTGTCTTCAAGATGTATCCCCTGATGGGCATCCTCCAATGTCTGGGCTGGGAGATCTTTTCTGTCTTGTATCCAAGGGCCTTCTGCCCTTCCGCCATCCAGGGCAACCTCAACATCTCTATAGTATTGGTCTATTTACTTCTCACTGGACTGAGAATTCTTTGAAAGCAAATCCCATAGCCACCTTGTCATTATAGCCCCAGGCCAGCACATGTCCATCAGGACTAGAATTCAGATCTCCCAGCACTCAGCCCTCAGCCTGCTCCTGTAATACCTGTACTTTGCAGAGTCCTCACCTGTCTGACAGATAGACTCTGAGAAATAGACACCGATCTTGGGGGCTGGGGTAAAATGCAGGTCAGAGGAACTGTCTCCTGGGCTCCATTAAATTTTCCCACATTACTCTGAGCAAAAGTGGAGGCTGGTAGAGAGAAGAAAGCCAAACTAGCTGCCACCTTCTGCGGGCTGTCCAGATTTGCAGAACAGAAGCTGGTTTCCTACATAAGATGGGTCTTCTCTGGCCACAAAGCAGGGACTGCGATCTCCACAATTGCCACTAGAGAGAGTCACGGTCAGTAGAAGTAGGCAAAGGACAAACACTAAATCCAAATTGATCAGTTGGGAGTCTAGGTCTTGCTAGGGGGAAAGGCTGTCTGCTCTGTTTAGATGGACTCCAGCCAGGACCCTATAGCTTGCAAAGAGAGGCTTCCTTCAGGGAAGAAATCAAGGCCTGATGTCCTCCATTTTCCTCCCCACAGACCAGGGACTGAGCCCTAGTTCTAATGCCTTCTCACCACTTATGTGGTGAGCACAAAAATATTCACCTTACAAAACTGAGTTATCAAGGAAATGTTATCAGGAAATGTTCCTTTCCCTTCAATAGAAGGAGGAGGAAAGCCTATGGATATTCTTATGTCACGGGGATTCTAGACCTAGATAGACAAAAACCAAGCCAACCCTACCATTAGTCTTCCTGCTCTAAAACCACAGAGAAGAAAACTTTGGATAGGACAGCGAATTACAGATTTAGCAACACAGAGTCACTAAATAAGAATGATATGTGTGTACATACATATAATATGTACAATATATAATATATTCATATGTACATTTTTTTTGGTGCTGATACTGAGGCTTGAACTCAGGGCCTGTGCACTGTCCCTTAGATTTTTCACTTAAGGCTGCAGCTCTACCAATTAAACTACAGCTCCACTTCTGGCTTCTTGCTGGCTAATTGGAAATAAGAGTCTTATGGACTAGGGTGGCTTCAAACAGGGATCCTCAGCTCCTAACCTCTTGAGTAGCTAAGATTATAGGCATGAACCATTGCCCCCTGGCTTTTTTTTTAATTAATGAATACAACTCCATAAATTCTATCACAACTTGAGGGAGATTCCTTCCACCCTAAAAGTTGTCTCCAGAGAAATGGTAAGGACTTTTAACTTGTTGTTGTTATTATTGAGTGTTGTTGGGGATTGAAACTCTACCACTTGAGTCAAGATCTCTAGCCCAGGTTAGTTGGAGATGGAGTCTTACAGTCTTTTCTTCCTGGGCTGGCTGCAAACTGTGATCCTCCAGATCTCAACCTCTTGAGTAGCTAGGATTATATGTGTGAGCCACCACACTTACTGAAGCAACGACTTTATATACCATTTGGCTCCAGAGCAGCTCTTCATCAGCTCCCACCCTTGGTTGGAGTTGGCCTCCATCCCATTCCATCCCCCTTTCTTCTTTATGGATGTAAAAAATATATATAATGAAATAGCTGAACATAGTGGTGTATTGTATGCCTATGATCCCAGCTACTCAGGAGATGGAGATCAGGAGTGGCCAGATCAAGTTGTGGCCAGCCTGAGCAAAAAAACAACAAAAAACAAAAAACATGAGATTCCTATCTGAAAAATAAAGTTCAGAATGGTAGAACCCCTGACTAGCAAGGGCAAGGTCCGGAGTTCGAGTCTCAGTATCTCCAATACAGAGAGGGAAGGGGTGGGGGAGGAATCAGATGACCTTTAACAGCTTCTGTCTTGAGAGAAGCCAGTTTACTCGGTATGGAGAAACACTTCGGTGTAGGGCACTCAGATTGCCAACTGAGAGCACAGCACAATAAAGACAGGTGGTTCTAAGGTTCGGAGAGCCTCAAAGCTGGAGTAGAACCAACCCCACTCCTCCCTCCTCCCTCCCCACTCCCCACCCTCCCCATTCTCCGCCCCCCTCCCCCACCCCCCGCCCGCCCCCAGCCACCTCCATTCGGGGGCCTAGGTGGGCGGGGCTCCTCTCACACCTTTCCCGGCTACGCCAAGAGGAGGAGGCGGGACCGAGGCTCGGATGAACCAATGAGGACGACTCTGGTCCGGCGCTGCCGGAGAGTCAACCAATAGGCGTCTTGGGGGTGTGTCCAGGGAAATCCGGCTCTGAGCGTTTATAACAACCGGGATGCGGCACTTCGCTGCGCGCTCCGGTGCGGCTGAGACTTTCCAGCCCGGGCGCGGGGCGTGTGTCGCGGGCTCGGCGGGCTCGGCGGGCTCCAGCTCTCCCCGTGCAGCCCACAGACCCCGCTCCGCCCTCCCTCATCTCTTCCCGGCCATGGAGGCGTTGGTGTTCTCCCGGCGCCCGGGCCTGGCTCCCGCGGCCGCCGGCGTCCCCCTGGCCGCCGAGCCCGGCCGGCCGCTGGCGGAGGGGCTCCTCAAGTCGCCCAAGCCCCTGATGAAGAAGCAGGCGGTGAAGCGGCACCACCACAAGCACAACCTGCGGCACCGCTACGAGTTCCTGGAGACCCTGGGCAAGGGCGCCTACGGCAAGGTGAAGAAGGCGCGCGAGGGCTCGGGGCGCCTGGTGAGTGCTCGGCCGTCGGCGGGGGTCGGGCGGGCGTCGTGGGGGTGGAAGGCGGGGTCCACGGTTGAGGGGAGGAATGGGGGGGGTCTGTGATTGAGGGGACGACGTTCCGAGGCCTGCGAGCCCAGCCACCCCAGCCCTTAGAGAAGATGGGGCTGAGGTTCAAGTTTGCTTGGGAACAGACGTAAGTAGATGGACGTTACTTGGATGGACGCAGAGAGGACAGCGAAGGCGCCTGATCTTAGCAGAGGTTTTGATAAAAATGTTGAGCGGGGGGGCTGGGAAGGTGGCTCAGTGGTAGAGCGCTTGCCTTGCATGCATGAGGCCCCGGGTTCGATTCCTCAGCATCACATAAGCAAAAAGAAAAAAGCCAGAAGTGGCGCTGTGGCTCAAGTGGTAGAGCGCTAGCCTTGAGCTGAAGAGCTGAGGGACAGCTCCCAGGCCTGGAGTTCAGGCCCCACGACTGACAAAAAAAAAAAAAAATGTTGAGCGGATGGATGGATGGATGGATGGATGGGGAGAAGCCAGAGAAGGCATCTGGTTTTAGCTAGGGTGGGAGGAGGGATTTGGTCAAATGTAGGTGCTGGATGGATGGGTGGATGGATGGGTGGGGAGAATGAACAGAGAAGGCTCCTGATCTTAAGGGGGTTGATCGGATGTATGGGTTGAACAGATGGATGGATGGGTGGATGGATGGATGGGAAGAGGATGAAGGCACCCAGTCTTAGCAGGGACCTGATATGTGGCTGAACAGATAGGTGAGGTGTGGAGATTTTTCAACTCCTTACTCTCTGGTGGTCCAGCACACTATGGAGATGTAGGCATCTCCACTAAGGTGGGTTTGACACTGAGGTCCTTGCCAGCACTGAGTTGAGTCACAATTTCACTATGCTGTGCCTATTTGGGGCAATGTAAAACCAGTCTGTGGCTGGGAATGTGGCTTAGTGGTAGAGTGCTTGCCTAGCATGCATGAATCCCTGAGTTTGATTCCTCAGTACCACATAAACAGAAAAAGCCGGAAGTGGCACTGTAGGCTCATGGTAGAGTGCTAGCCTTGAGCGCAGGGAGGCCCAGGGACAGTGCCTAGGCACTGGCAAAAAAGAAAAAGGAAGGAAGGAAGGAAGGAAAAGGGAAAAAAAAACCAGTCTGTGGTGCTAGGTCTATTGGACTGAAGAAAACTTTAGGTTCCAGGGTCTTTTCAGGAGCTTACCCTGTTGGCTTAGTGTGTATATATTAGTCATAGTAATCTGTAACATTGAGAAAATTCCTTTGTTTCTGTTTTCTCAGTTTCCTCTTCTGCAAAAATGGAGAAAACACAACCTGCCTCACAAAGCTGCTAGGAAGATTGTAAGATATAAATGTGAACTTAAATTGGTCTTGATATGGAACTTGCTGTGAGAACTTTATCTATGTCTGAAAAGGCCAGCCCTAAAAGATGGCAAGTTTTCCAAAAGTTTGCTGAGAGTGGTTAACAGTGGTTCTCAAACTTGAGTCTAGTGTATATAGGAATTAGCTGAGGAGCTGACTTCTGTGGTTCCACACTAGGGGAATTTATTTTGAAGGCCTATAATTCACATTTTAAACAAGCCTTTTAGAGCAGGTGGTATAGGGATTATGTTTTGCCAAATCGAGTTGAGTTACTGGTTGTAAGGTAGGGGTGTTGTGTATGTGTGCTGTTTGTGAGGTAGGTGTGTGTGTGCATGCACACACGTATGGCTATGGTTTGCCCTGTTGGCAATTGCAAAGCTTCCTTCTCCAAACTGTTTGCTTTTACAGCCAGTAGCTAGTTTGAAATTCAATAAGTCGTTTCATTGGTAAAGGCAAGTAGATGGAGAAAGGGGTGGATTATGGCCCCATCAATAGGACCGAGTATGTTTTTCCTGCTAACGCCTGGCACAGTCCCCAGTTGCCTGCTGCCAGGTTACAGCTATTGGGCAATTAGGTACTTCCTGGCTTTCCTTTTCTTTCTCTTTCTATAAAGTGCAAGGGCCTGGTAAGGCTCTAGACTTGAGACTACTGGGCCGAGGCTTTATCAGGGACTTAACTGGAAAACAGTTGCTCTTGGCTTGTGCCCGGGCCTCTCATTGGGGAGGAAGACTGGACTGTGGAGACCAAGGTGGCTTAAACTGAGAAACTAAGATCAAAGTTCAGAGATTCCATCAGGCTGTTGGCTGAGGTCACTGTGAGGGGTGTGTGTGTGTGTGAGGAGAGAGAGAGAGAGAGAGAGAGAGAGAGAGAGAAAGAGAAAGGGGTTATTTGATTTCAGAGTACGATAAATCAGCTTTCAGTTTTCAAACCTCAGTGACTTTAGACAGGGATTGTAGCTCTTATTACATTGGACAGAGAATTCAGAAAAAAACAAAAAACTCTACGGCTTCCTTCCTGCCTCTTCCTGTGTGTAGGGAGCCAAGATCACTTAGGCGTGGGACCTGCTCTGAACCTTCCAGATCCATAGACCACCCAGTACTTCTGTTGGGAACTTGCGCAGGGTCTTGGAGAGCAGAATTGCACTGTGCTAATGATTTCTTAATTCTGGAGCATTACTGTCATCCCCACCCATCCACCCACATCTGGACTGTCCTCCCTGAAGAGAGAGAGATCTGATACCTCAAGATATATCAGTGAGAGAGAGGGGCACAGGGTCTGCCACAGACCTTCCTCAAATGGATGACAGAGGCTAGATACCCAGGAATACCTACTGGGTAACTTCCATCCCCAATCTCTTTCCACCTTTCCAGTACCTTTTCTACTCCCAGCCTGCCTAGATGGGTTTAGAGGGGCCAGATGGTCTTGTCTGGAGGGAGGGGCAAGTAGGTGGTTTAATGGCTGCTCCAGGAGGGCATCAGAGGAAAAATAAACATTTGCTCTGGCCCTTGGACACATTCCTGGTATCCAAATGACATTTCCTCCTGTGATTCTCCCTGCTCTCTTGACCACCCCTCCCCCTAAAGAGAAAAACACATGCTGGGGAGCTCTAGAATGACTGAACTCACTAAAGCCTTTGGCCTGATCTGTGTGGAAGTCCAGATGAGTAGCGCTGTGAGGTAGAGATTCTTCTGACTCTTTCATATATTGGATTGCCAAGTGAACTTGAACACGACTGCGCTAATCTACTTCCTGCATTGCCAGCTGGGGGAACTGCGACTCAGTGAGGAGAAGTGACTTGCCCTCTGGCTGGTTAGTAGCAGGCCTAAAGCAGAAGCCCTAGACTGTCCACCCAGGCTCTGGATGACCAAGTGCTGAGTCTTGGTCTGGAAATTGGCTTTGAGAGGAGCCTGGGCTTGCATCGGTGTGCTCTGTCATGCCAGCATCAGAGCTGCCAGCCTTTCCCAGTGCTCCAGGCAGTGCTGAGGGTGGGAAAAGTCACTAGGAGCCACCCCACCCCCACCTACTTGACTGCATTGGGGATTCCTGGATGAAAGGACTCTATTACATCCCCAGCTTTCAAGCTCTGTCCAGGAGGCTGCCTTGCTCAGAACCATGACTGCAAAAGTCATGCAGAGTCGTGGTTTCCACCACCTCTGTGCATCTCAGTTTCCTTGCCTGTTAAGTGAGATTAAATAAGAGAATAGATGTGATTTGCACAGCATAGCATCTGACACACACACACACAGTGTTATTGTCTGAACAAGTGTGGGTTTGGCCAAGTCTTACCATCCCTTTGCTGTGATCTCCTGTGTCCTGGGTCCCAAGAAGGACTATGGATTGTACTTAACTTTCCTTGAGACAAGCCACTGTGGGGTCTGCTTGGTTCAAAGCCTAGCTTCTCCCCTGGTTGACTTCAGAGAAGGGCTCCTGCTGGCCAGCTGCCAAAGGCGTGTTGGGCAGAAGCTGCCCTCCCAGCTCCGCCTGCACCTGCCTGCTCAGCAGCAGCAGGGAGGGAGGCTGCAGGCGACTCTTGTCCTTGGGCTCCAGCCAAACCACACAGGAGGGCTAGGCAGGGAAGCTCTTGCCCAGCAACTGGGCCTAGTAGCCTGGACAGTGACAAGAAGGGGGTTGCTTAGGGGGGAACTTTGGGGAGGTAGTCAGGTTCCCTCTCACAGCCCATCCCTGCTTCCTATCTGGTTCTCTGGCTCTTTCTTACCTGGTTTCTTACTCTATTCAGTCCTGTCCAGCTGAGCTCAGCCTTCCCTCCACTCTATCTAAGTGGGTCATCCTCCAGCTCCTTGCCTGCCTCCCAGACAGCGGCTGCTACGTGAAAGGCCAGAGAAGAGTCAAGGATCTTGGCTCCAACTCAGGGTGATAGCTGTGACTGGAGACGCCCAGTGTGTACCCTCTCCTAGCACCTATAAGCAGCATGTCCAAGTTGTCTTTGTCATCATCATTGTCGTCTTCTGCCTCTTCCTCCTCCTCTTTTCCTACGACTTTTCTACCACCCTTTTCTGAATGTAGATCTTTCCTGGTCAGAGTTCTAGGATGGAGGTGGTGTTTACCAGTGGAGCCCCCGCACTACCTCCCCAATGTGTTGGCAAAGGAGCCGAGCATGTTTGTATATCTGTAAGTGGGATGGGGTGGCCCGGGGCAATCATCCCTGGGCACTCCCTGCTCCAGGGATGGGAGGCAGGGCTGGACACCTCCAAGGAACTTTTGTCTTCTGAGATGGTAGCTTCTTCAGGCCACACCCTTCTGTCTCAGATCCTGATTCTGTCTCTTGATGCATTGAGGAGCCTTGGAAAAGTCATTGTTCCTGTCTGGACATCATTGTTCACTGTTTGCAAAATGGGATCCGGAGCTTAGCCCAGCTGCCTTTCCAGCTTGTAGGGATCCAGAGACAAGAAAATCACTGCGATAGTAGCAGCCAAAATACTGTCTGGCAGAAATTAGTCCCCCATAGAAAGCCTTGCAGCAATCCTTGGCTAGCATAGCAGCAGGTAGCCCGTTTCCTAAGAAGCTCAGCTTAAAAAAGCTGGAGATCACCCTGACAGGTGGATTTTTTTCTTCCCTGAATGCTCTGGCTGCCCCTCCCTAGCCCACCTCCCTTGGCTTGGCAAAGCTCCCTTATCCTTTTCTCCCAAGGTAACTCCCCGGTTTCTCCAGTGCTCCTGGAGGCCTCTGGCAGGCAGAGGCCTCAGCTGCCACTTCATCATGGCAGAATGGAATGGATTTGACTGCCAGTGCTCCTACCGGACTACACCAGCACACAGCAACTTCCAGTATTTGTCTGAATCCCCGATCCCTAGCACAGTGTCAAACACATAGTAAGTTTTGGCACATGTAGCCGTTTGGAAGATTGTTTGGAGAATCAATGTATGTTGATTCTTTAGATGATTCTGATTAAAACTAGCTAGCTCCCTTGAGCAGATCATTCTTCAAGCGACTGCCTTGACTTATACAAGCTGATAGGAGCAAATAAAAATTAGATCATTCCTAAGATCTGGTGGCCCAGTCCACTGGCCAGGTGCTCATATTCATATTTTCACCAACTGACTGTTCTTCCTCCTCCGATCTGAGAGTGGAGGCTATATAAACTACTGCATAAGCTTGGGTGATTTGGAGACTAGGAAGGGTAATATAACTAATTGTATCAGGACAAACCAGAACTATAGTTTGGGTGTGTGGCCTCTGAGTGACCTGGATAGTAGTTGGTTCCTTCTTTGGTTTCTCATTCAGCTTATTTTTGTCGGTCCTGGGGCTTAAACTCAAGACCTAGGTGCTGTCCCTGCGCTCTCTTGCTCAAAACTAGTGTTCTCCCACTTTGAGCCACAACTCCACTCCCTGTTTTCTGGTGGTTATTTGGAGATAAGCGTTTCACAGACCTACCCGGGCACCGGTGGCTCATGCCTGTAATCCTAGCTACTCAGGAGGCTGAGATCTGAAGATTGAGGTTCAAAGCCAGCCCAGGCAGGAAAGTCTGTGAGACTCTTATCTCCAATAAACCACTAGAAAACCAGTGGCGCTGTGGCTCAAGCAGTAGAGCACTCGCCTTGAGCTGAAGAGCGCAGGGACAGCGCCCAGGCCTAGAGTTCAAGCCTCACAGCGGACCAAAAAAAAAAAAAAGTTTCACAGACTTTCCTGCCTGGGCTGGCCTTGAACCACAATCCTCAGATCTCAACCTCCTGAGTAACTATGATTACAGGCGTGAGCCACCAGCATCTGGCTTAGTCAGCTTAATGTTATTCTAGAGCATAATTGCTAACTACTTTGCAGATGAGAACAAAGGTCTGTAAAAATTAGTTCTTGTAACAAAGATGGACTCCACCCAGGCCTGGGAAGAAGGGAAGAAAATTTTATCTGTGCAGAGGTTCCATTAACCAAAGGTCCACCTCAGAACAAAGCAATAAATATTTATTTGTGGTATGTGTTTGCTAGCAAACAGTTGTTAATGCTTCCTGTCTGCTGAGCTGTGTCTGGGCCTGTGGTGGTGCTGACTCTACTTTGTCAAAGCTAGGGAGAAGCCTGTGCTTCAGCCCAGGAAAGGCTGGAACTGGTAGCCCAGCCCCATTGGGGAGGTAGTATACTTTTTGTCTGTTACCTGCTTAACCTATGGAGGCCTGGTGATAGATCTTGCTTCCTTATTGAGAAAGGAAGTAAGTGAACTAGCCAAGCAGTGATTTCCTGGGTCCTCTTGTTAATAACTGGGCTCCTTTACCCCCACTTCTGAGTAGGAAAGCTCAACTTGCAGGTAGATGAACTACTCATCAGGGATGAACACTTCTGACTTCCAGGGCAGTGGGTTATGTATAAAGCACCCTTGGCCTAGCATGTGTGAGGCCCTGGGTTTGATCCTCAACACCACACACACATATATATACACACAAATTATAGGCTTTTAAGATTGAAAGATATGGATCTCAGGATTCACTGTGTACCTTCTAGCAACATAACATTCTTCCTGGCACCCCAAAATTCTTTTTGGAATTTGTCATGTAGGCCTTCATGTCTTTAGAACTCTGTGATAATTTCACTATCCTATTTGCTTGTGTGGACCTAACTATACATCTAAGATGGGCCTAGTCTCTGCATATGTGTGCATTGTAAACTCTCAAGTATTTTTCCTTGTCTAAAGAGTGATGCATGTTTCTGTATGATTGCTTTTTACTGTCTGCTCATACACTTTTTATGGCTCTTTGTATCTGAACAATTCACAGCATGTTACCCATTGATTTTAGAAACAAAGACAGAAAAGAACTAGCTCATTTAGTCCTCCCTTCCAGGAGAGAAAAGGGGTGTGGAGAAAGAGCAGTGTGGGAATGATACTCTGGGTTGCATCCAGAAGAGAATGGTGCCTCCTGATTGGAGGAGAATTCACAGCCTTTAACTCCTACCCCCGGCTTCAGACCCAGGGATTTTTATTCTGCTCAACAAGTGTGGGGGAAAGATGGGTGGGTAGGAGCAGGCCAGCCAGCCACCCAGGCCCTGCAGCTGCAGAGTGGGCCTCTCTAGCATCTCTGGGAGGAGGCTCCATGGTGACCCTGCCTCCCACCCGCCATTGTCCTTCCTGTTCTGCTCTGGGATGGCTGGAGTGGGGGCCTGCCCTCTTTCAGCTGCCGCAGCTTCAGGGGAGGAACAGGGTAGAGGGCACCTCATGGCTGGCCCGTTGCCTGGGTGACCGTGCCCAAGGCATTGTGAGCAGCTCCTCTACAGGATTAGGGCCATTCCACATTCTTGTCCTACCAGGGGGACATAGGCCTGCTGTCCCTGTGAGCCAAGCCGGAAGCCATTGTCTGCTTTCAGAGCCTGTGAAAGGGTAGATTAGAGGCCCCTCCCCTGGAGCAGGGGCTTCCTTCTCCTCCTCTGGCTCCTTTTGAATCTTGAGGGCGGCCAGCCCCCTGGGAAATGGAGTGAGGCGCTGTTTACCTCAGCCCTCAGAGTTCTCATCACTTGCCTGTGCTCTGTGAAGAGGAAGTCTTTGTGTTTACCATGCTAGTCCTTGGACAGGACTTGCCAGGAACTGACCAGAATGGGATGCCCCGCCCACCCTGCCCTGTCCCCATCTAGCAAGTCTCCCTCCTCCCTCCCCACCCCACCCCAGCAGGTCCTCAGCCTCTGAGGGCCCTGTGGCATTTGTACAGCTCACGACATAGAATCTGATCAGGAAAACCCCTCCATCAGGAAAACCCCTCCGACAACTCCATTCAACTTATTTACTTACAAGAAAAGAAAACTGAGACTCAGGGGTGGGGCCCCCTCATGGGCTCTCCCTCCCCACCCCTACCCTCTACACCCCTACTCAATGCTTCCAGCCCGTCTTCTCTTTAGTCACTGTGGCCTGTGCCTTGTCCAGGAGCAGAGCCAGACCCAGGCAGGCTCCTCAGTCTCTAAAAGCTGGGCTTTGAGTTCCTTCTCCATTTCCTCCTTCCCTCCCTACTTCCTGAACCCACCACTGACACCAGCCAGTGTGGGGAGGGGTGTTGCCCTTATATGGTATTTTCACCTTGCTGAAGATGAAGATAGCAGCCTCAGAGGACTATGTAACTGTCTTGTTGTTTGTTTGCTTGTTGCTAGGCAAGGGACATTCCTCACCTGAACTACACACTGCAGATCCATGGTTTTGTTTTCTTCATTTCTTGGTGATTTTTTTATTGTAATAAAAAAAAATACATAAAATTTACCTTTGTCTGTATGTGTGTGCCAGTCCTGAGCTTGAACACAGGGCCTGGGCACTTTTGTGCAAAGGTCGTACTCTGCCACTGAAGCCACAGCTCTGCTTCTGGCTTTTTGATGGTTAACTGGAGATAAGAGTCTCCTGGCTGGCTTCAAACTGTGATCCTCAGATCTTAGCCTCTTGAGTAGCTAGAATTACAGCTGTGAGCCACCGGTGCCCAAACTTATGTGGATAATTCAGTACATCTACAATTAAGTAATCTACAATACTATAAGTCATCAACCACTGTCTATTTCTATTTTTTTTTGTCATTCCCAAACAGAAGTTTTGGTACCCATTAAATAATAACATACCATTCCACTCTCGGACTTTGTGGCCTGGCAACCTCTGTTTACTTTCTGTTTCTATATTTATTTGCCTGTCATAGGTACCTCATAAAAGTGGATCACACATTGACCTCTTGTGACTTGGCTTATTTCACTGAGCAGAGTATTCTTAAAGTTCAGTCATAACAGGTGTCAGGATTTCATTCCTTTTCATGATCAAATAATAATTCATTGTATAAGTATACCGTACTTCATCCATCCATCTAGTGATGGACATTTAGCTTGTTTAATCTGTAGCAATGTAATTTACAGTACTGGGGCAGAACAAGGAATGAGCTCGGAATCAGATGGCCAGCTTGTGGCAGTGAATGACTGAAGCTTTGAGCAGAGCACTGGGTCTCGGGGTCCTGTTTTTCTCATCTATAAATGAAGATGGCGATGCCACTTCTGTGCTTACTTCTCAGAGTTGTTGTAAAGACCATTTACTAATTAATGCCTGCCCACTCTGTGCCAGGCACTACCTGCAATCAAGATTCCAGTGGTGAACAGAACAGGCCCCTCAACGTGTCCTCACGGCACACTACAGGAGATTTGCTTTGTAAATCTTAAGGAATCAGCCTTACTGATATAGATTGTTACCGTCCTCAGTCATCTGTAGACTCTGAATCAGAAGGCTATTGGTGGCTGGGCTGCAGCAGCCCCACCCGACTCCCCACTCCCCACTGAGAACCTTTTCTAGAAGCCTCTCTGCTACCTACCCTGTTGAAGAGTGGGATAACTTCTGAAGGTATTCTTGGGTCTGTATAGCAGTCACAGGCAAAGCCTCAGGGCAGTCCTGGCAGCCTCTTCTGGACGGGCCACTGAAGACCTTTCTCCTCAATCTCCTGCATTCTTTCCTCCCAGGTGGCCATCAAGTCAATCAGGAAAGACAAAATTAAGGATGAGCAAGATTTACTGCACATACGGCGAGAGATTGAAATCATGTCGTCACTCAACCACCCCCACATCATTGCCATCCATGAAGGTACAGTGGCAGAGCATCTCGGAGCTGTGTGTCTGTATACACGTGTGTGTGTGTGTGTGTGTGTGTGTGTGTGTGTGTGTGTGTGTGTGTGTGTGTTTGTGTGTAAAAGAGTCAACCAACAACGCAGAATAATAAGGAAACAGGCTAAGTTCAAACTGGATAAAGTCACTGAGTGTTCTGCTCACACTCAATTACAGACAGTGCTGGAATCGAACTCAGTTGCTCTACCACTGAGCTACACCCCCCCCCCAACTGCAGGCTTTTTATTGGTGTTGTTGTTATTATTTCTGTTAGGTTTTCCCTGCTTAACTCCATGTCCCCAGCCAGTGAGATCTTTGGCAACCCTGGGGAGGCTGAATCATAGGTAGACGCGCACCTGTCTCAGGAATGTGGAGCCTCTCAAGCCAGGCCTCCCAGGTCTGCTCTGTGCCCTGAATCAGGCCTGCCACAGGCTGTCTCCTACTTTCCCTGTCTTTCTCAGCCTCCATTCCTCTGACATCAGTACTGACTTTTCCCTGCCAGCTGCCCTCCTCCCTGCGACCCAGACAACAAAGTGGGCAAGAGAGGGAAAGGGGGAGAGCCTCCCACACGCACCTGTCTGCTTCTAGCCTTTACGTAATATCAGTTAGATGGGAAACCAGGGTTCGCAGTAGCAGTAGGAGGGAGAGAAGGGAGACCGTGGCTTTGTCCTCTGTCTAGAGATTCCTGGTGGGAAAAACAAAACAAAGCAAAACAAAACAGGCACTCTTGAGTCTATAGGAAGATAAAGGGCAGAGCTAAGATGTGGGCCCCATGGCTTAAGCCTGAAGTGGCTGAGAAGGCTAATTGTAGTCTGCGAGCTTCCTTCAGGGAAGAGTGGGCAGATAGCGATATATTGGTTAAGTCAAGCTTGGTGATTGGGTTCTCTGTGTGTGTGTGTGTGTGTGTGTGTGTGTGTGTGTGTGTGTGTGTATACACATGCATATATATACATTTTCCTCACACCTGTATGTCCACCTGGGTCTAAGAACTGAGTCTAACCCTTGGGATCACATCCTTACTTTAGGCAATTGTGAGTTGGGAAGGAAGATTCCAATTCTGGGAACTGACTTCAACCCTAGTTGCTCCCCAGAATGCACCTTGGCTGGCTGTTGATTCCCATTTTTGTGGTATATAAAAGTTGCACACCTGCACAGATGTAGAGTCTGGGTCGGGTACCCCCAGTGCCAGGGCTTCCGTGTTTCCCCTAAAAAAAAAAAGTCCTTTCCTTCTGAACTTGCCTTTGAGTGTCTTGAGCCAGGACTTGTGTTAGGAGAGGCTCCTCCTCAGAGGCCAGACAGCGATAGCACTGGAGCTAGACAAACCAGACAAACTCATAGGACCCGTTTGACACAAAGACGCAATGTCATGGACATGCGTGTTCCAACACACATGGAGCTGAAGGGCCAGTTGGGCGAACCAGCGGCTGGCTGCCTTTCTAGAGATCTGGAACCAGGACAGGGGCTGAGGCAGTGAGAAAGCCCCTCCTACATGTGAAGATGGACCAGCTGGGGTGGGCTGGCTGCCAGAAAGCCAGCTAGTCGGCTAACACCACCTATTTATTAATGGCTTCTATGTGTAAGGCCATATGCATGGGGCCTTAGCCCGTGTACTTTGGATGGGATGTCAAAGACAATGGCAGTGATGGACGTCTCTGCTCTCCTCCATACCACAGCATTCACAGTCCACTTGTGTAGGCTTTTAACCCTCTTCTGATCCTCAGGAGAGACAGTGTTATTTTCATTATTTTTCAAATTTATTCATGAAGATACTGATAATAAACAGTAGGGTCCATTTCTTTTTAAGTGTTTTGTTAGTGGGAGGGTTTTTTGTTGTTGTTGTTGGTAGTAGTGGTGGTGGTAGTGCTAGTGCTAGTGCTAGTACAAAGGCTTGAACTTAGAGCCTGGGCCCCATCCCTTAGCTTTTTACTCAAGGCTAGTGCTATACTACTTGAGCCAAAGTTTCACTTCTAACTTTTTGCTGGTTAGTAGATGAATCTCATGGATCTTCCTGCCTCAGCTGGCTTTGAATTATACCAGATCTCAGCCTCCTGAGTAGCTAGGATTGCAGGCGTGAGCCTCTGGTGTTCAACATCAAGTGCTTCTTTATATGTCAGACACTATGCCAGCTTGCTCAGACAAACCCAGAGCTATCATAGACTTTTAACCTGTTCCTCAGTCCAGCCCTGTGAGGTTGTTGTGATTCTCTTACTTCTCAAATAAGGATACTGCATAGTGGTTGAAGAACTTGTCCAAGTTTATCCAATAAACCTAGAATCTTACTGATATATCTGAAAGAGTTTTGACCAAGATTTCAAATAGATTTTGAAACAGTCTTGAGTTCTGATTATCTAATAAGCCTGCAGAGTCTTACTGATATATCTGAAAGAGATTTGACCAAGATTTCAAAACAGATTGTGAAATAGTCTTGAGTTCTGCATCTAGGGGCCTGACCTTTCATTCCCATCAGCCATAGCTGCTTGGGAGTTTGCAGGGTACTTTTTAGAGTCCTCCAAAGCCTGTCCTTGGCCACTGCCCTTGATCTGTGTTTGTTGCTCCTGTAGATGCTGAGTGTTTCAAGCCCCTTCTCACCACCATGCTCCCTGTTAGTAGACATTTCTGGAGAGAGTTCCTCTCTGGTGGGGGCGGGAACAAGGATGTGGTGTGGCCTCCAGTGGGAGCAGTGCATTCTGGGAGGTCCTCACTGTCCTGCCTTGTTCTATCTAGTGTTTGAGAACAGTAGCAAGATCGTGATTGTCATGGAATATGCCAGCCGGGGAGACCTGTATGACTATATCAGCGAGCGGCAGCGTCTGAGTGAGCGCGACGCCCGGCATTTCTTCCGGCAGATCGTCTCCGCTGTATACTACTGTCACCAGGTAAGCACTCTCTCCCCACTGCCCCCACCAAGTTCTGAGCGGGTAGTTCCTGAGACTTGGGGGCGGGGGGGTTGGTTTGGTCCCCAGAGAGGCCATGACTTGTCCAACATCGCACAGAAAGACAGAATGACTTCTAGATTCTCAAGTCAGGAAATGTTAGCATGTCTGGCTTTGAGTCGCTCAGCCAGGGATGGAAGAAGCCAGGCCTTTTGTGCATTATATATTGTGTGTGTGTGTGTGTGTGTGTGTGTGTGTGTGTGTGTGTGTGTGTGTGTGTGTGTTTTCCATTTACTTGAATACCTCCTTCTTTCAGAATGGGATTGTCCACCGTGATCTCAAGCTAGAGAACATCCTCTTAGACGCCAATGGAAACATCAAGGTGAGCCACATTTTTGGTTTCTAGAACCTTCCCCTGTCATACTTTCTAACTTTTTTACACAATCTCCAGCCAGGTACTTAGTGGGTCCCTGAAGGAGTTAGCAAAGCTCAGACTTCTGTTACTGGTACTCACAGGGACCTGGGTCATTGTCCATTCCAACACTTCCTTTATGGCCTCAAGAGGAGGGGGTGACAGACACAAAGTCACCTCAATCAAGGTCTTTACCTCTAGGACCAGTGCTCTTTTCCTGTCAGGAAGCTAATGAGGAATCTAAATCTAGGGTCAGTGTTCACTTATAACCTTCGGACTGGCCTGAGTTCTCCTCCCAGTGTGCGTGTGTGTGCACACGCCTCTGTTCAGGCCCCTGGGCACCTTTCCCTACCAGCCTAGTACCCTGATACCACTTCTCATTCTCTGTAGCTGCCTCTTGTCAGGCTAAAGTAATTAGATTTAGTGCAGTTAGGAGCCGTTCATGCAGATGGCATAACGTCAGATCCCAGGGTTGGAAGGGGGAGACAGCACCAGGCAGCTGAGGCAGGGCTGGCCTGGAGACAGCGGGGAGGTTGACTCAGTGTTATAACCCTCTTCAGAATCTTCCTGACACACGATTAAGTCTCCTCAGTGGTTCCTGCCCTCTGCCCTGAGATACCCCGGGTGCCAAGTTCTTAGTCTATGCCCCTTACCCAGACATTTCCCAGAGCAGGTGGAGTTTCTTTGATGCTGACCAGGGAGGCTGGGAGGTCAGAAGCAATGAGCCTACATAGCCAAGACAAGCCTGTACTTTCCTATCTTCCGTACTTTCCTATCTCCCATCATAGGCCATATGGGTTTACCTGGCAACTGTTTGGTAAGAGAACAATAAAACCATAAAAAAAAAAAAAAAAGGAGCCAGGGTTTCATAAACTGCCCCTCCCTGCCCTCAGCACACATGACCCTCTGATGTGGGAGCAACAGGGCTCTGACCTCTACCTCTTACTGATGTTAGGCAGGGGAGGGCTGCTGCCGAGTGAGAAGATGGGGTTGGAACCTCTCAAGTTCTCCAATTCAGAAAGTTCAGGGAGACCTAGGAAAGATTCAAGATCTTAAGCCACAGGAAGCATGATCAGGAGGATGTGCAAGAGCATCTCTGGTGGAGACCACAGCATGAGCATAAACAAAGGGGTCTAGGGACCCCTCACTGACACAGAGCCTGAGCTGTGTTAACCATGTCCGCTGTGGACTGGGAGTCAAGGAGGCCCTTTCTATGGCGTCTGGAGTTCCAGAAGGGCCAGCAAAGAGCTGCTGAACAACCTAGGCCTCCGTGTGATGTGCGTCCTGCATTTGTCTCCATCCTGCAGATTGCTGACTTTGGTCTCTCGAACCTCTACCACCAAGGCAAGTTCCTACAGACGTTCTGCGGGAGCCCTCTCTACGCCTCCCCCGAGATCGTCAACGGGAAGCCCTACATGGGCCCAGAGGTGAGCCGCCTTTCTCTGCCCACCTGCCAGAGTCTTAACTTTACATCCTGTGCAATACGGGAGCTAGTTTTCTACTCACTTTCTTGGTTTTAGAGCACACACACACAAACACACACACACACAACCCTAACATAAAGCAATGACTTGCCACGCACCAGTGGCTCCTACCCGTTCTCCGAGCTACTCAGGAGGCTGAGACCTGAAGATTGCAGTTTGAAGCCAAGCCTGGGCAGTCCATGAGACTCTTTATCTCCAATAAACTAGTCAGAAAAGGCCAGAGGTGGTAGTGTGGCTCGAATGGTAGGGCACTAGCCTTGAGTAAAAAGAAGCTCAGGCACAGCATCCAGGCTCTTGAGTTCAAAAAAAAAGAAGAAAAGCGATGCCTTGTCAAGCCTCTAGGCAAGAGTGGCAACTGGTTTAGAACTGAGGTCTCCTGGCTCCTCTTGTTTTTTACCCTTTCATTCTCCTAACCCTCGGGCAGTGGCATCCGTCACCACCACCACCCAACACTGCTCTGCTCCTGTGCATGTGGCTGTGGGAGGCGATTGACATCAGTCCCCTCGGAGCCTCGCCTCTGTCTGCAGCTTCCCTACTCACCCCAGTCGTCCTCAGATGCGCTGGTCTGACTTCTCCATGCTGTACCCTTTACCCTGGTGTCGGAGATGAGGCTGCAGCCCGAGGCACATGGGCAACCTTGCTGACCCTTCCCTCCTCCCTCAGGTGGACAGCTGGTCGCTGGGTGTCCTACTTTACATCCTGGTACACGGCACCATGCCCTTCGATGGGCAGGATCATAAGACGCTAGTGAGGCAGATCAGTGACGGAGCCTACCGGGAGCCACCCAAACCCTCTGGTGAGTGATAGTTGTGTAGTTTGTGTCTGTGTGGAGGTGTCTGGTTAAGATGCCCTCCACAGCCATCTCTCCGGGGCCTAGGACCTCCAAGGAAGGAGGCCATGTCCCTTCTTTCCTTCCTCATAGGCATGCTTGAGTAAGCCTTGGGAAGTGCATCCTTAGGTCTAACTTAGGTCCTCTTTGCTACAGTTGTGTCGTTTCCTATTGCCTCTGAGCTCATCTTAGAGTTCATTTGTCTGCGCATGTGTATCACAGGCAGGAAGAAGAATAGGAGAGCCATAAGTCCTTTCCTTAAAAGGAGTAAAATTGAGGGTCCATGAAGGAGTCATGGGACAGAGGCAAAAGCAGTCAATCCAGGAAAGCCAGCCTGGGAAGCTGACCCGGGCCATATATGGAGCCCACAGAGCCAACACACCTATGTGACCCAGGGGGAAGCAGTGTCTCAGGGCGATCTCATTGCAGAGGGACCGTGGGGTACCCATGCTCGCGGCTGCCAAACTGAAGCCCCCTGCCTTTCATCTTCCAGATGCCTGTGGCCTTATCCGGTGGCTATTAATGGTGAACCCCACCCGCCGAGCCACACTAGAGGATGTGGCCAGCCATTGGTGGGTCAACTGGGGTTACACCACCCGTGTGGGGGAGCAGGAAACTCCGCGAGACAGTGGGCACCCTGGCAGCGACTCTGCCCGCGCCTCCATGGCTGACTGGCTCCGCCGTTCTTCTCGCCCCCTCCTGGAGAACGGAGCCAGGGTGTGCAGCTTCTTCAAGCAGCATGCCCCTGGAGCTGCCGTGCCAAGCCTGGAACGCCAGCATTCGCTCAAGAAGTCCCGCAAGGAGAACGCCATGGCCCAGTCTCTGCAGGGGGACCCCGCCGAGGACGCCTCCCCTCCTCGCCCTAGTAAGAACAATCTCAAGCTGCCAAAAGGCATCCTCAAAAAGAAGCCCTGCACCTCCACCTCTTCCTCTTGCTCCTCCGAGGGGGTACGGGAGGCCCCTCAAGAACTCGGCCCTGTTGTTTCCCACAATCCAGGGCAGACGGCCCCCCTCCTCCCCAAGAAGGGCATCCTCAAGAACTCACGCCAGCGCGAGTCTGGCTACTATTCCTCCCCGGAGCCCAGCGAGTCCGGTGAGCTCTTGGATGCAGGCGATGTGTTTGTGAGTGGGGACCCCGTGGAACAGAAGCCCCCCGAAGCCTCGGAGCTGCTTCTGCACCCCAAGGGTATTCTCAAACTCAACGGCAAGTTCTCCCGCACGAACTTGGAGCTCCCGGCCCCCCCAACCTTCGGCTCCCTGGACCAGCTGGCCTCCCCTCGCCCCCCACCTCGGGCCAGCCGCCCATCGGGGGCCGTGAGTGAGGACAGCATCTTGTCCTCTGAGTCCTTTGACCAGCTGGACTTGCCGGAGAGACTCCCCGAGACTCCTCTGCGGGGCTGTGTATCTGTGGACAACCTCCTGGGGCTGGAGGAGCCCCTTCCCGAGGACTCTGGCAGCTGCCTGAGGCGCTGGCGGCGGGACCCTCTGGGGGAGAGCTGCTTTTCCCTCACAGACTGCCAGGAAGTGACCGCAGCTTACCGGAAGGCACTGGGGATCTGCTCAAAGCTCAGCTGAGGGGGACAGAGCTGTGGCCCCCGTCTGGGCAGGCTCTGAGATGCAACTGGCTGTGCCCTGAAGGGAGAGAGCTTCTCTCCCCTGCCTCCAGGACCAGCATCCCAGCTCAAAAGTAGCCAGGGTTTGCTGGAGTTCCTGGGGAGCCAGCGCCTCAGGCCGGCTTCCCTGGACTGGGGAGGGCAGGACAGGAGAGCAGGCAAACGAAGTGTGGAAGGCTTCAGGATTTCAGCCCTACTGAGCCAGCAAGGGGATTCAGGGAAAGAGTAGAGATGCAGGGGGCACCGAGGAAGGCCCAGCCAGAGTCCTGGTTGGGCCAATGAAAGGCTACAGAGACCTAGAAAGGTTGCTTACGCCATTAGCACCTGCTGCCTATGCTGCTTGAGTTACGCTTATTGCCATCCAAGCCCCACCCCTTCCTCCTCATTCTCTGCCAAAGTGGAGCCCTGTCTTTACCCAGTTCCCAGCATTGATATGGCAGCCTCAGGTGCCTGGGGAATTCTGGGTGTAAAAGGAAGCAACCTCACAGAGGCTGCCTCCTCTTTCCATCCTCCAAACCTGGCCTGAGCCTCCTGGAGTTGCTGCTATGGATCTAAGACTTGAAAAGACTTTGGCTGCTGTTTGATTTCATCATCTCAAGGGGCCCAGACTCCTCCGGACCTCACATTCTCCAGCATCTGCCTCTAAGCTGTTCCTCAAGTCTACACTGTGGATGTGTCTATTTCCCTGGGCTTGAAGGGTCCTAGAATGTATTTATTTATTTTGTAATGTTCTCAGTTGTATGTGTGTGTGTGTGTGTGTGTGTGTGTGTGTGTGTGTCTGTCTGTCTGTCTGTCTGTCTGTCTGTTTGTCTGTCTGTCTCATTGTTCTCGATAATGTGAAAGCTCTGGGAAGTCCTCTACCGTGTCTCATCCTCATGTACACATAATCCCCTCTCATCAGGGGTGGGGGTCCCTCTCAGCCCCTCACATCGCTCACTTACACTGTCTGGAGATGGGTCTCAGGTCCCTTTGCTCCACAGACCAGAAAAGAACCGTTCCATTAAAAGCAGAATGGTGATTGAAAAACAGCTTCTGTTCTCTTGGGGCAGGGGCGCGGAGGGGGAGGGGAGTGGGGAAGGCAAGACTTTGTGCCTCCTCTTAACACACTCCGGCGTGAGATCCAGAGAAACTGCTTAATCCAAATGGGACAAAAGGGCTGGAGGCAGAGTGGCAGAGTTCAGTCGCAGAATACTTGCTTAGCATGCAAGCTGGAGCCCCAAGAAACACACACACACACACACAAAGACGACAATAAAAACAAAACAAAACTCTCTGGGGTCCTTAAACTCTGGGGTGCACCTGCACCGACTATAAGGGCCTGACCCTGAAAAGCACTAGGGTAGAAAAGCCCAGGTGGAGGTCCCATAGTCCTCCCAGAAAATGGTCTAGCAAATAATCTACACCCCCACCTCTCTCTCACCGCCCCCCCCCCATCTGCTTGTAGCCCTGTCCTTCGCTGCTTAAAGATGCCCAGGCAGCCTTTCTTGTCTCCCGCTAAAGAAATCTCCTTTCCCTTCTCCGTTGCCTGGCTGCTTCTCAGCCTGCGCTCTCAGAGGAAGTAAAGAATGCCTGGAATGTCCCCTCCCCCCCCTCCAGACCAGCCCCCTCTCCCCCCTGCAGAGCATTCCCGCTGCCCAGCTCCATTGAGAAACTCCCGGGCCCAAAGGACTTCTGATGAAAACAGCTAGGCTAAGGACAAAGTGCGGGCAGGCAGCTGGTGGGCACTGGCTCCGGGCAGCCTTCCTCCCCAAGCCTGACCTGCTCTGGTATTTAGTCCCCTGAACTTCCCCAGTTCTGGCCAGCTCCAGCTAACTACTCCACAGCGCACCTGGCCATCCTCCAGTCCGCCAGGGTGGAATTGGACCCCACTCTGCACCTGGAGAGCTGGGGCAGTCACTGAGTCTGAGGAAGAGACTGAGAGGGGCCAGGCCACTTTGGGGTCAAGGTGAGACAGGGAATATGAGATTACCTTGGTGACACCTGGGGTATTTGGCGTGACAGATGTGTCCTGAGGTCCTAGCTCTGAGCTAGGGTATGGGAAGCATCACAAAAATACAGAGGTGGGTCTTCACTCTCAAGAACAGTAGTCAGGCCTGGACCTCAGGCCCTGAGTTCAAACCCCAGAAACAGTGCCCCAACACACACACAAACTAATCTCCTTTGTTTCTTACACTGGGCTACAGCAGATCCTAATGTGCTAGGCTCTGAGACAGACAGGCCACTGCAGATGGCCAGGGGAGGAGGTTACAGACTGGAGACCAAGGTGGTACAAGTAACTCAAATCCAATGAGAAATGATGCAGCTAACATGGGATAAGAGAAAGAAGAATTGCATTCTAGAAGATACTAGGACCCACCAATTTTATTTCTGTGTTAGGTATACACCTTACAGCCTGGTGCAGGCTATGCAAGTGCTCTACCATTGAGTAGCACCCTCTGCTACTCAGGGTCTCAAGGTGGCCTTGAACTCTTAATCTTCCTGCCTCTGGAATGCTAGCAATAGCAGGAGACAGTACTTGTGTGTGTGTGTGGGGGGGGGCTGTACTAGGGATTGAACTCAGAGCTTCAGGCACTCTACCACTTGAGCCACACCCTCCTCAGCCACTTTTGCTTCCACTTTTCCAATAGAGTCTTGTACTTTGCCTATGTAGACCTCAAACTGCAATCCTCTTACCTCTCAAGTAGCTGAGAGGTAAGAATGGGGCTCCTATACCACACAGGAGTTTGGTTTTCCCCCAGTACTAAAGTTTGAATTCAGGGCTTCTCACTCACTAGGCCAAGTGCTTTTCTAGGTGAGCTATACCTCTACTCATTTTTTTTCCCCTGTGATTATTTTTTGAGATAGGGTCTTGCTTTTTGCCCAGACTAGCTTGGACCAAAATCCATAGTTAGGATGATAGGTGCACACCACCACGCCCAGCTTTTTTCTGTTGAAATAGAATCCTTTGAACTTCTTTGCCCAGACTGGCCTCTAACCATTATCCTCCTGATCTCTGCCTCCCAAGTAGTTAGGATTACAGCCTCAAGTCACTGGTATGCAATCTGACTTCATTTTTGAGATAGGGTCTCATTAACTTTTTGTTTGTGCTGGCCTTCAACTTCAGCTCTGCTCTCCACCTCCCAAGTAGCTGAAATTATAGGCATATACCACACTGTATACTTGATGGAGTTCAGTTCTCTTGAGTCAGGCATTTTCTGTGTATAGTAATTCACTGCATGCATACCATAGTCTTAATTCAGCCCGATCAATTTGGTTCTATTTTACTGAAACAGGAAGGTACAAATTCCAGGAGTTACACATGTCAGATCTGGCCACTCACCCCTACACACCAAATAAAGAGATATGGCAAAGGACAGAGAAAGGAAATTTAATACATGGTAGTGACAGAAAGACAACACAGCAGCCATCACTGAAGTACAAACATGAGCTATAGATTTAAATAAACGATTAGGAACAAGGCGTACAGAAGATCTTCAACAGACTGAACAGGTCTGGCTATGTTCAGAGGTGGTCTGACATCCATTGTTTCAGGGCTGATCAGGTGAAACCTTGTTCAACAACAATCTTGACAACAAAAATCATGAGCACCTGGCAGGTGGTCTGCTGTCCTGCAGCTCCTTCAGGTTGATCTTCTTGTCTTCTAAGTGGGCTACAAAGTAACTGCAGGAGAAAAGGGCAAAGGATCTAGATACAGGCTGGGCTATCTAGCTTCCAGCCAGTTTTTGGGGGTTTTTTTGGTCCAGTCGTGGGGCCTGAACTCTGGGCCTGGGCGCTGTCCCTCAGCTCTTCAGCTCAAGGCTAGTGCTCTACCACTTGAGCCACAGCGCCACTTCTGGCTTTTTTCTTTTTTGCTTATGTGGTGCTGAGGAATTGAACCCAGGGCCTCATGCATGCAAGGCAAGCACTCTACCACTGAGCCACTTTCCAGCCAGTTTTTTGTTCATCTATAGGCCCATATCGGTGCTTTTCAGCAAAAGCAATTGTCAAGCTCTTGCTACATCATCATTCTCATTTTGCAAGAGAAACAGATTGAACAACATTAGCTGGCAAGTAAGAAAAATAGACTTCAAACCCAGGTCTGGGGACAAGTCCTGTGGGCCTGGGAGACTCATTTGAAATGGATTGGGTTTGGAGAATTGGGGGAAAGAATCGAAGCAAACAAAACAGCACATATTTATCGAGAATCTATTACATGTCAGGCTCTTTGCACAAAGCATAACAATGCCTACCACTGGAATCGCCCTCTCCTGGCTTCCACAAACCCTAAAGAGCTCTATGTTCATACCTGTAGTCCCAGCCCTCCCTCGGGAAGCAGAGGCAGGAGGATTGCAAGGTTGTTGGGTTTTGGTTTGTTTGGTTGTTTGTTTAAATTAATTAATCTTTTTTTTCTGAGTACTGTCCCTAAGCCTTTTTGTGTTCAAGGCTAGCCCTCTACTACTTGAGCCACAGCTTCACTTCCAACGTTTTTTTCCCGTGGTTCCTTGGAGATAAGAGTCTCCTAGACCTTCCTGCCTTGGGCTGGCTTTGAACTGTGTTCCTCAAATCTCAGCTTCCATAGCAGTAGGATTACAGGTGTGAGCCACTTGCACTGGCTGGATTGCAAGTTTGATGACTGTTGGGGAACAGATAGAGGGTTTCAGGCTAGCCTGGGGTACATAAGAGGCTTGTCTCCACAACAAAAGATTGCAAAAATAAATAAAGGAGCTAGGAAAGAAGAAGCGGAGCAGGTGTTACAGAGGGGGGAAAGGGGAGGTTATCGAGGAGAGGACCTGAGGTGTGGAATCGCACAGGGAGAGGACCCAGCCCCCCCCCCCCCCCCCGCAGCTGTAACCTCAGCACCATCTCCGCAAATAAGCTTTCCTAGAAGAAGCACCAAACACAAGTGTTTAGAACTAAAAGTTTAGTCTTGCTTCACGTGGAAGCCAGGACGTGGGCAGGTGGGGGGGGGGGGGAGAGGGGGCTGATGGGAGAGGATGAGGGGAAGTTCCCTGTCCCAGGAGACTCTAAGTGGGAGGAAGAGTTCTACTATCTTAGCCCCAAAGGGCCCAAGACATGGGGCCGTGGATTCCATCAGCACAGCCCTCCCCCTCACCTGCGGGACACTTCAGACCAAGAAACATTCCAGAAAGCTGGCTCAGAGATGACGCTGGGCCCCCAGGGGAGCCGCAGGAATATTTAGTGCCACATCAGTGCTTCCGGAATGTGGATCACCCAGACAACAATGGCGAGATAGGAAAGGCCTCCTGAACACCAGTCTCAGCGCTTTCCTGAGGCAGGACCATGCTGTTCCTGGCTGGAAACCCCCTCGGTAGGCCGCTCTGTGCCAGGAGGGAGACTGAGGATGGGAGCCTGGGGCTCACAGCTGCAATCCTAGCTACTCAAGAGGCTGAGATCTGAGGATCATGGCTGGAAGGCAGCCTGAGCTGATAAATCTGAGAGATTCTTATCTCCAATTAACCACCAAAAAAAACTGGTGGTGGAAGTGTGCCAGTCCTGAGTGGAAAAAGTGAAGGGACAATGCTCAGGCCTGATTTCAAGCCAAAGAAAGAAAGAGGGGGTGAGGGAGGGAGGAAGGGGAAGGGAAGGAGAGAAAGAAGGAGGGAGGGAGAGAAGAGAGAGAAAGAAGGAAGGAAGGAAAGAAAGAAAAAAAGCAAGGAAGGAAGGAAGAAAGGAAGGAAAGAAGGAAGGAAGGAAGGGAGAAAAAAAGAAAGAAGAGGGAGGGAAAGAAGAGAGAAAAAAAGAAAGTAAGAAAGAAAGAAGGAAAGAAAAGGAAAGAGAGAGAGAGAGAGTCCCTTCACTTCGTCTCCCTCTGCCCCATCCAGCTAGTTCCCTGGCACTGTCCTGAAGGAAAAAATAAAATAAAAGGAGCAGCAGTTCCCAGCAAATCGCACTGCTCAGCTCCCATGGAGTGACTGACTGCCAGAGGAGTCTTGACCTCCTGAATGACCCAGGACAAAGAACTGCCTGCTGAGCCTGGGCATTTTTAAAGCAGGAGAAGAGGTGGAGGTAGGAACATCATAGAGGACAGGGTGGTTTTCTAAAAAAGAGAATAGCTCTATAGGCCTCAGGCAGGAGCAGGAGCAGGTCCAAGAAAACCCTGCGCCGGGGCCTCAGAGACTCAGGACTCAGCTTGATAAACAATCATCTATACAATGCGTTTATTCAACTCAATATAAATATTTATTTACTTCAGGTCGACAATGGACACTGTGCGCTGTGCAAACACATCTGTGAACAAAACACAGAAACCTCTATCCTTGTGGAAGCAGGTTCTGGAACAGCCAGTGAAGGTAGCGGCACGGTGAAACAGGAGACTAGCAGAAGATACAGTCAGAAGAAATAAGAGGGAGAGAAAAGTCGATTATGTGGGGCCCTGCCACCCATGTCAGGGCCTGAAAGAACAGAGGAGGTTTTGAGCAAAGCTATGACATAGCTTAGAATTGGGGGGGGGGGGATCCCTCTGTCTGTCTGTTTGCTAAGGGAAGGTGAGCAAGGATTTATTAAGAGGCCAATTCTGGAAAGAGAAAATGGGTGCTTTGACTTGTACACCTCTCAAACTCCAGTAGGGTTAGTTGTAGCGGTAAAGAAATGGGATGTTGTCCCATTTGGGCCATATTTGAAGGAAGACTTTCCTGACTGATAGTGTGTCAACATGGGAAAGAAAGAGAATAGACTTGCACCAGGGGATGGAGAAGAAGAGCTGGAAGGATCAAGTGGAGAGGGAAGGTTAGCAGGTAAGATGTGTGGAACTGGGGTTCACTTGGGCTGGGGGCCTTGGGAAAGAGTTGGGTTGAGCTAGAGATCTGGGAGTTACTGCTAGGAATTTGTTTTCTTTAGTGGGAAATCAACCTCTGACAGGCTCCCTGCTGTAAGATGCCAGAAGGGAACTAAACAGAACGAAGGTTCTTTCCAAAGCGTATCCATCAGTTGCTCACAAAAGCTTGGGTGACACGGCTTTGTGGGAGCCATGGACACGTGGGTTTTGGGGTTTTTTTTTTCTTGTTGTTGTTCTTTGTTCTTTTAACCTGGGTCACATCTGCTTTCTCTTCCTGATAGGCTTTCTCTTAGGAATGGGAGAGGCAAGTTGGGAGAAGAGTCCTTCATATAGTTTAACTTTCCTGAGACTCAGTTTCCCTTTCTGCACAAGACTTGATAAGACTCACCAACCCTGAAACCCTAGGTTTGCACATTGCCAACACCATGCACAAATTATATATTGGGACCAGAACCCTGAATGGGACCAGATCAGGCCCTGGCCTCAGTCAAGTTGGAAAAGTGCTTATGGTAAAGGCCCCTAGGGAGCTGCTGCTTCTGAGGGACAGGCTACTTCTGGGGCTGGGGGGGGGGGGAGACGGTGGAGGGGGATGGTACACTTCCTTTCTAGCTCCTTCTGTCTCCTTTTGGTTCTGAAATCCTCCTGTCCCCCATTCCTTCTAGTGGTCTTTTCTCTTCCCAGACACCAGACCCCTCCCTGGGCTAAGCCCACCTTCTCAGTTTTCTCCCTTACCCTCTCCAGGGGCACTGAGGGCAAGCTGGGGGAAACAAGTCAGCCTAGTGGGCGGGTGGGGGAGGGGGCTTCAAGTCCATAAATGGGCAAAAGTCACAGCGTTTGGGTTTCGATCTTAGGACAGTCACTATCTCTACCCTCTGCCCTCTGCCCTCTCTCCCTCCTCCCTCCCCCCATCAAAGGAATTCCCCTGGGAAGAGAAAGGAGTCTGGGGCCCGGCTTTGACCGGGTAGAATTCTAGAAATAGCTTTTTAGAAGGTAGCCTGGTCTGACTCAGCTTCCCTGATAAACAAGACGCTGCCCCCTGGATTTTCCCAGCTCTAGAGGCGAATTCTGGTGTAAGATGTCCAACCATGCCAGGAACAGATCTGAGCAAATGAGTGTGGGTAACAGAGACCGACATCGTCTTAATGATTATAAGCTTGATAGGATTGATTATAAGCACGCCGGCACTTTTTTCCTTGCTTTAAGCTTTACACCTCCGCAAAACAAAAATAAAAACAAACAAAAATAAAAACCCAGCAATATTTAGTAAAGAGAAAATAAAGTGTGTGTATGGGGAGGGGGGGCAGGAGGTCTCTTCTGACCTTCCTGCTTAGTGCATTCTGAGATATTAAGAAGAAATTCTTAAAAAGACACGAACTGGGGGCAGGGTGGAAAGCATGGGAAGATGACTCATTTGATCATCAGAACGTTACAAATATTTATGTCAAGGACGAACATTCATCCTCAAGGGACATCTGGTAGTAGCGATCCTTTGTTTAAAGAGATGCTTGAGCATCTATGTCACTAGGTCTCAATTTTAGTAACCAGGCCAGGCCTTGAAATCTCAATAAAACTATGTAACAGCATGAATGACCAAATACATCCAGGTATCAGACCAAAGGGGGCGGGCACTCTGTCCTAGGGTGAATTAGAATCAAACCCCTACTCTACTTTTCCATCATTATTCCCAGTGATGTTAGAGCACACAGAGGTAGCTGGACTCAGGACTGTGTTCATTCTAGTCTTTCATTGCTTTGATTTACTAATATATTTTCTTGGATTCTACCAAGAGGTGTCCTCAATTTTTTTTTCCTGGTCATGGGGCTTGAACTCTGGGCCTGGGTGTTGTCCCTCAGCTCTTTAGCTCCAGGCTAGTGTCTACTACTTGAGCCATAGTGCCACTTCCGGTTTTCTGGTGTTAATTCGAGAAGAGACTTTCCTGCCCGGGGTTGGCTTTTAATCTATCCTCAGATCTCAGCCTCCTGAGTAGATAGGATTATAGGCATGAGTCACCAGCCTTTTTTTTTTTTTTTGGCTGGTACTGGGACTTGAACTCAGGGCCTGGGCACTATCCCTGAGATTCTTTCCTCAAGGCTAGCAATCTACCACTTTAGCTACAGCTCTACTTCTGGCCCTCCTTTTTTTTTCTTTTTTTCTCCTTGTAATTTATTGGAGATAAGAGTCTCACAGACTTTTCTGCCTGCTCTGGCTTTGAACTATGATCCCCAAATCTCACCCTCCTGAGTAGCTAGGGTTACAGGCGTGAGCAACCAGTGCCTGGCTGAGGATATTTTTTTTTAAATTTTTTGTCTGAGTACCCAAGAACGAGGCTTCCTTCCTTCTGGAGACTCCTCATGGAGCCTCGATGGTTCATTAGGAGTCCTTCCTTCTCCTCTTCCTCACCTTCTGATTCCCAGGATCAGAATGGGAACTCTGGCTTCATAGACCTGGGTCCCAGACTCTGGGGTGCTTAGCTATTGTAGCAAACCACACGACTACCCAGGTAGAGAACAGCTTTCAATGACTAAGTTCCCATGGATTCTGCCTGGCTTTCTAGTCTGGCCTGCAAAGACACTATCTAGGACCCTAGTCTGAATCCCAGCTCAGCCCCAGCCGTGTTGTGGCCATCTGGTAAGTCTCTGCTTAGGAGCAACTCCACAGGCAGCCACTGTCTGGGCCTTGTGGTTCACTGAATGGCGAGGCCATCGCAGAAGCCAGGTAAGGGAGAGCCTGGTTGGTGACTGTCCACAGAGCCTCACATTGATTCACAGTGAGCCCCATGGCAGCTGCCAAGCCAATCAGGTACTTGATGAACACGTTCACTGCCAGTAGCAATTCCACGGACCACGATCAGTGGAAAAGCCCCCTGGGCTGCATGGAAGCTAGGTGGGGAGAAGTAGACAAATGGTCCACATGGGGGTGCTAGCCGCTCTCCATCAGGTTATACCAGGTGGGCACACGCTGCCCCAGCACAGCTCTGTAGCACACAGCGAGCAGCATAGAGCCAGTCTCTCAGGGTTAGCACCTGCTTTCTTTCGTGGAACAGGTCACAACGTCTTCGAGTCACTTTCAGTCCACAAGCGTTAAAGAAGACAACACCCGGAGTTGGTAAGCTCTAGCTCTCCAACTCCATAAAGATCTCGTAAACAGCCTCCACCTGCTCTCCTGGCCCCCGGCCCCTGTAAAATGAATCTGACCGCGAAGCCATGAAAACTCAGTCCCTAATAAAGCCATCAGCATTCACTGAGAACTTTCTATTGTTCTTGGAGCCATAGAAAAATAGAGGTGCAATTAAGGGATGGGCCCCTGGCTCAAGGAATTTATAGATAACACAGTTGGAGCTATAAACTACCACCTACAGGATCGCTAACAGCCCAGGCGTGCGTGTGCTCAGGGGTGGGACTGGATGGTTAGCATGGAGGAGGGTGTACCAGTCCTGCTGGGGGGCGGGGGCGGGAAAGGGGAGGCAGAGGACCGCCGTGTGGACATAAGCAAGACCACTGGCCCTCCTTCCTTCCTCCCTTCCTTCTTTCCTTTTCTCTTTATTTTTCTCTCTTCATTTTTTTTTCTTTTTCTTTTTTTGTGTTGGTTCTGGGTCTTGAACTCACAGCCTGGGTGCTATCCTTTAGCTTTTTTAGCTCAAGGCTGACACTGTACCACGTGAGCAATACTTCTACTTCTGACCTGCTAGGTGGTTAATTGGAGATAAAAGTCTCATGGACTTTCCTGCCTGGGCTGGCTTTAACCTGGGATCCTCAGATCTCAGTTACCTGAGTAGCCAAGATTACATACAGGTGTGAACTATCAGCACCTTCCTTCCTTCCTTTTTTCTTTTCTTTTCTTTTTTTTTTTTTTTTTGCTGGACATGGGGCCTGAACTCTGAGCCTGGGCGCTGTTCCTCAGCTCTTCAGCTCAAGGCTAGCGCTCTACGACTTGAGCCACAGCACCACTTCCAGCTTTTTCTGCTTATGTGGTGCTGAGGAATCGAACCCAGGGCCTCATGCATGCAAGGCAAGCGCTCTACCACTGAGCCACCTTCCCAGCCCCCTTCCTTCCTTTTTTCATTTTCCTTTTTTTTTTTTTCTCCAGTACTGGGATTTGAACTCCGGGCTTGGCCCATGCTCAGCCTCTTGCTTTTCCAGTTTGGCATTCTACCACCACACCTCCAGCTCAACTTTTTGCTGGTTATTTTGGAGATGGAAACTGGCAGACTTCTGTGCCCAGGCTGGCCTCCAACCATAATTCTGCAAATTACAGCCTCCAGAGTAGCTAGGATTCCAGGGGTGAGCCACCGAGGCCTGGCTGTTTTTAGTAACTACTATTGGGTCCCCGGATCAATCAATCAAGGAATGAGCTGCCCTCGCTGAATGCGGACACCGAGGGCAGGCCTAATGAGATATGAGGGCCAGCATCCTTCGTAACCAGGATGTGCTGGCTACTGCAATGCAAGCTGGAACAAGGGTAGAGCTGGCTCACTCCCCTCCCTCTCCAGTCCCGGTGGGAGAGTGGGACGGCCAGCCTTGGCCTTGTTCCCTGGAGTCAGAGCTCTACCTGTGACTTTGGCCATTCTGCCTTCTCTCTGTCTGAAGGAGGTGGCTGTCACTTCATGCCTCTTAAATCCTGTAGGTAAGGCAGAACTGCTGTGCTGAGTCAGCTTCAACCACCCTACCACACGTGCCCCAGGCCTCTTGCACAGTCTCTCTGGATCCACTCCTCCATTTCCACTATGGTTCTAAGCAAGACTCAGCTTCTGCCTGCCCCAGTCCCCACTACCTACCTCAGAAATAAGAACTAGCTCGGAGCTGGGTACTGGTGGCTTGTGCCTGTATTCCAAGCTACTGAGCAGGATAAGATCCGGAGGATCACAGTTCAACCGCAGGCTGGGCAACAAAGTTCTTGAGACTCTTATCTCAAAACTAAAACATAAAAAATGAATAGGGCTGGAGGCTCAGTGGTAGAATGCCTGCTTAACAAGTGCCAGGCCCTGAGTTCAAATCCCAGTATCGCCAAAACAAAGAACCAACTCCCTCTCTCAGCCTCCCCCCCCCAAAAAAGAAAAACATCTTAGAATCGTGTTCAATTATGTGCATGGGTGGTATCACACAGCCCCACCCTAAATTAATGTAAGGGGCAAAGGATACTTGCTACTGAGGAAGCCTGGTATTGTGCTCCAGTAGTGGTTCTCAAAGTAGGGCTCAGGAATCCTTTGGGGTTCCCCAAATCCTTTCAGAAGGAGACACAGAGTACCAGAATATAAAACCAGTGTTTGCCTTTTTCACTTCACTCTCATTCTCTCCTGAATTTAGAGAGGGGTTTTCCAGAACCCACGTCCTCTGTAGTACTGAAACAGTTTGAATGTAGGAGGTGTAAATCTCCAACTGTGTGCCATAGTGGGAAGTTACTTAACACCATTGAATCCTAGTCTTAAAACGGTTGTAATGGGACTGGGGGTGGAGCTCAGTGGTAGAGTGGGCGCCTATCTTATACAATAAAGTCTTGTGTTCCAGTGCCATCACCCCCCCCCCAAAAGAACCCCAAAAGTCAAAAGTTACAATGGGGGGCTGGGAAGGTGGCTCAGTGGTAGAGTGCTTGTCTTGCATACATGAGGCCTTGGGTTCAATTCTTCAGCACCACATAAGCAGAAAAAGCCAGAAGTGGTGTTGTGGCTTAAGAGGTATAACGCTAGCCTTGAGCTGAAGAGCTGAGGGACAGCGCCCAGGCCCAGAATCAGGCCCCGTGACCGACAAAAACAAAAAAAAAGTTGCAATGGTAAATGTTATGTTTTTTTAAAACCACAATTTAAAAAATTTAAAAAAAAGACAGGGAGTTAGGGGGTCAGGTACCCGTGGCTCACGTCTGTAATCCTAACTACCCAGGAGGCTGAGATCTGAGGATCCCAGTTTGAAATCCGTCTGGGCAGGAAAGTCCCTGAGGCTCTTCTCTCCAATTAAGCACCAAACAGCTGGAAGTGGCGCTGTGGCTCAAGTGATAAAGAACTAGCCTGGAGCAAAAATGCTCAGGGGCAGCGCCTAGAACCAGAAAAAAAAAAAAAAAAAGTGGAACAGTGCTGCTCTTCTCACTATTTTTTTTTTGAAAATATAGCTATTTTTTTCTTTTTAAAGTTGTTTCTATAAGCAGGGCACTGGTGGCTCACACCTGTAATCCTAGCTAGCTACACAGGAGGCTGAGATCTGAGGATTGCAGTTCAAAGCCAACCCGGGCAGGAAAATCCATAAGACTCTTATCTCCAATTAGCCCGCCAGAAAACTGGAAGTGGTGCTATGGCTCAAAGTAGAACACTAGTTCTACTTTAAGTAAAAGAGCCCAGGCCCCTGAGTTCAAGCCCTGTCCCCCCAAAAAAATAAAAGTTTGTTTATATAAACATGTAATGACTTATTACTATTATCTTAAAATTAGTTAATATGTTTTCTTAAATTTTTGTTTTAATTTTTCATTCATATAGCAAAAGCTTCTGAGTATCCTCAATTTTTGAGAGTACAAAGAGTCAGGCATTATGGCTCATGCCTTTAATTCTATTTGGAGGCTGAGATAAAATGCACTGCAGTTTGAGATGAGTTGGAGCAAAAACTTTGTGAGACCCCCTCATCTCAACCAATAAAAGCCAGGCACAGTAGTATACTCCTGTCATCCCTGTTATGACAAGAAACAGATATAGGAGGATTGTGGTCCTGGCTGGTCCAGTTACAAAGCGAAATCCTGTCTCAAAAGTAACCAAAGCAGCTGAGCATTGGTAGCTCACAGCTCTAATCCTAGCTACCCAGGAGGCTGAAATCTGAGGATCACAGTAGGAAGGCAGCCTGGGCAGGAAAGTCCATGAGACTCTTATCTCCAATTAACTACCTAAAAAAAAGAGACATAGCCCTATGGTTCAAAGTGGTAGAGCACTAGCCTTGAGCCAAAAACTCAGGGACATTGTCCAGGCCCTGAGTTTAAGCCTCAGGATTGACAAAAACAAAAACAAACAAAAAAAGCAAGTTGGGCACCAGCAGCTTATGCTTGTAATTCCAGTCAATTGGGAGGTCGAGAATGGAAGTTTGAAGTCAGCCTTGGTAGAAAAGTTCACAAAATCCTTTCTCAATCCAATGGTACACGCCTGACATCCCAGGATATGCGGGGGCTGAGACAGGGAGGGGTGTAGGACCAAGCCAGTTGAGGCAGAAAAGTCTGTAAGATTCCATCTCCAATGGTAGACGCCTGTGGTTCCAGCAAGGACCAGAAACAGGCAAATCACAGCTTAAGCATGCACCCATGCAGAAAGTCAGACTCTATCCTAAAAATATCCAGTGACTAACAGCTGGAGGCCTGGCTCAGCAATACAGCGCCAGCCTATCAAGTGTAAGACTCTGCGTTAACCCTCAGCACCACCAAAAGACCAAAAAGGAAGTACCAAGGAGTCTGAGATCAGAACTTGTAAAAAATGCCCTTGCTCTTTCAAGCCCTGCATGCTAAGAAAATGCTCTACTATCTCCAGCCTAAATGCTGTTGCTCTTCTGAAAAGAAATACACAGGCCCTGTTTGTCCACTAAAAGAGAATGAGTGAATAATGAATAGTTTTTTCAGGGGTTCTGGGGCCAGAACCCAGAATCTCTGGGTATTCTAAGCCTGTGCTCTACTACTCAGTTACACCTCCAGCCTTGAGTAATCTTTTCTTGTAATATTGCATGGGACATACTTAACTGAAAAAAGTTACTTGGGGCTGGGAATGTGGCTTAGTGGTAGCGTGCTTGCCTAGCACACATGAAGCCCTGGGTTCGATTCCTCACTACCACAGAAACAGAAAAAGCCAGAAGTGGCCTTGTAGCTCAAGTGGTAGAATGCTAGCCTTGAGCAAAAGAAGCTTAGGGACAGTGCTCAAACCCTGAGTTCAAGCCCCAGGACTGGCACACACACACACACACACACACACACACACACACACACACACACACACACACACACACACACACACACACAGTTACTCATCATTGATCTAAAATTCAAACTTCAACATGCATTCTGTATTTTCATTTGCTGTCTGGCAACCCTGGTATGCAGGAAGATTTTGATTAAACAATAAGAAGAATTTGGGTCAGACATGAGGCTTCCAGCCCTGGGAATGATGAAAGTTCCTGAGTCTGGACAGCTTGCAGACAGTTGCACATGGAGAGGAGCTGGAGGGCAGGCCTCTGAATGCTCAGGGCTATGTTTATAGCCAGGGGAATTGTCTTGCACCAGACAGGCTCTAAAAAGCAAGCAGTGGGAAGATGAGCCAAACAACACAGGAAGTGGTAGAAAGTGTTATTACAATGAGGAAGTGCCATTGAGAGGGGCAGGGGAGGGCTGAGCTCCCCGAGGATTTCAAACCATGTGACAGTGAGATCAGCCAGCTCCCCTCTCCCCTCCTGCCCCACTAAAGACTACTGCAGAGGCTGAGAGCTGAGGACTGAGATTCTTATCTCAAATTAAGCAGCAAAAGGCTGGAAGTGGAGCTGTGGCTCAAGTAGTGCACCCAGGTCCTGAAATCGAGCTCCAATACTAACACAACAACAATAATAGTAGTAGTAATACTAATACTACTAGTAATAATAATGACAAAAACTATAATGGTTGCAGGAGAGGGAGTTTGTCAGCTGAGGATGAGACCTCCAGGTCTGGATGGGCTAGGCAGTAAAGCTGGTAAGCAGAGGCTTTTTGGCTTCAGGTTTGAAGGGAGGAAAAACTAGGGGCCTATTTATGGTTAGAAATAAACAGAGGGCCCAGTGCTAGTAGTCCCTATCTGTAATCCTTGCTATTCAGGAGGCTGAGATCTGAGAATCCATGTTTGAAGCCAGCCCAGACAGACAAATCTGAGAGACTTTTATCTCCAACTAACTAGTGAAATGCCAGAAGTGGAGGGGTGTGGTCAAGCGGGAGAGCACCAGCTTTGAGCAACAAAGCTAAGGAAGCTCAAGGCTCTGAGTTCAAGCCCCCGTAATGGCACAAAAGTAAGTAAATAACTTTTTTTAAGAAAAGGAAAAGAGGGCTGGGAAGGTGGCTCAGTGGTAGAGCGCTTGCCTTGCATGCCTGAGGCCCTGGGTTCAATTCCTCCGCACCACATAAGCAAAAAGAAAAAAGCCGGAAGTGGCACTGTGGCTCAAGTGGTAGAGCGCTGGCCTTGAGCTGAAGAGCTGAGGGACAGCATACAGGCTCAGAGTTCAGGCCCCACAACCGGACCCCAAAAAAAAAAAGAAAAGAAAAGGAAAAGAAAGAAAAAAGAGTGATTGAATTAGATGTATTTTTTTTTTTTTTTTTGCAAAGATGGCATCTTTTTTATCAGACCCTCTAGGAATCTAGGACTGAGGTCTTGGTTAAAAAGAAAAAATTAGTACCTGAAGATGGATGTTGGTGGCTCACACTTGTAATCCTAGCTCCTCAGGAGGCTGAGATCTGAGGATCATGGTTCAAAGCCAGCCCAGGCAGGAAAGTCTGTGAGACTCTTATCTCCAATAAACCACCAGAAAATTGGAAGTGGTAGAGCGCTCACCTTGAGCTGAAGAGCTGAGGGACAGCGCCCAGGCCCAGAGTTCAAGTCCCATGACTGACAAAAAAAAAAGGTAGTATTTGAGGCTAGGTGCTATAACACAGACCTATCATCCTAGCTACTCAGAAGGCTGAGAGCTAAGGATCTTGGTTCGAAGCCAGCCTAGGCAGGAAAATCTATGAGACTCTTATCTTCAATTAATCACCCAAACACTGAAAGTGGAGCTGGTTGACTCAAGTGGTAGAATACTAGCCTTGAGCAAAACAGCTCAGGGAAAGTACCCAGGCCCTGAGTTCCCCAAGATGGTACCAACCCCCTCCCCCCCAACAAAACAAAACAAAACACACACACAACAAAAAAAACAAAAGCAAGCAGTGCCTAAGAGCTGGCTTTCCCATGGGGGAAGTCATCTGCCCAGAGCCCCTCGGGCTGGCAGAGGGGCCATGACCTCAGCTACCCGGCTAACACGAACAAGTTTATATCACCTTGCCTTTGATGCAGGTAGCTGGTGACCTGCTCAGGAATGCTCAGGAGCCACAGTCTTGGAAGGAAAGGGAGCGAAGGGAAAGGAGGTTTCGCTGCCATCCTCCTGCTGGCATGGCCTCTGCTGGGGTGCCAGGCCCTGTAGACACAGCGTGTAAGGAGAATGGGCATGTGGAAATGTGTCCACAGCATCAGGCCAAGCAGCCCAAAAGTCCCCTTCCCTCCCCTCTCCTGTCCTGGCATGGAGCCCTGCACATGAGACCCCCCCGCCCCCATCATGGCTGGTAAACCACGTCTTAGGAAGAATGATGAAAGCCACTGAAGGCACGTGGCCTGGAGCAGAGCGCAGCGCAGGTGGACACTGGCGTGGATGCTACAGGGAGACAGAAACTCAGCAGAAGGAAATCCTTCCTAAAGTGAGCTCTGACCACCTGGAGTGGAATGCAACTTCCATTGCCTCAGAGTTTGGGTCTTAGCAGGAGGGAATCATTGCTGAGCTCTATCCAAGAAGGGGATGAAGAAATGGCAGAGACAGGCCCCTAGGGCTAGGGGGAGACTAGGTGAGGCCTTTTGAGGGCAGGAAAGAGGGAGCTGGTCCCCGGGCTCCTGAGGAGTTCCCCCCCCCCATCAGACTCCTCCCTCCCTACTGTGCAGGGGTAGGGAGGGGAGGGACTGGTGTGGCAGAGCCAGAGCAGGGCTGTGGAGGACAGGGGAGCCCTGGCTGCTGGGGAGGCTGAGCTGGGCTCTGCTGGGCCAGGCCAGGGGTGGGGGCGGGAAGATGGCTCATCCATGAGTCACTGGGCTTTTGTCTGTCCCTGCTCCTTCTGGGGAAGGGCTGCTGGCCTGTGAGAGCAGGCTCCCCACCTTGTCCTCCCTGCTCTGAGGACAAGCAGGGTTGGCTTCCTTGCCCTCCATCCCGAGGGCAGGGCTGGTGAGCCAGCACTTGACCGGACGGCGAGAGGCAGGTGTCCACCCAACGCTTAGCTCACGTCTTGCCAAGGGCCTGGGGGTGATCCCACCCTAGGCCTAGGGCCTGGCCAGTGGGAGACATGGTTCTGCCCCATTGGGCACAACCAAAGAAGCTGGCAGGCTGGCATGACCACCCCTCCTCCCCACCACACCCTTCCTGAGCCTCCTTTCAAACCTGCTGTCACCCAGCAGGCCTGTCCACACCGCACCCACTCCCAGGGCCCCAGGGGAGCCTGGGGATGGCTGGGGTAACTCCAGGTCAGCCTGTGTGGAGGCAAGGCCGTCCCTCCCAGAGGCCATCCCTTCCCCTGGGAGATATACATATACACATATGTTCGTATGTATATATGAACGTGTGTGTGTGTGTTTGCATGTATATGTCTATGTATGTATGTGTTTGTATATGTATCTATGTATATGTATATGTACACACACATGGACTGAACCCACAGAAGTTAGATGCACACAGCAATGGTGCCCAATCTGCAGCAGGCAGGTGGAAAGAGAGCCCCATGTCAGGGCAGTATTGCCAGCTCAGGCCCTGCAGACCTCCAGTTCGGGGAGGGTCAGGTTAGGGTTCTGCCTTCTTGCCTCTTTGCTTCTATCCGGGAGGAATGAAGGTGTGCGCGGTGTAGGGGCTGAGGTTAGAATGAAATCACCCAGTGTGGGTGGAAGTGTGGGCTTTGAACTTTGGGCCTCAGCCTCCTACCAGCAGGAACTGGGGAGGAGCCTTGACGACTATGAGCCTCAGTTTCCCCTCTGTCACCTGTGCTTCCAGTGCAACTCACTTAACTCTGCAGGGTTGAAGAGTCACCCCCAAACACACCACTTTGGCATCAGATTATTTTGAGGGGAAATAGTAGAAAACCAGCAGATAAATTGAACTGGCAGAGGGTGCCGGTGGCACACGCCTGTAATCCTAGCTAGTCAGGCGACTGACATCTGATGATGGCATTTTGAAGCCAGCCCAGGCAAGAAAGTCCATGAGACTCTTGTCTTCAATCAACCAGCAAAAAGCCCAAAGTGAAACTGTGGCTCAAGTGGTAGAGCACCAGCCTTGAACAGAAAAAGCTAAAGGATAGTTTTCTGGCACTGAGTTCAAGCCCCAGGACCAACACACACACACACACACACAATATTCTTGTTACTAGAAGGGTGGGGTGGGCTGGAGGGAATGGGGAAGAGGTACTCAAGCTAAGAAAAGTCTGTACAGAACTTGAGATCTTTAACTTCCTTCACTGCCCCGCGCGTTTTAGTTGGGGTTTCATAATTGCCATTCTTTGCTTGGCCTATTATGTAAGTTACCCTGGAGTTGTGCCACTTCTTCCAGTTCTTTCTTTTCTGTCTCTTTTGGTGTGAGTCCTGGGGCTTGAACTCACGGCCTGGGGGCTGTCCCTGAGCTGCTTTTGCTCAAGGCGAGTGCTCTACCACTTAAGCCATGCCGCTCGACTTCTGGCTTTTTCTTTTACTTTTGGTAGTTTAGTGGAGAAAAGTCTCACAGTCTTTCCTGCCCTGACTGGCTTCAAACCTTGATCCTCAGATCTCAGACTCCTGAATAGCTAGGATTATAGGCGTGAGGCACTGGGCTCTCATTTGTTGAGAGGGATTTCCATTTACATGGTAGGGCCCTGGCTGGCCCTAGCTTCAGGGAGCTCCACTGAGTGGGGAGAGGATGAGGGGTCTCTGAGATGCTAATGAGGCACCCTGGAGAGGCAGCTGGAGGGGAGCTCTGAGGCCAAGGCCCCCACAACCCTCAGGGGCTCTTGGAGACATGGACTGAGTGGAAGAGAGGGAGGAGACCAACAAGTGTGGGTCCATGTGGGCAGGCTGTGTTGTTTAGGGTGCCCGCAGTACCCATGGGGTGGGGGTGGGAGGCTCAGATTCGGGGCATTTGCCCTGTGCCAAGCTGCTCCTTTCATTTTTAAATTTCTGTCTCTTGTGCCCTTGCTGGAAGTTAAGGTCAGGGCCTCGGTGCTGTCGCTGAGCTTTTTTGCTCAAGGCTGATGGTCCACCACTTGAGCCATAGCTCTGCTTCTGTCTTTGTTTTTTGGTGATTCATTGGAGATAAGAGTTTCTCACAAGCTGGTGCCCGTGGTTCACGCCTGTCATCCTAGCTACTCAGGAGGGCCTGTCATCCTAGCTACTCAGGAGGCTGAGATCTGAGGATCGCAGCTCAAAGCCAGCCCTGGCAGGAAAGTCTGTGAGACTCTGATCTCCAATAAGCCACTCAGAAACCCGGAAGTGGCATAGTGGCTCAAGTGGTGGTTCAAGTGGTAGAGCGCTAGGCCTTGAGCTGAAATGCTGAGGGACAGCATCCAGGCCCAGAGTTCAAACCCCATGACTGACAAAAACAAAAAAAACAAAAAAAGAGTTTCACACATTTGTCTGCCTGGGCTGGCTGCAAACTGGATCCTCAGTTCTCAGCCTCCTGAGTCTTTAGGATTTATAGGCATGAGCCACCCACACCTGGCATCTGGCTACTTTTTCCCAAACAAGATCTTGCTTTTTGCTCTAGCTGGCCTGGACTGTGATCCTCCTATTGACGCTTCCCATGTAGCTGACGTGATAGATGCTCACCCTCACATCCAGCTTCTTATTGGTTGAAATGAGGGGTCCTCACTTTTTTTTCTCAAGCCTAGCTTCTAACTGAGATTCTTCTAATCCCAGCCTCCAGAGTAGCTAGGATTACACATGTGAGACAGGACAGTGGTGCCTGTCTTATTTGCATTTTCTTTTTAAAGGAAGAGAAATAAAAACCAGAAGGGCCTATGTCATGGGTGGGGTACGCTTACATTTTAAGTTTCCTTGTTCAACTTCCTAAAACAAAGGATTAGTGAACTCCCAAAATACTTTTGATACTCGATGGCTCCCAGAAAGGGTGAAGAGCAGGCCTGTCTGAGCAGACTGTTCTGCCAGGATGAAATGATCTTCCTCTCTGTTCTTCCACTATATTTGGTGGGCGCCAGGTACATGTGACTACTGAGTTCATGTCATGCGGCTTGTGCTGCTGAGGGCTTGGGTGTCTGAGTTCTTTCACTTGGACTGATTTAAATGTAGAGAGCCTCAATTTGAGAGGTAGGGCTGATCCAGACAACAAATGCCAGGGCTGGCTCTGAGGACAAGCCCCCTGAGAACTCCTTCCCCCCTCTCCTGCATTCCTTCTCCCTCCCTCCCCTTCTCCTTAACCCATGACGGGCCTGCGTTGGGGGTGGCGGGCCTGGCAGCAGCCTCTGCAGGTCATGATCTTGGTAAGTCATTGCCCTTTCTGGGTATCAGTTTTCCCATCTGTACACAGAAGGCATTGGTCAGAAATTCCCCAAGGCCCTCCCGGCCTTCGTTGAGTTGTTAGTGATAGGGTGGGGTCATTGGGCATAGGCAAGCATTTTAGGTGCTGCTGGCTAACAGGGACTTCACTGGGACAAGGAGAAGGACTTCCATTAGGAAGTTGGCAGGCGTGTGAGTGGGGGGTGGGTGTGTGTGGGGGGGAAGGTGTGTCCCGGGTAAAGAGAACTCCCCGGCTCCTCTGCAGCATGCTCTTCCATCACAGTTTTAGCAGTTACCAGGTTCTGAGGGTAAACTTTTTTTTTTTTTTTTTTAAAGTTATCGTTAAGTAGTTGTACAAAGGAGTTGCCATTTAACAAAGCAGTTTATGAATGCAATGCATCTTTTCTTTTTGGTCATGGGGCTTGAACTCTGGGCCTGGGCGCTGTCCCTCAGCTCTTCAGCTCAAGGCTAGCGCTCTACCACTTGAGCCACAGCGCCACTTCCGGCTTTATCTGTGTATGTGGTGCTGAGGAATCGAACCCAGGGCCTCATGCATGTGAGGCAAGCGCTCTACCACTGAGCCACCTTCCCAGCCCCATGCATCTGGGTCAGTCAGCCCTCTCAGCTTTCTCACCCCCCTTGGGCCCACCCACAGAACTTTCTCTCTGTCTGAGGACAGACTTGGGATGTTCCAAGAGAGTCTGGTCTAACTCACTTCTTCTTCTCCATCTTGTCCACCAAGCACACAGATGACCATGTTTGATGGACTTCCCTGTCTGCCTCTTCAGAAATATTTTTCTCTCCAATTCCCAAAACCTAACCTTCTCTTTCTCGCCCAGAGCAGGGAAAGTGTTCAGTAGACTACACTAATTCATACTAAAATGTGACAGGTTTTGGTTTCACCCCACTGCGGGGCACCTGCTATTGTACATGGAAAGGTGTTTGTTGTTTACCTCGCTGCTTGTCAGGTATCAGTGGTGAGCAGCACTACCCAGGTGGCCAGAAAATCTGGGCTGCCCCTGCCCTTGGCTAGCTCTGAGTCCCCCAGCAGCCTCCTCAGCTATAAAACGGAGTCTGATGACACAGCCCTGGCCCATCTCCAGGGTTGTTGGGAGGATAAAATGAATCAGCACGCACGCACGCGCGCGTGCGTGCACATACACACACACACATACACACACACAGTGTTTGTTAGCTGTACATTCCTGGGCAGAAAAGGGAATCTGTGTTGCTATGACTTTGGGCCGCGGCGGAGCCTTCTCTCACCCTCCAATCATGCGGCGGTAGAAGCCTGCTCCTCTTGGCAGCTGCCAGGCAGGAACCACAGCCCTGGCACCTCCTGTATCATCAGCCCCACCCATAAGGGTGAGGGAGAGTCCACGAGAGGCCAGTGGAGGCCAAATCTCTCCCTCACCTGGACCTCCCCTCCCTGGGATTGGGTCCCAGACCTCCTGTTGCTCCCCACTGCCCCTGAGTCCACTGCAGGCCTCCCTTCAGCGGGTGTGGGCTGGGAGCACACACACCTCCTCCCATCTTCTCCCTGCCCCGCCAGGGCCATCTCAATCTCTCCGCCCGAGTCCTCCATCTGTGTGGATGCAGGATCCTAGAGGCCCAGAGAGGTGATGTGACTCACTCAGCGTCACACAGCACATCTGAGTGTCAGGCCCCTCCCTCCCCCTTCTCCCAATCCCAGAAGTCCAGGGGGCCCCAGCTCTTCCAGAGGGATGGCTTTTTCTCTCCTGCCCCTGTCTCGTTGGCTTTCAACACCAGCCACCCTTCGGCAGCACCCAAACCCCAAAAGCACTCCTCTTCGGGTCCTTTCTCATTGTAAGGGGCTGAGTGAGCAGCCCCTTCCTCAGCCCGCCAACCTCTGGATGTGGGTGGGGCTGGGCTGAGACCTAAAGCAATACCTCCTCTCCTACTTGGAGCCCCCGGCCAGGCCCTCCTTTCTGTGGCCATGTGGCCTCATGGATCTCTGCCTGTTTATGCCCTGGGTACTGAAGAGTGCGTGTGCATGAGCTTGCACACTTACTGGCGCTCAAAACCACACATCCCTTTTTTGTTGGTTGTGGGGCTTGAACTCGGGGCCTGGGCGCTGTCCCTGAGCTCTTTTGACTCAAGTTGTCCCTCTACCACTTTGAGCCACAGCGCCACTTCTGGTTTTCAAGTGGTTCATTGGAGATAAGAGTCTCACGGATGTTCCTGCCCGGGCTGGCTTTGAACCATCATCCTCAGATCTCAGCCTCCTGATCGGCTAGGATTATAGGCATGAGCCACCAGCACCTGGCTGAAAAACTGCATTTCTTGAGTTGACTTGAACGAAAGGCTAGATGGTTTAGGGGCCACACACCTAGACTCCAGCTACCAAATGATGAGGAAGATGAGAAGAGCAACAGAGAGGGAGGAGGAGGAAGCTGACCTCTCCTCACTCCTTTCTCGCTGATTGGCCCAGCTGTCCTTTCTGGGTGGGCCATCATCTGTGGCCAAGACTGGCCCCACCCAGCTGAGCGAATGGGAGGTCAGTCCCAGGCATGCAACAGATCTCTGTTGTCTTGAGTCTGGCATACGTTCATTTAATGATCAGTTTCCGGAGAACCTTCTCTTCTCCCCTCCATCTGGAGTCTAGTGCCTGGTAAGGGACCCATGGCAGAGACAGCTCCAGCCCAAGGGTCTGGTGTCTTGCCTAGGTGGTACACAGAGAGAGAGAGAGAGAGACAGAGAGAGGCTAGCCTTCCTGCAGACCAGAGGACCAAGCCTAGGACAGCCAGAGAGAGAGAGAGAGAGAGAGAGTTCTTTCTACAACATTTATTTATTTTGTGTTGGTACTGGAGATTAAACTCAGGGCCTCACACTTTTGCTTGGCTTGGTTGTTCAAGACTAAGGTTTAAGCTGGGTGCCTGTGGCTCATGCCTGTAATCCTAGCTACTCAGGAGGCTGAGATCTGAGGATCATGGTTCAAGGCCAGCCCAGGCAGGAAAGTCTGTGAGACTCTTATCTCCAATAAACTACTAGAAAACCAGAAGTGGCGCTGTAGCTCAAGTGGTAGAGTGCTAGAGTGCTCGCCTTGAGCTGAGGATCTCAGGGACAGCGCCCAAGCCCAGAGTTCAGGCCCCACGACTGACAAAAAAAAAAAAAAAAAAAAAGACTCAAGTTTAACAACTTGAGCCATACCTCCAGTTCTGGCTTTTTGCTGGTTACTTGAAGATAAGAGTTTCATGGAGTTGGGTGCTGGTGACTCACGTCTATAATCCTAGCTAGAGCCTGATGTAGAGCCGTGGCTCAAGTGGTAGAGTGCCAGCCTTGAATATAAAAGCTAAGGGACAACACTTAGGCCCTGAGTTCAAGTCCCAGTTCATATATACACACATACACCAAAACAAAAATCCAAAACCAAAAAAGGGAATTGTGACTCTTCTTTTACTTTAGAGTCATTTGCAGCCAAAATTACTGCAAGAATAACCCCAGTAGAGCAATCAAAGAAGCATCAGGCCAGGGGCTGGGAAGGTGGCTCAGTGGTAGAGCACTTGCCTTGCATGCTCAAGGCCCTGGGTTCAATTCCTCAGCACCACATAAGAAAAAAGCCGGAAGTGGCGCTGTGGCTCAAGTGGTAGAGCTCAAGCCTTGAGCTGAAGAGCTGAGGGACAGCGCCCAGGCCCAGAGTTCAGGCCCCATGACCGGACCCCAAAAAAAAAAAAAAAAAAAAAAGAAGCATCAGGCCAGAAGGGTGACAGAGAGCGGGCTCCTGGGACCCCCGGGGTGGGGGCTTGTGGAATGTGATCCCGGAGCTCTTGAGGCTGAGCCAACTTGGTGCGTACTGCACATGATACAAGAGGCCTGTCCAGCACTGCTAGGCCCAGGACCCTTCATCTGGGAGGTCAGGGGACTAAGGGAGAGATGGGCTGCAGGGGAGTGCAGCAGCAGGCAGCCGGAAGATCTTCTAGAAGGCCCTGAGTATTGGAGGCAGCACAGTGTCCCCACCCAGACTGCCCTTCTGGCTTCGGGTGACTCAGGATTTGCCAACAAGTCTGGGTGTGCTGAGGCAAGCTCCAGCCTCCCCCCCCCCCCCCCCCCCCGCAGGCAATGCTGGCCAGCCCGAGTGAGGCAAGCCTCCTTCTGCCACCTTCATCTGAGGATGACTGCCGGCCTTCATCCAGAGGGCTCACTGCAGGGCCTGCCCGTGGTCCGCACACTCCTGATCCCCGGCAGATTAGAGCCTTCCCTCCCGACTCTCCCCCACCCCCCAGTGCCTTGGGGCAGGCATTCGGAGGCTGGTCATCATCCCGCTGGCTGCAGCCTACCCCTGGCAGCCTGAGGTCCTTGGCCTCACAGGTTTGACAATCGTGACTCATACCCCAGCCTCCTCTCCCCTTGGCTCCCCTGCTCGGCTGTGCTTGGCTGTGTTTGTTCATGGCTGGCGCTCTACCACTTGAGCCATGCTTCCTGCCTGGCTTTTTATGCTTATTTAGGGAGGGAGTCTCAAGGACTGGCTTTGAACTGTGATACTCTGGGCCTCAAGCCTCAGGCCTTCACGCAGTCAGTCTTCTGTCAGGCTGGGGTGACTTCTTGGGCCTGGGCTGGTTTTGCCCGGGAGACAGGGACGGTGATGGAAACTGTTCAGAGCAAGTGGCTGGGTTTGAACTTGGGTCTGCTGGCCCTTTCCTGTTGGGCTCCCAGCTTTACTTAAGGGCCTGCCGCTGAAGGGAGAGGTGAGCAGGAGGAGGTGGGCAGGAAGATCTCTGGGTGTCCTGGCTGGGCCCCAGTGCCTCACCGCCCGCCTCTCTGTGCTCAGCCTGGGCTGGCAGCGCGGTCACCTCCCGCTACTGCGTCGTTTGCCAGTGCAATGCTCTGCAGCTGTCAGGGTGCCACTGTCCCACATGGACCCAGGGCGTGCCAGCGTGGCCCGGCACAGCTCAGCAGCTAGGCCCGCCCAGGCCCATCGCCTGCGGAGGAAGCTCCCAGCCTTCTCAATTGCGCCCACGTTGGGGGGGGGGGGAACTGTTCCAACCTGGGGAAGCCCTGCCCCCCCCAAAGATGATCCCCAAGCCTGGGGGACAGACAGATGCCCTGTGGAAGGGCTGCTGCTGGCCTCGCAGTTTGCAAATCAGTCTTTTATAGTGTGACACCCCCCCCCCCAAGTCTCTCCCAAATGAGAGTTCAAACCCAAATGAGAGCAGGAGGGACAGGCAGGGGAGCAGCCCCCCCCCCTTCGTTTTGTTGTTGTTGTTTTAACAGAGGGAGCCTAGGCTGAGACACAAACAATGAAGTGTGAGGGAATGCCAGAGAAACAAAACCCAGCTCTGGAACGCAGGGCTTCCTGAGATGCCTGCCCAGATCATGAGGAGGGAAACACAAGTGGTGTTGTTTGTCCTCTGCAGAAGATGTGGGCGAGGTTGGCACCTCTCCCCCCCCCCCCCCGCCCCCCTGTGCTGTGTGTCCTCAGGGTCAGCCCGGAATGACCCCCCTTTCTCCGCCCCTCCCTCCAGTGTGGACTAGGGCTGCCAGTGACATTTAAGAACCAATTCGGGGAAGGCACCTGACCTTGAGGAGGAATGCCGGAAATGTCTGCAGCCTACAGCAGCCACCCCCTACCTGGGGCCAGGAATGTGGGCCCCCAAGAGAGGTATGTGCATGTGGTTGGAAAAAAAGGGGGTGCAAGGTCCACGAATGATACTGATGAAGGCCTCCTAAGGTCACCTGAGCTCCAGCCTGGGGTTGGACCTTGGACCAGGAGGGTCAAACTCTGAACACTTAGCTCTGCTGCTGCAGTGCAGCACCTGTGCCACTGCCATTAGTCCCGGAGTCCCTGAGCCTGAAGCCAAAGGGATAGCTGCAGCTTGTGTGTGTGTGTGTGTGTGTGTGTGTGTGTGTGTGTGTGTGTGTGTGTGCGCACACGCGTGCGCACACCTGCACGCACATGTGCTGGTCCTGGGGTTTGAATGCAGGGCCTGGCACTATTCCTGAGCTTTTTTTTTTTTTTTCCTTCCCCTTAAGACTCGTGCTCTACCACTTGAGCCATTCTCCACTTCTGCCTTTTTGGGTGGTTAACTAGAGAAGAGTCTCATGGGCTTTCCTGCCTGGGCCGGCTTCGAACTGTGATCCTCAGATCTCAGTCTCCTGAGTAGCTAGGATTATAAGCATGTTATCACTGGTGCCCAGTTACTGCTTTTTAACTTGTCAGTTCCACAGAACATCCTGGCCCTTGAAGGGAGCAGATATCTTATGTGGAAACTGAGGTTCAGATATGGGGTAAATTGGCCACAAGTGTGCTAATTATAGGTCAGGAACCAGGACTGGGAGCTCTGGGTTGGGTCCATTTCTCACAACCCCTGCTGTGGCCAAAGCATTAGAGGTCAACTTGGTCTCTTCCCAGAAAGGAGACTCTGGGACCTCACCCAAACTCCACGGGGTTCCTACTGGGAGTCAGGCTTTCAGAGTAGACACAGGGACTGGGAGTCTATGCAGACTAGCTTGCTGTTCCTGGAGAGCCGGGGCTCTGGAAAGCACTGGCAAAGTGGGGGCTCTGCTGCCCTCTTGTGGCCAAACCTGTGTATGACTGCTATGATGCAAGCCTCCCAGCTGTAGATCTGTTGAGATAAACTGCATCTTCCAATTTCCCTCCTGCTGGGAAGGTTCCAGGAAGGGGGATGAAGCTGGATGAGTATCCTATCATAGGCCAGAGTGTTGGCTGCAAAAAACAAATTGGGAAGGGTGGATGATGCCTGGTGCAATACAGGAAGGCCTCAGGCCAGCAAATAAGGTCCACCCCAGCCAGCAAACGAGGTCCACAAAGCATAGATCTAAAGATTTCCATGGAGATACCCTAATTAACCAACACCAGACAGGATGGTTTGAAAATTTAGAGGATATTTATTTCTTGGGATGGTCCACAACAGCTGGCGGGCACCGCTCTCTCTTCCCTAGGGGATTCCTCTCTCCTGTGCGAGAAGACCCCTCTGTGCTTGGAAGTGCCCATGGGGAAGCGGGGATGTGCAGAGAAACTATACACACCGCTCCAGAGCCTTAAAAAAATAATCAATAAACCACCTCTTCCTCCACAAATACACACATATAAAATAAATAGACATATATAAAAGAGAGGCCACGTTCCTCCCACCCAGTCGTGGGGATGCCTGGGAGATGCCGGGTGGTCACGCCCCCCAGCTAGGAGAGGCTACAAGGTATGGAAGTGCAATGAGCTGAGAATCAGCCCTGGCTTCAGAGGGAGAAGGGATAAGTCCTCTCCCTGGAGCCCAGTGGGGCAGATACGGGGATAGGATAGGATGGGACTGGAAATAAATAAATAAATAGATAGAACCCTACCTGCTCCCAGAGGCCTAAGGGCTTGGGCTGAGGCTCATGCCTCTGGGGCCTGTTTCCCTGAAAATAGCAGATCCAGTGACAAGGTGGGCAGAAAGGTGAGCAGGGAAAACCCAAATTCAAAGTCACACGCCACTGGGCCTGCATCCAGAGCCTGCATCCTGCCAATCAGAAACAGCCCAGCCCTGGATGCCAGCCTCAAAACCCAGAAGAGGGGTAAAGGATAGACTGAGCTCCCAAGTGGCTGCACACTGGCCCTGAAAGACCAGAACACTGCGCCCCACTCCATCCTGTGCTCGCTGGGGCCAGCCTCCATCCTGACTATCTCCACTGGAAGGGGCTGCGGCGGGTCCCCAGGGTTGGGCCTTTCCTGGGGGAAGCCCAGGGAGAGCTGGCTTTCTCCTGTCTTAGTGGCCTTCCTGACCTGAGCCATCCCAAGGCCAGTTGGGAGATGTTCTGCGTGACTGAATAATCCAAACAATCAGCCCTGGCGTCCTCCTCTGCTTCATTTGGCCAAGGTGTTCCCTCTACCTCCAGTCGGGGCCAACAGGGAGAAGGTGTTGGACATAAGCAAGTACAGAGAAAGGGCAGAAGCTGCCAAATGGACAGTTTGGGCAAGAGGCCAAACCCAACACACAAACGAAGTCCAAGGGACACACGAGTCCCAGGGTCCCTCCTGGAGAGGGCGGGGCGGGCGGGGCGGGGCCGGCTGCTCAGCTGGGCAGCAGCACGTGCTCCAGGAGGTAGGTGAGGATGTCCCAGTGCTTCCAGAGCAGGAAGAGGACGAGGACCAGGAGGGCGGTGCTGGTGATGCGCAGGCGCGTCTTCATGAGGGGCGTGATGAAGTTGGCGATGGTGGACACGAACACCAGCAGCACAGCCATGAGCGCCAGGATCACGTTGATGAACTTGCCCAGCAGCGCCCGCGCGTTGGCGTTCTCCACGCCCTCCAGCTGCACCACTTGCTGCTGCTGCTGCTGCAGCTCCAGCTTGGTGACTCTCGTCAGGCAGGACTCCACAGCCTCCTGTTCGGGCACAGACGGTAGCACGGGGGCGGGGGGGCTCAGGATGGGTGGGAGCCCTAGGCTGAGTCCCTCCGGCCCACCATGATTTGCATAGGGTTTGAGGAAGCCTGGTCCCCAATGTGGCGATATTGGAAGGAACCTTTAAGAGGGAGCTTGGGTGGCTCCTGATGTCATCCTAGCTACTCAGGGGGCTGAGCTCTGAAGATTGAGGTTCGAAGCCAGCCCGGGTCGAAAAGTCTATGAGACTCCTATCCCCAAAACACCACCCAAAAAGCTGGAAGTGGGAGCTGTGGCTCAAGTGACAGAACACTAGCCTTGAGCTCAGAAGCTCAGGGACAGCGCCCAGGCCTCAAGTTCAAGCCCCGGGACTTGCACAAAACAAAACCAAAGAAGGGACTTGGTGAAAAGCAATGAGGTTACTGGGGGGTGCTGCCTTCAGAGGGGATTAAAGATGGCCTCTTGGAGCCAGGTACTCCCTGTGACAGTGGGTTGTTGTAGAAGAGCAAGTCAGAACCCTGTCTCTCCCTGCGTTTCGGCCTTACCATGTGGTCTTCTCTACACAGCTCCTGCCATGCTATCCACTAGGATGGCATCATCAGCACTGGACAGAAGCTGGCATAGAACGAGACCTCTGGAGCTGTGAGCTAGGTGAACCTTTTCTCCTTACAAATTACCTCAGCACAGGCATGCTGTCATAGCAGTAGAAAACGGATTAATACACTACTCCACTGGGGGAGGGCGAAAATACACAGGATCCTCTCTCCAAAGGCCAAGAGGGCCTAGATGGGTAGCTATAGATGGGAGCAAAGCCCTTTCTGATCACTATTTGGTAGGATGCAAGGAAACAGAACTCGACTCCCTAGGTGCTGGTGGCTCACGCCTGTAATCCTAAGCTACTCAGGAGGCTGAGATCTGGGGATCATGGTTCAAAGCCAGCCCGGGCAGTCCATCTCCAATAAAGCACCAGAAAACCCGAAGTGGCACTGTGTGCACCATGACCAACAAAAGCAAAAAAATAGAAGCAGAAGTCTTGGTTGATATGGGAAGGAGAGGAGCTAGCCCCATCCCAGCTCCCTGTCAAAGAAGGCCAAGGACTGGAAATCCCAGTTATTTTATGTGCCAGGCCACCACCAGAATAGGGGGGAGTGAGAGGGGCAGCTCTCACCCACCAGCTTGCCTTTGTGCAGTGCGCATGCTCGGCTGCAGGCCTGCCTGGTTATCTCCACGCTGCCCTGTCTGCTCTGCTCTGCTGGGCCCCTTGCCCCCATGTGATTGCAAACCCCCGTGCTCTACCGGCACACCCGAGGCCTCCCCAGGGTCACCCCTGGCCATACCTGGATGTCCCGTGCCCTCTCGTAGGACTGGTAGGCTACCTTCTCCTCCATGCTGGCCAGCTCCTGCTTCAGGTTGGTCATCTCATTCTGGTGAAGCTCAGTCAGGTCGTTGAGCTGCTCCTCCAGCCGCTCGTACCTAGGGGGCAGGAGAAGAGGTGACCCCAGCCTGCTCCAACGCCACCGTCCTCTCCTCAAGACGCCACCACTCCCTCAGCGAACAGTGACACGTACAGCCTACGCATGTGTCCGGCCCTGTTCTCATTGTTTTTTGAGGGGGAGGGGGTTATTGGTCGTGGAGCCTGAACTCTGGGCCTGAGCAATTCAGCTCAAGGCCTGCGCTCTACCACTTGAGCCACAGCGCCACTTGTGGCTTTTTTTCTGCTTATGTGGTGCTGAGGAATCGAACCCAGGGCCTCATGCAGGCGAGGCAAGCACTCTACCCCTGAGCCACCTTCCCAGCCCCCCCCCTCCCCGTTCTAATTTCAACCCCACGGCAATGGGGCTTGCCATTGAGAGGAAGCCTGCCTTATTCACAGGTTTATTATTACACGTGGTTTCCATTAAGTGCTGTCACAAAAATAATAATAAAAAACTCAAGACCAGCAATGGTGGTCACAGCTGTAATCCTAGCTACTGAGGAGGCTGAGATCTGAGGATCACAGTTCGAAGCTAACCCTGGCAGAAAAGTCCCTGAAACTCTTATCTCCAATAAACTATTAGAAAACCGGAAGTGGTGCTGTGGCTCAAGAGGTAGAGCTCTTGCTTCGAGCTGAAGAGCACAGGGACAGCGCCCAAGCCCAGAGTTCAAGCCCCATGACCGACAAAAAAAAAAAAAAAAGCCATGAGACTCTTATCTCCAATTAACCAGCAAAAAGCTGGAAATCGAGGTGTGAATCAAGTGGTAAGTACCAGCCTTGAGTAGAAAAAGCCAAGGGAGAGTGAAAAGCCTTGAGTTCAAGCCCCTGTACTGGCACCTAAGTAAATAAATGAAATTTCAAAACCAAAAATGTTAAAATTCCCACAGGGTGCCAGGCAATGGTGGCTCACGCCTGTAATCCTAGCTACTCGAGAGGCTCAAAGGCAGCCCAGATGAGAAAGTCCATGAGACTCTTATCCCTAATTCACCGCCAGGAAACCGGAAGTAGCACTGTGGCTCCAAGTAGTAGAGTGCTAGCCTTGAGCAGAAAAGCTCAGAGACAGCTCCCAGGTACTGAGTTCAAGCCCCATGACTGTCCAAAAAAAAAATCCCACAGGCTCATTCCTCAGCTCCGTGGATACGCAGAGCTTCGTCTGTGCCGCATCATCCTTAGTTGTGTTTAAATTGTGTGACCTGCTGAGTGTCTCCCTGACATTAATTTTGTGAAAATCTGCCCTCCCAAAATGCAGATGGTACCCGCAAAGCAAAGTAAAAAGTTATGACAATCCTCCCAAGCCAAAAAAGGGTATGTAATGTGTTTAATTTAAGTGACCTGCTGAATATTTGAGATCCGGTGAAAGGCGGCATGTCTTCAGGGGAAGTCGGACCAAGTTTTGGGAAAAATGAATCAAGCCCATGCAGTGCTGAGCTGTGCATCCTGAGCATGTGCCCTGTTCCCTCAACAGTGCGTCCTGGAACCACATACTTGTGGGCACCAAGGGCCTCCTGGGCCTTGCACTGGTGCACTCAGGTGCTGGGCCAGGCGTTCTACCTGCATGGTGTGTTAGGTTCCTCATGTCCCATAAGACAGTGCGGGCCAGCATCCCTCTCATCTGCCAGCCCCCAGAGATGAAGGAAACTGCCCAGAGAATCACACGAATCACACAATTCATGAATGAGGGAATAAAAGACTTCACACTGGGCTCTCATACCCTGGGTGAGAGGCTCTCTGGGGTAGCAGGAGTACCAGGGTATACAGGACACGCTATGAAATGGACAAATATCAAGACGACTGTAATGTGGGGGTGGTTAGTTTTATTTTGGATGGGATTCCCATCCCTCTCCCCCCTTTTTTTTCTGTCAGTTGTGGGACTTGACCTCAGGGCCTGGGGTGTTGTCCCTGAGCTTTTCTGCTCTCTACCACTTTGAGCCATAGTATCACTTCTGGTTTTCTAGTGGTTCATTGGAGATAAGAGTCTCATGGACTTTCCTGCCTGGGCTGGCTTTGAACCACACTCCTCAGATCTTAAGCCTCTTGTGCAGCTAGGCTTACAGGTGTGAGTCACAGGTGCCTGGCCTCTGCGCCCCCCCCCCTTAATTCCACAAACCTTCCTAAGAGGAAAAAGCACCAAGCAAGGAAAAGGTCCCCACACTCTCAGGGAGCAAGTGTCATATCAGAGGCTGTTGGGAGGGGGACCTGACTTGGGCTCAATCCCAAACTGGCCTTCAGTGTATCCCCTGGGTGTTGGAACGGTCCATGCTACATACATAGGCACTCAAGGAAGTCTGGCTCCATTCAGTCTCCCTTAGAGCCTCGTGGAGGTATAAAGAACAGCGCTACCCTCCCTGTGCCCAGAGCTAACCATCCCTTGGCTCGGGTTATACGGTAAAATACTTGAACGCAGCAGGAGGTAAGCTGCCTCAGAGTCGGTGATCTGGCCAGACTCTGCGGTAGGCGAGAGGTCTGCCTCGGTTTCCCCTTCTGGACACCCATCTCACCCACGTAAGCCAAGAGGTCCCCATGCGATCAGACCTCCGGCAGCCCCGGGGTGACACGGCCTCCTGCCCCCTACCTGTAGCGCTCCTCCTGCAGGCACTGGGTCATGTAGGAGTAATCCCTCTGCAGCTGGGTCTTCAGGTCCTCCATGGAGTCCTCCAGGTGGGACTGGCCCTCCTTGATCTCCCGCAGCTCCTCCAGCAGGGCGTCCAGGTTCCCGGGGGCGCCGTACAGCGCGTTGGCGCGCGGGCTGCCCAGCGCGCCCGCCGGCCCCGCGGCGCCCGAGTTGCTGCCCGCGCCGGCCGAGCTGGCGCTGGCGCTGGAGCACTCGTCGTCGCTGCCGTACTTGGGGCTGGACACGAGCGTGGCGCTGCCGCTGAGCGCGCGCGCCGCCTCCTCGGGCCCCGCGTCCTCCAGGGGGTCCTTCAGGTGCGCGATGTTGTCCGCGCTGCCGAACTTGTTGCGGATGAGGCTGGCGAACTCGCGGGGCTTGGACACCACGGCCGAGTGCGTGGCCTGCGACAGGCCCGACAGGCTGCCCTTGACGCCCTCCACCACGCCGCCCCCGAAGCCGCTGATGCCCGCGCGCACGTTGGCGCCCACGTCCTTGAGCCCCTGCTGCATGTCCCGCAGCACGTCCTTGGGCTGCCTGGACGGCCCGTTCTGCTCGATCTCCCGCAGGCGCCGCCGGTAGTGCTCCAGCTTCTTGTGCAGCTGGGCGATGGTCTGGGCCGACTTCTGGTTCTTCTTCTCGAACACCTGCTTGATGCGCGACACCTGCTGCTTGTCCGCGTTGTTGGCCAGCTTCAGGTACTCCGCCACGTTGTCGTCCCGCGCCTCCTGCTCGATCTTGATCTGCTCGGTGATCTTCAGGATCTTCTGGTGCAGGTGATCGATGGCGGCCTTGGTGCGCTGCGGGTCCGGCGCCCCGTCGGGCACGTCCAGGCTGATGGGGCCATCGCTGTCACCATGGCCAGGGCCGGAAGTGAGGCTCAGGGCCGCCAGGTCACCTTTGTCACCCTGGGGAAGGAGGCAAGCAGAAGGAGCCCGGCTAAGTCACCGGCCCAGAGGGAAGGGAGGGGTCGCTGGGACTCAGCGCAGGCCTGCATACCTCGGGACTTGGTCTCCCCTGGGAAAACGTTTGCAGGATGAAGAGGAAGTTTTAAGGGGAAAAAGTCTACAGGAACACCAACAACAGGACTCTCTCAGCAATTGTGCTTAGGCTGGCGGGGCTTAGAGCATACCCACATTTCTCTCTCCAGCCCCACACTAAAACGCACACTAGGCAGATCTGCTCTGCCAGTTGGCCCAGGGAAGTCTAGTAAGTTACTCTGTGACACACAGCTATGAAAAAGAACTGCTGGGCGCAAGTGGCTCACTCCTGTAATCCTAGATACTTAGGGGGCTGAGATCTGAGGATGGTAGTTCAAAGCCAGGCCAGGCAAGGAAAGTCCATGAGACTTTTTTTTTTTGGGTCCAGTCGTGAGGCCTGAACTCTGGGCCTGGGCGCTGTGCCTCAGCTCTTCAGCTCAAGGCTAGCGCTCTACCACTTGAGCCACAGCGCCACTTCCGGCTTTTTTTTTCATTTTGCTTATGTGGTGCTGAGGAATCGAACCCAGGGCCTCAGGCATGCAAGGCAAGCACTCTACCACTGAGCCACCTTCCCAGCCCCTCCATGAGACTCTTATCTCCAATAAACCACCAGAAAACCAGAAGTGGCACTGTGGCTCAAGAGGCAGAGTGCTGGTCTTGAGCTAAACAGCTCAGGGGCAGTACCCAGGCCCACAGTTCAAACCCCATGACTGACCAAAAAGAAAGAAAGAAGAACCTCCATCCCAGAATCCTTGTTGCTTGGACACAAGGAGGAACCCAAGCAGGGCTCCAGCGGGCTGCAGCCTCAGTGGAAAGTCCCACGGTGGATTTCTCAGGGATGAGATGAACTGTTTCTTTGGACTTAACCTATTCAAAAGGCACTTGAGGGGGCTTTTCAGAGCTGATCAAAGCCCCTCCCCTGGCCCTGCCCTCCCCACAGCCCCATCTTCACTAACACAGCTGTGTAGGTGACCCACCCCTGCTGACACGGCTCCCAGATCCTCAGTTACCTTCCAGCTCGCCAAGGTTGTCCGCAACCTCTTCCGCTTCATGATGGTGTGAGCACCCAGCCCTTCTGTCTCCCAGAAATGGGACAGTGGGCGCCCACCGCCCTGCTCGCCAGGCCAGCAGAAACTGAAGTCCCAGAGGTAACCCACAAGCCCAGGGAAGCAAGGAGCAGCCTGGGGGGGAGGGGTCCGAGGGGACCAGCAGGACGTGGAGACAGGCCCTGAGAGCCCCTCTGTCCCCCACCAGGCAGGTGGGCTTCCCCAGCACATCAGGATGGCACAAAACTCAAAGGAAGGAGAAGGGAGGGACGGAGAGAGGCTGGGGATGAGGAGGAGGAGGAAGGCAGGAAAGGTCACAGAAGATAGGAAGGACGGCTGGGGGGTTGGATGTGAGCGGCCAGGCCTGGGGCTGCTGCCCTGTGCTGTTGGGGGAATCTCTGTCCACAGCTGAGTTTCTGTGCCTTATCACCACGCAACAACGGAAGCAGCAGGAAATGGCTCAACCCCGTGTATTTTTACACACAGCACACCCCAAGTAAGGCTAGGTCAGATCATGGGGGGGGGAGGGCAGGGAGAACTGTTTGTGGGGGTTAGAAACCCAAAGAAAGTGTCCTAGTCGCACACACTGGCTCCGGACACAGCCCATGCCAACTGCAGGCAGAAGTCACTTGCTCGATTTCTGCCAAGGTGCAGTTATTGGGGGGGGGGGGGGGGGGAGAACAACCCACAAAACAACAGCCTGGACAAACTCAGAGCCCAGGGAGGGTGGTTCCTCTCTGCTTCCTCTGGGGCTTTTTTCAGGTCATAGGTCCCCTGAGGATGCTGGGAGGAGGGCAGTCCCTCCCCTGATCACTCCTGAACTCAGGACTTTCCTCTTGGGTTTCCCCTCCATTCTGCATGAGGTGTTTTTGCCTTTGGGCTCTCATTTCAGACTCGTTAACCTTCTATACCCAAGGAGCCAGTTCTAAGTCCCCCTTAAATCTGTCAGGAGGTCTGGCTCACCAGCTTGACATAAAACCTGCCCTCCTCACGGAAATGGGGGAACAAAGGGTGAACAAAGGCAGCAGAGGGACTCGCTAGACCCTGTGTTGAAAATGAACTATACAACATGTGGGTGGGCTGGGAGGGGAACACTGGGAGCGCAAGGGAGGGTAGCATTGTCCAAAAAGAAATGTACTCCTTACCTGACTTATGTAACTGTAACTCCTCTGCCCATCACCTTTATAACAACAATTTAAAAATTAAAACAAACCCCTGCTCTCCTGTCTTATTCCCAGCAGTGATGGCAAACAGCACATCTCTCCTTGATTTTCCTTGCCTGCAAAATGGGTGTAATCACACCCCCTTGCCTAGTCTCCTGGGAAGGTTACAGAGGATGATCAGGGAGCGCTTAAGACAGCAGCAAGCAGAAGGTATTCGTTAAGTGTTAAGTCTGGATCTAGGTAGCATCATAGCCACTGCAACCCCAAGGCGGGTGTAGAAAAACCTGCAGTCACGCGCTCTTAAGTGGAAATGAATGTACCATTCAGCGTACTCAATATTGACAGATCTACACAAAATTAAGTGCCATATGCAACACGTGGCCTTGAATCAAAGAGCTCGGCCTTCTTAGGAAGCCACTGCTCTTACCACGGGCCCAACCCTCCCTGGTCAGAGGGTTTTGTAGAGTTTGCTTGTAATGGGGAGAGGAGGGCGCTTTGTCCCACCTGCTGGGATATGGAAGAACTGAGAAACAGGCCCAGTAATGTTATAGACAGAGAAGGAGCTTGAGGACCTGGAGAGAGGGGAAGCGAGCCCAGCCCCTGCCTTCTCTGGCAGTGCTCTTTCCTCCTTCCATCTGGCATCTGCCTGGGCTTTTAGAAATGGAAAAGCAGAGTTGAAACTGGTTGTGAAATGTCCACAAAGGAGATCGCACACTCGTGGGGCCCGACAGTTGGCATGGGTAAGCCTGGCACCAGGTCCCTTTTCCCTCTCTGAGGGTCCTGTGGCAGATACCAGCTCTGCTCTGCCCAAAGGTGATGCAAATCCCCCCCATCACAGAACGTTCCCCCCTGTGAGGACTCAGCTCTATGAGCACCCAGGACGAGGGCATCTTTGCCATTTGGCCCCTCAAAACACTATTCTAAATGGCCCGTGATTGGTTATACCATTCAGATGGATGGTGACATCACTGCCTCCCCCTCTATGGACACGTGCTGGGCACAGCTCTCCAGGCTTTCCACAGTTAACTCATTTAGTCCTGGGAATGGCCCCATGAGGCAGGAGGTATCACTTAAGTCTCATTCTGCAGGAGAAGAAGCCAAGGTCTACAGATGCTAAGCACTCTGCCCAGGGCTACAGAACTAGAGAAGGAAAGCTCTAGGATTCCAATCCTATCTGCCTCCCAGCCCCAGAGCTTTACCCTTACCCTGGAGAGCAGGGCATCGTGCTTTGCTAACAGTCTTGTCCAGAGGTCCTGGCCACCCCTGACCTTCCCAGAAGCGAATATGCATATGAGAATGAGCCCATGAGAAAGGGGAAGTGGGGGGCATTGGGGCTGCCACGATAAAGCAATTTAGCCATTTGCATCTGAATGAACACTCTAGATGGTGGCCATTGGCACAGGCTGAGGAACAGGGATGTGAGTTCACCCCTGCCCACAGCCAGGATGATGGCCTTGGGAAAGCATCTGGGGTCTTCCATTAGCCACCTGCTCATGTCCTGTGGTCCCCACGCTGCTCATCAAGGAAGCAGGAAGGGATTCAGAGACACAGCTAGGGCCAGCAGGGAGGCAAAGATTCTAGATGCTAACAGGAAATACCAGACATTTCCCCTACCTCTTCCCTCTAGGGTCTTAAGTGCAGACTCCCATTTCTGAAGGGAACTTTATATTCCCCAGGTCCCTTAGCGGCTGAGCTTCCTGGCTTTAAGTGAAAAAGCAGAATGGAAGATGGCTATGAAATCCCCATGAACTAAGAGCGAGACACACACTGTCAGGGCGCCCAATGGGTGGTGACTGGGAGTCCTGTTTCCCTCTGCAGCTCCTCCTCTCTGGCACGGACTCCTGTGGGGAAGTTCACAATGGCTGCCTGCCACCTGCTGGCACCCCTCCCCCTGGGGTGGGAGGAATTTCTCCAGCCACAGGCCCCTTGGCAACAGTTCCTTTCAAGACAGGAGAAAAGCTGCAAGCTGGTAGCTGCTGTCATTGTAGCTATTCAGGAGGCTGAGATCTGGAAAACTGTAGTTCAAGGCCAGTTGGGACAGAAAAAAGTTTGTTATATTCTATCTCCAAATAACCAGCAAAAATCAGGGATGGAAGCATTGCTCAAGTAGTAGAGTGCCAGCTGAGCAAGTAGAAAGACATTAAGTACTGCTAGACAAAACAACACAAAACCTAGAGGGACACGGAGTTATACAGAGCCATGGATGGAACTGGTAGATGGAGACAAAGAAAAAAAAATGCTTTAACAAAGAAAGGAAAGTTAGAGAAGGGAAAGATGAGGGCTTGTCAGATGATGGGACAGCATCGAACATGAAAAGAGAAAGAGATCTGTAGAGAGAAAAAGAGAGATAAGACCCACACCTGTGCCGGGCAACGGGAAGGGCCTAGATTCTGATTTAGAATCCTGGCTCTGTTGGACACCAGCTGTGTGCCCTTGTGTTATGCCATTCCTCTCTCCAAGACTTGCTTTTCTCATGTGGAAAAGCAAGGTTGTTCTGCCTGCCTCAAAGCATTACCAGAGGATGAAAAGAGGGCCTATACCTCAGTACTCAAAAATAAATATAAAGGCTGGGTGCCGGTAGGGGGCAGTGGTGGCTCACGCCTGTATCCTAGCTACTCAGAAGGCTGAGATCTGAGGATTATGGCTCAAAGCCAGTTCGGGCAGGAAAGTCTGTGAGACTTTTCTCTCCAATTAACCATCAAAAAACTGGAAGTGGCGCTGTGGTTCAAAGTGGTAGAATGCTAGCCTTGAACTGAAGAGCTGTGCATCCTTTAGAATGGCTACAATCAATTTTTTTTTTTTCAAGTCAGTCAAGTGTTGGTGAACCTGTGCAGAAACTGGAATCCTTGGGCATTGCTAGTAGGAATGTAAGATAGTGCAGCCACTAGGCAAAGTAGTGTGGAAGATCCTCATCAAGTTAAATAGATAACGTCACACCATCCAGCAATTCTGCCTCTAACAGACACCCAATTTTTTTTAAAGGTACTCAAATAAATACTAGTATCCAAAGTTCCTGGCAACAGTATTCGGGGTGGACACAACTCAGAAGTCCATTTTATACAACAGAATGCAATGCTCTATCTACTAGAATACTGACTAGAAGAATGAAGCAGATTTCTTTCTTCCTTTCTTTTTTCCAGCACTGGGGATTGAACCCAGGGCCTGAGCAGGCTGGACAAGTGTTCCTTCACCCATTTGAGGCACACCCCAGTCCTTTCTGTTAGTATTGTTTTTGAGAGAGAGTATCACCAAGTTGCCTGGGCTGGCCTTGAACTCAACAAATCTTCCTGTCTCCACTTTCCCAAGTAGCTGGCATAGAAACAGATCTTTGGGTTGGGGGTGGGGGGAGGGTGTTCCTCTAGGAAGGTTGTCTTGGCACCAATGGAATCTGGTGTCAACTCTAACCTGTCCCTAGACCTGACCCAGCAGGTGGGCCCCAGCAGGGAGCGGCTCCCTGAGGGTAGGGGCTGGGCTTCTGGGGTGGGGGTGGGGATCAGATCACAGTGGGCCAAGGTGGCCATGAGCTAGCTGTCAGACTCAGCAGACACTCTTCGACCTGCTCACTGCTGCTCCAGCCTCTGGTTTTTGCAACTTTCTCAGAATGGAGATCATTTGGATTCCAGCTATAATCCTTCAGGTCTGAGACAGAGCTGATGGCGAAACCGGGAGGGAGGGACCCCACACGCCAGCCAGAGCAGGCTGGGAGAATTACTCCAATCCGGACTCCTGACATCAGGGTGGCTGCTGTTCCCCAGTACAGCTGGTGTCACCTAGTGTAAAAGGAAATGCTCTCTCTTCCTGGTGGGGACATGTTGGCCACATACAGCTGTACAATCCAGCACTGGTCATCACAGCTGACTCAAGGTGGCAAGGGGGAAGAGCACAGCAAGAAGTCCACTTGGTTTCAGGGAGCCCAAGAGGGCTTGGACAGTTAATGGCACGTGTGTCCCATATGTGCCCCTGGTCTGCTCCTACGCTGCAGGCCCGGCCCCCAATCAGAGAGCCAAGGGGCAAGCATCAATGGTTTTATAAGGCATTTCTCCTTCTATAGAGGACATCAGGGTGAAGATTTCAGATAATGAACTCTTACTATCCTTCCCCCAGCACATACCCATCTCAAGGCAGCACACAACCACCTCATTGATAATGGCAGCCAGAAAGCCTGCCCTGCCCCTAGGGCCAACCTCCATTGTGGGTGGAGGGATATTCTCAGCTTCTAGTCCTTTTTATTGGGACTACTCTGCTGTGGTCAGAAATACCCTCCCCACAGTCCTCAGTCCAGGCACTGCTGAGAACAAAGCCTTTCCGTCCACATAAGTGTCCAGTGCTTTCCTCTCCTGGCACCTAGTCCACTGGCTAGGCCTCAGATCTGGTCTCTCACCCTGAGGTCTCCTCACCTGCTACCCTCTGAATTCTCCAAAGCCAAACACTTGGCTTCTGGACTCTTCCCATGGTACACTGGGGGAATCCCATCTCTCTGCTACTGTTTCTCCATAGACAGAAGGGACAACTTCCACTTCATTTCAAACCAGCTCTCCTGCATCTACAGAATTCTCCATAATTGGACAGATGAGGGGGACGCTCACAGAGAGCCCAAAGCAAGCACAGCACTTAGCAAACTCCGGGAATGCCTGGCCCCACCCCTCAGCCCCAGCCCCACTCTGCCAGGTGCTCTTCTCTTCTCCCACCCACCAGGGGCCTCACCTGTGGGGGCACCGTTTCCCAAAGCCTTGCTGGAGACGAGGTGCTAGGAGCTCTAAGGCTCCAGCTGTCTGAGGACAGTGCCAGGCTCCCAGGGTCATAATTCCTGGGCAGCACTGGGCTCACGGCAGGGAGTCTGGGTCTGCGGGCCGGCGTGCCTGAGCTCCCAGGCTCTGCAGCCGCCATCTCCAGACTGAGGCCCAGCCAGGGATTAGGGGCGGATTGCTCTGGAATCTCCCCCTCCCACTCCTTCCCATCTGGCAGCAGACATGGAGGGTTACTGAGTGAGCCGGAGGACTGGGCTCTGCTGATGGCCTCTCCCCAGCCCAGCCATTGTGTGTCAGGTGTGTATGAGGAATGCTCAGGTGTGGCAGACTGGGCTGGGGGGGGGGGGGGAGGGGGAGCCTTGGGAATATATGACAGGTGCACCTGCATGGTTTCTCCAGTCATAGGGGTATTCTACCGACCTGTCCCATCTCCAGGTCCAGAAATGCTTCTCCTGATCAGAAGCGCTTTCTCCCAAACAGCTCAGCCTGGCCAGCTCCCTGCTGGGCGTCCAGGATGGAAAGAAGCACTCCAAAGCTGGCAGCCAGACAAATCTGGATCCATGGAGGATCCAAACACAGCTCCATCCAGAATCCTCCCCTTCTCCCCCTGCTGCCCTGTTCACTAGCTTAAGGCACCGGCACTCCCACGGCAGCCTGGCAACACCAACAATGGACTGGAGGAGTCCCACAGCAACCACCTTGCTACAGGAATTCCTCCAGCATTCCTCTGAGGATTCTGTCCCAGAAACCCATGATGGCCACCTGGCTGCCAGCCTCTGCGTCCTCCTCCCTGCTCTCTGCCCTCCAGCACAGCCACAAAAATACTCAAGATAAAACAGAGGGCAAACTCACGGCAGCTTCTTTCTCTTTGGACTTCATCAGTACAGTTGCAGTAGGAAATCCTGTGGCCAGCAGAGGGGGCCAGAGGGCCGTAGTTGAGGATGGGATGGCAAGGGGCAAGGGAAGAGATGGATGGCCTGCAGTCTTGGGTCCTGGTCTTGCCAGTGGCAGCTTCCGGAGGCAGAGTCACCACTCAAAGACACTGTGGATTCTGTACCCACTTGAGCCTGGCGAGGCACTCAGGGCTTAAATACTGGGGATCAATGTGAATCATGCTGATGGGGCAGTCCCAAGTTCAAGAAGTTTCTAAGAGATAAGAAGGGCTCAGTGCTATCTCTGGGGCCCAGTGCCAAGGCTGACAGCCAAAATCACCAAGACCAGGAATGCTCCACACTCTGGGCTCATGGTGACTTTGGGTTTGTGCGGATAGAAGTCTGGCAAAGCACATTACACGGGTCCCAATCTCTGGGGCGAGCTCTGACCTGTGGCTAGGCCAGTCCCCTACTTCTGTAAATGTCCTTTCTCCTGTGGTACTTGATCTTTGTACTTTGGCATCAAGCACTATCCCTTTTGATAATGGCATAAGGAAGGCCATGCTCAGATAATCTGTTTATCTGTGTCCTTCCCAGTATCCAGATGAAATAGACCCTTTGCTCAGCACTGGCACTGTAGGATGGCAGAATATCCGAGTATCTATCTTAAGGAGCTGCAATGGAAATACTTAATTGTAGTTCTGTCCTAGGTAGCAACAAAGATGGCAAGATGGCTTGATCTTCTTACACCAAGGTAAGTCTTCCCTGCATCCTCCTTTCCAATTCCCACAAAGCTAAGACATCTTCTTTTATGAGCAAAATTTGAAACAAGGAGAAGGCAATGGGCATAGGAGATCAGAAGTAGGGAGCCAGCTGAGGACTGGGGGACTCTGTCTGCATGGTTAGGTTTCACTCCTCAAGCTGCCTGGGATCCTGAAGGCTCAGAAGCCGCAAAAAGAAGTTCCTATGAGGCCACATGGCCCTTGCAAGATGACCTGTACAGACACTCTACAGCATCTGCAGAATCTCATTAATGGGGGGGGGGGGGTCTCAGCTCAGCTCCACTCCAGGAGTAACTAAGCTGCAAGTGACCAAACAGGGAAAGGGAGGAAAGTAGCAGTCTGCTAAGAAGAAAGCAGACGGCAAGAGAGGATGCCTGTTAGGCAAGCTACCAGGAGAGAGGTTTGGTCCTCCAAAACCATCCCTGTCTTTATTCATGAGAAGGGTTCCCAAACCTGCCAAAGCTAGGAGCTGGAGGCATCAGGCATAGCAGCAGATTCAGTTCCACACTTGTTCCAGGGGTTTCCATAGGTCAAGTCTCCATCTGTTCCAAGATTCAGCTTCCACAATTATAATAGGAGGAGCATGAAAAGGGTCGAGGTTGGAGGAGAATGTACCTGGCAGGAAGTCATGCCAAGGCTGGGTCCCCTGGGCATGGAATAAGCCTTGAGTGGTCACCAGAATGCTTGAAAGTCAGAAGAGTCGCTGGATAAATCCTTACCCTGTCATCTACCAGCTATGCAGCCTCAACAGGCACTGGTCAGGCTCCTTCACAGCTGCATGGAAGGTAGGAACACCCACACAGCAGCGGGAGGAAGCCCAGCAAACCAGACCAGGGCACTGAGAGATGGAGGAGAGGGCAAATGGAGATGGTACAGCTGAGTCTCAGCCTTGCTAGTTGCAAATGGTAAATACGATCATCATCACCAGTCACATGGAAAATGCTTGACACACACAGTATACTGCTCTGAACTAGATGACTAATCCCGAGGCCCCCTCACCCAACGAGACTGTTCACACATGCACAAACTGTAGGATTCCAGACAGGACTTAGGAATGTTGGCCTGAGACAGAAAAAGCCAGAGAAGAAGTTGCCACATGGAACAAAGCTGAGACCTTAACAGGCAGACATAGGAAGAGTTATTAAAGTGACAGGTATGAAGCAACTCTCCCATGTGCGTGCATGTGTGTGTGTATATCTGTGTGTGTTTGTGTGTGTGTGTGTGTGGGTGCACGCACGTGCCTTAAATTCAGGGCCTGGGCACTGTCCCTGAGCTCCACCCCCCCCCCCCTCAAAGCTAGTGTTCTACCACTTGAGTCACAGCACCACTTCTGGCTTTTTCTGCTTATATGGTGCTAAGGAATCAAACCCAGGGCCTCATGCATGCAAGGCATGCAAGGCATGCAAGGCAAGCACTCTACCACTGAGCCATCTTCCCAGCCCCCCCCCCATCTTCCTTATAAGGTATTCTCTCTCTCTCTCTCTGATGCCAGTCCTGGGGCTTGAACTCAGGGCCTAGGCACTGTCCCTGAGCTTTTATGTTCAAGGCAAGTGTTCTACCACTCGTGCCCAGCTCCACTTCTAGCTTATTTATTTATATTTATTTTGGTAATTAATTGGAGATAAGAGTTTCCTGGACTTTCCTGTGCAGGCTGACTTTGAACCAGGATCCTCAGATCTCAATCTCTTGAATAACAAGGATTACAGGCTTGAGTCACTGGCGATAAGTGAGAGAAAGAAAGAAGAGAGAGAGAGAGGAAGGAAGGAAGGAAGAAGGGAAGGAAGGAAGGAAGGAAGGAAGGAAGGAAGGAAGGAAGGAAGGAAGGAAGGAAGGAAGGAAGGAAGGAAGGAAGGAAGAAAAGAGGAAGAAAGAAAAGGAAGGAAAAAAAAATAGAGCTGGGAATATAGCTCAGTGGCAGAGTGCTTGCCTGGCATGTACAAAGCCTTAAGTCTGATACCCAGCACCATCAAAAAAATAAATAGATAAAAATAAAAAAGCACAGTCCACACATTCCGAAGGCTGAGAAACCTGAGAAGTCATAGGCCCTTTTTTTTCAGTGAAGAATAATGCTGAAAAGCAGCTAAATTTAGTACTTTAGAAAACAAGGTGAGGCCTTAAAAAAAAAATCTCAGGCTGAACATGTACTGGGAAGGTTTTCGGCAAGGATCCCTCTTTGGAGGGCTGGTGGCTTCTGTGACACTTATCAAGCCATCCTGGAAATGGGGGCTGGGGAGAGGGTCATTATTCAAGCTTGCTCTCCCAACTCTTTTAGACCCAGCCAGACGGTATGTCTTCTTAGGAACTCAAGTCACCAAAGGGGCCTGCTTTCCTCTTCTCTTCCCCCAGGGAGATGAAAGTGGACATTCTTTTTTATTTGTTCATTTTTTGTGCCTATACTGGTGCTTAAATTCAGGGCCTGGGAACTGTACTTGAGCACTTTTGCTCAAGGCTAGTGCTTTACCACCTGAACCACAGCTCCATTTCCAGGTTTTTGTGGTTACTTGGAGATAAGAGTCTCACAGACTTGGATGGCTTAGAACTGCCATCCCCAGATCTCAGCCTCTGGAGTAGCTAAGATTACAGGCATTGAGCCTCAGGCATGCAGCTAGGTTGACATTTTTTTTTGTTTGTTTTTAAGTTGACGTTCCTAAATGTGAACTAAGGTAGACATATTTCTTGGGAGCATGTGGAAAGCTACAGCCCTGGAGCTGCACTGGCCTGGAGCTGGGGGAGCAGAGGGCCAGTAAAAGAGAAGCCGCACAGCATCAGCACCCACGTACACCTTTCTGCTACTTCCAGGAAGGGAGGAGGTGTCTCTCCCATCTGCAGGTCCTTGACTGGTCTAAATTCACAGGTGCTCCTGGATGAAGGAGTTCTTCTTGGGCATATACATGAATGCAGATGCTGGGCAGTGAACCATATACCTGGCTTACTTTTAGGCAAATCAAACTTCATGGCCGGCAGGTAGAAAGGATGATGACTTCATGCCTTTATAGTCACTGATTCCCCAGAGGAGGGTCCTCTGGGGACACAGTCCAGAGAGCTTGATGCAGAGACAGAGCATCTCTCATTTAGGGACAATTTTGGGGACATATACAGTGCCCTTCACCCCACCCTATCTGCCAAGAATAATTGAGATGGATTCCTTTCTAAAGCCGCGGGTTGAAACACAGAGCTCCTGTGGGCTCCTGCTGACTCAAGGGCTCCACGCTTACCATGAGCTGATGTGATTAAACGAGAAATGTGCATGAAGGCACTTTGTAAACTGTGGCTTGCTGTTCAACTGACTGTTGATGCCAGGAGAGCTTTCAGAGGGACATGACCGCACATCCTAGGGGGCCCGCCCACGAGACCAGCGAGTCTCTGAGAAGTAGGTGGACAGCACCAGGCCAAGGTAATATTTGGGTCTGAAGATGCCTTCTTAGGCAGTGAAGAAACCTTATATAATGAAGTTAACATTACAGGGCAGGTTCGCCTTTCCAGCCGCCCCAAGCGGCCTCCTGAGCACAGTATCACCATGGTTTTGATTGAGCTTTTGTTGAGTGGGCTGAATTATTCACTAGCTATGGATACCAGAAACGGTTCTGGGGTCCCCGGGTTGGGGGAGCTGGGGAGCTGTAAGGAAGAGGAAAGAGATGCTTTGAGAAGTCCTAGAACCAGTCAAAGAGGAGTCAAAGAGGACCAAAGAACCAGGAGGGCCTGTAAGATGGCCTTTGAAGGTTTGGGGGACAGGGACCAGGGGGACTCCAAAAGAAAGGAGCCTGAAAAGGTGCTTGCCATCCCTGGAGAGAAAAGGGGGTGGTGGGGGTGGGAGAAGACTGCACTGGTCCCCGACTGCAGCTCAGGGGAGCTGATGAGTCCCTGGGAACTCCAAGGAAAGGCAGTGGGGAATGAGCTTCATCTCTGGTTCTATTTCAGAGCCCTCTGCCCCACAGGGTATAAATAAAGTTCAAACAGTGCCTACAAAAACCAAGAGGCAGAAGCAGGGATCAGGTTAATGGTACTGTATTTCCATTGCCTCATCTGGCACGGAGGGGAGCTGGGTCACGTTTCTCTCTCAGGGATGAGGGATGCGAGGAAGAATGTGCTCCGTCGCTGGGAGTCCTGTGCCAACTCTCATGACCCGTGCCCACATCTCCAGTGGTGGCTCCACACCGTCTGGAGCCCAATGACATAGCTGCTCTTCCTGCCTGCCGGCTGTCATCAGCTGTGGCATGAGGAATGACACCTGAACTTTAAGCACACCTCCTCTTGAGTAATGCAGGACACGTCTGAGGGTGCTGAGGCTGGGGGAAACGTGGGGAGCCCTGGCTGACATCTCCTACCTATGCCTGGGTCAGGCCCCGGGTCTGCAGACAAAGAGCTCATCTCCCATGGGCTTTGGCGTGAGCTTAGCAACAAGAAGTTAGGTAATTTGGAAGTTATTTAACTTATCACCAGTATCCAGGGAATTCTGTGGTCCAGAGTCAGAGTTACTCTAGACAACATGGGGGCTAGAGAGAATATTAGTGGGGAAAGGGAGGCATAGAGGCTGATTGTGCAGGCTGAAGGCCTGCTGGGGCAAGGGAGCCCTCACTAGGTTCTACAAGTCAAGGGACGGTTGGTGCTTATAACCTCCAGGGTTATAAGCTTTCAGTAAGGGGCAAAGCCCTCATATTTTGGCCCCTCTCATGACTGGTCAGAGTCCTAGAAAGGCCAGGAGCTTCTGAATATGCTGTGTTAAAATCAGCTGAGCACCAGTAGCTCATGCCTGTAAATCCTAGCTACTCAGGAGGCTGAGATCTGAGGATCAAGGTTCAAAGCCAGCCTGGGCAGGAAAATCCAGGAGACACTCATCTCCAGTGAACCACCAAAAAGCTGGAAAGAGAAGTGTGGCTCAAGTGATATCAAGTGCTAGGCCCTGGACAGTGCCTAGGCCCTGAGTTCACGTCCCAGTACTAGCATACACACGTGCCCACACATACACATGCACACGGGTTAAACCAAAGGAAGGCCTTGGCTACCTAGCACACAGGCTATGCTGTTATAGTGGGGGCCCATGGCCACCAAGAAGCCAGCACTGAGCTGGGGAACAATAGTTCATGGCAAAGCAGAGCCTCCTGGCCTTGGCCTGGCAGCACAGCATGGCCTGGAAAGGGTGCCTCTGGCTCTCCCAGTTCCAGGGAACTTTCCAGGCAGAGAGAAGAGAGAGGAGGAGAAGAGGTGAGAGGAGGAGAAGAGGTGAGAGGGGAGTGGGGCAGAGATGGAAGCTGCTCTCCCTAGAGACCTGGGTGAGTGGCCAGGCGGCTTGGAAGGCAGCTGCATCTGTGTGAAGAGCTGGGTGGTCCAGCTGACCCTGGAGCAGGGCCCTGTCACCTCCCATGTAACCAGGCTGAGGAGCTCAGACACAGCAGGGGGCCCACAGGCTGCCCAGGGGACTCCTTTGGAAGGTGCTCTCAGCAGAGCCAGCCACACCTGCTTCTGAGCCAGCAGAATCCCAGATGTAAATAAACCAGGGCCTTGGGAGCCGGCCAAGACCTCAGTCTTCTTGGCAAAAACCAGGGTTGAAGGCGGCCCCTCACTCACTGTCCTGTGAGTAAACAGGGTGCTTATTTATTTATGATGGGGGGGGGGTAGGGAAGAAATCCTGCCGCTGGATAAATCTGGCAGGGCGTGCACTGAGAACAGGATGTCCAGAGTCTGCTCTGTGCTAGGTGATGAGCCACACTCCACCTCTGTCCCCCATCTGGGCCTGGAGATAACACTCCTGGGGGCACGGGGCAGTTCAGAGACTCAACTCTCACCACGTCACCAGCAGGACTGCAAGGACCTTGGGAGAGGTAACAAAGTGCTCTCCCACCTGGGAGAGGCAACAAAGTGCTCTCCTACCACAGATCCCTGTATGGCTGTTGAGTACCTACCTAGCCCTGCCCTCCCATGCTGCTCCCTCAGCCATGCTGGTCAGGTGGGGAAGGTGAGACCAGGCCAAGGTCAGGAGCTAGCCCACAGCACTAGCCATGAACTGGCCATTCCTGTGTCATTTCCCCTCTCGACAGCCTTCCGTTGGGGATGCATCTTATACAAGCCAGAGTGGGCAAGGCTGGGCAGGGAACACAGGAAAAGCTGTGAGGAAGAGGTACCCCACCAGACATGGAAGAGAGGACACAAGGGGAGCTTAAGCCCTAGAAACTGCCTTTTCCAGGAGCTGCTGCTCAAAGGTGGGGAGGGGTGTGTAGAGGACTCATCTGCTTTCTGAGAAGCCAAGGGCCTCAACACAACCAGCGGTTCCTTCTCTAGCCGCCTGGCCTGTCTCTCAGAGGTTAGGGCAGCACATGGGCATCACTGCATTCTCTACTCAAATTCTCTATTCATCTGTGCTGCCCCAGTACACCAACAAATGATTTTTCCCACTTGACATATATTAAGGCAGAGAACCACAGGGACCTTGCTCAGTGTCACACAGATAATAGCAGAAGAGTGGGGCTGAGAGGATAATTTTGTTGTTCTTATAGGAAATAATTGAAGGCCAACCTTGAATGCAGCTAACTGGATTTGGAAGGAACAATTGATAGCCAGACTGCAATAACTGAGACTGCGCCGAGTCCCTCCCCCCACCTTCCCCCTGCCATACCCGGCTTTGGCAGGAGGCTCAGGGCCTCTGCTTCCTTAGGTGGGGGTTGGGTGAGCCTCTGGGGTGGCTGAGGAACTTCAGCTGCCTCTGGGGTATTTCGGTAACTCAACCCTGCACTGAGTCCGTTAGGGTCCGCAAGCCAGCTGGTGAGCTCTGAACAATGGCAAAGGGCTAGGGAGTGGGGGAGGCTTATGAATTAAAAATAGATGCTAGTAATCGCCAGAGAGCTTGCAGAGAGCATGTGGGCTGTGTTTACTAGCTAGAAGAATACTTCCTATTCATGCCCCAGACTCACACCAATCAATGGGCTTTGAGCCTGTGGGAGTCAGCAGATACAGCTTCAGGTTTAGGATGACTGGAAGACCCCTTTCTCAGAAACAAGGAAGCCCTTCTGCCTCCTCAGGACCACCAGGGCCACACCTACCCTTGGAGGGACAGCTCTAAGTAGAAAGCCCTTACCTGAAGCAGAAATAGCACCCAAGAGCTGGGCCCCAGTGGCTCAGGCCTGTAATCCTAGTTACTCAGGAGGCTGAGATCTGAGGATCATGGTTCAAAGCCAGCCAGGGCAGGAAAGTCCATGAGATTCTTATCTCCAATTAATCATCAGGAAACTGGAAGTGACGCTGTGGCTCAAATGGTAGAGCTGAAGAGCTCAGGGACAGCGCGCAGGCCCAGAGTTGAAGCCCCACAATGGACCAAAAACAAAAAGCACCCAAGAGTTTTCCTCCCTGGGCTCTCAGGACCCCCTGAGCTGTTTCAGATTACAGTTGGGACTGGTGGACAGACAAGAAACACAAGATTTAGTTTCTTCTCTGCCAAGACCTAAGGTGTCCTGGGCAAGCAGTCTCTCCATTCCTCTGGGCCTTAGCCTGTTCATCTGTAAAAGGAGATAATAATACCTACTCTGCCACTTCACTATCTGTTACTAAGATTAACCAGGTAAGATACATAACAAGGCTAAAAGTTCCAAAGAAAGATATAGAACATCTGGGTGCCAGTGGCTCATGCCTGTAATCCTAGCTACCCAGAAGGCTGAGATCTAAAGATCACAGATCAAAGCCATCCTGGGCAGAAAAGTCCCCATGAGATTCTTTTTTTTTTGGCCAGTCCTGGGGCTTGTGAACTCAGGGCCTAGGTGCTGTTTCTGAGCTTATTTTGCTCAAGGCTAATACTTTATCACTTGAGCTACAGTCCCACTTCTGGCTTTTTCTATGTAGCTACAGAGAAATCAAACCCTGGGTTTCATGCATACTAGGTTAAGTGCCACCACTGAGCAACCTTCCCAGCCCCCCCCTCCCCACCCTTTATCTCTAATTAACTGCTCAAAAACCAGAAGTGGTGCTGTGGCTCAAGTGGTAGAGCGCTAGCCTTGAGCACGAAGAGGCTCAGGGACAGAGCCCAGGCCCTGAATTCAAGCCCCACAGCTGACAAAATATAGAAAGAAAAAAAGATAGAAAAAAAGAAAGAGAAAGAGAGAACCATCAGGAGCAACCGTTTCCTCTCTCAACACTCACCACCCAGAGGACTGTCCCTAGTTAGGTTATCCAAGAGTCTTTGGCCTGGGTTTTCCACACATGGGTTTTCCACACACAAGAAGAGAACTTCCTTCCCCTCCAAGCATCTTAGAGAGAAGAGGAGGATAAACACAAGCCACATGGAAAACCCTTCAAAGATGCTCCCAGCTGATGCCCCTGCTGAGTCCCCAGGTCCCTTCTTTCCAGCCATCAATTGTCCACAACCCATCAGCTTCAGATGATTCCCACTGCCCACCACTCCCTCCATCTTCTCTGCCAGTAGGAGGTCTGCACAGGAGCCCAAGGCAACTAGAGGCTACAAAACTCATGTCTTCCCTCCTCATCAACAGCCATAGCTGGGTGCCAGTGGCTCACACCTGTATTTCTAGCTACCCAGGAGGCTGAGATGTAAGGATTAAGGTTCAAAGCCAGCCTGGACAAGGAAGTCAGTGAAGCTCTTACCTCCAATTAACCACCAGAAAAGGCAGAAGTTGGAGCTGTGGCTCAAGTGCTAAAGTGTCAGCCTTAAGATAAAAAGCTAAAGGACTGTGCCTAGGCCCTGAGCTCAAGCTGTAGTACAGACACAAAAACAAACAAAACAGTCTAACGCTCCAGCTACTTGCCTGACAGTATTTTTCTAACTGATTTTTCAAACATACTCATGGACTCACCTGTGAGGGGTAGGTAGGGCTGGCGGCTGCACGCACAGCGCTTGCTCATGAACAGCTAGAACATCCTGGTTTACTCGGCAGGACCCTCCAACTCTCGATTTCACAAGGCCACGTTACCCTTTCAGGCAGTACATCTAGACCTCACTCTTAGACCACACTTTTCCTTGCAGAAGCTGGGCTTGCAAATGGCTCAGTCCCATCGCTTTAAAAACTTATCTATATGCTGACAACTCTCAAATTTATGCCTCCGGTTTGGATCTCTCCCCAGGCCTCCACACTTGTTCATCTGACTGCTTCTTTAGCATTCCCACAGGGATGTTTAATAGCCATCTCAACGAAACACAGCCAAAACCTAACTCTGATTCTGTCCCCCATACAAGGGTTGATCCATTTGCCTCATTCTTTGCAACTCAGTTTATAGTGATTTCTTCTTTCCAGTGGCCAGGCCCCAAATCTGTGAACCATCTTCAGCTTCGGGTTCTATCTCTGAACAAATCCAGATAACCCCCAGCATGTGCCTGTACCCCTCCCTTACTAGCTCACCCTAAGAGTGTGCCAACCTCTTCCTCATCTCTCACACTAGTGGTCAATTCTCCACCCAGCAGCCAGAGTGATTTTAAAAGATGTTGCTCACTTGTACTAAGCCATCTAATGACTTCCTATTTCACTAAGAAAAATAAACATGAAAGGCGTTTTCCCCCAGCACTCCAGGGTCTATGCAATCTGCAGCCCTTCTTACCCCTTCTCTCCCTGCCTTCCCCCCAGCCCTGCCGGCCTCTGACTCTACATTCCGTTAGACTACCTCACTCTACTACCACACCTTCCATGCACCTCCTACCACAGGGACTTCACACTAGAAACCATTTTTAGCCTGTCTACCTGAAAGGGATATCGTAAACTAACTTATCTAGCTTACAGGACCACTTTAATGAACTCACACAGATACGTGCAAAAGCAGGTCCTTCATTGGAAAACAGCAAAGCAAAAGCTAACTGCTGTCCAGGGCCAGAGCTACAGCAGGCACAGGATGTCTGCGGAGTCAATGAACTGCCAGATGTTTTCCAAAGTCAAGATGCACGTGAACCCAAGAAACAGACCTCTGTGAAGACATCTAGGGATGTGGGGACATAGGGAATGTGTACTGGTGACAGCACATAGTAAAAGCAACTGTGCGCCAGAGAAGCCCTTGGAACCCGCTAGGTCTCTCATCCCCCAGATGCAGGATTCCCCAGTCATCCATCCTTGCTCCTATTCTAGGAGCATGGCTCCCACCCTCAGACCCGCTCCATGGGCCTGAGGCGCCTCCTCTACCCCTTCCTTTCCTTTGTTTTCCATGTCCGTATCCTCACTTTTTACTATCAATTCTAACTCCCAAATGTGTGCTCAGTTTCCTCCATTCCCATTCCCATTACAGCAACCTAGACTGCAATAGCTTCAAAACTGGTTTCTTTCACTCCAGTCCTGTCCCTGTTTCTAATCTACTATCTACAAAGGGCCCCAGAGGAACTTCCTCCCTCATTTCCTTCCTAACAGCCCTTGGTAACTTCACTCCACCCCCACACTCAACACAGTGGCCTCCTGTGATCTACCTGTCAATTTCCCAAAGCAGATGCACCTCAGCACTCCCTCACTCGCTCCTGTACATGCTTGTGACCCTCCCCAGTTCCTGGCTACGTTATACTCCTTCAAGACTCAGCACAGTGGTTTTCTCTAGAAAGTCCTGGCTAGATCCTATCCCTAATCCTTGCCCTGATGTTCCTTCTCACAGCATCTGTCACAGCCCTGCGCCACCATCATGCCCCTATATGTCTCCTTCTAGACAAACGGGCAGAGGGTACCAATGCCAACTCATCTCTTCTTGTAGCACATGGTAAGTATTGGCCACATGAATAAACAAAAGCGTATAGAAACTTATGAGGTACCAAACAAGCCTTCCTGGATTTCTTCCCTACCTTCATTGGCAAGTAATCACAATAAAGATGATGCTGTGCCAGACTCATTGAAGCAGTTCACACAGATCAAATCATTTAATCCTACAAGGCCTCCGCTCCCTTTCCCTCCCCTTCCCTCTCCTCTCCTTGAACTCAAGGCCTGAGCACTGCCCCTGAGCTTCTCTTTTTCCCCTTAGGACTGGCACGCTACCACTTGAGGCACACCTCCACTTCTGGCTTTTTGGTGATCAATTGGGGATAAGAGTTTCACAGACTTTCCTCCCCGGACTGGCTTTGAAACTTGATCCTCACATCTCAGCCCCTGAGTAGCTAGGATCACAGGCGTGAGCCACCAGTGCCTGGCATCATTGTCCCCATTGGCAACGGATGAAACTGAAGAACAACACAGTTATGTGATTAACTAGTCTAGCTGGAGAGTGGCAGAACCAGGCTGGCTTCTAGTCTGTGTTGTTAACTACCACACTCCCTGCCGCTTCACAACATGTTAAAGGAAAACAAACCAAAGGTACTATCAGCCTGAGCAAAAGATCATTTTGAAAAACAAACCCTGAAGCAGACACAAATTTGCTCCTTGGGAGAACCAGCTCTTGATGCTGGCTCCGTCATATATCTGCCTCCTTCAGCCAGGGCAGATAAATGTCAGGCAACTGGTGTTGGTACCACCAGGCAGGACTCAACACAGTCCCCAGGTCCCAAGGCCCCTCCACGGGTGGCTCTGCCTCTGCATCACCCAGCAAGGCTCTCCCCTTGCCCAGCCTCACCTTGTCCCCGATGCCTTCGGCCTCCTCGGCCAGGAGGTACACGTTGCTACCATCAGCCAGCAGCAGGGCGGTGTCGGTGGTGGAGGAGGAGCGGGGCCGGCACTGGTGCTGGTGCAGGATGGCTGCCAGGCTGCTCTCCTGGGGGGCCTTGCGCAGCAGGTGGGGGCTGCCACGCTGGGGCTCCAGGGAGCTGCTCTTGGTGCGCCGGCTGCTGCTCCCGCTGCCGCTGCCCCCTCCGCTGCTGTGCAGGCTGGCACCCCTCTTGATGGAGGGCCGGGAGCGGATCTGCTGCAGCACGCGGTTGAAGGCGGTGGGCCGCGCCGGCAGGTCGTGCAGGGACATGGCGTAGGAGACACGGTGCATCTCTGGGGAGCGCTCCTTCTCATCCGGGGAGTCATGGTCGGACATGCCCTGCTGCTGGGGCGGAGGCTGGGAATCCGGATACGCCTGGTGCTCCCTCTCCCGAGACCGGCGGCGGCTGTGGAACAGGTGCTTCAGTCCGTGGCCAAACATGGAGCCCTCTGAGAGCTGCTGGATTTTCTTGAGGAGGAGAGATGAAGAACTTTGGTGAGTGGAAAGGTCTTGACTGCTTGGTCAATTAGGAATGAAGGTTATCTCTGCTCTCCAATGCAGGGATATGAATCAACAAGTAGCCTGTCACACCTTATAGGTCCCCAGCATTAAGGGGACCAGGACCATGGAGACCCAGCCTTTCATTTCCCACATGTACTGGGTTTCTAGGAACGATGCTGCAGAGCTGCAGTCTTGGCCTTAGAGGGACACAGTATCACCTGGATTTAGGGAGGATACCTTTTGACTAGTCCCTCTCACCCCCACCTCCACCCTCTCCACTTCCAAGTCAGACTCTCCAAGTTGCACCAGCACTTGGACCAAAGATGCCTCATTGTGCACTCCTTGGAAAGACTCATGAGTCATACGATCAGGTTCTCCTGTTGTACTGGGCATTGCTAATTGCCTACCCAATATCCAGTCCCCTTTCTCCCTTTCCAATCAAACTGCAAAGGCCTTCATGTACCTCATTAAAAATGTCTACTTCTACAGACTCTCTTGCAGCTAAGAACAACCATAAGACAAAGTTATGAAAAGCAGAGTGAAGTATTCTTGGAACATTTTTGCCTTCTTGATAAAGGCTCTGCAATATTAGCGTACTGTCTGGGGATACAACAGCCAAGTTTTAACCACAAGTGACCCTGGGAATGTGATGGCTGTAGAGCCACGAGCCAGGTCATGAGTGCCTACCCTGAGATTCCGGTTGCATGAAATAAACCTTCCTTTGTCTTCATGATTCTAGTATGATTTTCTGCTGTTTGTGGCCAATTTCATTCCTCACATAATTGGCAATGAGAAACTTTACTTTTGGATGGATTGAGATTTGATCAAGGACCTTGTGCTTATGAGACAAATGTTCTACCACTTGAGTCACATTCCTAGCCCTTTTGGCTTTTAGTTTGTTTTTCAGATAGTTTTATGCTTTTGCCTGGGCCAGCCTCAGACCTCAGTCCTCCTACCTCCCAAGCAGCTAGGATTACAGGTATGAACCACCATGCCTGACTTGTTCTTGGATAATCTCACTTTGTTGTTTGCTTTTTTGTTTGGTTGTTTTTTGTTTTGGCCTTGAACCAGGATCCTTTCATCTTCCCTTCCTGTTCATTAGGATTACAGGTATGAACTACCACACATGTTCTTTCAGATAGTCTCACTAACACGGAGGTGGGGGAGGGAAGTGTCCGGCTGACCTTGAATCACTATTCTCTCAGTAGCTGGGATCACAGGCATGTGATCACCAGACCTGAGATACTTTAATTTTGATAAGCCTATCTTGTAATATATAGGGAGTAGCATGGACAATTCTATAGCATACACATTAGAACAATTTAGATGAGGGCCTTTCCCCTCAGATTGGAACCAAGCAGAGGTTCTGGAGCCCAGTGCTGCCCTAGCTGTGGCTTGTGGTCATAACACTGCCCTGAGATTCCCCAGCTGCTCTGAAGGTGCAGTTGCTAGAGATGGGCTGTTGGACAGGCCACCAGGGCAAGGCATCTGTGATGTGACTGCACACAGCTGCTGTCAGGAGATGGCTAATTGGGCAGAACGAGCCCTGTGAAGAGCTTCAGAAACGGAGGAGGGGGAAGACTACGAAGACCAGGAGATACCCCACACCCATTCGTCTGAGACGGAAACACAGGTCAGCCATCTGGGGCTCAATGAGCCATAGCAGGTTTTCCTCTGTGACAAGCAACCTATAATCTTTCGGGCCATCTTCAGTTGTCTTAAAAACATTCCAAAAATTACACATACTAGATTTATTTTTTTTCTGGAAACAAACTTAGAACAGAAAAGTTAGACTATGCAAAAACGAAGCAAACAATCCTACATCTTCTGAAATGGCTGGCCCCGCCCACATTGCTCTCCACTCAGCGAAGTTCCTATAAACAGCTGCACCATGCTCTGATGTAAACAACTGCATGGCCAGCCTTGAGTGAAAGTGTAGGATTCTCATGTTTCTCCTCACTCCTCTCCCCACAGTCCTCTCAGGGGTCAGGCCCTGACCTCGCCTGCTTCACAGACCAGGTGAGCCCACCCATCTACCACACCAGGAACTGAGGATTTGTAATTAATTCTTGAGACCATTTCTCCTGTGTACTCTCCATGAAGGTTCACAGATACAAACAAAAGTAACAACTGCACCACTTCCACTTACAGGTGAAGAAGTTCTTCCCTCTGAAGAACTGAAGTTCAGGGCACCTCTGGGGCCTGGAGGTCACAGGTGCCAGGTTTTCCCACAGTCACAGCCCTTCAAGGCCAGCCAGAGGTAGCACCTTGAGGCCCACTTGAATCTGTTCTGCGCAGAACCAAGACCCAAAACAGAGTGGATAGTGTACACTCTCAGCCATGAGTTTGGAATGGACCACATCCGATGGCCTCCAGACTAAGACTAAGCCACACACTGCCCTCTTCCTCAGGCCCAAGCTGATGCAAGACCTCCCTCCAGGCATCCCAGATGGAGCCAGCTGGCTCTGGCCTTTGCCTAGCTGTCTATGCCAAATGGTCACATTACATACTGCAAATTATCTTTCTAGCATCCTATTCCAAGTTTCTTCCTCCTCTCCCCATTTCTAACTGGCTTCTTCAACACCAATGCCCCTTCTTCTGTACCCACTCAGGGACAGTATGCCCCTTAGAGCCTTCAGCAGAGGTCCTAAGGCTCAGAGACATTTGCTGTTCCTCAGCCCTGGGAATCAGTACAGGTTCTGGGGAGGGTTACCAGCCACAATGTCTTGAGTCCTAATCATATTTGTGTATTCCTGTACTGGGGCTTGAACTCAAGACCTTGCACTCTCCCTTAGCTTTTTTTTCTTGTTTTCTCAAGGTTGGTACTCTACATTTGAGCCGCACCTCCACTTGGGTTATTGCTGGCTAATTAGAGATAGGAGTCTCTAGGATTAGTTTGCTCAGGCTGGCTTTAAACTGCAGTCCTCAACTCTCAACTTTCTGAGTAGCTAGGATTAAAGGCATGAGATGGAGAGGCCATCTGATCAATTTATTTATTTATTTTTGGTCCGGTCGTGGGGCCTGAACTCTGGGCCTGGGCGCTGTCCCTCAGCTCTTCAGCTCAAGGCTAGCGCTCTACCACTTGAGCCACAGAACCACTTCCAGCTTTTTTCTTTTTGCTTATGTGGTGCTGAGGAATCGAACCCAGGGCCTCAGGCTTGAAAGGCAAGCGCTCTACCACTGAGCCACCTTCCCAGCCCCCTGATCAATTTATTTTTAAAATTATACAACATGCTTTCCAATTTATCCTGTCATTCCTGATACTAGTCTCATTTCTGTAGTAAGGATTGTGAAGTTCTGTAGCATCTGTGTCTCCCATTTTACAGATGAAGAGACTGAGGCCCAGCACAGCTAAGTGGCTTGTGAAGCCACAGAGATGATCTCTTCAACTTGTAGTCACATTACTTTCACTGGCCCACACAATGATTTCAAAACTGAAGTAGATATGCTATTTGCATGTGTCACAGAACAGTATCAAGGGCATGGAAAAAATCACCAAGGAGAGCTGTGGATCATTGAAGGCCATAGCATAGGACTTGGGTAAGACCCTTGATCACAAGGTCTTCATTTCCCATCTCCCTTCCTGTATAGCAAGTTAAAAAAAAATTAATAAAGCCAGAGATGGTAGTCAGGTGACCACAGGGCACTGAGGACTCCATTAAAGTCCATAATAGGCCTGAGGGAAAAAAACAAAAAAGATGTCAAAGGACGGTGGTGGTGGGGTCCCTGACATACAAGGTGTGAGTATGAAGGGTAGAGCGACACACAGGCTGCACGGCACGTGGGAGTCAGGGAGGAGATGGAAGGAGTTTTGACATAACATGGGTAAGTGTTTAAAAAAAAAACAACAAAACTCAGCGCATACATATAAGCTGCCACAAGTTTCAGAAGTGAGGAAAACCATGGTGACTAGCTCGAGGGAACTCAGCCGCCAACGCAACCAAGTGCCACCTGCTCTGACTAACAGGTTCCAGCTACTAAATGTCACTTGCTTTTCCACACTGACTTTTGCTTTTCTCCAGCTGCCTAAAACCATTTTTGGTGGCCAAATGAAGCCATAGATTAGGAAGAGAATGGGGAGCTTGCAGAGTTAGAGGTGAGACGGAAACTTAGCTCTTCACATCATGAAACCTGGAAAGGGCAGTTAGGAATGGTGCTGAGCTGTCTTGGAGGGCCCCACGGGTGGCAGTGCCCTCTCAGGAAGAAGGGTGGACTAGATCCAGAGTTTCTAAGCTTCCTTCCTGTGAAGGCTGTGGTTTCTGAGCTGTCAGGCTCTGGCCATATTCCTCTCTGGGTGTGGGTCTCTAAAAAGAGGAAGTGTGCTTACATCTGCAATCCCAGCTACAATTAGGAGGCTGAGATCTGAGGATTATGGCTCAAAGCCAGTCTAGGCAGGACAGTCTATGAGACTCTTATTTCCAATTAGCCACCAAAGACAAAAAACAGAAACAAAAACCAGAAGTAGAGCTGTGGCTCAAATGGTAGAGTGTAAGCCTTGAACAATAAAGCTCAGGGACAGTGCCCAGATCCTGAGTTCAATCTCTAGGACTGGAACAAAAAAGGGGGAGTGCAGGAGAAATATGTTCTAGATTCTGCAAACACAGCTTTGTGAAGCCAAGAGGAAACCACTTCAGGGTAGCGCCTTAGGCATCATCTGGTTAAGGATGGCCAAAAGCGGTTTCCAGTTCCTACAGGCACTTGTGTTCCCATTAAATCCCAGGAAAACCCAAAGAGCCTTAGAAAAAAAAAACAGTGACTTGGAGCTAATGGTCCCACATGGCAGCTGACCACCTGGCCCTTCCTCTCCTGGCTCTCAAAGTCCCTCTCCCCAGCAAAGGTGTGACTACAAGGGTTCAGGAGGGTGACCGGGTCACCCTGAGCCTTTGCAAGCCTAGGTCGCCAACGTTCCCTCTATTTATAGGGTCTCTATGGAAACAGGGACAGCATTAGAGAACTAATCACTGCAAAAACCTACGGAGTTCTACTGTGGGATCTGGCTCTGATTGTGGAAGTCTTGGGGTGGGCAGCCTGGGGAGGCACAGGCAAGGCCCAGCACCCCAGTTCAGTGATGGAGAAGAGGGAACAGCTGCTCCTCTCAGGCTTATTTGGGGTTTCTGTGGGAAACACAGTGATGAACGTTTTGGAGCCGGACACTGGTGTTTCACATCTGTAATCCTAGCTACTCTAGGAGGCTGAGATCTGAGGTTCAAAGCCAGCCTGGACAGGAAGGTCCATGAGGCTATTATCTTCAATTAGCCACCATAGAAAGCAGGAAGTAGAGCTGTGGCTCAAATGATAAAGCACTAACCTTGTGAAACAGACAAGAAACAAAACTAAGGGCTGGGTGCCAGGGGTCCATGGCTGTAATGTGGTTATTCAGGAGGCTGAGATCTAAGGATCATTGTTCAAAGCCAGCCCAGGCAGGGAAGTCTGTGAGACTCTGTTTTTTTTTTGTTTTTGTTATTTTTTTTGTGGTCAGCCTTGGGGCTTGAACTGCTGTCCCTGAGCTCTTGAGCTCAAGGCTAGCGCTCTACCACTTAAGCCACAGCACCACTTCCAGCTTTCTGGAGGTTAATTGGAGATAACAGTTTCATGGACTTTCCTTCCCAGGCTGGCTTTGAGCCACCATCCTCAGATCTCAGCTTCCTGAGTAGCTAGGATTACAGGTGTGAGCCACTGGCGCCTGGTTCTGTGAAACACTTATTTCCAATTAACCACCAGAAAACCAGAAGTGGTGCTGTGGCTCAAAGTGGTAGAACACTAGCCTTAAGTGAAAAAGCTCAGGGTGTGCCCAGGCCCTGAGTTCAAGCCTCATGACTGACAAGAAAAACCCAAAAGAACTAAAGGACAGTGTCCAGGCCCTGAGTTCAAGCCCCAGTACCATTACAAAAGAGAGAAACAAAACAAAGAATTAAAAAAGAGAAACAGAGATTTTTTTTTTTTCTTTTTGTCGGTTGTGGGGTTTGAACTCTGGGCCTGGGCTCTGTCCCTCAACTCTTCAGTTCAAGGCTAGAGCTCTACCACTTGAGCCACAGTGCCACTTCCAGTTTTCTGGTGGCTTATTGGAGATAAGAGTCTCATGGACTTTTCCTGCCCAGGCTGGCTTTGAACTGTGATCCTCAGATCTCAGCCTCCTGAATAGCTAGGATTACAGGCCTGAGCCACCGGCGCCTGCTAGAAACAAAGATTTTGGGGTCATTTTTTCTTATTCTTGACATAAAAAATAAAAATAAAATAATGAATCTCAACTCAGGGGCAAATGATTTTCTATCCCAGTTGTATTTTAATTCCTTGATCTTTTCTTTCTTAGCATAGACTGCCGAGAGCCAATGTAAATTGAAAAGGTCACTTCATCCACCAGCAGAGGTTTTCATTAAAGCTGCCACCATGGTATGTCCTGTCTGCCTCTCCCTGTTTCTACCTGCCTCCCCGCCTCTCCCATCCATTAAAGCCTTTTCAGTGTGCTGGTTTTGCTCTGTCCTGAACTTATGAATGTTCATTACCTATAACCACGTACTGCCTTGGGACAAACATCACCTAACTCTGCAGCATCGATGGACAGAAAACATAGGAGATTGGAGAGCAACAGCTAAGTTACCTACATTTTTTGTCCCAAAGATTACATAGCAGAGACTTCAAGGCAAGCATGACAAATACTATTTAAATATTTGTTCCAAGCCTACAAAACCATCTTTAAAGATCATCTGCTCCTTAGAAAACTACCTTTTCCAAAGACTTAATCCTTATCCCAAACCTAAAACACCCAGCAGAGTGGTTTAATTGGCTTTTGGGTATTTTTGTAGAGCAGGTTTTTCTTCCGTCTAACCCAGAGCCCTCCTGCTGCAGTTGAACCCTTGTCTTCATTTCCTAAGAACTTAGTAAAGGCCAAGATTTGAGCTGGCTTGGAAGGAGATGAACACAGACTACAGAGCCAGAATGTGTTTACTGTCTTCACAAATGGTTCAGGGCGAGCTGAGCTGGGGGTTCACGCCCTTACAGCCAGTTCTGTTTTCTGTAGTGGACTCAGCTAACTTGGCTGGAATAAAGAAGCCTTCGGTCATTTGGTTTGAATAGTCAAAGGTTTTTTGTTTTTTTCCTAATACAATCACAAAACATACCTGCTCTCCCCCTAATAGCTTTGTTCTCTTCGTAACATAGAGACTCCAGTGTTTGGAACACAAAAGTGGAGCCCATCCAGCCCTGGCCTCATTCCAAAAATGCTATGGGGATTTCCAAGGGAGATGCTTGTTTCTTAAGAGGAGAGATGACACCAGAGCTGAGTCCTGAGCTGGTTCTAACATCATTCCTGAGAACTGCACTGAGCTCCCCAGCCCCTCCATACTTTCTTTCAGCCTCAGCCCCAAATTGAACCCTCAGGTCCAATTAGACGTTTCAATGCCTTGTGGAGGAAGACATTCTTGTTAATGGATTGGCAGCTAAGACATAATTAGATACACAAAAAGCAGCACATTCTGTAAACACTGAGCTCAACTAGGGCAGCTGGGAATGAATCTAGAACCCAATGTGTGGCAAGAGAACAGAGAGCTCCGTTTGCCACATGCTTTCCAGTAGGTCACCAGCTCCTTGAGCCCACATACAGGGCTACTGAGAATACTGCTCCAGGCTGGAGAGGTCCCAGTGGTGATTCGGGGAGATCTGAGGCCTCAGGACTCCCTGCCCATCTCACCAAAGGTGCATGTCAAACAAAACTGTAACTGGGTGCCGGTGGCTGAGACCTCTAATCCTAGCTACTCAGAAGGCTGAGATCTGAGGATCTGTTTGAAACCAGTCGGGGTAGAAAAGTCCATGGGATTCTATCTCCAGTCAACCAGCAAAAAGCCAGAAGTGGAGCTGTAGCTCAAATGGCAGAACACTGGCCTTGAGCTAAAAAGCTATAGGACAGAGTTGGAAGTATGGCTCACATAGTAAAGCACCAGCCAGTGAATGAAAGTGTCATATACCAAGTTCGAGTCCCGATCTTGGACGGAAAGGAAAGGAAAATAGCTAAGGGACAGTGGCTATGAACTCGTTCAAGCGTTAGTACCCATCCCCAAAAAACAAAACTGCATCCTCAGCATTTCTCTTAACTCTGTTGTTTCTGACATTTACCAGGCAAAGGGAGACTTGACACTGAGCTTCTTACCTGCCCCAGTTAGAAAGATTGTCTCCACTTATAATTAATGTTCTGCTCTTTCCTTAAGTATCATGCTCTGAATCCGCTTCTCCCAGAATACCTTAACTATGTTTCTAATTCTATCAGATGATGCCTGCAGCACTCTTAAACTTAGGTAGTTTTCTTCCCAGTGTTTCATCCTGTTTCACCCAGGAATTCACCTGGAGGCAAAGGCAGTAACTATTGGTAAAGAACTGATTTCCTGGTTTTCAGGTATATCTTAATCTCTCCTCTCCAGAGATTCAGCTCCCACCTGACTGCAATGATCTTCAAGCCTAAACATCACTTCATGGAGGCCTCTGATGTAGCAAGATCCGAAATAGCCACATCCATGCCTTTATCCCACTCACATTCCCATGGAGTGGACCGTCTTCTTCATTTAAAAATACGGGAAGCCAGGTTCTGGTGGCTCACCCGTAATCCTAGTTACTCAGGAAGCTGAGCTCCAAGGACTGCAGATCAAAGCCAGCCCAGGTAGGAAACTCCATGAGACTCTCATCCCCAGTTAACCACCAGAAAACTGAAAGTGGTGCTCTACCTCAAAGTGGTAGAGAGCAAGTCTTGAGCAAAAAAACCTCAGAGACAGCACCCCTAGCACCCAGGCCCTGAGTTCAAGCCCCATGACCAGAAGAAAAGAAAAAAAAAAAAGCATAAAATTATCGGAAACTGGGGTTGGAACTCAAAGTCTTAAATTTTCCTGGGCATTCTACACTTGAGCCTTGCCACTAGACCTTTTTTGGTCGACGTGGGGCTTGAACTCAGGGCCTGGGCACTGTCTCTGAGCAATTTTGCTCAAGTCTAGTGCTCTACCACTTTGAACCACGGCGCCACTGCTGTGAGACTCTTATCTCCAATTAACTACCAGAAAACCGAAAGTGGTGCTGTGGCTCAAAGTGGTAAAGTGCTAGCCTTGAGCAGAAAAGCTCAGGGACAGTGCCCAGGCCCCAAGTTCAAACCCCATGACCAGCAAAACAAACAAATAAATGTAAAATAAAGAGTTGGGAAGTTAGTGGCTCTGAGCATCAGTACTAAGAAAAAAAAAGTAAGTACAAAACCCACAGAAAAAATAAACACAGGCTTTTTAGGGTTATCAATGTTTTGCTTTCTTGGGTAGTGATGAGGTTTCTATTTTTGCGTTTGTTATTTAAACTGCATGTGTATCTGAGTTTTCAGGAACTTCTATATGCACGTCCTATTTCACTATTTAAACAGTGCCTTCCTGTGGAAGGTCTCTAATATCTGCTGGCTTCCCGAGCCCTCTCTCAGTGAGCTCTCTAAGGAGTGCTGAGGAACACAGGCTTTTGGAGTGGGGCTGAGGTACTTGCAGCTTCCAGTAAAGAGGACCACCAAGGATTCAGCTGTAACTCTCCTCTCACCTCTTGGCTTCTAAGTGCTTTATCTGGTCTTCAGGTCTTCATTCAGCAGGCTGGAAGACCAGTACCCAGTGTGAGCAGAAGTACAAGGCTGGAACCCAAACAGTCTTGAGTCAAAAGCACTTAGAAGCAAGATGGAAACAATGTGGAATGGAGCTGCCCCTTTTTCTTCAGAGTAAATACTAACAGCACTCAAAAAATCTCCAGAGAGGCTATTCAAGGAGTTTTTATGAAAGAGAACTTGGAGGGGGGGTGACCAGCAACCCCCAGACCCTCCCTTGCAGAAATGCTGTTCCTCCAGCTGTACATGGATGGGGAGAGGTGGGAAATTATCTCCTTTACTTTAGGCTTCTACCATGTGATGTTTTTCTTTTTAATTTACTTTTTTAGGAGGTGCCCAAAATGGTGCTTGAACTCGAGATCTGGGTGCTGACCCTTAGCTTTTTTGCTCGAGGATGGAGCTCTACCATTGGAACTCCACTTCCAGCTTTTTGGTGGTTAGAGATAAAAGTCTCATAGACTTCCCAGGGCTGGCTCTGAATCACAATCTTCAGATCTCAGCCTCCTGAGTAGCTAGGATTACAGATGTGAGCCACCAACGCCCAGCTCACTTGCTGTTTTTGTTGTTGTTTGGGGTTTTTGTTTTGTATTTGCCAGTCCTGGAGCTTGATTTCAGGGCCTGGGCATTGTCTTTGAGCCTCTCTGTGCTCAAGGCTAGCATTCTACCACTTCAGCCACAGTGCCACTTCCTGCTTTTTCTGTTTATGTGGTACTGAGGAATCGAACCCAGGATGTCATGCATGCTAGGCAAGCACTCTACCACTAAGCCACATTCTCTGCCACATGCCTTATTTTTAACAGGACCTCTTTCTGTAGAGTTCCCCATGGTTCCTCCCTACTCCCTTCTCCCTGGAGCTGAGTCTCCTTTCTGGAAGATTCCACTGTACTTTTTTTGGCCAGCCTGTCATTCCAGTATCCCACCCCAGTAAGGAGGGAATCTGGTTGCAGCAAAGGACTCTACAGTGAACACAAATGAATCCAGACAGGAACTCAAGTGGTCAGACAGCAAGTGGCTGAATAAGTGACTGACTTGTGGGGCTCCTGTGCAGCACTGTCTGCTGAGATCTCCCAGGAGGACACACTAGTGTGTGGACTAGCAGAAAAGATCCCCAAAGTATTTGCATACACCTCCTCTCTGTGGGGCAGACAGTGAAAATTGCTACTTAACTATTGTTCTTCATTTTCAGTGGCCCTTATCATTCCATCATCCAGATCCCAGGCTACCAAAGAAGAAATGTGCAGGACTAGCATTGCAACTCAGTGGTAAAGGGCTTCCTTAACATGCTCCAGGCCCTGGATGCAATCCTCAGACACATGCTTGTGCACACACGCACACACACACACACAGACAAATCTACACACAGTAGATGTCCTAGTGCTGAAGGACCAAATGGAGATCACAGGAGTCCTGTAGTCCTATGACAACTACTGGCTGTAATGAGTTAAGCATCATACAGCTCTTTTGAGCAAAGACTAAAATTTTTTCCTACCATAGAGGTGCTTTACACAGAGCCTCGTATGTTTTTTGGCCCTTTTTCTAAATGACTTCCTCTACTGGGCTTAATCCATCACAATGCTCAGAGCCATTACAGGAGACTAGAAGTGGGGCTGAGGTACCAAAAACTTCCTATCTGCAATGTTCAGACAGAAAACAAAAGCAAACCAGAAGTGTTCATCAGCCTCAACTATGCACAGGTATTAAAAATGAAACTTGGGGTATTAAAAATGAAACTTGTCAAACAGCAGGACAATGGATGAGCCAAAGCAACATTGATACTCACTTGAACTATGTTGGATATGAACATTACAACTAGGAGGGAGGGGAAAAGGGAGGAGTAAGTGGGAGATGATGAGGGATGGAGTAACAGTGAGTAGAAACAAATGCACTCATTGCCTTACTTATGTAACTGTAATCCCCCCTGCTCATCACCTTTTCAAAAAAAAAATTAAACTTGTCCCTTTTGGGTACCACCATCAAATCTAGAACAAGTCAGCTCCTCCCCAAGTTCCAGAGCCAATGAGAGGATTCTTCCACCACTAGAAAACTGTGTCAGCCTCGGAAAACAACTTTTCCAACACTGGAAAACAAGTTTGGACACACTCCAATATTCCTTGTTCCTTTGCTCAAAAGAGTTGAGTGATTTGTGTGAGACCCCAAGGCCTCTCTGGTTGGAAGTCTGTGCCCTGTAATAAACATGTTGTGATGAAGCCGACAGAGACAAACAAGAAAAAGCTGTGTGTCTCCCTGTGCTCCCATCAGCAAACAGCAGCTGTTTTCCCCTTCTTGCCACTAGCCTAGCTCCACCTCTGTGGTGGTTATTTTTTCAGGGGTAGGTGTGGGAAGGTGGAGTACAGAACAGTTCTTCTCTCATACCTGATCTCAATTCTGATTCAGGGAAGTTCAGCAGTTAATATCAAGTGTAGAGTTGTCCCTGACCAGAATGGAGGTGTCACCAAAAAAAGAGAGAAAGATGACATAGAAAGACAGAAACATGAGCTTAAGGCAGCTTTATCTACAGGAACAGACACTGCAAACCCCACACCACAACCATCCCACTTTCCCTCTGGAAGGCATCTGGGGGAAATGAATGAAGCTGCTAGTCTCCACTTGGGCCAGAACTGGTAAGTGGGGCAGTTTCCAAGGCTGCCTCTCAAGGGCTCAGGGTAAGGATCCCATCTGATCCAAAAATGAGAGTTTACTGGCCAGATTCCTCTGGAACTGCCTAAAATGAGGCTGAAGTCTGTAACTGAGTATTTTCCTTTTCCTCTCTCCCAACAAATTAGATGAGACCCCTTTTCTTCCACTATCTCACTTAAAACAGGAAACCCCTCCTGACCACAAGGGGTAGAGTTGGAGGATGACATTTGGGATGGACGCTAGGGACTTCTTGAGCAATAAAATCTTAAGATTTGTGCACAGAACCTCTCCAACAAAGCCCATCCTAAGACATAAGGCTGGCCACAAATCTCCAAAAAGGGCAGTGGCAGACCCAGAGATCAGATGTGAATAATTATAATTACCACAAATCTTTAAAAGTGCATACAACACAATGAGTCATGTTGTTCCCTTCTCCTCCCTCTCCCCCCACCCCCCACCCCCCCAACCACAGGAATACCTGACAGTGAACAGACCCAGGTAAAAGCGCACACACTCACCTGCTCTCTGACTTCGGGACTGGGAGCCCCACAGGCCAAATGAAGAATGTCATTGGCTTACTCTGCTGAGCTCCTTAGTGCCGGCTGCCATAGGATACCGCTTTATTTAACCTACCAGGAGTCCTTTCCACTCCCCTAACCCAGACCCTGCACCCTCTCCGGAGAAAATCCTCCTGAGGTATCAATCTCCAAGGTGCCTAAGTTCCTTCTTTGTGCTGACATCTCGATCAGTTCCATCATGAGCTGGCTGGAGAATGTCTAAGCCGGCAGTCCTGGTGACAGTTCCAGTAAAGGGGCATTATCTACCCGGGCGGCTGTTTTAACCGACTTAGAGCTACACTGAACACAGCTCGCCGATTATCTCTAGGACATCAGGCTGGAAAATCAACAGCTCCATGTGAACAGAGGCTGTCTGCATTCTGGTGCTCGCTGCCGGCTCAGCGTGTGTGCAACTTGAACCGAGGCCCCAACCAGCCCTGGCACTGCTCGGCCACCTGTCAGTTCTCCACCCTGGGGGTTGGTTCAATGGGCGGACTGGGATCTCCAAGCACTAGCTTAACCTCTGGCTCCACCTAACGGCAAGAAATCCACACACACACCCCTTTCACAGATGGACAAACTGAGCTTCCTCCAGAAAGATAGCCAAAATTCACAATGAGAGGAGATTAACTAGTTAAAAAAAAAAAAAAGGAAACTAAATGGTCGCCTGTATGGTCTTTTCCGGGTGATAATTTTGTTCCTTCTGCCATCTGACATACAGACAGTAGAATGTCAACTTTCTTTTTTTTTAGTTAACATCTTGGATTCCTCCATTCCCTTTGTCTTGGGAATAACACACTTCGCACATGTTATTCGAACTATCTCAGATGGGTAAGTCACTAGAACGTCTGCGATTAACGGGGTACAAACAAAGAGGCCCGAAGCGGAGCTGACAGTCACAGACCGCACCTGACTTCCCTTCTCTGGTTCTAGCCACACATCCACCGACTCCTACCTCGGCCTGGCTACCTGTCCTCCCCCTCCCCCATCACCCCCCCCCCACTGTCAAAACACTTGCGCGTGGGGGGAGGGTGGGCTGGGCTTGCGCGCGGGGGGGCGGGGGGGAGGTCTTCGCTCACCTTTAAATCGGGAGGTTTGCTTCGGGGACCCGGGTTGGGTGGCGCCGCAGGGGCGGCCTCTGAAGTTGGGCCGCCCGCGGAGTTGGCGCCCGAGGCCTCCCCGGGCCGGGGGTCGGCCCCCGGCAGGTGTCCGCCCGCCTCGTCCGGCCCCGCTCCATCCTCCTCGCCCCGCGGCGGCTGCAGCTCGTCCGATTTGCACCTTTGCATGGTGTATGTGGGTCGGCAAGGGGAATCTGTCCTTCTAGCGCGCTGTCTTGGGGGGAGATCGCACCCCTCCTTCCACTGAGAAATGAGGCCTGGGGTCTTCGACTCTTAACAAGGAGCGGGGCGGGGACAGACCACGATTTCTTGAATCAAAAATAATCACAATTGTTTTTCTTAAAGGCGGACGAGGGGGGGGCGAGAAGGGGGTGCCTCGGAATCATTCATTCCGACCTGGGGAGCGAAGGCAGGTTACCATCGAGGCTGGGCAGCAGGAGTCCTTGGGCAGTCACTGGAGGGGGGGTCCCCCAAACTTTCTGCTTCAGGGCACGGGCCGGGCGGAGGGGAGTAGGGCGGCACGGCGCATCCCTCCCGCCGGCCAGGCTGCAGGGCGAGGCGGGGCACGGGGCAGCCGGCCGGGCAGGTCCCGGTCGGCCACCCTCGGCGCCGGCTGTGGCCCCCCCCCGCCCCCGGCCCTGCCGCTGACCCCCGACCCCCATGGGCCGCCCCCTCCCCCCGGCCCGCGCGCCCCGCTCCCCGCCCGCCGCGCCGCGCCGCCTGCCGCAAAGCCGCGGCCGGAGCCCGCCGAGAGCGCGCAGCCTACCCCGCCCAGCGGCCTCCGCCCGCGAGCGGGAGGGGGCGGGGCGTGCAGAGTGACAGCGCCAGCCCGCCAATCGGAAGGCCGGCGGGCCGAGGTGGGGGCGTCGCGCGGCTACGCTGGTTAGGGTTGGTTGCACTGTGCGAGCCCCTGGGAGGAGGGCGGGGAGGGATGCGGTGCGGCGTGTTGGCCTTGCGGAGGGCGGGTTGTGGGTTAGGTACGCGGGCGGAGGGTTCCTGGGGGCTCAGCATTGGAGGGACCCTGTCAAGGGAAGAGTCTCGCCCATCTCGCTGTGTTGGCGGTGTGTGTGTGTAATAAGGGTGTTTTGTCATCCTGCCCCGCACACATTGCACGCGGGGTTGTATCCATCCCTCCCAATTCGGGAGACACGAGCCCTTCGAGGATACCTCGTGTGAGTCACCAACCTACGGCTCACTTAAAGCAGGAGGAGGGGCCAGCCCACCACCCCCTCTCTGTTTGCACCTCTCGCGAGTACTTGGTGCTTTGTGCTCAGAAATTGACACTTGCACAGTGAGCGTAGCGACTTGGGTGAGAATCTCCTGTTCTTGTGAAGCAGCTTCGAAATAAGAATGGGTACTTAGGGCAGGAAGAGGATACATACAGAAGCGGGGGGGGGGGGAAGGGGGGAGATATTGTCTCTTTTCCCATCAGTCAAAAGGCTTGGAGCAAATCAACACGGAAGAGTGCAAACGCTGGGGATCCCAAGATAGACAGCATAGGAATAGTAACTACCTGTGTGGCAGATTGCACACCTACTGTGCTAAAAACGGAGGGTGCGTCTCCAGAAAGCAGAGGACCAGCAGGATCAAGCATCGCCCGGGAACCGCATCCAATGTAAATTCTTGGCTGGGGGCAGGATAGACGGAATCAGAAGTAGTGAGCCCACAAGTCCGTGTTTTGACAAGCCCTCCGGGAAATTCGCATGCCAACCAACATCTGAGAACCACTGGCTTACACTGTGACAATGAAGGACTCAGTCTGGGAGTCACAGTGACATCTGAAGGATTTTACAGTTTACCAGTCTCTTTCACACACAAGGGAGGCATTCTAGCCTCCCTGCCATCCCACTGCTCTGTGAACTTCCTCTGTTCCATATCCTTCCCATTCTAACCACTCATTTCAATGTGTATCCTAAAAGAGATTGAGTTGTTAGGGATTTGCTAAAGTCAGCAGCCACTTTCTAAACTAAGCCGCTCCGTTTTTAGAAGACAGAAATTTAGGATGGGCTGAAAAGGAAAACCTCTCTCCTCACCCCCAACACACACACATACACAACACACACACAACACACACACACATATCCACTACACGATCAGCCCAGCCAACATGTAAAAATACAAAGCTATAAGCCTTTGGCATTTTCAATGGTGAGAAAGGGCAGAGTAGATGGTGGGCAAGATTAGACAGAACCAAAGGGGACAGCTTACCCTGGTACAAAATGTAAGGGAGATGAACACACTGCCTCTGTCCAAGCTGGCCCAGAAGGCCAAGGCCCCACAAATCCTAGGCAAGGGACAGGCTAAGTGGTATGCTAGCAAATAGCCTATATTCTTGACTTCAAGCTGGAAAAAAGTAGGATTCTATAGAAATCCTAAGGAAATAGAGAACATAATTTTGAATTATGGCTCATTTTGATACTGGATTGAAGTTGATCTTAAATTTGGGGGTTTATTTTGTTTTGTTGAGACATGCTCTTGCTTTTAGCCCAGCCTGGTTTCAAACTCCATCTTTCTGCCTCAGTATCCCAGGTACTGGGATTCTGCATGTGTGATATCACATCCTGCTTCAATTTGATTTTTGTATTATTTTGTACTTATATACAACATCACAGCCAAGCAAGGCTTAATATAGGCCAGGAAAAAGGTTTTGGTGTTTGTTTTTGATGCTGAGGATTGAAGTCAGGGTAGGCTAAGCATGCACTTTACCACTGAGTTACATCCCCAGCTCTCATTCCCTGTGTCCTAGTTTCCTAGCTATTTGCAATAGGGCTAGAAGCAATACCTACCTTTTAGCATGTTGGGTAGCGTATGTCAAGTTCTTAGACATTTTCTGACACACAATAAGTCCCATCGCTCTGTGTTACAAAAGGGTTACATGCTTCAGTCTAATGGTTCTATCCTTGGAAGCTCAAGCTCAATTTCAAGCAGTGACAGTGTGTTTTGTAGTAATGAATATACTACTGCCAAACAAGTTTGAATGGTGAGTCAGTATAGAGACCTGAGGGACATCAGCCACTGTTTTCCAGCCAATTGCAGATTCTCATTGACCACAAATGATTGAGTACTTCAGATACATAGAACTTGAAAGTACTTGGGCTCCTTGATTTAATTTAAAGGATGGGATCATTCTACTGTGTTGTGATTCTTCAGGGGAAAAACGCAAAAAAAAAACTATGTTTTTATATTTAAGATAAGACAAAACATTTGCAGATTTACAATGCAAGTGGTTCTGTTTAGTATGTAAGCATTTGCCATTCTATTTTGGCACATTTAGTTAATTGTAAGTAAATGAATGGTGTAGTGGGAAGAATGCTGGTCTGGATATTAGAATTTCATGTTAGAATTCAGGTTCTATTACTCTGTGAGTTTTTGTACAGTTGAATATATTCACCTCTTTCATCTTTGTTTTTCTCACCTGTAAATAAGGACTAATCCTATCTGCTCTTGAGTAGTTACTTGAAGATTTAAGTAGCTAAAGCAGATGACACTGAGGGAATGGCTCAAGTAGTAAAGCACTTGCTGAGAAAAACAAAAAACAAAAACAACAAACAAGAGCCAGAGTTCAATCCCCAGTATCACCCTCACCCAAAAAAAAAAAAAAAAAAAATTCCTTGTTTCTTGTTAGAGCTATGGCTTCGTGATAAGAGTACCTGCCTATAAGCATGAGAAGGCCCTGAATTCAAACCCCAGTATATCCAAAAGCAAACAAGACAGCCCAGATGAAGTGAACATAATTAACTTGTCCAAGCCCCCTGAATGACAGATAAAAAAGGCAGATTTAACCCATGGAGCCAAGTACATTCTCCGTGGAAACCTCAGTTAGATGATAAAAGCATTCGGAAGTATCAAAGCTGGTCAACCAGTAAGTACATATCAAGGAGGATGCAGAGCAGTTACAACATCTTGTTCCCTGGCCAACACTCAGATCCTATGGTTTGATAAATGATGGCTTTTTAATTGCAGAGGATAAGGTGCCAAGATTAAAGTGAGTTTTCTTTTTATAACAGCAATTAGGTCTGAATAAAACTTTTTTTTTTTATTTTTTGCCAGTAGTATAAGGCTTGTCAAGTATCAAAGAAAATAATTTCCTACTTTGTACGAATGTTTGTCTTTAAAAATTTTAACTCTAAAGTTGGATTAGCATCTATCTATAACATTAGGGAGCATCATTTTGTTGGTACTGGAGTCTAAACTCAGGTCTCAGGCTTGCTGCCGGGCACTCACCACGTGAGCCACTCCTCCAGCACACACACCCCCTCTTTTTTACACCAGCATTTAAACATCTAACAGTTAAACATCAAACGGATAGGATAAGTAGTCGTCAGAGAGCTACTTAAAGATTTAACATAAGATAAAAGTGCTGCCTGGAGGGACAAGATCTAATTTTGAACACTATATTTGGATAGCAATACCATTACAAATACATCTTTGTTAATATAATTTTCTTCCTTTTCTGCTGCAAAGTCATACTTCCACTCAAGGCTTTTCCTTAAAAGAAACTGAGTTCTGTTGGATTAGAAGGAGTAAACTATGCAAATACTCATCAAAGAGATTGGCTGTCTTATTGGTGATGTCACAATCCCACCACCTAAATAGGAGGTTTTTATTGGCTATTACAAGAGACTGGAAAGACCGGGAAGATTCTGCATCACTCTAGAATTGGAGAAAGCCCTAAGCTAAATTTATCCTGCTTTGTTTGTTTTTCTCTTTAAAATGTACACTGAAATATTTTCCACATTACTCTATTTCACACATTATTCCATGTTATTCCTTGGTCATATTCTGCATATCTAAATAAGTATTTTCAAGAGTTGTTTAACATTCTATCAGCTGAACATTTGTCATGATTTAACCACTGTCCACCTCATTCATAAACGCTAAGAATTGTTTCAGATTTTTTTTTCCACCTTTAGAAATAAAGGTTCAATGACTATATAATATGGAAACAGTATGTATTATTTCCTCTGTGGTGTAGAGTCTCTCGTATATCACTGGCAATATTTCAAAGGCGTAGGCAAACCTCAATTGCCTACTTGTGCTCACTACTGTCACAGTGTGTCCCTAAACTGCACAGGACACCCCAGTTCCTAGTTTACTCCTAGAGCTGGTGAGCCTCCTCCCCAAAATATGGAAAGCTGGAAGTTCTTCTCAGTTCAGGTAGGATTCATATTCCTTATCTGGATACTCGTCAGTAAAGGGAGAAATATCATGATAACCATATAAACAGAGATGATCTGCCTAAACTTAAACCCTGATTGTGCTGTGCTGTGTGAAAGCCTAGACTATCAAAATGGCTGCTTTGTGTCTTTTCCCATCTCTGTGGGGGAATCTACACATTTTTCAGGACAATCTGTTACTTAAAGCTTAAAATGCTACACCTTAAAAACAATGTAAGAGAAAATACCAGCTTCACTTGGAGAGCATCAGTTGCTATTTTACATCTGAAAATAAATATCTAAAGCAGTTCTGCCTTAGATATTTTAGGTATACCTTTTAGATATGATAGAACAAGTGTCCACTGCTTAGAGAAACTGCAGATATGAGGCATTGTGAACACTCTCACACAAGGTAAATATTCTTCCTGTTCTATTATGAGAGAAACATAGGTTAGGGCATTTATGTACCTGGGGCTCAGTTCTGCAACGAACACTAATTTGAATCCAAACCTAAAAGTCTAAATAGCTCATCCTTTCAGGACTGTAATCCTGAGCCACTCTATAGTAAAGAATTTTTCAGTGACTATGAATCTAACGGTCAATATACATATCCATATTTACTAAAATGTATTTCTGGTCAAGTGCCTGTGGCTTATACCTATAACACCGGAGGCTGAAATCAGAATTGTGATTCAAAGTCAGCCCTGGCAGACAAATCATGAAACCCTAATCTCTAATTAACCAGCAAAAAGCCAGAAGTAGAAGTGTTGCTCAAACGGTAGAGCCCCATCCTTGAGTGAAAAAGCTAAGGGAGAGTATGCACTCTGGCCTGAGTTCCAGCCCAGTGTCAAATATGGTCTTTACAAGATGTACAACACACCTGCATCTCTATTATGGGAGTTAAAACAATGAAATGTTAGCCAAGTGCGGTGGCTCATGCCTATAATCCTAGCTACTGGGGGTGAGGGGTGGGGGCTGAGAGCTGAGGATGGAGGTTCGAAGTCAGACTGGACAGGAAAATCCATGAGACTCTTATCTCAAATTAATCAACAAAAAGCTTGAAGTGAGGTATAGTTCAAGTGGTAGAGTGCTAGCTTTGAGCACAAAAGCTCCGGGACAGCGCCTAGGCCCTCACTTCAAGCTTCACTACTAGCACACACACACACACACACACACACACACACACACACACACACACACACACCACACACACACACACACACACACACCTACACAAGAATGAAGCATTGCAGCCGGGCGCTGGTGGCTCACACCTGTAATCCTAGCTACTCAGGAAGCTGAGATCTGAGGATCGCGGTTCAAAGCCAGCCCGGGCAGGAAAGACCGTGAGACTCCTATTTCCAATAAACCACCAGAAAACCGGAAGTGGCGCCGTAGCTCAAATGGTAGAGTGCTCGCCTTGAGCTGAAGAGCTGAGGGACAGCACCCAGGCCCGGAGTTCAAGCCCCACGACCGACAAAAAAAAAAAAAAAAAATGAATGAAGCATTGCTTTTGGACAATCTTAATTTCTTTAAGTAGGTAAGAACTGCATAAATTGTCTTGAAAATAGAATCATTCCATATTTAGGTCTTTTGGACACTGTAGAGTTTCTGTGGCATATTGGAGATAATGTGAGTTGCTTCTCCTTCCCTTCTCTTTTTACTTCTCCTTATTCTTACTCTCTGGCCCTGTAGGGCCGTGTTTCTTAAAGTATAGTTTAGAGGTTTAAGCCATAAACATGTTTAAGCAACATAAACAACTTGGAATTTAGTTGTTGTTTATGAAGGTTCCTTAGAAATTTAATTTCTGGGGAGGGAGCCTGAAAATTTGCTCAACATGTGATTTATTTCAACCTTTTGGTACCAAGTGTAGAATGAAAAATCGAGAGCTAAAGTGTAGTCCTTGTTTCTAAAACCCACCATTACTTTTTATCCCACACAGGAGTAAGAGCTGTTATCTGAATCAATTGTTTGGAAAACCTTCTGCTGATCTTATGACTTCAAAAAGACAAGTCAATCAAGGAAGGGCGAATCATACCAACTCATGTGAGATCTTATTCTGGAATAACCATACTTATGTCATAAATCATGTTCAAGGAGTGTTAGAAGGCCCTAGGGCAAACCCACACAGACAGAAGCACAAAAGACTGCTTTCATTATTGAATCCACCAGTCTTGCCTTATAGCTCTCACAAAGGGCTGGGGAAAGAAGATAGTATACTCATTCAAGATGCAATGATACAGTAGAATTCTTTCAGAGGACTGTTAAGTTATATATATAGAGAGAGGGGGGGGGGAGGGAGGAGAAAGCCAAATAGATATTTATAAACCTTTCACTCAGTGATACCTTCCTGGGAATTTGTCTTCAGGAAATAATGTACAAGACAAAAAGAAGCTACCAGAACAACAAAATTTCTAGCTGGGAACTCATGGCTCATGCTTATAATCCTAGCTACTGAGGAGGCTGAGATCTCAGGATCACTGTTCAAAGCTAGCCTGGGCAGGAAATCCTGAGAGACTCTTAATCTCCCAATAACCACCAAAAAATCATGAGTAGAGCTCAGGGACAGCCCCAAAGCCTGAATTAAAGCCTCAGAGAGAGAGAGAGAGACAGAGACAGAGACAGAGACAGAGACACAGACACAGACACAGACACAGAGAGACACACAGAGATAGAGAGACAGAGAGACACAGACAGAGACAGAGACACAGACAGACAGATAGATAGACAAACAGAAAGAAAGATCACTTTGTTGTTGTTGTTTCTGTTAGTTGTGGGGCTTGAACTCAGGGCCTGGGTGCTGTCCTTGAGCTTTATCAACTCAAAGCTAGCACTCTACCACTTTGAGCCACAGTGCCACTTCTAGTTTTCTGGTGGTTAATTGAAGTTAAAAGTTTCACAGACTTTCCTGCCCAGTCTGGCTTTGAACCACAATCCTTAGACCTCAGCTTACTGAGTAGCTAGGATTACCCAGGCATGACCCATATATCATAGGTTTTTATGTAACTGCTTTCTCCTTCCAGGATCAACCCAGACTGAAGAACATACCCTGTTATAAGGTTTGATTCTAAGTAAGGAAAAAACAAAACAAAACAAAAACAAAGATGGGTCCTGAACTGTCAAAGCTACAACCATTGAGACTTGAAAAAGTCATACCTACCTACTAATCTTATTGATACAAAGTAGTAACTTGTAGCAAAACTAAGTTTGGGGCTGTTTCTGAAAAGATTTGGTTTACTCTAAAACATTTTTTTTCTTGAAAACATTGTTATTGCACTTGGCAGTGAAGCCCAGATGAACTTTGTTTGAGGTTATAGCAAATTGCCTTTAATTGATTGCTTTTTTCCCCATGGTCTGCACCCTAACAGCCAGGGATGCCACTGATGAAATATTCAGCATCCGATGATACTTGATGTATAATTAAATAGGGTGCTTTTTGCAGTTCAATTTCCTAGACCTTTAATCTTCAAGTTACTAAAGCTTCATGGAGAGAATCTCCTAAGCAAAACCAAAATATTCTTGGAAATACTACCCTAGTTACTGTAGATAGAAAAGAAGATGTATCTTAAACATAATAACTATGCCAGCTAAGGTGGTACACATTAGGTCATTTCATCTTCACAAGTTTGCTATATATGTAGCACTAGTATCCCTACCCCATATGGAAGAAGTAATGAAGGCTCAAAGAGGTTGAATGGTTTGTATAAGATCACTAAATAAGTAAGTACCACAGCCAGGACTGGAACTCAGGTCAAATTCTCTGGGACTCTATTGCACTTCTCTAAAAATTTACAGGGTTTCCATTTCACTTACCATGGCTCACCTAATCCTTCTAATAACCCAGTAACATTGAGCACAATTACAAGAGTTTTCCTTTTATCAGAAATCACAGACTAGGAGTAGACTCAAGGTTTCTCACCATCATCACCACCATCATCACCATCACCATTACTACCACCACCACCACCACCACCACCACCTGATCATCATCATCTCAGTTACCTTTGTTGGGTGCCTTCTATGCATAGGCTCTGTGTGAAGCACTTTTGATTCTTATATTTTCATTCTAATCTCACAATAACTTCTGGGGTGGGCATTCTTTTTCTCCCAGTTGATAGATGGGAAACTCAGACTTAGATACAGAGCTAATCAGGGGCCAAAGATTTGCTCAAGACTGTTGAGTAGTAAGTCAGAACTAGAACAAGATGTGTAATTATAACACAATTGAAAAAAGCATCTGTCATTTATAGTTTTGTCATATAGCAGATTATGCTTTAATAAAAACATTCATTTTGCCCACATTTGAGATTAGTTGATCTAGCTCTTTTAGTCCTCACATTACTGAAGAAAGTACAATTATTCCTAAGACTCATTGAAAATAAGTAAGGTCTTCAAGAGTATACAAACGAAGATTTGAATGCACTTTCTTTGGCTTATTTCCTTAACTATGACACAATGCTGACTCTTGGTATGTCTCCTTACATCCATGCTGCCTAACCTGGGGTCCAGAGGTTAGCAGTATTGGCACCACCATGGAGCTGGTTATAAATGTGAAGTCTCAAGAATCACTACAGATGTTCTGGACAAGATCCTTTGGCCCTTAGGATGTGAGAGGCCTTGTTTGCCTCACTACCAATGATATATGGAATAGACAGAAGGGAGCAATGTTGTCTAAAGCAATCTAGATCTAAACAGGCTCTTTAGGAAAGCTGTGTTGGGCTGGGAAAAGATATACTTTGTAGCCAAATTTAATATTGGCAGTCATCTCGCAAGTTGGAGGAAAAAGTAAGCCAATAAATGGTATTTTATCATTTTTCTTTGCACCATTTTCCTTAAAGTAAGTTTTTTTGTGTGAAAATACTGTACATAGGGGTTACAATTACAATTACATGAGCAAGGTAATGAGTACATTTCTTATCAAGCATTGTTGCCTCCTCCTTTGTTTTCCCCTACCATCCCTTCTCTCCCATCTCCACAACTACACTCCCCCCACTTTCCTTTTTTTTTTTTTACGAGTCCAATTTCCCTGACCTGTTAGTAACTTTAGGAGATTATAATAATTGAACATGTAGCAATGAAATCAGTGCCTTTGAAAAATTTAGGTATACACAAATTTGCTTATTATATATATTATTATATATATTTAAAAATTTTTGGACTTGGGATTGTTATTTCATGTTGCTTTACAGGAAACTGGTTATGCTTTCGGTCATTAACTTGGTCTTAATTTATACGGTAGAACCGACTGTTCATTTTCCACGTTTTACAAACCCCAATTCCTACCTACATGCAGAGGAGGATTAAGAGTTCAGAATATCTTCAGAAATAATCTATTAAATAAGAATAATTTATAATAGCAAAGTAAAGTTAGAAAGACAATTTCTCTGCCAAGCATGTGAGGGCATACCTGGTGACGAGCAGCAAAAAAAATAAGAAAGAGTGGGAAATGGGAAAACGGGTGGTAGGGGTCAAATTGTCCCTTTGATGTTTGTGTGCAGAGATTTATGTCAATGGCAGAAGTACACATTGGCAGAAGTAGAGTTAAGATAATCAGAAATGGTTTTGGAAGGCTGCAAACCTCAACTTCCCCTTACCCAGACCCATTTCCCTACTTCAAGAAGCAACCATTTAGAAGTTTTAGTGATCCTTTCACATTCCCACTTTTCACATCTGGAGGAGAGAAGATGGAAAAGGAGAAAGTAAAACAGCCCGTTAGCTTGAGCCCGTGCTCAAGTATCTGCTGTGTCCAGAAAGTGAGAGAGCCATTTAGGTAACCATGGAAATATTAGTGGCCCACGTCTTATTTTCTTCCTTTCTTGGCCATTAAAATCTTTTGCTCTGATTTCAGTAAGGCACCCCACTTCTGCTAGCTCCGCAGCTCCCCACTGTCCACGGGGACTCATTCAGGGAGCAAGAATACATATTTGAATCAATGCAGCATATTTAAGCCCCAGGGCCGGTGAAGACAGTCACCTCCTTACAGGGGTTAGGGGGTCAGTAATTCATCTGGCTTTGGGACCGAACTAGAACTACAAGTCCCAGGAGACTGCGCGGCGACGGCGCCCTTAAAAACTCTTCCCGAGTCTCCCGGAGAGCGGAAAATAAGGTTCCACGAGCGGCGCATTGCGCGGGTGGTTGCAAGAGACCGAGGCTGGAAGCCCGGCGGACTTGCAGGCGGGGGCGTCGGGTTCCGCCTCTTGGGAGCACTGAGGGGCGGGGAGGGAGGAGGGGGGCCGGGCCAGCGCCGGGGACCGAGCCGCGGAGACAGCGGGCCAAGGCGATGGAGGGCGACGGGCTGCTGTTGGGTGGCGAGCCCGTCTCGGGACCCGGCCCGGGCCCGGGGGGCGGCGGCGGTGGGGGCGGCGGAATGATCCGCGAGCTGTGCCGGGGCTTCGGTCGCTACCGCCGCTACCTGGGACGGCTGCGGCAGAACCTGCGGGAAACCCAAAAGTTCTTCCGCGACGTCAAGTGCTCCCACGACCACAGCTGTCCGCCCTCCCCCGCGGGCGGCGGCGGCGGCGGCGGCGGCGGGGCCGAGCCGGGCCCGGGCGGCGACGTCGCCGAACTCGAGCTGCAGGCGGGTAAGGAGGCCAGGCCGGAGGAGGAGCGGGAAAGTGGAGGGTGGGGCGCCCCGGTCCGACGGACCCCGGCTGGAGGCGGAAAGTGGGAACCGGGTCTAGAGGGGGCGAGGCCGTCCCGGGGTGGGGCTGGGGGCGGAGGGCGCCGAGGGCTCAGCTGCGGACCTGGAGGCCCGGGGTCCGCGGATGCCCAGGCCGGGGAGCCGGCCGCGCGTGGGCAGGGCCGGGCCGGGGAGGGCCCGAGCTTTGCGGAGTGGGGGAAAGTTGCTCTGAGTGCGGGGGGAGGGGGGCTGGGGGGGGCGCCAGTGGGGATCGGAGTCCCGGATCCGGGATGGAGGAGATGAAGCTGGCAGGGTGTCCACTGTAATGATGTGTGTAAGTGTGGGACATGCTTGCACACCGATGATGAAGCAGCTCAGTGAAGGAGGAGGAATGTTCTCTAAATAGCGTGGGGGAGTTGCCAAAGAAAATCATGATCTGATGGGTGCCAGGGAAATTAGTTGCCCAGAAATGTTGCTTCTGCTTATGGTGAAGGAAAGGAAGGGATGTTTTTCTTCTTGTTGTTCGTTGGGTTTTGTTTCTGTGGGGTTTGTTTGTGGTCCTGGGTGTCCTGAGAACTCGGTACTGTTGCCCGTTCTTGACATGGATCTTTTCTGCAATGAGCCAGCCATCCCCCAAATCCTGTATGATTTTCAGGCTTTTCTAACATCGTGCTTTCTTTCTAACTACTCTTGGTTGGGGGAACTGGAGGGTTTTATTCACAACTACTTATTAGGAATAAGGATGGGACTGGCACCCATATAGGTAAATATTTGGGGAACATTGTAGATGTGGGTTTCACTTAGGGAGTCTCAAGCTGAAGTTCTTATTAAAATCACCCAGGATCATATTTAAAAAAATGCCATGTCCCAGATTGCTCACAGATTCTGACTGAGTGTGATAAGTGATTTTAAGAATCTCATTTGAACATGAGAAGACTAGGGTTTTGATGCAGGTGCCCTGAAACACTTTTGAAAACATACATTTAGACATTGATAACTAATTTCAAACTTGTGGTGAGTTTGTACGTTGGACCCTGTATTCCCCAAAGTGTGTGTTGAGTGGTTTAAATTTGTCCGAGGCCCCTGAAATGGTAATAAAAATGAGCTCACAGGATGCTGAGGTCCATTCAGTTGCCCTGCATATCAACTAAGAAACTTTTCTTGTATCTTGGGATACAGGGCATTAGGGGGTTCACTAGCATTTTTGCAAGTGTGTTTAGACATGTACGGGGAATGTACATTCAGGAGATGAACTTGTAGAGGAAGCTGACTTCAGGGAGGTTGTGAGAAGACAGCTGGGAAGGGGAAAGGCGGGTGCTTAGAAAGGACCCCCAGGTCACACACTTTCACCCCTTAGCAGTACCTCCAGCCGCTTGCCTGCTCATCAGCTTCTCTTGAAAAGGCCTTTGCTGCTGCTGCTCTTATTTTAAAACAAGTATTTTAGTTACTCTTTTCAAAAAATTAGAATAAGTTTGCCTTATGGTTTGCTTTTGTTTTTATTTTTTAAAGGCTAGTTTAAGGAATGCAGTAAGTATCCCTCTGGGCTGGGCTCCAGTGGCTCATGTCTATAGCTACTTAGGAAGCAGCGATCAGTAGAATAGCCTTCTAGGCCTGCCCAAGCAATAAAGTTCTTGAGACCCCCATCTCGATCAATAACTGGGCATGGTATCTGCACCTGTCTTAGCTACACTGGAGGTTGAGATCAGAGTAAGGTTCCTGGCCAGCCTAACTGCAGGTTGATATCAGAGTGAACTTCCTGGCCAGCCTAGATAAAAAAAAGTCTGCTGGATCCCCATCTTAACAGAAAAAGCTGAGTGTGCTGATGTGGGCCTGTCAACCCAGCTGTATTCGGAAGCATAAATAGGAGGATTTTGGTCCAGGCTTGTTTGGGCAAAAAGTGAGACTTTATCTTAAGAATTACCAGGACAAAAAGGGCCAGAGGCACGGTTCAATTGGTAGGGCACCTTTCTGGTGAGTGGGAAACCCTGAATTCAAATCCTCATATTGCCCCAAAAGGAAAAACAGGGTTGCCTTTGAATTGGATTATGAGTTAATCTTTCTATAATCAACTTTTCACCCTCTAGTATCTATCCACCCCCCAAAATAACCCAGGAGGATGCGGATGACAGGATCGGGGACAAAGAGATTTTGTTTCATAAAATGCTTGGAGGAAAATTTATTTTGGGGAAAGAGGATATGCCAGGGAAAATAAGGTGACACTTTCTAGGTATACTTTAGAGATGCCCAAGACGAGAATGGTCCTGTTCTTTTCCCAGTTTATCTTTGTGAGGTCAGTCATTCAAACCCTGTCTCAACTCTTGTTTTGTGAATGTTTGTTTCTACTTAGTAGGAATTTGGAATGTGAAGGAAGTAGGCATTTCTTTCCTTCTTTCTTCTCCTTTTCTTTTTTTGCTAGTCTTGGGGACTGAACTTTAGACTTGGGCAATATTCCTGAGCTGCTTTTGTTCAAGGCTAGCACTCTACCACTTGAGCCACAGCACCACTTCCTGCCTTTTCTGTTTATGTGGTACTGAGGAATCGAATCCAGTGCTTCATGCATGCTAGGCAAGCACTCTACACCTGGAAGCAACTACTTCTTAATTTAATGATCTCTGCAAGATTTAGGATTGGAACTGTTTCTAGGTTTGATGCAGTACTTGAACAACTGAAGATCAGGAACTGACTCTACATTTGAAATTGTTGGACTGCAAGGACAGCAGCAATAGCAAAACAATTTTCCTATCTCTTTATATACTGTTTTCTGTCCTGTAATACCAAGAAGTTGCATTTCACTCTCAACCACAAAGAACTGGGAAGAACCCCAAACTAAAGCTTTCCTTTTAATTTGGATAGTTTTCTGTTTACTTGGGTTAGGGTAGAGATTGTATAATGTTCCTAATGTTTTAGAAGTTAAATAGAGGGCTGGGAAGGTGGCTCAGTGGTAGAATGCTTGCCTAGCATGCATCAAGCCCTGGGTTCGGTTCCTCAGTGCCACATAAATAGAAGAAGCTGGAAGTGGTGTTGTGGCTCAAGTGGTAGAGTGCTAGCCTTGAGCAAAAGAAGCTCAGGGACAGTGACTAGATCCAGAGTTCAGGCCCCAGGACTGGAAAAAGTTAAATAGAAGATGGAATTAAATTCTATAATGACAAAGTTTTGTGCGGCTTGAACTCTGGGCCAGGGCGCTGCCCCTCAGCTCTTCAGCTCAAGGCGAGCACTCTACCACTTGAACTACAGTGCCACTTCCGGTTTTCTGGTAGTTTATTGGAGATAGGAGTCTCATGATCTTTCCTGCCCAGGCTGGCTTTGAACTGAGATCCTCAGATCTCAGGCTCCTGAGGAGCTAGGATTATAGGCGTGAGCCACCAGCGCCCGGCAATGACAAAATTTTTAGAGTAGCTTGCCTTTTACAAAGAAAACTGAATTGTAAGTGAAATTTTCTTATTTGGTTCTTCCTCTGTTGTCCATTCATTGTCTGCCTTTTGACTTAACTGTAGAGAATAATCAACCTCTAGTTGGTGATTATTTTCTTTGTCATAGGTTCAGAAGTAACTTATTTATATTTATTTGTTCATTTATTTAATGAGCAGGAACTCAGCCCAGACTGGCCTGGACCTCATTCACTATGCAGCCCAAGCCATCTTCAATCTTTTTTTTTTTTGGGTCCGGTCGTGGGCCTGAACTCTAGTCCTGGGCGCTGTCCCTCAGCTCTTCAGCTCAAGGCCAGCGCTCTACCACTTGAGCCACAGTGTCACTTCCGGCTTTTTTTTTCCCTGCTTATGTGGTGCTGAGGAATTGAACCCAGGGCCTCAGGCATGCAAGGCAAGCACTCTACCACTGAGCCACCTTCCCAGCCTGCCATCTTCAATCTTGATCCCTCCTGCCCTGCCTCCCTAAGGGGACTTAGAGCGCATCTGAAAAAGGCAAAGTAGAATATTACAAAGCAGAAAAAGGAAAAGTACTTTTCTTTATGACCTAGTAGCAGTCCTAAGTATTACAGTTTGTCATAAACCTCTCAATTTTAAGAAGATGGAATGACTGAAAAGTGTCCAGTTGGAATGCTGTCACTTGGGCTATCCTCCATTCCTGTTCTACTTCCTAACTGAATGACCTTTGACAAGTCACAGCTTCACTGTGCTACACTTTCTCATCTGGAAAAGGGGACTATAATATTCGTTACGGCTAGGATTGTTGAGAACTAAGGTATGTACGTGTTTAGAACGATGCCTGATTAGATGCTATATAAGTATTAGGTATTATTTGTTTACTTGTTTCTCAAACAGCATCTCACTGTGTGCTAGGCTGGCCTTAAACTCCTGGACTTAAGTGATCCTCCTGCTGCCTCCTCCCAAATGTTGACTTATAGGCCAGGGAACCATGCCTGGCCACATATTAAATAGACATTAATTATTAAAAAGATGTTTGAATACCTAGGATTGTGTTGGTCACTGTGTTGTTCACGGGGATAAAGAGCCAAGTAAAGAAAGATAGTGATCTTGGCCTCAGGCTAGTGAAGGTCAGTCTTTCCCTTTTGTATGCTTTCTTCTCTTCCCTGCCATCGTTCCTCTCCCCTCTCCTCTTACCTTTCAAAATAGGTTCTCAAGATACAGTCCAGGCTGGCCTTGAACTCACAGTGTAGACCAGGCTGGCTCAAGCTTGAAATCCTGCTGCCTCAGCCTGCCAGTGCTGTGTTACTGTGCCCAGCCTACCCTTTGCTTATAAGAAAGAAAAAAGATAATTATCATCATTAAAGTTTGCTAATTTGGTTATATTGGATGATGGATAACAAAAAGGACTAGAAAACTGAACTTGGTCCTCTATGGAAGTATAATCTAAGTCCTACATATCTAGAATACAGAAAGCTGGAGGAAGAAAGAGAAAGCTAAGGTATGGCTAGATTATTGACATTTTAGGTGAATTTTAATTCTTTGGTTTTAAGAGCTCTCTACCTTTTGTTAGCCAACCGCTGTGTTTCCCCAAGATTCTTTTTTTTTTTTGGTCCAGTTGTGGGTCTGAACTCTGGGCCTGGACGCTGTCCCTCAGCTCTTCAGCGCAAGGCTAGCGCTCTACCACTTGAGCCACAGCGCCACTTCCGGCTTTTTTCTTTTTGCTTATGTGGTGCTGAGGAATGGAACCCAGGGCCTCAAGCATGCAAGGCAAGCGCTCTACCACTGGGCCACCTTCCCAGCCCCTCCCCAAGATTCTTTACAGACTTTATTATTTAAAAAAATCACACCTAGTATAAACTGGTTGCCAGAATTTTTAAAGAGGAAAAACACAGGTGCTGCACTTAGTTAAAATACACATTGTCCTAGGAATTTGTATGAATAATAAAGAGAAATATTTTGAGAAGGGTCAAAATGTTGGGGAGAAAGGACCTAGTTTCCCTTTGGTTTGTTTTTTGTAGTGCTGGGGATCCAACCTAGTGCCTTGCACTCTACTGCTGAGCTACATCCCTGATCCTTATGATTGACATATTTATATATATATACATACTTATATACATATTTATATTTATATACGTATACATAATTTTAAAAATATCTTTGGGTAGTTGTACAAAAGGGTTTCAATTCAGCATGTCAGTTAATGAATACAGTGTATCTTAGTGTTACCCCTCCCATAATCTTTCCTTTTTTTTTTTCCTTTTTGAGAGTGGGTATTACTGTGTAGCCCAGATTGACAAGGAACTTATTATGTATCCAAAGCTGTCCTTGAACTCCCAATCTTCTGGCCTCAACTTTTCCAAGTACTAGGATTATAAGCTTATAAGCATATGTCATTATCTCCTGCTTTGGTTTGTTTTGAGATAGGGATTTGTGTGGCCCAGGCTGGTCTGGAACTTTCTGTGTAGCTCAGGTTAGCTTTGAACTCTTGATCCTCCTGTCTCAGCTACCCAAGTATACAGGTTAGAGGCATGCACCACCATGCTTCGCCGTTTTCTTTCAGCTGCCATCATGATGGGGCTGAGAGATGTCAAGACAGCAGGGTTGGGGACTGGGAAGGTGGCTCAGTGGTAGAGCGCTTGCCTTGCATGCCTGAGGCCCTGGGTTCTATTCCTCAGTACTACAGAAGCAGAAAAAGCCAGAAGGGGTGCTGTGGCTCAAGTGGTAGAGTACTAGCCTTGAGCAAAAGAAGCTCAGAGACAGTGAGTTGAAGCCCGAAGACTGACCAAAAAAAAAAAACAAAAAAAAAAAGACAGCAGGGTTGTTAGTTGAAGTGGCTTTCTGGTACTTTACCAGGATCTTTTGGAAGAGTTGCTTATGTATGCCCATTTAAGCTCAGTAGAGACAGTGCCGTAGTTGTTGTCACTTTTTTTTGTTTTATCAGTCAGGGGTTTGAACTCTGGGCCTGAGACTGTCCCTCAACTCTTCAGCTCAAGGCTAGTGCTCTATCACTTGAGCCTCCGTGCCACTTTTGGTTTTCTGGTGGTTTATTGGAGATAAGTCTCACAGACTTTCCTTCCTGGGCTGGCTTTGAATGGCAATCCTCAGATCTCAGCTTCCTGAGTAGCTAGGATTACAGGCTTGAGCCACTGGTGCCTGGCTCCCCCCTCCCCTCCCCAGGTCATGGGGCTTGAACTCTGGGCTTGGGCACTATCCCTCAGCTCTTCAGCTCAAGGCAAGCGCTCTACCCGCTTGAACTACAGAGCCACTTCCAGTTTTCTAATGGTTTATTGGAGATAAGAGTCTCAGGGACTTTCCTGTACGAGCTTTTCATTCTCCTGAGTAGCTGGGATTACAGGCGTGAGCCACCAGCGCCTGACTTTTTTAAAAATTACTATAGATTAACAGTCTCCTTTCCCAAAGTAAAATGATCTCTTGCTTTCTCACCTTTGTTTCCATGTGGATGCTGCATGCAGTGGTCAAAAGTAAGCACAACCATTGAACTAGCTTTGGGGTCCTACTGTAGTGCATCTTACTTAGGCAAGTTTCTTCGCCTGTTCGTCTTGGGTTCTTTCTGTGCAGAATAGGAGTGATAAACATGCCACATACTGTGATTATATTTATATGTAGTGTCTCAAACAGGCACATTTCTAGAGATAGAAAGTAGATTAGTAGTTGCCAGGGAATGTGGGACGTTCTGGTGGATCTCTTACCTTTGTAGGGGAAGGGCTAGTAAGGGACTAAGACTGACCTTGGGCTAGTAGAGATCAGTTTTTCTACACTTTTCTCCTATGAAAGAAATAGAAAAATTATAATAGTAATTTTTTTTTGTGGGTAGGGGGTTGAAAATGCTTTGGAACTATATAGCGGGAGTAGTTGTACAACTCTGTGAACGTACAGAAAACCACAGAAGGCCAGTCATGGTGCTTAAGGCCTGTAATCCTAGTTACTTGGGAAACTGAAGCAGGAGGTTTGAAAGATCAAAGTTAATCTGAGTAATACCTGGCACCCTGTCTCAAAAAGTAGGGGGAGGGCTGAGAAGGTGGCTCAGTGGTAGAGTGCTTCCCTTGCATGCATAAGGCCTTGGGTTCAATTCCTCAGCACCACATAAGCAGAAAAAACTGGAAGTGGTACTGTGGCTCAAGTACTAGAGCACTAGCCTTGAGCTGAAGAGCTGAGGGACAGCACCCAGGCCACGAGTTCAGGCCCCACAATACACACACACACACATACACACACACACACACACACACACACACACACACACACACACACACACACACACACGAAGAAGGGGGAGTGGACCACTGGTGGCTCACACCTGTAATCTAAGCTACTCAGAAGGCTGAGATCTGAGGATCATGGTTCAAAGCCAGCTTGGGCAGGAAAGTCCATGAAACTTTTCATATCCAATTAATCACAGAAAAACCTGGAAGTGTTGCTCTGGCTCAAGTGGTAGAGTACTATCCTTGAGCAAAAGGAGTTCAGGGACATTGTCCAGGCCCAGAGTTCAAGCCCCATACCCACACACAAAAAAAAAAAAAAAAAAAAAGAAGGAGGAGTTGGGAGTGTGTGGTAATTTAGTGGTAGAACACTTCCCTAGCTTGTGAGAGGCCCTCGGTTCAATCTATAGTACCACAAATGAACAAATAAAGCCATAAGCCCCACTGAATTGTACATTTATAAAGGGTTTATTCTGGGCTCTCAAAACTAGTGCCGAGAGACTGAGGCAGAGGATCAAGGGCTTAAGGTCAGCCTGGGCTATGTAGTGAGACCCTGTCTCAAATGTCAATAACACTAACAACAAACAAACAAGTGTTAATTATATCTCAAGAAGTAAAAAGGAGTGATAATGACTATCTCACAAAATCGTGCTATTTGTTGACAAAAACTCAGGAATATAGTTAGTGCTGTTTGTGTCAGGAGCAGGCCGTTGGAACAGGGTTTGGAGGAAGAATAAGCCAGCAAGAGGTAATACGGGACAGAACAATTTAGTTGGTTGATTTAGGCCCAGGCCTCTGGGTTCTCAGTCCAGTTCTGCTTCTGCAGCTCCTCATTCTTCTTTGCCCTAGCTATGGGAATACAATGTACACTCAGTAGCAGAGACTTTGGTAGTGAGTCATAGCTCAGGCTCCATAGCTTGCCATGGCCCATCATTCACTTTACTAGGAGACTGTCTGGATCAGTGAACATAATGTGACATGGCCTACTTAGGGCCTTCTTGCCCTTTCCCCCTGCTGAGATTCAGGGTGTCAGGCCCCTTTTATTTGACCAGGGAGGAAATGGCTTCCCAAACATAATAGCGCTCTATACTCTTTTCCTTTTTAGCCTGTCTTTCCCCTTCCTAATCTTCCTTTCCTGGGAAGATCTGTAACCCATGGCATAGGGCAGCCTGTTATTTTAAAATTCTGCTTGGTCCTAAAAGAAAAAAAATCATTGCTTTTAAGTCTGTTATCAATCGCAGTTTATCATTACATACTTCAATATATTTCAGTATAGCTTGTTCGGTATACATTCCTTCAGTCTTGGAAGTAGTTCTTATTTGCTTATTTTTATTTTTGTTTGCGCACTGGCCAAGAACTCTTGATCCTACTGCCTCAGCCTCTCAAATGCTGGAATTCTGGACATGGTCCACTTTGCTGAGCTTTCGCAAGTTATTTTTCAGGTAGTATTAGAGTTTGAACTTAGAGTTTGCACTTGCGAGGCAAGTCCTCTTACCATCAGCTCTACACCTCAGCCGTCTTTGCTTTAGCAGTTTTTCAGATAGAGCTTGCACTTCTCACCTGGTTCACGTAGGACAGTGATTCTCCTTCCTGTGTCTTCTGCATAGCTGAAATTATGACACCATGTCTGGCTTGTTGTTCTTTGAGATAAAGTTTTGCAGACTCCCCCACTACCTCCTGCAGTCACAGATTTCAGGTACGATCATTGCTTCTGGTCTTGCATGTAGTTTATAAGAAAGCAAGCATTGAAATATGGTGGTTGTGTGTGTGTGTGTGTGTGTGTGTGTGTGTTTGGTCGATTGTGGGGGACAGGGCCTGGCACTGTCCCTAAGCTTTTTCTGCTGAAGGCTTGAACTTTACCACTTAGAGCCACAGCTCAAAGCCACACCAGCCACTTCTGGTTTTCTGGTGGTTATTTGGAGGTAAGAGTCTCATGGACTTTCCTGCCCAGTCTGGCTTCAAACTGTGATCCTCAGATCTCAGCCTTCTGAATAGCTAGGATTACAGGTGTGAGCCACTGGTGCCATCCATTAAATTTGTTTTGCTATATCTACTTTCTCTTTCCTGTTTTCTCTGCTTATTGAGTGTGTTGATCCTTTGGCTCAAACTCAGGACCTAGGTGCTGTCCTTGTGCTTTTTTTTAGCTCAAGGCTAGTGCTTCTATCACTTGAGTTAAAGTTTCCACTTCTGGGTGTGTGTGTGTGTGTGTGTGTGTGTGTGTGTGTGTGTGTTGTCTGTGTGTGTGTGTGTGTGTGTGTGTGTGTGTGTGTTGTCCAGGGTCATGAACTTAGGGCCCGGGTGCTGCCCCTGATCTTTCTTTAATCTTGGCTAGTGCTCTACCACTACTTGTAGCTTTTTGATGTTTAATTGGAGAAAAGAGTCTTTTCTTCCCAGGCTAGCTTTGAACCTCCATCTTCAGATCTCAGCCTTGTAGGTGGCTGGGATTACAGGCATGAGCCCCTGGCACTTGGCATCTGTCTTGTTTTCTGTTTCACTAGATTGCTAGAACAAAAAAGGAATCTTCCTGTGATAACTGCACTTCAAAAACAATCTTTTGAGATGAGTGCAGTGGCTCAGAACTATAATCTGAGCTACTATAGCCTTAAATCAGGAGGATGTCATTTTAAGGCCAGTCTGGTGAAAAAATATCCCATCTCAACCAGTGAAAAAAAACTGTTATCCCAGTTATGCAGGAAATATAAATAGGAGGATCAAGGCTGACCCATGCAAAAAGCAAGATCCTATTTGAAAAACAATAAAAGCAAAAAAAAATGCTGGAGGCATAGCTTAAGTAGTAGAGTGCCTGTCTAGCAAGCATAAGGCCCTGAGTTAAAAATCTAGTTAAAAAACTAGAATTGCACTGGGGGTGCCAGTGGCTCAGACCTGTAATCCTTGCTACTCAGGCTGAGATCTGATGATCGCAGTTCCTGTGAGACTTTATCTCCAATTAACTACTTAACAAATGGAAGTGAAGCTATGGCTCAAAGTGGTAGAACACTAGCAAAAGAGCTCAGGAACAGTGCCCAGGCCCTGCGTTCAAGCCCTGTAACAAACAACAACAATAAAGTCCACAATTGGCTCCTCAAAAAAAATACTAATCTTTTGATGCTGAGGATGTATCTCAGTGTCAGATTATTTAAATCAGCACATGTAATGCTTTAGGTTCAGTCTCCAATACTGAAAAAAAAGAAAAAAATGATACTGTGAAAATAAAACCAAGTAATATGCAATTGAAGTAAACAGAAAGGACAATTTCACATTAGGCGTGTTGCTTAATTCCTATAAGCTCTATAAAAGCAGGTCATACTTTTATTTGCTTTTTTTTTTTTGGTCTTTATCCTACTGACTAAAGACTGTTATTACTCATCATTATATCCCTTGTACCACTGTACTTCATATATAGGGGTAAATTAATGTATTAAATTATTTCCATGTCTGGAGGGGTGGGTCTGATCAAAGTCCATTGTATGTATCTACAGGTATGTTAAAATGAAACACCCTTGTACAACTAATTGGTACTAATAAAAAGTAGAAGAAAGACACAGAAAGGTATTTTCAAGTCTGGTAGATACTGAAGTAATCTCTTGAAAGATGTTCTGAAGTTAAACACAATTTAATTTCTACTCCTGAAGGGCATTTTCCCCTATAGAGGGTATGGAGTTTTGTAGAATCACTCACATTTTGCTGTTTGGATCCTTTTAGAGAGAAAAAAGAATAGTGATACCCATTTGATAGATGACCAGTTGGGCTGGAGTTTTTGTTTGTTTTTAATGTTATTTTTTATTGTTTTATAAAGGTGATGCACAGAGGGGTTACAGCTACGTAATATTTGTTTTTTGAGATAGAGTTTTACTCTGTTGCCCTGGCTGGCTTCGAACCTCCATACCCAGCTCTCAGCCTCCTGACAGGCTAGGAATAGAGGTGTGAGCCTCTTTCAGAGCTGCTCTATTTCCATGTCCTTCTTATTACAGAAGAGCCAGTAGCTAGAGTGTGAGGGATATGGGTGGATGCGGTTTCTTTTCCTAACAGTTGTAAGACCTAAGGTGACTTTGCCTCTTCTGGTAGGAAAGTAGTCAGTATCCAGTATGATGGCTTCTGCTTCCTGCATGGCTTTGGTGTCAGCCCTAACAAGAACAGAGGGTGAATCCATGTGGAAGATGCGGGTTTTCCTTCTTGCTTCCCAGAAACCTGACTGGAGTCCTTTTAAGGACTTCTTTTCTCTGATTCAGTTCTTTGCCAGATGAAGAGTTTTGTGATCTTGGGATCCTAGAACTAGATACCTGACAACATCAGTGTCTGTAGGTGAGATATGAACCCCTTCCTTCCTTTCACCTGTGAATCAGGGTCTCTGAGAAAGTCCCATAGGCATAATGTTCCTTTAAAGTCTAAACCAAAGCTGAAGGGAAGTTGGTCAAAGCATAGGACCATGGTCCCCTGTGGGGACTGGGTTAAAGTGCCCATCACACGCAGTCTCTTTTCCTGTCATCTTTATTAGGCAGTAAGAATGATTTAGGTGTATTCCCCAGTGGTGTACCATGTGGCTGTGGGAACCTTTTGGCCACTACTTTCTTTGTGTGGTGCTTCCGTTCCCAGGGGTGCTGTTCTGTGGGCAGGACCATGGGAAAGAGGAGTTGAGGTTGTTTTGCCTTTCACTTGAATAGCTAAATGATGTATCAGAACTGTCCCAAAGAATGATATCTTGTTAGGAAAGCTTTTGATTTTTTTTTTTTTTTTTTTGGTTGGTCATGGGGCTTGAACTCTGGGCCTGAATGCTGTCCCTCAGCTTTTTATCTGAAGGCTAGTGCTCTACCACTTGAGCCACAGTGCCACTTCCAGCCTTTTCTGCTTATGTGGTGCTGAGGAATCAAACTCAGGGCCTCATGCATGTGAGACAAGCACTCTACCACTGAGCTACCTTCCCAGCCCAAGCTTTTGATTTTTTTTTTAACTCACATTTCTTTTCTAAAAACTGCTTTTATTTTGTTTTATTTACTTATTTATTCTTGGGTCCGGTCATAGGGCCTGAACTTTGGGCCTGGGCGCTGTCCCTCAGCTCTTCAGCTCAAGGCTAGCACGCTACCACTTGAGCCATAGCACCACTTCCGGCTTTTTTTTTTTCTGCTTATGTGGTGCTGAGGAATCGAACCCAGGGCCTCATGCATGCAAGGCAAGCACTCTATCACTGAGCCAACTTCTCAGCCCCTTTATTTTTTTAATTTGTATGTGAAGTGTCTAAATTTAGCTTCATCAGATTGAGAGTTGTAGTGCCTTTTTTATCCTTTCTAGTCCAGATAATGGGAGAGAAATTCCCCAGCTCTCTTTCTTCTCCATTCCCCTTCCCTCTCCTTTTCTCTCTTTCTTTGAACTGCAGTGCTCAGATCTCAGCCTCCTGAGTAGCTAGGATTACAGGCATAAGCCACTAGCACCCAGCCCAGCTGGCACCAAAAATTAAAAAAATAAGTTAAAAAAAGTTCAAACATACATAAATGATTCCAGAACAAAATACAGAGCTGTCTTACCTGCTTTTTGCAGATCTCCCAGTTGTTAATGTTTTAATGTGTTTGATCCATAACCAGCTTCTTGCCTTACATCTATTATGTTGTGTCTCTTTCAGAACTATTTAAGAGCAAATTACAGACAGGTTCTTTTATCTGAAGAGTCCAGTGCATAGTTCTTGCAAACAAAAATAATCTTTCACATATAGTGTACACCTCCAAGTTAGGAAATGAGCATGGCTTCCATGCTGCTCCTCAGTCCCGAGACCACAGGCAGGTTTGCTAAGTGCTCTACAGTGACTTTGCTCCAGTGCTATCCAGGAGCACATGTTGCCTTTCACTGTCGTGCTTCTTCAGGCTCCCTTAATACGGAACAGTTAGTTTTTTGGTCTTGACGTTTTTGTCTTTGATAAGCTCAAAGAGTAGGTGAGGAGTTCCATTTTATAGGATAACCTTAAACCTGATCCTCATGACTACTCAGGTCATGACCCCTTAACAGGGAGAACCAGGCTGCATGCTGCCTCAGCAAGCGCAGGCTCCTCTCTCCCCTGTGTTAGGTTTGATCTCGAGTCAGGTGGGTGTCTTCTAGATTTCTCCCCCTCAAGCTCACCATTTCCCGCTTTGTACTTGATTAGTCTTGTGGGAGGTATCCTGACATTTCACTGATGCCCTGTTCCTCAAAATATGGTCTTCTGGACAATGCCCTCCCACTTCAGAGGTGCTTTTTATATTCATCATTCTTTCTATACTTATTTAGTTCATTTCTGCCATAAAGTAGGGATTTTCCTTTTCCCTTGTTAATTCATTTATATCAGCATGGGCTGAGTTTTCCACTGGATTTTAACTCACTGTTGTTCTATCTGTGTCCGTCCGTCCGTCCGTCCGTCCGTCCGTCCGTCTACCTACCTACCTACCTACCTACCTACCTACCTATCTGACTAAGTTACTTTGCAGGTCCTGAGGTTTGAACTCAAAGCCTGGTCCTTGAGTTAGTTTCTTTGTTTTTGCTTAAGTCTTTGCTCTATCACCGAGCCACAACTTCACTGGTGACTTTTGATGGTTCATTGGAAATAAGAGTCTCACAGACTTTCCAGCCCTGGCTTCAAACCATAATCCTCAGATCTCAGCCTCTGATTAGTCAGGATTATAGGCATGGGCCATCAGTGTCTGGCTTTTTTTTTATTTTTATGCATAAAAAATGCATCCCTACCTTTGAATCACTCTTTTTTTTTTTTGCTGGTCATGGGCTTGAACTCTGGGCTTGGGAGCTGTCCTTGCGCTGTTTAGCTCAAGGCGAGTGCTCTACAGCTTGAGCCACAGCGCCACTTCCAGTTTTCTAGTGGTTTATTGGAGATAAGAGTTTCATGGGGCTGGGAAGGTGGCTCAAGTGGTAGAGCACTAGCCTTGAGTTGAAGAGCTGAGGGACAGTGCCCAGGCCCAGAGTTCAGGTCCCACGACCGGACCCAAAAAAATTTTTTTTTCATGGTCTTTCCTGCCCAAGCTGACTTTGCACCGCGATCCTCAGATCTCAGGCTCCTGACTAGCTAGGATTACAGGCGCCACCAGCTCCCGGCTCTTTTGAATCACTCTTAATAGTGGTAAGCTGCTAGTATTCTTCCTTCCAGATGACAGAATTTTAGTCTTCTTTAAAGCATAGGTTTGGCTTGCTTCAAGGAACCACTTCCATCTCTGTCCCATAAACCGCAGTCACCAGCTGCCAGCTGTGTTTCCCTTCCCTCTGGAGCATGCCCAGCCTCAGGAGCAGTTTCACCCAGAAGGGAACTTGTCAGCAGGATGCTTAGTGCCTTCTCATCATTTCACTAGGATTCCAGGGGAAGGAAGCCTCTGGGGAGGATGTCTCTCTCTCTTTCTAGGTACCAGTATAGCCTACTTTTATTCTTATTTTTTGGCAGTACTGGGGATTGAACCTCAGGTCCTCATGCTTGCTAAGTAGATGCTCTGTCATTTCTGCTGCTCCACTATGCTTTTTGCATTGACTCTTTTCAAATTAGGGTCTTTATACCCAGCAGGCTATTGCTCTTCTTCTGTAGCTGTATGATAAAAAATGTTCTTGTCTAGTATTTTTTCCTCAGCTCCTTGGATTTTTTTTTTTTTTTTTTGGTTGTTGTTGCTCATGGGGCTTGAACTCTGGGCCTGGGCGCTCTTTAGCTCAAGGCAAGCTACCATTTGAGCCACAGTGCCACTTCTGGGAGATCAGAGTCTCCCAGACTTTCCTGCCTGGGCTGGCTTTGAATGTCAATTCTCAGATTTCAGCCTCCTGAGTAGCTAGGATTACAGGTGTGAGCCACCAGTGCTCCCAGGATTTTTGCAGCTCAATATTTTGAAGCTTGTAGTAGAGTGATACAGTGGGAAGAGAATATAAAACCTTTGCTTTGCTTTGCTTTGCTTTGCTTTGCTTTGCTTTGCTTTGCTTTGCTTTGCTTTCCTTTCCTTTCCTTTCCTTTCCCTCCCTCCCTCCCTCCTTCCCTCCCCCCCCTTGTTTTGTCATGGAGTTTGAACTCAGGGCCTGAGTGATGTCTTTTAGCGTTTTCTGCCAAGGCTATCACTCTACGATTTTGAGCTACATCTCCACTTCCAATTTTTGTGGTTAATTGTACATAAGAGTCTATGGACTTTCCTGCCCAGGCTGGCTTCAAACATTGATCCACAGATATCAGCCTCCTAAATAGCTAGGATTATCTATGTGAACCACCAGTGCCCTGCTTAGAAAGTAATTTTTTTTTTTTTTTTGGTTGGTTGTGGGGCTTGAACTCTAGGCCTGGGCTTTGTCCCTGCACTCGTTAGCTCAAGGTGAGCACTCTACCCCTTGAGCCACTGTGCCACTTCTGTTTTTTTTTTTTCCTGGTGGTTAATAATTATAGTTAAAGAGTCTCGTGGACTTTCCTGCCCCAGCTGGCTTTGAACCATGATCCTCAGATCTCAGCCACCTGAATAGCTAGGATTAAAAGTGTTAGTCACCGGCACCTGGCTACAAAGTAATTTGTATTTTGTATTAATTATATGTGCCAAAAGTGAAGCAAAGAATAAATCCTACATTAAGAAAGGAATGTTAAAAAAAAAAAAAAAAAAGGAAAGGAATGTTAAAGCAGGCACTGGTGACTCACGCCTGTAATCCTAGCTACTCAGAAGGCTGAGATCTGAGGATCACTGTTCAAAAGCCAGACCAGGCCGGAAGGTGGTGAGACTCCTATCTCCCTAAACTATTCAGAAAAAGCTGGAAGTGGCACTGTGGCTCAAGTGATAGAGTGCTAGCCTTGAGCACAAAGAGGCTCAGGGACAGCACCTAGGTCCTGAATTCAAGCCCCATGCCTGGCAAGAAAAGAAAAAAAATCCCATTACTTCATTTGACACAAATGTGTAATTAGGTTACTGGTGGCTTTAATTATAAATCATATTTCATTGGCTTTTAGAAAGCACCTAGGTAGATGGGTTCCCTTGTCCATCATAAAAGTCAAAATCTATTCTTGTAACAAAAGACAAGTTAGCAAGAGTACATATTATAAATGTATTTAATCTAAGTTTTACATGCATGTAACTAATTCAGAGTACTCAGCAGGTCAAAGCACCATACTTTAGGTTGTTTTCTGAACCCCCAACAAGTTGCAATAATACACTAAAGCAAAGGTGCAGAGTTCCACTTTATTATTACTTCATACAGTGCCTTCCCTCCCTTGCTCAGAGTCTGCTTTAAATTGGGGTCCTACAATAAATAGATTTTGTGTTTGGCCCAAGATTGGGAAGCAGTTTGGCATGAAGCATGTCTGTTGCCCTTGCCTACCACTAACCTGAGACCTAGAACAACCTGCCTGTTTTTCACCTTTCATGTGTTTAGGTGTTTTAGGCTTCTATGTCCTCTTTTTTTTTTTTTTTTGTTAAATTATTGTTTCTTGTAAAGGTAGTGTACAGAAGGGTTACCATTGTAAGTCAAATAAAGAGTACATTTATTTTTTTAAGCAATGTCACCCCTTCCCTTGCTCTCCTGGCTTCCCCCCCCTGTAAAATACACGCTGTCTCCACCCACAAGTTGTATAGTTCATTTTCAACATAGTAACTATCACTGCTGCATTTGCTCACCCTTTGTCCACACCATTTCTGTCCTTCCCTTTACCTGCCAAAGACAGATAAATGAACAAATAAGACAAACAGAATGAAAACAAAAACAGCAACAAAGGAAAAAAAGCCTCTCGTTTCTACTGCCTGGAGTTCATTTCCATAAATACTATTTTGTACCATCACATGTACAGGGCTACGTGATCCTTTCCTAAGATTATCCTCTTTTGGTCTTATTCTATGTGAGTGCCTAGAGTGTATCCTGTTTGTTTGTTTTTTTTTCCTGGTCGTGGGTCTTGAACTCTGGGCCTGAGTGCTGTCCCTCAGCTCTTCAGCTCAAGGCTAGCACTCTACCACTTGAGCCACAGCTCCACTTCAGGCTTTTTCTGCTTATGTGGTGCTGAGGAACTGAACCCAGGGCCTCATGCATGCAAGGCAAGCTCTCTACCACTGAGCCAACTTCCCAGTGTCCTGGTTTTTAACTGAGAAATTCTTGTCCGGTTGGATCTGTAAGCTTTAAATGTGATAAGGCAAATAAAGTGATTAGTACTCAACGTGGACTCAATAAATGTTATCTAGAACAAATAAAGTGGCTTGCTTCTTTAATTCTTCTTTTCTTCCCCCTAACTTAAAACCTTTGCTTAAAAGTAACTTCAGTCTTTGGGGCTGGGAAGGTGGCTCAGTGGTAGAGTGCTTGCCTCACATGCATGAGGCCCTGGGTTCAATTCCTCAGCACCACATAAGCAGAAAAAGCTGGAAGTGGCACTGTGGCTCAAGTGGTAGAGCACTGTCCCTGAGCTGAAGAGCTGAGAGACAGGACCCAGACCCAGAGTTCAGGCCCCACAACCGACAAAAACAAAAAACAACAAAAAAAGTAACTTCAGTCAGAAAAGCCTTGGTTGAAGACAATTTGATTTGAATTTTCCTGCAGCCAGGGCTGGCAGGGTTAATGCATGCCAGCTGAGAAGCCATGCTGTTTACCTTCTGGCAGCCCATATGCAGATGCCCTTGTATTAATTACATAAGAAACCCCGATTAACTTAGAAGTCCTTTAACTGTTAGAGAGGCAGCTGTTGTAGCTGTGAAACAGGTTTCCTTCCTCCCTCCTACTGTCAGTCTACAGCTTTTAATTTCTTCTTTAGAGATCTGCTAAGGCTGCACTGTAGGTCCTCTGAGCCCCTGGCTAGTTCACTCAACTTTTTGATCTGTAGTTACAGAAGTCCTGAGGGAGCTTGCATAATTAAATTCACAAATAATTTAAAATAAAAACAACCAACCTCCCTTCGTTCCCACATCCTTACTCTTTCAACAATTAAAACATCATATCCAGTATTTTAGAACTGGAAAAGACGTTAAAGATAATCAAATCTAACACCTTGAGTTTACAGATGAGCAATTCAAGGCTTAAATGGCGAGTGGACTGCCAAGGTCACAGAGCTAGTCAGTGGTGAAGCCTGGGGTCAGAAATGTGCCCTCAGTTTAGTGCTGTTCCCTCACCATGCTACACTTCGTATCCTGGAGCTGTGTTCCCAGAGAAGGAAGGACTCCAGCTGTCTGCTTTCAGCTTCATTTTTCTCATGTCCTTGTTCAAATCTTACAGACATGTTAGAGGTCAGTGAGGAAGGTAAAGATTCTTGGGAGAAGCAAAGGCTGTGGACAGTGATGTCTCCATGAAGCCCTTTCTTGAGGATAGTAGGTTGCACATGGAACCCTTGCAGAGAGCATACAAGTAGAGAATTAGACACTAGGCTCAATTGAGTCCCCTTTGCATTGCACTAGTCCTTGGTTGCTTTGACAGTAGCAGGTTTATTTGTAGTGGCTGTTTTTGCAGGAGAGATGGAAACCGGAGAGGTGATAATTTGGGTCTGATGAATAATGTGGTGTGCCTGTGGTGGTTTTGCCAATGTAGCATGTTTTATTAGCTTTTCTGTCATGGACACTGTCTCAGAGGTGTTGAGGCCTTTCTGTCTAGCCTCTAAAAGTGGTTCAGTTGGTTTTCTTCTCTATTATCCACCCTCCTAGTAATAGCAATCACGAAGCTCATGTACGTTGGTTAGTTTTGTCTAAATTTTGAAACAAGGGCTGGGAAGGTGGCTCAGTGGTAGAGCGCTTGCCTTGCATGCTTGAGGCCCTGGGTTCCATTCTTCAGCACCACATAAGCAAAAAGAAAAAAACCGGAAGTGGCGCTGTGGCTCAAGTGGTAGCCTTGAGCTGAAGAGCTGAGGGACAGCGCTCAGGCTCAGAGTTCAGGCCCCACGACTGGACCCCCCCCCCAAAAAAAAATTTGAAACAGCTTTTGTTACAAGAATTTATTTAAAGGTTCATTGATACTTAGATTGTTAATTCTTAGGTGAGAATCTGGGAGACTTGAGAAAAGAGTAAATGGAGAAATGGTAGGCAAGAGAGAAGTCAGTGTCTGGGCTTCTCACAGGTTAGGCTGAGACTGTGGTGGCTAAATTCTGCAATTCTACTTTTGTTTGTTGCTACTGTATATGTTGAGATAAAAGTCATTTTTAGGAGTGATCATTCTCCTGAGACTATTCATCATGATACTATACATTTCACAATATTTAATGGGTTTCCTTGTTGCTTTCTGTAGACAACTCCCAATAAATGGATTCTTAGCAGAATGAACTTTAAGCACTTACATATATCAATCTCTGTGTTGGATGTTGAAGATAGGATGATGGTTGTGATTATTATAAACAGATAATTAGAACAAATTGATAAGTGAACAAGATACAAAGGGACTCAGGACTTACTACTGCCCAAGTGCTTATGCAAACACTGTTCCTTCTTGGTTTTGGTTATAGGTCAAAGATGAAATCAGTAGTCTAATCTTACTCTTATGCTTATTAAATATCTTACACAGAATTAGGCACTCAGTGAATACTCTTTGCTTTTTCAAAGGAGTCGACTTCTTTCCCATGGGAGAAGTTTCTTCTTTTCAGTGTCTGGTGTTGCTGCTGATGTACTTGTTCAGGCATTCAGAGACAGACATGAAAGGAGAGGCACAAAATGTAGAAAGAGCCTGGGTGAATACAGACAGATCTCTTTAATTTTTTTGGAAGTGGAGGAGGTTTGAGGATTTGAAGTAGAAGCAGGATAGGTACATTCTGAACCATCTTTTAATGAATCAGGCCTCTTGCTGCTTCAATTACACAAACAAAATAAGCAGCCTGAAAATATTCAGTGTGGCTTATGGGCTAAATGACTAAAATGAATAGTATTTCACTTAGTAATACCACCCAGACTTCAGTTATAATGTGTGTAGTTTCGCTCAAAGGTTGGCCTTTCTGAATCTTAGTTGTAGGGGATCTTGATGCTGAAGAAGTAGGAGAGTGAGAGTTCAGATTCTGACAGTTTCAGTAAAATAAATTGTGATTTCCCCCCTCCCCCAAACTGGTACTACTTGAATCTGTGAGAGGAGGTTAACCAGTTAGATTAGTGGTGATTATCTTCAAAGGGAAACATTTTTGAGATAAATCACATTTCTTCCTAGAATTGTTTTATCCTAGTGGGGAGTTCTTCTCTTTGTCTTAAGCAGTGTCTTTTTACCCATAAACAGAAGTATGACTTGATTGGCAAGTGTGGCATCGGTGAGCTGGCAGCTTGGGCACTGTCTCAGCCATCAGAGGTATGAACTGAATGTAGTATAGCTGTCAGTCTTGAAAAAGTTTTCAGTGGTGGGTGCTGGTGGCTCACGCCTGTAATCCTAGCTACTCAGGAGGCTGAGATGAGGATCACAGTTGAAAGTCAGCTCTGACAATAATGTCCATGAGACTCTTATCTCTAATTAGCCACCAGAAAACTGGAAGTGGTGCTGTGGCTCTTCAGCCTTGAACTGAAGAGCTCAGGGACAGTGCCCAGGCCTAGAGTTCAAGCCCCATGTCTGACCAAAAAAAAAGTAAAAAAAGAAAATATTTTCAACGCGCGTGTATGTGTCTGTGTGTCTGTGTCTGTGTGTCTGTGCATGTGTGCACACACATGCCCATGTGCAGATCAGCTCATACATTTAGGTAAACATGTGAGAAGCATAATAGGATAAAATTGCATATGGATGGCAGGGAAGTTTGAGGTCTTAGTGAGAAGGAAGGTTTTAATTTTCACACATTCAACTATAGTTTCTCCTTGGACTCATGTTCCAGTGATTGACATTTTAATGATTACATTTGTATGGAATTCTTACAAACTCCTGAGGCTGTCCCTCTTCAGAATGAAAAAGGGAGGAACAGGTTACTGCCATCTTCTAATAGAAATAACAGCTTGTTCTCTGGGGATGTGCTGAGGAAGGAAACTCTTTGATATTTGAAGAACCTTTTTTGACTGGGATATTTCCTTTTTTTTTTTTTTTTGTGGGTCATGGGGCTTGAACTCTGGGCCTGGGCGCTGTCTCTCAGCTCTTCAGCTCAAGGCTAGCGCTCTACCTCTTGAGCCACAGTGCCACTTCTGGTTTTCTGGGTGGTTTATTCGAGGTAAGAATCTCAGGGACTTGCCTGCCTAGGCTGCCTTTGAACCGTAATCCTCAGATCTCAGCCTCCTGAGTAGCTAGGATTACAGGCAGGAGCCACTGGCGCCTGGCTTTGGGATATTACCTTTAACTTAGAGTTCCTGGAAATTTTTCCTTTAGGACCCTGATGTCCTAATGGAGTCTCTCTGTTCCTTCTCACTCTTCTCTCTACTCCTTTTCTCCTCCACTCTCTCCTCTACCAGGCCAGCTGAGCTGCATTTCCTTCCCAGCTAAGGAAGAGAAGTACCTCCAGAAGATGGTGGACTGCCTCCCCTGCATCTTGATCCTCGGCCAGGACTGTAAGGTCAAGTGCCAGCTGTTGAACCTGCTGTTGGGGGTGCAGGTGCTTCCCACCAGCAAGTTGGGCAGCGAAGAGAGCTGTAAGCTTCGGCGCCTCCACTTCACCTATGGGACTCAGACCCGTGTCAGCCTGGCTCTCCCTGGACAGTATGAACTAGTGCACACACTGGCTGCTCACCAGGGCAACTGGGAGACCATCCCTGAGGAGGACTTGGAAGTTCAAGAGGACAGTGAGGATGCTGCTCATGTTTTAGCTGAACTGGAGGTGACAATGCACCATGCCCTCTTACAGGTACCCATCTCATGTACCAATTGTACATTTTTGTACCAGCTTGGCATTTATTTTGACTTTTTGAAAGAGTGACTTGATGCTGTACACTCTGGGCCCTGAGCAACAGCTTGCAGAGTCAGAAGAATTATTTCAGAAAGTTGAAAATAGACCAGGCTGAGGCAGTGCCCATCACTGCCTCCAATCACTATTGTTGTATGGTCCTGGGTAATGTGATGTCTCCTAGCATGAAAGGAAAGGATTATGTGATAATTGCATCTTTTTTTTTTTTTTTTTTTTTATTTCAAGTGATCTTTAATATGGTAAATTATAGATTATCTTTTTTTTTTTTTTTTTTCCCCCTACCATCCCCTCCCTCCCTCCCTTCCCCGAGGTTCTTTTTTTTTTTGATTGTGATTAAATGATTACATAATTTCAAAGTCACAAGTTCATTCTAACTTCCCTGGAGCAAATTGTCTACCACAGTCTGTAATATATAACAGTGTTCACATGTTATATACCATATTTGTGATCAGCAGCATGAGGATATTTAGTAGTGGTTCAACCAGATGAGTGGGAGTTCTTTGTTTCTTAAGTCCTGTTAGTTTTGTCGTATCACCTAACCTTTTGGATTTAGCATCCACTTATGAGGGAGACCATGTACCGTTTGTCTCTTCGTTCTTGGCTTACCTCGCTCAACATGATTCCTTCTAGCTCCATCCATTTCCCTGCAAATGCCATTATTTTGTCATTTCTAATGGCTGCATAATATTCCATTGTGTATAGATACCACAATTTTTGGATCCATTCATCTGTGGTGGGGCACCTAGGTTGTTTCCATATCCTAGCTATTGCGAACAGTGCTGCAATAAACATGGAGGTGCACGTGTCCTTGTATATTGGTTCCTGTTGTTCAGGGTAGATGCCTAGAAGTGGTATGACTGGGTCGTAAGGGAGGTCAATCTTTAGCTTTCTAAGGACCCTCCAGACTGCTTTCCAAAGTGGTTGTATAAGTGGACATTCCCACCAGCAGTGTAATAGGGTTCCTCTTTCTCCACATCCCCTCCAGCATTTGTCGTTGGCTGATTTGTGGATGTGGGACATTCTGACTGGGGTAAGGTGGTATCTCAGGGTTGTCTTTATTTGCATTTCCTTCACCACCAGGGATGATGAACATTTCCTCATGTGTTTCTTTGCCATTTTTATTTCTTCATTTGAGAAGTCCCTCTTTAGCTCCCTTGCCCATTTAGTAATTGGTTTGTTAGGTTTGGGAGGGATTAGTTTCTTGAGTTCCCTGTATATACAGGATGTTAACCCCTTGTCTGATATATTGCTGGTAAATATTTTTTCCCAATTAGTTGGTTGTCTTTCTAGCTTAGTTGCGATAGATTTAGCTGTGCAGAAGCTTTTTATTTTAAGGTAGTCCCATTTGTCGAGTCTCTCTCCAACTTGTTGTGACCCTGGGACTCTGTTCAGGAAGTTCCTTCCTGTGCCTATTAGTTCAAGTGTCTCTCCTACTCTGTCCTGCAGTAGTTTCAGAGATTCAGGTTTAATGTTAAGGTCTTTAATCCATTTTGAGTTGATGTTGGTGCATGGTGATAGGCTGGGGTCCACTTTTAGTTTTCTGCATGTGGCTGCCCAGTTTTCCCAGCACCAGCGGTTGAAGAGGCTGTGTTTCTTCCATTGTATGTCTTTGGCTCCTTTGTCGAATATCAGCTGGCTGTAGGCCTGTGGATTTATATCTGGATCTTCTATTCTGTTCCATTGGTCTTCGGGTCTGTTTTTGTGCCAGTACCATGCTGTCTTTGTGATTATAGCTCTGTAGTAGAGTTTGAAGTTCGGCATGGATAGCCCTCCCATATTGTCTTTATCCCCTAGAATTGTTTTGGCTATTCTAGGTCTTTTGTTGTTCCATATAAATTTTTGGACTGTTTTCTGTATTTCAGTGATGTACGTCATTGGGATTTTAATAGGAATTGCATTGAATTTGTATATTAGTTTTGGAAGTATCACCATCTTTACTATATTAAGTCGGCCTATCCAGGAGCATGGGAGGTCTTTCCATTTCCTAGTGTCTTCTGCAATTTCTTTCTTTAACTTTTTATAGTTCTCATTAAATAGTTCTTTTACATCTTTGGTTAGGTTAATTCCTAAATATTTTATTTTTTGGGAGGTTATTGTGAATGGGGTTGCTCCCTTTATTTCCCTCTCTTCCTGTGTGTTATCAGTGTATAGGAAGGCAACTGATTTTTGTGGGTTTATTTTGTATCCTGCTATTTTGCCGAAGTGACTTATGATTTCTAAAAGTTTGGGGATGGAGTTTTTGGGATCGTGGAGGTATAGTATCATGTCATCTGCAAAAAGGGATAGTTTCACTTCTTCTTCCCCTATGCGGATCCCTTTAATGTCTTTTTCTTGCCTTATTGCCCTGGCTAAGGGTTCTAGGACTATGTTGAAGAGGAGTGGAGACAGTGGACATCCTTGCCTTGTTCCTGTTTTTAGGAGGATTGGTTGTAGCTTTTCCCCATTAAGTATAATATTGGCTATTGGTCTGTCATAAATGGCTTTTATTGTTTTTAGAAATGTTCCTTCTATTCCTATTTTCTCCAGAGCTTTTAGCATGAATGAATGTTGAATTTTATCAAAGGCCTTTTCTGCATCTGTGGCGATAATCATGTGATTCTTGACCTTGGCTCTGTTGATATGCTGGATTACATTTATTGACTTACGTATGTTAAACCATCCCTGTGTCTCTGGGATGAAGCCTACCTGATCACAGTGTATTATTTTTTTTATGTGTTTCTGGATTCTGTTAGCTAGAATCTTGTTAAGGATCTTTGCATCTGTGTTCATCAAGGAAATTGGCCTGTAATTCTCCTTTTTGGTTGGGTCTTTGCCTGGTTTGGGGATGAGTGTGATATTGGCTTCGTAGAATGAGTTTGGGATAGCTCCCTCCTTCTCTGTTTCTCTGAAGAGCTTGAGGAGTATGGGTATTAGTTCTTCTTTAAAGGTCTTATAGAATTCTGCTGTGAATCCATCTGGTCCTGGGCTTTTTTTTGTTGGAAGACTTTTGATAGCTTCCTGTATCTCATTATAGGATATTGGCTTATTTAATTGGTTAACTTCTTCTTTGCTCAGTTTGGGTAACTTGTATTTCTCTAAAAATGCATCCATTTCCGCCAGATTTTCTTCCTTTAGAGAGTATAGCTTTTGAAAGTAGTCTGTTAGAATTGTTTGGATATCTTGGGTACGTGTTGTGATGTTTCCCGTGGCATCCCTAATCCTATTAATATGGGTTTCCTCTCTTCTTTTTTTAATTAATCTTGCCAACGGGCCATCAATTTTGTTTATTTTTTCAAAGAACCAGCTTTTTGTTTGGTTTATTTTGGTTATGGTTTTCTGATTTTCTAATTGGTTAATCTCTGCTCTCAATTTGGTTATCTGGCTTCGTCTAGTAGCTTTAGGTCCCATTTTTTCTTGTTTTTCTAGCTGTTTTAGTTGCAACATGAGATTATTTACTTGGTCTGTCTCCATTCTCTTGATGTGGGCACTGAGGGCAATAAATTTGTCCCTCAGGACTGCTTTTGCTGTGTCCCACAAGTTTCTTTGTGAGGTGTTTTCATTTTCATTGAGTTGTAGGAAATGCTTTATTTCTTCTCTGATCTCTTCTGTTACCCAGGCGTTGTTAAGGAGTGTGCTGTTCAATTTCCATGTATTAGAGAAATTTCTGCGGTATGCTTTGTTATTGAGAGCTAGCTTGATTCCACTGTGGTCAGATAGGATACAGGGGATTATGTCGATCCCTTTGTATTTGCTTAAGTTCCTTGAATGAACTATGATATGGTCTATTTTGGAGAAAGTTCCATGAGCTGCTGAGAAGAATGTGTACTGTGTTGTTTTAGGGTGAAATACTCGGTAGATGTCAGTTAATTCCGCTTGAAGTATGGCCTCACTTAATTCGGTAGCTTCTTTGCCAATCCTCTGGTTGGTAGACCTGTCCTTTGGTGAGAGTGGCGTGTTAAAGTCTCCTAGTATTATCGTATTGGGATCTATTTTATTCTGTAAGTTTGAGAGCATTTGTTTAACATATCTGGGTGCACCAATATTTGGGGCATATAAGTTGATGATGGTTATATCCTCCTCTTGGATTGTTCCCTTTATTAATATGTAGTGTCCGTCCTTGTCTTTCTGTACTGATTTTAATGAAAAGTTTATTTTGTCAGATATCAGGATAGCTACACCTGCTTTCTTATTGGGGGAATTTGATTGGTAGATCCTTTTCCACCCCTTCACTCTGAGTTTGTTTGTATGTTTGGCTGAGAGGTGGGTCTCCTGAAGGCAACAGATGGATGGGTCTTGTTTTCTGATCCAGTCCTCAGTTCGTTTTCTTTTAATTGGCGAATTCAGCCCATTTATATTAAGAGAAAGTATAGAGAGATGCATTGTTGTCCCTGCCATTCCGTTTTCCTAAGTTTTTCTTCTTTCCTTTCCTCCTGTGCTTGCTCAGTTAGACTTTGAGTAATGCCTGTTTGGGGCAGGTCCCAGTTCCTGGTTGCTTTCTTCAGGTTGTGTCCCCCCTCTTAGAATTCTTTGTAATGCTGGCTTAATGTTTATGTATTCATTTAGTTTTTCTTTGCTATTAAAAGTTTTCAGTTCTCCATCGAATGTGAATGCTAGCTTTGCCGGGTATATCAGTCTGGGTTGGCAGTTATTGGCTCTCAGGGCTCGTATGGTGCTTTCCCAGGCTTTTCTTGCATTCATTGTTTGTGTGGAGAGATCTGCAGTGATTCTAATTTTTTTCCCGTTGTAGTATAGCTCCTTCTTCATTTTTGCTGCATGCAGGATTGTTTCCTTATTATTCAGATCCATCATTGTTACTATTATGTGCCTAGAAGTGTTTCTCCTGGGATCTTGCTTGTTGGGTGTTCGATAAGCTTTTGTGATGTAGTTAAGATGGTCGTTTTTGAGGTGGGGAAAATTTTCATTGACTATCTTGTTAAATAGGTGTTGCATTCCCTTGCTCTGGAATTCCTCACCTTCGTCCACTCCGATTATGCGAAGGTTAAATTTTTTAGCATTATCTGCTTGCTCTTGAATTTCCCTTTGGTTTAATTTGAGTGATTTTTCCATATCTGTCACTTTTTGGTCCAGTTGGTGTATTCTGTCTTCTGTATCTGACACTCTACCTTCCATTTCATTCACTCTGTTGACCGTGGCTTCTATTGTGGTTTGCATGGTGGAAATGGATCCCTTTATGGATTCAATGTTGGTTCTCAGAGTACTGATCTCACCTCTCGATGAGGTGAGATCAGTATGCATTACCTCTAATTTGGCGTTTATCTCACTTCTTACTGAGGTTTGTGCAGCTTCTATTTTTGCATCCAATTTTTGTTTGATATCCTGTATATCTTTTGATAGTTCATCCTTGTGCTCTTTCAATTTCTGATCCATTTCTCGCTTTATTTCTTGAGTCATTGCCTCCAGCAACCCTTGGATGTAGTTTTTGTCTTCCATTCCTGCTTTGCTCCCACTGGGGCTCTCCCCTGCGTGGCTGCTGGCTTTTGAGGTGAGCTTGCTGTCCTGGGTAGTGGTAAACCTTGTGATTTTTCTCTGTGATTTTCGCATGGGGGTTCAGGAGACTGCTCTTCAATCTTGTTTTGGTGTGTCTGTCTTTGCTTGGTTGCTGATTCTGTATTGGTAGAGAGAGTCTGTGCCTGATCTGGATTCTGTTGGGAGCCTATTTCCAGCTGCTATTCACTTAGGATTCTCAGCTCTCTGCTGTAGCAATTCCCGCCTTTGGAAGGGTTGAGCAGCCTAGATTGCTTGTGTTTGCTCCTGCGGGTGCTCTTGGGAAGATCAGATGCTCTGGATGCACTCTCCCAAATACTGGAGTCTGCTATGGGCTCCTGATGTGTTTTTGTTTGTTTGTTTTGGGCTGGTTGTGGGCTTGAACTCTAGGTTTGGGTGCTGTCCCTCAGCTCTTCAGCTCAGGGCTGGCACCCTACCATTTGAGCCACAGCCCCACTTCTGACCCTTTTTGCTTTGTTCAGGTGCCGGTCCCCTGGCCTGGTTCCGGCCCCAGCCTGGAGCGCACTCGTTAGGCCTGTGCTAATGTGTATACCACCTTGGTTATGCAGCCTGGAGGACACAGTTCAAATTTCTTCTACTGTTGGTAGTCTTGACCCAGGGGCACTGTTCCTGGCTTGAGCATTTAAGCTCCCTTCCAGGGGCGCTCTTGCTCTGGCCTGGCCAGCAGAGTGTCCTGTGGTCCGGGTGTTGGGGTAGGGAGTCTAGGTCAGGGTCTGGGGATTCCCTCCAGCTCTGGTCTCCCTTGATGGATTCCCTGTCCCCTGATGGGTACTCACCCTGTAGGTCGTCAGTTGTTGTTGCAGTCCGTCAGTTGTTGCAGTCCGAGTTCAGTTGGGGTGGTTGCGGGCTGGGTTGGGCGGCCCCCCGCCGGGTAGTTGCGATCGCGATTGGGCGGGTGTTCTGCGGACAGGTCCCTTTGTGGCGCTGCTGGTGCCGGGCGGCTTTGGCGGGATGGAGCCTCTCCGCTCCGGTGGAGAGTGATGGGTGGGGTGGGATCCTCCTGGAGACTCCCGGCTGGTAGGTTTCTCTGTTCCTGGCGATCTGCTGTTCTGCAATCCGGTACCTGGTGATCTGCAAGCAGCCCCCTGTGTCTCTGTGGCTCCGGCAGCCCCCGCCGGGCCGGCTGGCCGGCGGCTTGGCGCACTGCCGCACGGCCAGTAAAGGTTGGGGGAGGGGTCTTTGCTCTTCTCTGTTCTGAAATTCTTCTTTTCCTCTCTTTCTTTTTTTTGTTATTTTCCACCTCTGGTTTTTCTCTGAGTGTTCGTCTTTTTGTTGTTGTCGGTCTCTTGGGGAGATTAAAGGTTGGAACTCGAACTCTCTTTTTGGTTGGAGAGAGCTGTGGCGTTTCCCTACTGCCCCGTCGCCATCTTGGTCTGTTAGCCGATAATTGCATCTTGACAGAGTCCTTACCATCAAAGTTAGAAAGCCTTTTTTTTTTCTTCCTGGTGGTACTAGGAATTTTTTTTTTTTGTGGGTTGTGGGGCTTGAACTCTGGGCTTGGGCCCTATCTCTCAGCTCTTCAGCTCAAGGCCAGCGCTCTACCGCTTGAGCCACAGTGCCACTTCCGGTTTTCTAGTGGTTTATTGGAGATAAGAGTTTCACAGTCTTTCCTGCCCGAGCTGGCTTTGAACCACGATCCTCAGATCTCAGCCTCCTGAGTAGCTAGGATGACAGGCGTGAGCCACCAGCGCCCCGCCTGATACTGGGAATTTGAACTTAGGCCTTGCTCTTGCTAGGCAGGTGTTCTGCCACTTAAGCCACACCCCCTAGCCCGTTTTTGCTTCTTTATTTTTTTGTTGGTCATGGAGCTTGAACTCAGTGTCTGGGCACTGTCCCTGAGCTCTTTTTGCTCAAGGCTAGTACTCTACCACTTTCAGCCATATCAGTTTTCTGGTAGTTAATTGGAGATAAGTGTCTCATGGACTTTTCTGCCCAGGCTGGCTTCAAACCTTGATCCTCAGATCTAAGCCTCCTGAGTAGCTAGGATTACATGTATGAGCCCCTGGCACCTGGCTGCTTTCTTTCTTTCGTTTATTTATTTATTTTGGTCGGCCATGGGGCCTGAACTCGGGGTCTGGGCACTGTCCCTCAGCTCTTCAGATCAAGGTGAGTGCTCTACCACTGGAGCCACAGCGCCACTTCCGGTTTTCTGGTGGTTTATTGGAGATAGGAGTCTCACGGTCTGTCCTGCCCGGGCTGGCTTTGAACCGTAATCCTCAGATCTCAGCCTCCTGAGTAGCTAGGATTACAGGCGTGAGCCACCAGCGCCCAGCTTGCTTCATTTATTTTTAAAAATAGAGTCTTGCATTTTTTGCCCAGGGCCAGCCTTGGACTCTGATCCATCTATGTTTGCTCTCAGATAGCTGGAAGCACAGGTACATACCATCATGCTAGGCTTATTAGTTGAGCTGGGGATCTAGCTGACTTTTACCTGGGCTGGCCTTGAAACCTCAGTCTTCCTGATCTCCCCCTTCTGAGCAACTGAGAATAAAGACAAACACCATCTCCCCCAGTTCCCTTGTTTCATTCTTAGTAGTAAGTTGTTACTGGAATTTATCTAGCCATCCCTAAGAGACAGTAGGATGATGAGTAGTTAACATTCTTAATAGAAATGAGACCAACTGAAAATTTTTGTTGGTTTTTCCTGAGATCTAGCCATTAATTTACCAAATGGAACAGTTGATTTCTTCTGCTTTATAAGGAGCCAATATCTGGCTCAATGTAAGAAGACATAGAAGTTTTGTCATTTGAAGACTATTTAGGCTTCTCTTTTCACATAAACTACCAAAGAGAGTACACCTGCTGTGGTATTTCCTGAGAGATCATAGTTTTTCTCTGGTGTTCCTGCCTCCACTTAGGAAGGACTCTTCTCTTCTGGGCTTCTGTTGCTACTGGGTTGCTAGGACTAGGCCATCTGACTTGACTGAATGAGGATTGGCAAAGGATGTGCCTGTCAGCAATCAGGAGTGGGTAGGAATAAAAGATGGTGATCATGCTTGGAATGAAGAATTCCCTTAGGTGGCTATACCAGAGAGGTCTGGCTGGTTTGGCAGGACTCAGGAGTGTGGTTTCTTTTGCCTTATAAACTCTTCATCTGTCCCTCTTGAGTCCTTTGGTGGTAGCTGCGGTTTGTGATGCTCTTTAATTGGAAATTGGTTTCTCGTTTCCTTCTACAGTCCATGTTGTTTTTTCTTTATATGTTGGAGAGAACTGTAACAAGTCCTTATTTTCTCTTAAAGTTTTAGTGATCGGTTTCTTCTAGTGTTCAGACTGAGAACTTGACACTTCTTAGATCCAGGAAAATGTGTAAATTCCTCGATAACTCTGATAATAGCTCTGGTAGTAACTCTTCTCTATTTTCATTATTTATTTATTTTTGTTGGTTGTGGGTCTTGAACTCTGGGCCTGGGTGTGATCCCTCAGCTCTTCAGTTCAAGGAGAGCGCTCTACCACTTGAGCCACAGTGCCACTTTTGGTTTTGTGGTGGTTAACCAGAGATAAGAGTCTCACAGACTTTCCTGCCCGGGCTGGCTTTGAACCATGATCCTCAGATCTCAGCCTCCTGAGTAGCTAGGAATACAGACGTAAGCCGTGAGCACCTAGCCTTGTTTGTTTATTTTTGAGGCAGGGTTTCCTGCAGAGCCCAGGCTGATCTAGAACTTGTAATCTTTCTGCTTATGCCTCCCAAGTGCTGAGACTACAGGTGTGAGTCCCTATACCCACCTCAAGTAATCCTTATGTACTAAGGTCTTTGCATCTGACCATAAGCTTCTTCATAATTTGTCACTATTTGATCCATATGCAATCTCTGTAGAATATTGCCTTGGTGCAGTTCTTTCAAGGTTCCAATTGCTTAGCTTTCACATGTTTTTATATTTTTTAATTCGTTGTGAGAAACATATTTTTGATCCTACCATTTGTAAGAACATGGATGGACTAGAGGACATCTATATTAAGTGAAATAAACCAGGCAAAGAAAGAAAAATACTGCATGATCTTTTTACACAAGTGATTTAAAAGGTCAGATATACTTAGATAGGGAATAAAAAAACTGGGTTGGGGATGTGGAGAGAAGGTAAAAGTTGGGAGGAAGAAATAGAGTGATACAGGTTAATGGACACAAAATAACAGACATACAGAATAAACAGGTATAGACAGGGAATGTTCAACATGGAAACGGTGGAAACATGGAAAAGATAACAGAAATTGTACTGTACTTGGAATTTTTGTTAAATAACTAGATCATAGCTCCTCTTATCACAGAAGAATTTAGGTGATATGGCAGGTTGCTTCACTGCAGTAATGGTTTTATTGTCTACCTGTATCTCATACATCATGTTGTAACCTTAAATGTGCACAATAAGTTTATTTGAAAATTTTTCAAATAGATCAGGTGCCAGTGGCTCATGCCTCTAGTCCTAACTATTCAGGAGGCTGAATCTTGGTTCAAAGCCAGCCGTGGGCAGGAAAGTCTGTGAGACTCTTTATCTCCAATTAACTACCAGAAAGAGCCTGAAGTGAAGCAGTGGCTAGCCTTGAACAAATAAGCTTAGGGACAGTACCCCAGCCCTGAGTTCAAGCCCCAGGACGGACACAAAAAGTTATTTTAAAAAATATTGAAGAGCCGGGCGCCGGTGGCTCACGCCTGTAATCCTAGCTACTCAGGATGCTGAGATCTGAGAATCGCAGTTCAAAGCCAGCCCGGGCAGGAAAGACTGTGAGACTCCTATCTCCAATAAACCACTAGAAAACCGGAAGTGGCGCTGTAGCTCAAGTGGTAGAGTGCTCGCCTTGAGCTGAAGAGCTGAGGGACAGCGCCCAGGCCCAGAGTTCAAGCCCCATGACCAACAAAAAAAAAAAAAATTATTGAAGAAGCGCCCAGGCCCAGAGTTCAAGCCCCATGACCAACAAAAAAAAAAAAAATTATTGAAGAGTCTCATGAAGGAATACCCTTTCTTCCTGTGGTACACTTTTATATTCTCTTTGGTTCAAAAAAGATGGTAGCAGGCTGTGGGGGAGCGAGGGTGACAGCAGCCCACTTAATTGATGTGACCCAATACACCGTGACCTACACCTTAAAAGCTACCATTAAATAGCTGAAACGATTCCCATTTTTACTTTACAATCTTGGAATGTGAACAAAGCCATCTGCATGAGAAGCAAATTAGACTGATTAAAATTTCTAATGTTCATTTCCTTTTGTTCCATGAGTTGAAGTGATAGAAGAAGGCTACAAGAAGGAAAGTGCAGGCTGTTCCTCATGCGTACATGGGAGTACATTTTTTCACTACCAAGAGCTCCCAGGCTTTGCTCCTGATAATGCCCTGAGCACACAACTGAGATCACAGTTGAGGAGGTTACTGAAATTGCAACACCAAATCAGCTTTATCTCGGCACAGTTAAAATACAGATCCTCACTCTCCTGGAGGAATTCTCTAGTCTCTCATGTTGTTTCACGTGGCCGACAAGGAGCCGCGGTGTTTTTCCGGATCTGCCTTCTTCTTCAGTGGTTATAATGTACAGCTGGGAATAGACCCCAGTGATTCTAAGTTTACACCACCTGATGCCAAGCTCAGAGGACTTTGCAGACTGTGTGGGATTCAGGAACTGACCTTTTCCTGCAGTTGGACTTGTATCTCTGTTAAACAAATCAGAGATGTTCAGCTCACTGCTGGGAGCAGTGCACAGAGCTACCCAGAAGACTGCTCATGTTAGTAAAAAAAAAAAAAAGATCTTTTTATATTGCTTTGGTTATATTTAGGAGCTACAAGTTTGCTCTAAACAGCCCTTGTATTTGGTTTGTAGAGGGGGTGGCAAAGAAAGGAAATATTAGCTAAAGGAAACCAAGATTGAATTAGGGGAAATGAGATGTTCATTTTGAACTGTCAGATTATCAAAGCAGAATTTCCCACTCCCTTCGTATACAATAGTCATTCTTCTAATACATTTCTTTAAAGTCTTCATAAATTAGCCATTTTCAGTTTGTTCTAGAATAGACCAATTCATATGGACCCAGACTTATTGATATCCTCAGCTTTTTAGTTCTGAGTCCCTTGAGATTCTTGGCTCATAATTCAACAATAGAGGAACAATTTGAAGCCATAATTGTCTGAGGCCTTGTTTAGTGTTAGAACACAGTATTTTTCCAGTTGGCAGCACATTTCTTCATTGCTCATATTCACTGCTTCTATCTTTATATGCAGATGTACTTCTCTTTCCCCACCCTCCCCTCCTCTTTCTAACACCTACATCTGCTACCTCCTTTTTAATCTTACAGGTGTAATGAACTGTTGACAGCCTCGCAGTTGCTCAATCTGGTGTGTGTGTGTGTGTGCACGCACACGCATACACACGCACACACGTAAATAACTGTAAAAAGGAGCCTTGAGAAAAAAAGCAAGAAAACAAGGTCCTGAGTTAAAGAAAAGAGAAAAATGGGAATAAAAAGCAGCAGAGGTGATTCGACCTGCTCAGCGTGAGAGGTTCCTGCTGCCTGGCAGTGGCACTTCATTTATTTTGGCAGTTGCATACATTCTGTTGTTCTGCTCGTAGCAGTAGCCTGCTTATCCCACCAGCCGCGTCTGCCCCTTTGGATAACTATACACATGACCTGGGAGCCAGACTGCCATACTACTGACCATGGTCACTGCTCATGGCAGTGTCCTCCCATTCCTGCTCACATAGGTCATTTCCCATATACTTTGTGACTTCTTTGTGATAGCTCAGCCAGTTGTTGGAGGATATTATCTTGATTCATACAGTATCTGTACTGTTTATGTCAGCATAAACTTTTTTTTCCTCCCTTAGTGCTGGGGTTTAAAGTTAGGGTCTTTTTGTGGTCTTGATGTACTTTTTTGTTCATAGCTGGTGCTTTACCATTTGAGTCATATGTCTACATCCAGCTTTTTGTTGGTTAACTGGATGAATAAGTCATTGTCCTGATAGCCATCCGCATTAGAACTCTTTGCTTTTATGCAACTGACTTTGGGATGGTAAGGAAGCGGAGACCTTTTCTGGCTCACCATTTCAGCCCGAGTATATAACTGTTTCTGGTTTGAATCATCAGTTTGCACAGTTACCCTTCACTATAATTGAGCTTTAGGCAGTGTGTGGTGAGCCCATGTTCTTAGGAAACAATCTTTTTTAGTGGGTGAATTTCTTCATTAATTCTATATTTCTTCATAAGCAATTGCTTCTTGCCATGTGCCATGTTGTATAAAAAGCAAAACCCAACAGGCAATACTCTGGTGTTTGGAGACTAGCAAGCACCATTCTATTTCATTCTCTTATCTCTGCCAGGAAAATTAATAGTGACAGATGAATTTCTATAATTCCATGGATTTGTGCTTTAGGAGCTACATCTCTTTAGGAGCTGAATCTTCAAAATGGGAACTGAGGAGTGCTCTTAAGATTCTCTGAGCTTCTTTTTCCTTTATTTAGGAACGAAATGCTTACTCACTGCTTCTTTCTCGAAGTGAAGGCAAACAGCAATTTCAGTTAAATATATGGGATAAAATGTGTGGGATGTGGGCTGATAGATTTTACATGATGATTGAATGCGGTTTTGAGCAAGTAATAAAGGTGTCATCTCTTCACTAATTCATTCCACAAGTATTTGCTGGATGCTTACCAAGTGATAAGTACTATACTGGGAGCTGGGAAGGAGTGTAGCACTCTTCCATGCATCAGGCTGTGGTCAGATTGCTGGCTTATGTGGCTGTAATAGAACCCAGGCCAGCTTGGCTCATCTCCTTGATAGGAACTTTTTATTTTTTCACTCCCTGTCTCTAGGAGACAGTGCTGGCTTCCCTTTTGTTTATAACTGTCAAGTGTGAGTCATCCCTTAGTTGTAAGTATTGCAGAATTGCAAATCACATTTCATTTTAATTTGTACTGTTGCCAGGTCTCAGCCTATGGCCCTTTGCCTGTCTCCTAACAGTCATGATAGAGCAGTGAGACCAGCTGTACAACTGAACTGACTGGGAAAGAGAGAAGACAGAGTGTGGTACTTACTTTTTGTCCCCCCCCCCCTCCCCTGCCCCAACCATTGTGGGGCTTGAACTCAGGGCCTGGGTGCTGTCCATTAGCTTTTTTGTTCAAGGCTAGCTCTCTACCACTTTGAGCCACAGCACCAGTTCTGGTTTTTGAGTGGTTAATTGGAGATAAGAGTCTCAGGGGAACTTTTCTTCCCCAGGCTGATTTAAACTGCAATATATCTCAGCCTCCCAAGTAGCTAGGATTATAGGTGTGAGCCACCAGCACCCGGCCAAACAAAATTCTGAGAATTTTCTAAATAATATTTAATTTAATTTTGAATATTTGGCTTTTTTTCCTGTACCAAGATTTGTTGATTTATAGCTTTAAAAATTATATAATTGTGTATATATATATATTGGAGAGCTTTGCAGTTAAAAAACTACCTAATATAGTTTTTATTTCTTGGGGTTTTTTTTTGGTCTTTATCTCATCACTAATACTGGTATTTATACAGTTGTATATTCCATTCTAAACCTTGAAATTTTTCTTAGATCCCAAGTTTTAAAAAATGCCTCCCTGAAGTGACTCATTCTCCAATAAATGTGACTCAGGAGGTCAAAGGAGTTGTTTTGAATAGCAAGATGAGCATCAGACTAGTTTTCCAACCAGAACACATGCAGTCCCTGCAGTTTGAGGCACCGATGAACCAGCAAATTCCTCTTGGCCTGGGCTTGGGTAAGGAGTAGGTGGATTTGTGCAGTGTTTGCTCAAATTACAAAGGGGCACATTAACTTTACCCAAGTTAAAAGTGGCCGGCCAAATGAATGTCATGTGACCTACCTGAAAATAAAGCCTAGCTCTTTGTTGCAAAGATGATGAGTGAGACATTTGTGCTTTGCTGAGGAGGGAAAAGATAAAGAACAAACAAAAAACCAGTAGACTCACAGACAAATGTCAGTGTTGATGAAAACTAGATACTAAATGTAATAGGTAATATTTCCTAGTTCTTGTTCAATTTTTCCCTTTTTATTTTTGAGACAAAATCTTGCTGTTTAGCCCAGGCTGGCCTGGGAATTGGCTGTGTAGCTCAGGCTGGCCTGGGAATTGGCTGTGTAGCTCAGGCTGGCTTTGGAGTCATCTTCCTACCTCTGCCTCCAGATAACAGGTGGGTAAGTGCCACCTCACCCATCTCCTCAGTTCTTTTAAAATTTTCCTAGGCTTTGCTGTCTCACTCAGCCTTTTGCTTACAACTGGCACTTTACCATGGAGCCACGCTTTCAGTTCTTCTTTTCTGCTGGTTAATTGGAGAGAGACTCTCCTGGACTTTTTTTTTTTTTTTTTTTTTTGCCTGAACAGGCTTCAAACCATGATCCTCAGATCTTACACCTGAGTAGCTAGGATTACAAGCGTGAGCCTAGTCACCCCTTTAGGTAAATTTCAAATACAAGGAGGGAACTGTGACTGGGGTAGAAATAATATATTGTTAAGTACCTTGACTCTTCTCAAGAAGGAAGTAGAAAATAAAAACAGAAACAATAGACTAAGAAAAAGACCTGTTTATTTCCAAACCAAAGATCATTCTGGAAACTGGGATTGATTATACACAACAGATTGTCATAAAAACAAGATTTTAAGGGGAGGATTGGGGGAGGGCAGGGGGAGGATGGGAAGGAATGGGAAGGGGAAACAAAGGAGGAGGCTACAATGCTTGATAAGAAATGAACTCATTATCTTGCCCATGTAATTGTAACCCCTCTGTACAGTATTTTCACAAAAACAAAAAACAGAAAACAAGAGCTTAAGCAAGATGGATGTTTTCCTTTCTTGTGAAAGAAATCTGCAGGCAGGCAGTTGAGTTGGTGTGGTGGCAGCTCAGTGGTTGACAGGGACCCAGGCAGGCCTCCTTTCTTGTTGCTTCATTGTCCTTAGCATTGGCTGCCTAGGTTTGCTGCATATTAAGGCTGATCTAATTGTTACATCTTCACTGTAGGCAGGAAGATGGGCAAGGCAAAAGATCATGCTTACTGCTAAAATCCCGACTCCCCAAGAGTTTTCTAGAAGATCTGCCCCAACTGTAGAGGAAGTTTCCTTCTCAAAAAAAAAAAAAAAATTGGCCATGTAAACACCAGTCTCTTGCATTCCAAATGATCACATTGAAGGTTTTAAACAAGACTTAGGTGGTGTGGTAAAGACTGTAGAGATACCTGTAGAAGTTTTGATGCACTTGGCAGTTTGATTCATAACTGATGGGTTCAGTAATACTAAGGACTTGTGTTAGGCCTTGGAGTTTTGTTAGTGAAAAGGATAAACATGTTTTCTGCTTTTAAAGGGCTTACAGGCTACACGTGGGGAACACGTGGGTTTTATTTTTATTTACTTATTTTTGTCAGTTGTGGGATTTGAACTCTGGGCCTGGGCACTGTCCCTCAGCTCTTCAGCTCAAGGTGAGTGCTCTACTACTTGAGCCACAGCGCCACTTCCTGTCTTCTGGTGGTTTTATTGGCGTTAAGAGTATTGCGAACTTTCCTGGGCGGGGGGGGGGGGGGGGGGGGGGGGGTGGCTTTAAACCATGATTCTCAGATCTCAGCCTCCTAGCTAGGATTACAGGTGTGAGCTCCCGGCGCCCGGCTACAAGTGGGTTTTAATTAAGTAAATTACAAATGTGTTGAACTTTGAAGTAAAGAGTGTCTGGGACTATGTAATAGGAAAGACTAAGGATATGAGATACGTGTTCATTGAGATCTAAAAGATGCTCCAGAGTTAACTAGGTAAGAAAGTAGTCATGAGGGTGTGAGAGGAAGGCAAGGAGAAAAATGTTCTGGGCAGTCTTACTTCCAGTCTGATAATTTCCATATCCTTTTCTTTTTCTTCTATTATTTGTCTAATACTTCATCAGAGGAAATGTGGGCATTTCTAAGCACCAAAGGAAGACAGAGACTAAATATAGTTTTCATCTGTAATGGCTACAGGACTGCCATCCTTCCTGGTTGTTTGTTCATTCTCTAGATGAGTGGCTGCCTGTCTAAAGTTGCACAAGGGAGTGTTGGTATCAAACAGATGATGGCACTGCACTGAAGCCCAGTTGCTCCCACGTACATGTGGATTTTGGTCTCAATGTGGGACTTTGGGAGGCAAGGGTTGGTTATGATCCTGTGGCGCTGATGTGACCTCCCCCTTCCTCTTCTAGGAAGTGGACATTGTGGTGGCACCATGCCAAGGCCTTCGGCCCGCAGTGGATGTTCTGGGGGATTTGGTGAATGATTTCTTGCCTGTGATAACCTATGCACTCCATAAAGATGAACTTTCTGAGAGAGATGAGCAAGAGCTTCAGGAAATCCGAAAGTATTTTTCCTTTCCCATATTTTTTTTCAAAGTGCCAAAGTTGGAGATAATAGAGTCCTCCACCAGGACAATGGAGAGTGAAAGATCACCACTGTATCACCAACTAATTGACCTGGGCTATCTGAGCAGCAGTCATTGGAACTGCGGGACCCCTGGCCAGGATATAAAAGCTCAGAGCATGTTGGTGGAGCAAAGTGAGAAGTTAAGACAGCTGAGTACATTTTCTCACCAGCTGCTACAAACTCGCCTGGTGGATGCAGCCAAGGCCTTAAACCTGGTGCACTGCCACTGCCTCGACATCTTTATTAACCAGGCCTTTGACATGCAGCGGGACCTGCAGATCACTCCTAAACGGCTAGAATACACTCGCAAAAAGGAGAACGAGTTGTATGAATCATTGATGAATATTGCCAACAGAAAGCAAGAGGAAATGAAAGACATGATTGTTGAGACACTCAACACCATGAAGGAGGAACTCCTGGATGATGCTGCCAACATGGAGTTTAAAGGTAAGTTCCAGAGAGGGTGAAACGTGGGCTTCAGAAGTCAGACTGCATATTTTCAAATCTATTACTATACTAACTAGCTGTGAGGGCTGGGCAGATGACTTAACTTTTGACTTGTAAGGTTCAGCAGGACTCCCTGCTAAGTTAGTTGTCTGAGGTGGCTTTTCTTGCTCTCAGACTTTCCTGGAAGTGTCTTCTCCTTTGCAGGGCCCAGCCCAGCTTTTGGGAAATTTATCCCACTCTCTCTCTTACTTCCCTTTTTGTCTGTGTACCTTGGCCCCATGGGAGCTGGAGAAGAGTGGCTTGGAAAGGTTTACTACATTGTGCTGTCAGCATTTCTCCTTGTTCTTGTTGTTTCACGCTCTCATTTTCTTTTTTTTTTAAATTATTAAAACTTTAAAAATTGTTATTATAAAGGTGAGGTACAGAGGGATCACAATTCATGTCAGGTAATGAGTGTATTTCCTTTTGGACAGTGTCACCTGACCTCATTTTCTCTTCAGGCTACTTCTTCTAAAAGCACAGAAGGATTTATTTTTATGCCTTCGGACAGTCTGATTCTTCACAAATGGTTATTAACAAAATTGGGCAAAAGCCCTTGGAGAGTTCTTTTGGTGTCTGAGGTTTAGATGCTGCTGACTGTACACTGACTACTTGTGTAAACCTCAGTACATGAACTTAATTCTACTACCTTTTAATTACAGTGATAGGGTTTGCTGCTTGCTCTTCAGATCCTCAGTCATAAGTACATACCAAATTGACTGGGTAGCTTTCTGAAAATACTGGTGCTCAGGACCTCTGATGATAACTCCAGACTTCATCAGGGTTTCTGACATGGGACCTCTGTGTTGTAGAATCTTCCTAGACAGATTCCATTTATTTCTATCAAAAAATGATAGAACTGAGGCTTAAAAGGACTAATTGGGCTAGTTAGTGTAGTTAGTGTTGCTCGGATAGTAGAGTACCTGCATAACAATTATGAGGCCTTGGGTTTAAACCCCAGAGCTGTTAAAAATAAAAAAAAGTTAAGTAATCTGCCCAGCCCTCACAGCTGGTTAGTAGAGTAATAGATGTGAATCTATGCAGTCTGACTTCTGAACCTGTACTGTGCGTGTGCGTGTGCTGGTACTAAGGCTTGAACTCAGGGCCTAGCTTTTATCCTTTAGCTTTTTTGCTCCAGGCTGGCATTACACCATTTGAGTCATACCTCCACTTCTGGCTTTTTGGTGGTTAATTGAATATAAGAGTCTGATGGACTTTCTTGCCTGGACTAGCTTCAGACCTTGATCCTCAGATCTCATTCTCTTAAGTAGTTAGGATTATAAGCATGAGCCACCAGTGTTCGACTCTCACTCTGTCCTTTTAATTCCTGTGTGTTACTGCTTTTTAATCTTCCTAGTTACTGATGTCACCTTCCTGATGCCTAGCTTCAAAGCCTCAGCATATCCTTACCTCATCTTCTATCCCATATCCCCATCTCTAACCAGTTGCCGAGTATGGATGCGCGTTCCTTCATATCTTATATTAACTTGTGCTGTTGTTATAAAGGTGATGTATAGATAGAGGGGTTACAGTTACATTGGTTAAGTGTACTTTTTTTTTTTTGGACAATGTCACCTCTTCCCTAGCTTACGCGAACTTTTTCTGTTCTGTCTTTAGCCTAACTGAACTAGTGTTAACTAATGATTCTTTCTGATGTCCTTCTCTACTTAATCTTTATTGGTTCTTTGTTTGTACAGACTAGGTTTAAAGTTCTCAGTCTAGTAGTAAACATCTTCCAAAACCAAACCCTGTGCCAATCTAATTTCCCACTACCGGCTTTCCTATAATTTTTGGGTGTTGGTGGTCACAACTGCTTACTGTCCTCCCTTCCCCTTTTTTCTTTCTTCATGCCCTGCCTTTAGCCTGAAATGTCTTTTTTTTTTCTCCCTGTGAATTTCTAAATCCTTCCTACCCTACAGGCTTTTCCAAATGCCATTTTCACAAAGTTCTTTTTAGTTTTCTTTCCTACAAACAGTAGCCAACTGAGCCTCCACAGCGTTTAATCTGTAACTTTCATCGATAATTTAATTTCACGTATAACTTTCACTTTACTGCAATACGTTACTTTCTTTTTCTGGTCGGTTGTGGGACTTGAACTCTGGGCCTGGGTGTTGTCCCTCAGATCTTCAGCTGAAAGTCTAGTGCTCTCCTATTAAGCCACAGTGCCACTTCCACTTTTCTGGTTGTTAATTGGAGATAAAAGTTTCACAGACTTTTCCTGCCTGGGCTGGCTTTGAACTTTGATCCTCAGATCTTAGCCTCCTGAGTAGCAGGATTAAGGCGTAAGCTACTGAGGCTTGAACTCAGGGCCTGGGCACTGTTCCTGAGCTGCTTTTCTCAAGGCAAGCACTCTACCACTTGAGCCACAGGCCACTTCTGGCTTTTTCTGTGTACTGAGGTACTTTTTATTCTTTTTTGTCGGCTGTGGGGCTTGAACTCTGGGCCTGGGCGCTGTCCTTCAGCTCTTCAGCTCAAGGCGAGCGCTCTACCACTTTGAGCTACAGCGCCACTTCCGGTTTTCTGGTGGTTTATTGGAGATAGGAGTCTCATGGTCTCTCCTGCCCTGGCTGGCTTTGAACCTCAATCCTCAGATCTCAGCCTCCTGAGTAGCTAGGATTACAGGCGTGAGCCACCAGTGCCCGGCTTACTTTTTATGTGGTACTAAGGAATCGAACTAGAGCTTCATGCATGCTAGGCAAGCACTCTACCACTAGGCAAGCACTCTACCACTAAGCCACATTCCCAGCCCTATTTGTGTACTTTTAATTACTTTCCAAAAATCTGGGAATGAAGGAAAATAGAATCTGGAGATCACTCATTATCATATTCCTTGCAACAAATTTTGGTGTTTTGTTTTTTTTTTTTTTTTTGGTTTGTTTGTTTTGGGGTGCTGGGAATTGGACCCAAGGCTTCATGCATGCTGGACAAGTGCTCCATACTGAGCTACATGCCCAGCTCCAGTACAATCTCTTAAATATCTTTGGAGACTGTATGAATTTGTGAATAAAGGCATCTAACTATGACATGCTTATAAATACAAAGGAAAGTAGTTGACTTTAGTGAAGATAGGTGCTTGAGTTCTTATCTTTGTGAAGAGGAACAAAGATAAGTCTTTGGCAAGTTCCCAGTGCGGGGAGGAGTGGCTGAGAATTGTTAACCCACAGTGGGAATTCTAGAAAGTCCTCTCCCATATTTAATTAAGGGTACTGGTGCATCAAAGTGCACATGATGGAAACAAGTCAGGGCAGCCAGTGAAATACTTGATTGCCCATTCTATGGCAGGCATACCATGTTAGGTACCTAGGACAGAATGGTTAGCTAAACAGTTGATCAAATGTCCGATTTGTGGATATACTTACTAAGAGCTCTGTATTAGATACAACTAAGTGTTTGGTTCTCGCCTTGTTCTAAATCTTTTCTAGGCAATTACAGGATAGACTTAAGAGCGTTCGTTACCTCTCATATATCCTGAGGAGTCAGATGCTGTGACTGTTACTTATCTTTAAATAAAGTAATGTATGCAGCTGGGCACCAGAGACTCATGTCTGTAATACTAGCGATTTAGAAGGCTGAGATCTTTCCTGTCAGCCTAGGAATGAAAGTCTATGAGGCTCTTATTTCCAATTAATCGCCAAAAAGCTGAAAGTAGAGCTGTAGCTCAAGTAGAGTTCTAGCCTTGAGGAAAAAAAAACAAAACAAAATTCAGGGACAGTAGCCAGGTCATGAGTTCAAGCACCAGAACTGGTGCACGTCTGCACACACACACACACACACACACACACACACACACACACACACGCACACACACACACACACACACACACACACACACACACACACACACACACGTGAGTTCTAGCCTTGAGCAAAAACAAAGCTCAGGGACAGTAGCCAGGTCCTGAGTTGGAGCTAGAACTGGTGTGCACGTGTGTGTGTGTGTGTGTGTGTGTGTGTGTGTGTGTGTGTATACATACACAGACACATGTAATGCATGCGTTCTGGGTAACATAATATGCATAGTTTTGAAACTATTAATTATTTAAAAGATAAAAAGAAGCACACATGGTACTTAATTCAAAGATGTCAAGTACACCATCCCCAGCCCATCAAGCTCCCATTCCCCATTTCTTTGCACCTTGCTTCTTCACTTTTCCTATTTGTGTCTTAGCTTTTCATAAAGGTTCCTGCAAGTCTGTCTTTATGGACACAATGTATTTATTCTACTGATGACAGTTAGGCTGCTTCCTTTCCCTCCCTACTACAGACTATACTGTATTGTATAAATCTACTTATTTGTGAGAATATATTTCTAGAAAACATTTCTGAAAGTAGAACAGTTAGGTGAAAGAATGTTGGTCAGTTTAAATTTTGGGTAGATTTTAAATTTTCTCTGGAGAGCCAGTACCAAATTAAGTTTCTACTAATAGACTTCTTTTTTATAGTATATTTATATTTTTTGTTGAGATTAAGTGACATATATTTCACAGTATTGTAAGATAGTGATACTTAGCTAGTCACGTTTTAACTGTCACAGGGTGCTTTGTCATTATCATATAAAGCTTATGAATTCTACAAACTTTGACACTACAACTACTTTTTCCAAATCGGGTAATATGTACATTTCTTTCCTTTTCCTTTTCCTTTTGCTGTTCCCTCTTTCTCTCTCATCCCCTCCCTCCCTCCCATCGCTGCCCTTGAGTTGCTTAGTTCACTTTCATCAATGTCCAGGGCAACTGATGGGCCCCTCGGTGGTATTTTTTCACCTGTTTCTCTCTGATTCTGTGCCATCCTCCTAGCTTCCCTCAGATGTGCACATTTATATAATATATGTGAGGTCAAGCACACGGAGTCATCTGTAGTGGATCCATTCATCTGTAGTGGGGTGTCTGGGTTGTTTTCCCATCTTGGCTACTCTGAACAGTGCAACAATGAACATGGGAGGTGCTTGTGCACTATAGACTTCTAAACACCAGTAGAAGTTTCCTACTTTCCTAGAAGCAGATCGTGTGTGTGTGTGTGTGTGTGTGTGTGTGTGTGTGTGTGTGTGTGTGTGTGTGTGTTTTCTGTGTGTATGCTGATACTGGGACTTAAGCTTAGGACCTCACATTCCCACTTCTGGCTCTTTGTTGGACAATTGAAGATAAGACTCACAGAGTTTTCTTCCTGGGCCAGCTCCAAACCTCAATTCTCTGATTTCATTTTCTTGTGTAGCTAGGATTATAAGCATGAGCCACTGGAGCCTGGTTGGAGCAGATCTTTTTTTTAACTTAAGTTCTTCTGTTCTCTGGCTTACTAAACAGATTTTTTTAATTCTAAGAGGTAATTATGTAATAGAGACAATTAACCATTTAAATTTATTTAATAATAATTGATTAGAATTGATTTCCTAACTCTTGGAATCTTCTCATTAGTATGCTAGGCAATGTGAAGTTTTACATAAGTCCTAGACTTTGACATCTATGAGCTTTGTTACTTCCTAACTATACCTTCTGTTTCCCAGTGCCCACGTTGTCTTCTCTCTATAGCTATCGTTGTGAGAGTTTATTGGCTGTGACTTGGGATATGCCCTTATTTAGTGTGTTTGCCCTTTTTAGATATCATTATACCCGAGAATGGAGAACCAGTGGGTACCCGAGAGATCAAATGCTGTATCCGACAAATCCAGGAACTAATCATCTCCCGGCTTAATCAGGCAGTGGCTAACAAGCTGATAAGCTCAGTGGATTACTTACGAGAAAGCTTCGTGGGGACACTAGAACGGTGTCTGCAGAGCCTGGAGAAATCACAGGATGTCTCAGTTCACATCACCAGTAATTATCTCAAACAGGTATATAGGGAATGGTTGTTAAGATGCTGTGTTATGGATAACACATGGAACAATTCACACAGAAGCCAAACTTCAGATTAGCAAGAGTCTCCCTTTCAACTTTTGGCCAGTTCAGTTTGAATTTTAATTCATTTTTCTATCACATGACCACTGTCTGTGGGAGGTGTTAGTAAACTGTAAAATTGCAGTTGATGAACATGGAGAGATAAAAGGGCTTACATAGTCATATACTAAGTAATTAACTTGAGTTGATGCTGTGTATAAATTTAGAAACCCTGAGACTGGACTGTGCTCTTGAAGTAAATATCATGTCTCATGTTACTCCTTGGGGGCATAGTTTTAGATACTTAGGGCACTTTTTTTGTGTGTGTATGTATTCTCTTTCAGATCTTAAATGCTGCCTATCATGTTGAAGTCACTTTTCACTCAGGGTCTTCAGTTACAAGGATGCTGTGGGAACATATCAAGCAGGTAAGGGTTGCTTAGAGAAAAAGATTTCAGTCCCTAGTTGGATCACAGGAAACCTAGTTACTCCAATAGAGAAATGATATCTAAGATCTGCTGTTAAAGTAGAGTGGCCATATGTTTTGGTTTACCTGCTTTGAGAGGATTCTTGCTTATGCCTACTTTCAAATAATTATCAACAGTGCTTCCTTTAGGTCTTGAAAATTGTGAGTTTAAATGATACTTCACAGAGACACATGGTGCCACCTCATTAGCTTCTTCCTATTTCTTTTATCTAGTCTTGTATTTATTAGGCATCTCAAAACTAGGCATTACTGTTGCTAGAGGCCAAGAATGCAGTTCCTGTTGTAGAATTGGATCTGGTTGTTACAGAGTTATTTACTGCTTATGAAAGAGATCTCACAGGTACTCCCTGACTCTGAATGTAATGCATTGAGGGTTTGTGGGCATGTAGTCTAGGCCTAGTGTCTTTTGATGCTTCCTGGCTGAGCCCTGATTTTGAGGGATGTAGAATTGGAGAGGATCCTGGAGTTTATATGGCTCCTATCTTAAAGAGTTTACTCTTCAGTCAGTGGATAACCTAGAAAATGGAAGATGTTGTTGGAGCCTTCTGGTAGTTTCTTTCTTCATGCTGCAATGACCTCACTGTCTTTATCTTTGCAGATTATCCAGCGTATCACATGGGTGAGCCCACCTGCCATCACTCTGGAATGGAAGAGGAAGGTGGCCCAGGAAGCCATAGAAAGCCTCAGTGCCTCCAAGTTGGCCAAGAGCATTTGCAGCCAGTTCCGGACTCGGCTCAATAGCTCTCATGAGGCTTTTGCAGCCTCCCTGCGGCAGGTTGGTATGTAGGAAAGAGGCACAGCTGGAATAAGCAAGGAACGGCTTCAAAATCTTCAAAATCAGAATCTTCCAGTCAGGAAGATTTTGCTCTCTACCCTCTGTATAATTGAAGAATCATCAGTGTCTTTTCCTTTTAGTCTGTTTGTTATAGGATAGTATTATGGTAAAGAAAGTTTCAGCAATAAGTTTTTCATGTGGATATTTTTCTAACTCTAGGGAGAATGGAAGGAGCTCAGTTAATTTGTCCCCATTTCACGGAGAGAGAAAAGGATATAGAGGAGTAGGAACTTTATGTAAGTTAGCATGGTGTTTTAGGAATGAGTGGTGGAAAGGGATAGCATTTCAGCTTTCGTACTAACGTATGTTTATGAGACATCTGCTTGTCTGTTGAGTGTGTGTGCCCTCTGAGTGTATGTGTGTGTGTAGAGTATGCATCCAAGAGGTAAATCACTGTCCTGACAGTTCACCATTTGCTAGTCACTTCATTCAACATGTCATGTGCCTGTTACTTATTTCTCCTAATTGTCCATATGAGGTAGATAGTATTATTCCTACATGACAGGTGATGGGGACTTGGTAAGTCAGAGTTTTCTCTGTCCCTCCCAGCTGGAAGCTGGCCATTCAGGCCGGCTGGAGAAAACTGAAGATCTGTGGCTGAAGGTTCGGAAAGATCATGCCCCACGCCTAGCCCGCCTTTCCCTTGAGAGCCGTTCTTTACAGGATGTCTTGCTGCATCGTGAGTCCTTGTTTTTTCCTTCTAAGTAATTTAGAGAGTTCAGGATCTCTGACATTCTTATGCCCAGCCTCTGAGAATGAATTCCAGAGTCTCAGGTTGCTGCCTTGAAAAATTCTATTGAGTAGTTCCTAATGTGTTTTTGGATTCTGAAAGTCTATTTCGTCTTGCTATTCATATAGCTTAAATAATGTGACCCAAGCTTATGTTAGCTAAACCAGTTCAGATACTTTCTAATGGTTTAGAATGTCAGATTTTCTCCCCCTGTACTTAGGTAGGTCTACATCTAAGAATCTTAAAGAAATTGCCAGGTAAGTTGCCATCCCTCCTGTCTTATTGTTGCTGCCTCTGTATCTTACAGGTAAACCTAAATTAGGACAGGAACTAGGCCGGGGGCAGTATGGAGTTGTATACCTGTGTGACAACTGGGGGGGACACTTCCCTTGTGCCCTCAAGTCAGTTGTCCCTCCAGATGAGAAGCACTGGAACGATCTGGCTCTGGAGTTTCACTACATGAGGTAGGTTCTGATCTACAGAAAAGGGAAAAGACTGGAATAGTTTGTATCAAGAGCTCCTGCCTGCCTTTTGTCTCCATACCTAGGTTTTACTTTTTCTTTTTCTTTTTGTTTATGTGGAATGCTAGTGCATGCTAGGTGAGCACTCTGCCATTAAGCCACATTCCTAGCCCCCCATACTTAGGTTTTAAATTCTATAGACTAGTGGGCCTTTGGTATCTTAGCTTGCTCCTTTCCCACCATTGTAACTTCTCAGACTCCTCATTCCATTTGTATTTCACTCTCTTACTTAGAGGCTGTTAATGTGTAGATTTCATGATTCATTGCCCTTGGTGGAGAGGCTTTGCTCTGCTGTCTGCACTGAGATCCATTCCCTCTGGATGCAGACTAAGCATGCCTTGAGGTTTTTTTCTTCCTCTGTTCTGACATCTTAAGCAGAGTTAGAGTCCAAGTGTTGTGGCCCAGACCTCTCTCCTTTCCACAGATCTCTGCCAAAGCATGAGCGATTGGTGGATCTCCATGGCTCAGTCATTGACTACAACTATGGTGGTGGCTCCAGCATTGCTGTGCTGCTCATTATGGAGCGGCTACACCGGGACCTCTACACAGGGCTGAAGGTGAGGCGAGGCAAAGAGAGGGCAGGATTCAGCTGGAAGCCAGATCTACCACTTCTGCTCCTCCCTCCTTTCCCTCTTTCCTTTCCTTCCTTCTGTGTCTGTCTCTCCTCTCTTCATGATCTTTCATTCTTTCCTGTTTATTCAGAATTTCCTACTTTCATAAAGGGGTAATCAGGCAGTTATTTCCAGAAAAACCTTAAGCAACTCTCAGAACCTTTTTTTTGGTCGGTTGTGGGTACTGAACTGAGTGCCTGGACATTGTCCCTGACCTCTTTTGCTCAAGGCTAGTAGTGCTCTACCACTTTGAGCCACAGCATCACTTCCAATTTTCTGGTGGTTAATGAAGATAAGAGTCTCACAGACTTTCCTGCCTGTGCTGGCTTTGAACCACGATTCTCAGATATCAGTCTCCTGAGTAGCAAGGATTACAGATGTGAGCCATCACTACTGGCCTTTTTTTTTTTTTTTTTTTTGTCAGTCCTGGGGCTTGAACTCAGGGCCTGGGCATGGTCCCTGAGCTGCTTTTTTGCTCAAGGCTAGTGCTCTACCACTTGAGCCATAGCACCACTTCAGGCTTTCTCTGTTGATGTGGTACTGAGGAATCAAAGCCAGGGATTCATGTATGAATGGCAAATACTCTACCACTAAGCCACATTCCCAGCCCCTTCTTTTCTTTTCTACTTTTCTTTTCTTTTCCTTTCATAATACCGTCATTAGCCATTTTCTGGTAAACAAATCTAGACTTCTTAGATGTGAACAGTTTCCTTGTTGCTTTCATTTTTTCTTTTCCTTTTTTGCCTTTTTTTTTGATGATGAGTCTGGGCCTGGGCGCTGTCCCTCAGCTCTTCAGCTCAAGGCTAGTGCTCTACCACTTGAGCCACAGCGCCACTTCTGGCTTTTTTCTTTTTGTTTATGTGGTGCTGAGGAATCGAACCCAGGGCCTCAGGCATGCAAGGCAAGCGCTCTGCCACTGAGCTACCTTCCCAGCCCCCAGGCCAGTTTTTGTTTAGTCAGTAAATATGTACTAGGGACTAATGTATACAAGGTCCTATGTAAAGTACACATGGTGACTCACACCTATAATTCCAACTTCTTGGGAAGTGGAAATTGAGAGTATCAGGTAGCAATAAGATCTCAATTCAACAAATAGCACATGCCTGTTAGACCAACTACATGGGACATTAAATTTTTTTTTTTATTGTAAAGGTGATGTACAGAGGGGTTACAGTTACATGAGTAAGGAAGTGAGTATAATTCTTGTCAAACAGTGTTACACCCTCCCTTGTTTTCTCCTGCTTTCCCTCCCCCCTACATGGGACCTTTTAAATAGGAAGGTTTAGTCTAGGCCAGCCCAGACACAGGGTGGGACTGCATCTAAAAAAATAAAAAAGGATGGAAGTATGGGTCAAGTAGTAGAACACCTGCCTACTAGGAGAAGTACGACAAAAAAAAAAAAAAAAAAAGGCCCTGTATTAAGCACTATAAGGGTATATTAAAAAGTCTAAGTTCAGGCAGGTACCAGTGGCTCACACTTGTAATCCTAACTACTCAGGAGGCTGAAATCTGAAGATTGCAGTTTAAAGCCAGCCCGGGTAAGAAAGTCCATGAGACTCTTACCTCCAATAAGCGACTCACAAAAAAAGCTGCAAGTGACACTGTGGCTCAAGTAGTAGAACGCTAGCCTTGAGCCAGAGAAGCTCAGGGACAGCGCCCAGGCCCAGCAAAAAAAAAAAATCTGCCTTCTAGGAGCTTTTTGTTGTTGTTGTTTTGTAGTTCTAGGGATTAAACTCAGTGCCTTGTGCTTGTTAGGCAAGCACTTTGCCCTTGAGCTACACTGGCAGCCCAATTTCCAGAAACTTTAAGAAAGTTGTAGTTGGTGAATATTTCATGAAGATGTGGAGTTTGAGTTTGACCCATCTAGCTGGATGGGTAGCATGTGTGTAGTTTGAAAGAAGCAGCCACACCAGGGGAGAGGAAATGCCAGAACATCTGAAGGTCAGTTGGAAGCAGCTATTTCATTTTGGGAATGGAGGAGGTAACCTGCAAAGAGATACTGGAAAAAATTATACAGGAGTCAAAATGTTAAGAATTTCCATAGAATTCAGGTTTGTTGTAAACAAGAGGCTGCACAATGTACACATTTTTCTGACACAAGTCCCAGGAGGGTTTAAAGCAGAGATCACTGATACGGGGCTAGGGATATAGATGAGTGGTAGAGCGCTTGTTTAGCATGCACCAAGCCCTGGGTTCATTCACCAGCACTACCAAAAAACAAAACAAAACAAAAATCACATATATGAACTTGTTATATAATCTGATTTTAAAAAAATCATATGCTGGCATATGCTGCTGAGGAACTTTAAGTATCTGAGGGTGGCTGCTGAATTTCAACCCCTCATCTAAAACAGCTACCAAAAGCAAATGAAGTTTTTCATCTGTCCGTACATTAGGGCTGGGTAGGAGAGAAAAGCCAACCTGAGTATGTCAAAACAGGTTTCTTTTCATAGATTCCTCTTTTCTTTTTCTTTTCTTTTTTTTTTTTGGGTCCGGTTGTGGGGCCTGAACTCTGGGCCTGGGCACTATCCCTCAGCTCTTCAGCTCAAGGCTAGTGCTCTACCACTTGAGCCACAGCGCCACTTCCGGCTTTTTTCTTTTTGCTTATGTGGTGCTGAGGAATCGAACCCAGGGCCTTGAGCATGCAAGGCAAGCGCTCTACCACTTAGCCACCTTCCCAGCCCGATTCCTCTTTTCTAAAGGCTTCCAGAAGTAAGAAAACCTTAGACCTGCCTCGAGGACTCCTGAGGAATCAGTAAGATGAACTTTCCAAGGGTTTTTCTCTCTCCATCTCAGATGTGTTGAGCTCAGTAGTGCCTGATATATTTCCATAAATGGGATAGAATGCCCCATTTGGCTTTTGGATATGTAATATAGTGGCTTTGGTATTTGAACTCATAAAACCAAACCTGGGTAACCAGGCATGTGAAGCAGTTAATCTGTCTGAAGGATCTAGAAGCAGCTTTAAGGGTAGGTCTAGAGTTGGTACGATGGTAGAAATGAGCTCATACTTTTAGTTACTTGCTTATGCCTCTTCTGTTTACATCTGGGGGTCGTCCAGCAGGACCAGCCGCGCCCTACAAGGGCTTTATCTGGCTTTGTGATTTTTGGCTTCTTCTTTTACTCTGCGCTTTTTTTTTTTTTTTAGTACTGGGTTTTGATCTCAGGACCTTTTGTTTGTTTGTACTCATTAGGGAGGCAGTCTGCCACCTAAGCCACTTTTTGCTTTGATTATTTTTGAGATAGGGTCTGGGATCATAGGTGCATGCCACCATACCTAGCTCTAATTGGTTGAGCTGCAGTGTCATGCTTTTTTTTTTCCTGAGCTGGCCTCAAACCACAATCCTCCCATTTTCTCCGTACCCCCTCCCTCCTAGGTTGCTAGGATTAGGCTTTTTCTTAACTGCTCCCCCTTATTTGTTTTGTCCTCTGTGTCTTAATGCAGTTAGTTATTTAATACCTCACAGACTGAAATCTCATTTGGGTCAAGCTGGTTGAGCAGTTGCACTGTCATGACATGTCGGCTCTTTTGTCTTCTAAAGGCTGGGCTGACACTTGAGATGCGTTTGCAGATAGCTCTAGATGTGGTGGAAGGAGTCCGTTTCCTACACAGCCAGGGGCTTGTTCATCGTGATATCAAACTGAAAAATGTGCTGGTAAGTAAGACTGGTGTCCAAGAAACTCCTATGCTTCTTGGATTTAGCAAGCTTCTGTAGAGTGCATGCAAATATCAGACTGTCCTAGGAAACGTCCAGGAGGAAAGTGGTAGAGTTAACTGCTTCATAGGTGGACGGTATTTAGGTCTAGGAAGGAGTTTCAATAGAGACCTACTTACATTGTGGGGGTTTTCTCTCTACACTGTTGAAAAATGTTAACCTTACAGAAAAGGGAAGAATGTCACAATGAAGACCCATATACCCTTTATCAAGATTTATATTCTATTCTGTCATACTTTCTAACAGTCTTGTTGTCTTTATACACACACAAACGCACACTTTTTTCTGAACTACTTAAAAGTAAGTTACAGATCACATTTTGTAGCTAAATGTACCTTCTAATAAGAAAGGACAATCTTCTACATAATTAAAGTACCATTACTACACTCAAGAAATTTAACATTGAGGGCTGGGGAGGTGGCTCAGTGGTAGAGCACTTGCCTTGCATGCTCGAGGCCCTGGGTTCGATTCCTCAGCACCACATAAGCAAAAAGAAAAAAGCCGGAAGTGGCGCTGTGGCTCAAGTGGTAGAGCACTAGCCTTGAGCTGAAGAGCTGAGGGACAGCGCCCAGGCCCAGAGTTCAGGCCCCACGACCGGACCCAAAAAAAAAAAAGAAATTTAACATTGATATACTATTACTCAATATATGATTTATATTACACGGTCCACTTTTCCTAGTGAATCCAATTACTCCAAATATGATGTTGGTTTGATCCAGGACCCAGTCCAGTGTTAACACTGTGCATTTTGTTGTCATGTTCCCTTTGTCTCTTTAATCTTATAGAATAGTTTTTCTGCTTTTTGTTGTTATGACGTTGATGTTTTTGAGGAGTACAGGTCTTTGTGATTGCTGAGGGTTTGATGAGAGATGCTGAATGAGAGGTGAGGTGAGTATATGTACTTTACAAGGTGGAGCTTGTCAGAACTGTCACCCATCCTATAAAGAATCTTTTAGTCAGGCACTGTGAGCCAATTACTTCTGTAATCCTAGCTACTTAGAAGACTGTGATTTAGAGGATGGCAGTTTCATGCCAGCCTGGGCAGAAAACTTCATAAGATTTAATCTCCAAAATAACAAGCAGAAAACACACAAAACAAACAGATGTGGAGGCATGATTTCCAAGTAGTAGAATAACAGCTGAACAAGTCCTCTGTTCAAATCCTAGAACTACCTCCTCCCCCCAATCCTTTTTTTTTTTTTCTAAATAGCTTTAGAAAGCATTTATTTTAGCATATAACAAGATTATAGTATGCAAAATGGAGGGGGAGGGGAGTGAGCGAGAGAGATCGAGAGATTGATTTCCAGCTCCCCTTGTAGGAAATGGGAGATGAAGACTTAAAAAAGAATCCTTTGACATATTCCTCTTGAAAACTATATTAGAGTATAATTGTAATGTTTCTAGCAATACTTTAATGTTGTATAAAGATGACAGCAGTTTTCAGAAAGAGAAAAAAATCTCCCTAAAATTACAGGAAAAAACATAAGAGACTAATCAACCTCCAAATGAGATGGAGTTGTTCTATCAGGTATTTTTTTTTTTAATTGTGAAAATACCATACAGAGGGGTTACAATTACATGGGCAAGGTAATGAGTACATTTCTTATCAAGCATTGCTGCCTCCTCCTTTGTTTCCCCTTTCCATTCCTTCTCATCTCCCACTCCCCAGTCAGGTATTTTGTGTGTGTGTGTGTGTGTGTGTCTCTCTCTCTCTCTCTCTTTTTTTTTTTGGTTGGTCGTGGGGCTTGAACTCTGGGCTTGGGCGCTATCTCTGCGCTCTTCAGCTCAAGCCAGGTGCTCTACCACTTGAGCCACAGCGCCACTTCCGGTTTTCTAGTGGTTTATTGGAGATAAGAGTCTCACGGACTTTCCTGCCTGGGCTGGCTTTGAACCGCAATCCTCAGATCTCAGCCTTCTGAGTAGCTAGGATTATAGGCGTGAGCCACCGGCACCCAGCTCAATCAGGTATTTTTTATTTGTTGTTTTTGTTGTGCTGGGGATAGAACCAGGGCGCTGCCTGTTCTGGCTAAGCTCTCTTCTACTGACCTATAGCCCCAGTACTTTCTTGGATCTTTAGGAAAGGAAACTTGAGGAATTATAGAAAACTCCACACAGCTCACTAGAAGACCTCAGCTTTTTGCTCTTTAGTTACAAGAATCAGGAGCTGAAAGTTCTCCCTCAGTGTCCTTCTGAGAATTCTTATTCTTTCAAGACTGAATATTCTGGTTTGTGGTAGCACTATGCTAGGTGCCAGAGATATAAGGATGAAGACACAATCCCTGCAAACAAAGTGCTCAGAGAAGGGAAGGAGGACAGTAATAGGAATGAATTTGGAGACTGCAGGGTTGGAGATGGGATTTGTTAAGTACAACTGTAAGGTACCTGCTTTGAGCTTGGGTCTAGAGCTTAATGTTATACACAACCTTAGAGGCAAGGTGACTTCATTCTACTTTTTTTTGGCAGCTGGATAAGCAGAACCGGGCCAAGATCACTGATTTAGGATTCTGCAAACCAGAGGCCATGATGTCCGGCAGCATTGTGGGAACACCAATTCATATGGCCCCTGAACTTTTCACAGGTAAGGCTGCAGTACATGGAGGGGTTTGGGCAGGCCTCGGTGCTTTAACCTTGAGTGCTACCTCGCAGGTAAGTAGTACACACAAGCTCTGCCGGATGTCTGCTACAGGCAAGGAAGAAACCAGAACAGGAACTCTAAGGCAAGGAGGGGAGCAGTGAAGAGGGATAGGAGTGAGAGAGAAATGTTCAAATGAGAGTCACAAGTACCCTTACGCATGTGACTTTGGGTTGTCTGTGTCCTGAATGTCATAATGGGCAACAGTCATGATTGGTTGAATAACTCCTGTGATAGTTATGTATGTCTTTACTGAAGAACTTAGAGTTGATAGATTCACTGAAAGAGTAAAGTAGTTTGGTATAAGGCAACACTAAATGCTAAAGTAAGGGCTAAGTTTTTTGATGTTAGTATTTGGCAAAAAAATAAATGATGGTTTTGGATAGAACTTTAGTCCAGTCTAGAAAAGTGGTAGTTGGAAAAGGATTTCATATATATTAAGTATATATGCCCAATGTGGACATATTTCTGCATATTTTGTTTCATTTAATCCTCACAACAATCTTGTGATTGTTTTGATACATTTTTAAGTCAGTTTCATGAACAAAGAGACTAGGTTGGTGAAGTAACTCACAAACACTGGGGATAGAAGGTACTAGACCTGAGTATTGAATCTTGTCTTTCTGTCTTAGAGTCCAACCTTGTATATGGAGGAATACTGGAGACTGGAGAAAGGGAAATACTAAGGACTGTAACACAATCGAAACAAATAGTGGCAAACAAGATTGGAGTAAATATATTGAGCTTGAAAATCCTGCAGAGGACTTAGGCTTGCTTTTGAGCTTTTGATCAGGACTGCAAAGAAAATGTTTATGGAATATTAGTTTAGCAGCTGCAGAAGTTGGAGTGTGAATGAGAAGTCAGTGCAGGGAGCCCGGTTAGATGGTGGTTGTCTGCAAGACGAGGTTGCAATTAATGTTGAAACCAAACAATGCAACAGATTTGAGAGCAATTCAGAGGAGAAGAAGAAAGATTCTTTAATGTGACCAGTGAGCCATAAAGAACACAGAAGAGAGAAGACTGAAGTTTTGAGCCTGAGTGGATGAGGAATGGTTGCCAGAAAAACAGGAAGGTAATATAGGTCAGTCCTTAGTGTTGGGAGAGCTTCTAGTGGTAGCAATATATTTGAATATTTATTTCATTTCACTCTCCAGTCTTCCTCCCAGCTCTTCATCAAGTAATGAAGAAGGTTAGGAGTCAGAGAACTGTGATCTTGCCCATATCAGAACCAGACAGACTGGGCTGGGAAGATGGCTCAGTGGTAGAGTGCTTGCCTTGCATGCCTGAGGCCCTGGGTTCGATTCCTCAGTGCCACATAAGCAAAAAGAAAAAAGCCAGAGGTGGCACTGTGGCTCAAGTAGTAGAGCGCTAGCCTTGAGCTGAAGAGCTGAGGGACAGCGCCCAGGCCCAGAGTTCAGGCCCCACGACCGGACCCCCCCCCCAAAAAAAAAAAAAAAAAAAAACCAGACAGACAGTCATCATGTTTCTTTCCTAGGTTTACTTTTTCAAGTTTCTCTTCCCACTGCTCATACTCGGTTTTGGCTATTCCATTTTTAAATACCTCTGGTTATTTCTGCTGCTGTCAGAATAAACTTCCTGAAGTACATTATTTTCATACCCTGCATTAATACATAGATGACTGTCCACTGCTCACTAGATAGGAATCCTTCCCTCTGCCTTTAAAACTGGTTATTTTGAAACGGCATTTGATTGTGATGTAGTTTGGGCTGGCTTTAAACTCATGATTCTCCTGTCTCAGCCTCCCAAGTGCTGCTATTATAGGAGTGCACTACCATGCTACCATGCTCAGCTCAAAATCTTTATCTTACATTTCTAGTATACCTAATTACCTGTATTTCTCTAATATAATTCCCCCCGCCCCCCGCCCTTTTTTTGCCAGTCATGGGGCTTGAACTCAGGATTGGGTGTTCACTGTCCTTGGGCTTTTTCTGCTCAAGGCTAGTACTCTACCAGTGGAGCGACAGCTCTATTTCAGGTTTTTGGGGGGTTAACTGGAGATAAGAATCTCATGGACTTTCCTGCCCAGGCTGGCTTTGAACTGTGAGCCTTAGGTCTCAGCTTGCAGAGTAGCTAGGATTACAGATGTGAGGCACCTGCACCTGTCTCTAATACAAGTTTTCAGATTTATGTTCAGACCATCCCATTAACATGAAAGGCCTTACTTTTCCTTCTTTGTCAAGTTCAAATCTTGGCTTATTTAACCTCCCAGAACCATGGTTTTCTGGACTGTAACTACATATAAATGTGTCCTGTCTTCTGGCAAAATGGTATGAAGGATAGTAGATGTTTCAGGAAAGGCATAGAAAGACCTGCAATTTAAAAGTGCCAGCGATGCTGCTGCCTTCCCCTCCCTGCCTCACTGCCTTTCATCCTTTCTTACTAGGGAAGTATGATAATTCTGTGGATGTCTACGCTTTTGGGATTCTTTTCTGGTATATCTGCTCAGGCTCCGTGAAGCTCCCTGAGGCATTTGAGAGGTGTGCTAGCAAAGACCATCTCTGGAACAATGTGCGGAGAGGTAAGATCCACAAGCACCACCTTGTCCTACCTGCCCTGGTGAGAGCAAGTGGAGCCCAGACATTGTACAGGAGCCCTGTTCGCCTCTCTGGCCAGTCCAGAGCAGGATTCCATATATGTTTAGACCGCCACAGCATGTGGAAAGACAGTGCTTCTAGGAATGCTAGATTGAACTCTCAAAAATGCTTTTATTTAAAAAATAGCCAGTTCATTTGTTTCCTGTGCCAGTGTATTCCAGTTTTGTTGGCCACTACCCATTAGTTATAACCTACACTTGCAGTACAAGCCAGAGTTCCCTGCATTCCACACTGTCTGGAGCCCCAGCAGGCAGCGCCAGCCTCTAATGCTGGGCCCTTCTTGCCTTCTTTCCATGCTCCTCTCTCCAGGGGCCCGGCCTGAACGTCTGCCTGTGTTTGATGAGGAGTGCTGGCAGTTGATGGAAGCCTGTTGGGACGGCGATCCCTCTAAGAGGCCTCTCTTGGGCATTGTCCAGCCCATGCTCCGAGGCATCATGGACCGACTCTGCAAGTCCAGTTCTGAGCGACCAAACAGAGGATTAGATGATTCTACTTGAAAGCAGGGACTTTCCCCTTTCACTCTTCAATCCTTCCCTTCACCTTTTGGCTGTGGGGAGAACTTGATGTTTATTCACTATGGAAGCTCCCAAGGGAATTGGTGCTTGCTGGTGACCTCATGGGCAGAGATGGCTCCTGGACAGTGAAGAGTTGGATGACCAGCTGAGCATTCTGGGCAGTTTGCTGATGCCCACACTGTCCCTGTGGTATAGATGGTCTAAAATTTGTAAAAAGGAGACAAATGTTACTTTACCACCGTCTATAGATACTGTATTAGGTTGCTAAGACAGGAGTGGGAAACGCAGAGGCAGTAGGATTAAAATGTATTGCTTTCATGTTCTCAGCTCTAACTAGGCTTGGTTCTGCCCAGTGGTAAGGACCACTTAGAAAATTTGTGTGAACACAAGGACAACAAAAATAACTTGAGGTTGCCTGGTTCCTGTTATAAGTGACCAAGGATGTCACAAGGTAGGACAGACAAAGCTGTCTGCGGTGGCAGTGCAGTGTGTTTACATTTTAGGGCCACATGTCCTTGATACGGGGGTGGGGGGCTCACTGTTACATTTTGAAACCACAACAAAAAAAAAACAAGCATGTGCACATAGGGTGTGTGTGTGTGTGTGTGTGTGTGTGTGTCTTACTGACACACAGTCACAGCGATTATGGGAACTGCAGAGTGGACTCTCTCCTTGGGTCTTTCTCTGCCTGCTGCTCTCTTGATCTCAAGGAGGAAGAGCTGCATGTACTAAAGGTGGCTGAGGCCCTCCCCCTCCGCGCCCGCCCCCCTCCCCAGCAGTGTGAAACATGGCGAGACTGGGATGGTGGAGGCCCCGGTGGACCAGGGTCTGGGCACACACACCTCCCAGATGGGTTCCAACTTGTTTCTGCAACTTGAAAAAGTCAATTCTTTTGTGTTTGAATCTAACACACTAATGTTTTTAAAGCTTGACCAATGGTTAAAAAGCCAAGCTTTCTTCTGTTCCTTCTTTTTGCATTACTTTAATTTGTTACAAGAAAAAAGAACCAGAAAGAGGAGAATAGTGAGATTCTCATGAAGTGTACCTAAGGAAAGAAACTGATTTGTCAGAGCAGGGAGACAGATTAAACGTGGATACATCTCAGGGCTTGGCTTAAAGCCTCCCTCTACCAAACTAGTCCCATTAGATAGAGACAGAAGAAGGAGCAGCGGAGGGGAGTCACCTCCATCCATAATTCCAGTACAGACTGTGGTCTGGCCCTTGTGTCCACCTCCAAGGTATATGAAACAGTCAGGTGTGGTGGCTTCCTCCTATAATCTTAGTATTTCAGAAGCTGAGGCAGGAAGATCACAAGTTCAAGGCCAGCTTGCTAAATAGACTCTTTCAAAAAACAAAACCAAACAAAGTCTATGAAATAGGTCCCCAACTAGTTTTGACAGTAAGTGTTAAACTAGCTGCTATTTTCTAGAGTTGTTACTGAATGACCATCCTTAACATGTATAATATACATGGAATCTATAATCAATTTTTATATAACTTTTTTTTCCAGCAGTGCTGGGGTTTGAACCAAGATCCTCATGCATGCTGGTAAATGCTCTACCACTGAGCTACCCCCAAGCTTGATGTAACTTTTAGTTCAGTTTTAACTAGCCACTCTGGGCTCTGGTTAGGATGCACTTGAGCAGAAGCCCCCACGCACGTGTATTCCTTCAGAGCTCCATGTGATGCTGTGAACCTGCTTATGTACAGATGCCAGTGCCTTTGGGTTCACCAGCTCCAGCTCTGCTCTGGTATTATGTTCAGTATATCTCTTAGAACCTCAACAGCTATTCAGCTATACTTCAGGCTACTGTGTTCTCAGTGTAACCTGTTACCCTCCCAGGGACTGCAATGGACTTTCAGAAATCCAGGTGTGCAGTTAAGAAAGGAGAAATTAATAGTCTCTACTTAGTGAAAAAAAACATGTCTGTGCTGCATACGATTTCTAGAAAAGGGTCTGGGAATGTAGTTCAGTGGTAGAGTGCTTGCCTTGTATGCATGAAGCTTGGGGTTCAATTCTTCAATACCACATAAACAGAAAAAGCTGGAAGTGGCTCTGTGGCTCAAGTGGTAGAATGCTAGCCTTGAGCAAAAGAAGTTCAAGGACAGTGCCCAGGCCCTGAGTTCAAGTGCAAGGACTGGCAAAAAAAAAAAAAAAAGAATTTCTAGAAAAGCCCTTCATAGTCAGGGAACTGTAGACTGTTTCTTTTAACTCTTTTAATCAGGATTCTGTACTTCATTGTGGAGACCACATTCCTTACATTCTTTGGAAGTCTTAGCTCAGACACATACTTGGGAGGTTGGGTTTTTTTTTCTCCCCATCCAGTCTCTTTTCCATTTATCCCCATGGCTCATTTAGTCTGCTCTTAAATATGTTTCCTGGCAGACTCCCTACAACTTTTGCTGAGTGGGAGGGAGAGAGAGAGACTAATGGTAAATAAAGAGACGAGTGGTTGTTTTATAGAAGAAAAAGGTTAAAAAAGTATTCTTAGATAGGTGCAAAATATTCCTGAAAGTCTCCAGGCTAGCCAAAGTCCACTTGAGGACATTTGGCAGTATTATTTAAATACTCAGCAGGCTGAGTGCAGGATACGTGTGTATAATGTGTGTACTTGTGTTTTATAACATTGTTAGCTAATTCCTTGTTCCTTGGCATCCATATTATTAAAGTGATGGAATGCCATGAAATGTACTGTATTGTATATCACTTGGGAAGACACTAGATATTCAGAGAAGCATGGTGGCACTTGGGCAAAACAGGACTCCACAGAGCCAAAGTCCTGACTGACAGTTGTACCTCCCAGCTTTGGTTGTGTTGCTGTGTGGTTGGGTGAGCTTGCAGCTAAGGGAGGAAGGATAGCATGAAGAATGACGCTCGCTGTGTTCTGTCCTGCTAAAACTTTTAAGGAGAGCCTCGAATAGAGAGGCCTTCCTGCAGAACAATCAGAAGAAATGCCAGTGAAGCCCGGGGTCCTAGGTTGGCTTTGCCTATGTCTGGGGAGCTAGCAGCGACTGGTGGGGAGTGGGGAGGGAGAATCTCCCCCAGGCAGGCTCTGCTGCCCCTGGCCTCCACAGTGACCTCTTCACTGAGGAAGCTTTTCACTGCCCTGCTTGTTCCTAAACCAAAGAGAGTCACTTGGGGATGGAGGCTAGTCAGTAGCTGCTGCTACTGTTTAACACTAAAGCTCAAAACAGGGAATAGAGGACCTGGTAGGAAATGGTAGAACTTGGTCAGTAGCTTCGCTTGAGCTGCCAAAGAGGGCTGGGGGTGTAGTTCAGGGGTAGGGGAGTGTTTAGCATGCACATGGCCTTGGGTTCAGTCCCTAGCCCCACCCCAAAAAAAACAAAAGTCCATTGAGTTGGGAAATTATTTCCTGACAAAAGGGGCCCATGGTGGGGCTGCAGAGTGACAACTGCACTGAAAGACACTTTATTTATTTTATTGGCTTAGCACTGAGAAGTCCAGGGTGTTTGGTGACTACAATAGCACTTTGGGAAACTGAGGTACCCGTTAGCCTTGTTTGGGAGACTCCATCCATATCCATACTTAGCATCTCATTTGGCTAATGGGAGGGGGACTCCCAAGTCCACATTTTATCAAGTGGGCTTAGAGCTCTGGAAAGATTGATGGTTAGAAGACAGTTGCTTTCTTAGTTTTTAAAACTTGCTTTGGGGGTTTGCTGGATCAAATTACCCACTTTTTAAAAAAATAAAACAAGAATTTATTCTTCTAAACATGGTGAAGAGGGGTAGACCTCATGGGAATTAAAGTGGGTAAAGCTGTGTGCCAGTGCCTCATGCCTATAACCCTAGATACTTAGGAGGCTGAGCTCTGAGGATCGTGGTTCAAAGCCAGCCCGGGCAGGAAAGTCCATGGGACTCATCTCTCCAGTGTTAACCACCAAAAAAGCCAGAAGTGGAGCTGTGGCTCAAGTGGTAGAGTGCTACCCTTGAGCCAAAACTCAGGGACAGCACCTAGGCCCTGAGTTCAAGCCCAGGACGGCACATACTTAGAAAGTATGTAAGGAAGGAGTGACCAGGGGACACGTGTATCACAGACTTCCAGTAACACTATTGTTGAATAGTTTCCTGACTGCATCTGCTTTGTAACATCTAGTCCAACTGAGGCCATGGCAGAGACAGTATGAGGACATCTAACACAGGAAGCTAGCTTCCCAGAGGGCTGGCAAGAAATTGGTCTGCACGGCTGGTGGGCTTGTCCTTATGTAATGTTTTTTGTTTGTTCTAAAGGACTAATGGTTATTACAGTGTTAAATAAAAGTAACATACTAGTGTGTAGAATAAAAGTGCAATAACAAAAGAATTATTTTGGCACAGCCCTCTCTTCTCCCTCCTTTCCTGTTTCTGGCTCTTTCCATGACATTGTTACAGCAGGACCATGTTGATTGTGTGTATTTTAAAGATACACAACTGTGGGCTTAGTCTTTATTTTGTGTAACTTTGAAAGGTTTGGGTTTGGTTTTACAGAGTATTCTATGTAATCCTTAGGTTGCACAAATACCAGATGTGCTGTATAATAAAGGTCATATTAACATTTTAGTTTAACATCTGTTTGGCTTTGGCTTTCTTTCCCTGTTCTACCAGTGTTCACAGGTTGCTCCCTAATCTGTCACTGCCCACCATGTCTTTCAGTTTGCCTTTGGGGGAGTAATGACAGTTACTCTCCCAGCCAGGGCAGACTCCCGTCATGATCAGCCCACCTGGTTGCTCTTGGTAACAGGGTTCTTTTTATTAGCACTGCTAGAAGTGGGGCGAGAAAATGGTTGATGATAGGATGATGGAGAAGAGGGATGCCAGAAAGTTACTTTGCCAAACCTATCCTGGGGTGATACCTTTTCTCCAACATTCCTTTGGATGGAGAACTTGCAGCATCAGGAGCCTAGCTCCTCCCTCTTGTGCTGGGAAGAATCTGGGGCTGTAACCTGTAGGCCAAACACTGCATTTAGAATGTTTTGAGTTCTCTGTTCAGGCTGACTCCTCTTCAGTTAGCTCACTCAACAAGCCACCACCTGAAGAATAGCACTTTGTAGTCACCATGGAAAGTCAGTGATCAATATGCCTTTCCTCCCTTCCTTCTTCCCTCCTTAATGTGTACTATGCTAGCACTACCTCTGAGTATACTCTACTCATCCATCATCGATTTGCAAAGTTCTCCAGGCTCGGCTTGAACTTCTGGCTTTTGAACATTATTCAACTCAACTTCAGTAATTCTACTTTCAGCAGGATCCCAAGGACTCTTAACAAAACCAAAAAGCACATATCCTATATTAATGGATTTATTTCTCAGAAAACCTTATGGCCTTGGCACTTAATCCCCATTTCATAGGTGAGAAAGCAGAGGCACAGAGAAGCTAATCTCAAATGCTCCATTAGTGTCTAAATTTGAAATTAAAAAATAAAACCAAAAGCTGGGTGCCAGTGGCTCACCTGTATAATCCTACCTACTTTGGGAGGCCAAGAATAAGGATCATAGTTGGAAGCCAGACCTGGCAGGAGGGGCCACACTACCCCTTCACAACCCTATGGCTAGGCACATGCTTGTCATCCTAAGTGGTAGGCTGGGATTAGGAGGATCACAGTTCCAGGCCAACCCAAGCAGAAAAGTCCATGGGCCCCATCTTAAAGAAATTGGCACAGTGGTGTATACGTATGATCCCATTAACAACGTGGAGCCTGAAACTGGTCCAGGCCTGTGTCTGAGTTGGAAGCAAGCTCCTGTCCCAAAATAATCTGCCCAGAAGGGCTGGCTGAGCTGTAGAGTGCTTGCCTGACAGGCACAAGATCTGAGTTCCAACCTCAGTATCAATCAGTCAAAAAATGGAAGAAAGGAGAGGGCACAAGCTAGAGTGGATTGGACCTGAAAGGGGTGGTACCCAAAGTCTGTCAGTTTGTAAAACAGACAGAGCACATTCTTAGCTAAGAGAAAGCCATACTCTGTATTTTAAGCAAGATGTTAATTCTCCAACGATCAATTCAAGTACTAATGTCTGAATGGGATGCTAGAAGAAATGCCAAAGCTGGGCTCCATGACTCATGCCTGCAATCCTCACTACTCAGAAGGCTGAGATCTGAGGATCCTGGTGAAGCCAGCCTGGGCAGGAAAGTCCCTGAGACTATTATCTCCAATTAACCATACAAAAAGCCAGAAGTGGAGCAGTGGCTCAAGTGGTAGAGCACTACCCTTGAGCAAAAAAGCTCAGGGACAGCACCAGGCCCTGAGCTTAAGCCCCACAACCAATAAAAAAAAAAAAAAAGTAAGAATGGGTGCTGGTGACTCATACCAGTAATCCTAGCTATTCAGGAGCTGAGATCTGAGGATTGCAGTTCAAAGCCAGCCCTGGGCAGAAAGGTCCATGAGACTCTTATTGCCAATAAACTACTCAGAAAAAGCTGGAAGTGGCACTGTGGCTCAAGTGGTAGAGTGCTAGCCTTGACCAAAAGAAGCTCAGGGACAGTGCCCAGGCCCTGATTTCAAGTCCCTGGACTGGAAAAAAAAAAAGTGTCCATATAAAGGTTTTATGTTTCTGAAACAGGATCCCCAGATACCTCAAATGCTTTTGTCTTTTAAAAAGCTTCAATATCAACTATAGCAGTGATCGGTTTATTTTTTTTCTCTATCTTTTTGGGTTAGCTTTGAAAATATATAAATATTCCTAGAAAATCACCTCTAGATTTCTAAAGTTTCTTTCTGTTTTGTTGGTCATGGGGACTGAACTCTGAGCCTGGGCGCTGTCCCTCAGCTCTTCAGCTCACGGCAAGCGCTCCACCACTTGAGCCACAGTGCCACTTCGGGCTTTTTTTGCTTTTGGGTGCTGAGGAATTGAACCCAGGGTCTCATGCATGCAAGGCAAGCACTCTACCACTGAGCCACCTTCCCAGCCCCTCTTAGAGTTTCTTGTGATATAGTTTATGCAAGTATTTTTTTTTCAGTGCTGGTGATCAAACCCAGGGTCACAAATGTAGCAAGCAAACATTTTACTACTGAGCTACATTCCCACTCTAAAGTGATTTTTTTTGTTTTGTTTTGTTCTCCCCCCACTTCACTCCTTCCCTCCCTCCTTTTTACTCTCTTGTTGATACTGGGTTTGAATTCAGGTCCTCCACTTCACTGCTTTTTCAGCTGGTGTTCGGCCACTTGAGCTATGCCTCTAACCCAGCTTTTTGCTAGTTATTTTAGAGATGGAGTCTAGCCAACAGGCTGGCCTCAAACTCAGATTCTCAGATCTCAGCCTTCTGAGTAGTAAGGGTTCCAGGCATGAGCTACTGGCACCTGGCTTCTGCTGTCTTAAAAAAAATAACTGGCAGACTCTCTACCATACCATGTTTTTCAACTTGTGAATGGTTTTGTTACCCTTCTAAAGTATAGGCCTTATTTATTAAGAATCATTAAACGTACTTTAAATACATGAACTCATAAAGCATAGCGACGATGGCTCTGAAATGGTAATCATAATCTGAATTCATGAACTACCAAGGCATTGAGCTTTCCAAATAGATGTCAAAAAGCTCAAACTGTTTTGAGGAGACCATTTCAGTATTTTTTTTTCCTGTAGAAAGAAGAAAAATGAACATGCAAGGCTCCTTGCATTGCAAACATTTCAAAGTTATTTCCAATATTTTGCACTCACAAACTATTGCAATGAATAATCTTATGTAGGCATATTTTTCCATCGTTGGAAGTATAGCAAATGACGTGCACGCTTGCGCTCGCGTGCACACACACACAACGCACATACACGCATATAGCTTCCCTTCTCTCCAGGGAATTAAGAGCTGTGTTTTCTTTTTTAAGTCTACTGTAAAGCATGAAACCTCACTGGTAATAAACACAGATCAGGGTGCTTTCTCTCCCTGTTTCAGCCACTTCCGTCGGTGGTGCTACCACCCAGGTGCTAGTCTGGGCATTTTTTCCACATCTGTAGTCGAAATTTGTTCACATAAAACTCACCCACCCCACCCCATACTCTCCCACTTTTACTTCAGGGCCTGGACGCTGTCCCTGAGTTTTTTCCACTCCAGACTACGTTCTATCACTTGAGCCATAGCTCTACTTACGACATTTTGTTAGTTATTGAAGATAAGAGTCTCATAGACTTCTGCCCAGGCTGGATTTGAACCGCGATCCTCATAGCTCAGCCTCCTAACGTAGCTAAGATTGCAGGAATGAGGCACCGGTGCCCAGCCTCCTCCCTTTCTTAACCTAAAAACCAACAGTTCCTATCGCTTTCCGCATCTCCAGTGATTGTTTCTTCTAAGTGTTCTGCGGATCTCACCAGCGTTCCCGGGTTGAGCTCGGGAGAACGTCATGACAGCACCTCGCACCCCAGTTCTTTTTCACGGCGTCCTAAGAAATGTTATCGCACCTTTCGGTGGTAGCAGTGACATATTTTTATAGAAGTGCAATCATTTCCCAAGCAACAGAGTGGGCCGCCCGGCTCCCGGTCTGCACTCAGCACAGGCGAGCACACACTGCCGCGCTCCGACGCTAGGGGACGGCCTTTCCCACTTCTCTACGTTAGTAGGACCCTTCCGGAACCTTTCCTGCGGAGCCCTAGGCACTCCACCCGGACAACGCCGATGAACACACAACACAGCACGGATTAGCTGGTGAATTCTCTGCCTGAAAAGTTTGGCGAACTTGTAAGTCGCCAGAGACGGGAGGGGAATCCACCCTCAAGCATGACAGGCTTCAAAATCTAGAATATTTATAATGTTTTGTATCTTGAAAAGCAATAACGAATCGGTTCCAAGAAAAGTTGTTCTTTTTGGTCAGGCACGTATACGAACAGCCACTTGAAACGACCGAGGGAGGCGGGCCGGGAGGTGGGGAGCGGAAGTGGTGGGGCTTTCTACATCCGGAAGTCCCCGGAGCTGGTGCCGGGCTTTTCGCGGAGCCCCCACTTCGGCGCGGGGCTTCGAGGCGGGCCGGCGGGCGGGCGGGCGGGGGCGGAGGAGTTCTGCCGGAGCGGGGACCGGGCGGCCCGAGTCCGCAGGGATGAACCTCGAATTGCTGGGTGAGTAGGGGAAGGGGTCCGGCGGCGGGGCCCGGCCGCCGCCTCGGGGTGCGGCTCCAGGCTGCTGCGGGCGTTCGGGCTGTGGAGTTGCAGCCGCCGGAGGAAAACCAGCATGTGCGCGGGCAGAACGCGTCTCCTCCCCCGAGCCGCGCTCAGATCCCAAGTGGGGTAGCGCCGAGACACACGGCACTTGTCTGGGGCCGCCTGAGTCGCAGGGACCGAAGGAGTTCGGAGCAGGGTGGGCCGGAGGTGTTGGAGACGCCAAGGCCTGAGCTGAAGCCTTGACATGGGACTGGGTTCCTGGACAGGTTTTGTGAGGACACGAGACGTTTAAGGATAGTTTCCAGTAGAAACCCTCCCCTCCCCTTCCCCATTGAACAGATTTTGGGGGAAAAAAGTTTCAGATGGTCAGGACCGGGCTCTAGGCCAGAAAGTGGAGTAGTTAACACTGAATGCAGTTGTCTCTTCTTCCACCAGGGAGGGATGCGTGTGAAGCACTAACGTGTAGTTGCAGAGACATGTGCTTTTAGTCACCTTTTCGTGAAGTAATTTCCTCCCCTACCCCTTATCCAAGTTGACCCTGTCTTCTGAGTTTTCATTAGTTAATGCTTACTATGATAGCTTAGGGATGTCTGAGGTTTTCGGGAACTCCATGCCCGACTTACCGTTTTTAGTCATTAGCTTTCTTTTTTAAAAAGAAAGACTCGCAGAAGGTGTGCTGACTATCCAAAAGGCTACAAAGAACTTTTAAGAAATAGTCTTACCCAGGCAAAAGCGGCTCATGCCTAGAATCCTAGCTACTTAGGAGGATGAGATCTGGTGATTGTGGTTCAAAGCCAGACCTGGCAGAAAAGTCAGACTCTCCAATTACCCAGCAAAAAGCCAGAAGTGGAGCTGTGGTTCAAGTGGTAGAGCAACCAGCCTTGAACAAAAAAGTTCTGTGACAGTGCCCAGGCCTTGAGTTCAAACCCCAGTAGGGAGACTGGGGGGAGGGAGGAGAAAAAAAGAAATGCTGTCTTTAAAGAGCTTCTTGTTAAGCAGGGACTTTAAGGTGATTATGTAAGCAACCTGAATACATTGCAAAATATAGCCTTGTTAAGAGTCATTGCCAGGTGCTGACAGTATTTAGAGGAAGAAGAGGGGGATCGGGCAAGGCAGTCAGGAACCGCCCCCCCAACTGGTGAGTGGGGGAGTTGGAGGCTGTGTGTGTTTGTGTGTGTGGTTTTTTGCCTATGCAGGCATGTATGCTGAGGATTGAACCAGGTGTTGGAGACCTAAATAGGTATCTAAAGTTGACAAAATACTGACAGAAAATGTGAAGACATGTGAAGGAATGTTCACTAGGAATATGTTTGAATTGAGACAACAGTGAGAAAAGACACAAAGAATTTTCTTCTTGGCCAGAATGTGGGCACTGTGATACAGAAAAGACCATGAGATGGGTTTGGTTTTATAGAGACTTGAATACCAAGCTGGAAAGGTTGCCTTTTAAGGAAGGTAAGGGTAGATTGTAGTATTAACCTAGTAAGAAACTCAGTTGGAGCACTGATTTATAATGTTTATGTGTGGTTGGTTCTTGGAGGGCTATAAAACCAGTTTGGAGGGCTACAGAGATGAGTGATAAGGAATGTCTGAGGTAGGAAATGGAAAGAAAACACATCAAGACAGTTTTGACACAAGCCAAAATTTTCTTGCATGTAAGAAGTGAAAAATGGTAGGCACAAATAATAGTCCTGTTGATAAAATAGAAGGAATTGGAAAGACAGCTTGGGCATGTTGAGTGGCTGAGCTCAGGTGATATAGGTTTAGTGAGATCCATTGTACAGGTGGACTAGTTGAAACCTTGTTAGTAGCTGATAGGACCAAGGGAGGATGTAGGAGGGGCAGAAAAGTGCCCAAGACAGAATCTTGGATAATTTGCTTTATTTAGGGGGAAAGAAGATGAATAAATGATTGTAAATCAGCTAGCAACCATCTAGTACTTAACTATGGATTAGGGACATTTTCAAGTGCTTTTTGAATGTTTTTTTTTTTTTTTTCTGGTCGAGTGGAAGAGAATGCAGGCTAGTGTGATGCCAGCCCATTGGGGAGCAGGGGGGCGGGGAGCAGAGGGCTGCTCTAATCAGTCCTTGGGAAGCTTTGAGAGACAAAATATTGGCAGGGAAACTTTTATTTTTTATTAAAAAAAAAAGGATGGAGGAAAGGTGATACACTAGTCCTTTGAAAGATACATCAGAGTCACATAAAAGATTTTTCTTAAATGATCGAAGATTCATGAGGGTGAAAGTTAGGAATATTTAGCATTGGAATCTTAGACAAAAACGATCTCAGTTTGGATAAATAATTTCTGTAGAAATGTCTGAGTTGTAAAGTGAGAAAGTTAGTGATTTCACAGAGAGAGGAGAAGGGTAAAAAGAGGAGAGGAGAGAAGGGGGAGAGGAGAAACGAACAAAGAGTTGGGCCAGATCAAGAAAATGAATTGATCGTGTGTTGTTAAAGTGTCTCGTAGGCAGGATGCTCATTTTACTTCAACAACCACTTTTTGAGTTGTTTTTCTATCAGGTTGAACACTTTGGAGGCACAAAAGTTAAAAAGAGGGACTGGGAAGGAGGCTCAGTGGTAGAGCGCTTGCCTTGCATGCCAGAGGCCCTGCGTTCGATTTCTCAGCACCACATAAGCAAAAAGAAAAAAGCCGGAAGTGGCGCTGTGGCTCAAGTGGTAGAGTGCTAGCCTTGAGCTGAAGAGCTGAGGGACAGGGCCCAGGCCCAGAGTTCAGACCCCACGACCAGACACCCCCCCCCCCCAAAAAAAAGAAAAAGTTAAAAAGACCCTTCCCACCCCACTCTCCCATCTTAGACCTGTATGCTGCGCTGGTTGCGCCCACCTCAGCTCATTACAGCTTTTCTTGTTCATTTTTACTGCATCTCATAGTAACAAATACATTCTTTATCACAACCCACTATATAAACGTGTACATGTAACTTGACCTTTCAAGATTATATGTAATCCTTGTGCTCTATTCTAATCTATTAAAAAAAACTTGTTGCAACTAGTTACATTGATTTATCCATTTATAGGGAGTTGAGTCCCTACCATTTGAAAAATATTAATGTATGATAACTGTCTATATCCAGGATAAAAAGCAGACGTAGGAAAAGAGGCAAACATGACTGGATAATACGGAATCATAATAAAATAATACTTTGCAAAATCTAGAAGAAAGTAGGAAATTTTGTACTATTGGTGTGATTGGCTATAGAATTTGGGGAAAATGGAAGTGCCACTTAACCTAGTAAAGGGCTGGAATTGCAGCTAAGTGGTAGAGTGCATCCATCCCTAGCGTGGTAAGACCTGTGACTCTTGTACCAGACAACCAGATAAATAATCTTTCATGCTTTAATTTCCTATTGTTATTATTTGTTAATTTTTTAAAACGGTACTGAGGCTTGAATTTGAGGTTCTGGGCTCTTGCTTGCCTTTGTGTTCAAGGTTGACACTCCACTACCTGAGCTATATCTCCACTTTTAGCTTTTTACTGGTTATTCAGAGACAAGAACCTGGAACATTTGTCTGCTCAGGCTGCCTGTGAACTTTGATCCACACATGTGAGCCTCCTAAGTAACTAGGACTGTAGGTATGAACCACCTGTGCTTGGCTTTATGTTGGTTTTTATAAAGGAAAGAATGTAATAAAACTTTTGCAAACTTAAAGCAGTAGATTTTTGTGTGTGTGTGCCAGTACTGGGGCTTGAATTCAGAGCCTGGGTGTTGTCCCTGAGCTTTTTCACTCAAGACTAGCTCACTGCCACTTGATGAAACTCCTTATAAGTAGGGATGGTATTACTATATATGATAGCTCAAAGTGCTTATTACTGGTGTACAAATACCAGGAAATGCATTGTGGATGTCTGTACCAAAGTGTATAAGAGATAAACCTAGAGAATTGTTCAGTGAACTGCCAAATTATGTTAAAACCTAAATGTTAGGCATAGTACTTCACCTATTGTAGGTATACATTCTGGGATCACTATTCCTAAAACCCTGCAGTACTGTTTTCCTGTGCACACGTGCTTCTGTGATAATGGTGCTGAGGCTTACACCTATAATCCTAGCTCCTGAGGAGGCTGAGATCTGAGGATCATGGTTCATAGCCAGCCTGGGCAGGAAAGTCTGAAAATCTTCTCCAATTAACCACTAAATAACAGAAGTGGAGTGGTGGTTTAAGTGGTAGAGCACTAGCTTTGAGCAAAAAAAGTTCAGATATAGCATCAGACCCTGAGTTCAGGACCCAGGACGGGCACCAAAAAAACCCCCAGAACCAAGAAACGACAACAAAACCCTTTCAGAGAGTATTTGGGATGAAGATAATGTGACTGGTTTGATTCTTGCCTTCCCTTGTAATTCGTTTTAGTAAATACAGAAATAAATTGTGAAATGTTCACAAAATGATGGGGAAAGACTTGCTAGAACTTACCTACCTATATCAGCATGTCTGAAACATTTTGATTCTAGGGTCCCTTGCTTTACACTTTTAAGAAGTTGAAGAGTCCCAAAGATGCTTTTGTTTATATGAAATGTATCCACTGATACTTGTTAATTTAGAAATTAAAATGTGTTTTTAAAGCATATTATTAAAAAATCATTATAAATGCATTAGAATTTGGTATGAAATATGTATGTATATATAGCTGGTCTTGGGGCTTGAACTCAGGACCTGGGCATTGTCCCTAAATATTTTCTTTGCCCAAGGCTAGCTAGTGCTCTACCACTTCTCGCATTTTGAAGATGAAAGTCTTAAGGACTTTCCAGCTCAGGTTGTCATCGACATTATTCAAGATCATGGCTTTCTTGAATAGTCAGGGTTACAGGTGTGAGCCATTGTCATCTGGAGAATATTTGGTTCATAAAAATATCTTTAATTAAAAATATTTTTAAAAAGTCTTTAAAACCTATAATACCAGCCACTTAGGAGGCTGAGATCTAGAGGATTGAAGTTCAAAGGTAGTCCAGGCAGAAAAGTCTGCAAGACTCCATTGCCAATTAAGCAGCAAAATCCAAGACTAGAGGCATGGCTTAAGTGGCAGAGTACCAGCTGTGTGAGCAAAAAAGCCGAGTGACCATGATACTCAGTAGACACTATTGAAAATGACCTATGCAACTTGTGGGCAGGATGGATGGGGAGGGGGGGGAATGGGGAAAGTCCAAAGAGAAATGTATTCATTACCTGACTTGTGGAATGGCAGCCCTTGTGTGTATCACCTTAATGATAACAATTTTTTTAAAGTCCAAATGAGAGCGCAAGGCCTCAAGCTCAAGCCCCAGAAGCAGTGCTCCCCCCACGGGTTGATGTTTCACCAGATGAAAGCTGGCTGGATTGTCATATATCTGCGTCCATATTTATTTTGTTGCAATATCACAGGTCATATATCTATCTTCAGGAGAATTCATGTACTACATAGTTACAAAATAAGAGTAAACTGGCAAATACCCTTTTGTGTGTGATATTGGACATAGGTGTGACTTCACGCTTAAAAGGGCATCAGTTCCCTGTCAAGGCAGGGAACTGTTGGTGCTGTTGGTAAGCTGGTGTGGCTAATGTGTTCCTTACGCTCTCTTTGCTTCCTTGCAGAGTCCTTTGGACAGAACTATCCAGAGGTAAGAGTCATTTGGTCATTATGGAACATGGTGACTACATAGTAATTATGTTTGATGAAAAGAAACATTAAGTGATTTGGCATATAGTTTGTTGTAATTAAAAAATGAAGTGTCTAACTTAGAGCAAGGAGAAATAGGCGGTACTGATTGGAGATCTTAAGTAAAAAATTACAATTTTAGGGGCTGGGAATGTGGCTTAGTGTTAAAGTGCTTGCCTAGCATGCATGAAGCACTGAGTTTGATTCCTCAGTACCACATAGAAAAAGCCAGAAGTAGTGATGTGGCTCGAGTGGTAGAATGCTAACCTTGAGCAAAAGAAGCGCAGGGACAGTGCTCAGGCCCTGAGTTCAAGTCCCAGGACTGGGGGAAAAATTACAATTTAATATGTTTTTCATAAGTAATAATATCAATTGTTGCATAGGTTTTTTTGTGTGTGTGTGGTTTTTCAGATTTTAATCATTGCTTTTGCTCCTACTGACAGTGTGAAGTGTGTTTTTTTTTTTAAACTCTGGCATAAGTTTCAGTACAATAATTGTTACTTTCAGAGGCTTGATACCGATGTAAAATCCGATGTAAAATAATGTATTTAATTTCCCCATTGTTACACACCTGGTAAATTAAATTATTTCATTTGGAATGAATTCCTGGAACACTGATTACTAAGTAAGTGTGACTATTTTCAGGATGTTGGTTATGCTTTTTCCATTTGGCTTCTAGAAAGTTTGTACAGTTACAGTGGTAATGTAAGGGATTGACCACATCTGATTCCAAAATTAGTGTTTAACTTTTGTGAATATTTCTTCATTTTAATTAATTTAGAAAGTATTAACGACTATGCAGAGATTATTTCAGCATGTGTTGCAACTTAAATTCATGACATAAGTGATAGGGAACACGTGTGCGTGCGTGTGTCCGAGCCCGCGCTGGGGCTTGAATTCAGGGCCTGAGCACTGTCTCTGAAGCTTTTGTGCTCAAGACTAGTGCTCTACCACTTGAGCCACAGCTCCACTTCTGGCTTTGTTGGAGATAAGAATCTCACAGATTTTCCTTCTTGGGCTGGTTTTGAACTACAATCCTCAGATCTCAGCCTCCTGAGTAGCTAGGATTACAGGTGTGAACCACTGGTTCCCAGGATAGGGAACCTTTAAGAAACGGTTTAGAAGCCAGGTGCAAATGGCTCATGTCTAGTACTAGTTACTCAGGAGCCTGCTATCTGACAATTGTGGTTCAAAGCCAGCCTGGGCAGGAAAGTCCCTGAGACTCATATCTCCAATTATCCAGCAAAAAAGCTGGAAGTGGAGCCTTTAGCAAAAAAGTTCAGGGATAGCAACCAGTCTCCTGAGTTTAAGCCCCAGTAATGGCGCTTAAAAGAATTTTCGTACATGGCCATTTTTGTGTGTACTTGCTTGTCTGCTTTGGTTTTTAGGAAGCGGATGGAACTTTGGATTGTATCAGCATGGCCCTGACTTGCACCTTTAACAGGTGGGGCACCCTCCTTGCTGTTGGCTGCAATGATGGCCGCATTGTCATCTGGGATTTCTTGACCAGAGGCATTGCGAAAATAATAAGTGCACACATCCATCCAGTCTGTTCATTATGGTAAGAATTTTTTATTTTATTTGTGGTGAACCCAGGGTCTTGCACATGCCTGACAAGCCCTCTGTTACTGCGGTGCAAATGGCCCAGAACAAGAACATTTAAATTAATATGTTAAATGTAAGTTGAAAAAGAAATGAGTGGTAACTATATTTGCTAAGCTCTACATAGATTTTTTTTTTTGGGTTGGTCGTGGGGCTTGAACTCTGGGCTTGGGCGCTATCCCTCAGCTCTTCAGCTCAAGGTGAGCACTGTACCACTTGAGCCACAGCCCCACTTCTGGTTTTCTAGTGGTTTATTGGAGATAAGAGCCTCACGGACTTTCCTTGCCCGGGCTGGTTTTGAACCATGATCCTCAGATCATAGCCTCCCGAGTAGCTAGGATTACAGGTGTGAGCCACCGGCACCTGGCTTCTATATAGATATTTTAATAGTGATTTAAGTATTTAGCCATTAATCATGCAGTTTCTCATACAGGTCCTAGAATCACCTTTGGGGAAAAATTTGTTGTAATATGGACTTATATCAGGTCCTGTCTAGAACATTTCAGTCCTGCAAGGACCTCTTTTCAGATTGCAGCTTATAGTATAACTGTAGTGTTTACCTTTCATTTAGAATGAAGTCCTGGTTAGGAGGAGAACTTGGAGTCATCTAGCCCAAGGGCTGGAATCCCAGTTGAAGGGCTGGAATCCCAGCCACTGTAGCAATCACAAGCATGCCCCTATTCCTTCACTGGAATAAAGTTTTCTATCAAATATGTTGATTTTTTTTTTCTTTTTCTTTGTCGGTTGTGGGGCTTGAACTCTGGGCCTGGGCACTGTCCCTCAAGTCTTCAGCTCAAGGCGAGTGCTCTACCACTTGAGCCACAGTGTTGCTTCAGGTTTTCTGAGTGGTTTATGGAGATAAGTGTCTCATAGGCTTTTCTGCTTAAGCTGGCTTTGAACCGCGATCCTCAGATCTCAGCCTCCTGAGTAGCTAGAATTATAGGCGTGAGCCACCAGCACCCAGCTTTTTTTTTTTTTTTTTTGCTTTTTCTTGTGCTAGTCTTGGGGCTTAAACTCAGGGCCTAGGTGTATTCCTTGAGCTTTTCTGTTAAAGGCTGGTGCTGTGCCACTTGGCCACAGTTCTGACTTTTTTTCTGGCTAATTGGAGATAAGAGTCTCATAGGCTCCTCCTGGACCTGGCATCAAGCCAGGATCCTCAGATCTCAGCCTCCTGAGTCACTAGAATTACAGGCGTGAGCCACTGGCACCTGGCTAATGTGGAGACTTTTTAAAGATGTTTGTGTTTCTTGTTTCACCAGGCCACTTGAAGGATTCTTTTGAGGTAACATTAGATATAAAAAAAATACTATGGCTAGCCAGTCGCTAGTGCCTCACACCTATAATCCTAGCTACTCAGGAGGCTGAGATCTGAGGATCACAGTTTGAAGCCAGCCTATGTAGGAAAACTGTAAACTATAAATAGATAAATCCTGGCTTAAGCTGTGGCTTAAGTGGTAGAGCTCTAGTCTTGTGCAGAAAACCTCAGAGACAACTCCTAGGCCCTGAGTTCAAGCACCAGGACTGGCATCAAAACAGAAATATCATGGCCAGGCAGAGTGTTTTTTATCTTCATTCAATAATTGTATGGCAGGCAGAGATCTAGAAGACTACAGTACAAGGCTAGCCTGGGCAAAAAAGTGAGATACCCATCACAACAAAACAAGCCATGTGTAGTGCAACCCTACTGCAGTCTCAGCAATGTAGAAGGCATGGTAGGAGATCATGGTCAAAGGCTGGCCTGGTCAAAACTGTGAGACTATCCAAAAAAATAGCTAAAGTAAATAGGGCCTGAGGCATTACTTAAGTGGTATAAAAGGCCCTGGGTTTAAACCCAAAACTACCAAAAAGTAGGGCAAGGGGAGGTGGAGGGTCAATCATAAGAGCATTCTTATTAACTGCTTAGTTAAGAAAGTTTTTGTAATTTGAATAGGTTATAAAACATGTTAACTTGCACAGTTAGGACAGTTTGTGAGGCTTCCACATTTTATCCATAATAATGCTATGATATTTTTACTTCAAAAATGTACTAAATTACCCATTTTCTTCCTAGCTGGAGTCGAGATGGTCATAAGCTCGTGAGTGCTTCAACCGATAACATAGTGTCACAGTGGGATGTTCTTTCAGGCGACTGCGACCAGAGGTTTCGATTTCCTTCACCCATCTTGAAAGTCCAGTATCACCCGCGAGACCAGTATGTTTAAGATTCCTTCCCCCCGGGTGGGGTTTAGTTCTGTGTGGACAGCTTAGGTCAGGACAGTTGCAGTTTAAGACTTCAGGAGGCAAAAGCACACACAAAAAAAACTACAGAAAATAACTGTTCTTTGATGCATGCATTTTAAGGTGATTTTCATGGATTTTTGAAATTGTATATGTACTCAAAAATCAGTGATAAGACTTTGGCAAAGAGCAAAGAAAGGAATATATATATATATATGTATATATATATATGTATATGTTTTTATTTATTTTTATTTTTTGGTCAGTCCTGGGGCTTAAACTCTAGGCCTGGGCACTGTCCCTCAGCTCTTCAGCTCAAAGTGAGCTTTCTACCACTTGAGTCACAGCGCCACTTCTGGTTTGCTGGTTATTTATTGGAGATAAGAGTCTCACAGACTCTCTTGCCTGAGCTGGCTTTCAGCCTGATCCTCAGATCTCAGCCTCCTGAGTAGCTAGGATTATAGGCGTGAGCCACCAGCACCCAGCTTGAAAGGAATACATTTTAACAACTAGACCTTGACCTGGAGCTTTTTCTTCCTTGATTATTTTGATTTCTTTTGTATGAGAAAACAGTTTTTAATATTAAAACTACTCCATGAAAGAGTAATCCACCCTGCATTGTCCACACATAGCATTTTCATTTCTCAGAGGTCTCTTATAGTCAACTCTTTAAATGGAAAACTTGGGTTAAATAATGCCCCATAGCTCAGTCCATATTTGATATACTTGAATACACGTTTTTGTTGATAGTGGTATGGGTCTTGAACTCAGGGCCTGGGCACTCTCCCTGAGCTTTCTTGCTCAAGACTAGGTTTCTACTACCTGAACTATAGTGCCATTTCTAGTTTTCTTTTAAAAAAAAAAATATGGACCGCTTCACGAATTTGTGTGTCATCCTTGTGCAGGGGCCATGCTAATCTTCTCTGTATCGTTCCAATTTTAGTATATGTGCTGCCGAAGCGAGCACACCATTTCTAGTTTTCTGGTGGTTAATTGGAGATCAGAGTCTCATGCACTTTCCTGCCTGGACTGGCTTTGAACTGTGATGCTGAGATCTCAGCCTCCTGATTAGCTAGGATTACAGCAAATTAGGATTACGGGCGTGAGCCACCAGCACCTGGCTTAAATAGACATTTTGTGTGTGTGTGTGTGTGTGTGTGTGTGTACATGCGTGTATACAAGTATTGGTGCTTGAACTCAAGACCTCTTGCTCTTGCTTTATCATTCAAGGCTGTTGCCATGCCTCTAGTTCTAGTTTTTGCTGGTTGATGGGTGGGAAAAGTCTCTAGGACTTTTCTGCCCAGGCTGTCTTTGAACTGTGGTCCTTAGATTTTAGCCTCTTGAGTTGCTATGATAATAGGCATGAGCTTCCAGTGTAACCTGCTAAAATATACATTAAAAATATATATTAAATAAAATAACCAGTATTTTTAAAACTTTATTTCGTATTTTGCTAATTTATCATAGCTTTTTTTTTTTTTCCAGTCCTGGGCCCTGAGCTAGGTTTGAGTGCTGACCCTGGACTCCTTTTGCTCAAGGCCAGTGCTCTACCACTTGAGCCACTTGCCTTTTTTTGTGATTTCCTGGAGATGAGAGTCTTACAGAGTTTCCTGCCTGATCTGGCTTTGAACTGTGATCCTCAGATCTCAGCCTCCTGAGTATCTAGGATTACAGGCTTGAGCCACCAGTGCCTGGCTCATAGTTTTATTTTAAATGATCAAATTTTGTCAAAATAGTATCCCATGATTTCATTCAATTTTTCCCGTTATTCAACATATAAATTTTGTGCTTTTTATGGTTTGAAATCTGCATGGCTTGGGAGAGTGAGAGTAGGGGACAGGAATTGGGGGAGAGGACAGGAAATCAAGATTGTTGATACCAAAGCAGTAGCCAATGTGCTGTTCATATTTTTAAACAGGAACAAGGTTCTCGTGTGTCCCATGAAATCTGCTCCTGTCATGTTGACCCTTTCAGATTCCAAACACGTTGTTCTGCCGGTAGACGATGACTCGGATTTGAACGTGGTGGCATCTTTTGATAGGCGAGGGGAATATATCTATACAGGAAATGCAAAAGGCAAGGTAAGCCAAGCCTGGGAGTTCTTGTGCCATGTTCACTTAAAAAAAAATTTTTTTTTGTTATTATAAAGGTGATGTACAGAGGGATTACAGTTACATAAGCCAGAAAAAGAGTACATTTCTTGTTGGCCAGTGTTACCCCAGGTTCCCTCAGTCTCTCTCTCTGTTTTTCACTCCCATCCCCACCCACAAGTTGTATAGTTTATTTTCAACATAGTGTCTAGTGTGTGCCACTGCTGTATTTGTTCACCTTTTGTCCTTCTACTTTTGTGACTTATTATTTTTAATGCCTGTTTGGGGCTTTAACTCAGGTCTTGGTGGTGTTGCAGGGTATTAGTGCTCAAGGCTACCACTTGAGCCATTGCTGCACTTCTGGCTTTTTTCTGATGCTTAACTGGAGAAAAGTCTTATTCTGCCCAGACTGGCTTCATACTTGGATCCACAGATCTCAGCATCCTGAGTAGCTAGGATTATAGGTATCAGCTACTGATGCCTGGCTTTTTTTTTTTTTTTCCCCCTTTAAACTGGGGTTTAAACTCAGGCCCGTGCTTTCGCTAGCACTCTAGAACTTGAGCCAGAGCTCCACTTCTACCTTTTTGTAAGTTCATTGGAGATAAGAGTTTCTCAGACATTCCTGCCTGGGAAGGCTTTGAACCACAATCCTCAGTTCTCAGGCTCCAGAGTAGCTCTGATTACAGATGTGAGCCATTGATGCCTGGCTGTAGCCCAGCTTTTTGCTGGTTAGTTGTAGGTAATGTTTAATGGACTTCACTGCCCAGACTGACTTTGAGCCTCAGTCCTCTGGATTCTCCTAAGGAACTAGGATTATTAGCCTGAGCCATTAGCTCCTGGCATGGACTACTTTTTTGAAATGTCTTTTATTCCTGAACTAAGTATGCCATGAGCAAATGTAGCTCATTTTTCCTTTATGCCTTAATAATAATTTTGTTCCTTAGATTTAGAATGGACAGAGGTCATTTGACCTAGAAGAAGCTAAAAGGTCTTTTATTAAATGGTAGTAATGAAAAGACATTTCAGCTGGCAGAACTGCAGCACTATGCCTATTAAGTAATAATTTCCCAGTTCCTGCTCTTAACTAATCCTTGGCAACCATCTTCTGCTTTGTCTCTATGACTTTGACTGTTGTGGGTACCTCTTATTTGTGGAATCATGTGTTCTCCCTTGCCATACTTGGGTTGCTTCTACTTCTCAGCCTTTGTGAATAATGTTAAACACCATATTTTAAGAGTGGATGCTTTAGACTCAGTCCTTAGTTTGAAGAAGTAAAAGGTAACACCAGTACTGGCATTAATAGACATGTTTGCATTGCTATTCAACCTCTGCACTATTTTAGAAAGAGGAGCCAGATCAATTACTATCAGTTATCAGGATACTTACTTAAAATTCTTTTTTTCCCTGTAAACTTTAGATTTTGGTCCTAAAAACAGATTCTCAGGATCTTGTTGCTTCCTTCAGAGTAACAACTGGGACAAGCAATACCACGGCCATTAAGTCAATTGAGTTTGCCCGGAAGGGGAGGTGAGTGTGGCCTTGTCGTCTTTGTATGTGGTGGTGTTTTTTGTTTTGGAGTTGTGTTCTCACTCATTCTAAGTGCAGGGATTACAGGCATATATCACCATATTTGGTCAGATCCTGTTCTTTTAGGAACAGGTTTTAATAATGAGTAGAATGTGAAAGAATGTTGTTGTTTTGTTGTATATTCTAATATTGTCTGAAATTGTTAGAAACACAAAGTCTGGTTCCTGATTTTATAAAATTTCCCTCATTGAACTTGAAGTTATCTCTTCTTTGTTTGATAACCAGGTCCTTTACAGAAAAGGTACTCAAGAGGCCAGTGCTTATTCCCAAAATGTCTGGGACATCCTAAGCATTGGATAGTTTTATTTCATTTTTCAAGTGGGGGTTGAGACCCCTTGCCACTAAGCTCTACCACTGAGCTAAACCCCAGCTCCTAGTATCATAAAGTTTATGTTGCAGTCAAACATGCATATATGCACTTACATAAAGCATATTTACCTATTTTTGCTTTTTGGTTTCTTTTGGTGCCAGTACTAGGACTTGAACCCAGGCCCTGGAAGCTTTCCCATTAGCTTTTTTGCTCAAGGCTGGTACTCAATGTCTTGAGCCATATTGAGCTCTATTTACACCTTTTTGGTGGTTACTCTTCTTGCTTGGGCTGGCTTTGAATCCAGTTTTCAGATCTCAGCCTCCTGAGTAGGTAGGATCACAGGTATGAGCCACAGCACTAATTCCCTATTTACCATTTAATTCCAGATACTATCTTGCTAAGTTTGTTTGTTCAGTTAGAGATAGATGTATCAACAAAAACCGGAAGAACCAGGTGTCAGTCAGCAATACCAATTATCCTATTCTGTTTAGGAACACCCATATGTACTTAGAGGACTTTCATGTTCAGGATACTCTGTGTGTGTATGTGTGTACACCTGTGCATATGCATGTGTATGTTTATGGGACTGAGGATTGATCTAGGGCCTTGTATACTATATACTAGCCAAGCACTTTACCACCAACTCAAAATACTCTGAATTAAGTACAGCACAAGGCTTGTAGAAACTGCTAAAATACTTTGTGTTTTAAACATACTTCTATGTTTTGTTATTACAGAAAAAAGTTGGGTGTTTAAAAATGACATGCTTAGTGGCTCATGCCTGTAGTCTTAGCTGCTCAGGAGGCTAAGATCTGAGGATCATGGTCCAGAGGTAGTCAGTGAGACTTTTATCTCTAATTAACTACCAAAAAGCCAGAAGTAGAGCAGTGGCTGAAGTGGTAGAGTACTAGTCTTGAGCTAAAGAAGCTCATGACAGCACCTAGGCCTTGAGTTTAAGCTCAGGGACAGACATACACAAAAAAATAATGACCTGTTTAGTTTATTAACTCATTAAGAACATACTATATTCTAAACAGGCCAGAGACATGAATTATTAATGTACATTGAATATAGGCTTGTGAATTTAGTAAGCTCGCGTCAGTTTAGAAATCTTGGGTCTCGGGCTGGGAAAGTGGCTCAGTGGTAGAGCACTTGCCTCGCATGCGTGAGACCCTGGGTTCGATTCCTCAGTACCACATAAGCAAAAAGAAAAAAGCTGGAAGTGGTGCTGTGGCTCAAGTGGTAGAGCGCTAGCCTTGAGCTGAAGAGCTGAGGGACAGCGCCAATGCTGAGAGTTCAGGCCCCATGACCAGACCCTCCCCCCCCCCCCCCCCCCCCACCAAAAAAAAAGAAATCTTGGGTCTCAGTTAAGTACTGATAGCTTAGATATGCTGGATTCAGAGTATATAGGAAGAATAAAAAAATTCTCACTGCTTTTGCTTTAGAAGTTGACAGAAGTTTTTAAGTATTCTAGTCTTAGATTTTTACTTGGTTTCTCCTTAGTGAATATACTATTTATGTTACCATTCTAATAAAATGATAGTAGTAGAAATTGTTAACAGGATATTCTTCTCCTTTCTGTAGTTGCTTTTTAATTAACACAGCTGACCGGATTATTAGAGTTTATGACGGCAGAGAAATCTTAACCTGTGGAAGAGATGGAGAGCCTGAACCCATGCAGAAATTGCAGGACTTGGTGAATAGGTGTGTATGGTAGTCCGCACGTGTGTGTGGTAGTTCTTCCCTTGGCCTCAAGTTCCAGTTCCCTTTGGGGACTTTCTTTGTCCTTTAGGACCCCATGGAAGAAATGTTGCTTCTCTGGGGATGGAGAGTACATAGTGGCAGGCTCTGCCCGACAGCACGCCCTCTACATCTGGGAGAAGAGCATTGGCAACCTGGTGAAGATTCTCCATGGGACAAGGGGAGAACTCCTTCTGGATGTAGCTGTGAGTGGAGCATGCCATCTCGCTTGTCATCTGTATAGCCCAGAACATCTTCAGTCTGTTCGAATAACTCATTTTTCTTTGCCTCATTAAATTTTAGTGGCATCCCGTCCGACCTATCATAGCATCCATCTCTAGTGGAGTGGTGTCCATCTGGGCCCAAAATCAAGTAGTAAGTATTCCTCTGGTTGATTTGCTTTGAAACTCGATACTCATTTTAGTCAAAGAACTTTATATTATAAGCTCAAGACTACCTAAATTACTTTCTTTGCATGTGATGCTTACAGACAAAGTAGATTAAGTTCATTGTATCTAGTTCTACTTCATTTTGGTGAGAAGTTCTTATTTTCAATTCAAGTTATTTTATGTCTTGGTTTTACTTTGGACAATTTTAAGCTTTAATTTATTCATTGTAGTCATAAGAATTTAACATTTTACTTCAAAATTGTATCTTAAAGAAGGCAGGCAATATCAATTAACTTGAAACCATTTGGGTAGAATATACTTTAAGGTGGCAAACCTTACACACCTACTTTTTACTCTTATCTCCACGTTCAAACAGAACTCAGCATATTACGCACATTTTTCACTTGTCAGTGTCTAGTTACTGCTTTCTCATATGGTGAACTAGTGTTTTTTGTTGTGGTGTAGGAAAATTGGAGTGCATTTGCACCAGATTTCAAAGAGCTGGATGAAAATGTCGAATATGAAGAAAGAGAATCAGAGTTTGACATTGAAGATGAAGATAAGAGTGAACCTGAGCAGACAGGTAATAATTCTCAGTACAGATAGGACTGCCAGAAGGAGGAGCGATTGCTTTACTTAATCTTAATTTCTTTCAGCACTTTCAGTCTCAATTTATATAGCATTACTGGGCCCAAGCAGCTCTCTTGACTTCTCCCTCTAGGTGATTAAGTGACATTGCGCAGCAGCACCCATAGTGGGGCTGAGTACTCAGCTGTTCTTTCCTTTGTTAGTAAGAGAAAGGTCAGGAGCATGGGCTGTGGACTCAGACCCCTTTGCAGAATACTTCCTCTATAAAATAGTGCAATAGTAGTATTTGTTCTGTCCTTTAGGATTATAGGGAATAAATGTTCAAGTAAAGGACTTAATATATATCTAGCCCATAATAAACACTCAAATGTCATTTTCTAATATGATTATAACTATGTTCATTGTTACTGTTATCTTCTGGACTTCTATATAAGTCTTTTTTTGTGAGAAAGTGGGTATCTTGAATTCTGGGCTTTTGCTAAAGGCTAGCACTCTTTATCACCTAGAGCTACACTATTTTTGTTTAGTTAACTGGAAATAAGAATCTCACAGACTTTTCTGCCTGGGCTGGCTTTGAACCTCCATTCTGAGATCTCAGCTTCCTGAGTAGCAAGATTACAAACATGAACCAGCAGCACCCACTTTTATAGATAGGACTTCTTGAAGATAGAGATTAGCCATTTTATATGCTTCATGGTGTATGGCACAGGCTTTTACACGTGGTGGGACTGGTGAGTGGACATACTCGTTGTGCTCTGTTGGCACTACGATAACGCCACATGGCAGGGGTTCCTGGGCTACTTCTGGAACAGGACCCCGGGGGTGGGATTGAGGTTGGCGTTTGCAAGGGGCTTTTCCTCACTCATACGGCACACTGGCATGCCTCCTGTGCACTCCGTTCTTTTCACCAAGGGATACAGAGTGCGCTGGGTAGTTCTAGCAGCCTTCTCAGACTTTCACATAAATTTTCCATCCTTCCTGTCCCCAAGCACGTTGCACATACCTTCACTGCACTTATTGTAGTAAAGTCAGATGAACACTTTGTGTCTGTTTTCCCAGGAAAACTTCAGTTTTTACTAAAGAACTGTTCCCAGCTTTCTTGGTCATTGGTCATTGCTATTTCCTGTGCCTAGCCTCTGGTGAAAATTCGGCCCTTCTTTGCTAGATGATTAAGCAAATGAACTTTTTTGTTTTCTTCCCTGGTAGCTCCTGGTTTGTAGTTGGGAAGATCATGAAGCTGTAAGTAAAAAGCAATTTTCTACCTCTGAGACTTCTCCTGTGTATTACAGGAGCCGATGCCGCAGAGGATGAGGAAGTCGATGTCACCAGTGTGGATCCCATCGCTGCCTTCTGCAGCAGGTGAGCTGCCAAGAAGGCAAGGTGCATTTGTGCTGTTGCTCCTGTTTCTGCTGGGGTACTGCTTGGTCCCCTGCAGTCCCATCTTGAGTGTGGAGAGAAAGAACTCCTTTGGTGTATAGGAACTGAAATGCAGTCTTTGTCCTATAGTCCTGCTTTCCTGGCCCTTCTCCCCGATACAGAACTTTAAAAAATGGAGGTCATTTATTCAGTTTCTGATTACTTGTTCTGATTTCCTTATTTGTCTTGGCATTCTTGATCCATACCCGTTGTGTGCACTTAACATAGGTGTTAGAGTAAGGGCTCGTGGTTTAAGCAACTGTCTCCTCTTTTTTCCAATCCCTTGTCTGATCCTGTCCCAAATAGTGATGAAGAGCTGGAAGATTCAAAGGCTCTGTTGTATTTACCCATTGCCCCTGAGGTAGAAGACCCAGAAGAAAATCCTTACGGCCCCCCACCAGACGCAGTGCAAACCACCCTGCTGGACGAAGGGGCTAATTCAGAGAAGAAGCGGCAGTCCTCAGCCGATGGCTCCCAGCCACCCAAGAAGAAACCTAAAACTACCAATATAGAGCTGCAAGGAGTACCCAATGATGGTAAGGGCCACCTCCACGGGCACTCTCCAGCACAAACTGGCAGTTTCCTGCTTGAGTGACTTTTGCCTTAAGGGAATTTCCCCACAAGTCTTTTTATAGTGCTTTACAGCCTTGTAATGACTGGGTCTGGCATGCACATGCGCACGCGCGTGTGTATGTGTGCGTGTGTGTGCGCGCGTGTGTGCGAGTGTGTGTGCACTGGTCCTGGACCTTGAACTCAGAGTCTGGGCATTGTCTCTGAGCTTTTGTTTGCTTACCACTTGAGCCACAGCTCCACTTTTTTGGGGTGATTAATTGTAGATAAGGGTCTCATGGGCTTTCCTGCCTAGGCTAGTAGTTTTGAACCACAATCCTTAGATTGCAGTCTCCTGGGTTCACTTTTAAATTGGGGAAATTATGCTCTTTAGTGCCTTGCCTGAGATGACACGTATTTGTCTCCTGACACATGGCTCAGAATTTGCCTCCTTGAACTGTTGGTTTTCTTTAATAAAAATGTTTTCCCCATAAGAATGGTTTTACTAGGTGGTGAGATACTGATCAAATGTGAGTGGTCTTTTTGGTGTTTGTTGTTGTTTTTACTAGTACTAGGCTTTGGACTCACAGTCTCAAACTTGCTTGGCTTTGCTTGTTTGACTTGGCATTCTGCCGCTTGAGCCATGTTTCCAGCCTGGCTTTTTGCTGGTTAGCTTTTTGAATTAGAGTCCTGTAGACTTTCTGCTTTTGCTGGCTTTGAGCTTGGCTTTTTCAGTAGCTAGTACTACAGGCATGAGCCACCGGTGCCTGGATCTCATTTTATTCTTTCTGCTTTTACAATGTGACTTTAATTTTTTTTTAATTAAGGTGACATACAAAGGGTTTACTGTTTTATAATTTATAATTATATAAATATACTTAAATAATAAATATATAATTTTATAATTTATAATGCTTTTGGGGGCAGTATTACCCCTTCCTTCATACTCTCCCAGTTACAGTGCAGTTTTGAAAGGTTTTATTACTACGTTTTATTACCCACGTTCTGGGGTGGGTAAAGGGGTGTGTGTTTGTGTGTGTATGTTTGTTCCTGTACCATTGGGCATCCTCCTCTCCTTTAGCAATCTACAGATCAATTAACTGTGCAACTACACATTTTCCTGATGTTTTCAGTGCATCTATTCTGTTCCAGGCACCATAGTAGTTTATATGCCACTGCTGATATTTCATTGACCCTGAAAATTGTTTTACTGTTCCTGCTTTGCAAAGGGGAAAATTTAGGCTAAGGTTATGTAACTTGCCTAGGATCCTACAGAAAGTGCTGGAGTCAGAACTCCACTCGGGTCTGTCTGGTTCCAGAGTATGTGCATATACTCATGAATGCATTCTGTTCTGCCTTGGTTTGCTGTGGTATCTTTCAGCTACTTTATCAATTTTGAGTTACCGTGGCTTTTAAGGGCCATGTATGCCCTTTGCTCTAACCTCCAAAGATACTTGATGACCATTCCCATTTTTAAAATAATGGACAAGACAGACTTTCCTGCTTGTGTAGGTGACTTGGACCACAAAAGCAGTGTTGTTTGTGCTCAGAGGTCTGGTGGGGTGCTGAGACCAGTGTTGTGAGGATCCCTTTCCATGCCTGTCTGTCCTTCTACAGAAGTCCATCCACTACTGGGTGTGAAGGGGGATGGCAAATCCAAGAAGAAGCAAGCAGGCCGGCCTAAAGGATCAAAAGGTAAAGAGAAAGATTCTCCATTTAAACCGAAACTCTACAAAGGGGACAGAGGTTTACCTCTGGAAGGACCAACGAAGGGTAAAGTGCAGGCGCCCCTCAGCCAGCCCTTGGCAGGTAAGGACACATTGGGAGCACTGTCTGGCTTGCTTTGTGGCCTTGCTTTGTTCAGCCCCTGACTTCCTTTAACTGCAGCTTTTTTTTTTTTTTTTCCTTCTCTCTTGTTTCCAGCAGCAAATAATCTCTGAATTTTAAGCAGCTAAAGACAGGCTAAATCAGAATTGGATTAATTCAGTGATTCTTAACCTTGGGTCTATAAATAGGTTTCAAGGGGCCTACATTCTCCTGATAATAAATGAAAAATATTTTATGGATATTTTTCTGGGGAAGATGCCCATAGCTTTCACCCAGTTTCTATAGAGGAATCCATGACCCCCAAGAATAAGAACCCCTGGTTTAATCCATTTCTTCAGCTGTTTTGGCTCTAAGTTTCTTTTGTTTGTTGGTATGTTTTTTCATTTCTGGTGTTTTGTTTTTTTGCTTCAAATAAAAGAGCCAAATACTCAGAAATGTAAGCTTATCTTACAGCTTCTGCTTGTTTAACTGTAGCATCTCTTCTGTCTCTTTGTTGCGTGAACTCCACCAGTGGTGGTTGTCTCTGTCTGGGGACTCTAGAAACAGTGAAGCTGTTAGTATAACTAACAGGAGGAAAAGAAGGCTTTCAGTATTTCTCCCACTGAGAACAGGAGGAGGAGAGAACCAAAAGACCAGAAGCATATAAGTATACCATGTAGTATGTTAACTCCTCAGCTTTTTCTTTTTTCTTTTAGTTTGTTTTTGTTTTAGACCTAAAGCTTTTGAAAATATCTGTTAGTTTTTTTTCACTTTTCTATGATAGAGGAATTTTTTTAATGTTCTTATTTAAGTAGTTGTACAAAAGGATTACTATTCAACACGTCAGCTTATGAGCACAAAGAATCATGATCAGTATCACCTCTTTCATTAATCTCCTCCCTTCCTCTCAACCCGACCCTTCCTTTGATGGAAGAATTTTATTGGGGAATGGGAAACTTTTTCAGTCTTCCTGTCAAAGAGGGATACTATGAACAAGATTAAATGGTCTTTTGCTTAGAAAATATCAGTCTAGATTTCATTTCTATTAAGATATTGTTGGATTTTGGAAGTACATGCACTAAAACTTTAGTTAATACATTGCTCTTAGTTTTTCTTTTTGTGGTTTATTGTGTAGACTCTAAGCAGAATTGATGAAATACCAGTAGTTGTATTTAGGTTTTAGATTCTTTTCTACAGGGAAGCTCAAGTGATCACTGTGTTAAGTATTCTACTCCAAGTTGGCTAGATTTAGATTTAGTTTTCATAGGCCAACACCATACCACGAACACCAATATTTCTTTTCCGAGTAGCAGTATTTATGATGCATCACTGACAGTCAGTTACCAGCTCCACATTCATTTCTCCTTAGGCTATGTCTGTCTGCTAATAGCTTGAACAGTCCTATGAGCCTTGCAGATCGATGACTGACTAGACATAAATAAACTCCATCCTTCCTTGGCCCATTTCTTGCACAGACTGGTGCCACTACATAAGAAGCTTGATGTGGAGGTGAAATGCATTTTCTTGGCACGGAGAGCTCAGTTGCTTTAGGGGGATTTAAAACGAGGCCAGATGTGTTCAATTAATTAAAATGCTGTCGATATAGTCTCCTAGCTTCTTGGAAGCCTGTCTGTAAGGACTGGAGGTGCAGCCAGAAGTGCTTGCCTAGCATGAGTGGGGTCCCCAACACCACCACCAAAAAAAAAATCCCAAAACTCTGTTATTAATCATGTCTTTGCATAGGAATTTTATGGTAAATGGTAAGTAAACCCCTTAATTTTTTTTAAAGCTCACCCTTTCTTCAATAACACAGTAAATTTAACTTTGACTTATAATTGATGTGGTCACTTAGCTCTATAAATGAGAGTCAAAAATATTTGTTTTTTTCAGTCCTGAAGGAATGGGTCTTATTCCCTAAAATTCTCAAATACTGAGGACATACATTTTAGTATTTATGCATCTAAACATTTCATAATCCCTTCTAGTAATAGATAGTGCTGTTATGGACCATTAAGGACATAATCCATACTCACTTGGTTAACAAGATTAGAGGAAACACTCACTTCACCAAAGGCTAATACTTGCATCTTGGAAGAGCAGGGTGCTTTATGCTTTATGTGTGTTCATTTCTTAATTATTTTTGTTAGGTGGGTCAGCCATAATGGAGGCACTTTATCTCTCACAAGGACTAACAATACCCTCTGTGGGGTGTTGGCATTTTATAATATACACAAAGCAACCGCATAGAGTACTACCACATTCCCCACCACTCCTGATTGCATGCATTATGTGCTTCCCCATGTGATCTCTTCATCCTCCTCCAATTTTCTTCTTCTTTTTTTTTTTTTGTCAGTCGTGGGTCTTGAACTCTGGGCCTGGGCACTGTCTTTGAGCTCTTCAGCTCAAGGTGAGCGCTCTACTGCTTGAACCACAGTGCCACTTCCGGTTTTCTAGTGGTTTATTGGAGATAAGAGTCTCACAGACTTTCCTGCCCTGGCTGGCTTTGAACCACAATCCTCAGATCTCAGCCTCCTTAGTAGCTAGGATTATAGGCGTGAGCCACCAGCGCCCGGCTGGAGCCAATTTTTTTGAAGGCAAGACTACAGGTATGCACCGCACATACCAGTCTAGGCAAATGACAGATGGTAATATCTGCAGCTCATAGCTACTGCAGAATCAGTTCTATAAATTTTGAGTAGCCCTACCAGAAAGCCAGTGTAGGCTATTGTGTTATAACAGGAGATTGTGTATTTCAGGGAAAGTTGGAAGGCAAGTAAACCACTGTAGAATTCCACCTGGAATGTGGAATGATAGAAAGTTGTTGGCCCTCAGCTCATCAGTGTCCAGTAGCAACAGGGCCACATCCATGAAGATGCACTGTATTGAGGGAGGATGCACCCATTGACGCTTGGTGAAGGTGACCCTGAGTTAGGGACTGTCCAGGGACTATCTTATCAATGTCTGTTCCTCACTACCTTGAATGCTCTCCAGTGGACAGGACTCAAGCCAGAAGTTTGAGATATGAGCAGAACCTGTAGTGTATTTATTGCCTCCTGAGCAGCAAATGCCATCTGTAACAAAGTGCCCAGAGGTGTGGTTTGTCATATACATCATCCAAAGGCCTCAGATGGTGGCATGAAGTACTGATGTGCACCCACCTGGGTGTGTTACAGAAGTATAGACCAAAGCCAGAAAGTACTGTGTGAGGGGGTGGGTAAGGTTTGCCATGCCAATTTCCCTGCTCTGGGCTGCTGTGCAATACTGCTACTCCCTGGTGCTACCACCACCTTGCACTTTGAGCCACCTGTAGGTCACTTACTGAATTATTGGTTGTTTTAAATACTTTGTATGAGCTAAGTGTTCCCTCCCTCCCTGCCACTCCTTTCTTTCTTGGCAGTTCTTGATGACTGATTTATGAATTCCTGCAAAGTCAGTTGAATGTTCTTGTCATTCTGTGTGATCTTACTCTTTGTGTGCTGACGAAGCTGGGGTTTGGACATCCTGATGGAGTATTTTCTTAGGCAACTCTAGTTTGAGGGGACCACACATACTGTTGATCTTAAACTGAACTTTCCAGATTTCCTGTTTGTTGCAGCAAAGGACTTGTCTCTGTGGTGCTCTGTCTATATCTGTTACCTTGCTTTGGTTTTGATTTGTTGACTAATGTTCCCACAAGCCTGTAGTGTCTATGGGTTTTCACAAGAATGCTGATGGTGTGGAACAGGAACTGCTCACATAGTGTAAAGTGTTTGTTTTTTTCCTTTTCCTTGGGGGACAGTACAGGGTTTGAACTCAGAACTCCACACTTGCTAGGCAGGCACTCTGCCACTGAGCCACACCTTCAGCCCTTCATTGGTTGTCTTGTTTGCTACTGAGGCTGTTTATTAGTGATTAAGTTGCTTTCTACTTCATGATTTAGTCTCTTAAGTAACAATGTTGTGTTCATTTTCAAAGGTTGCAAGGAAATTGGCCAGGGCACCTATAAGAACAGTCAGGAAAACAGACTTAAAATAGCAAAGGCCTGCTATCATATTCTTCAAGTTTAAATTTGATTTTTACAAATAAATTTGATTTTTTAAAAACATTCATCTTCAGTAGAGTTTGTGTCTTGATTTAATTACACTCCATCCTTAGGCAAATATGAATATATTTTTTACTGCCAGTTTTCATTTGTACTGGAACTTTGGTGTGTGTGCTGGTCCTGGGGTTTGAACTCAGGGCCTGGATGCTGTCCCTGAGCTTTTGTGCTCAAGGCTAGGTAGTGCTCTACCACTTGAGCCACAGTCCCACTTCAGGCTTTTTTAGTAGTTAAAAATGAGGCTTATCACATTTTTACAGACAAGTTTGTTCTTTCATAATCAGGACAGTTAGTTTTCCATTATTTGCTTGCCTTCAAGCAGTCTGTTAGCCCCCATTGCAAATGCTGGCTGGATCTCTTTACCTCATTTTTCCTTTTATACTCCTAGTTACTATTTCATAGCTGCCCATTTGAGGAGGACCCCAGAAGTGGGGCAGCTTCTGTGGAATAATTAGGGATGTGGTCATTTGATTTTACTCGGTAGGATTTTGTCTGTTTGCAGAGATGCACACAGTGGTTTTCATTAGCATTCTCCTCAGGATTCTCTAAGACACAGTGGAGCCTGAATAAGGGTTTCTTGTCCAGCATCAATCATTTAGTAGATAATTAGTCTAATAAATGAAAGGTTGAAAGGTTATTTCCCTAGAATTTTCTTTATTTATTGCACTTTTTAAGTTGTCAGGTACCTAGGAGAATGGTTACTAGCATAGTAAATGTGTAGAGTGCCAGTTATTTTGTCTTTGGGACAGTATGAGAAAAATCAGGACTGGGGTGAGGGTTTGGATTTGGGCTGCTGCTTCTATAAGGAATACTTGGGAGCTGGAGTTGGCTATGACTTTTTCCTCAGAGGGGGAGTCCTTGGCTTGTGTACAACCAGTACCCAGGAGTATGTGTACCCTTCAAAACAGAGCTGGTCTAAAGTGATGCTAAAAAAATCTTTTTTGTGTGTCTAATCTCTTTAGCAGGAGGAGCGATCTCAGAACTGTTATGAAGGCTTGCCAGCTCTTCGCTCTTGCCCATGCTGCCATCAGGTGGCCTCCGGACAGTGTGTTCAGCCATTCAAGATAGACTTTAACTTAAAACCGTCTCCGCTTCCCAGCCAGGAGGTGGAAGGAGTGAAGTTTATGTTTGAATGAAGAAGTGAACTATGGAAGAAGAGCGTATGTCCCTTTCCCTTCCAAGCATAAGTCCAAATCGGCTCTCAGGAATGAGGATTCATGAAGACATCCTTTAGGAGATTTGGCTCTCTCCACCTTTAACACTTGGTTGTGGTGCTGGAAAAAGATGCCTGTGGTTTGTCCTCCAGCTATATCGCACCGGCATCGCTCACTTTGATGTGTCATTCCTGTCTCCTGTTTGCCTTCGTCCTCAGTGCATGTCCTTGAGTGACTAGTCCTTACCCTAGGAACACTTCCTTCATTTTAAAAACGTCTCCTTTCCCACGTGCCGCCTGTATTTCCATGCTGTGTACAAAGGTTGGGCAGAAAAGAAAGTGCTTGAAAAGATTTCAAATGCGCAGGAAAGGAAGGACGATACAAAGGCCTTCTTCCTGTCATAGTGCATTTTGTCCAAAAAGTTGGGCTCTAAGAGATTCAGGGTTTTTCCTTGTATTGCATGTTTTCTTCCAGTATTGGTTCAATCTCATTAATAATCATGGTTTTCGAAGATAGCTAGCTTTATCCATTTCCAGCAAAAAACAAATCATCAGTAGTTTACCTGTGCTGGCTTCCAGTGTTGGAAACAAACCAAGATGTTTCTCCACAGCTTTTTTGTGGGGGTGGGGGCACTTGTGCAGGGACTGAAGTGAAACCCCCAAAATCAAAGCAAAAGCAACTCCATTCAAAATAAAGATCAAGGGACATTATTGTATCATTGCCTGTGAAAACCTGTCCCTGTCAGCCATTTTTCCCTTCCCATAGCCATGCCCTTCTAATTTTTTAACTATGTTTTCAGTCACTTCCTTTCTGTGAAAGGTTGCTAGCTTTCCCTCCCTGCCTCCCTCCCTTCCTTTCTTCCTTCCTTCCTTCCTTTTACTGTTCTTTAAATAAAAAGCAGATCGGATGGATGTGTACATTAAGTGTTTGAAATTTTCTGAAAATCCAGTCAGGAAACCAGGTGTGGAAAGGGCTTAGTAACCTTCCTTTGAGTAGCGTTTTAAGCTGACCAGAAGTGCTTGCTTACCCTGGATCATATTTTCAAAGGGGAGTTTGAATACTACACTAATTGTGAAATCTGTCAGTTGGTGGATGCTCCTTTAGCAGCCAGACACATTGATCACCTTTCAAATTACAGGGTAGAAATCGAAGGGCACACCAGTGAGAGCTTCTTTCTCCCAGCCCATCTTTTAGAGCAACAGATAGATATTTTTTAAATTTTGAAAAAAGATTTTTTCCCCCAGAAGTAGGAGAGAGAGCTCTGCCCACGCCAGTTGCAAAATGTCTATTGTTAGTTGCCCCTGCCCCTTCCCCCAGTGCTCATTCTTGTGAATTTATGTGAGTTGGACAATGGTTGAGAGAGGGAGGTGGCACACAGGACCTGTTTTTGCCTTGCAGACATCTGTCTGCCCCAGTTCTCTGGGCTGCACACTGCAGTAGTGTGCAAACGATGATACAGAGGGTTCTGCCTTCTATCCTATGTGTGAAGCAACTCGGTCTTCTCCGTGCACGGGCCTCCTCTGTGCACGTACTACGTTGTCTGTCAGCTCCCCAGCTGACTCCTGAGGATGGGCTCAAGCCTCCATCCGCATTGCCTTTAGCAGCAACTCCTAATAATGACTTAGGATTTTAGAAGTTTTTTTCTTTTTCTTTTCTTTCTTTTTTCCTTCCTGCTCCTCTCAGCTCTCCTCGCTTGTTTGAATTTCTTGATTTGTATAAATGTATATTCTCTTTTCCCTCTTGTCATCTTTCCCCCACCCACTGTTTTTGCTTTTTAAAATGTTCTGTAGTTTTGTACAAGATGAGACTTAGCCTTGGGTATTTCTTGCTAAGCTTTAATGCTTTGTAAATAAAATTGAATGTTTATTAAATAAAAGGTGTACATGTTTGTTTCTAAACATCACTTCCAGAGCTCACCCACTTGGCTTTTATGTAACAGAAGTTATCTGGGTTGAGGTTGGATCTCTGGACAGACAGAGCTAGAAGTAGGCATTCTAGAAGTGACAAAGACACATGCCCAGAGATCTAGAAGTAGGGGGGACATTCTAGAAGTGACAAAAACACATGCTCAGAGATTCCAGCCTTCCGTAGATATTTCCTAGTCCAAATACAGTTAAAATCCTCTTCACTAGGCTTTACCCCAGATCAAATAGCTTTAAAATCCATTGAATACCTAGATGTTTCAAAAAGTCTGTTGGTCTGATTTTAACAAAGCCCTAATCTGAATGTTTACTTACTATTGTATGTGGCTGAGAGCCCATCTTTGACATCATAGCTGTTTCATAGCAACTTTGCTAACCTAAGCAATGGATGAGCTCCGTTCTGTGGGCAGAGGCAGAGAGCTGGGTAGCACCTTCCATGCCCAGGGTCCCCTTGGGAGAGGAGAGTTGTGTGTGTGTGTGGAGTGAAGCTGAGAGTGTCTCGCTCCTTGTCTTCCTGATTGTTTATTTTTGCAGTCCCTTACCTGAGCAGTCTTTACAAAGTGTTCTGAGAGAACTGTATTTTGGCATTCAAGATGACTTTCCTGAAGTAGGGAAGTCTACATTTACTCAGGAGGACATAGAATTAGAAATTCAGGAAGGGTAAGTCACGTGCTTCCCGGTCCAACGTTCATCAGCCTTTTTCTAGAAGGTTTAGGCAAATTCATAGTAAGGAATTCAGCATATTGAACTGAATTCAAATGCATCTTTTTTCTCTTAGACTTCAGTAAAAATTGCTTAACTTGGTTAGCTTTAACTGGGGATTTGGAAACCTTTAATGTTTGCCCCACGGTTAGAAATGGAGGTGTAACTGCACCATGCACTTAGGGTAATGAGAAAATTCACTCCAATTTTTGAAGTCGTCATCTTTCTCCTCTTAAGAGGTGGATGTAAATTCTTTGAGAGGATGTGAGGAAGTTGGGGTGTGACTCTGGTAGAGTACCATCTTGGAGCAAAAATCAAGCAAGAGGTCAAGTCTCTGACTTCAAGCTCCAGTACTGGTGCACATGCATGCGCATGCATGCATACGCGTGCGTGCGCGCGCGCGCACACACACTGGTACAGTGCTCATTAACAATCAGACTAAATCATAACATCGTGACTTTTTTTTTTGCCTTACAGCCTTAACCTGGGAGTAAGGTCTGGACTTTTATGTACTTGGTTGTATTGCGTTGATGATGCATGCTCCTATCTTGAAAGGATAGCCATGTGGAAGGAATTTAGTTAGCCAAAGGGTTCATCTGGAATTCGTGGAGTGCTTGGCTGAGTGATATCTACCAAGACATGAAGGCCACTTGTTCCATCCTTGGGATCCTGGTGTTGGCCACCTACCCTATGGTGGTGACCTCACCAGAAACAATGGATATCCCTAAGCCGCTACAAGAAGCTGTGGGGGAAGTTCTTGTCAATGCCACAACTTGTTCTGTCACATGTGGCCTTGGCTATAAGGAGGAGACGGTCTGCGAGGTGGGCCCTGACGGGGTGAGGAGGAAGTGCAAGTCTCAGCGCTTGGAGTGTCTGACCAGCTGGAGCTGTGGGATGCTCCATTTCACCGTGCTCGCGGGGAATGACTTTGAGCTCAGCTGTCTCAGTGCAGATATCCTAGAGGATGGGAAGGAATCATTCCGCTTCACCTGGAAAGTCGCTCGGGGTATTATCTCAATTAACGATGTGATCTTCAAACCCTACCGATCCACCTTGCACTTCCTTCTGTTCAAGCCTGCTCTGGAGTCTCACTCGGGCACGTACCGCTGTGATGTGCATCAGCTGAAAAACTTGAGGCTTGTCAAGAGGCTCTATTTTGGGCTGAGGGTCCTTCCACCCAAACTAGTGAATCTGAATTTCAATCAGTCCCTTACTGAGAATCAGAGGTTGGTAGATGAGGGCTTGGAAGTTAATCTAGACAACTATACCAAGCCTTCCCAACCCAAGTGGCAAAAGAAGGTGGCATCAGCCTTGGGCATAGGTGTTGCCATTGGAGTGGTTGTTGGGGTACTGGTGAGCATTGTTCTCTGCAGAGTGCTGAGTGGGACCTATAGCACCGAGAGCCTGGGGAAGCTACAGGCCTTGCTCCCGAGGAGCTGGTCTCAACGCCCCGGCCAAATGGCAGGGGAAGAAGAGCACAACGCGCAGCTCCGTGGTGGCTCTGGGTGGTGATGTCCAGCTTAGTGTCCCAGATGGATTACTTTCTTAACTCTCAGCCACTAGGGTTAGGGATCCTGACTGCAGACACTGCTCCTCTCCTGGAAAGAGTTGTATCTGCAAGCCTGCATTCCCTTGCTCCCTTGCATAGCTTGTATGCTCCCCATCAAGAGCCGGTTATCATGGCGGAGAATGCTGTAGCAGCTGTTACAGTAAAAACATTTTTTCTTCTTCAATAAAGAATAACTCACAGTAGCTATATGGAGCCCTCACTTGTTGCTTTCTTGTTCTTTAAAATTCCTTGTATTTGTCTTGATTGTCCCATAGCCTGGGTTTCATTTTCCTTGGGTTTCTTGGACAAATGGCTTTGTATGGGGAATGTAGCAACACCTGACTCAGCTATGTAATAGACACTCAGTAAGTGTAAATAAATGATCTGCCCTCTTTGTCCTCCTGGGTGAGCCCTCTGTATTGAGTGTTAAGTTGAATTTCCTGGAAAAACATGAGATCTTTCACCTGATCATGGAGACAGTCCCTGGCCTTGATCCCTGCTGCTTTCACTTTCCATGCCTGGAAAGTCAAATGTATTGGTTTCTTGGAGTAGCCTAGACTCCCAGAAGAGAACTAGGACTTTCAGTCCTTCATGGAAAGGCCAATCTAAGAGCCTCAGGAACCACTCAGTTTGGGTCTGAGCTAGCTGGATTATGGTACCATCAAAGAAAAGGCTCTTGGCCACATGTGAACTGATAGAGCTCAGCTTCCCTCATCTTTTCTAGCTACAGGAATAGCAGAATCACAGTGACAGGATCACCTGAATGACTAAAAAATATGCCTGAGCTCCAGCCCAAAGATGCTAGTCAGTTTCAGTTATGGCTAAGAATTCATGATTAATTTTTTTTTCTGTCAGGCACTGATGGCTTATGCCTATAATCTTGCTACTAAGGAAGCTGGGATTTGAGGATTGTGATACAAAGCCAGCCCAAGCAGGGAAGTCTGTGAGACTCTTACCTCCATTTAACTACCAAAAAAGCCAGAAGCGGAGCTGTGGCTCATGTGTAGATAATCAGCCTTGGGTGAAAAAGTGAAGGGACAATATCCAGGCCCCGAGTTGAAGCTCTAGTGCTGGCACGCATGCATATACACACCACATACACACTTCCTTGTAGATTAAAACTTTCAAATCCAGATAAAAGTTGAAAGCTTCAGTGCCCACCCACAGTCTGCCTCCCCTTGCTGAGATTCATCAACATCTTTCTAAATATGTATTCATTTTTGCTGAACCATTTTGTTGTGACTGTGAAATCTTAACCAGGTGCACGTCTCCTTAACCAGGTGAACAGGGCCTTTGTCACAACTTTACATGCAGTCTAGATTTAGTTTTCTTAGTTTACAGAATCAAAGCTTTTTGATTTTTGATCCAGAATCAGATATAAAGGTTCATGTACTGTGTATTAACTTTTTTTTTTTTTTTTTTTGCCAGTCCTGGGGCTTGAACTCAGGGCATGAGCACTGTCCCTGAGCTGCTTTTGCTCAAGGCTAGCATTCTACCACTTGAGCCACAGAGCCACTTCTGGCTTTTTCTGTTTATGTGGTACTGAAGAATTGAACCCTGGGCTTTGTGCATGCTAGACAAGCACTCTACCACTAAGCCACGTTCCCAGCCCCATTGAAAAGATCCTAAGATTTTACACAGCTCTTCCCCTCATCTGTCTGCTGCAGAGATGATTTCAGAAGACCTGGTCCTGGTCTTGCCTCTGCTATCAACTGTAATTGAACAAGCAGACTGATGCTCTGTAGAGCCTCATCTTTGAAATGTGTTTGTGAGACAATCCAGTCAGGTTCTGCGTTGTAAACTGCTTTGGAAACTGAAGTGTGTGATTCATGATGCCTTTGTTCAGTACTGAATAGGTTGTTAAAGCATCCAGGACTTTTGTACTTGAAAGAGGACAGTGAAGCAGTATATTCCTTTGTATGTCACGAACTCAGTATCATTATGGAGGGGCACTGCTTCCTATTATCCAGATGAAGAGACTGAGACCCAGAAAAGAGCTGAAAATCTTGTCCAGCATTCTGCTGCTGGTCAACTAGTGAAGATAACCCAGTCCAGTGCATTGAGTTCTGTGCATGTAATGTGCCCCAGCAGGGCTACTGGGCCCAAGTTGAGTTCTTTCATAGCCAGCACTCCCAACATCCCCTTTGGGTGTCAAATATAAGATGTTCCCTAGTCAATTGCAGTGCTATTCTGGAGTCTATGTAGACCCCTTCTTAGGCTGAATAGGCCTTGGGCAGAGAGCTAAGCACTGAGTAGAGAGGGGCCTCCACCCACCTTCCCTGTGCATGCCTTATCTGTAATAGAAGTCTGATCACATGTGTGGAACATAAGTGAGAGAGTTGGCTGGAAACTGACTAGTAATCCCAACCCTTTGGGTGTCCTGAGTGGAGAATGGCGGCAGCAGCCATGTCTGTACCAGTTGCAGGGTATTAATCTCTCCGGGATCATTGAATCCATCACCCTACTTTGTGTTAGGCCACACTGGTCCAGGCTGGCAAGATGCCTGCTCTTCCCCTCCTAGGTCAGAATGGAGCAGTGTGGACTGAACGTTGGAACGTTCTTCAGGGTTTTCCACTTCGGAGCTGGCTGGCCCCTGGAGTCATAGAACAGACAAGGAGATATGCTCGAGCCAGGTGATCAAAATACCCACAGCTGCTGCCAGCTGTCTGAGCAGGTTGAGAAACCAACTTTATTTAAGAACTGCCTGCTACCAGAGTCAATAAATAACTACCGTTACACATACAAGAGTGGAGGAGTGGGCTGATGGGGGTGGGGCCCCATTTGAACAGGAACTGTCTGTTGAGTCAGCAGTCTGACAACATGCTAGCATTTGCCCAGCCCTGAGAGTCTCTGAGCTGTGGGTGCTATGTTGGAGGTCTCTGGGATCGAGGCAGAATGGATCCCAAGGGCACCTTCAGGCAAAGCTATCTGACCTGCTTGCTTCCTCTCCAGTTTTCTCCTGTTGCTGTGACTCCCCAAAGCCAAAACCATATATACAAGTTCCCAGTCACCCCCCACCCCCATGCCCAGCCACTGGCACCTGCTTCCATGGAGCTCTTTCAAGTCCCTTAGAAAAGTGCCCATCTGATCTCTCTTAACACTCCTCCAGGTAAGGCCCAGGTTCAAGTGAGCTAGGAGACAGCACCACAGCTGTGCCGGGGACAGCTGTGAGGCCACTGCTGTCCCTCTGACTGCGTGCAGATGCCGTCTGTCAGACTCAGGTTGACAAGGAAGAGAAAAGGTTCCTGTGTTGGTGGGGAAGGGACGAGGGCAGTAGGCTGTCGTCAGCCATGGAACTTCCTGACAGCACGCAGGCTGGTTGGCTGATGGGACTGCCTAGGGGCAGTGCCTGCTGGGGAAGGCACTGGGTTGTGAGCAAGTTGCTGGGGCGAGGGCCCGCCCTCCTGGTCTCCTTCGAGATGCAGGGACCACGCAGGTGGTGTCTCTAAGACACTTCCTGTGCCAGATACTTGGATTCTAAGAATCTCACCTCTGGAAGGACGTTCAGCATACCCCACCCCCCTCCATCGATGACGTCTCCACGCCCACTGCCACCATGCCTGGAAAGAAGCTGCTCACTCCCGAAGCCTTGCTGCTGTCTAACTTCAGCCTTTCCTCTCAGCGTGACTATCCAAAGAAAAAGAACCCCCACTTTCATACCTGGGCTTTGTTACTCCCAGGCCCCCCTGCGTATCCTTGGCTGCCGGGAATGGAAGCAGAACTGAGATTCCCGGGGCCTGAGTGCCGTGGAGAGAGCTGCCCTTTGCCTGGTACACATCTGTAGTGCCATGGCAACAGACCCAGCAGCCCAGCACTGGAGCCTGAGCCTGTGTGCTGAAGGAGAGCCCCGAAGAGCAGCCTCTGTCCGAGTCTGCAAGACATTGTTCCACGGAGCTCTTCCAGTAGGACCACATTCTGAGAAGCCATCTATCTAGCCTAGCCTGCTTCTCGAAGCAGTCCATACATCTCCACAGGAAGCCATTCCATTCCCCAACCTTGCACATCCTCCTACTGTCTTACTAAACCTTCATGGGTGCTCTACCCCCAAACCTCTGGCTGCAGGAGGTTAGAGTTTCCTCCCTCTGGGCCTCCCAGCAGGCTGCCCTCCTCCCTTTCTCACAGGCCTCATTAGAAGCAAGGTAAACGTAAGTCTACGTAGTTCTTCAAGCCAGCATCGGCACTGCAGCCTCCACGTTCCTGGTGAGATTCAGTGCCAATCCAGCTCATCTGCCTGCCAGGCCCCGTGTCCCTGAACTCTCCTGCCCTAGCAGCAAGGGAGTAAGCAAGGAGTCAGACGTTGGAAGGATTCCTTAGTTCAGGGTCACTGGTCTGATAGAGAGCCAGGCTCAGGTCAAATCACAGCCAGCAAGACCAGGGTCTGTGAGGGAGGTCGACTGTATAGCTGAGCCCCTGGTCCCCTGGCACACGATGGCTGTGAGCAGACACTCTCGCTGGAGGTAAGGCTGGCCTGGGGGTTCCCAGGAGATGTGTGAGCTTCCGTTTTTAAAAAATTGTACTGAGTAAACATCAACATAAAAACTGCCCAAGAAAATAGAGCAGGACTGAAACGTTTAAAAAACCATAACAAAATAGAGCTCTAGCTGTAAACTACAGAAAACAGGCTCCCGAAGCTGCAGTGGCGCCTGCCCTCGAACACCCATCCTGCGGCTCCCATAGGTGAAGAGTCACCTGTCAGAGTGCAGGCTTTGGGGTCTCCTGGTTGTGCTCCCCACCATTGCCTGGGCGAGGACTCTCCTTGCTTCGGCCTCTCTTCTTGAAGCAACAGGGAGGGGAGGGCTTCAAGCCAGCACTATGTACTTGAGTTCCCAGCAGAAGCCAGGCTCAGAAGGCAAAGAAGGTCTGGAAGTAATTCTGGATTTTATGCTGACCCCCATGACTGCCATTCTGAACTCCTTGTAGCCGACATTCAGCCCTCACTGGCCTTAGCCACCTTCAGAACCACAGGCCCTAGCTATTCAGCACTGCCTCCTTGCTGTGCATAGACAGAGCCTGGGCTAGGTGGTTAAAGAGACTTAAGTTCTATTCCCAGCCCTGCCACTTACAGGCAGTGTGGCCTTGGGAAGTCTCTGGCCCTAGTTAGACCTCCATTCTCTCATTGGTCAGGGATAAGTTGAGCTTTCAGGTCTCTTTTGGCTCTGCTAGCCTGGTCTGAACTCAAGGTAGGAGTTAACCCCCCCCCTTTTTTTTCCTTCTGGGGACTTGAGAGATCAGGGGACCCTTGGGAGAAAGAGGTGTGACCGTTGATCCAAGGAGTTTCTGGGAGCAGGCAGGGGACCCACTGATGCTGGCTCGTCATTCCAGGACAAAGAATGAATGCTGCACTGAGACCTGACATCCGGGGCCTTCAGGCAGGGGCAGTGGGGGGGGGGGGTCATTCGTGGGTCTGCTGCAGGGTCTGGAGGAAGAGGGTCATTGTGGCTGGCTGTCTCCTGCCCCCAACCTGGAGGGGCCATGCAGGGTCAGTCTTGATGAGGTTCGGGGTCCCCCCTCAAGCCCTTCGGTCACCCAGCCACCTGACGTGGCTTTGTCTCGGAGGGTGACAGGGTTGGGTTGGCAGTGCTGGCTGAGAGGAGGAGGGCTAGTTCCTCTTTTTCACCAGGTGTCCCAGCCTCTCAACCCTCTGAGCTCCCACCCCAGCAGCCTGAGGGCTAGGAGTCCTGGGGGACTTCCTAGGGTGGAGGTCTAGGTCCCAGGGCGCGCCCTCCAGCCCAGCTGAGGGAGGCAGATGTGTGAGCCCTGCCTCACTTCTTCAGCCCCTTCAGGCCGTGCTCCTGCGGGGCCTTGGGCTGTGCTCTCAGCTGGCGGAGTCCACGTGCCTCCCAGAGCACCATGGCTGCTGATATAAAGGAATGTCCTAAAACTCCTTTTCCTCATAGGCTGTTCCTTCCATCCGGGACCCCGAGGGATCCAGGCACCTGGCTAAATGGCAATAAGGAAGTCATTGCCCTGGGGCCTCTTGACTTAAAGAAAAAAAAAATAAACTAATAAAATCTTCGCATGGTTCTATCCAGCTGGCAGAATAGGAAATACCCTGCCCCCCTATGGAAAGAGCTCTGATGAAAATAGGAGTTTAAAACTGACGGTTCTCAGGCACAGTGTTGGGCCATGTTGGCATCAGGAGGGGGCCGGGGCCAGCTGGCTGTGTCCATCCGAGGTGAGTGTCCAGCTCCGGGGTCGGGGGTGGGGGGAGGGTGGCACCGAGATCAGAGCTCCAGGTAGCCGATGAGCAGCAACATCACCGTGGAGTGGGAGAGGATGGGGCCGGGGTGCGGGGCCGGGCGGACTGCCAGGTTCTCCACCATCATGCTTGTGCCTGAAACCCGCAGAAGAAATGGGGAGCTGTGTCAGTGGGCCTGGAGCGAATCCACCCCACCCTACTTCCCAGAGAAGACAGTGCTGGTGGCTCATGGTAGCCCTGCTACCCACAGAGTTGGTGAGGGTCTTTGGCCCTTGGCCTTGAGCCTGATTCCGTACCCCCATAAAAGGCACACTCATGGCCCTGGCCCTCAGGGAGGTTTTAGGGGTACAGAAAGGTCAGCAACATGGAGGCTCCTCTGGCCCCTGCCTGCCTTGTCCTTAGCCCTGGGGGTCCAGGTGGGAGCTGGCTGGGGTGGAAACGAACCCTTAAGCAGGCGTCTGGGTTGGCCCTGACACTTGTGGGGTGGGGGAGACGGCACCTCCTTTCCTCACGATGTGGACTTCTGCTGGGGTACCGTCGCCCCCAGGCCCCGTGGTCCGGATCTGTACCCGGGCGTGGCCAATGTCTTCCAGTACCGGGATTTCTATCCAGTTCTTGCCGGTGACGTGGAGCGTGGGGGCTGGGTGCAGGTCATTCTGGTACAGCATCTGTGAGAAGGGGGGTTCCCGGTGTACCCTCCTCTGATTGGGGTACTTCCTTCTGTCTTTCCCAGCTCTAGGCATGGAGAAAAGTCCCTACAGTTCCTGGCCCTCAGGTTCTGTCTCCTCACTCTTCCTCCAGTTTCCCACTGGCCTGGCTAGTTGGGGGAGGCAAGCAAGCAAGCAGCTCTACTTTCTGCAGACACTGGAGGCTGGCGGGCCTCCATGGTGCCCATCCCCGCTCCCCCCGAAATCTGGTGTTCCCACAGTGATCCCCGAGTGGTCCCCATTCTCCTAGTCTTCTCCTGAGCTCCCAACAGATTTCCCAGATACAAACTCTCACTCAGACCCCACTAGTGATCACTGCAGCCTCCAGGTTCACTCCAGGTCGGGAAGGAATCCCTTCCTCACCTTATAGCCAGTAACTGCAGATTCATTTCTCAGGGGGACCACAGGGTCCCATTTGATGCTGAGGCTGGAGCTTGAGAAAGTCCAGGAGATGTTGCCCGGAGGTCGCCGGGGAGCTGCCGGAGAGGAAGGGAGACGTCACACCCTCTTGCTGCTAGCCAGCCCCTTGCCAGATGCCTGCCTGTACAGCAGGCACACCCAGAATATTCTGTAGCCACTGCCTAAGAAACAAAGCCAGGACAATTCAAAGGGTGGAGAAGAGGCATTAGCCACTGTCCTTGAGCTTTTGTGCTCAAGGCTAGAGCTCTCCCATTTGAGCCACAGTTCTACTTGCAGCTTTTTGGTCTTTAATTGGAAATAAGGGCCTCATGGACTTTGCTGCCCAGGCTGATTTCAAACTGAGATACTCAGACCTCAGCCTCCTGAGTAGCTAGGATTACAGCATAAGCAACCAGTGCCCAGCTCACCCTCTTTTCTTAGTGGACCCTCTTGTTTCTTTCCAGTCGAGGGCATGTGGGGTATAGCAACTATCTTGTCATCGAAGCATGATCCTGGAGCCCCTGCCTGGACACACACTCTCACCTCACCCCTGGTGGACAGACTCACGGGACTTCATGGTGGTGGCGTTGGCAGAAGGGCTGGCAGGCCCGGTTCCTGCCCTGTTGTAGGCCCGCACTGTCAGGTGGTACTTGGTATTGGGCTGCAGGTCAGTGATGCGAGCAATGGTATCCAGTCCTGCTGTCCTCACTCGGTCCGCTGCTGCTTCTTTGTCTCCGGCTTTCCAGTAGCGAATCTGAAGTGAACAGGGTGTGCTGAGGTCTGTGATGAATGAAGCCTGGGGTCTTGGGGTTTCCCTGCTCTGGGCCCTCTAACACGCTTTTCCTCTCCTGCTCACCCAGTCCTCTGAGCCAGACTCTGCTCAAGCACCTAGAGAGCAGGGCCATGCATGTGAGTGCAGGCTCTGTGTCTCTGGGTGCCTGGCAGAGTGCTCAGTCCAAGGGAAAGGAGCTCCATACACGGGCCGAATGGGGGAGCAGGTGGTGGATGGATGATGGGAGGGACAGGCCGAGCCTGGAGATGGCCAGTCATATTGCCTTCATGGTGTTTATACCTAGACCAAATAGCCCGTCTGCACCCCATGACTCTGCAGCCGCAGTAGGGGTGACCAATGAGTTATCATTGGTCCCCACCGAGTCCTGAAAGCCCAACACCCCTCTTTCTCCCGCCCCATGCTGCTCACCTCGTACCCCAGAAGGATTCCGTTCACGTCCTGCTGCACGGGTTCCCAGGTCACGTTCACCTCGGAGGCGGAGACCCCCTTGGCCCAGACCTTGCTGGGGGCCACTCGGGGTTCTGGGGATGATATCCGATGGGTGGGGACTGCCCAGCCCTGCCTGGGTCTTGCAGGGCAGTGTTCCCCCGCCCCCGTGGGCTCTGGAGGAGGGCCAGGTGGGGCTCCAGGTGGTCCCCTCTTGTGCAGCGCCCCACTGAGGGGACCAGGATGTCCAGGACTCCGGGGAGGTGGCTGGGCTGGGTGGTGGGGTGCGGGTGGGGGTTGGGGGGCAGCCCACCTTCCTCAGCCGAGTGCACCAGGGCGGTGAGGCTCTCGGGTCCGGTCCCACGGCGGTTGTAGCTGCGGATCTTGACCTCGAAGGGCGTGTAGGGGAGAATGCTGCGGTTGCTGTACACGAAGTACTGGGCATCGGCACCGGGCACCTGCGCCGTCTGCCAGGCGCTGCTGCCCTGCCTGCGGAAGGACAGCAGGTAGCCGAAGCCGTCTCCGTTCTGGTACTCCCGTGACATGGGCTGAGGGCGAGAGCGGGTGTGGGCGAGGGGCACGGGTGGGTCACCTGCCCATCACCCAGGGGAAGGGGTGGCCTGGGGACACGGGGGGGGGGGAGTCTGTGGGGATACTTAGGGGGGCAGGGGACAAGGGAGCCAGGAAGAGGACAATGACAGCTTGAGTCAGAACCGATGGTGGCCCAGTCTGGGCACTGCTCAAGGGGGTGAGGAGGAGAGAGGAAGGGGCGGGGCTTGTCCACCCCCAGAGGCAGAGGGCTCATCCTGCCCACCCTGGCCAGCTTACAGTCCAATTGACCATGAGCTCTCCCGGGGCCCCGCCGCCCCCGCTGAGTCCGGATGGTGCCACTGAGGGGGCTGTCAGGGACAAGGACACAGGAGTGGCTCGTTAACAGATATCTAGGCACCAAAAGACTCACCCCTTCCCTTCCCTTCCCTTCCTTCTCCCTTCCCTTCCCCTCCCCTTCCTTCTCACTTTCTCTTTCTCCTTCCCTCCTTCCTCCCTCTTCCCTCTTTTCCTTCCTTCCTTCCTTCCTTCCTTCCTTCCTTCCTTCCTTCCTTCCTTCCTTCCTTCCTCTCTCCCTCCCTCCCTCATTCTCTCTCTATCTCTGTCTCTGTCTGCCCCTTTCTGTTTTGGTAGTAAAGGAGTTTGAACTCAGGGCACTTGAGCTGTGCCTCGAGCCCTACATTTTGCTGGTTAATTGGAGATGGTGTCTTGGGACCTCTCTGTCCAGGCTAGCCTCAAACCGAAATCCTCTGGATCTCAGACTCTGGAGTAGTTAGGCCATCTTGGCCTTCAGCCCACCTCTTTTCTAGCAGTATTTCCCTAGGCCTGTTACTTAACCGATCTGAGCCTAATTCTCCCTCAAGGTGCTGTTTCTCTCAATGGTTATAACAGAAATAAAATTAAACAAAGAGTGGCTAGCATATAACTTATCTTTGTCCTTCCTACTCCTGTTGGCTTAAATCACAGAGCCCAACTTCACTTTGCTTTAAATTAAGGGCAACTAATAGCTCAGCCAAAACCAAACCAACAAACCCATTAAGAAAACAAAATCACTGTCTGTAACCCTAGCTACTCAGGAGGCTGAAGTCTGAGAATCCTGATTCAAAGGCAGCCTGGGCAGCAAAGTCTGACTCTAATTTCCAATAAACTACCCTCCCCCCCCAAATAAAGCAGAAAATGGAGCTGTGGCTCAAGTGGTAGAATGCTAGCCTCAAGGAAAAAACCTCAGGGACAGTGCCCAGGCCCTGAGTTCAAGCTCCAGGACTGGCACACACACACAAAAAAGGAAAGGTAAAGAAAAGAAAAGAAGAAAATAAAACCAAAGACCAACTCATCACAGGGTATTTTATCACTAGTTTTCTTCTTTAATTTCCTGATTGCCTCTAGCGTTACACAGACTGCTAATAAGACAAGGGCAGGTTCCATCAGCTTGAGCAGCACAGCAGAAATCTTTCTGCCCAGAAAGCTGTACTTAGAGACTTGAGCGGGTTCTGATGCGGGCATCTTCACCTGCATGAACTCCCTCTGGCCCTGAGCAGCAGCACACTGTGCCGAAGGTGATATAGCTAGAATTTGAACCCAGCTCCTGTGGTTTTAAAGTCTATCATCTTTCCTTTGCACAGTACTTGTCTCTGGGCTCCACCTATTCTGGTATACTGCAAGAAAGACACGTCCTCCCCACCCCACCTCATCAAGACGCTCAGAGGCCAAGAAATGGCTTCCTCGGGGATGTCTTACTCAGGAGAGGAACCAGCTAAAAATGCTGAGTGACTCCCCAGCCAGAAGGAGCTTGAAGGAGAACATGCTGTGTGGGAGTGCGTGGGCCACAGGACCGGGCAGGTGTGGGGAGGGATGCAGGGCTCTTGTGCCAGGCCCGCATCTGGGATGGGTCAGAGGGTGGGTAGGAAGCCTTGGGTAGATGCTGCTGGGGGGGGGGCGGTGATGAGGAGTCTTCCAGTTTCTCCCCCCTTCCCCACTCAAGTTCTGCACCCATACCTTTCTCTGTAGGCAGGGGCAGAGTATTACTCCTTCCTGCTGCTCCCAAGGAGCCATCTAAAGCAGGACTTGGAGACACTGGCTCCTCCAGCATCCTGCAGTGTCTCTCGTCTCTCTCTCTCTCTCTCTCTCTCTCTCACACACACACACACACACACACACACACACACACACACACGGACACACATCACCTCCCAATAGAATCAATCATTTAACGAAGTTTTGGAGAACAAACCTTTCACAAATGTCCCTTCAGGGTATATTTAAGATCCAAACTAGCTTGGCGTGGTGGTACACACCCATAATTTTGGCACTGGGGAGGCTGAGGCAGTAGGATTGCAAGTTGGAGGCCAGCGTGGGTTACACAGTGAGTTTGAGGCCAGCCTAGCTCAGGGTGGCACTGACTCAACAGAAACAAAACATAGCCAGATGACTGTGGCTCACATCTGTAACCTTATCTACTTAGGAAGCTGAGATAGGAGGATTTTGAGGTCTGAAGCCAGCCTAGGCAAAACAAAAAATCCAGGTCCTGACTTGTCTTCTCTCATGAGTTTTGTCAGTAGAGTTGGAACTCTCTAGTGTTAAGAGGTGGGTTGCTCACTGGGGGTCCCCTGAAGAGGGCCAAGGTCTCCCTCTGCTGAGAGTTCCTTTCTGGACACCCCGAATCCTGACCTGCTTCCTTGGTCCGGATCCTGCTGGAGGGCCCACTGGGCTCTCCCGTGCCCAGGATGTTGCTGGCTATGACCCGGAACTGGTAATCCATCCAGGGCGTGAGGCCCAGCACCTGGGCAGTCTCTGCATTGCCCTCAATGTTCGCGGGATCTGCAAGGAAAAGCTCTTGATTCCCCTTTAGAAATGATGGGGGGGCTTTTGCTAATGTTATGTGCACCCCTACACCCCATGAATATTTTCATTGCTCCAGTAATAATACTTCCAAGTCTTAAAGGCGCAGCTCAGAACATCTCAGACCAAGTGTTTTATCCTGCTGCGCTTCTCCCACTTTCTGTGCAACTGTCTCCCTGCCTGACCAAGGGTTCTCTCTTTCTCCAGACCCCTGCCTCCCATCACAGCACACAGCCAGGCCTTATCAATACCCACCCAAGTGGGGCCTCACACTTACTGGTCCGAACCTGCTTCCATTTCCCTGCAGGTAGAGTGCGAGCTTGCAGGGTGTACTTGGCAATGGGGCTGTGGTTGTCAAAGCCACGGCTCCAGCTCAGCTGGACGGTGGTGTCAGCGATGTCCCTCACGACCACTCCTCCTGGGGGACCTGGTGGGCCTGTATAGAAAGACAGATCCCACCGCAGGGTCAGCTTCCAATGGAAGCCAACCCCTTCCAGGCCCAGCGTGGGGGTGGCGCAGTACCCAAACTGGGCAACAGAGGGCGTAGCGAGCACACATAGAAGGGGGGTGGGCAGTGCCATGAGTGGGAATAAGGCATTGTGTGGTGGGAAGGCTGGATCTCAGGCTGGGGTCTGGGCCGGGCTCCCAGAGGTGATGTACAGATTTCCCAGCAGTGACCTTGAAAACTGACCTTGAAAACTGGGCTACTCACTGGGCTCAGCAAAGTGCTCCCCCATTCCCAAAACCTTGGCTTTCAAAGAAAAATATTCTATTTGTCTAGGACTCATGGAAGCCGGGCTCATGCGCCATGGACATGTCCCCCTCAGGGACTTCCGATGGCAGCTCCTCCCGCACAGCCTGGGGGTGTGAGGAGGCTGGAGAGCAGGTCACACGGCCCAGGGCCTCCAGGGGAGCAGGGGTGTATGTGTGTCAGGGCAGAGGTGGGAAATCTGTCACCTCGAACCAGGACAGTGGCCTCCTTCGATGCCCCGTCCACCACTGTCTGGGCCAGGCACGTGTACTTCCCTCCGTGGCGCAGCTGGGCATTCAGGAGGGTCAGGTCCCCAATCGTCTCCTTCTGCACCCAGGGGACGGAAGCAGGCGTCAAGAGATACGGCCCACAGAAAACAACCGAGCTTGGGGGTCCCCTGGCCCTAGGCCTTACCACGCTGGCCCTCCGGTAGTGTCCCCCAGGCTTGTGGAAGTCAATGGGGAAGTCGTCCAGGGTCCAGGTGAACGTGAGGTCCATGGTGGGGTCGTGGGAGGCGTGGCACTGGAGGGTCAGGTTGTCGCCCAAGTTGATGTCCGCGCTCGAGGGGGCTAGAGTGATCTTGGTTGCATCTACCAAAACAACAATGGCTGCCTGGGGGAGTTGGGGGAGGGAAGGGCCCAGGGAGGGGCCCTGGGATAGGGCCAGAAGCCCCAGGAAGGGAAAGGAGGATGGCACCCTGCGAGCTGAGCCATGCACCCTCTCTTACCCCGCACAGACAGGACCCCGGTGCTGTTGGCTTTGCCCATGAAATTCTCAGCAAAGCAGGTGTATTTGCCTTCGTCGGAACGACTGATGTTCCTTATAATCAAGGTGCCATCTGGAGTCACAGTCACTCTGCGGCAAGGACAAAGCACATCTGCCAACCCAGGGGCACGCAGGAATCAAGGGGAGAGGATCCCCCCACCCTGGGGAGGGCTCGGGGGAGCAAGAGCTGCTTGTGGGGCCCAGGGTACCTGCTGCTGTTCACCAGAATCTCAGTGCCCTTGCTCCAGAGCACCGTGGCTTTGGGAGCTGCCCGGGGCTGGCAGGGGATAGCGATCTCCCCTCCACGGGCTGCAGGGATGAGGCGCCGCACAGGGTTCTGCCTGAAGTCGGGGGCCAGGGCTACCAAGGAAGGGGAGAGACGCAGGATCTGTGTCACCGTCCATTAGGAAGGCACCTGACTACGCAAAGCTGCCTTTGTACTTTCTGATGTGCGATGTGCGATCTGTAGAACACACCCAGCATTCTCTGGACCACACCACCAAAACTGCCTGGACTATGGCAAAAGCCCCTACTGCTCATGGCCTTTTTCTTTTTCTCTCCCTTCCTTCCTCCCTCCCTCCCCCTTCTTCCCTCCCTCCCTCCCTTCCTCTGTCTTTCCTTCCTTCCTTCCTTTCTTTCTTTCTTTCTTTCTTTCTTTCTTTCTTTCTTTCTTTCTTTCTTTCTTTCTTTCTTTCTTTCTTTCTTTCTTTCTTTCTTTCTTTCCTAGTTGTGGAGCTTGAACTCAGGGCCTGGGCATTGTCCTTGAGCTTTTTACTCAAGGCTAAGTGCTCTCCCCCTTGAGCCACAGAGCCACTTCTGTTTTTTGGGGGGTTAACTGGAATTTAGAGTCTCACAGAGTTTCCTGTCCAGACTGGCTTTGAACTGCAATTCTCAGATCTCAGCATCCTGAGTAGCTAGGATTACAGATGTGAGACACTGGCACCTGGCTCAACTTCCTTGATACCATGTTCTTTTTATGACTACTGGCATTATTTATTGGATTTTGTGCTTCATTTGTCCCTCTCCAGTAATAAAGTTTACTGGACTGTAAGCTGAGAACTGATCACTAGTGTTCATTCTTTAGGAGGTGTTGAGTCAATAGCAGTGAAGAATTGAGTAAATTTTAGTTAAACCTCAATGAAAATGAACAGGGCAGATATCATTACATCCAGCCCAGAGAATGCTGGGCTGCAGCCCTCTGCAGGGCAGACAGTCTCTTTGTGGCTCAGCTCATTTTCCCCTCAGAGTGGCAGTGTGTGGGTGAGGCCATCACTGCCTCCATTTCTGTACAAGAAACTGAGGCAGAGAAATGCATAACACAGTGGAAGGGTTGGATTAAGCACAGAGTAGATCGATTTGGTTTTCGATGCCTCCTGCCATCTTTTTCTCCTAATGTCACTGCAGCAAGTATTTGCTTTGCCCAGGGGTTTGAAGCCCCTTCCCACTCACCCCCCCACCCTCACCCCCCCCCCCCCGCCAGAGCTCTCAATTTAGTGTCCTGCCTTCTTTCTTGAACCTAAGTCCTTCTAATTAGAAGCCCCTGGAAAACCAAGGAAGACTGGCCCCTGTGTGTATGTTCATGTGTTGTGGTGTGTGTGCATGTACATGTGTGTGCTTGGAGGCTCAGAACCCCTGCACCCCCACCAGGGGGCCCAGGGATGTCTCTGCCCCCTCCCCCGCCCCACCCCATGTTTTACCTTGCACAGCCAGCTCGGCGCTGGCGTAGACAGTGCCATGTTTATTCTCTGCCACACACTGGTACATTCCTGAGTCCTCCAGGCTCAGCTTAGAGAACTGCAGGTCCCCGGCTGACACCTCTACCCGGTTCTGTGCAGAAAAGCCCAGCAGGGTGGGGTAGGGGGATTAGCTTGGGTGTGGGGAGGGGCAGGCAGGGACACATACCATGGGGGTTCTAGACCCATGGTCCCTTGGCTTGGGGCAGCTCTATCTCAGAGCTGTCCGGAATCTCAGAGCTCTGAGACACACCTAGGACCACACTCTTGGTTTGTGGCTGAGTTGTGCCTGGATTCAGGTCTCTGGAATTCTACCCATCTACTCTGGGATGGAAAGAAGCTCCTCAAACCACCACCTGACACCTTGATCGGCCTGGCAGGGAGGGAGGATGGGGCCCACAGGAGAGGGAGGTGGTGTGTGGGAGGGAGGCAGCCCCGGTGGCCTACCTGGGAAGCCAGAGGCTCTCCGTTCCGCAGCCAGCGCACGGTGGGCCGGGGCTTGCCTGCAGCTGCGCAGCCCCAGCGTAGGTTGGAGCCGATGTCAGCCTCTGTGTCTGAGATCACTTTGAGCCACTCAGGCTGAGCTGGGGAACAAGGGCAAGAAAAAGATGACTAGGAGGAAACCGAGGCTTCTGGGATGGGCTGGAATGGCAAGACTGCAGTACTGGTGACAGACAGCAGAGGACGCCACCTGCTTTCTGGGCTAGAGAAAACAAAAGGGGGCTGGGGGTGGGGGGCCAGAAAGAGGCTGCCAGAGGAAAGATGGTACTCTGTGGCTGTACCAGTGGCTTGTCATTTTATTTTATAATTTTGTTGGTCATGGGGCTTGAACTCAGGGGCTGGGCGCTGTACCTAAGCTCTTTTGCTCAAAGCTAGCGCTCTACCACGTGGAACCACAGAGCCACTTCTGGTTTTCTGGTGGTTAATTGGAGATTAGAGTTCCACAGCCTTTCCTGCTGAGTGGGGCTGGCTTTGAACCATGATCCTCAGCTCTCAGCTTCCTGAGTGGCTAGGATTACAGGCCTGAGTCACTGCCACCCAGCTTTCATTATTTTATTTGACTTTTTAGCAACTTAAACCACTGCAAGGCCTTCGCTGTGCTTTCTGTAGCCTTCGCTGATGGTCTGGACTGGCCTCTGTGTGTTCAGAGAGGTCCTGGCCGGGACCAGAGATGGGAGGGTCGCTCCGTCTTCTCCTCGGGGACAGGGTGGAGGCAGGAAAGGGGAGCAGCCAGGCTCTGTACCCTGCACGATGACGCGGCCCTGGACGGTATCTCGGCCCTTGGAGTTCTCCACCTCGCACTCATAGGTGCCCTCGTCCTCAAAGCTCACACTGGGAATCTGCAGGGTGGGCTCGGCCGTGGCCCACTGCGGGGATAAGGTGCCGTCCACCTTGCGCCACTTGATCCTGGGGACGGGGCTGCCAGAGGAGAGAGACACAGGCAGAGGGAGCAAGCGGATCAGGCGGTGCCACCCGGAGCCCAGAGCCCAGCCTTCCTCAGATGCTGGCAGGGGAGGGGCTGAGGGCATGTGTGAACTGCTCTCAGGCTCTTCTCTGGGACAGGCTCAGGACGCAGTGGGGCAGGGAGGACATGAAGCAGGGCTCCTCTATACCTACCCCATGCCACAGCTAGGAAGCCAATGAAGTTGATCTGTACCCCAAAGCTGCCTTTCCCTCCCAGGCACACTGGTCAGCAGCGGCCTGGGACCTGGGTCTTTATGGGTCCCTTCTCCCATCACTCCACTTCCCAAAGCACTTTGACAATCTGTGTATTAGCTTGCATTAAGAATCGGTGAGTCCCACAGGACCTCCATGCCACCTGCCTAATGGTTTTCTAAGGGCATTTCCAAGCCCTGGATCCTGTGTCCTGGGTGGCTACTGCTTTTCTCAGTAACACTTTCCAGAAAGCAGAGGCCCAGGGGACATGTGAGGATCGGGAAGACCAGAGTTCAAATCCCAGTTGCCTATTCATTCCACACACATTTACTGAGCACCTGCTACTGCGAATAGCGCAGTCTCGGTGAAGCCTCTGTGATTTTTTTAACTAATGGTTAACACGGAACACTTCACCAAATGCCAAGCACTGCTCTAAGGGCTGAAAGGTGAGTTAACTTATTTAATCTTCATAACAAGCCCCTGTAGACATAGTGTTATTACCATTCAACAATAAGGAAACAGCCCTGGAGAGGTTAGGTAATTTACCCACAGTCTCCCAGCGAGCCAGTGGCAGAGCTGGGATTTGAACTGGCAGGGTGAGTTGGTGTCTCTACTCTGTGATTCTTGCTTCCAGCCCTGCATAACCTCCATAGGCCTGACCCTGCCAGGCTCAGGAAAAGTAACCCATGTGCGTGGGGCCCCGGGGTGGGGTGCTCAGTGGGGGTGGGCGATGCCCCCTGTGTGCCGGCCCCCCGTGTCCCCAAGGGGCTCCTACACTGCTTACTTCCCAAAGGCGAAGCACTCCAGGGTCACCTGCTGTCCCACCAGCGCGTAGGTCTCTGGGGGGAACCGGGCCTTGATGCTGGGTGCAAAGAGCCGGGGGTCTGGGAAAGAGAGGCATTCGCAAGTCACAAGCCAGCGACCCCAGACCGGTGTTAATGTCACTGCTCACAGCCCATGCATCTGGTAGGGGAGCGGAGTGTCAGAGATTGCCCTTTCCCCTTGCGGCCTGGGGCACAGGTTCGAGAGCTTTCAGCAGGGGGACTGGGGCTCCCAGAGCCTGGATCCTGTGCCCTGCCAGCTGGTCTTCTCCAGCCCCAAGCGAAGCCCTCGGCCCTCCCAGCTCCCTCCTCCGCCATGTCCTCCGGCCTGACCTTCGGCTGCCAGGTTGAGCTGCGCGAACTTGCTGAAGACGCTCTTGGTGGAGAAGTCCATGTGGCTGGTGGCCAGGCAGGAGTAGTTGCCCAGATCCGAAGCGTTGGTCCGGGCGATGTACAGGTTCCCTGTGGTCTGGGACACGAAGTGACGCCCGTCCGTCGGGATGAAGTTGGGGAACTCATTGAGGAGCCAGCGGTAGGACAAGCCTAGGAGGTGGGGAGTTCGAGGCAACCACGGGGTGCTGGGCTCACAGCCAAGCTGGGTTGGAGCCCACCATAGGGGAGGAGGATGAGCACGTTGTACCCCAAGCCCCTCTATACACGAACTGGAGCTGAGGGAAGAAGAGGCTTTCGCTCTGTCCCAGCGGGGAGCACACACACCTTCAGGAAATGATCAACCCAAAGGGAAACTGAGCCATTTCACGCTGGGACTCAGGATGGAGGCGTCCAAGGGTCACGTGCCACCTCTTCTTCCTCCTCCTCTCTGCCGAGCCCCCTGCGCCCCACTCACCTGGGTAGTGGGCCGGCGGGTTACACGGGAGCATCACCCCCCAGCCCTCATGGGTTTTCACCGGGTCTCGCTCTTCCTTGGAGAATTCCTGAAGAACTGGAGGTGGAGACCAGGGCTCAGGGGCTGTCCTGCAACCTGGGGGCCCTCCCGGCTGCCCCCCCACGGGGGAAGAAGCAAGTCACTAGGGTCAGAGGGCAGCAAAGGCCTGATGGGGGTGTCACCTTTCCTTTCTAGGCCCTTCCTCCTCCCCCACCCCCCCAGGGTCTCCGCCCCCTTTGGGTCTCACAGCCAAAGCGGAGGACAGCCTCCCTGCTGACCACCGTGCCCACTGGGTTTGAGGCCAGGCACTGGTAGACGCCGGCATCCTGGGCCTTGGTGGGGTTGGTGATGACCAGGTTGCCCCCCACCAGCTGGTGACGGGACCCAGGTTCCAGCTTCATCTCCGTGCCGTTCATCTTCCACCTGCAGCGGGCATAGGAGGGCAATCTCAGTCCTAGCTGACATAAGGCTGGCATGAGGGAAAAGTGTGCCCGGCAAAGGCCTCACCTATAGGTAGCTGGAGGGCTGGCCCGGGCACGGCATGCCAGTGTCACCTGCTCCTCCGTGGACTCCTCTGGGAATAGCAGGCCGAGTGGCTGGTCTTCAAAGACAGGCCCGAAGGTGGCTGGGGAAGCCCACGAGGAGCTCTGAGCTGCAGGCAGGACACCACCAAGAGGCCTCAGGGCCTGAGGCTAGCTGGAGAATCACCCCTGGAGTGTACCCGCCAGCAGAACAGCAGAACTTCCTGCGGTGATGGGTTTTGCCATTGTTCACATTATCCAATATGGTGGCCACCAGTTACTGGCCACTATTGGGAACTTGAAATGTGGCTACCGTGGCTGAGGAACCAACATTTCAAAATTTGATTTGTGTGTGTGTGTGTGTGTGTGTGTGTGTGTGTGTGTGTGTGTGTATGTGTGCGTATATTCTGATACTGGGACTTGAACTCAGGGCCCTGGGCTCTTCCTTTGCTTTTCCACTCAAGGCTAGTGCTCTACCACTTGAGCCACACACCAGGTTTTTGCTGGTTAATTGGAGATAAAATCTTGTGGGCTTTTCTGCCCAGGCTGAGTTTGAACTGTGCTCCTCAGAGCGCAGCTTCCTGAGTAGCTAGGATTACAGGTGTGAGCCACCAGCCCTTGGCTTGATTTGATTGCATTTTAATTAATTTAAATTTGATTTTAAAGAAGCTGGGCAGGGCCCATCTACTCAAGCTGGTGGAGTCAGCTCGCTCATCCTGTGCTTAGTTATGAAGTGCTGCTGTCTATGTGGCACTGAGCTGTGAGGAATAATCAGACTCAGCTCCTCTCTCTGAAGGAGGGAGAGGGGGCAGAAAAGTGAGTCTGTAAGGTGACATGCTGTCGCGGCGGCTTAGGATGGAGACTCTCAGGTCCTGCAAATGGAGGAGCCCTCCCGCCCGCCCCCCCCCCTGCCCTGGGAGCCTCAGGGGAGTGTCATGGAAGAACCGATCTGCAGATATACGAGGTGTGAGAAGACGCACTGGCCAAGATGGGGGAAACAGGATGTATTCTGGAGTCCAGTGCTGGATGGGACAGTGAGGCCCAGTGAAAGGTTGCTCTGGTTGGGGGCTCCTCCAGCTAGCAGTGTGACCTTAGGGCAAATTACAGGACCATTGGGCTGGGAAGGTGGCTCAGTGGTAGAGCACTTGCCTTGCATGCTCGAGGCCCTGGGTTCAATTCCTCAGCACTACATAAGAAAAAAGCCGGAAGTGGTGCTGTGGCTCAAGTGGTAGAGTGCTAGCCTTGAGCTGAAGAGCTGAGGGACAGCACCCAGGCCCAGAGTTCAGGCCCCACGACCGGATCCCCCCCCCCCAAAAAAGAAAAAAAATTACAGGACCATTGTCTTCATCTGTGTAAAGGAAAGAGGATGCAGCTGGGCATGGTGGTAGCTGCGTGTAATCCCAGTCACCTGGGGAGGCAGAGGGAGGAGGCTCAAGATCCAGCCAGGGCCAAAGTAAGAGCTCCGAAATTGAGAAGCAAACTAAAAGTGAAAGAACCGGAGACACTACCAAAAAGCTGCACGTGGAGCTGTGGCTAAAGTGGTACAGTGCTAGCCTTGAGCAAAAAGAAGCTCGGGGACAACACCCAGGCCTTGAGTTCAAGCCCCAGGAACAACACTTACCAAATACACATACCAAAAAGCCACACAGCAAATGCATGACACGGGCAGACTGAGACCTCCTGAAGTTGCTAAACAAATAGGTGCTACACCTGCAAGGGGCATTTCTCTGGCCCCTGTGCCAGGGGACACTGCTGTCTGCATATGCCATGGGGCAGGGACAGGGCCTCATCTGCCTTTGCCCGGGAGGGTCTGTCTACTGCCTGGTGGTGCCCGCTGGCTCTGCCACTTTGGCGTCAGGTGAGAGGCAGGTCCCCCTAATTGGCTCCTACCTCAATGATTTCCAGCCCCTGTGGTGGGTGGCGGAGGGAAGGGTCCCCATTAACCAATTAGCGCCTCCTTCCTTGGTGCATCCAGCTGCCAGCCTTCTTCCCAGGCTGGACCCCTCCCCCTGCCGCAGCTGAGGCCCAGCCCCGTCCCCCCCCCACCAAGAGTGTGGGGGGGGGCAGCTGTCAAGCAGCTCTGAGAACGGGAGGGGGGGGAGACAGACATCCCCTGGGCCTGAGCCCCTCCCTGCCACCCGCCATTACTCTCCCTCACTACCGCCCGGGGGCCTCGGGGCTGGGAAGCCCAGCTTAATCCTGAGTTAATGAAGGTGGTAGAGGGTAGAGACCCTGCTCCAGCTGGGACCCCCGAGGAGGGAGGAGGCGGCGGCTAGGCTGCAGCGTTTTTGTACACTAGGAGTTTGCAGGAAGTGTGGGGGTGGGGTGGGGCACACTTGTACTTTCAGCCTGTCTTTCTTCCTGAGAAGAAAGCTTTCTCCTTTGTACCAGCCATGTGCATGCCCTCACATGCACCCCAACAAACAACTCAGATGGCCACAGACACATTTATACACACATCTGTTCCTTGCACAAAAGCTGCAAATGACCACGCATGCTCATCTCCCTAGGCATGTATTTATAACCTGCTGATGATAAGTAAAGCAGTGGCAAAAACGAGTGCTATCATTGATTCGTGTTTACTGTGTGAGGATGCCTCCGTCCACACTTCTTTCTTCCTCAGAACCCTTTTACCAGGCAGGCACTGCACTTCCTTTTTTTTTTTTTTTTTGTCAGTCATGGGGTTTGAACTCTGGGCCTGGGTGCTGTCCCTCAGCTCTTCAGCTCAAGGCGAGCGCTCTACCACTTGAGCCACAGCGCCACTTGTGGTTTTCTGGTGGTTTATTGGAGATAAGAGTCTCACAGACTGTCCTGCCCGGGCTGGCTTTGATCCTCAGATCTCAGCCTCCTGAGTGTGAGCCACCTGTGCCCAGCTAAATGCACTGCACTTTCTTATTTCACCAAGGTGGAAAGTGAGACTCAGAAGGGTTTAGTAAATTGCCCCAGGTCACACAGCAGGAAGCAGATCTGGGCGGCAGGTAGGGATTCTGCGCTCAGCCAGCCTTGCCCCTCTCCCCTCCTGCCAGCTTCATGCAGTCAGCACCCCTAATCACCATTCTTGACCTCCATTTCTGGACCATCTGGGGCCCAGAGGTGCGCAAGCAGACTCCCTAGGTGTGAGACTCAACGATCCAGGTTGTGCAAATCCCCTGGTCGCATTCTGAAGGGTTGAGGGACCAGCACCAGGCAGCAACGGCTTCTGGGCATAGCCAACCGCCCCCCCCCCCCATACTCCCATCCCCACAGCTCATGGGCACCCACACACGCCCCACACTTTCCTACGGTACATACACACCCACCTGTGCACGCCCCTTCTCACACCATGTGCACACACGTGCGTGTGCATGCATGCACACACACATGTCAGAAATCTTGCACAGGCCAGGCATGGTAGTTCACACCTGTAATCCCAGTTAAGGAGGTAGAGAGGGGAGAATGACAGTTCAAGGTCAACTTGGGCCAAAAAAAAGAGCAGCCAGACCTTAGCTGAAAACAAAGGAAAGCAGAAAGGGGTGGGACCTGACTGCAGAACACTTGCCGGGGGTCCCCAGCGGAACCCCAATACCAGCAGCCCCGCCCTCCAACAGCCACAACAAAGCCTTGCAGAGGGAGCAAGGGATGGAAAGCACAGGGACCTCCCTTGCGCTCCTCTTGCTTTTGGGACCAGGGATTCAGCACGGGATTCTGGTATTTTGTGGGGGGAGAGGATAGGAGGGGGTGCAGTAGGCCATCAAGAGATGAGGTGCTTTCTGGGCAGGGTGTGGGCACCGGCACGGGATTTGCCTCTTCTGCCTCTCTGTTGCTCTGGGGTGGCAGGCCAGGTCCCGCCTCCCCTGGCAATTGCCCTCTGACCTCTCGGGGTCTGCAGACCCTGAAGGCTGCCCGCCCCAATGGCTCATGTGGAGTGGTCGGCACCAAGTTGTCCTGGGGGGGGGAAGGGGCGGGGCAGGTATACTGAGGGACCCAGACCCTTCCTGTGGGTCCAGGGCTCCCTGCTCTACCTGCTCCTCTGACAGGGGCCCTGGGGAGCTCCCTGACTCTCTGGCTGCAGAGTGGTGGACACGTGTCTGTGCAGATGACCTGGACACAGGTCTGTGGCCTGGTAGGGGTGTGGTGGGAGGTGTGGGGGAGTTGGTGAGTGGGACTCCAGGACTGCAGAGAGGAGCGTAGCGCCCTCCCTGGGAATTTGTTGGGGAGAAGAAATAACCAATTGACCTGGGCCTGGTATCAGGCTCAGAGACCCCCCCTCAGCGGTAGCCCTGGAGACCCCCAGTTCTGGGACCCCCTCCCCTCTGTGGGGACAGGTAGCGTCATGAGCTCCCGGTTCTTCTGTCATCTGCTCTCTGCGTTTTCTCTGCTGGTACGTGGGGCCCCCTCATTCCCTCTCCTGGAGGTCAGCCCGCTGCTCCCATCTGGAGCGCTCTGTGAGCTTTTTTGGATCTGATGGGCATGCGTCATGACCTTCTCTTTCTCTTTCCCACGTGCTGACACTGGGGCTTTCCCACGTGCTGACACTTCCACTTTTGGCCTGCTGCTGGTTAATTGGAGAAAGAGTCTCTAAGATTTTCCTGCCCAGGACTGGCTTTGAACCACAATCCTCCAGCTCTCAGCCTGCCTCCTGCATAGCTAGGATTATAGGCATGAGCTCCAGAGCCTGACGCCATGATCTGTCTTTTCTGGGGTGGCTTCTGAGCCCTTGAAAGGTGGCTTGTGAATCGGAGGACATTGATTGTTTTCACTGAATGGAATGTTAGCAGTCCATGGCCACTGTCTGTTGGACAGTGCAGGCCTAGCTCTGGGTGGACAGCACGGAGATCTGGTCGTAGCATAATTTCCTGTGTGACCAGGGTAACCCACTCACCCTTCCTGGGTCATTCTTTCCTTCACCCACAACACAACAACGACTCATTGTCTCTCCTCCTAACCTCGAAGGGAAGATCCACAGACGGGGCTCTGGGCGCTGTGCCAGGCAGAGGCAATTACTTCTGTAGTCATCACCCAAGCCAAGACAAGAATCACTGCTAGCCCAGGTGAACGCTCTTACCTGGGGAGGAGGCGAGGGTCCAGGTGACCAGCAGCGGTAGCAGCGGCAGTAGGCATGGCTTCTTCCTGGTGAGGGTCCCCATGCTGGGATCCCAAGCCAAGGCAAGAATCAGAAGAGACGAGCCTCAGCCCAACTTGGGAGAGTCTGCCCAGAGGCTGACAAGCACCTGGGGAGGCAGAGATGACAGAGGACTCTGAACCAAGGCCTGGCCTTCTCTCAGGCACCTGCATCTGCTTAGTGAGTGAATGCTTCTCTTGCCTGGGTCGATGCTGGAGAAATCGCTTAAGAGCTCATCCGCCATTCCTCCCTTCCCCCTCCCCCCCAGCCCCAGGGGAGGGGCTTGGCTATTACCTTGGACAATTTCCAAGGGCCTAGTGCCTCCTACTGCCCCTCTGGGAGTCTGGCTCTGCCCTGTTTTTCTGCCCCCTCCCCCTCCATAAGCCGGTGGGGGTGCTGATCAGATGGTAAAAGCTAGGCAGTGTTAATTGGGAGGCAAGAGTCCACCTGCCTGCTTGTCCGGCTAGCTCTAGATGTCCCTCCACACAGAGTCTGGAAGAGGGCGGGGCGGGAACCTGGCTGTGGGGGCCCGGATGCCCTCCTCTGGTGGTTGGCAGATTGGGTGGGACTTGCTCTCCCTGGCCCGTCCCCCATCTCTGCTGGGTAGGAGCTCAAAAGCCCTCTCTGGGAGCTGCATCAAGTCTCTTCAGACCAGCCTGCTTTTCTTAGCCACATCCTGGGGCCAGGGTGCCCAGGTAAGGCACTCACATGACTGATGGGGAGTCATGACCTTAGATCTGTTAGCCATGTCCCTAGCAGGCCTCATGCAAGAGTTCATGCAGCTACCAGGAGGACGTTGGCTAATAGGGACTTGGTTCCATCTGCAGCTCCCGAGGTCCTGTGCTGGACCGGCCATAGAGAGCCAGGCAGCATCCTGACCCAGCAATCTCTCCCTTCCTAGCATCTTGAGAGTAGGGGTGGGCCTAGACCCGCTTCCTCACCCACTCTCTTCCCTCTATTGGAGTGCAGACTTGGGGTCCTGTCTTCCAGTCGCTCTAGTGTGCCTGGTCACCAATACCCTGATTTGGTGTGGCCACAGCAGCCAAGGTGCTTGCCCGGCTGCAGATTCTGCAGCTCTGCCGAATCCCCCTGCCAGCCTGTGGCAGTCTAGGCACAGGACAGGATCTGGGTGGGGGTGTTTGTGCAGTCTGGTCGTCTCTGGACCTGTGTTTTACCATTTGAGATAGGTTTCTCAGCCAGAGAGCTAAGCAGCTGAGAGCTGTCCTCTGGGTGGGGCAGGTGGAGAAGGAAGGTATACAGGGCTCTGGGATGCACCTGGAGGCCAGGGCAGGACCTGACGATGAATGGGACAACTCACATTCACTTTCCTTTCCCTTGGAAAGAGAGTTCCCACCCTCTCCACAGAGAGGGGGGAGGGGGCCTGCGGGGAATCACCAGCCTTCAGCCTTCACAGCCCTGGCTGCCACCCAGAGGGGCTGCAGGAGGGAGGAGAGACGTGGTCCTGGGGCCTGTCCAGGAGAACAGGGCGAGGCTGCTGGGCAGAGTCCAGAAGCAGGGTGCTGGGAGATGAGCAGATAGTGGCCCTTCCCCACCTGATTCCAGCCTCATAGCTACTTCTCCTTGTCAGGAAGGAGTGCAGTCACCACCTGCCAGACACCTGCTCCCCTAGTCCTTGCTACTCTCAGTTCCAGACCAAATCCAGACACCTCCAGCCTTCTCTGACAACCTGCTTACCCGTTTCCCTGCAGCACCTCTGGGCCACACGTTACCCTTCAAGAAAGCTCAGAGAACTCAGATTCATGCTGGGTGACACCCTGTGGGGAGAGCACCTGTAATGCTCATCCAGGATCCCCGTGCCCAGCACCATGCCCAGTGCTTTATCCACACATTTACAAACATTGCTTGTATGCCCACATCTCATCGTGGTTCTGTATAGCTGGGAGACACGGCTGCACCAGGAGCTCAGAATATCTCTGACAGGATGATGGTCTTTGGTGTTCTTTGGGAGAACCCCAGGTCAAACTGGCACACACACACACACACACACACACACACACACACACTGGTCTGCTGGCCAGGTGTCTCTTCATGGGAAAATGCCATACCCTGAGCACTAATGCAAAGAGTTATCCTCAGAATAGAAAAGCACTGGGACAGCTTGGAATCTTCCAGCATTTGGAACCTGGTGGGCTGGAGCTGGTCATATGGGCTTCATCTCCGAACAGCTCTGTGAGCTTGGAGAAGCCCTTTCTCATCATGGAGCCTCAGTGTTCTTATTGGAAAGATGGAGTTTGTAATGAGTGTTTTGCAAGTCGTTCTTGCATGCTACAGGCAGTAACCGACTGTTTTCTGCCTAAGTTACTATGAAGCCTCAGGCCAGTTGGATTGGCAGGGGGAAGAAAGGAACCACGGGGTGGGGGTGGGGGAGGATTGAGAGAGAGAGAGAGAGAGAGAGAGGGGCGGGTGGGGAGAAGATGCTCTCCGCCCCTTCCCCCCTCCCACCGGAGCATCTCCACTTCCATCTGCTTCACTGAGCGAACTTTCCAGGAGGTTTCCTTGTGGGAAGTCTCCTCGAGCCAGGTTCAAAACTCCCTGTTGGCCCTGGCGAGCCACGACCTGGTGCCTGGCAGAGAGAAGATGCTCTGTCTTCATTGGCTCCAGCCTTCTGTCAGCCTGCCAGAGTGGGAGCTCATTGTGGGCTGTGGGGCTGGCCCGGGCAGAGCTGGGCTGCAGAGGTCCACCCGGAAGGGGCCAGACCAAGGCGAGGCCTGGAGAGCATCACAGTGGCCCCCTGTGGTGGCCAGGCTCATCTGCTGTCTCTATTCCCACAGGCGATCACTGTAGATCACGGGAAATCCAATCTCCGGGCTCATCTTTTATGAAGTTCAGTGTAATCCAGATTTCTACCAGCCATCTTTCCAGCCCAGCGGGCTTTGGGGACATCTGGGGACTGGGATCTACAGCTTTAGAGCAGGTGTGAGTTGGGCCAGCAGGGGTGAGGACTTGGAGTGGCTCTTGGGGGGCACTGGACACCAGTGAGCTCCATCAGATATATACTGAGCCCCATGGTGTGCTGAGGTCTTGGATGAACGGTCTTGTACACACCTATGTGTGGACACACACAGACACTCATAGTTTGGGCTTAAGGTTGGAGTGTATTATTGCTCCCTGAAGGTGAGGCAGTCAGCATCCATCCTTGCCTGAGTCTATTTCCATGACAGCATCCCTTGACCATGTGCCAGGCATTGTGCTGAGTGCAGGGGCGACTGTAATGGAGACACTGCCTTTATGGACCTCTGACCAACAGAGAGCAGCCGTAGGACGAGTGTACCAGTTCCCAGACCAGCCATCGCCCCCACCATCTGCCCTAGGACATGTTCTAGGATGCCCGCAATGGAGGGGTCTTTTTGTTAGGAGCAAGCCTGGAGTGGAGCTATGCCAGGCCCAAGCTTGAGCCAGCCCAGCCTCGCCCAGGCCAGCTGCCCTGGTGCAGGAGTGTAGGCGCAGGCTGGCACAGGCGGGCACAGGCTGTTGCAGGGGGGCTGGCCCAGCACATGGGGGAACTGGCTACTTGGGGGTCTAAGGGAGTCAGGGGGGAGCTGGCGAAAGTTCTCAGCCCAGGAAACAAAGGGGAACAGCTGGAAGACAGAGGCAGTGAGCTAGACTCCAGCATGCAACAGGGCTGGTGAGGTTTGCTGGGCTAAAGACTGCTGCTTGGAGCCAGTCAGAAGATAAAAGCCACATTCTCCCCAAATGGTATCTCTTGGGGTGCCAAGATTCTGGAGGCTAGATCTGTGAGGGCCTGCTAACTTCTGCTAACTTCTGTCAGTGGGGAAAGAAGGGAGTTTGGAGCCCAATAGGAGGCAGAGAGTAGATTATTGTCAGCTTCCGAAGTACTCTAGCAGCCCGTGGGGCCCTTCCCTTTGCCTCTATTCTGTACTATAGCCTTAGCCCCAGGGGTTCTCAGGATAGGGAAAAGGAGTCAGCCAGACCCCTGAATAATTATTATAACTTTAGTTATCACTGTCATTCTGAGCCTTTCCTGGCCCCTGGGGAGAAGGGGGCAAAGTCGGAGCCAGCCTTGGCCCTTCAAAAGTGCTTGGGGAAGAAGAGAGTTCTGGAGGAGCCTGTATGGCCCTCCTGTGTCTGTGGATACTCCAGCTGTCCCAGCGGACTTCCTGACTCAGTTCCGGCTCTACACCACACTCACAGCTGCTCAGGGCACTGTGTCCTGGGCAGGCACCTCCCTCCTCTTCCAGGTGCGGTGAACCTACGTAAGCACCAGCAGCCACCCAGCCTACGGCACGATGTATTCAGGTCAGAGGTGTATGTGGGCTCTCCCCCACAACACTCCTCAGCCCCCGCCTCCTGCCTCAGAGGACGGAAGAACAAGTTCAGCACTGGTCCTCTGCTTAAGACAGGAGCTGCCACCTTGGACAGCACCATCGTCCTCCAGGAAGATTGGGAACCAGTTTAAGCGCCCCCCGGCCCCTGGGAGACAGGACTCTGTGGTGGGGGCCATTGAGGTGCTCAGCATGCACGGCTAGGCAGCAGGTGACACGGGGAGGCAGGGGACACGCCAGCTGAGAGGTGTCCACAGAGCCTGGAGCCAGACAGGGACTTAGGGTAGACATGGGATGGGATGGGGCTCTCTCCTCAGCTCCAAATGGGGACAGAGAAGTGTAGCCACACCTCCCCTCAGTCTCCTCTGTGTGCCCCTTCCCTCTAGCCCACAGCTTCTTCTGCCAGCTCTTCTTCGTGTCAGCAGCTGGTTGCCCGAGGCCCCAGCCTGGTGCTGATGCGGGAGTTGGGGAGATGGTGACTCCTGGGGCTTGTGGATCTGCCAGGGCTCTCAGCACTGTACAAAGGGGAGTCTGGCACTTGATGGGAAGCCTGGAGTCTCTGATCATCCTGTGCCTGTCCTCTGGGGCCAGATACCCTTCAGAGTAGGGAGGGGACAAAAGCAGACTTAGGTCCTCCCGGAAGGAGGCTTGGGTCCAGAGACAAGCCACTTTGGGCTTTTGTTTGTTTGTTTTGTTTTTGTCAATTGTGGGCCTGGATGCTGTCCCTGAGTTCTTATTTGCTCAAAGCTAGCACTCTACCACTTTGAACCACAGCACCACTTCTAGTTTTCTGGCAGTTAATTGGAGATAAGAGTCTCACAGACTTTCCTGCCCGGGCTGGCTTTGAACCATGATCTCAGATCTCAGCCTCTTGAATAGCTAGGATTACAGACATGTGCCACCAGCGCCCAGCCACCTTTGGTTTTTCCCATTACCTGTCTGGTAGGAGCAGCAAGCACTGGTTTTGGAAGAAGGACCCTCTCCCCTTTCTGATGTCAAACCCAGGTCCTCACACACTAGAAAAGCACTGTCCTGAGCTACACTCCCAGCCCCTTCAGGGCCCTCTTTAGAGATGCTGGGTGGCGGTAAGAACAATGGTCCCCCTCCATCCCCACAGAAGGGAGACTCCCTCGGTGGTTGGGCAGCTTCCTGCAGGCTGGCTCAGGGCAAAAGTCTGGGCAACACGGTGGATGGGGGGACCTTTGTGGTCTTCTTCGAGGTTGGCAGACACTGTGGGGATGGGGGTCTGGCTGGGGGAGACCCAGCAGGTTTTCGCCAGGGGGCTGGCTTGCACAACTGAGTAGGAGGCTCTGAGCTTCCCTGGGAACCCGTGTGACCCCGATGGGGGAGATGTTCAGAGGGGGAGATGAGGACATCTCATATTTTTGCTTTGGTTGCTATCTTCCTCAAAAAACAAAGAAACCTGGGCTCATGGTAAAGTAAGAACTTGTTAAGTGGAAGAAAGGCTGTGCGTTCTCCAGGACGGAGTTAATGAGGACACACAAGTCCCTTTGTGATCACTCCAGTCACCAAGAGCATTCACCAAGGGCCCCCTGCGGCGTGGCCATTTACAGGTCGCCCAGCCTCATCTCTGCCTCTAGGGATGAAACTAGATCCTGACTCCAATTTTCCAGTCCTCTTGAAAGTCATCTAAAAGAAAGGCAAATGGCTCACTTCCTCCTCAGGAAGTATCTCCTCTGGTCTAACTTACATCCCTCCTGCTTTACTGGTGCTTTCTTTGCTCCGATCTTCCCCATGTGCCAATCAACCACTTCTTCCCCGACCTCTGGTTTTACCCGAAATCCCTCCAAAAATACAAACACCACCCACACTCCGGCTTGGTAATTGTACTTGAAATGTGCTTTCTTGCCAACATTTATCTTGAAAAGGTTTCTTTCCAGGGGATGGGCCATGCTCCAAGCTGGCGGGCTCAGGAAGGAGAGCCCAGTGTGGGGACCATCCTCCCGTGGGCACGCTCCTGGAGAGGAGGGGTGGTCAGCCATGGGCAGGATGGACAACGTCCAGTCCATCAGAGCTGCTCAGAGCCCATCCCACATTGTCTCCATTTGAACAATTGCTACTAGAGTAGGTGCTGGAGTGGAGTTGCATAAGGAGGAAAATCTGGCAGGGGAGCCGAGCCAGAGAAGCGCATGCAGCCAGGGAGGGTGTAGGGGAGCAGTGGGGGCCAGAGCAGTGTATGGAGATGGGAGCAGGGAAGCGCTTGGCCTGGTGGGAGATCACCAGCGGGGAGGAAGGGAAGGGAGCAGACTCAATCCACAGCCCCGCTTTCCTGGGCAGCCGGCCTGGGCTTCCCTCACCACTCCTGGTGAGCACAGGGCCAGGGGCTTCTGTCTGAGGCAGGGCTGGCTTTGGGAGATTTGATACCCCCAGCTCTGTCTCACCCCCTGCCTCCCTCCCTCTTCCTGGCTGCAGACTATTCCCATGGGACATTAAGAAGGACTTTGACCTTGTGGCTGAGCTCTGTGAGCTTGGTGAGCCGGTGGAAAGGGCTTATTTGGGGCTGTCTCTGAGGACAGAACCCCCTTCAGCCAGAGCCAGGGGACGACAGGGCATTTTCCAGTCATCTCCCTGCCTCACGGCGAAGCTAAGTCTGCTCCTGCCTTTCCCATCGGTTGCCTTCTCTGTGCTGCCCTTGATCTCCAGCGGTAAGCCCAGCCCCTGTTGGTGGGACTTGGGAGCAGGTGGCAGAGAGCCCAGACACACCCTTGTCCAGGGCTGTAACCAGGAGCAAAGTCACCTCCGGCTAGCTACAATGGATTCCCAAATCTTTAGACAACTTTGGCAGCTGTTCCCCGGACACAGGCTCAGCTCCAGCGGTGCCTAGCGCTGTCTGGTGTCTGACCTCCTCCCGCACACTCTACCTCACCCTAGGCCACAGAATTCAGCCCTGGACACTTGCTGGCTTGGCTGCTTCCTCCCCTCTCTTGGCTTTTTACGTAAGCGGTGGTGCTGGGCAGGGGGACTCTCGGAGTCCCCCGGAGCACCAAACTTTGAGCCAAGCCTTTCCTCCTACCAGCGGTGGAGGGGCAGGGATACAAGGAGAAGACAAGGTTGGGGAGCAGGAGATGGGGGAAGGAGAGGAAACACAGCCTATCACCCTTGGGGTGTAACTTGCCTCAGTTTCTCCTCCCTGAGTCTCAACTCCTGAGCAAGTCTTTGCCCAAACTTGTGCTCCGCTCTCTCCTGTCTCTCCCACAGTCTCCCCTGCTGTCCAACAGAAGGAAGACTTTGCACACGCAGTCCCCTGGGTGACCTCACATGCCAGACCTGGCACGGGCCACCCAGGAGCTCTGGGGCAAGCCAAGGCCCTGGCTTTACAGGTTGGCGTGGCACTGGACCAGCGAAAGGTCTGAAAGCTCCTGCTCACTGGACAGGCAATCCCCACTGCTGGCCCAAGGGCTGGGATTCCTGGGGACCCACTCCCCCCCGGGGGGGGGGCGGTGCAGGCTATGCCTTGGTGCCAGGGCCCTGGAAGATGTCATGTAGCCAAGACGGAAGACAATCACGACAGTCCAGGATCCCCCATGGGGCTGATGAGATCAGACCCGCCGGAGGGTGGGGGGCATCCAGCAGGGTGGCCGTGTCCCCCCCCACCCTACCTGGTCCCCACCCAAGTTATAAGGGAGACATGGACAGGCTGGGCTCCCCGGGTTGGAGCAGACAAAAGCGGTTGGCACCTACCTGGAGCGCAGGAGGGGCGTTGGCAGGGCAGGGGGCAGGTGGACGCCGCCCGGGGGTGCGGTGGGGGCTCCCGGGGGTGCTGGCCTGAGCTAGCTGTCCTGGCGCGGCAGCGGCGGTGGCCGGGCCGGGCGGTGGCGGGCGAGGGCGCGTGTGTGCGCGCCCAGCCACTGCAGCATCTCCGCATTAAGATGTGCTCCTCCCTCTCCCGGCTCGCTCACTGGCTGGCTCTGCGCCTCTGCCGACGCTCTCTCCGGGCCCAGCCATGGCTTCCTCGCCCCCCCCCCCCCCCCCGCCCCCTCCCGTCCCCACCCTCCCGGCTTTACCTCATTTGCTGTCATTTAAGGACCCGGGGAGCGTCTTCCATAATGCATGGGCGGCTCAGCACTGGCCTGGCCTGCCGGCTGCTTTGGGGCGCTGGCTGGCTGGCTGACCAGCCCTACCCCCTCCCCACCAATCCACAGGGGAACCGCCCCCCGCACCCCCAAGAGGAGGCACAAAGAAAGTAGCTCTTGCTTCTCAGCCCCTGGAGCCTAAACTCCTGGTCTTCCTAGATATCTACCAGAGAGAGGATAGAGTCCAAATTTTAAACATCCCAGTTTGGTGTATGGGAAAGAAGCCAAAAATAGGGGGCCTCTGGTGCAGTTTCCACCCCCCCACCCGCCCCCGCGTTACATACACCTTAACCCCTGCCGTCCTGTCGAAAGCTACCCACCCCTAAATCTGGACTCTGCTACAGATTGGCCGTGTGTGTTTGGCTAAGTGCCTAGTGTCTCTGAGCCTCACCGGTAACCTGAAGGGGTTAAAGATGGCTCAGGTGTGTGCCAGCCCTGAGATGCTTGGTGATCACCTAAGGTGCATCACTCTGGTCTCACTCCTGCTCCAGGGGGAGGTGGTGGGGGCAGGAAGACAGGCCCCAGAGGCAGAAGGACCAACCATCTGCGGCACCAGTCAGCCCTGCCAGGCTGTCCAGGCTGTATCCCCCCCCCCCCCTCCGGCCTGCCTGCTGTCCAGCTCACACAGGCAAGACTGGTGAGCAGTCCAGATGCTGCAACAGCTGGCAGCCCAGCCTCCCAGTTTTAAATGCCATACCTGTCAAATATGAGCATGGCTCTGTGCTCGCTGACTGGCCAAGGGACCGGGGTCGGGGGTGGGGGGTGGGTGGCAGGCGGGCAGGAGAGAGCTTGGAGAAGAGGAGGGATGATTCTGCTACCTGAATGCCCATCGGTGTTCCACATGGCCCTCTCTGGCTCCAATCCCCCTCTCCAGGCCTTGTACAATAGGAGCCCATCTTCTTTTTTCCTGATGGATGGAGATGGAGATAGTCTTTTTTTGGGGGGGGGGTCAGTTGTGGGGCTTGAACTCAGGGCCTGGACACTGTCCCTAAACTTTTTTGCTCAAGACTAGTGCTCTATCACTTTGAACCACAACCTCCTTTCTGGTTTTCTGCTGGGTGATTGGAGATCAGAGTCTCGCAGACTTTCTTGCCCAGGCTGGCTTTGAACTGTGATCCTTAGATCTCAGCCTCCTGAGTAGCTAGGATTACAGGCATGATCCATCATTGCCCGGTTTTAGAGATAGTTCTTTGTGTGTGTATGTGTGTGTACACACATGTGTGTATGCACAGTACTGGGGCTTAAACTCAAGACTTGGGCACAATCCCTTAACTTTTCCACTCAAGACTCGCACCCTGACAATTGAGCCACACCTTCCCTCTCCAGCTTTTTTGGTGGTTCATTGGAAATAAGAGTCTCACAGACTTTCTTGCCTTGAGCTGGCTTTGAACTTTGAACTACGATCCTCAGATCTCAGCCTCCTGAGTAACTGGGATTGTGGGTGTGAGGCACCAGCAGCCTGACGTGATAGCTGGTTTTGCTCAGGATGTTTCTTGGCTGACTTTGAATGCTGCTGTGGTGACAGAGACAGGCACATCAACTTCCTCTCGGGACACCCTTTCCCTTCCTGCCCCTGCCACATTGTCCCATCTACCTGTCTGTCCCTCTGGCTGCCATGCCCTGGCCCTGAGCTCTTGAGGTAAGCCTTACGCCCACCCCCCCCCCCCCCACCCAGTGCCACCGGAGTCAGTCTGCTATGTTTTGCCAGGTCTTTCCAGCAGGAAGTGGCAGGAATTGGTCCTTGCCAAGACAGGAGTGATACATCAGCCTCTGTAGAGGCCAGGAGATTGGCTGGCCTAGCTCCCTGGGGAGGGTCAGGAGCAGAGATAAACTTTGGTCTGAAAGATGGTCGTATTCCCCAGGTGACCCCCACCCCAGGTGGGCAAAGGTAGGTACAGTAAGGAAAAGCAAGAATGGTCACCAACCTGGGAAAGATGGTTCCCCAAATGTTGTCTTCTTACTTGTATGGAGAGCTCAGCCGGGCCTGGTCCAGATGAATCTTTTTGGGGGGTTAGTGGTACCAGGGATCCTCAGCGTCAGCCTCTCAGGCGCTGTGTTCTGAGGGGAGCACAGATAGGCATGTGGGGGTCCAGCTGAGCTTTGCTGCGGGGGGGGGGAGGGGGTGCACTGGGTGGATAATGATAGGATTACTATCTGTTTTGGTTATCTCCAAATCACCAAGTGTTTACCCCAGAGGTGAGCAGGGTTGTTCATCATCATCATCATCATCTTCATCATCATTGTTATCCTCATTCTGCACATGCTCAGCCACAGCCAGGACTGCCAAAGTAAACAGAGAAAGCGCAGTCATGGCGACCAGGGCTCTGACTCATCTCCTGGCTTTGGCCTGCGTTGTGGATGCCAGCCATCCACTCCTGTCCACTCTTCAGCAGGGACAGGATGGCTGCATCTTCTCTGGCAGAGAGAAGAGACTGGACTCCTCGGTGACCATAGGGCAACTCTCCTCTCTGTGAAGACTCAAGCCAGGCGCCGAGGGCTCACGCCTGTAATTCCAGCTACTCAGGAGGCTGAGATCTGAGGATCACAGTTGGAAGTCAGCCAAGGCCTAAAAGTCCATGAGACTCTTATGTACTATTCATCACTAAGAATCCAGAAGTAGAGGTATGGCTCAAGTAGAAGAGTGCCAGCCTTGAGGGAAAAAAAAAGCCATTTGAGAGCACAAGGCCTTGAATTCAAGCCCTACTAGTGGTGCATGCGCATGCACACACACACACACACACACACACACACACACACACACACCAACCCAACTCCATGTTGTCTCTAAGTTGCTTCCCCACAGACTCTCAAAGGGGACAAAGAAGAGTAGCTGAGGAGAGCCAGATGATGAGACGGCTAATGAAACGGGTACTATTATGCTTGCAAACATTCAGTGCTCCCTGGGGAGGCTCGGGAGGCATTTTGAGGACCAACCAACCCTTCCCCGACCATCTGCTCCTTTCCTCCTTGGCCCACCAGATCAATCATAATGGAGTCCTGAGAGCCTCCAAGTGGCCGGTCCCAGAGCACAAGTGGAGAAGGACAGGGGGCTGCGGCAGTCCTTGTGCTCTGGTGGCTTTGCCATCTCCCTCCTCTCCACTCCCCACCTGTGCATCTCCAGCCTCTGGGATTAGGCTCCACCCCCTCTTCCAGAGCTCCCCGGGGACGGTGTTTACCCACAGTCTCTCTGCCTAGAACGGTGGGAGATTCAGAGGACAAAGTGCCCTTCTTTGTAGAAGCAGACTGACAGACAGTGAGAAGGAACCTTGGAGGTTACCCATCGGTAACCCTGGAGGAGGCTGTTAGCAAAGCTTTGAGGACAGAGCAGCCTGGACCCCTTGCTGTTACGGAGGGACTGTGTGGGCACAGACAAGGTGCCTCCCTCCTCACCCAGAAAAATAACGATGAAGACGCACACCTCGCTGAGCTGACTGGGAGCCTTGAATTCCATACAGGACCTAGAGTAGTAGGTGCTCAATAAATACCATGCTTCCCCCTTGACCCTGTGTGTTATCACGTAAGGCTGCTGTGTGTCCATCCAGCTGTGCCTCTGTCTGCTTTGATGTTTGGGGCAGCTCCAGATCTGCCACCACGAGAGGAGACCATTCTGCCACGCCCACTCGGACGGCGACATGGACTATGCCGCTGAATGACTTTTGTTTGCTCTGAGAATCCATGAGTAAAATGGGAATAATCCTACTTAGGGTAGGTGTGAGGATGTCTGAATTAAACATAATGTCTTCTTTTTATGTATGGGATTTGAACTCAGGGTGGTGTTCTTGCTAGGCAGGGAGTCTATGCCTGAGCCGGGCCACCAGTCCTTTTACTCTGGTTGTTTATTTTTGGTTGGTTGTGGGGCTTGAACTCAGTCCAGGAGCTGTCCCTGAGCTCTTTAGCTCAAGGCTAGTGCTCTACCACTTGATCCACAGCGCCACTTCTGGTTTTCTGGTGGTTAAAGTGGAGATAAGAGTCTCATAAACTCTCCTGCCCAGGCTAGCTTTGAACTGTGATCGTCAGATCTCAGCCTCCAGAGTAGCTAGGATTACAAGCATGAGCCCCTAGTGCCTGGCTTCTGGTTATTTTTGTAATAGGGTCTTTTACTTTTTTCATGGTTCAGTCTGGACCTTCATCCTTCTATTTTTGCTTCCTGTCATAGCTGGAATGACAGGTAGGTGCCATCACACCCAGCTTTTCCAGCTGAGAGAAGAACTCAGGATAGCCTTCATTCTCAGCCTCCTGATTAGTTAGGATTACAGGCATAAGATGCTAAGCACCTGACTAAATATAACATTTTATTTTTATTCTGCTAGTACAGACACTGGGGCTTGAATTCAGGGCCTTAAGCTGTCGTTTGGCTTTCTTCCTCATGGCTGGTGCTCTACTGCTTGAGCCACACTTTCATTCAGGTTTTTTTGGTTGCTTAATGGGAGATAAAAGCATCTTGGATTTGTCTGCCTAAGATGTTGTTAAACTTCGATCCCTAGGTCACAACCTCCTTAGTAGTTAGGGTTACAGGAGTGAGCCACTATCTCCCGGCTCTACACGTAATGATTCTAAGAGCACTTTGGTGCCATTCCAAGCTACTGGCTACTATTCCCTTTGCTGTGTGGTCTCTGGAAGCCAGGAACATCCTAGCAAGCTCTGTGCTTCCTGCCCTCGCCCTTCTGCATAGCACTGTGCGGGGTGCAGGGCAGGCTCAGAAAATACATGTGGGCCAGGCTGTCAGAGGCCGAGGATGGAGCGGGCTGGGAGCAGGTAAAGGATTCTGTGGGCTGGGTCCTGGGTCTGGCCTGGGGAGAAGGAAAAGAGGTGGGAAATGGTCCAATATGGGGTGTGAGGTATGGCAGGGCCTTGGATGATTTGTGTAGGGCCGGGAAGAGCCAAATCAAACTGAAGGGAAATCTCTACCCTTCCTAATTTTGCTTACAGGCCTGGCAGGGTGTGTGTCCCAGAGGGGCCTAATTATTCTCTTTACCATATCAACCCAGGGCTCTTTGGAGATTCTTTCTTTTTTTTTTTTCAGGCTTATAATAGACAATGCTAATGTTATTATTAATATTTAATAGTAATGATGCTAATAACGTCCTGCATTTATGTGGTCTCTCCAAAGAGCACAGAGAACCTTGAGTTCTCTTTTAAAAAATTTTTTTATTATGAAACAATTTGGCAAGTGTGGGCAGAGGGAGGGTGGAGGGACAGAGCCGGGGAGAGGGATGCAGGCTGTGGGAACCGAAGTCCATCAAGGTGAATGATCAGGCCAAGGGCACAGAAGAGCCAGGCAGGGGCTGGGACTTGGACTGAAGGCTGCCCAGACTCCCTCAGGCCACCCTGGGCAGGGGCATGTTTGAGTCCTGATAAGCAGCCTTGGGGATCGGGCAGGGGACTCTGGAAGTGAGCTGGGCTGTGGAGGAGATGGCCTTTGAGTGTGGGTCACGGAGCCTGACTGGGGGCTGATGGACAGGCACAGAATAGGCACAGAATATGCCATAGAACATGGGGCCCAAAGGACAGTTGGGAGACTCTGGAATCCTTGTCTGGATTCCGCAGGCCTCCTTGGTGGTTAATTGGGGATAAGAGCCTTCCGGACTTTCCTGTCCAGGTTGCCTTTGAACCTCAATCCTCAGATCTCAGCCTCCCGAGTGGCTAGGATTACAGGGGGGAGCTACCAGCACCTGGCTTATCCAGACTTTTGAAAGGCCTTCATAGTTAAAAAAAAATTGAGGTTTCCCTGAAAATTAAATTCTTGCGGGAGGGTTTTCAGTCTGCCAGCTTGCCCTCACCATCCCGTGAGTCAAGCCCTCAAACTTCATTGACTATGTGTGTAGTATATATTTTACACATCCACACAGTCCCTGCCTTAAAATGGATTGACTTTGCAGTGGTGTGAAGGTGACATGCATTCGATAGAAACTCTGCCTTAAGTTTTGAGTTTTGGTCTTTTCCCCGGCTGGTGATCATGTGGTATGAGGCAGGCCCAGGGAGACATAACAAGTTTGTTGCTAGGTGACGATGTTTGGTGAGGTGTACTAAGTGTATTGTCACCTTCTGTATTTTGAACTGATGATAGGTTTCTCTGAGACATCGGAGGTCCAGGAGCATCTCTACGTCCTGCTGTTCTCTTTCTCTGTAGAGCCCAAATGAAACTCTGCCCTTTGCCTCCTCCATCTGCAGGTTCTCCTAACTCCCTGCTGTCTTAGTCAGCTCAGGCTGCTAAAACAAAATACCCTGGAAACTACAGACCTCTGTTTGTACAGCTCTGGAGGCTGGAAATCCAAGATCGAGGCGCCTGAAGATCCAATGTCTGGCCAAGGCTGCTTTCTGCAGGTAGCATTTTCTGGTCGCATCCTTACATAGCAGACAGCAGAGAGCAAGCTCCCTGTCTCTTCTTAGAAGAGCACTAATGCCATTCAGGGGGCTTTACCCTCAGGACCATGTTACTCCCCAAAGGTACCACCACCTACTACCATAACTATGGGAGTTTAGGTTTCACCATAGGCATTTGGGATGTGCATGGAGCAGGGTGACCCAAACATGCAGTCCATAGGACCCTGCCTGCATGAAGGGAAATGCTCTAGACATTTCCATCCTATGTCTCTTCCCCTGCCCCGAATTCTGTCTACCCCTCAGTCCTGCTGACTTGCTTCCTCTGCCTCCCCTCAGCCTCCCTAACACAGCACTGGCCCCTACCAGCCTCCAGCTGGGTCCTTGTCTCCCACCCACCTCCCTGCCTGCAGTGAGCCAGCCAGGTGTCACCCAGACTGCGGTGGCGTAACATTCACCAGCATCTCTTGCCTTAGGTTAGACCCCAGGCTCTCCCTCTCCCCTCCCCCCCCATACACACATACACAGGGCTCACTGTGAGATTATGATCAGGTCTCTCTCCAGATCACCCTCTTCTCCTGCCCTTTCCCAACCCATTGCAGCCAGCGGACCCATATGCCCTTTCTGGAAGAAATAGCCATTCTTATTCCATCTCTTCCTTATCTGGGATAGGGATTGTCTCCTCCATGTGCACCTGGCTGAACCCCCTCGTCCTCCACACCTGCTGTCCCATTGGGCATCAGTGGCCTTATGGTTCTATTGCAGGTATCCTGCTTACTGGTAAGTAATGGTCCGGTGGCATCTCCAACATACTGTTTGCCTTCTTGGCTTATTGGCTGGTGCCCAGTAGATAGATAGGACCATGTTGGGGCATAGATGATTACTTCTCTCCTTATCCCGGAGCGGGGGTCCTGGAGGCAGGGCCAACATCAGCATGTGTACTAAAGATCTCTTCAAGCCGGCATTGCGTAGTCACACTGCCTGGGGAGGGAGCAGGGCGCAGCCTGGTGCAGTGTGTGGAGGCCCAGCCTGCAGGCCTGTGAGAAGTATCCTTCCCCAGTTCTCTGGCTGTTGGAGGCAGAGAGGTGGCTGCACACATCCCTGGTATAAAGGTTGAGGTCGAGTGCCCTTCTGCAACCCCGGCAGTCCCACACAGCCTGTGCTCAGGAAGCTCAGGTCTCGCGTCAATGCTCTTCTGCTGCTCTCCTGGAATTAGGAATAGTTTTCTTAAACAAGGAGTTCAACATCCCGTTTTTGCATCAGGCACTAGAAATCATTTGTTGGTCTCCACTTGAAGGCTCACTCAACAGTACACAGGACTGGGGACATGGCTCAAGTGGTAGAATAAACTGCCTAGCAAGTTGTAAGGCCCTAAGTTCAAATTCCAGTACCACCAAAACAAACATGCAAGCAAATGAGCCCCCTGCCTTCCTGCTGCCAAAATAAACCCCAGACCCAAACAAAACAAAATGGTAGCTTGAGTTACTGGGTCAAAGTGAGTTAAAGCAAATGATCTAGGCTGGGTGCTGGCAGCTCTCACCTATGATCCTTGCTACTCAGGAGGCTGAGATCTAAGGATCACAGTTAAAAAACAGCCTGGACAGGAAATCTGAGACCTTTATCTCCAATTAACCAATAGAAAACCGGAAGTATAGTTGTGGCCCTTAGTGACAGAGTGCTTTCCTTGAGAGAAAGAACTTAGAGATGGTGTCTAGGCCCTGAGTTCAAGCCCCAAGACCAATTGAGAGGGTGGGGGGGAGTATGCTGCAAACGAGCCCACCCCTCCACGTCCATACCCCATGAGGAGCAAGACTCCTTTGCAATTTCAGCCTCTGCCCTTGGCTTTGTGACATGCAGAGAAGCTATTTGACGGACTCAGAACTCTGATCCCTCTGAGGTCCTTAAAGCCATAGGTCTGATCTTTTTTTTTTTTTGCTTATGTGGTGCTGAGGAATCGAACCCAGGGCCTCAGGCATGCAAGGCAAGCGCTCTACCACTGAGCCACCTTCCCAGCCCAAGGTTTGATCTTTATCTGTGAATGAGTTTTACATTTTTAAATGGCTTAAAAAATCATAGTATTTTGTGACTTGTGAAAATAATACATAGTTTCTATTTCAGTGTTTACAAATAAAGATCAATTGGAACGTAGCCATGCTTCTTCATTTTATATTCTCTAGGACTTGTTACTTTTCTTTTCTGGCAGTACTGGGGTTTGACCTCAGGGTTTTGGCCTTAACCACCTCCTCCTCCTCCTCCTCCTCCTCCTCTGCCTCCCCCTCCCCCTCCCCCCTCCTCCTCCCCCTCCCCCTCCTCTTCCCCCTCCCCCTCCCCTCCCCCTCCCCTTCCTCCCCCTCCCCCTCCTCCTCCTCCTCCTCCTCTTCCTCTTTTTCTTCTGCTTCTTTCTAGTGGAGTCTTTGCTGTTTAGGATAACCTAAACAGCAGTCCTCATATTTATTCTTCCAGCAAAGCTGAGATGGCAGGCAGCCACCACCTTCCCCAGCTATCTTATATTGCTTGAGAGAAGGTCTTAAGAACTTTTTGCTAGGCTGGCCTGGATTGGTGATCCTCCTGATTTTCAGCCCCTTGAACAGCAGGATTATAGGCATAAGTCACCATACCTGGCTTTGTCTATGACTTCTTTTATGCCACACCAATTGTTGAGTAGTTACGGCCTAGCCCCAAAGCTGAACACACTATCTAGTCGCTTAAGGAAAATGCTTGCCAACATCTACTTTAAGCCAATGCTCTGTCTCCTGGACCTCAAACCAGAAATGAGTATGTATGGGTCACTGACACTCCAGGGTCAGGGTTCTCTTCTGCTTTAGCTCTGCATTTCTCAGCCAGAAGACATCTGTGGTTACCACACAGGGCAGGGGTAGAGGGGTGTCCATATGGGAGATGGAGGGATGCGCTAGCATCTAGGGGGTAGAGGTCAGTGTATTGCTCAGTATCCTACAGCACCTAGATCAGCCCCACCCACCTAATTCCCCAGCCCCGCAAAGCTGGGACCAAGAAAGCCTGTGCTACTCCTGTGGGGGGCCAGGTCAGACTCCAGCAGGTCTGCTGGGCTGCAGAAGGGAACTTACCTTGCCCTGGACTGAGCAGGGGTGGAGGTATAGGAGGTGACAAGAAGGCCGAGCACAAGGCCTCCTAGCCCCGTGGCTCCTACACCAACAAGGACCCTCCATTGGGAGGACAGCTGCTTTCCCTGTAGCCCACAAAGATCGGGACAGGTGTCCATCTGTTTGGCCAGGTGAACCAGGTCCTGGGGGGCGGGGCGCGCCAGGCTCAGGCGAGAAGGGGAAGAGGAAGGAGCTTGGGATTGGGGGAGCCTCAGGGAAGAGGCTGGCACGGCTCCCACCCACCTTCTGGAGAGTGCGAGGAGCAGATGCCGGGCTGTCACACGAGAGGCTGCTGGCACTTTGGGAAATTGCAGAATTGACAAAAGGACGGTTGCTTTCAGAGAACCTGAGCAGGGGCGCGGCGGGCACAGCTGGGCGGGTCTCTGGGGGTCCTCCTTTGCCTTGCAGGGCGAGGAGCTGGGGGCGGGTGTGGGAAGGAGGGCAGAGGTGATAGGGACATCAGGCCTGGGGGCTCCGAGGGTCAGGGGAGAGCCAGAGCCAGGGCCAAGGCTGCCGTAGCTCAGAAGCCCGAGAGCAGCAGGGCTGTGTGGAGGTCATCTCATCTATCTTTGCGCCTGGAGGGCCAGCCCCGGCAGATGGCATCTTGCCGGCCGAGGACCCGGGCAGAGGGGATCCCCAGCAGGAATGAGAACTCACCAGCTGTTACTTGTGAAGTCCCCCCCAGCCACCCCCCAGCTCTCTTTGGAAGCTTTGTGGACAAAGAAGCATGCATTTGAGGGTCCACAGGGGGCCCAAGCCTTCTCCTGGTGGGGGGGGGCAGTCTGGAGTGGATGAGCCCTGGTAGGCTCTCCTGGCTGCTTGCCTGACCCGCAGGAGAGACCCCAGGTTGATTAGCATTGTGTGGCTGCAGAAGCCAGGAAGGACTGACATGGCATGGAGCAGGTAAACTGGGGGCCCGCATGGAGGCAGGAGGATTGGACTCTGCACTCCTCAGAAAGTCTATTAAAAGAGTAAGAAAAGAGGATGAGAAGCCATTTCTTGTGTGGATGGTTTTAATTGCAATGTGGAGTTAATTTAGACCTGAAGCAAATGCTTTCTATTCAGGCACAGTGGTTCCTGCCTGTAAACTCCACTACACTCGGGACGTGGAGACTTGGGGAGCAAGAAGTTTGAGGTCAGCGAAGGCAAGAAGTTAGCAGAACCCCATCCTCACCAACAAAGCTGGGTGTCATGTTGCGTGCCTGAAACCCCAGCTTTGTGGAAGGCATATAGGAGGATTGTGATCTGAGGCTGACTCGGGGGAAAAAAAAAAAGCAAGACCCTCTTTGAACAATAACCTAAGCTAAAAACAGATTAGTGGTTTGCCTTAAGGGGTAATCAAGCTTGAGGACATGAGAAGGGGAGGTGGGAGAGAAACAAAGAAACAAAGACAGAGAGACAGACAGAAAGACAGAGACAGACAGAAAGGAGACAGAATAGTTTCTAATGCTGGTGAAAGATAAATCACTACATGTGGAATTTCTCTAGGCGTCTGGGACCTATCTGCCTGGTCTGGTGGTTGTGGGGTGGGGGCTAAGGCTCCCTGAGTCCTTCCTCTAGTTTATTTATTCCTGGGTAGTCCAACATGGCCCTGCCCTTGCTTGTCAGCCCTACTGCTTCCTGGCTCTTGGGGCTGGAGCAGCTGAAGTGTAGGTTGGAGCGGAGCTTGCGGCTGCCCCTGGGAACTGGCTCACAGGACCAAAGCAGTCTACCCATGTATCTGGGAAGTGGATCAGCCATCAGTAAGGCCTATGACTGGAAGGGCAGGAGGGCTGGAGGGCAAGGAGCAGCAAACAGATGCGGGGGGTCATGTCCCCCATTTGCTGGAGTGCCATCCTTCTCTCTGTCAATCCTCTCCAGGGGTCAGTCCACAGATGCACTGCCCGGGAGGACGCAGGCTTCCTCCCCATTGGCCAGCAACTTGGCTTCTTCCCCCGACTTTCCTGCCAGGTTTCCCTGGAGCCAGCTACATTGTCAGCCAAAGGTCCCCTGGGGGACAGACTTCAGATGGAGGGAAGGGGGTGTGTTTGGTTTTGTGCGAGGGAGTCTCTGAACCAGGAACCTATTTGGCTAATGAAGTCATAATTACTCCCAGGCTCACTAATAGGATGAAAGCTGGGGGTTCCGTTAAAAGCCACTGATGGACCCTAGAGAGTCACCTGACAGCTCAGAAGAGGGGCTAGAGTGCCAGACATGAAAGGGGGTGGGGAGGCAGGGGAGGGGCTGTAGGGCCTCCACTTTGAGCTCCCACCTCTAGGAGCCAAACTTTAGTACTGCCTCAGTTTATCTTAGGATGAGGAACCTGAGAATCACCATAACACCTCTTCCTGCTTCAAAGGTTCCCAAACCTAGCACCACTCACAGTGGTGCACCTTGGTGGGAGGCCAGAGGGCTGGAGAGAGTCCAGGGCACTGGAAAATCCCCCATTATTTCTATTTGGCTTTGGAGGAGTATATTTCAGCTTGTATTTTCCTCCTCAGAGGCCCTGGGCGCCCTTCTCTAGCTGTCTGCTTGGCTATTGTTGTTGTTGTTTTGTTGATCATGGAGCCTGAACTCTCTGGGCCTGGGTGCTGTTCCTCAGCTCTTCAGCTCAAGGCTAGCACTCTACTACTTGAGCCACGGCACTACTTCTGGCTTTTTCTGCTTATGTGGTGCTGAGGAATCGGACCCAGGGCCTCATGCATGCAAGGCAAGCACTCTTATCACTGAGCCACCTTCCCAGCCCTGCTTGAGCATGTTTGAAATACTTTCCCCGAGGGCTGCTGGCTGGCGTGAGGGAGGGCACGCTTGCTGCAGAGGGCGAGGCCTACAGCAGATGTAGCTTTTGATAAGAGGAATCTGTGCTGCCATGGTGTGACCAGCGCTTGCTCTACCCTGTTGTTCCAAGGTCTGGGCTGCATGTGTGTAATGGACAGGGGACATCTTGAGATGCCCATGATGACAGAGTGCCCTGTCCAGCGGGGCACGTGAAGCAGCTCTGGGAAGAAGGCTGACACCGGCGCTTGGAAGGAGGGACCTTGTGCCATATTTTTAAATCAAGTTTCTGCTGGGACTGGGCAGGAGGAGGTTGGCAGAGCTTAGCAACTCTGGCCCTCATTGTGGATGGCTACTCTCGTTCCCCGGAGACAGACAGATGACAGAGAGGAAGAAACCCCAAATTTTAGGCTTGTGGCCTGATGGGGCCCCCAAGCTTGGGAGTTAAACTCCTTAATCTCCTTGTAAAACGATCCCAGGGAGGTTTCTCCACCCAATTCCATCCAACTGTGGCCAGGAGCGCTGGTGGAAAGAATGTCAGCGGAGTCACAGACCTGTGATCAGGACAGACCCAAGCCATCTGGAGGCTGAGCTGTGTCTTGTGCTGCTGTCTGGTGGGTAGAGAGCCATGCAGTGTCCTCACGGCGAGGCTGGAGCTAGAAGGAGCAGGAGGGAGGGATGCGAAAGGCACACAATCCTTTCTGATAAATGAGTGGGTCCCTAGGCTTGATAGAAAGATAAGAGCTCTTAGGGAGGAAAATGAATAAACGGGGCTGCTAATGAACCTCCAGCTCTCCACCCTGGGCACTGGCTCCTCCAGCCACTGGATCCTGCTCTCCACTCACTCAATTTTAGGGAGAGAGGTATTACCTGGGCCATTCTCCCCACCCTGGTGGATTAACCCACCAGCCTGGCTGTAAATACAGTCATGGAGACTTATGCACAAAAGAGGTGTGGTGAGCAGCAAGGATGACTGGCACCCAAAGGCCCATCTATGAGCATGAAGGGTCTTCCCACCGTCCTGAGGAGGGCAGGCGGGGGTGTCACAAAGGTTCGGGGCCTGGGAGGCCCCGGGCTTGCCCTCGGGCATGGAAGAGACAAGGCCTTGCAGAGCCTGGGAGCTTAACCTGGAGCAGGAGGAGCAAGAAGGTGGAAGAAGCCCCAGAGAGAGGCAGTCCCTGGCCAGAGCTGTTTCCAAGAAGGGTTTGTGGGAGCTGAGTGGTGTTTTGAAGGCAGAGTACAGGCCGGGAAGAAGGTTTTAGGTCTGTAGAGGAGAAAGTGTAAGCTGAGTCACACAGTTGTTCAAGCTGGACCAAATGATGATACATATGTCGAATCTTCACTGAGTTGATCCTTACAACAGCGTAAGGAGTAGCGATAGCCATTATGATTACAGCCCCAGTTTTGAGGACACTTGGGCAGACAGAGGTCAGGGCTGCAGAACCTCAGCTCTTCCTCACTTGCAGAAGGACGAGGGCCCAGTGCTTTGCTGTCCCTGGTCACATGATGAGCTGTGTGGTACCCACTGCCTGTCCCTGAGCAGAGCGGAGGAGAAAGGGCGGATCGCTGCCAGCACATGTTGAAGGGTTGGCAGGGGCTGCTCTGGCAGGATGCCTTTGAAGTGCAGATGCCAGGGCTAATTCTTCATAGAGATGCTCATTCCTTCCCCACCTGAGGTAGTGGAAGGAGGGTGTAAGTCAGGCGGACCTGGCTGCCAGTGCTGGCTTTGGGGTTGACCTGGGGCTGGTTGTTCTGACACTTAGGGTCAGTTCCTTGCAGCACCTACAGGACACAGCTACCTCCCTCCCAGAGCAGGTTAAAGAGGACATTGCATAGTGCACAGTCACGCTGTCCGGTGCAAGGAGATATCCACGTCATTAATTCCCTTCTCCTCTTAAGGGACTCAACGTGAATGGATTGTGACCAAATGCTACCTGCTTTCCTCTCGCCTCTTTGGCCTCAGCTTTACAAGGCTGGTTCCCTGATCTGACATGGCCAAAGCCCCGCCCACAAGTGGGGCTCTGACACCCTAGTCTCAGATCTCCGCCCCAGAGTAACTCACCAACTTTGTTTGCTGGTATAAAATATCCATTTGGATATAAGACCTCCACTGTGTGAAGTAAACTCGTGGATTGAGTTGGCATGTGGGACCATGCCAGCTACGCTCCTCTGAGTGTTCCTCATTGTTAGCCTGTACCAGAATCATCAAGAAGGTTTTTGTTTTGCTGTGTTTTCTTGGCAGTACTGGGACATGAACTCAGGGCCTAATGCTTGCTAGCTAAGTGTTCTACTGCCTGAGCCACAATTCTAGCCTTTTTGGCTGTGGTGATTTCTGAGATTTTGCCTGGGCCAGCCCGGACCACGGTCTTCCTAATTACACTCTCCCCAAGGCTGGGATAATAAGCGCATGCCATAATACCCACCTTTTTCTGTTAAAGCAGGTTTCTTGAATTTTTTTGCACTGGCTGGTCTGTAACCATTTTCCTCTCATCTCAGTCTCCGGAACAGTGAAGATTGTAGATGTGAGCCACTGAGTGTGCCTGGTAAGGAAGAAAACACCCGGGTTTCTGACACTGTAGGAATTCCTGGGGCTGAGGTCCAAGAATTTGTATTTCTCTCAGTTTCCAGGCAATCCTAATACTGTTGCCTTGGGGGCCCTACTTTGACAACTGCTGCTAGAATTATTCTGCCTATCTCCACCCCCTCCTCCATTGCCCTACAATCTCCAAGCCTCCCCCTTCTATTTTACCTCCCTACTCACCGCCGTTCTCTGCACACTCTCTTTCCAGATCTGACTTGGGTCCTTCATTCCACAGTGTTTGGACTTTTCACTTTTATTATTTGTTTATTATTACTCTTTGGCAGTGCTGGGGATGGAAACCAGGGTCTTTCAAGCTAGGCCAGTGCTCTGTCACCTCTGTCACCAGCCCCAGACCTGAATTGAGCCTCTGCAGAGGCAGTTGGGATTTGGAATGCTTTGTATACAATCTTGTTTGTTTCACTGTGGGGTCAGCTTTGCCCTCTGCCTCTGGGCTGTGCTTTCCCAGTGAAGCTGAGCCATCAACCTGCCTGGGCGCCATGTGAACCCAGGGCAGTGCTCAGGTCTGTGCATCGACGTTGTCAGACTCAGCCTCTGCACCGGGATCCAGGCTAATCAGCTACAAATTCTGGGGTGGGGATGAGAAGGGGGTGGGGTTGGGGCTGGGCCGTGGGGCCGCAGCTGTGGCTCCAAATTGCTGTGAGGCCCAAAGTCTAGCCCTTGCTCCAGCAGGGACTTCCATCAAACAAATGGGCTCTGATGCATTAAGTGGGGAGGGGAAGGCTGGAAGACCACCCCCCTCCCCATCCCCTGGCCTGTCTGCACCTCATAGCATTCAGAGCAACGGGGCTGCCCTGATGGGGAGGGCTGTAATGAGTCCCCTGATTGCAGCCTTTGGGGGCAGCTGGGTAAAAGCAAGGCAGCCTTCGCTACTAATAAAGATTGCAAGATGACTTGAGCCCTCCCCACTGGGTCTGTTAATCCAGCTCCAAGCTGGAGGTTAGCATTGCTAATGGGCTGGGAGGCACTGCATTCAGAAGACAGGGATGAGGGATGACAAATATTCTGCCGGTCCCTGGTCCCTGGGGCTCTGAAGAGGGGCAGGTGCTTTGTCTGGCCTCAGTTGAATGGAGGTTGGCTTTCTTCAAACAAGACACGCTTGCTTTGTCTATTTCTGCCCGTGGACTGGATGTTCTGTTCTAAACACTGGATCCCATTCCAAAATGTCACTTGCGTGTTCAATATCCAGTTATCCCCCATCCTAAGGGGAGGATACCAAAATTTTGAGTTCACCTCGCTGCTTCTTTGAAAGAATCGTGCTCATTCATCTTCTGGCAGTTGGTCCTTCCTTTGTGCTAGATCTGGGAGCAGAGAGGAAATTCAGTGAAAGAAATAGACAATAACGATCACATACCAAATCTCAAGATACATAAAAGGTGCCCTGGATACACAGCGATGGATTCTGAGCCAGACAAATCCAGAGGCTCTGAAGGCAGAAGGATTGCTTAAGCCCAGGAGCATAAGGTCAGTTTGGGCAACACAGTGAGACCCCTCATCTTAAGAAAAAAACAAAAGAGAAGTCTAGCACAGAGGGCCTAGCCTGCCTTTCAGAAATCTGGGAAAGATGCTCTGTAAGGAGAGTGGAGTGTAGGGGCTTACAACTAGAAAGTGGCAGGAGCCTGGAATGAGGCGTTGCACGGCCTGGCTGTGAGCCCCAATGCCAGCCAGTGCTTCTCCAGAGCTATGAGATACAGAAGGTTTAGAGGACAGTGCTCCATAATTTGTGTGTTGAGCCCTTTGCCCAGGATGCTCCCACTCTGCTTGTTTGACCCTCTTAGACTGAGCGTCCTGAAGACTCAATTCTGTTCTGCTCAATGTATATAGCTAACTGACTGAGTAGGTTATATGTATGTATGTATGTATGTGTATGTATACACATACATATGCTTTTGATGGGATTGTCTAGAATTTAGGATCCATGCATGGAGTGATAAATTAAAATGACCTCCAAATAGGGAGTCCCAAAGCTCTGTCATACCAAAGCAAGGAGTTTAGTTCTGATCTTGTAGAAGCAGAGGTTTCAAGGAAGGGAATGGTATGATCAAGTTGTGTTTGAGAGGATTTAGTTTCCGGGGCAGCAGGTGATGTGAGGCAAGGTCACCAGCTATTCGGGCCACAAGGGCTAGGACTCAGGGAGGGACAGCGCCAATGACCATGTGGGTGATGCTCAGAGAGGTTGTGAACTGGAGAATGATAAGGAAAGTTCTTCTGCGTATTAAAGGAAATGAACAGAGAGTCCAGAGGTGTTGTGTGACATCTCTGATGTGTCACTCAACAATTCAGGGGGTTGGACCCGAAAAGAAAGGTCTTGTTTAATGTAGTGATACCCTGCCTCCGCTTTGGGGCCAATAATCTGTTTGGAGGGCTTGTGAGGGGAGGGCAAACACAGGGGGTGGAGAGTTATTTGCGTTTTCAAGGTGGTCCTTTGGCCCTTATTTCCCATGACTGCTTGTGAACTGTTCCGTTCTCTTTATAGTGAGGAACGGATCCCAGCCCCGCCCTCTTTCCACGCCCCCTCCCCCTGTATTCTCCAGTCTGAGGAAAGACAAGGAAGAAGGTGACAGTATCTGGGGCCCCTAAAAATTTGTCCTGCACAGGTGGATACATTTGGCCACTTTCCAGTGAGAGCAGCATGATTCTGGACCAAGGTACCAAGAAAAAAGTGGGGAGAAGCTGAGAGGAGCACTGCTCAGCCCCCCCAGGTCCCTCTGCCTCTTTGCCTTCACTACTGGGTCACTGATGGAGATATGAGCCGCCATTTTGTGTGCCGCCAGGACTGGGGCTTCAACTCAAGGCCTGGGTACTGTCACTTAAGTTTTAACACTCAAGGCTGGTGCTCTCCCACTTGAGCCATACCTTCATTTCCAGCTTCTTACTGGTCAATTGAAGAGTCTCGTGTACTTTTCTACCCTGGCTAGCTTCAAATCTTGGCCCTTAGATCTCAGCCCCTTGAGTAGCTAGGGTTACAGTGCATAGTTTCAAGTCTATGGAGCGAGGTTTTTTTTTGGGGGGGGGGTCCAGTCGAGGGGCCTGAACTCTGGGCCTGGGCGCTGTCCCTCAGCTCTTCAGCTCAAGGCTAGTGTGCTACCACTTGAGCCACAATGCCACTTCCGGCTTTTTTCTTTTTGCTTATGTGGTGTTGAGGAATCGAACCCAGGGCCTCATGCATGCAAGGCAAGCGCTTTACCACTGAGCCACCTTCCCAGCCCCGGAGAGAGGTTTTAATAGGCAGTTTTATTCATGCTTTTCAACTACATTGTCTGCCCTGTGCCAGGCACAATGCTGGGCATCCCCTAGTGTCATCACATCTAAGGACAGAGGGCATAGAAAGTTGAGGGGCTGGACGGCACCATTGCAAATGTCCGTTCTTCCAACAGCATTGTATTCATCAGCGTGCAGTGTGCACACAGTCATGTTGAACTGGCCTGTCTCCATGACTGTACACATCCCTGTACTAGTCATTCTATGTGGAAAACACAAATTGTGCCAATGAGCTTTCCAAATTAAGACCAGCTTCTAGATGGGGCTGGCAGAATTCAAACATCACATTATGCCATCGGGTGCCTATGAAAGAGGCTTTAATTCATTTCTTTCTTTTCCTCCTTCTCTTCCCCCCTCCTTTCTCTTCTATGAAACAGGTTCTCATTGCATAGCCCCGGCTGGCTTTGAACTTGCTATGTCACTCAGGCAGTCTTGAACTTGAGATCCTGCTGCTTCGGCCTCCTGTGTGCTGGGTTTACAGGCATGGTGGACTATGCCTGGCCCTCTGATCTATTTTGGCCATTAACCCTTTGATACCTTCTCCCACTGGTTAAGGAAAAGGAAGAAGTCACAAGGCCACAGAGTCCATTTTGAACAACTTTTATTATATGTTTAGTGTTCTCTATACAAAAGAAATCAGTTTTTTTTACAGTGATTCAAAAAAAATTCAGAATAATTTGGCCTTTTCATTGCTCATGCAGTCAGTTTATAAGTCCACGTATTAGATGGCCCTCCACGGCCCCAAAGTCTTCCCTGCTGAAGGTCGTGTGCAACACCCTCAGGTACGCACCTGTTGCTGACGAAGTTGGTTAATGCGAAATAATAACTTATGAAAAAAGGAAAGAATGCAACGTGAGAGGGTTAGAATGACATCTGCCATGGAGTTAAGTGTTTAAACAATGGAACAAAAGATCAGAGCAAGTTGTGTGTGTGCAGGAACAGAGACATAGGGAAGAAATTCTCCCACCCAAACTAGCACATCGGAATGGTGAGGGGGAAAATGTGGGGTGCGGAGGGGGCAGGGCAAGAGGTCCTCCAGGGTACAGCATGAGTTAAAGTGGGTCCAGGACAGAAGGTGGCCATGTCACAGGCGACTGATGCTCTGTTCAAGAGGAGGGAGAGTTGGCAAAGAGCTAGGGGGCTGGGCAGAGGGACAACACTGACTGAGGATATCACATTTGGGGACCAGAGGAAAAAAAAAAAAGAGCAGGTCAGAGTCACCTGATCTGCATCTCTTTTTTTTTTTAATTAAAGAAACAGTAGTGTGCAAAATTCCGGATATTTCACCCAGACTTTTGTGTTTATTGCTTCACTGAAGTCTTTACCTCTGCTGGACTTCAGCCCAGCAGATATCAGGGTGGTGGGTTTGGTGGGCCCACTGGGGCCTCAGCACCCTGAAATTCACTCAGAATAGACAGACATGCCCGTCATGCCTAACTTCGGAGGAATAGAGTGTGTTGAGAGTCCAGTGGGGGTCAGAGCAAGACACCATCCTGGGGGGTACAGTCTAGGTTCACAGTAAATCATCAGCTTACCATTCTAGTCCACTGGCCCCATGCTGCCTATAATAGCATGTCTGGCATAGCCACGGCCTATCACAGACAGACTGATCTAAGGGAGGGGTGGGGATGTACTACAGGAAGAAGTAGCAGAGAGGTACGGGAGGGGAACCAGCAGGACAGATCTTAAGTAACACCTGTGAGTCCTGGGAGGCAGCTGCGGTGAGAACACTGGACAAGGAGTCAGAAGGCCCTAGTTCAAGCTCCGATCCTGCCCTCACTAGCTCAGTGGTCTGAGCAAGTCCCTTGCCTCGCTGTGTTTTCATTTCCCTGCCTGTACAATGACTCATTTCAATTAGATCAGCTCTGAGATTCCTTCACTTACAGAAATCTGATTCTGACCTAAGCTAGATGCCTTCGTATCTGTTTCGCTTCCATTGTCTGCATTGTGGTAACAGCCAGTTAATACTAATGTGCTGATAAGAGCAGCATTGATTTGGCTGTGACTTGAGACACTGTTTGGTGGGACTTTTGGGCTTCCCTGGCTGGTTGTCCTGCCCAAATGCATCTCAGAAAGGCCCCTTCCAAGGAGGAACATCAAGGGCGCTTCCTGGCTTTGGGCTGTGCATTGTGGGGACAGCTATAGATCTGGTGTGGAATTATGTGGGGTGGCACCTGTCTAGGTTGAGGGAGGCAGTGCCTACTTGCTCGTCTCCTGGGGCACGGAGCCTCTTCTTGGTACGCTGTGCCCTCTGCTCTTGGGTCCTGGTATTTTTTTTTGGTTGACTTTTATTATTTTTGAATCAGGGACCTTCTGCCCACTACTCCAAAGCCATCATGAAAAGGTCATGTTCCTTTGCTTCATTAGAAACAAGTTACTCTATGGGCCCAACTGGCCAAACCTAACCACAACTCTGGGTCTGGTCTGTGTTTGGCAAAAACTGCTGGATTAAGGTCTGAATGGAGGGCCATCCTACCCCAAAAGTAGCAGAAGCAGGCTGGTATCCTTGAAGCCCGCTGACTCCCACTGAGAAATGAGCCTCTGGCTACAGCCCTGGCCCATAGAAGACCTGAGAAGCTTCACCTCAACACCAGTAAACAGATAAGGACAGATAAAAATGTGTCACGTTCATGCTTCTTCTCAAGCAGCTATTGGTGACGCCCTCAGACAGGCAGGCTCAGAATGGGGCTCCAGGAAGGGGCTGAAAGGAGCTGTTGCCTGTGTAGCTTCTGTCTCTTCCTATCATTCTCTAGGTTCTGCCCACAGCAATCTCCCAAATAGGGCCCAGCCCCAGTGGTTTTTTTCCTAGCCCCCACCACACCCCTTGGCTGCTTGTCTGACGTCGTGATCTGGTGCTGTCCCTGCTGGCAGGCAGTGCTCTGCAAGGAGGCTGTGGTCTGTTGTGCACACATGTGCATGTGGGCTCACATGTGTATTCACATGTATTCACACACGGTTTGACTCAATGAGAAGTCCTACGAACACCACAGATCTGTTTCCACTCTGTTCCTAAAGATGACTTGGTTAGGCAAAGTTGGAATGCATTTCGTCTAGGTCTCTTTGCTGATGCCTCTTGCAGGGTAAGAACAGTACTGACTGAATGACTCCCAACATATGACCATTTCCAGACCTCAGGACTTGCTAGGAATGGGTAGACCAGTTGTCTCCAACGACTACCTCCAGCCCTGCACCAGTAAAGGTAATGGATGTGGGAGCGAGCCAGTTTGGCTTTCTTTCTATCTCCCATTTGGCAAGGCAGGGAAAAACTGGTCCTGTTCCCAATTCCCCAGGCAAGGTGTCCCTGATGGAGGTTCTAGAAGCAGCTTCTGTTCCTCAGTGCCACCCAGCAAGTCTTAACCTCTCTGTCCTGACCAGAATGGACCATGTCCTACCTGGGAAGTCTCCCCCTTCCATCAGCAGCTTAAGCAATGGAGGACAAAATGCTTCCAACTCAACGGCCACTGTGATCCAAGACTCCGTTCCAGCAAGGTCAGACCCATGAGGGTAGAGGTCAAAGCTGACCTTATTCACTATGGCATTCAGGTTTCAGGCCTGGGACCAGGCTAGATGCTTGGAGAGCATTTGACGAACGAACAGGAAGATGAGGGTACAGGTAGCCACAGTGCTAATGGCCGAGCACAAAGTGGGGATGGCAGCGGAATCCATGGAATTTGTAGAGTCCCCTCAACATGACCTCCTCTGCCGCTCCCCTCCCCCCCAGCCAGACAGGCTGAAGCACCAATGGTATCGCCCACTGTCAGCATCACTGTTGGTAGGTTTGGGGGTGCTGGTGGGGCATGCTGGGCAATACTGCTTTCCAGCTGAGCTGGGGTGGACTCTGGCAGGGCTCCATGGGAGGTTGGCCTCTCCTTTTTCTGGAAGGAGCTGTCTCCTCAACCCTGCAACTCTCACACACATCAAAGCTTGATCTCTCTGGGCAGTTCCCATTTTCACTTGGGGAAAGTTGATTCTTTAGCCTTGTTCTGCTCCTGCCTGGAGGGCTGTGATTATGTGCTGTGGTGAGAGGCTGCCAGCTCCCCACAGAACCAACAGCCAGAGAGAGGGGCCAAGAACCTTCTCATACACAAGGGACGTTGGTATACAGCATGGCAGGACTTCTGGAATGAGGCACAGGACAGCGGGGGCCTCACCTCTTTTCAAGACACAAGGTCTTTCTACTCATCATTCTATGTGGCTAGGATGACGGGTCACAGTCCCTGCCTGCCTCCTGCTGTGCGTGCCATGGGTTCACTAGTATGGAATGAGGACCTGGGAAACTGACCGCTCTGCTCAGATCTGAAGGCCTTTCTAGAAAGGCCATCCTCTAATCCATTCACACTCCTTTCCCTTGGGGGGTTCATGGCCTAGGCTCTAGGGAAGTATAGCTTTAGCTGAGCAGGTGTTGGAGAAGAGTCCGCAGAGGGACCCTGAGCTTTCTTCCAACTTCTGCTGTTTACCCTGTCTCCCTTCACAATGAGAGCCACCCCTTGGGCAGCAGACTTCGGCCAAGGCCTGGGCCAGGTTCAAGCAACATTACTGGCTCAGCTTTGGGCTATGGTTTCTTACCTGCAGATAGAGAGTGTGGTTGAGCTTGACCTTCAACTGAATGATTATTAAGTGATGTAAGCACTGCTAATACATCTGCGGCTTAAAGTGTGGCAAATGATGTTTGAATAAAGTCTCTGAAGGACACAACCCTGGTCCTGTCTAGGCCTCTGGTCAGCAGCTGGAGGCTTGAATTGGGGGCTGTGCAGGTGGCGGGTGATCCACTCTTGGCAGTCAGCCTCATCTTCTGACAACTTGCCCGGAGCTGCAGGTGCAGCGTCAGTAGAGCCCAGGCTGAGGTCCCCCCTCTCCTTGCGTCACTGAGGCCGGGTACCTTTGGTTTAAAGTGGGTTAGGTGGGGGAAGGATGAAAGCAGCACCTCCGGGCTGAGAACTGCGTGTCTGCAAGTTTCTCCTTTTGGGTGACAGGAGCGCATGGAGCGTCTGCTTCTGGTCTTGTGGGGGTACTTGCACAGGCTCCCCCAATCTGGAGACAGATGTCATTGGAGGCCTCAAGGCGTGCAGGGAGGGGGTGGGGCGGGCAAGTCCAGGGACAGATCAGACTGCATAAGGCATAGGAGCACTGAGTCTTCTCGGGGGCAGGGGCATCACAGCACTTAGTACGGGTCCCCTGATGTGTATTATTCCCTAATGGAAGGACAGACAGGTCAATCTCGGGACGCGAGGTCCCCATCCACACACGTCAAACAGGATGGACAGAGGAGAGGACATCTGCTGGAGAGTGGAGGGGAGCAGTACTTTTACACTGACACACACTGCCCGAGCCTCTGCGGCCCGGGATTCTACCTCTGAGGGCTGCAGCACGGACCTCAAGCAGGGACATTGTGCCCGGATGTCCGACGTAGTGAGTGTGGTCCTCGCATCTTCTCCTTGGGTCTCGCTGATGGGAAGGAAGGAAGAGAGGCCAAACTCACTCCTGTTCTCTCCAGAGGTGGGACCAGACCCAGACTTGCTTCTGCCTGAGGCCCAGTCACGGCAGTTCCAGCGCCTGCTCCTCCATCTTCTCCTTCAGACTCCTCCAAGGCAGGGGGCAGGGTAAGAACGAGGCACAAAACCAACCAAACTAGAGCGGCAAGCAGGCCCGGCTGCCCTCTCCCTGCCAAAAAAAATACTGTCATTTTTCCAGAAAGGAGCCAAGCCCGGCTCAGTGCTGACAAGGCCAAGGCAGATGGGTTGGGAGCGCGGGGAGGAGGCATGTGGCGAGAAAGGCATCCTTCGGAAACAAGTTGGCCCAGCGGCAGCTTGAATACTACAGCTTTTCTGTATGTTCGGTTACGGATCCATCCTTTTATTGTTTCTGGCTTCTGGGGGTGGGGGAGAATCACTCTGTTCCTTCTGTTTCAGGGACTCTTCTTCAAAAGGAAAAAAAAAGTTAAATGAAGACGGTGGGTCCGGAGGGGAAGAGGCACAAAGCAAAAGTAAAAATATCGTAGCCAACAGAAGTGGGTGACGAGGCCGAAAGTGGGAAGGGTGGGGAAAGCCCAGGGTGGCTGCGGGACAGGGCCGAGAGACCAGGCTGCCTCCAGCGAGCTCAGTCCTAGCTCCAGCTCTCCCGTACTGGTGGCACCCAGGGGTGTGTGTGTGGGGAGCCATCTGGAAGGAGGTTTGTGGATGGCAGGGATGGTCACTGGTCCTAGCAGCTTCAGAGACTCTCCTATGATACCCTCGTCCCTGAAGGTGGCGGTCATCTCCCCCTTTCCCCTCCCCCGCTCGGAAAGCAGTGGCTGTGCCCTGTGGGGCTCCGTTAGGCCAGAGAGTAGATGGCGTTGACGGGCGATGTGGCCTCTGAGCTCTCGTTGCCTTCCGTTTCCTCCTTGTCCTTTTTGACAGTGTACTGGCCGATGAAGGAGCCGTCCTCGTTGAACTGCCCCTCGCCCCCTTCGCCGTAGTCCACCAGACTGTCGTCACTCTCCTGCTGCTTGATGGTGCCGTCCAGGGAGGTCTGGCTGCCCTGCAAGGGCTTGTTGTCCTCGTCGCTGCTCAGAGAGAGACAGAGAATCAGGGTCTGGAGCAGCCCAGCCCAGCCCAGCCGGGGCAGTGGCTTCTCATTAAACACATCATGCACAGCTCAGAGAGGATGGGACCTGGGGGATCACCTGTCCTCACCCTCCCTTCTGCAAAAGGGAAACGGGCCCAGAGAGAGGACACTCAATTTCCCCAAGGTGAGGTGGGGCTCTGGTGTGGGCTTGTAGCTGGGCTGGGGTTCTTTTCATGAGGCAGGGCTACTGTGTGGGATGGCAAGAGTCAGGATGGGGAGCTCCAGGCCTGTGTGTCACCACCTGTGACCTTGTGACCTGGCCACAGGTTAAATCCATCAAGGTGGACCATCCGTGACCTGTGACTCTAGGGGAAGGCGCTGATCTCCCAAAGAGCCAGGATGTAAGGGGACAGACCTCTCCCTGTCTCTACACTGCTTCTGTAGATAACGTGGTTTAGCAGATACTTGGCTTATCGGCAAATAGGTACCTAGCAAATAAAAGAAGTGGGGTGGTGGGAGGGAAGGGAGTATGGAGACGCACTGAGAAACCAACGTGGAAAGGCACTGCAGGATTCTGGCAACCCCCCACCTCCCATCTTCAGCCCCTCCTGGGCAGGGAGAATTTGGAGGCTGCTGAGTAAGGTGGCATCAGCCCTGGGGCACAGATGCCCACTCTGGATGTTCGTTGTGCTCCCCAGGACACAAAGGGCTGCTCTCTGAGCTGGCATCTGCTCAGGCAGCGTCTCTCCTCCTGGCTGGGAAGTGCTGCCCTTTAGGTTTGGTGAAGGGAACCAGGTGTTCCTGGCTGCACTTCATAGTGATATGAGCTCCTGGGCTGGAGGCAGCTGTGGGCCATTGGTGGTGGGGGGGCTGAGGTCCAGCAGGTGGGACCACAGTGGTGCCAGGTATTCTGAACAGACCCACGATGCCTTCCCCTGCTCCCAGCCTGCTGGGTGTGGGGAAACAAGTGTCTGAGTCACCACTCCAGCGTCAGACTGTCAGATGTCAGGGGAGGGCCTGGAGCAGAAGCCAGTGCTGAGCGGGCCTAGGTGGAAAGCCATCAGCCCACTCCCTCTGTGCAGCCCATTCATGCACCTCACTCTGTGCTGGGGGGGATCAGTGGCCAGCGAGATGAGGGCATCTCCAGGGCTGCACTGTGTCTGGGCACAAGTGGGGCTCTACGAACTAGGGGGCTCTCAATGCCGGCTGTCCATCTTTTCCCGGGCTCTTTCTTTCTCCCCCCGCGTGGTGCATGGATAGTGTGAGGTGACTGTGGGAATTCCCACCCCGGTGCCAGGCATCTCAGCGAAATGCAATCACCGGACAGAGATGGCCCAGCGGGGAAGCCTTTAGCGTGAGGGGGCAGGGGGACCTCAGTCTAGAAGAAACTCCATCACAGAAGCCTGAGCAAAAGGTAGCCTAGTCTAACCACCTGTCAGCCCGCTAAGAACAGGAAGTCAGACGCAGGAGAGGCAGAGCCCCTCCCCCAGGGAGAGGGCAAACAACACAGCCGGGGATGATGAGGGGAGCCTCTATTTCCTTATCATTTTGTCTTCCCCCAGTTTGGGACTCAGGTTCATTCAAATGGAGGCTCTAGAGGGATGGCTGAAGAGCCCCCAGAGTCAAAGCACATCAGTGTGTATGTGCTTGTGCATGCATGCCCATGTGCGCTGGGCTGGGCATGCTCTGTGCAGGAGTGCACGCGTGGATCGTGCTGGGCATGCTCTGTGTAGGCATGCTTGTGTGTATGTGGGAGTCAGGGGTCCTCCAGAGGAGGCATGCGGGGAGGCAGCATGTCCTAGTGCAGGGTGCCCAGCCCCAACCTCACTGCTCCGTGAGTTACACCAAGGTTTCTGGAGAGAGAAAAACCTATGGCCTTTGACACTGACCGCCAGGAATGGTTCTCAGCCCCTGGGGAAGCTGGACTCTGCTGGGGAAATGAGGACAGCCAGGAAGAAGAGGAAGGCCTCTGTGCTTGCCCTTTGACTGAGGGGATCTTGGATGGACAGCTGTGGTCCATGAGCTGCCGGACGGGCTCCTGCGTGGGCAGTGGCTCTACCACCTATTGCTCTGGTCCTGCCTTCCAGGCTGCTTACAGGCAGGACGGCAGAGGCCCAGAAGGCACAAGGAGAGGTTAGGTGAGGATGGGAGTGACCTGGGCTAAGACAGTAGCCTGGTAGAGCTGGGGGAGGAGGGCTCTGATCAGACATCTCCCCCACCCCATGTGGGCTTGAATGCACCTGCCACTCAAACAGCTTAACTCTGTTGACCCAGAATCAAAGGCTAGTAAAGATCTGGGGTTGGTGGGGTGGGATACAGACATGGAGTAGCTACCAGTCAGGCCCTGTCCTCTCCAGCAATTCCACTAACTCGCAGAGGGGTGAGCATGGGTTTTCCAGCCAGTCACTCAGAGGCGTGGGCCTCTGCCCTCCCATCTGGGAACCAGGATACCTGGTTACTGATGCTTGATCTCCTGATTCCTGAGGAAGGGGCCAAGGCTTTACGAAGACCAAGGCTTTAGGACAATACAGCTTCCCTCTGTTGTTAACCCAAGTTAAGGGCGAAGTACAGGCAGAGAAGGACTCAGGGTTTGCTCACAAAGTACAGAAGTGGAAAGACACAAACAAGAGCATTGGGGTCTGCATGTGAATGAATGAGGGCAGGTGTGTGTCGGGGCAGCCTGGCATGCTCACCACACGCAGCCTCTTTGAGCTGTCCCCTCTGCCAGGTGCTGCCACCAGACACAGAGGCCACAAGCCAGAGAGCGAGGATATGGATGCAAGGACTTCAGCCAGGGGGCTGAAGGCCTCCCCAGGGAGCTAGGGACAGCTACCGGATAGGGGAGGAAGGCGGTTACACACCTGTAGTCAAAGGACCCATCCTCTTCTTTGGGGTCTTCGGGGCCCAGGGGAACATCCTTCTTCTCTCGCACTTTGTCAGTGAGGGAAGCAAAGACAGAAGTAATGATTAAGAAGCACGGCCTGCTCTCCAGGACTCTGCTGAGTGGAGAGCCAAAAGACAGCACCCTGGGTCCATGACACCCGCTCTTTTAGGAAAGCCCCCTTCACCACATTGATTCTGTCTCCTCTTCACCCCAGGTGGTTTTGGTTTTTGTTTTTGTCGGTTGTGGGGCTTGAACTCTGGGCCTGGGCACTGTCCCTCAGCTCTTCAGCTCAAAGCTAGCATCTTACCATGTGAGCCACAATGCCACTTCCGGGCTTTTCTGCTTATGTGGTGCTAAGGAATCGAACCCAGGGCCTCAGGCATGCAAGGCACTGAGCCAGCTTCCCAGCCCACCCCAAGGGTTTTTGCATCTCACTTAATGAGTCAAATCCCCTCCACCTCTCCATGGAGCTTTCCCCAAACACCAAAGAGTTAGGATCCTGAATTCTTTGTTCCTTATTCCTTCCTTCCTCCTTCCTTCCTTCTTTCTTTCTTTCTTTCTTCCTTTTTTGGGGGTCCGGTCGTGGGGCCTGAACTCTGGGCCTGGGCGCTGTCCCTCAGCTCTTCAGCTCAAGGCTAGTGCTCTACCACTTGAGCCACAGCGCCACTTCTGGCTTTTTTCCTTTTGCTTATATGGTGCTGAGGAATCGAACCCAGGGCCTCATGCACGCAAGGCAAGCGCTCTACCACTGAGCCACCTTCCCAGCCCTATTCCTTTCTTATTCCGCTCATTATTATGATTTGTATATACTTCCTATGTCCATAATGCTAGCTCCCTCCTCAAGGGTGAAGGACTGGTGTTTCTGCACAGGTCCGTAGCAGTGGCCTGGGATGACGGACACTTCCTCCATCTGTGAGACAGCAGTGTTCTTCTGTTTAGATGCCACTTGTCAGCCTGCTCCCTCTTCCAAACACATATACACAGCCAACCAAGGCCTGTGCTGCTGACTATAGCTCTTCCCTTTGAGTAGAGCAATGCCATGCAGTTAAGTCTCCCCCAGCACCCCTAACACCTCTCATAGAGCTAAATAATCACCCCCAATTTAGGTAGATAACTGAGGTCCTGATGTAATGGGTCCCAGAGCTAATCAGCATCTGCAGGAAGATGCGATTGAGGATGAATCCAGGCTCCTGCTCACTCCTCTTTCTGATGTACCAGCCCAGGGGCTTATTCTGAAGTTGAAGGAAGAGAACTAGCTGTGATCACTATCTGTGCACTGTCTGAAGGGGCCAAGACAGGCTCAGAGTTTATCTGACACATTCCCCAGGTGTCTAGTTCTACTTGGGAAAGAGAAAAAGACTCAGTGCGTCTGCCTGAGTCTGGACATCACAGGAAGGCCAGGCCTCTCCTGTACTCTTACAGAAAACAAACCAGAGGCAACAAACACAGCAGAGAGCCATTAAGGAGCGGTAATTCCCCACCTCCCTCACATAAGCAGAGGCCTGGCTTCAGGATCCTTGGGTCTGTGGATACCTGACAGAGGAGGGAAGTAAACATCTTCTCTCTCCATTTCCTTTGTATTGTTTTAGGGGTTGGGGCGGGGAGGATCTGTTCGTACAGAGGGGGAGGAGAGAGCATCTGAGGAGTGGCAGGTGTCTGGTAAGGAGTGAGTTCATTCTATAGCCCAGCAGGACTTGTGTTCTCATTTTCGCCATCCATTACTGTGTCTCCTGACACCCTACCCCTGCATTACAGGCAGATGGCTGAAAATCAATATTTTCAGGAACAAGAAAGCCAGAGGTCCCTTACCTTGACCTTGGTTTGTCTGGCCTGGAGGATTTTTTTTTCCAGTACTGGGGATTGAACTCAGGGCCTTCTGCTTGCCAGGCAGCCACTCTAACAACTCACTTTCCCCAGATCCCTTTTCTTTTTATTTTATTGTATGATAGGAGCCCACCAACTTTTCCCTAGCTGACCCCCAGCTCACAGTCCCAAGTGCAGAGATGCTGTTGGAAATGACTCTGTGATACTACTTTAGGACCATCTAGGGCCACTTAAGAGCGCCATGGGGTCCTACCACAGCAGGCCACCCCTCAGCTCTTCCTTGCCCACCTGAGGAGCTGCTGAGCCTGGTATAGGTTTAGCCTTCATCCTGCCCAGGCTCCTCTTCTGGAACTCTCTGGACAGCCTGTGCCCCACCCTGGGAGAATGCAATTAACTCAAGCACCTGCTAGCAGCTCTAAGAGGCAGAGAGCAGCCCCAGGACCAGAGTTCCAACATGGAGAATCAAGGACAGTACCCCAGACCTGGCTGGGATGTGGGGACTCACAGGAAGGCTTGCTTCTGACCCGTTCTTCCATCTCACCTGGGTATTTGCCACCTCGGCTCCTCTTGATGAAGCAGACGATGAGTAGGATCAGCACCAGGAGGGCGATGGCACACATGAGTCCGATGAACCAGCCCTGGGTGGCAATGTCGGTGTGGTTGTTGGTGTAAGCTGGCAGGGAGGGTGGGAAGCACACCGGTGAGTGCATGGGGAGGGAGGGAGGGATGTGTGAGGGGTGCAGTTACTTCTTACCCAACTTGCTCGAGGGACATAAAGAAAACGGACAGAGCGCGGGTAAAAGGTCAGAAAAGAGGCCAAGGACAGGGGTGCAGGGTGCATGGAAGCAGAGAAGCAGCAGCAGGCGGAATCCTGGGGTGAGCATGGCATTCTTGCAAACGTGAGTGCTGGCCACAGCCTAGCGGGGCTGGCAGAGGCCAGGGAGGCCCACAGAAGCACAATTTTGGGTGAATGAGCTCAGAGAGCCAGGCTGCGACCACACTGCACAACCTGCCGTCAGAATGTCCCGCGTGGTCGCAAAGCAGCATCCTTGCCCCACAGCACGGCCCTGAAGCCAACCAGCTTTTGGCAGAGGGCCCTGGACCAGGTGAAGGTCCAGGGAACCCTGAGCCTCTGCATGTCTCCCCAGATTCCTGACAACCACCACCCAGGCCTGGGGACTCTAGATAGGCCAGTGATGGTAGGCCTCCTGCTCGGGCCAGTCACTAATAGACGATTCACACAGGGAGACGCCGCTGGTGAGCATGACAAGCCGCTTGCTTCTCCCTGCTCTATGACAATCAACTTCTCTATCCATGCAGGGACCCCTCTCCAAGACCCTTTGTGGCTTGAAGGGCATGCAGAAGGTCCAAGGGCAGGAGCCTCTGATGATTCCAAGATGGCCCATGACTGGGGTTCAGGCTTGGGAGGGCTAGGATTGATGAGAAAGTGCTTCTGAGCTCCTGGCACTCGGACTGCCCAGAGGAGCCTCACCCACAAAGCAGTGGACAAGTCCATGGACACATGGCCGGGATTTCTCCCATCTACATAGGTTTCCATGCCTGCCCCCGCACCTCATCAGACATGGTCTTCAAATCCCCCCACAGGATCAAAACACCACCTCATTTCAACCCTCCAAAGCATCTCACTGCTGTTGTAAGAAAGCTACACTTCCCGTCCAGAGCTGCCAGGCTCTTTAGCAATCTGACCCCCCCCCCCCCCCCCCCCCCCCGCCCAACTAGCCACGCTCTAACAAAGAGTCCTGGTTTGTCTTTTTCTCAGCACTCAGCACATATAACCATTTGCTGCATGACTACCAGTACTCATTTCTCCTTACACACAGTTCCGTGGCCATTCTTAATTATTTTCTCAGACATGAGTTCAGTTCTCGCCACAACGCCACAACCTCATGAGGCAGGCTTTGATTTTCAATCCTTATTTGGCAGATGAGGAAATGCTTGCTCAAGGTCACAGAGCCCAGAAGTGGTAGGGTGGGGGGTGTGACTGCAGGCCGTCTGGCTTGTCCGAGCTCCTCTGCATCCCATCTCCCTGTGCCCACAGGCAAGCTGCTGTTGGGTTTGCCCCATTCCCTGGGGCTGGGCACACAGCCGGGCAGGGTGGACCTGGAATGGTGGACACCCCACATTTGTGTGGAGGATGAGCCCTGCACTTCCTTCCCTCTGCTCAGCCCCCTCCCTCCCCCTGGCTCCAGGGGCTGCTGCTACCTAACTGCTCCCTCCCCCTTCCAAACTTTTGTGTCATCCTGGCACTCAGCTTGGTTTTTGCCGTGAGTCCCTGGCAAAAACCGTAGTCAGGCCAATCACAGTGTCACTTGGTCACTCATCATTCTGCTGGATGTCACAGCCTAGGGTCCAGCAAGCTTTCTACTCCTCCCTCACTGTCCCCCTGGGCGGCTGCCCTGCTCTGTGTGGCTTCTCCACTCCACCAATGCCTCAGAGCCCCCCAGCCCTCACCACCTCTGCAGCCACCCCGCTCTGCGCCCGGGAGGGCTCTCCTCCTCAGCATTAAGTGAGGCTCAATGCCAGCCAGACGTCTCAGCTGTCATGCCCTGCGGCGCTCCTGCGAGCTCCTTCCTCCTCCTCGCCCATGTGCCTATGGGTCCCCTGAGCCCGTTCCTCGCCTCCAGGGACAATGTTTCAGCTGCCATCGCCAGCCACCTGTCCCACCCCTACTTCTGCGCCGGACACTGTGCCCTGACTTCCAGCTGGTAACCCTATTTTTCATTTCTATGACCTGTGGGTCCAGCGCCCTGCCTCTGCCGGGGCTCCCACTCTTCCCACCCACCGGGGCTGCCATGGCCCCCTCCACAGGGCTCACATTCAGGCATGCTCTGCTCTGGACAGACCCTCAGGTCAGGCCTATCGGTACCCATGGGCACAGCGAGACCTGGTGTTACTGCTACTCTCATACAACACCTCTAGCTGCTCCAACTCATACCATCCCTGGACCCTTAAATACATATTAATACTTAAGTTCTTTTTCCTGGGTACTGGTTTCCCAGTAGTCTGGAGAACAGGTCTTTTTGAGCTCCTGTGAACTTAGCATCAAACTGGCCATGTGACGAGGAGTCAGTGACTCCTCTTAAGCGATCACTTTCATTCCAGTGGAACATGGTCAGCCTGGAACCCCATTCTAGGCCCCCTCTCCATACCAGGTGTTGGTCACACAGATCCAAGCTTGTCACCCATCATGCCTGGACACTGGATCCTTCACTTGTGAGTACAAGGTGGTGCCTATCTTTTGCACCAACACTGGTCTGCATTTCTGTAGCGATTCACTTGAGCCTCATCTTGCTGGTGCCTGCTCTAATACCCCAGCGGCTCCTCCATGATATAGCTTCACTCTTGGGAAAGAAGGTCATGACCCCAGGAAGAGTGGCCACATGGGCAATTTAAAAAGCAAATGTAGCATTCTGGTCCTGCCAGTGCCAGAGTGGAGTCCGGGTGGCCTTTCAGTTGTGACTGGAAAGGCCAAAAGCCTTCTGTGAAGTCTGGGCACAAAAGACTGTTCTGAAGCAAGTGGGACTGGATGCTGGTGGCTTATACCTGTAATCTTCGCTGAGATCTGAGGTTCCCAACTCAAAGCCAGCCAGAGCAGAAGTCTGTGAGACTCTTATCTCCAATTAACCAGAAGAAAAATCAGAACAAAACCAGAAGTAGAGCTGGAGCTGTGACTCAAGTGGTAGAGTGCTAACCTTGAACAACAGCAACAAAAAAACCCTAAGAGACAGAGATCAGGCCCTGAGTTCAAGTCCCAGTACTGGCACAAAAAAGTAGGATCTATACCCCATCCAAGGGATACAGTTTTTAACGAAATTGAAGTCAGAACGATCTTGGAGTCTGAGAGGAAGGTGCTGCAGCTGGGCTCCAGAGTAATTTTATTTCCCTGCCAGTGCCACACTCAATCGATCTGCTAATCTGGCTCTGAGGTTCCTAATGAGCCCAACAGTATCAGACTGGCAGAATTTCCATTCACCACCGTGAGCGGCTGGGGATGGATGCCAGAACATGGTCCTCTCCCCTAGCCTGGCAAGCACAGGAAAGCCTTGGTGTACAACTGTCCACACCACACACTGTGACCCCTGGGGAAATTCACCTGGCAGGTAGGCAATACCACCGACTTCTAACTGGGAGGAATCTGGCTTGACCAGAGAAGATAGGCCAGTTGTCCAATGTATTCTAGAAGTGTAAGAGGGGTGTCCTTGTTTCACATACAATGTGGCTCATCTGCTCTTAAGCACCATGTTGCTTCTCCCTCCATACCTGTCTGTCTGTCCCACAGTCCCTCCCTGCTTCCCTGAGGTCTGAGCAGCAGCCTGACTTCTGGTCAGCTGTTAGCATGCACCAGACGCTGCTTCACCCTGTCCATACATCCTATCTCAGTAGGGAGGCCCAGATGGGCCTCTAAGAGTCTAAGGTTAGGTGTTTATAGCCCTTCAGGTTTCTTTGGCTTCAAAAGCTTCAAGGAGGTTATTAGCTTCCCAATAGGATGTTCTGGTGAAGGTCAGAGAACCCGTTAGTGTTCCCCCGGGTGGTCCCTTCCATTTCCTTCCCAAACCACAGCAGCATGTGGTCAGCAGAGGAAAGTCTTGGCCTGTGGTTGCCTGGACCGCAGGTGGTAGGGGACAAGAGATGCTCACAAATTCTTGCTTTGGTGAAACACAGGGACCTGGAGTTGTGTGAACTTGACTCTAGAGTCCACCCACAGAAAATTGTGTTCCTGAAGGACCTGGACACACAGCTTCAGAAGGTGAAAATGTTTTCTCTCCCCATGTGTTTTGTACACTAATTTCCAATGAGCCTGGGAAGGACATGAACAATCTGAACTCGGGGACAGGGCCACGAGCCTGCCTGCTCTAGCTTGTCTCAACTGCTCTGAAAGCAGGACACATGGACTCTCTCCAGGCCCAGGATAGAAGAGCAACGAGTACTTAGGTCACTGTTCAGGAGCACACAACAGCACTGTGAGCTTTCTCCATACTGTGACCTTGGCTCCTTGAAGATGAGGATATCTTCATGGGAGTGGTTGTGTTCTCTCTGTTTTTATTTTTTCCCACTCTGACCTACAGCCACACCCAAAAGCTGACTCTGATACGTTCCCAGCATTCTCAAAAATGGGCCTCTATCCTCAAGCTTTGCTTCTGACCTCAGAAATGCATGTACCAGTGAGAGAGAGTACGGGACCCCCCCCCAACTGGGGCAGACTCCACCCCTCTGCTCTACGGGGTCACCTAACTGTCCAGCAGCCTGGCTCCCTGTGACAGGATAGCCTAGATGCTCACTCTGATATCCTGCCTCAATTGGCTCAGTCTCTGTCAAGCGGGGTCACCCCCAAGAGCGTAGAATTGCACGGGACAGGTGACAGTGTGGGGAGGAAGACTGAGGGGGAGAGACTGGGCTAGGAGGGGAGACAGTAGCACAGATGGGCAGTGAGTCCCAAGATGCGGGGTACCAGCATCAGCCTCAGCTTTGCCTGGCCAGGCATGGGGAGGTCATGAATATTCAAATCAACATCCAGAAATTCATCTAAATCATTGTGGTTTGTTCCCTACCCTGTGTGTTTAATAACCTGCATCTGATTAGAACATCCCTAGAGGCTGGGCCTGATCCTTTTCTCTCTTAATCTCTTTCCCTCCCCTCTCCTGTAGCTCCAGGCTTTAGCATACAGGCCCCCTGACTGCCCCTCTGTCCAATTTTAAAGCTACACGCAAACCCTCAGATAAGCAAGTGCTTGGCAGTCTCTAGACTCCCAGCCACCCCTCCAGCAGAGAGAGTTCTGAACCTTGTGCCAGGTCTGAGCCCTGGTCAGCCTGTTCATCTGATGCACAGCGAAGCTTCTCCTTCTAGTCAAGGCCCTCAGAGCCAGCAATTTTTTCCCCTACTTACTTTTAGGCATGAAACACTTGAGACAAAAAATAACAACAAAGCCCTAAACAAGTTGTGTCACTTACTGGAATTCTGTCTCACAGATGAGCGAGGGTGGCAATGCAGTGACTTGTGCAGGGATCCCAGGTTTGGTTCCTGGGCAAGTTTCTGGATGGAGCTCCCGGGGATGGCCCTATCTCCTACTCTTGCAGGGAGGAAGCAAGCCCCTGAGCACGTGGGGTGGAGCGGGCTACAAGACTCGCCCCCAGATCCCCTCACTGTGATGGGGGACACATGCTCCAAGCCCCTTTGTTTCAGGCACGGTGGGGGAGCCAGCGTTCCCAGGCCTCATTATACAATCCTTTGTTCCCTTCCAATCCCAGCTCAGCCCCACAGGCTCAGGACTGCAGTTTGCTCTGGGCTGTGCATGCACTTGGGTCCCCAGCTTTCTGGGGGGCCTTAGACACACCATGCAAGGTGGGGATGGGGAGATGAAGTCCTCTTTCCAGGGAAAAGAGACAAGCAGGAAACTGGGATGAAGATGAGAGGCTCCATGCTGTCAGGGGATGGCCAGGCCGGGTCCCCTCTCACCTGTACTGGTCATAAAGGTGATGGCGGTACTGCTGATACCCTCGTTGTCCCGGGAATAAACCCGCAATGTGTAAGTCATCCCGGGATAGAGGTCTGTCAGCTGTATAGGCTGGGCCTGGGCCTTAACAGGGACAGTTTTTTTCGTATGGTTGCCTGGGGAACAGAAACCTCGGTCAGCCTACAACCAGGCACCAGGAGCTGGAGTCAGGACCTAGATTCCTGGTCACCTGCCAAAGGTAGAAAGGGTGGGGGGAGGGGACCGCGGGTCCAGTCCACCGCGCAAACCAGGCAGCCCCACCTGACCCATCATGCAGCACCCACTCTCACACCACGCCCATTTTACTGATGAAGCTGAGTTCTCTTTTTAAAGTTCTCCTCCCTTACCACTCTTTGCACTAAACCTATCATGTCCGGCTTCCCTGACCTCCAGGCCTGACAGCTGCTTCAGTTCCTTTGGGGGGTTTTCACAGGGACAGGCAGAGTGCCAGTGAGCCTCCACAGGGTTACTGGAGACAACGCAGAATCCAGCTCCTTGGCACTTACTCCTGATCTCACTAAGGTGACACATCGGAGAAGCATGTGCCTATGTGGCAGGAAGCTGAACACATCTAGACCGTGAATATGGATTCTGGATTTTCCTCGAGCCACCGAGACCTCAGTACTGGCTTTTGCCCTTTCTGGCTGGGTTATTGGCTTCATTGCTCACAGCACAGGCCTTGACCCCACGCTGCAGTCTAGGGAGTCTCCCAAGCCACCCGTGTGGGACTAGTGGCTGTGGTCTCTGTCTCTACTGATGGCTCACCCGTGAACTGGCTTGGCCTGTCCACTGCAGACCTCAGAACACACAGACTGTTGAATCAGGAGATCGATTCAGGGGTGAGGCTTGGCTTCCTTTGGGGTTACTCAGAACTCTCATCCTGGGCAGGAAATGGGCAAAGAACCCATTCCACGGGTCCTCCACAGCACTAATGGCTTCAGAAGCCCCTTCCTTCTAGACCCTGTTCCTCCCACCTAGCTGCTATCGAAACACGTATTGATTTCATTAGGCTTTAATTAAGCCTGGCTAAAAGGCCTCACTGAGCCTCGGGGAGTTCACAGGATCCCCTTAATGGCGTCTACCACTACCCGCGCCTGCCATAGCCGCCGCCACCCACGCAGCAATGCTTACTGTCGATGTACTCAACCACAAAGTCAGTTCCGGGCCCGAAATTGTGCTTCCAGGTGATGTTGGCCCATTTACTGTTGGGGAGCACCGTGACGTTCCATATGGACTGTTCGTCGGGGGCTGGTGGATGGGTTAGAAGAGGGGTTAGTGATGAGGAGGGAGGAGGCATGGGAGACACGCGCAGGTGCACATACTCACATGCACACTCACACCATCAGCTGAGAAAGGGCAGAGTCACAAATGCCTGTGCACAGGGCCTGACAGAGCTCCAAGCTGCAGCCCAGGTGGCCAGGCCAGAGTAGGCATCCAGAAACGGGCAGAGGCCTGGTATGCAAACAAGAGGTAGAAACTGTCTGTGTCCACACAGCAAGGGCTGGGAATAAGAATGGACTCTGATCCATATCGTTTGAGGCCCTAATTTGGGCTGACTTCCTTCTTACAGCCTTTGTCAGACTGAACAACACAAGGCTAGGGGCCAGGACACCAGCCTCCTTGATCAGTATCAGGATGCTAGCAGAGGGGGAGATCGGACAGGCTTCTTCCCCTTCCCCTTTGGCATTCTACAGGACGAAGAGGTTATCTTTCAAGTCAAGGAAGATGGAGGGCTTGGGATGCCATATGATGGTAGCATGCTCGCCTGGCATGTGGTTTTGATCTCCAGGAAAATCAAGCAAGAGTCATGAGATACATAAGAAAGACAGGACCAAACACGGGAAGCCCAGGGGCTTCTAGAGAATGGTGGTCGTGACACAGAACCCTGGTTTCAGGACCCCGAAGGCTGCTCTTGGTTCATGAGAATGGGGGTGACCTGGACAAGAGCCTTAGATTGCCTCAGGGCGAGTTGGGACCAAGAATCCCAAGTTCAAACAATGTAAACCCTTCCTCCATCCTCTCATGGGCTAGACTGGACCAAGAGAAGAAACCTCCTCGACACTCAGCCCTCCACCCTCAGTGGTCCCGACATCAGAAGAACCCTGTTGGTTGGCTTCTCAGCTCTACAGAGCCTGTGAGGGTGGGTTTCCCTGCAACACAGAGGACAATCATTACCCAGCTCCTATGCACTGGGAGCCACTTTATCAAAGGCACAGGGCTTTTTGAAAACAGCCTGTGTACAGGAGCATGTCACTAATCTTCAAACGTAATCACTTTTTCCAAAGTCCCAGCAGTCTGATTACCCCATTTTTTCCAGCAAAGATTTAATAGTAGAGGACTAGCATGAAGCCTTGTATTTCAAAGACTTTACAAGTGTGACTCCTGTATATTTTATTAGCATGCAAGGGGGGGCGCTGTCACCAACTCACTTGTCAAAAATAAATGAATAGAGTAAATTGGTGATGCATTTATTCATTATCTGTTTGACACATGATGGAGTCTGCAGGGCTGGGGAAGTGATAAAAGATTCCCTGATTTTCACTTCAAAGAAGTGTCTTTTCTACTACAATCCTGTCAAGTGCTGCTTGCCCCAGGTGAACAGGATGCATGTTAGGGGAGAGGCCAAGGAAGAGGTTCCATTGATGGCAGCACCGCGCCTGCCCGAGGGGGTCTCCGTTCCTCTGCCAGATGTTTCATTTCAATCACCCTGGCAGCTTTCAGCTCCTGCTCCTTGGAGGTTCAAGGCTCTTGTTAGTGGGAATGAGTTCTAATTAGCCACAATTTGGAGATCTGACTTTCGTCCCCTTTAGCTCTAGACTCTACAATAATCCAGGAGTTTGGGGTTCCAAAATAATATTGACCCCAATCTGGCTTTGTCTTTAAGGGAATAAAGGTGGAGTGTTTTTAGAAAAGGTTGAGTGGTTTGGAGGTGGGCATCAAAGGAAGGTAAGGTCAAAGAAAGGTCAAGATGATGACTACCAAAGAGCTGGAAAGTTCAACAGAAGAGGAATGAGAAGGCCTGGGAAACTATAAAACCAGGAAGGGCAGTCAAGGAGCATGTCTTGTCCTCTAACTTCAGGTATGGGAGTTGAAGACTATCCCTGACATCTAAAAAGGACATTGAGGTCAAAGAAAAAGGTTGAGCTCATTCTGAAAAGGGAAACTTGGGAAACATTTTTCTTAGGGTATAAGACAAGATAAGACAGAAAGAGCGGGTGACAGGATGGAAGGCAGCCGGGATGCTTGAGAGAATGTCTCCACTAAGATCAGGACCATGGCCAGGTCCTCTGGAGCATCTCAGACATGGTGGAAACTTGGGGTGTGAGTCATAGGAGCCAGTGCTGCCTGACAGCAAGGCTGATCTTTCCAGAAGGCAAGATTCACTCTTGGCACACTGCTGTGAACTCAAAGCACCATAAGGACTCAAAGCTCGGCTTTGGTGCAGGAAATACCCTCCCCTCCCACCCCCCACCAGAACATCAGTCATCAAATTACCGCCGGCAGCCTCTAGGAGTCTCATAAATGAATCCTCAGCAGACTTTTCCCTAAAGTTGCATGCTGCTTAAATTCTACATATTGAACCTTTGAAGCAAATCCATGCTCCCAAGCTCTAAGGAGCACCACATCAGCTGTGCATCACCTGCCTCTCCTTACAGCCCACTCAGTACCATAGAACGTACCTAAACATACTCATGGGTGCAAACTACCTGCTTTTAAGAGCTGAGAGAAGTGGGCAGGTGGGAGGCAGTGAGGCTGGGAAAGGGGAGGGACTTGCTCAGGAAGCAGAGGCAGTGAAGGGGTAAGTCTATGGGTCAGTCTATCACTGCCCAAGGAGAGTTCTGTGGAGCTTTCTACTAGCCGCTGCTTTTTGCATCTGACCTTTGCACTCAGAAAGCTTGAGAGCCTTCCCTGTGTGGTAATGCAACTTTGATACTCAGTACTAAGAAGTCTAAAGAGCAGGGCTCCCAGGCCCGGTAGCGAGATGCAGGAATGATTAGTCCTGGCATTGGATGGAACAACTCTGGCAGTACTAATTCCCGAAAGCTCTGACTTTCTAAAAGAAAAGATGCCAAGAGTTTCTTGAAAGCAAGGGGCCAAGAAAGGGGCTGGGCTTCCTGAGACACTGCTGCTTGGTGTGATGGCCACTGCCCATTTGCCAGACACTTCTCACTCCTGGGCCTCCATCCTGCAGGGCTGGGTGCGGACACAATGGAGCTAGAAGCTCTCTCAGGCCAGTTTTGGGGCATCAGATCCTTTCCTTTTCCTCCCTGGTGGACCCAGCCCTGAGTTGACTGCTCAACGTATGATTGTGGCAGCCTTGCCATCTGGACCCCGGGAGTTCCTATCCAGGGAGTTTGACCTGTTGAGTACAGGGATCTGAGTCAGGCTGAGGGAAACTGAGGCAGGATGTGAGAGGATGTGAGGGGTCGGGGCTCTGGGCCTTTAGTCTATGGGCCAAGAGTCCAGTCAAGTGTGAGTCTGGCTAGGAAAGGGCAGGGAGGGGCTGGGGACCACCATCCCAGCGCCTGCTCCCAGCTGGAGGAGCCTGGGGGCTGGACTCTTGATACAGTTGGGGAGGTGGGTGAGGAGGGGCGGCGCGCAGTACCGGATTCCTGAATCTTAGTTCCCGTGGTAGTGGTGGGAGGGCTCTCCGTGGTGGTGGTGGTGGTGGCTGCAGTGGCTGTAGTTGTGGCCACGGTGGTGGTGGTGGTGGTGGTGGTGGGTGCCACAGTTGGGATGATGGGGACCGTTGTTGCTTCACTGGTGGCAGCAAGGGCAGTAGCGTCAGTGCTGCCCAGAATGCCCGTGGCACCCACGGTGGTTGGGGGTAACGTGGGAGGCGCTGAGAGGGAAATGTAAAGTAGCCGAGTCTGGTTGGTTTGGGGGCACCCGGTCTGTACACGTGGCCCCCCCCAGCAGGCAGCCCGGTGCACGGCAGGCAGCCCAATGAAGAGATGGAGCCCAGAAATCAGAAGCTTCCCCAAGCATCATGGCCTGGCCCAGATGGATCACAGCCAATGAACACACAGCCATGGGGGCAGGAAGAGAATGAAGCCCAGGGCGCGTTTCATTTTCTTCTCATGGTCTGTGTGGCTTGAAGCCCCCGGCATGCACCCAGGCAAGGATGAGCATGAGGAGAGAGGGGGACGCACACCAAATCACCCAGACCCCAGCGCCAGCACGGGGCTCAGGGGAATGCCACCTAGACAGGCCTAAAGAGCACCAGCTGGGTCCAGCTTTGGAACCCTGGTCTCAAGAGGTGGGCAGGCATCTGGGCCCTGTCCAGCAGTGGCACAGAGTGGCCTGTCCACATCTTCACTCCTAAATCAAGTTTTGTCATACCTGCTGTAGTTCAGACACCCAGACCAACCACAGGGAGAGAGCAGCCTCCACTCTGAGCTATCTTGTAAGCCCCCAGTCTTCTGCTGGCCTTTCCTGTCCACTACGTGCAGCCTCCCAGCTTCCTTTCCTTATGTTTCCTTTCTGTCTGCCTCTCTTCTTCTCTCCCTTCTTTGCCACATGTGGTGACTCTCCCTGCAATTACTACTATCCACACTTCCTTTTTCTTTTCCTTCCTTCCTTGCTTGTTCTTGGGGTTCAGACCTCCTCCCAAGTCCTTCTTGTCACATTAGAATCTGGGAAAGGGCAACACCATCTCTCTAGCCACAGGAGAGACATGAACTCCAGCTGCAGGTGTGCTCCATGCTGGGTGTCCTTTCTGCATAAATCCTCCTCTGGGCCACAGCATGGCTCAGACCCGGGCTGCCTCTCATACCCCACACCTCCCACTCTTTGACATCAGCCAGCCCTGGAACCTAGTCTAGATGTGTGACAACCTTTTCACAGCTCTCCTCCTATGAAAAAGGAGGGTGTGAGGAACACTAACAAAGGGCCACTCTGTCCTTCATCTACACATCAGTATTGATGAAAGCCGAGCAGGAGACTATAAGCATGACAGCTCAAATCAGAGAGAGGCAAAGTTGCCTCTCCTCTTTGTGCTCTGTCTCCTGTGATCTGATCATGACTAGATTCCTAGTGTTATGCCAGTGGTGCACAGGTAGAGACCCTAGACACAAGCAGGTTACTAACTCCCTTCCCCTCAGATCTCCAGAGGTTCCCCAGCCCCTGTCATCCCTACAGACAGCTGGGGAGAACTATTCTCAAGGGGAGAATCAACGATCCTAAGTCTAAGCCTATTCAATCAGAGCCTGGCTAACACAAGCCCTTTTATCCCCTGGGTCTTCAGTATTATGAAGCCCCCATAGAGAAGGAAGAAATATTTCTGGGGTCCCTGCAGCATCTGTACTTTCTAAGATCAGAGGTGTAACCGAGCAGCTGACAATGCCTCTTGCAGCTCAGAGATTCTCAGGCAAGTTCAAAACCACTAACGCTGTATTTCCCAGACCACCTCCACCCACCCTGGTCAGTTCTCAGACATGAGGAAGGTATGGGAAGAGGGGGCACAGTCTCCCCTTCTCATTCCTTACGCAGGGCCGTATTCAGCTCAGCTCAAGGTGGTCTCGGGCCTGGAGTGTCAGCTCAGCTGCACATACAGCAGGAAAGACGAGCCTGTTCGTCCCACCAAGGCAAACCACACAAACAGAAAAGCCAGAGACCCTCCATGCCACGGTCGTCCCAGCCCTGGTTCCCTGGTGGCCATGGCTATGTCCACACAGGGCTCCCTGCTGGTCGGTGTGGCTGGAAGGGACCTGGAGAGGCTATTTTGTCCATCTGGCTGGCCAGCTCCCACTTAGTACCTCATGAGTACTGAGCACATGCTAACACATTCTGGAGACAAAAGCTCACAAGGCCTCTTTTCCTGGACTATGTAAACGGCACCGTCAGAAGCACCCTCTTGTAACTCAATTTGTCCCCCGTGTAGAATTCAGGGACTTTGGCTTCTCTTCCTTCACATACTTTAGTTACTGATTCTCCAGGCCCCCAAATCCAAGCCGGTCACCCTCGAACCCACACAGACTCTCACGGGGCCCTTCCTTATAGAAGAAGACACAGGTCCACACCACATACTTCCTCAGGGCCAGCATGCTTCCTGAACAATCTATCAAGTATCCTAGGGACAGAGAGACTGAGCAAGTGAGAGCAGGTTCCTCACTGTGCACAACTGCTCAGAGATATGAGTGGGAAATGACTTTGGGGGTGCTCACCCCCTCTGAAGGCAGCGACTCTCTCTGGGGCTGGGAACCTGGCTGCTTTCCCTCCTGCTCCGTGGCAGGGTGTGAGAGGACGCAGGGAGGGAGAGAAGGCAGAAGCTGCCATCCTAGTGGCTTCCTCTGCTCACCATCAGATTTCTACCTCCGCCAGCCGAGGTCACCGCTGGCAAATCAAGCACCTGCTGTCCCGCTCATAATCTGTGCCTGTGGTCCCTGGGCTAGGCAGGGCTACCTCAGAGAGGGCAGTGGCAGGGAGGAAGGGCTGGAGGGGAGGCATGGTAGCCAGGAGGCGAGCTGCCAGAGGCGGGACAGGTGTAGGAGGAGATAAGCTCTCCATGGAGAAATCCACCGTGGCCTGGTCAAGGGAGAACCAGTCATCCTTCCTGGGCTGAGCTGGGGAGAGGGCAGAGGGCAGGAAGCCCCACAGGGGGCTGACTTAATAGCAGAGGCAAGCATGCGCCAGGCAGACTTGTTCCCGGGCTGCTTTTTGTTTCTAGCCACAGCAGGACAATGAGCTTGAAAACAGTCCTGGTCAGTGCTTAGGGGAAACCACCACCAGGCAACCAAGAGCGGGGAGCAGGGGGGTCTAGAAAATTCAAAGGTCTCTCCCCCCCCAAAAAAAAACAAAACAGAGGCAGAACCAACTCCATGGGCCAAGGGTTTTTCTACTAGTTTGGGGAAGATGACATGTCTCATTTACTTTCTGTCCCCCAAATCTGCCACGGAGCTGAGCCCGTATCAGAAACCCAGCAAACATTTGCAGATCTGAGCTACATCGAAGATGAGGAGAGCAGTTTCCAGACATTCCAAGGTGTAATGTTTGGTCAAAAGCGCCCACATGGCGTGCGAACCACCATGGCCAAGCCACAGATTGTCGGGCAGATGGGCAGCGATCCTGACAGACTGTGGATACAGTCTTCAGGGGAGGAGAGAGATGGGAGGAGATGGGTTGTGGGGAAAGGCGCCCAGGTTTGGGAGGATGAGAAGGGAGAGAGGTGGGCTGGGTGCCCGGCCCACGTCAGAAATGTAGAACCTGAGCGTCCCAGCTTTGGCACCCACTGCCCGTGCAGAAGGTACTTATGAATGCAATGGGGAGGCTGATATTATTGGCATATCTCATTTACAAAAAAAAGTGCAACCTGCCCCTTGCCACCGAGTCACGTGGAAGCCAGAACCTGGGAGGCATGCTTGATGGATGGGCAGAGCCCCGAGTTCCTTGCACATACCACGAGAGGTTGGATCTTGCTAAATGGAAGTAGGACGTGGGGTGTCTGGAATGACATTTCTCATTCCCTTTGTGACTGCCACTCACAAGAGGGCAGCATAGATGGGCACAGATGCCCACTCCACAAGGCAGCCTCCCTACCGCTGGACCCACCTGTCTTGGGGCCCAGGGTGCCAGGATGGGGGAGGGGACAATGAACTTGACCAATGAGCTTTGCCCTGACTCTTCTCGGGCTGGCCCCGCCTCTCTCCCTTTAGGCTGCCTGCTGTCTTGGTTGCAAAAAGAGACTCATCTATAAACTTGAACCAACCCAGGAAGTGTGGCAAGGATTGCTCTCTCCCTGGTACCCAGACCTAAGACCATCTCTGTGTCTCACATCCTAGCAGAGGGGGCTTCAGACCTAGGGGGAGGTGCTGGCCTGGCTGGCCGCGTGAGTGACCATGGGGCAGACGGCTGGGGGAGGGAAGCACCCACAGAGGCGGCTGGCAAAACACAGGCGGATTGAAGGAAGCAGGGTGTATGCAACAGAAATAGAATCAACCCAGAAAGGGGGTGGGGAGATAAAGGAGCGGAGGTGGGAGGAAACCAAATCGGGCAAGGTGGTATCCTACTTCCAAAGCCAAGCCTCCGTCTCTGCCTGGCTCTCGGTTCTCTCCGCTCCCTGGAGCTTCCTAGCAGGGTCCCTGGGGAGCCCTTGTCTACAGGCCTTGTGCCCCTGCAGGGCCTCATCCACAGCTCCCAGCTGGGGCAACTTAGAGAGAAGAGATCCTGGTGGCACCCCTGCCTAGAGTCCCTAACTCAGGGACAGGGCCTGTGTGGCGAAAAGCCCTTGGATGGCCCTCAAACCCATGGCATGCAGACTTAAGGACTATGTCACAGCTGCCTGCCCAGCTGCTGGCTTCTGCCACAGCGCTACCTCCAGGCCTCAAGAGTGGAGGGCGTTCTCAACACTAATGACTCCGAGCAGCTCGTTCTTGGAGGAGTGAGGGGACCATCATCCCATGGTGCGCACTGAGACTCCAGGTCCTGGAGCCCCCGGCCCTACTCAAGGACTCACTCGCTCATTTATTCTCATTGACTAGAGCCCGTGGTCGCTGGCGGACTCGGTGCCAAGCCCCCATGCAGCATGCAGGGCCGGCATGCACAGCATGCTCACCCTTTCAAGGGATGGTGGCCTGACCAGGTGCCAGGAGCCAGCTGTCCCGGCTTCGGCATGCCTTCCAGGGCCATCTCTGTGCCCAGACAAGGGAATTAATCACTCAGCATCAAAGAAAATGGCAATTCCAAGGAAGGGCTGGGAGCCTACGTGTAGCATCCTTTCTAAGCCATCCTCCTTTTCAGTGGGGGCAATCCTTAAATGAAAGGGGGAGGACATGCTTGCCCCTCTCGGGTCTATGCGCCATGCACACCTTCCTTGAAAGTCTGGCTTTCCCATCATTGAAAGGGTGAGTTGAAGCATGCATTTGGCCTGAGCCTTTTCCTCCTGCTCCACCCAGGCTGGGCTGGGCGGCACCTGCTTAGCCCCATGCTATGCCCATTACCTCTGCTGCTGGTACAGTACCTGCGGTTGGAGTAGCTTCAGACGCAGCACCCAAGATGGCCAGAGAGAGAGAGAGAGAGAGAGAGAGGGAGGGGAGAGGATGAGACAGGGAAGAGAAAACAGAGCACAGGTGAAACCACAGGACAGGCAGGTGGAGGAAGTTGGGCTCACCTTGACTGTGTGGCTAAGCTCTGGCTGCCACCCTGAGCAGGTCAACTGGTATTCAGGGGTCACAGTCAGCCCCCCTCTGCCCAGAATTAGACAGGGTCCTACCTCCCACATGGGGTTTGGAGACCTGTGAACACACTCTCCTAATCCTATTCAAGCTTCCTCACCTAGGAGGTGGCAGTAAGGGCAATTTTTCCAGGATACTAGGTCCCTGGCACTTTTTTCAAGGGTATGTTCTGCTCTGGCTGCATTGTGTGACCCTCTAAGATGCAGGAAATTGAGGGTGGAAGGTGTGGGCGGGGCAGGAGAACACCTAGCCTGGTCAAAAGGATAGTGCCGGTGTCTTCATTGGAAAAACGCTAGTGTTGAGGAAGATAAGAAGGCATCTGTGGTGTGTGTGTGTGTGTGTGTGTGTTCAGTGGTCTCCCCCGCGCCCCCCCCCCCCCCAATCTACAGCTTGCAAATAGCAAACTCTGAAACCCTGAAGCCCCTGGTTTCTGCTGCTCCCATCTTCCCTACTTGTACTTTATGAAATGAAGACCCCAAGTGCACACTGAGAACCCTGGGGTGCAGATCCATGAATTTCCCACAAACTCCAAAGTTAAGAAGAAAAAGTCTCTGTTCTCTTGTGCCCTGGGGCTGCAGAAGTCTCCGAGCAGTTGTCACTGGAGCTGGATAATGGGGCTTTGTCTGGCGTCTGGGTTGGGTGGGGAAGAGGCATCCTGTATTTCTATCTCCACACAGAGCTATTGAGACAGGGCTCGGCCTCTGGTAACAGGCTCCAGCAGTCACTTACCTAAAGTCCCCCAGCGTTAATAAACTTTCTGAGTGCCCAGGGGTTGGAATAGGACACCAGGAATGGGAGCTTGTTGTGTGGCTCACTTCTCACAAGAGCTGAGGGACACAGGCAGAATGGCCAGCCCTCTGCTTTTGCCTAGACCCTCGTGGGTCTGCCTAGGGGCTGAGCAGAAAGAAATGCAGGAGTGCCGAAGAAGCTGCACAGGGAACCTGGGCTGGGGTCACAGTGGCAGCAGCCCCAGAGGGAGGAATGTTGCCCCTCTGGCTAGAGAGGTGCTCAGGAGCTCTGCTTGGGAGGCCCATCCAGGAGCCCCATCCAGGTTAGGGCCAGGCTATGGGAACTTTGCCTTCTGGAGAAAGTGTTCGACATGATAGCTTGGCGTCACCCTTCTGTGATGTCACATTGAAGGAGTCCCTTCCTCTGCCTGGCCTTCATTCCCTTCGTCCATGCTAAGCATACAACCACATATTCTGGTGGTTGTCTCTAGATCACATGAACTTCCTACTACTTTTGTAACCCTTGTTCCTGGCAATCTCTGTCTCAACACACTGAGGACTCCAGAAATGGCTGTGGCATAGATCACTATACATTTAGAGTGGCAGGAGGGTCCATGTCTTTTCACAGGCATCTGTCAACATTGAGGTTTTCTTCAGACTTGCATTCCTAGGACGAAATCCCCCAGCCAGCACGTGCCGGCGAGCCTGAAGTGCCCTCTAGTGGAGACCTGAGGCAGGTGCAGCTCTGGTGGGGGACATGCCAGGTCCCTTGAGGTTGGCTTGGCAAAGGGCTGATGACAAGTTTCCCCTTTTCTCCACAGCCTGAAAACACCCAAGTCAGGCTGCAAGGAGGAACCACATTCTCTGCTCTACTCTTGATCTGGGCAATCAGACCCTTGCCCCTCAGAAGACAAGAGTCCTCTTGTGCTCTCCCAGTTAATAGTCCTGCCTCCTTCACTAGCAAACAGTTTCTTTGGAGCTCATTAGCACATTTATTTCCAACTCATGCTTTCTTCCTTATTTCTCTACTGGAAGAAAAGATGGTTGGTGTTACGTTGCTGAGCAAATTAAGGTCTGACTGTATCTCAGGACATCTGGCTTTTCCAGCAGCCATTTGTCTCTTACCAGGGACTTGAGGCCCAGCCCTCGGTATGTGTCTCTAGGTATCTGAACTGGGTGGGGTCTTTCGCCCCACTGTCACGGACCTACCTTCATTCGGAGGTGCTGGAGACTCCTCTGTGACGGCTTCCCCAGAGCCCACCTGCGTCCTGGCGCTGAGGGTAAAGCGGTAGCGGGACACAGGGTCTGCCCTCTGCATCGAGAACTTGGTCTGATTGGGAGAAAAGTTCTCCACCATCTGCTTTCCCACTTTGGTTCCGTTAACTGCAGGGAGAAAGGCAGTGAGTGGGAGTTTTGGAGTCCTGTGATGGATTACAAGGCTGGCAGCTGGAAGGACCCCTCTCTCCCGATCTCTGGAAAGGAAACCAGTGGCCCCTGGCTGGTGCTGTCCAAGGGATGGGTCAAAGGCAGAACACTGGGCAAAAACCCCTTCCTGCTCTTGGATTATATCCCTAGGTCAGTTCTTTACCCCACCCAGTATCTCTAGCTTACTGCATATAGCTGATTCTGATAGATTTAGTTTAAGATTCCTGAACACTTCAGCAGGGATGATGCTCTTGAGTTCTTCTCTAATGATAACTGCCTTCTTTGTGAGATACTGGTCCAGAGCCTTTCCAGAAGAGTGTATGTGCTAGTGACATCATTAACAAGATCTGGAGCCCTGAGTTTCCCAATGAGGTACAGCATGGCCCACACTGGAAGGCTTAAAGATTTTCAAGTGTAATGGCTCCAGCCCCTGAGTGGTGATGCTCTCTGGATACATGCCCCTGATCTGAGTCACTCCACATTTCTCGGCTGCTCCAGGCACGGCCATTTTATATCAAACGTCACCTTCTTAAGGTGTCTGTGGATGCCTGAGAATGCATTGTCTGCTCCTCAGATGGAAATGCCATTGGATGAGGACATCCATGCTGGAGTTACGACATCCCCTAGAGTCATTAAACCAGAATTCTCTTTTGTCCCAGCTGTCACCCAAGACGGGGCTCTATAGGGAGCGCAGCGATTTTCCTCGCCTGCCTTCTGTCACCCTCTGAGAGACCTTTTTTGGCCTCTCCATTCTTCCACAAAGCCCTCTGCACCCTCAGACTTTCTCTCAATTCCTTAGAGGGTGAGGAACGTCTTTTCTGCCTTGGGCTATTTGGATATTGGAAGCATTCATTGGCCATACAAAAATTATTCATACAGGCAGCTGGGGCTCAGGCAGCTGATGAAAACATGAGTCTGTCTTGTCACGACCAAATGACTTCTCCATTTTATAAGCCCGGGGGACCAGACGTTCCCAACCCTCACAGGAAAAGTGGGGACCATCAGAATGGGATCTGATTCCCCTCTCCCCCCACCAGATTACTCAGTGAGTGTGAAGGCAGGACGTACAGGCCACGTATTTGAGGATGTAGCCTGTCAGGATCCCATTGGGGTGCTCCGGGTGGTCCCACTCCAGGTTGATTGTCTCCAGGTTGGGCTGCCGGACTCGGAAACGCCTGGGGGCACTGGGTACTTGGGGAAGGAGGAGAGAGCAGGGGAGGAGGGAGGCAGGGAGGATGAGGAGGACACAAGAAACAATGCACAAGCATGAAGACATTGGTCTTGGGCAACACCCATGCCAGACAGCTGCTCAACCAGAAACATGAGGGCAGTGGGCACAGCTCAAACTCTACCCTGTACTTGGCACACGTTAGGACTACAATCCTGCAGATAACCCTGCAAACCAGGCAGAGCCATTTCCAGAGCCAGTCCTGGGAAGAGAACCAATCATGAGTTGGTTATAGCCCAATTCCCAGATAAGGTCTTGCCACTGGGTCCCGGAACAGGCCCAGGCTTCTGAGCCAAGGACACTTTCAGGGGTGAAAGTCAAGGAAAACCAGCTAAGGGGAAACAAAGATGGGCATAAAGAAAACATAAGAGGGTGACACTTTGCAGAAAGAAATGTACTCTTTACCTGACTTAAGTTTAACTGTAGCCCCCCTGCACATCACCTTTATAATACCATGTTTTCAATTAAAACATTGAGGGAAGAAAGAAAGAGAAAATAAGAGAAAAACAAAGGAGAGGAGAATGGGGAAATAGGAGTTAAGGAGGAAGGAAGAGAAACAGAAGGCAAGGCCAATGTGAAGTGGATAAAAGGAGGCCTGGAGAACATGGAGCAGGTTCTTCACGGATGTGTGGCGTCAGCATGGAGAAGGCCACGGCGTGCAGGAGGGAGCGGGGGCACCTGCACCCCTCTGCAGACGCCACGTGCACAGGGTGCCCCTTCACCAGTGCGTCCTGAGGCTGCGGAGAGGCGGATGAAGGCCATGGGCCAACAAGTCTTCCAGGCAGCTCGATTCATAGGCTGCCCTTGGTCTCTCATACAAACCGCCCATCTGGGCAGGTTGCCTTGGCGATGGCTGCTCGGTGCGACGGTGGCGCTGTTCGGCCTGCAGGCTGTCTGCAGAAGTCTGTCAACTTCTTTTTTGTTGTTGTTGGTTGTGGGGCTTGAACTCTGGGCCTGGGCGCTGTCCCTCAGCTCTTCAGCTCAAGGCAAGCGTTCTACCACTTGAGCCATAGCGCCACTGCTTTTCTGGTGGTTTACTGGAGATAAGCATCTCATAGACTTTCCTGCCCGGGGTTGGCTTTGAATGGCGATCCTCAGATCTCAGCCTCCTGAATAGCTAGGATTACAGGTGTGAGCCACCGGTGCCTGGCTCTTGCGTCAACATCTTGAGGCCATGCAGATGTCACCTTGCGCCATCCATGCTGAGCATCGCTGGAGCCACTCCGGGCCTTCCAGTGCATTGCTACCCTCATCCTGTCCACCCCAAAGAGCTGCAGGTCAGACCTACCTCCTTCCGGAGTGGTGAACTCCTTGGTTTCGCTGCGAGGCCCATCACCTCTCCCATTGACCACAACCATCTCCAGCTTGTAGTTACTATAGGGGAAGAGGCGGGACACCACACCTCGGTTGCGGTCACTGGAGAAGCTGGCTTGCTGTCTCTTCTGAGATACCCACAGGTTCTTCAGCAAGCTGCTCTCTCTCCAGTAGTAGGCCTTCGGGACAGAGGCAGGCAGGTGAGTGCGGGACGGCAGGCAGGGTTAGTGGTTAGTGGTGGAAGTAGTAATGGGTCTTCCTTTGCTTGCAGGCTCTAAGTCTCAGTGAGCTCTCAGTCCCACCTGGGGCTGGAGAAGCAGGGAAGCAACCCTTCCATCCAAGAGCCACTAGTGCATAGGAATTTACGTGGAGCAAGGAGCTGGCTGTTGTTTCACTGGCTTTCTGAGCCACGTCTCCTCTTTGGAAATGGGTGATTGGCCACATTTCCATCTGAGCTGGCACACCGTGAGACTGAGGTCCAAGCTGGGGAACAGGCCTCGGGGAGTCTGTGCCAGATCCCCAAATAGGAGCCAGGGGTTCCTGCAGGGAGAGCTGTGCTCTGTGCTCCGAGACCATATCACCTTGAGCTGGATTAGTATGGTTTAATGGAGGTGGGCAGGTGTTGACAAGCAGCAGGTTACAAGTCTCAATGTGAGAAAGGGTCGATCGAATTCTTTGAAGTCAATTGGTTTCTTTTCATATTGCTGGAGACTTGTAGAGATGAGCAGGCACATGGGGAAGGCTGTCCAGGTCAGTGGGGTGGGGGCAGAGCTGCGTGGAGGCAGGGCTGGGGTGGAACAGGAGGGCCATGGAGTGTAGCCATGTCACAGGGTGCAGCGAGGGTTGGATTAGTGGTGGGTAAGAAGCTCAAGGTCAGCCCATGGCAGCAGTGCCACCAGGCTGTCCATAGGAAAAGAGTCCAGGCTTAAGGGGCGCTTTTAGCCAGAAAAATCTCCAGGTGTGTAGACTAAGGGCACAAGTGAACAGCCGGGGAGGAGCCCATGGGAGGAGTGTGCTCGGCACCTCTCTCTTCCCTACTTGCCAACAAGAGGCTGACCCTGCTCTCTGTCCCCATCTGTCCATCAGCCAAATCTATTTGTTAATTGAGACAGGGGCTTATTCTATAGCCCAGGCTGGCTTCAAAATCACTATGTAGTCCATACTGGCCTTAAACTCAATATCCTCCTGCCTCAGCCTCTGTTGGGAGGGCTGGATTATAGGTATGGACCGCTAGGCGACTTTATGAGCCAACTCTTGGTGCCCTCTGAGGTCACAGAAGCAGCGGGAACCTCCCGTTACAGCTGCTCTCACCTCCCAGCTGACATTGTAATGGGGCTGACTTGAGGGAAAGTCTTATGAACTCAAGGCTTTCTCTCCCTTCTCCATCTCTACCCAGCCTCTGAGGACAGATGCCTGGGCAGAAACTGCTCCTATCAGATACTACTAGGAGAAGCCCAGGCCCTGGCAATCTGCGTGCTGAGGAGTTGGCTGTGATGACAGGGAGGGTGCTTGCACTCATTTGGTGGCTTGGCTTGGTAGTGTGGCTCTCTAAAACCAGGCAGGGAGGGGGGGGGGGCGGTGTCCAAGAGCCACTTGGGAAACAGGCATAGTACCTTAACACCGCACAGGAAGATCCATGGATGTCCACCCTCACACGTAGGACACACACATGTGCGTGTGAGATCAACTCAACCCACCGCACAGGCTGAGCCCTTCTACACATCTGCAAGGCTCATCTGGGCTGGGGATGTGCTCTTGCAGGACCACATTGAGGACAGGAGCCTAGGACCTAGTGATGTCATGGCTGCCTCCGCACCTTACAGACAGGCTTGTGGTAAACACACCCCTACAGCATGGCCAGCCGTGTAAATGTACAGAAATACAATCATGCGCCTGCATAACACCTGGCGTGATAAGAAACAGCATTACTGGTTCATGTGCTCACTATGCTGTCCTCACTGTCATTATGTTGTACTTTTTAGACACTGTACAATGCCATGGTGTTCTGCTCAACGGCCTCACACAACCTGTGCTTTCTGCTTCTCTTGTTTTTCTTTTTTTCCTTCTTTTGATGATGCTGGACTTCAACTCAGGGCCTTGCCTTCCACTTGAGCCAGGACTCCCGCCCCTGGCCAGCTGTTAGACCATAATCCTACTTCTGCCTCTCAAGTAGCTGGGATTAGAGGTGTGTGCCACCATACCCAGCCCCTTCCACATCTCTTGATTACACACAAGGAGGCCATGCCAAGTGATTCTGTGTACTAAGTCTGTGTGAGGACGCTATGATGTTCAAACAATGGTAAAATTGCCTGGCGACTCATTTCTTAGGCCACACACCCCTGGTTAAAGGAGCTATGGCTGTATATACACATACATATTTGGGGTGTGTTTTTGAACAGTTCATCTTAGATATCATCTTGAATCAACTTTGGATCCAACGAATGTTCCTATGACCCCTTCCAAGCCCCCTATGCTGGCATCCGCTGCCCCTGGGCCCCGGTTAGCAAGCTGGGTAGTTAGGGGTGGGAGGTGGCTTCCTCACTCGGTACTCTCTGAGTTGGCCCTGGACCGTGTCGGAGTAGACCCGGTTCCACTGAAGGCTGATGGCTGTGCTGTTCATGACTCGGATTTTAACTTCGGTGGGCGCAGCCCTGGGATCTGTAATATGTTGGGACAGAGAGCAGGTTATACAGGCAAGGCTGGCCCTTACACTTGAAGGTCCCCTCTGACTTGTCCTCTGCCAGCCTGTACGCTCCCTCCATGGACACCAGGTACCCAAGGAGGGCAGGGACTGTGTCTCCTCTACAAAACCATCCTTGGAGGAGTAGGGGACGAGAAGATGGCAGTTCAGGTGAGAGGGGCTCTGCCTGCACATCTAGGGAGCTCATCTGCTCTCATCTCTACCTCCCTGTGGCCCGCAAGCCTGTTCTGTCTGCCAAGTATCCTTGTTCTCAAGCCTTCAGTGGTTGGTGCCAATGGGGAACACCAACATGAGCACCCAGGGAGGGGCAAGGAAGGGTGCTAACTTCATCTGCTGGGCTACAGGCTGATGGCATTCACTCTTGTGCCCAAGGCCAAGGCCCCGAGGCAGGTCCGCAAAGCGCTCAGCTGTGCCCTGCACCTCAAGGCTCAGAGAGGCCCCATGGTGTTGCTAGCCCTTGAGGAGGGTCATGTACCTTGCTGTCTGTCCTCTAACACAGTCTGCACATTATAGGCAGTTCCTTTTGAATGCACATGCTTTCTGCCAGTGGGAAGCACTGCCCACAGATGGGAAATGCCTAACTTCATCTAGAAAGGGAGTCCCTGTGCTCCCTGGGAAGGAAAGGGCAACCCCGCCCTCTGGATGACCCTTGTCCTCTCCTTACATTTCTACTGTGCTGCAGAAGCCAAGCTGCCCATTCCCGCCAATACAGCAGAGCACAGGTAACCAGATATAGTAGGAATTGTGGGTGGGGTCCAGGACGTCACAGCCAGAGGCTCTGTCCTGACCTTCCCCCATCTGGCGAGGTCCCACTCACAACCACCTCTAGGGCCCAATGCTCACTTCTTCCCAACTCATTGTTAAGGGACCACAGCCTTGTTTTGCATCCAACACCTCCCCCAAGCCTACTCCTCCTCAAGGCTTTCTGTCCTCCCTCCCTTCTGCTCACCCCATCCACTCACCATCCGGTCTTGGATTAACACAGACACAAAAGGGCACCTGGGGGGTGGGGAGGACCTCCACTGATCCTCTGTGTTGCTCAAGAGCCTGTGGGGCTGATGTGCTGGGCCGCCAGGCACACACTTCTGCAGCTATGTTGGAAATCTTGACTTGCCCAGTGCCAGCCTCCAAAGAACTTTTCTTTCTATGCTCAAGGAGGTGGAAAGCAGTCCTGGGAGTGCTGGCCTGGCCTGGAACATTCTGGTCTGGTGCCTCAATCACCTCTTTCCTTGCCTGCGGAGGAAGCCTAGCCTGGGCCTCGCTTCTTGGACCATCTGACTATCGATCTTTGGCATGGTGGTCCTGAAGTCTTTCTTGGTGCTGGTATGGTTTGGCATGAAAGCAATCTGATGGGGTTCCAGAGACCTGGGCTTTGTTTCAAGCTTTACATTTGCTGTTACACAATCCTGCAAGACCTGTCTCTATAGGGCCTTGGTTTTTGCATCTGTGAAGTGGGTATACTGAGCCAAGTGGTGACGTGTGTTGCTCCTAACTGGTTCAGGTGATAGCATTTCCAGGTGTGCTACCAAGTGCGGTGTGCTCTAGTTCACTCTACAAGGTAGCTGGCCTTCCTAGGAGCCAGTGGCAGCCCCCCCCCCCCCCCGGCCCAATCCCACCACCAAGTTTCTGGCCTGTGACAGTAGTCTGGTGGTGAAAGTGCTGCTGGGGAGGGGAGAGTGGACAGGTACTCACAATCTTCTCCCGAGTACCCGATGACAGTGTCAGGCTCCGGGCCCTTCCCAAAGTCGTTTTCCGCCTGGACCCGGATCTCATAGGGCACGTAGACAGGTGTCTGTCCCACCACGTAGCGGGAGCCCCACACAGTGACATTGTTCCATGTGTCTCGAGTCTCCCTCCGCCGCCACTTGACGATGTAGCGTAGGTTGGGGCCAAAGGCGGAGGTGGCATTCATGGGCTGGGTAGGCAGAGACACACAGACAGGCAGACAGGCAGGGTGGAGAGGGTATAGATGAGGCGCCACCATAGCCCACCCTGTGCCAACCACCCTGCCTGGGTTTCCTAATACTGGCCTTGCAGCTAGGAAGAGTCCATCCCCTCCATCATGTATCCAAGAGCCCTGAGTCTGGGCAACTCTGCAGTATGTGGATTTCCCGACAGAAGCTTAACCTGAGACGCAGTCACCTGACTCTGAGAGCCAGTACATGTATCTCAGTGCTCAGGAAATGGCAGGCGACTGTCAACAGAGCCCTTTGCTAGAGGAGCATGGGGGAAACAAGACAGGCAATTCTGTCTTCTCCAGAGTCCAAAAGGGCTGGGGGTTAGGTCTAACCACAGCTTGCCTCCTACTGATGAACTCAAGCTTTCGGAACTGACTTCCATTTCCCCAAATCTTGTCCTTTCCAACAGATCAGAGCTCTAGGTGGCATGTGTCTCTTTATTCTCTAAGGACCTGGTCAGGAATCGGGTACCTGGAACCTGCAGGGCAGAGTGGCTGCGCTCAGCCCAGAGCTGTGGCTCTGTTTGGCAGGCTACTGGAGACCATTGTTGGAGCAATAGGGATAACCACACGGTGCAAATCACCGTGTCCTCTGCATTCATTCTTTATGGTGGCAGCTCAGAAATGCTGGGTTCAGTAACCATTTCTGCATGCCTTAGACTTAGAAGGAGTTGGGGACCACATATGCCAATTGGGATTAGGAAAATATGGCCAGTGAACCAATCCTGACCTGGGAGGAGCTTAGTATAATCTTTAACTAAAGGAAGGGCCTCCGTTGAACACACCCCAGATGCTCCTGGGATGAGTTTCCCAGCACGCACCAAAGCTTGTGCTAGTGTTCCATCCAGATCATTCCTGGAGTTTAACCGGAGTCACTTCTTCAAAGGAAGTCCTTTTTATTTTGTCAGCATTCTTTCTGATTTTGCTAAGCTGGGGTCACTATTTTTTCCTGTCTCCGCTCTGAAACCCTGCTCCTAGACACTTTGCCTGATTGATTCAAGGATGTTCAACACACAGATGACCTTCATTCTAAGAAAAATGACCAAAATCAGCTTGATGGTCAGAAGCACACAGTGCAGGGGAAGAGAGAGAGAGAGGCTCCCTGGTGCCCGCTGCCAGGCGAGCAGGCCCATTAATGGCTGACTCCTACCGTCCACGTGATCTCCATGTTGTTCTTTCTGGTCCCTTCTCCCTTCACATCACCAGGATTGGACTCAGGGGCTGGAATCCAAACACACACAAAGCTCAAGTCCAGGACCTGGTAAGCAACCCTTCCTCCACCTAATTGGGCCCTTCTATGCTCTGGCTTTTCTCAGCTTCGGTATATACCAGAATCTCCTGTGTGCGTGATATGCCTCTCTAATGAAAAGAAAATCCCCCCAATGCAGAGCTAATTTCTTTTAAATTTTAATTCCTTGCCAGACAGCATTTATCACAAGGCCTTCCACACTATAGGTGGCCAATAAGCCAATCAAGGCAGATTTTCTCCTTCAGGGATCATCCACTAAATATGTTTCATACCATTAGGGTTTATCTCTGGCATTTAAGGTTTTGGGGGAGTATTTCCATCCTCTATGAGCTGGTATAATTATTTAAATACTACCCAAGTAAGTTAAGAAAAGGAATCTGAAATAATATCAGATTATATAATTCTGCTGTACATCTTAACCATAGCTCTCCCCCTTTAAAGAGGTAACTAAGCAACCATTAATAATAATAATGAAGTTAATGTTGGGCACTAGTGTCTCACACCTATAATCCTAGTTACTCAGGAGGCTGAGATCTGAGGATCGTGGTTCAAAGCCATCCTGGGCAGGAAAGTCCATGAGACTCTGATCTCCAATTAACCACCAGAAAATCAGAATGGAGCCGTGCCTCAAAGTGGTAGAGCAAAAAGAGCTTGGGAACAGCACCCAGGCCCTGAGTTCAAGCACCACACCTGACAGTATCTGCTGTGTGCTTACAACCTACCAGCTGTCATGCAAGCACCTGACAGAGGCCTCCTAACATCCCTGAGATACAGGTGTTGTTGTTATTTCACAGATGAGGAAACCGAGCTTTGGAGAAGTGAGCTAACTGTTTGTGAGCTCATTGGGTGAGCTCATTTGAACTCGGGCTCCGGGTTCCAGGCTTTTTTAGGGGAGCTCAAGGACTCACGTGCTCCACTGGTGCGGTAGCGCTCAGATGGGAGGCTGGGGTGACTGCTCCCCACCTCGTTGACAGCAATGACCCGGAACTGATAGTTGACGTATGGGGATAGCTGGAGGACGGCTGAGTTGACACTGCCTGGGAACTTGGAGTGGTCATGCCAGACACCCGGCTGGAACTGGTCCTCTTCAAACTGGACGATGTAGTCTGCAAGGGCAAGGGCAGAGCTGAACCTGGGATAGCAACCTTCTTGGCTTCTGTTCATCCTTCCATTCTCCCTGGGGAGAGTGGCACGCGGAACACTCTTCCCAGCACACAGAAGGGAGCCAAGGCCTCTGTGCACACATCAAGTAGGGCCGACGGGGAGCAGATGCCAGGAAAGGCCCTGGATCCCACACCATCACCAGCCGTGTTGTCTGGCTTTGACGCCCAGGGCCGTGAGCTGACCTGTGATGGGGCTGTTGTTATCATCCCCTGGGATCCAGGTCAGCCTCACACTCCTCTCAGCCAAGTCGGTGAGCTCCAGGTCCCGGGGTCGGTCTGGCCGTCCTGGCAACAGAGGGAGAAGGCGCCACACAGGACTTGTGAGTTAGAGACAGTCTCTCCTTGTGGTGGCCACAGCCCCAGGCAGGTCTCCATGACCAGGAGAGACCAATCCCAGGCTAGCACAGATCCTCCCGCTGCCAAGGCCAAGAAAGAACAAAGAAGAGACCCCAAATTCTGTCCCACGCCTAAGAATATCAAAGAATGTGGAGCCAGGAAATAAAGAGGATTGCATTGGACATGCAGAAAACCGGACCCCACCCATCCTGTTTCTGCAGGACGCACATCTGGAAAAGGCTGTTTTTTTCTACAAGACCATCACTCACATTGAGACAAGCTGATGGTGTGTAGGACTTTATCTCACTGCCTCATGCCACTTATTCTCTGCTGTGTCCGGAACTCAGAGGGGACAAGAGCCCAGGAGGGGAGTGCAGTGTTGAGGAGGACACTTGGGTCAGGAAAATGGGGTGGACACAAAGAATCCCAGGCCAGGGAGGTGAAGGACACTTAGTATATGAGTTTCAGAGATGGCTGAGGGGCCGGCAGGCCTCCACTCAGGAGTGAGGGCAGCATCCTGATCAGATCGGGGGCTCTGATCTCCCTGAGGTTATTTTCCTAAGTGCCATCCTGGCCTGGGGAGAGAGCTATCAGCCACCTACTAGTGTTGGGAGCGGGGGTGGGACAACATTTTGTTCCCATCTTGGCTCCCTGAACCAGCTATTTCCATATCTTGGCTGGTTACTGGAAGGGCTTAGAGTCTGAGTCATGACAGCCTTCATTTGCACACACACGCACATGCACGCAGATTGTAATGGATATCCAGTAGCAGATACAGGCATTTTGCGAAGTGGTGGGCCTGCAGATGGTCTGAGGGGAGCAGGCTTTTGTGACACTTTTGAGGCTGAGGTGGGGGAGAGCAGGACACCCTAAGGGAAGGTGAATGTGGTAGAGGTAAGAGAAGGGTGAAACTTGGAAGCCAAAGACTTCTAGGTTTAGCTTGCGGGAACAGCCCAGAGCAGGACTGTGGTACCGCTCAGAGGACAAGTGGATGAGGGCACCGAGGGGTCACGTGTGGCGGGGCATATGGGGGACTGCCAGGAGCCCGCAGAATGCAGGTCTTTCCTAAAGCATCTGCCTCTGTGAGAGTCCAACCCCGAGTGCCCAGAGAGGGTACTGACCAGGGCCCCTTATTAGTAGGAATTACCTTTGGGCAGAGCAGCCAGACGGTTAGTTGGAGTGGCCTGATCAGCTGCAAAGGTAAGACGGGTTATCCAGGTTAGCAGGTTAGAGGTGTTAAAGGTCTTCTGGAAGCATGGGAATCGGTGGCTGGAGTGCTCCAGGCATGGCTGCACCCTCCCTTCTAGGCCAGCCTCCCACCCTCCCAGAGGCCATCTGTGATCCCTCCACAGCCGTGGGCGGAGCCTATTTCCCTCCTCCAATCCCAGTAAAACTAAAGTGTCTGTGTCTATCACAACTAGCAAGTGTACCCTCGGGGGCAAAAATATGCCAACACTTATGCAGAGGACAGGGGTGATGTGGGACAGCAAGGGGTCTGCTTTCTGGAGGGAGAGACACCTTTCCCTCAGATCTGGATGGCTTAGCATTTACTGCCCAGCCTGGACAGAGGACAAGAAGGGACACCACCACCTTGCTCCTGTACAGAACACCGAAATGCTATCCAAACCAGGCACAGCATGGAAAGGTAAGCACAAATACAAACCAGGGGCCCAGCTTTACGGCTAGGTTGTTTTAGTTGACAGTGATATGGAGTTGGCTAGAAGGGAGGTCAAGAGGGCCAAGCCCAGAAGCCCCCCCTCCCCCTCCACTTTCTCCCTTCCCTTTCAGTTCAGCTGGGATTTGGTGGGGGAATCAGTGGTCCCCAGTTAGGAAACTGTAACCCCAAACTGTCCTTGTTCCAAGAGTGGCAGCTCCTAACCCTGAGATCTAGAGGTGAGAGACCCCTGCAACTGTAAGTACTGACTGCTAGCATCGCCCTAGGAACTACCCAGGGCCCATGACCGCTCTGACTGCTAGGGAGTGGGGACAAGCAGGGTGCTGGTGCCAGTCCGGGTGAAGGCAGTTACCTAGCACAGTCAGGTGGGCCTTGGCCAGGTCTTGGTCTAGCTCAGTGCTAGCAACACATGTGTAACTTCCCTGGTCCCGCTCTGCCACGCCAAAGATGGTCAGGGAGTCATCTTCCTTCTTCATCCTGCAAGGCAGAGCATGGGTTGCCAGGAGGGCAGGGTGGGGCACTGCTTTCTCCCCTTGGTGGGTAGATGGGAAGGCAGAGAGAAGCAGTAGGGTCAGGCTGCAGGGTCTACAGGATGGGGAAGCCATGCAGATAAGGGGTAAGGCCTCTCCATGGTTACCAGGAGCACTTGCTGAACCTAATTGGGAGGAAGGCCAAGTGAGCAGAGCTCAAGTGGCACTCAAACTTTACCCCGTACCCATCCCTTGGACTTTCTGGTGCTGTGCATTTCTCCCAATTTAGGGCACTGTTAAGACTCCTGACGAGTATTGTCCTCTTTCCTACGTTGCCCTGTCTATCCTTAGCCCACCCGTGTCTCTTCCTGTGCCCTGGCGAGATCAGCTCCTGGGATTCTCTGAACTGTCTCCCCCAGAGGGAGAAGACGTCCTACAGCAGTCCAGGACTGTAAAGCTGTCAGCACTAATGAGGGTGCAGCCGGCAGAAAGCCAGGAAACATCACAGGAAATGGCTAGCACCACCCCAGCACCACCTGTACTCTAGACAGTAGATGAGGGAGGCTGGGGTCAGCAGTTCTCAACTCTGGCTGCACATTAGGAAACCCAGGGGACTCGCAAACACCAGCAGCACCTGAGTCCTATCCCTACCCCAGTGACCTCAGAACTGGGGGGGATAGAGGCACTGGAGAGGGGGGGCCTCGAGTGAAAGCATCCAGGAGCATCGAGGGTGGGGAACCAGTAGGCTCTGCAGTGGGTGTGGTGGCTAGGCAACCCCGCCCTCTACTGGAGAACAGAAGCATTACCAGCAAGGTTGCAGGGATGGTGGCCTGGGAGGCAGTAGAAGAAGAAGGTAAAGAGCAGGGAGGGACAAAAGAAAAGCGAGAAGGAGTGGGAAAGAGGGAAAAGGGGGAGAGAAAAGAGGTGAAGAATAGAGCAGCCAGGAGAAGAAGAGGGTGGAGATGTAGCCTCTGGGAACAGGGAGTTGTTAAGGCCATCGCTCCTCCTCAGTAGCTCTTGTGGTTAACATGCAGGGCACTAAGCACAAGAGTAAACACCCTTCAAACCAGCACCTGGAGTATGAAGAGAGAACAGAGACCTGTTTCCAATATAGAGAGGCTCATCGTCCTTCAGCCAGGAGACTGTGAGCTTCAGGGAGGGGTCATGTTTCACCCGGCATTCCAGCTGCACCGTGGTCCCCCTTTTGGCAACCTGGTCCTCAGGCATCCGGAAGATCCTCGTGGGGTCTGTGGAAAGTACAGAAGAGCTCATCATTTGTTCTCTGCCCACCATCCTCTCATGGCAACACAGTGTGACATTCCCGAGGCCTTGGGCCAGCCAAGAAGCAGCAGACATAGAATGCAGGTGTAAGAATAGAGGGATGATCCCGTGGGTAAATTACTCGCCTCCTTCAAACTCTCTCCTTATTGCTTGGGAGTACACAGTGTGGCTCTGACTTGGTGTTGGGGAGCTGGGTGGACAGCAGGTTTCCTTCCTTACACTCTTTGGACCAGGCTGGTTAAGAAGCTGCCTTGGTGTTCCCTGGCCTGGTTCAACTGGTAGCCCCAGGGGGATATGCATCCAACATCAGGTGTGTGTGTGTGGGGGGCATGGATGGGGCATGGGTCCTCTTGACTGAGATAATTGTGAGCATGGCTCCCTTACCTTTGACCTCCAGGCGGACCTGGTTTTCAGCTTTGCCCAGGATGTTGGTGGCGACACAGGTATAGATGCCCTGGTCCTCTTTGCGGATCATCTTAATTTCCAGACTGCCATTCTCATAGACGTGGTAGTTGCCACCATCCAGGTTGCTTCCTTGCCCATTCTTAAACCTCACAACAGAGCAGCAGAACACAGCAGACTGAGAAAGGACCACCCAAAGGAGAGGGCAGTAACCCACCAAGATGAGACACACACTGGGGGAGAAGAGCACTGGAAGGAGCCCCAGGCTAGGCCTCCCACCACTAGGGGGCCCTAAAAGCTCTCAGACCTTCTCCAAGTCTGGATTTTCTCATTTGTAAAATAAAAGGGTTCCATCAAAAGATCAGACTGGAAACGTTACACCAATGTGTTGCTAGATGACTCTTACGGACCACGTAGGAACCAGAAGCTGAGACAGATGACCCCTGATGACGGGGACCTGGTCTCCTGGGACTTACCATCGGAGTGTGGGGATGGGGGATCCGAAGAATGGGCAGTCCAGACGAGTCCGGTTATAAAGAATCACCCTAATGAGCTGGTTCCGGGGTGACAGCATCCGAGGTGGCACATCTGAAATTCCCAGAGACCTGACTTCAGGTGTGGAGTCCGATTCTTCCCTCTTTTCCTGACAGCTGCTTTCCAAGCACTGGATACCTCCCATGCACCTGCCTTCCTTCTAGAAGACTTTTATGGATTAGGTGCCTACCATGTACCTCCTTCTGCAAGGCTTTCCCTCAAACGATTCAACAAGTTCTGAGGCTGCCCTTCCAGCTCATAGGCATCTGGTAGCCCACACCTTCTCCCTTGTACTCAGAACTATCTCCTGTCCAAGACCCAAGGAACACCTGCAGAGTCAAGCTGGACATACTCAAGAGAGGATATCTGCCCCCCTCCCCTCAGGGGAGGAGGGACTGAGACTTAGAAGTCTCTTCTGGAGTTAACTCTGCTCCTCTGGCTCTATGCAGCTCTAGATCTCCACCCTTCCCACAAACCTTCAGTCTCTACATTCCATTTCCCTCTCCTGCCACTCTTACCCTGCCTGGTGTAGCTGAATGCCAGAAGAGAAAGAATACACCCCAGGGAGGCTTGCCGTGGATGAGCAGAGGGGACATGGTGGTGAGGGTGCACTCACCCAGCACACTGACGAAGGCGTTGGCCAGCAGGTAGCCATGCTCATTGGAGGTGTTGCACTGGTACACGGCCCTGCTGCTGATCTGCGTATCCCGGAAGATGATGGTGTCGCCGGCCACCTCGCGGTTTGGGTTGGGTGGTGCCGCTATGTATAAGAAAGAAGGAGATGCTCCTCATGAGAACTGGGCAGAGTGATGGGTGCTGGCTGGACTCTGAAATATGCCCTGGGTGCTGGGTGAGGACCAGAGGCCTGGCTTCTGGACCCAGCAGTTCTGAGTCACGTAACCTTGGTCTTCCTGGGGGAAGTCTGAGTCCCTGCTCAACCCAAATAACAAGTGGGCAGCTGAGCTTGAGGATACCAGCTCTGGAAACAAGAATCTAACCCCACTTGTTTCCTGAGCTACATAGGACAGAATAACCTCCCTCTCATGGAGGTTTGGTGAAGGTAACCTGAGTCTTTGTCCATGTGACTGGCAGAAGGACCTGCAGTACTGACTGTTATCAGCATCATTACAGACATGACCCTGAGCGTGCCTTGAGAAGGATAATGCAACACACCATGGCCAGAGCAGAGCCTTCTCCACACATGCAGCATTCACCCCGCAAGCCAATGCCAGCTGCCGCCTCGTTCTGCTCCCCAAATCCCCAGGTATCGCCTCACACAGAGAGGTCATTTCCACTCACAGCTCTCCAGAACTGCTGGATTTGGGGTACAGAGAGCAGAGGGTGGGGTGTATCTGGGGAGTCTTGGTTCCGTCCTCACATCCGTTGGCCACCCAGGGCAAATCAGTTATCTTTCTGGACCTGACTTCTTTCATCTGTAACATCACTCCCACCTCTCCACACTTGGAGGGACAATACGAGAATGATAACGAGCTATAAAATAGAGAAATTGTTTTTTTTTCTCTCGAAGCATAAAGAATGCCCACTTTCCTCATCTTCACCCACTGGGGATTTCTGGGCTAAAGCATACATTGTGACTGGCAGAGAAGTCATGAGCTCAGTCAGGATCCTCAGGCCTCCAAGAAGAGTGGGTGAAGGGGAAAGCAGGAGTCTGGCCCTGAGGGCACCAGACCACTGACCATGAGTCAGAGCCCAGACCTGGGCAGTCAGCAGCAGGTAAATGAAAACGCAGTCAGAATCCTTATCATGCCCACTCAGCAAAAATGCACAGAGGAAGGCAGTGCCCGCAACTTGAACACCTCCTTGCTGGAAAGGTTTCAAAAGTCAACTTTCCTGCCAGTTGCTTCCTCTTGATGCTCCCTGGAGATGGTAAAAGGTGACCTTCCTAGGGCCAGAGCTTTGCTGCCAGCCCCAGGCTGCATCTAGAACAGGGCTAGAAGCGCCATTGGCCCCCAGAATCTAGAAGAACAGACAATGGCAGTGGGCAGACTGGGTCCACCTCTCTGGCATGGCATAGTAGTAAGAGTCACTGTATAACCAGAGGCTCCGTACTGGCAGATACTGGCAGATACTGGCAGGTGCAGGCGGCTGCTGTCTCGGCAACTTTAGCTTCCCTGCTTCATAGAAACCAAGGTGTGGGGGGAAGTATTTCGAACAATACTACCCATTGGAGCTTGTGTCCTCTCCTGCTGTGTTTGAGATGGAAGAGCTGACAAGGTACAGTGTCCAATACAGTTCCCGACCCACAATGAACATCTAAGAAGGTGCATGTGTACCTTCCCCCCGCCATCGGTCTTCTCATCCCTCTACTTGCTTCTATAAGATGCTGTCTTGAAGCTGTTTTTGGACTTCTCCATCACCATTTCCCCCTCATTTGGTTATTACTGTTTATATTTCCTCCAGAGAGTAACGATTGGATGCACGTGTGCACACCTGTTGGTACTGGGGTTTGAATTCAGGGCCTCATGTTCTTGCTTGGCTTTTTCGTTCAAGGCTGGTGCTGTATCATTGAGCCACACCTCCACTTGCGGTTTTTGACTGGCTAATTAGAGATAATTATCTCACAGACTTAAAAAATCTGGGCTAGCTTCCAACTGTGATCTTCATGTCTCACCTTCTGAGTAGCTAGGATTACAGGTGTGAGCCACAGGCTCTTGGCTATGGCTGGACAATCAAACAAGCAATACAACTGAACAGAATGGGATTTAAAAACTTGACCAAGTCAGGCGCTCGTGGCTCATGACTGTAATCCTAGCTACTCAGGAGGCTGAGATCTGAGGATCATGGTTCAAAGCCAGCCTGGGCAGGAAAGTCCGTGGGACTTTTTTTTTTTCTTTTGTCGGTCGTGGGGCTTGAACTCTGGGCCTGGGCACTGTCCCTCAGCTCTTCAGCTCAAGGCGAGCGCTCTACCACTTGAGCTACAGCACCACTTCTGGTTTTCTGGTGGTTTATTGGAGATAGGAGTCTCACAGTCTCTCCTACCCGGGCTGGCTTTGAGCCGCGATCCTCAGATCTCAGCCTCCTGAGTAGCTAGGATTACAGGCATGAGCCACCAGCACCCGGCTCCGTGAGACTCTTATCTCCAATAAACCACTAGAAAACCAGAAGTGGCGCTGTGGCTCAAGCGGTAGAGTGCTCGCCTTGAGCTGAAGAGCGCAGGGACAGCGCCCAGGCCCAGAGTTCAAGCTCTATGACCGACAACAAGTGGGGCTTGAACTCTGGCCTGGGTGCTGTCCCTCAGCTTTTCAGCTCAAGGCTAGTGCTCTGCCACTTGAGCCACAGCTCCACTTTCCGTTTTCTAATGGTTTACTGGAGATAAAGAATCTCACAGACTTTCTTGCCTAGGCTGGCTTTGAATGGTGATCCTCAGATCTCAGCCTCCTGAGTAGCTAGGGTTACAGGCTTGAGCCACCGGCGCCAGGTTTCAACAATAATCTTGCACATTGCCACATAACCCTGCCTTATTTGGCAATGACAATGGAAGGCCTTCTAAGCCCTAGCTGTCACTTAAGAGCCCAAACTTCAGAGAGATAGCTGTAGTGACCAGATTCTAAACTTGACTCTGTGCAGAAAGCAAAGATTTAAGAAAATCCCAAGGGAGCAGAAACACCCTGGACAAGTGACAGAAGCACAGAGCTCCAGGCCTCCTGACTTCCAGTGGTATCTTGTGCAAAGGTAAGGCAGACACCTGTCTCTGGAGATGTCTGAAGGGATGGAATGGGCTGCTGGAAGCGGTGGCTCTTTCCTGTCACATTTAATGTTTCTAGGCTTCCACAGGGGTGGGGATCTGGAGCCTCTGACAGGACAAGGGAGAGCCTGGTGGCACAGTAATTCGCTACTCACATTGCAAAGGCTCCCCATTCACCATCCACTGGACAGTGGGCTTGGGGTTCCCATTGGCTCGACACACCAGTCTCCCATCCTCTCCAGGAGCCAGGATCAAGTTCTTGGGTTCATCCAGCCAGTAGGGAGCAGCTGGAAGAAAAGGCAGCATAGGCAGGTGAGTTATATAGCGTGAGGCACCAGACAGGCTCCTGTAGGAAGGCAGGAGCCCAAGTCCCAGCCCCAGGCCTTCACCCTAGGTGAGCACCAGGGCTTATCTTCATGGTAGTGACTTGGTCCAGTGTGTATGTAGCTTACTTGGCCTTGCAGGTGCACTGACAGTGAGTTAGAGCCTACACCTGGGCAGTCAGTAGATGGTAAACAAAAATGCCGTTCCTGAAGGGTTTTTAATGTTTTTTTGTTTTGTTTTGTTTTTAAATTTTTGCCAGGGGCTTGAACTCAATGCCTGGGCATGGTCCCGAGCTTCTATTTTGCTCAAGGCTAAGATTCTACCACTTAAACCACAGTACCACTTTTTTTCCCCCAGCCATTTGTGTCATTTATTGAAGGAAAATGACTTCCTGCACAGTACCACTTTTTAAAGTAGTTTATTGAAGAGTCTCCTGGGCTTTCCTGCCTGGGCTAGACTTCAAACTGCAATCCTCAGATCTCAGCCTCCAGAGTAGCTAGGATTAAACATGTGAGCCACTGGTCCCCTGCCTGAAGGCCTTTTATTGTGCTGGTCCTGGGGTTTGATCTCAGGACCTGGGCATTGTCCCTGAGTTTTTTGCTCAAGGCTAATGTTCTATCACTTGAGCCACAGGTCCACTTCCAGCTTTTTGGTGGTTCATTGGAAATAAGGGTTTCACAATCTTTCCTGCCCAAGTTAGCTTCAAACCAAGATCTTCGCTCTCAGCCTCTTGAGTAGCATATTACAAGTGTGAGCCACTATTATCTGAAAGGCTTTTAAAACATGAGTGCTGGTGCTCACTTTAGATCTACTATGTCAGATTCCTCAGGCGATGCCTAAGTGATGGGTGCATTTGTTTATTATTGTTAATATTTTTTGCAGTGTTAGGGCTTAAACTTGTGATTTTGCAATTGCTGAACAAATACTCCACTACTTGAGCAATGCCCCCAGTCCTTTTGACATTTAGTTTAGTTTTTGGATATGTAAGATCTTATGCTAACGTTGTCAGGGCAAGCTTTGAACCGTGATCCTCTGCCATCTGCCTCCTAAGAAAATATTATCACAGGCACACACTAGCATACCTAGCTTTTCCTATATGTATGTACCAGTCTTGAGGCTTGAACTCAGAGCCCAGGTGTTGGCCCTTAGTTCTTTTGCTCCAAGCTAGTGCTCTACTACTTGAGACACAGCTCCACTTTAGCTTTTTGGTGGTTAATTGGAGATGAGAGTATCCTTGACTTCAAACCATGATCCTCAGATCTGAGCCTTCTGAGTAGCTAGAATTATAGGCAGAGACACCAGCTCTAGCTTGTTTTTGAGACAGGGTTTTATTAACTTTTTCCAGGTCTGGCCTTGAACCTTAATCCTCCTATTTCCATCTCCTGAGTAGCTTGGATTACAGGCAAATGCCACCATACTCAGCTATGGCCGGTGCTATTATAGATCATAGCATTTATGATATGTACCGACAAGTTCCATTTACTTCACTAGGCTGGTCTCTTTGGATTTCTGTTGCTGCAAGAGGAGATTATTTAAAAAAGACTAAATTTGCTCTTTTAGACACTGAACTTCAGTGGAAGCCAAGTACTTCACTGACCACCTCTTTCAAATGTTTTGACAATTGTGTGACTGTACAGATATGTGGATTTTCCCACCTATCTCAAAGATCTTGATCTCCTCTCCTTAAGATTAAGAGCCCCTTGTTTGTGCATGGTGCTGAAATCAGAGTCACAAGTTCAACCAACGGGGAGTTGAGAAAGTTCTCGTGTTCAGGCCTCAGAGCTCACTGACCCACTGAGAAGTGACTCAGGCAGCCCATCACACACGGCTGGGACCCATGAAGGCAGGTGCTCTCCTGCCTGTAACAGCTCAGGTGGGCTCTCTCTGCTCAAGGGGGGGAAGGGAAGTGAGTCAAGAAATCATTTTGGTCAAGATGATTCCCCATCCTTAGCAAGAAGCATCGTGCCATGCACACATACACAGACAGCACAGGCCAAGACAACACATCACGAACGGAAATGCGAAATGAAAGAAAGAAAAGGCTCTGGGAATGATCCGAATGGGCCACAAGAGGATACTCCCCCACTGAGGGAGCCCGGCACCTGAGAGAGTTTGTGATGGTCAAGGTGTGGCTCCTTTCCTCAACAGTCTCCCATCCCAGGGAATGACACCACCTGTGGCAGGTCACTGCTGCCCCTAACCATCAAAAATTTCCCTACTTACTGTGCTGCCCAGCCCCCCCACTCAGAGGGAAGGGGAGATCATGGCATTTAGGTGTTGAAGGTTAGCAAAATAATCATGAGAAATACACACAACGTACCCTTTACTCTCACCGAGATCGTGTGCCGGATGCTGCCCATCTTGTTGGAGGCCAGGCAGAAGTACTCCCCAGAGTCTTCCTCCGAGACATTGGTGATTCGAAGGGCCTTGTTAAAGTTCTCGAACTTGGCCTTGTCAGATGGGAGGTCCCCACCTTTCTTGTACCATGCGATGTCTGGAGTTGGGCTAGAAGAGGGACCGAACAGGAAACAGAGGACTTACCACAAGTGGTGACCTGTATCTTCTAGACCACCAAGCACTGAGTATCTGGAAATGTACATGGGCCTGAGAGGGTGCCTGGCCTCTCAGAGCCCGCTGTTCCCATTCAGAAGAGGTGCTTAGTCACAGAGCACCCGAGCGGCCAAGCTGAGATCCCATGTGACCCTCAGGTACCTACAGAGTACAGCTGCTTCTTTTTCTAGTTTCTCAAAGCAGATATGTCTGGAACAGACGAGGACAGATATGATCTGCAGAGTTCTGCTCCCTAAGGGAGGTTGTTTCCTCTTTATTCCTCTTCCTCCTCCTCCTCCTCTTCCTTCCTTCTTTCTTCTTTTTTGGCAGTAGTAGAACTGAACTCAGACCTTTCTGCTGGCTAGGCAAGTGCTCTGTCACTGGGCCAAGTCCCTAGACCTCTTTGCTTTAGTTAACTTTTTTTCAGATAAGGTCATGTTTTTACCCAGGCTGGCAGACTGCGACTTAAATTTTTTTTTTTTTGGTTATTATAAATGTAATGTGCAGAAGGGTTACAGTTACATAAGTCAGGTAAAGAGTACTCAGACTGGAATACTAACTACAGCCTCCTATGTAACTGTGGATCACAGATACGTACCAGTAATCTTGGTTTATTTGTTGAGATGGGAGGTCTTGCTAACTTTTTACCCCAGGCTGGCCTTAAACTGTGATCTTTCCAATCATCTCTGAGAAACTGGGATTATAGGCATGTACTACTGCACATTTTTTCTTCTTTTTTTCCTTTTTTTATACTACTGGCGTGCCTCCAAATGTGCAAGCGCATAGCATGGCCACACTCCCACCCCAGCCTCCTGGAGAGGCTAATGCAGGATGCAAAGTGTACGTACACGCCAGAAGCGATGCACTCCAGCAGGAGATCCATGCCGCGAAGTACCATCTGACTGCTGGATGTGCCCTGAGGATACATGAAGCTGGGCGTTCTCTCTGCAACTCCTCGGGCTGCAACGGGACAGAAAAGCTCTCGTGAGCCTCCTGCCCAGAGGGCTGGCCCACGTAGACCAAAGCTATAGGGCTAGAGAGAAAAGCCATCGGACCCTCCCAGGACCTTCCTAGCCCAGCCCACCCCCAGGGCATGGGAAGCAATGAGAGGTGTTAGGAAACTTGGGCTCCTAGGCCCCACCAGCACAAGTGTGGGACTAGCTTTGGGTTCTGAAAGGGTGTGCTAAGAGGAACCTTGATTCTCTGAGTCCAGGAACCCTCCCTTCCCTGGGATTGGGTGTAAGGGGCTAGGAAGTATGAAATCAACTCCCTGAATTGGACCCCTGTGTGTGTGGGGGGGCAGGGGCCACTCTGGTATCTTCTCCAGACACAGACTTGGAAAATGGAGAAGGCAGGTATTTGGGGGCCACAGGACAGACAAGCTGCTCTCTGGGACCCTGAAGACAAGGAGCTGGGATGAGGCCACAAAGCCCCAGATAAACAGTCACACATGTGGAGTTATTAATGGCTTAGCAAAGACATGGAGAGAATTAATGAGCAGAGATGAAAGGAAATCACTCTGGGGCCAAGACCACTCTGTCTCCTCACTAATGACTTTGGAAATGGGCGGGGGAGGAGGGTGTTAATTGCATGTGAGATGCCGGGTGAGGGGCGAGGAACGTGGCATCCAAGATGGACGATGTGATCTATAATTCAATGAGGCTGGAGCAGCCAGGGGTGGGTGAGCGGCAATCTATGAAATCCATGTCAGTTTAAAGGGCAGGTAGCTCCCAAGGTGATACTGTCAGAATGGCTGTCGCCCTGTGGGAGGGGTCATGCCAGTCTGGGTGGACCCTACCTTGCTTGAGCTTTACCTCTGTTACAGAGTTCTCTGTACAGCTCTATAGAATGGATGTGATAGATGAAAGCAAGAAATTTCTAAACTTAAGACAAAACGGATACACTCTCTCTCCCTAAATAAAAACATAAACTGAGCCTGTCTGTGGGGTTTAATGAGTCTTAGACTCAGCTGGACAAGTCAGAGGTGGAGGAAGGCAGAGCTGCCAGGAGCCCTGGGAGATGCCAGAGTGAGAACAGAAGCATTCATCCAGGTTTAATCGGTGCTGGCAGAGGACAGAGTGGTGGAGATCCAGCCCTGGGTACTGTTGCTTTCCAAGGGTGATTGCTGGGTTAGCTGGAGCCTGGCTGGACTCAGGAGGCCCCTAGCCTAGGGACACTCAGCTTTTCTCTGGCATCTCCTGGGAGTTTGCTTCTGTTTAATCTTTTTGGGGAGAGAAGAAAGACAGGCTGAAGTATTGAGGCTCCTGACACCTAGCAAGTGGACAATAAATGTTTGTGGATGGAGCAATTGAACAGGGAGAAGGAGGAGGAGGAGGAAGAGAAGGAAGAAGAGGAGAAGCACCAGGAGGAGGTGAAGGAAGAGGAGGAGCCATTTACCCCACATTTTCTCTTCTTGTAGGTGTCCTGTCTCCCCAGCACACACATGCGCTTGTGCACACACACACACAACAGTGGCAAATGAAGGGTTAATCCATTATATGGTTAATTGGTTACATCTCTACCTATAGTGCTTGCAGGAGCCAGGTCTCAGGACCTAGGCAGCAGCAGCTTCTGCAGCAGAAGCAGCAGCTTCCACCTCCCTCCCCCGGTCACCCCCTGAATGAATCACCACACAGTGAAGGCAACACAAGTTCAAGGGCACCTTGAGGACAGGAGTCTATGCAGGGCTGGAAACCCTGCTATGATGTGGAAGAGGTCCCAGTTCCGTGTCACACCTATTCCACACAGGGACAAACTCTGCAGAAGCTGATCTGTGAGCCCACAGGCGTTTAATCCACCCCACAGCACACAGTCATGACCACACATGGGGAGTGGATCGGCAGGACAAGGAGGAGGGACCCACGCAGAGCCCTGTTGTGGCACCTCGACACAAGGTAGCTGTGATAGTAGAAAGCCCACAGGCACAGCAGATTTGTGGAATGTGGAATCACAACCCAGAATCAGCTCCAGGGAGAAGAAGGTCCTGGGAAGCAAGCCAGGTTCAAAGAATAGGAAGGAAGAGCCTTCAAGGCAGGGGTGGTCACTGGGACCTCCATTAGTGGGCATTTCTTTTTTTAAGGGCCAAGCATTGTGCTAACAGGCCTGGACATTGCCAGCATATTTAACCTCATGACTTAGGGTGCTATTACCCCCATTTCTGAGGCTCTATGGAGACTGTACTCTACATCTATTCTAAATCTTCTCTCAGTGTAAACACGGAGGGTCCTCTTGTCCCCACTTCTGGTAGGCCATCTGGGGGCTATCTTTCCTGCTCAAACCAAACCCGAAGTCTCCAGGCAGAAGGGGAAGCAGGACGATGCCTCTGTCTTAATGTCGCTCTGGTGCCTGCCATGTTTCACTCCTCTCAGACTCCATCTCGTTTTGGTGACCGTGGATTAGCTTGTGACCCAAGCTGGGCAAAAATCAGGTGGGGACAAAAGAAGAGGTCTAAAGCATCTCCACAGGATTCTTAGGGACACAAGAGTCAGGGTGACACAGAGCCCCGAGGAATGGGAAGGCTGGTGCCAAAAGGAAGGGAAGAGGAAAGTGGCCAGCTGCAGTAAGTAGACTCTACATGAACATAAGAGGAATGGTCCAGCTGGTAGCTTTGAACCAAACCTTTATAGATTCAGGGCCCACCTGACTCTAGCCAAAAGACAGCCATTCCCCTCTTGTTCCCATAAACTATGGCTCAGAGCAGACTCATGAACATCTAGGGGATACCAGGACATGACACTATGTCAGTCATGTTGGCTTTAAAGGTCCAAACAGCACTGGCTCCTGATCACCTCCTGCTGGGGAAGGATCAAGAAGACTGACAAGCTGGGTTGTTTGCTTCCAACAACTGCTACGTTATCAGGATGGCAGCTCAGTGAATAGATGTATCTGAGGACCTTTGCCAACAAACAGCTTTTAAGGGTAGCTGGATCCTACTCCAGGCTGCTTTGCTGCCTTTGATTCTTGGAACTGAGAACCAGAGACTCACAGGGCTGGATTCCTGCATTCCTGCAATCCCAGAATCCCCTCCACCACTCTGGCCCTAGGAATGGCTAACCGAACAATCTAGAAGGTAGATAAACTTTTTGTCTAGTAACTTGTGTTACCTCTCACTGCCAGGAAGTTTCTTCTGTATGATGAACTCAAGCCCCTTGTGCTGTAGCTGCAGCTTTTCTTCCTTACATTTCTTTAGTCTGCTCTAACACCTCTCCCTGCAGAGTGTGTTCTTCCTGTATGTATACCAGCTTTTCTCCCCTTGGCTTCAACTTCTCTGTGTGTATCTTATTTTCAGATGAGATGAGGTATATTTTCAGAGTGGTATGGCTGTAACTTTCAGAAATAGATGGACTAGGGCTGGGGGCATGACTCAAGTGGTAGAGTCCTTGCATAGCAAGTGCTAGGCCCTGAGTTCAAATCCCAGTACCACTGAGAAGCAAAGTAATGACAAGAAACAAACTCTATAGGCAACATGAAACCCCTCTCTTTAAAGCCTTCCATTTACAGTGACACTTTAATCACTGGTATGCTACACCTTACTAGGCGCCATCTCCCCACTCCCCTCTCTAACCTTCCCAACCATCCAATAGGACTGGCAATATTCCCATTTGGCAGATGAGGAATGTAAAGTCCTGAGCTACTAAGTGACTTGTGTAGCATCAATCAGTGGTCTGTCTTGGAGTCTGTGTGATGCCACGCAACCTACCTGCTCCACATAGGACCATCGGCTCTCCTGCCTGAGCCATTCCTAAGTGGCTTCCTCTGCCACTCTGCGGGATGGAGCACCCGGGCAATGTTCAGAGGATATCAACCCACAGTAGAAATTGTCAGGGCAAAATAGTACAGGTGACCCTGATGCTATGAGAGAGAGTTGTCATCTTTCAAAGCCAGAGCGACACACTGGGCATGTGACACCAATGCCAAGCCTCTTCAGCTCCCTGTGTTCAGGGAGAATCTTCTCCTTCCCCCCTCCCCTCCCCCGCCCCTTTTTTGTCGGTCATGGGGCTTGAACTCTGGCCTGGGAGCTGTCCCTCAGCTCTTCAGCTCAAGGCAAGGGCTCTATCACTTGAGCCACAGTGCCACTTGCGGTTTTCTAGTAGTTAATTGGAAATAAGAGTCTCATGGAGTTTCCTGCCCAGGCTGGCTTTGAACTGTGATCCTCAGATCTCAGCCTCCTAAGTAGCTAGGATTACAGGTGTGAGTCACTGGTACCCAGCTCCTTCTTTGCCTTTTGCCTTTCTATTTCTTTCTAGAACATTGCCTGGCTCTCCTTTGTTCTACATTGACTCTATCTGCTCACCTGGCTTCCTTTTCTTTCTGTTTGCTTCATACCTGGTCAGCCCCATCCTGCCATGGATTGTAGACAAAGGGAGAGTCTCCAAGTGAGCCTCTTGTGAAATTCTTGTGAATCCACCATCTTGGAAGGTTTCCACAACTCTCACTCGTGTTCTGGTAATAATACCGACCGCTGGTTAAATGCTGTTTTAAGAGGCTGGATCTCTAAAGCTTATTCCATTTCCCTTCATGTTTACCTTACATAAAGCAAGGAGTGAGGGCCAAATGGTCTCTAAGGGACTTTCTGGCTTAGGTCTACTGGCTTTCAGAATCCTTCTTAGAATAGATTCCTTGGAATCCAATTTAGGAAAAGGCACATTCTACCCTGGTAGTGTTCTGGGGCTCTTGACACACTGTGATTGGCTCTGATTGGCTCTATTATCTTGAAAACAAACAGTCCTCAGATTCCAACAAAGAAAGGTCCCCTGCTTTCTCGGCAATAAATCTCTTTGGCAGAATCTCAGTGTGGTTCTCGCTGCTTGGTGCCAAGTGGGAGACTTTGTCTCTCTTCCTGGCTTTTGCTCCCTCATCCCATCCCCCACATCAATCATGGTTTATACTAGCACATCTCCATACCAGCACTTCCTATCTGTTTGAGTCCTCAATGACACCCTTGGGGACCAACAGCCTAGCCTTCCAAGGCATAACTGATGATGGGGATCAGCTGTGTCACCAGAGCCAGCAAATGTTGATTACTCTGGTTGCTCAAGGAAAACAAGGCATTCTTTGGTCACTGTGAGGGGGTAGCTCAGGTGTGAAAATGGCTGATTCTCTTATTAACAGACTGAGCGGCCCACAGTGGGATGTTAGGAGTATGTCCCACTGTAATTGTTCCATGACTTGCAAATGTGGGCTGGTGGGCAATGCATTTGCATACATTACCCCGGTGAGGCACAGCTGTGTGAAGTCAGCAGAGGCCCAACTTCATTTACACTCACCTGCAAATACCATTCCAAGGGGACTCGCGCTCCCATTTCCTTCGACCTACCAGAGAAGTAGCACTCCCAGAATCAAATTCTAGGTGACTAAGGAGCCATTTCGTCTCCACACACTTGAAGAGAGTTAACTAAACTGAAAAAGTTATCTGTGGTATTTAAATGACTATCGGGAGCCAGACTTCCCGTTTCCTCCTAACCTGCTCTCAGAAACTCTCCACCCACCCATCACCAATTCCTAAAAGCCTCTGCTGAAACCTACAGGGAGCTCTTTGGAGCCCCAGCCTGGCTCAAACCACCTGTTAAGAATTCAGCAACTAGAGCTCTGCACGTTGGCAAGATTACACTTCTGTGTGAGCCCCCTCATTCCCAGACTGGCCATCTTCCCTCCTGGCAGGCAGCATCCTGAGGAGTTGCCGTGGCAACCTGGCCTGGCTAGCTGTCAGCCCTGCCAACCCAGCAGGAGTTAATGATGCAGAATCAGTCAAGTTAGGCAGACTGGGTTAGGACAGGCAAGGTTACTCCCAAGGTTACAGCCACAACTCACCACTGTACATGTCAGGGTGGTTTCGTAAGGACGAGTCATTATAGGGGTGGTCTGCAATAAACAAAAGAGGGTGAGCAAACAGGAGGCCACAAAGAAGTCACAGAGGCATATGCAGGGAGGGAAAAACAGAAAGGCAAAGCCACACATACACACAAAAAAAGAAAACTGGGGTGAGCACCAGTGGTGTTTGCAAAGGAAGGACACAGCGCACTTAGAAAAGAATATACACCCAGTGAAGACCAAGCAACACAAAGCAGCCCCGCAAGGAACATAAAGCTTAATTCCTGCAAAAGAAGGCAATCATACTTTTTTTTTTTTTTTAAAAAAAAGGAAAGACATTAGGCTTGAACTTGGCTGGGTCCTTCTATGATTGGAACAAAGGAGGTAAGGATTAGTGTTCCCTAGAGGAAATTTCAGGACCAACTTCTCCCCAGCGTCTCCAGGTCCCCAGGGCTCATTCCATATCAGGCCAGCTGAGGAGAAAGGTTTTAGTGGATTTCTGCCTGTGTGGAAGCTAAGCTGTAGGGATGGGTGGGAAGTGAATTGGAGAAGACCGTCATCAGTAAGAGAGGCCAACAGAGGGACGTTGGCAGTGCCCAGCAGTAAGCACCCCCTATCTGAGCAGGTGGGTACAATTGTGCTCCCTGCAAGAATTCTCTGTTGAGAGGGCTCAGCTGGGGTTCCAGCTCTGGAACAGAAGGGAGAGTGTGGGACAGGAGAGCAAGATAGCAAGCTGAGGGTACCACCTTGGTCCTGGAAAGGCCTGCTAACTGTGTTGGAGACTCAGCTCTCTAGACTGTGGGGGATGGAGAGGGGGATGAGGACTCTCCTCCCAGATTAAGAGGAGGTTAAACCCTAGGGCACTTAGTCCTTCATAAAAAGACTTTTGGGAACAGGACAGGACATATACACTTGCCACTGTTCTTAAGTAGCTTTTTCCTTCTCCACTGTCCCTGTTTCTTAGAGTTTAAGTTCTGATGGTAGCCACAGGGGGTGGAGGGTGTACAGCTGACTGGAAGCCAAGCAGACAGTCCCAGGAGCCCAGGACACAGTCCAACTGCCTGGGAGCTGCCAGGTGCTGTGCCAAAATATTTGCATATTTGACGACAGATCAAATCCTGTTTCAACTAATTATAAGGATATTCGAGTTCTTTTTTGGGACTGGCATTGCATGTCCAATCTGCTCCACACCCGGCAGGAAGATGTTCATTATTCAGAGCTAGTCTTTAAGACTAGCTGGTGGTGAAGGGGGTGGTCTGGTTGAGAAGGTACTTTGGTTGAATCTAGAGTGAAAGATAATGGAATGAAGGGGTGGGATTGGAAAGGATATTCCTCACTTCTCCTAAGGGAGGACTGCAGCATGCAAGCACGGAAGGGACCAAGTCTCATGCTCCCCTGGTTCCATGCCACAGGCGAGTTTCCTTTTCTGGGGAAATGGCCCACACCTCCAATAGAGGGTTGGGAGCATGAGTGAGATTTGGGGAGGGAGGCGCCGAGTCCTCTAAGATCACCATTGAGACATCAAAAGGAAATGTGGGATGCCCTCACCTCTTCCCTGTGATGTAGCAGGAGGGACCCAATGTCTGTCACTGTGTGGGCAAAGAGGGAACAGGTGCAGCTTGGAAAGCCTGACTCCACCGGTTAGCTTTGCATTCTAGAACAGACTCCAAAATGCATTTTGATTGCCCAGTATTTTGCAATCTCCCTCTTTCTCTCCCTTTAATGCAATTAATAAAACACCAAGGTGGGGGGGATTGATTTCTCCCCAAATGGCAAACTGTGGGCAGACTTTTTTGCCTCCCCACCCTCCCCCAAACCCAGCTCTGAAGGTACAAGAGAAAGCCTGTGTCCTTTCCAGACAGGAAAGTCAAGAAAGCCCAACTGTGCTATTTTAAGCAACTGTGCCCAATTCTAGGCAGGTTCAGATGCCCAGGACTTGGTTCCAGCCAAAGTTTCCCCTGGGAGAACTCCAGGAAGCCAGTGGATTCTGTTCCAGTCACCTAGACGGTTTCTGTCATTTGGAGGAAGGAGTTTCCAGTGAAACAGAAGACCCAGTAACAAAGCAGAAACAAATATCCCTTACTTCCTCAGGTAGAGAATAGGATGTTTCTGGAAAGTTCCTCTTCTAACCCTCTAAGTGTTTAATTTTACAGAGGATGAGTCCCTAACCCCGACCCCCATTTCCTGGCTTCAGCCTGGGACAGCCAAAGGTCACTCAGCTCAAGCTCAGGAGCAGCAGGTGACCTTGCAGCATTCCCCAGGCAAGCAGCGAGGTCCAGGTGGTGACACAGAGGCTCAGCAAGGTCAGCTTGAGAGCATCATGAACAGCTCTGATCTTCCCACTGGCTCCTCCTCATGCTAGCCCTGACCTGGTTACTGAGGCCACTCTGAGATCCTGGGCAGACCACACTGTCCTGTCCAGTGCAGCCAGCTGGCAGTCAGTCACCTGAATACACTGAGAGACACTGCAGACAAACCACCGTGCTTCCCCGGGAGCCTCCAGGCGCCTGTCCTGCCCCCAGAAGGGAGAAAGGAGTGAGGAGGAAAGGAGAAAACCAAGGGGTCAGGACCCCATCCAAGCCTCTTCCCAGGGGCACGCACCCAAGATATCGCCAGCCACCTCAAGGTGGGCCATAGGCTACCAGGAAACTGGTAGAAACCTGTGGAATCTGCCTGTCCCCAGATGGCCTCCCCACAGACCTTGTCATCCCCTATACTGACAATATTCACAGCACAGCTCTGATACATTGAAGTATCTTTGGGTTGGGGGGTCTTCTATGCCAGGCATGTTATAAATCCATGGTGTAAACCAACAGAAACAATTTTCAACATCCCATGCAGGCTGAGGGCTTTCTAGCAAAAGTCCCAGGCTGGCTCATCCCTGTGTTTCTGACTAAATTTTTCTCATCCCTCACGGAGAGCCACCAACTCTGTGTGTGTGTGTGTGTGTGTGTGTGTGTGTACATGTGCGCGTCTGTGTGTGTGTGTGTCTGTGCATGTGTGTCTGTGCATGTGTGAGTTGTGGGGCTTGAACTCAGGGCCTGGGCACTGTCCTTGAGTTCTTCTGCTCAAGGCTAGCACTCTACCACTTTGAGCCACAGTGCCACTTCTAGTTTCTGGTGGTTAATTGGAGATAAGAGTCTCATGGACTTTCCTGCCCCAGCTGGCTTCAAACCATGATCCTCAGATCTCAGCCTCTTCAGTAGCTAGGATTACAGGCATGAGGGACCAGTGCCTGGCTTTGCTGACTCTTTAGCAGGTCAGGAAATGCTGATGTGCATTCGTATCAGGAAATAGAAATGAAAACAAATAAAGTGAAGCATAAACCTGCAATTTGCAAAAGAGATTCCATAGAGTTTAGCAAATATATCATTACAGAATCAAATACAATTTGCTTTGTTGTGTCCACTAACATTTTATGTCCTGGCTTTCTTCTAGAGAGAAAGAGAAGCATGTAATGACTAGAATAAAAGAAATAAGCTGAGGGTATCGGGGGACTTGATGACCTTTGAGCAAGTGGTTCTCAGACCCTGTGGTTATCTGAATGCGAGCGAGGGCTCCAGGGGCCCTCGAGGTAGGACAGGGCTGGGTCTTGCTGTGAGACTCTGATTCCCACTAAAGTCTGAGAAGCAGTGGTCTAGCACAGGACCAACACTGACTCAAGGCTTCAGCATCAAGAGATGCTGGGGAAGGTTAGCAGCAGCAGCTCAGGCACACTGAGCCAGAAGGATGGCTGTAGTGTCCAGGGCTATGTGGGCTCAGAGACTGTCTCCTGTGGCCCCCAGCCCTGGACAGGGGCTACACTTACTGGTGAGGACCTTGAGAGTGAAGGGGTTCTTCTGCTGGATGGTGTGGGTGAAGTGGAAGCGTGCATTGCAGCTGTAGTCAGTCTGCATGTCCTGTTGCATCACATTGGAGAAGTACAGGTCTCCGTTGTGGCCCTGGGAGACGCGTTTGTCCTGGGTGATAGGCTCCATGGCTGGAAGGAAAGCACAGGTGTGGATGGGGGTTAGGAGTAATGGCCACCATGAAAATCATTACCATCATTTGATGTGTGAATGCTGCAGAAGACCAGCTGGGGTCAGGAGGGTGACATCTCTTGGTTGAAGCCCCTCAAATCTGCTGTAGGGCATATTCCTACTTTACAGATGCTAACCTAGAGGCCAAGCCATGACTGGTTCATCTTTATACCCCAGCACCCAGCTTAGGTCCTGGCATACAAGGGGAAGGCTCTCAACAAGTTTCTGAATTAAATGAACTTGTCCTTGCCACCTTAAAACAACATTTAACCATCAACAATGATTAGATCCAGTTTTTATTTCTTTTCTGAACTTCCTAAGAAGAGGGCAGCTCCTGATTATAATTTGTGTAGCCATCGACAATACACGCAAGATGGCTTCAAATTTTGCGTATTAAAATAGAGAAGTGTGCTTTTTAGAATCAATGGTATCACAGGCTGCGGAATCTATTGTCAGTATCTTTCTCAGCACTGACGCCAACGCACAGCCCAGGTTTCAGGGCTGTCAGGCCCATCAGCATGCACTCAAAGCTGACCGCTCTTTTCCTATCCCATTGTTTTTAAAATCATCATGTCTTAAAGCAAAAAATGTCATCTTTCCCACAAGGAGGTGGTCAGCCCTTGGAATCATTTCTCAGAGATTTGCTCTAGGCTTACTAGGTGCCAGGCCCTGTGCTAGGTGTTGAACAGGGAGGTGAGTGAGAACACCAGTTCCTGCCCTGGAAGAGCCCCAGCCCAGCAGGTAACTGTAGGATAGTATTCAGAGTGGGGTGCTCCAGGGGGGAAGGAGATAGATGGGACTTCAGAAAGGGGCCCAGTCCATTCAGGGGCCCTGAGCTAAACCCTGACATCCTGTGCTAGGCAGAACAGAGGAGCTACAGTTTCTAAGTAGCAGAAAGAGCCTGGGCTAAAGGCGAACAGGACACAGGCCATTCAGGGGCCCAGGGGCCCAGGGAGGGAAGGTTAGAAGGGCTGGGAGGGAGAGGAACCTGACCAGGAGGACCAGGGAAAGGAGCCTGGATCTCAGTTCAAGATGAGGGATGAGCCACTGAAGGGCTTTCAGTATCTGAATGAAACAACCACACTCACAGTTTCATGAAGACAAGGGAGACTCGTCTGGGCTAGGTGTTGTAACTCAGGCACAAGCTAAAGGTGACGAGGCTGGGGAGAGGTCAGTGAGGAGGGACGGGAGGCACGGGATCCGATGGGAGCAGGCATGGACACAGCTTGGTGACAAACCAGATGAGATGGAGGAGAGGACAATCTAAACCAGGAATTCACAGGCCAACCACCAGCCTCCCCACAGATGTGAGGAGAGGAGAAAGGCTGGAGACTGCACAAAGCCTGCCTCACTGCAGACAGCTGCTTCTTCTGTGGCAGCCTGCTTTGGAAGTAGGTTGGCAGATGCAGGCATGGACAGAATGATGGATGGCAGGCAGGTAGTTAGATGGATATACAGATTGATAAATGGGAGGCACAGGGAGGGATGGAAGGAGGAGCAGAAGAAGCTGCTAGGTGGGCAGGGAGGAAGGGAAAAGGAAAGCCACAGAAAAGGAGAGAGGAAGAGGGTAAGGGAGAAGGGGGAAGGGATGGAGGGAGGGAAAGAGGGAGGGGGAGAACTTCTACTTGAAAATAAAGGCCCTATCTGCCTTTATTTTAATTGAAAATGTTCCACAAGCCTCAGATTGAGCCAGCACAATTTCTGAACGCTGCTAACTGCCACTCCTCATCAAAGGCTTCATTCCCCCTTTACCTCTGCCCTCCTTGCTGTGTAAATCTGAGCACCAGGCTGAGCAAAGATGGGGAGGGGGCTTGCCTTCCTTTCTCTTTTTAACCTTCCGTACCACAAATACTACCAAGAGCACGTGTGTGTGTGTGTGTGTGTGTGTGTGTGAGAGAGAGAGAGAGAGAGAGAGAGAGAGAGAGAGAGAGAGAGATCACTTCTAATCACTGCAGAACTGCAGAAGTACTCTGTCATTTATCTTTATAATAATGTTAGTCCTGCTTTTCCCAGAATATGAAACCGAGACCCAGGGACGTTAAGCAACTTGTTCTAGAGCACCCAGCTACAGCAGCCTCTCTGTATCTGTTCTCAGCCATGTGGCCCTTGTCTCTCACAGCTCACAGTCTTCCAGAGTGGGGAAACCATCCTTCAACCCCCTCCCCCATCCCAGACGAGGCTCCAGAACTCACAGCTGCTCATCCAGAAGATGACTGGGGACGGGAGGCCTGGCGGGGGGTTGCACTGCAGCGTCAAGGGGGCGCCTTCTTGAACCACAACGGGGTCCAGGTTTTCTTTGGGCCACAGGGGAGATTCTGAGAAGGAGACAGGGAGGTGAAGTGAGGCTGATCCTAGACAAGGGGAGCTGGAGAATGGGGGTGACAAGAGATAGGCAGGGCCATGAGTCAGGCGAGGGCTCAGCAGAGCACGGCCTTAGGATGGAGGAAGGATAGAGGCCTTTGATCAGAGCAGACGCCCACCTTCAAGGTGCCCCTCTCCTCTCCCCTCCTGATGCCCAGAGAGGCTGGTGAGGTTGTATCAGACTCTGATCTGGAAGCTTCCTTTCCAGGCAATCTTGCTGAGTGGGAGACCCATGGAGGTCACATGTAGGTCCAGGGTGGGGTCAGCCTTCCCCTCCTCCCAATGTTGGTCCCACCTGCAGCACTCACTGGACACCTGCAGGCGGATCCTGTTGGACAGGGCTGTGCCGAATTTGTTGCGGGCGAAGCACTGGTATTCCCCCTCATACTCCTCGGGCCGCCCACCGCTGCGGAAGTCAATCACCAGGGTCCCAGACCTTCTCCGCATGGACACCCGAGGGTCCTTGGCGATGTTGAAGAATCTACTGTTCCGGGTCCAGTGGAAGCTGTGGACAGCGGGGAGGGACAACAGTGACCCAGGTCTGCCAGAGACTGCCAGGGTCTGGCGCTGCTGGTATTCTTCCAGCCAAGGCTGAGAACCATGGCTCTGTATAGGCATTCAACTAGCCATGGGGGCAGGAAAGAGATTCTGTAAGAACATAATTCACAAGCCAGCAGTAATTATGATTTTGGGGGCAGAATGGGTTTGAACTCAGGGTTTTGTGCTTGCTAAAGCAAGTATACCGTACCACTGGTACACCCTATTTCTTTTTTAAAGCTTCTTCTTCTTTTTAAAAAATAGGGTCTTATACTATTTGTCCCAAACCAATCTTGGACCATACTCTTCCTACTTCTGCCTCCCACATAGCTGGAATTATAGATGCAAACCACCATACCTAAACTTGTTGGTTGAGATGGGGGTCTTACTTTTTGCCTGGACTGACCTCAAACCTGGATCCTCCTATTTTCTGCCTCCTGCACAGGCAGCATTACACACAGTGCTTGTCTGGGAGGCCTGGGCTGTCTCTGCTTCTCTTGGGAAGATGCATGTATCTGCTCTGGCCAGGCCCTTGTGGCTTGGCTACACATGTTGAGCAGGAGGAGAAGCAGAGCAGTGGTGACTGGTAATTGCTCCTGAGTCCTTTTCCCCACAGAGGAACTGGGGGAAAAGACCAAACCTCAGCAGCATGGTCCCCAGTACCTGGGCCAGAACACAGCCAGAAAGTGTCCCCTGAGACTGGACATGCCATGGAGAGATTGATCTGAGGCCTGCAGGAGGCTCCCGCTGGGCCCAGTCTGGGAGGTGAAGATGGACAACCAAGCATCTACCCCATCAGCAGCTGGGGACCAACCCTGACCTTGAGGGGTAAGAGCTGTGCATTTAAATCTGAATTCTGCTTTTTTTTTTTTTTCTGGTGTTACTGGGGTTTGAACCCTGGGCCTCATATTTGCTAGGCTGGTGTGATTCCACTGAGCCATACCTTCAGCCCTATTTTTCAGTGGTTATTGTTAGGATAGGGTCTTGCTTCCTGTCTGGACACTGGGATCACAGGCACATGACTTTCAATCAACTTCTTCCCATGGAGACAGAGTCTTGCAGACTGTTCTACCTGTGCAGTCTTTGAACTGTGATATTCCTCCTATTTTAAGCCTTCCAAGTAACGAGGATCCCAGGTGTGAGCCACTGGCACCCAGTTTCAATGGCATATTCTCAGGATCCCTTTACCCCCTACTCACCTGGGAGCCGGGTTCCCCTTTGCTTCACACTCAATCAGGATGTTATCCCGGGGGTCCACGATGTGGTCCTTCACGGACTGCTTGGTGATGGTCGGGGGCTGGGTCACTGCAGCAGGGCACATGGAGGAGGGAGGGGCAAGGTTACAACTTCAGGGACTCACCCAGGTCCTGGCTTGGGGAGCGGCTAACACCAGGCACTAGAGGAGCCACCTGGGCAAGCAGGTGTGAGCAGAACCCTATTCAAGAAGTGCGGTTTCTTAAATGGGGCTGCAGGAGGTGGGAGTCAAAGGCTGAGCCTAAGACCCCTATGAGAAACTGGAATCCAGACTGTTTCCCCCAGGCTTAGATCCCAATGCCCAGCACACCACACGGCGAACAATGCTCTTGAGAACTGAATGCAGAAACCAAAGCAGCTGTGTTTCAGAATGTAGGGCCTGGTACTTCTTGAGCCTGAGGCTCAGTAGATGGCTGAAGTGCAGAAAGAACTGAGGGAGCCCTCGATCTTGGAGAACTTCCCACAACTTCTCGTGTGCCAAGGAACCACACTGAGCTGGGGGACCTGGGTCAGCCACTGGAGGATAGGGGAGCAGCAGCATCTATAAGGCACCACAGCTTCCTTCCAGAAACCCTCTTCTGAACCCCCTCTTCTCTTTGGGCTCATAATAGGATGCCCCAGGGAAAGTGTCCCTGTCCTGTGATCAGGGATCTCACATGCTTGGCTAGAGTGAGAGCCCCAGCTGAAGCCCCAGCAGAAGACCCCACTGGGTCGTCCCCAACCTCTGGTGTCCCTCACCTGGCCCTCCTGCCTCCCTCCCGCCTCCCAGAGGCTCACAGAGGACTTACGCTCATTCTGAATGCTTGCTGTTAGTTCCAGTGGTTAGCATTGGGAAGGGGAGAAAAGAAAAAAAATTGTTATCACACACCACTGTTAGGTGTCCTTATGCCCCAGCATGCAGGGAGAGGGGGTGGGGACGTCGAGCGGGGCACTCTCCTCCCAGGTGCAGAACTCATAGGAGATCCAAGCAGGCTTGAGGAACAGACCCAGTCAGGCCTCCCTGGGAGACCAAAACCACACCATGAAGCAAGACCAGCTTTTGACCAAAGGGAGAGGCCATTAGAGGAGTCCAAAGTCCATAACTGACAAGGAGGCCCTGAAGATATTTCTTAGTATCTGAGGCCATCTGCGAAGTGGGCTCCTCAGTCCATGGTGAAAGGGGAGGTGCTAGGAAAAGTGCTGGCTCTAAGCCACTGTTGCAGGGCCAAAGCCTAAGATGTGGAGGCCTCGGCACCCAGCAAGGCCCATGGCCTCATTTCTCCCACCCTCTCCTCTTCTATACATGAAAGCATGCTCTCTCCTCAGTGGCTCCTGCTTTTCTATCCTCTGCACTGTGGCCAAGCCCACTGCTCCCAGAGCGGGTAAAGAGGCAGGGGCCACAAAGCTTCCCCAGCTAGAATACACCAGGGTTCCCACACAGATGTGCATACCTCTGTGTGTGTGTGTGTGTGTGTGTGTGTGTGTGTGTGTGTGTGTGTGTGTGTGTGTGTGTGTGTGTGTGTATGTGTTTCTGATTTCTAGATTTGAATAAGTATACAAATCACCTTAAGTCTGGCTAACAGGCAGGTTGCAATTTAGCTGGGCTGGACTGGAATCTGGATTCTGTTTCTCTTTGTGGTTGTTTTGTCCTACAGTGCTGGGGATAGGCCCCAGAAACTTGCAAATGCTAGGCAAGCACTCTGCGACTGAGCTGTTTCCTAGCCCAAAGTCTGCCTTTCTGAAAAGTTCTGGGGGAATACTGAGGAAGGCAGTCTGTTAACCACGCTTTGGATAGCAAGATTCTAGTTGATGTGTGTTTTTTGTGGGGAGGACATCTTGGTTCCAGTGTATTTGGGGAAGACAGACCGTGTGCCTCCCTAATTTCACATGCCTGTCCTTAAGCTATTAAAAAGCAACACGGCATCTTATCTTACATGAGTGGGGATGTCAGAGCCTGCACTGGTGTGGACAGCTGGCGTTTTCAGAAAGAGTGCTGCTGACAGGAGTGGAGGCTATGGCCTAGGGGCAACCCCGAGGCGTTCTGGCCTGAATAGAGTGAGACATGGAAGAGGAACACAGGGGCTCAGAGAAGGCACCCCGGAGGGGCCAGAGCTCAGCTTGGGAGGCCGAAGGACATGAGCCAGGGGAGCATGGCAGTTGAATGCCCTACTGTGCACTCCATCAGCAGGGGAAAAGTCCTACAGCGTGAGCAATGAAAAGGTTCAATGTGTGCCAGGGTGGCGCGGCCCAGGGAGCACTGAAGTGACATTTGTCCAGGGAGGGCTGGGGAGGGAGGGAGAGGGAAAGTGTAGCTTCTGAACATGTGCCCTGTGAGCACCGGCTCTGCATCTCTGCCTGAACACCATTCTCCCACCAGGGGCCCAGGAAAGGCTAGAAAGCCCATGCAGTTGGCAGAGGAGGGACCATTCTCAGGACAGGCAGGGCTGGCTTTTGAGACCACTCCTTTTGGCCACCAGTCTAGGCCTGGGTTTCTACATTTCAAGACCCGGGTGGCGTCTCCTGGATCCTCGTGTATGATGGAGGATCAACAGAGGCTCTGGCGTCCAGCAGAGGCTCAGAGGAGGCTCTGACCTCACCCCAGTTGACTGCCTGACACAGGACCTTCCTTCTTCACCCACACAGATTCTGGCCTCTCTGGTAGAGTCAAAGCTCGTTCAAGGAATCTCAGATCTAAGAGTAAAGGCAGCCCCATGGGTAAGACCCCAGGGAACTGTGCTCTGGAGCTGGAATGGAGCCCCAGTCCTCCAAGGCTTGGTCCAGGGCTCATCTTTACAAATGCTTGCACAGATGGAGAAGCGAATGGCCTCAGAGCCCTTCCCTTGACTCTCTGAGTAAGGGGTAGAAGGGAGACCTTAGAAGGTGGAGACTCACAGGGCAGCCACCACAGGATGGTTGCTGCCCCTAACCCCACGCAGCCCATCTGGCCAGGGCCTTTCTTTAGAATCTACTCGCTTAAAGAGACAATGACATTTGTAGCCACTGCTGTGCCTGTACTCCCAAGGAATTTATTACAGGAACACAATCCATCTAGAAGACAAGCTAGCATGGGGGGTATGGGAGAGACGGTGGGAATGGCCTGTCTCAAGACAAGGACGACTAAACCCCTATCCAGTGTCATACCACCTGCTCACCTTTCCTTTTATGGAACTTGCTGTCTGTCAAGTGAAGAATGAATTTCTGTCTCTGTCCTCTAAGGGGGAGAAGAGCTCTTCTGCCCTGGCCTGGCAGGGTGAGCAGGGGCCTCTCTAGGCTGTTTTTGCCCTCAGGAACTTCTTCTGGTCCCCATTCTTCCCTCAGAGGACCAGGATGGAGCCTGTGGGGGAGTGTTACTGAGGCCATCCTGCAGTGCAATTTGGATGAAAGGGGGTAGGAGTGTCTTCCCTGCTCCACAGGCCTCTCTATGGGTTTCTGGAAGGAAACACCAAGTCCCCATGGTGTGTGAGGGAGATGGGAGGGCCAAGCTGCCAAGAGACTCACTTTTGGACAAATCTCCTCTGGCTGATGAGGTGACCCTTTGCTTTTTTTCAAAGGTCGTGCTGTTCTCCTTGGGGCTGAGAGGAGGGAGGTGGCGGTGGGAGGAAGGTGCGTGTGACTTCACTGGCAGAATGTGGGAGCTGGAGGCTGGGTAGTCAATGAGGGATTGTACAGCAGCCACGGGCACTGGTCCAGGAGGTTGCTGCGTCCCATCCCCCCAGAGAAGCGGCGTCCAGCCCTTCAGGCACAGAGAATGCCCGGGACACCTGGAAGGGGAGTCTCTGACCTGAGGCCCTCAGAGACGGAGGGTGAGCACAGCTGATATGGGAACAGGCTGGGGAAGAAGCCTGGTTACCAGGGCAACTGGGTCTTCCCAGAAGGGTCAGAAGGGCCAGCCTTGCTGTTGTCTGGGAATCAGCTTCTGCAGACTCAACTTGGAGTCGCTCTGATGGCCTGAGCCCTTGGGAGGCACAGTATACTTGGGGCCTTCTGAATCTACACAGCCTGGGCTACTTGTACTGGTGTGACACAGGGACTCCCCTATCCAGCACAGAGGCATGAAGCCATGTTCCTGGCTCTGTGCGTCCCTGTTTCCTAAGCGGTCAGCTAAGGTCAAGCTCTGCTTCCCAGTTAGCCAGGGGATCACGTGTGTGGCAAGGCAGTGCGGCACTGAGCTCTGCCTGGCCCAGGACAGCTGTGACGGCAGCGTCTATTCCGACTACATCACTGTTTCGTTGCGTGACCCTGAGCAAGAACGGAGCTGAGCATCTGTGAATACAGCAGGGAAGGGAGGGTGTTCCCCAATTCCCTTCAGGATACTGGGATGGGGACACTGTGGTGGAAGGCTCTTGGCACTTGGGAGAGACCTCCTGGGCCTCCATCTCCAGTGAAATTCAGATCTCAATTCTGTTATTTATTTATATGCTGGTCCTAGGGCTTGAACTCAGGGCCTGGGTGCTCTCCCTGAGCTTTGTGCTCAAAGCTGGCATTCTACCACTTGAGCCACAGCTCCACTTCTGGATATGAGGATCTCATGGACTTTCCTGCCCAGGGTGGCTTCAAACCGTGAACCCTAGCCTTCTGAGAAGTCAGGTGTGAACCCCTAGCACCTAGCTAAGATCTCAATTCTTAATGTGAATGATGTCAATGCTAGTTCTTCCTCATTCCTTCTCTTCTATTTTTCCTTCTTTTCTTCCTTTTTTTTTTGGTAGTACTTTTTTAAACCTTTTTTTTTTTTCCAATTCAAGGCCTTCATGGTGCTTGGCTGGTCCTCTTCCACTTCAGCTATACCTCCAGGTCTTTTTAAAAAAACTTTTTGGCAATACTAGTATTTGAACTCAGTACCTTATACTTGCTGGGCAGGCACTTAGGTAACACATCCATCCCTTTGTTTTTAGGTTTTTGCCTTTTTTTTCCAGATGGATACTATGATGTTGATGGGACCTAGGCTTGGACCTAGATGGTCCGCCACGATGCCTCACAGGCAGCTGGGGTAACAGGTGCACACATCCCCAGCCTGTTGGTCGAGAGGGGAAGCTCTTAATAACTTTTTGCCTGGGCTTGCCTTGAACTCTGATCCTCCTAATTGTCCACTTTCTGAGCAGTTGGTATTGCAGGCATGAGCCCTGTATTTCTGAGTTCACTTTGCAGGAGCTCCTCCCCCACTGACCCCAGGCATCCTGGGGCAGGTGAGTGAGAAGTGGCAGAAGAGAAACAAGCCTTCATCACATTCCTGGTAACCCAATTTCCTCTGCACCCCCACCCCTCTAGGGACGTGGCCTTATCATGCTCCTTATTAGATTGTCTGCCTGGGACTGTTAATGAGAAACTCTCCTTGAGCCAGCTGCACAGACCGTCACCATGGGAACAGTTTCTCTCACAACTCCCATCTCCTCCCTCCCTGTGTACATGCGTTCACACACATTTGGGGTGGGCTACAAGGGCCTTGCCTATCTTGTTTCTGGTTCCAACATGCATTTCTGGCCTCTGTCATCCAGAGGTGCCCACTCTTCTCAGGAAGCTATTATGGTGATGTGGGGTGGAGAAGGGTCTGGCTTTGGACAGCTCCACTGAAGGGGGACCCCTTGTGCCCCTCCTCAGACATCTGTTGACCAGACAGGGCAGGTCCATGTTGGCATCACGTGAGCCACACATCTCTTGAGACAAGGGACGTGGGCAGAAGTGGAGCCCACACTATAGTGGAGACATCCCAGTAGTAATGTCAGAACTATGGAAAGGGAGCAGGTACCTACAGGCAGAACCACTGTGGCCACCAGTCATCTGATCACAGCCACAGGCTGGCGTGTAAACATACTGTTGCTCTGTTAGATCAGCATGTCAGGCTCTGGGAAATCTGGAAACAAGGAATCCATGCCTGGTTCCCAGGGTACCATTGTAAGTTGGTTTTATTTTAATATCTTATGTAGCCAGGTCTTTTTGTAAAATAATTCCACTCCCAACCCTCTCAAGGCCTTCCATCCTCCAGAGAACTCTAGCCAAGAGGACTTAGGGCTCCGTTTTGCATATATGAGGCTATCATGTGGTTTTCAGAATTCCAAACTATCACCACTGGTAACCCCTCCAGTAGCCCCAAACATCAGCGTAGCCCTGTGAGAACAGCCCTGCAATGTACAATCTCTTATTTCCAAACACAAGCCCGTGTCAGTTCTTCAGAGAGAAAAATCAGCTCTGGACCCCAGAATCCACTGCTATCCTGTCTCCAACTGGCTTAACAGGTCTTAGCTTTCCCTCACTTCTCTTCACCCCCTTCCCTCCCACTCCTCGGCCCAAAATCAGCAGGGAAAAGAGAAGAGCAGAAAGTATAACTCACGATCCATAGGAATCTCGATGGCACCACTAAGGCTGAGGAGGAAGAGGAGGAAGGCTGCATGGACCCAGGGTGGTGCCTGCTGCCTGGCCATCCTCAGCACCAGGCCCCACTCCCTGCTCCCCAGCCCTCGGGGTCTCGCTGCCTTGTGCCGCTCTAAGTGGGCCTCCCGGACAGAGCTCAGCTGTGGAAAGAAACACAGAAGCAATAAGGTCCTCTTGAACATGTGGTCTGCTTCAGTAACCCTACAGGGCCTGGATGAGCTCAAGGGTCCCCTTGGTCCTAGATTAGGGGTATCTGAGGATGGAGTTTTAAACTTCAGCACTATTGACACTTGGGACAAAGTAGTTCTTGGTGTATGTGGCAGGGGTGAGGGTGGGGGAGGGGGAGGAGAGCTGTCCTGGGCATTGTAGGATGTCTAGCAGCATCCTAGGCCTCTACCTACCAAATGCTAGTAAAGCCCATGGGTGCCATCAGTCAAAAATGTCTCTAGCCGGGCACTGGTGACTTATAATAGGTATAATCCTAGCTACTCAGAAGGCTGAGATCTGAGGAGCCCAGGCAGTAAAGTCTGTGAGACTTTTATCTCCAATTAGCCAGTAAAAGTAGCTCCAGTGGTAGAATGCCAACTTAGAGCAAAAAGTTAAGGGGCAGTGCCCAGGTCTTGAGTTTAAGCCCCAGTACTGGCACACACAAAAAAATCTCTGAACATTGTCACCTGTCTCAGGAAGGCACACCACCACCTTTTTTTTTTTTTTTAAATTTTATTTTATTTTATTTGAGGCACCTTCTGAAGGTAGAAGGAAAGGCAACTGCACAGAACAGTCCTGAGGCAAAACACCAGTCCCACTCCTAGCTTTCAGAAGATGCCACACACTGAGCTGGAAGAGCCATGGCAAGCCTACAGCCTGCTGGACCATGTGCTCTGTGTGTGTGTGTGTGTGTGGATGGGGTGGAGGTCCAGGGTAAAGATCGTGGCCATGTCTTTTGATCCCTGCTCTGTGTGTGTGTGTGTGTGTGTGTGTGTGTGTGTGTGTGTGTGTGTGTGTGTGTGTGTGTGTGTGTGTGTGTGTGTGTGTGTGTGTGTGTGTGTGTGTGTGTGTGTGTGTGGATGGGGTGGAGGTCCAGGATAAAGATCATGGCCATGTCTTTTGATCCCAGAGTGGCAGAGCAGGATGACATCAGCTGCCCTAGGGGTCATGGACATGAACTTGGCTGCCCAAAGAATTTTTAAAAATTATTTCTGAAAACACTTTGTCCTAATAAAGGTATGGTGATCCTTGGCATTGTCCTGCTACAGGCAATAGCAGTAGTGAGGCAGTGACCTCGTAGAAACAGGCTTCGGTGAGCAACAGAGTGGGTGATGTTTATGATAGTTCAACATTAAGCACAGGACTTATAAGAAAAAGGCTAAAAATGATTGTTCAAGGAAAATAGATGCTTAATGGATTCTGAGAGAGAAGAAGAAGAGAAGCCTGCAGCTGAGAGCTCACACACTGCTGTATTTCCTGGGGCTCTGAAACATACAATCTTCATAATTGGTTCAGTTTACTGTTCTGCCAAGCCAAGTCAAAGGGGAAGGCAGGCAGTGCCTTCTCCAGATTTCTTCCAGCTTTTCTGGGCTAACAGCTGTCTACCACATGGACACATAACTGGCAGCAACTTAGTCCTTTGTCACCTGTATATAGCTACCATCTCCCATCCATCTAGAAGGATAAAGCACAGGAGCAGGCTCCTGGGGACAAGGACATCCTTCTTGAGACCTGGAGTAGGAAGCAGGCCACCAATCACTGCAACAGAGATGCCTCCCTGTGCCCGGATGTAGGGCAAGTGGAAGGATACTGATTCACATCTTAGCAGTTTCTTCCCTGTCAGCAAGGCCTAATACCAGCCCCAACCTCATATATATGAGTATGTGCATAGGCACAGATGCATACCCCCCACCCCACTACGCGCGCGTGTGTAGTGTGTGTGTGTGTGTGTGTGTGTGTACTTCATTCACCTGCCCCTCTTGCTCTCTTGTTTGTTGTTTGACTCCTTGAGTTAATCATAGCACAGCACAAAAGACATAGCAGGTCTCAATAGATGATAAAAGGATATATAAATGTATGGGGGGGAAAAAAAAAGAATGGAACAAATGATTAAGTTAGTAAGAGCACGTGTTTTGTTTTTAACCAGTGCATATTCCTTTAGAAAACCACCAGGTGGAGCAAGAGGGCGCTCACTGTGAGTCTGAGCAGTGCACAGTGAAGATGAGTTTTTCTATAGGTTAATACGTATTCTTGCCAGGAAATCAACCTGCTGGAAAAGGGTTGGAATGCTTTGGCTAGAAGGCATCACAGAGATCTTTGTTTCTTTTTCCTAACCTTCTAAGACGGCTCTTACACGGTTTCTCAAGTTGCCCAGGAAGGCCTCTCTTGGTATACACATTGCCAAAGGTGAGACACAGGTCCTGTAGCCAAAAGCCTTGTGTGGGCAGAACCTGAGCTAGGGGAAGGCTCAGCAACTTCAGGAGGGACAGTGGGATAGCTCCAGCTTTGGCTCCAGACTACCAGGTTTTGCTCAGGACCCCCCAAGCAGTAGGATATCATGGGAAAGAGAAGAAGGATATTTTGTTATGAAACAAGGAAGCCAAAAGCGATTCATTAACTAGAAACACAAAGGCAAAAAAGAAAAAAAAAGCTCAATCATTGTGAATATGTTTACCTCACAATTTAACAACTCAAGAGAAAAAGGATACGATTCACGTCTAGCTGATTCAAGGTTTTTCTCCCACTTTACCCTAAAGAGGCAACTTTCCAACCAAATCTTAAGAGAATTAATTAAACATTAGTTCATTTCATAAAATACTCTTACTTTCAGATAAGCCCAGGGAGGGAAAGGGATTTGTCTAACCCTGCTGGTTAATGGCAAAAGCTAAGAAACAAACCCAGGTGTCCCGACTCCTTTTAAAGCACCCAGCAACCTCATTTTTGATATGTAGGAAAGTCCCAGAGTAAAGGTGCTAATTTCAAAGGGAGCATATAGTCTGGACATTCCTTGAAAAGTTAAAGATAAAATTGCCAGATGAGCCTTTAATTTTCTCGAAGGTATATGCCTATGAGATAAAAAGATTAAAAACAGCTACTCAGAGAAGTACCTGGGCAATCTGTTCATAGCAATATTGTTTGCAATGGCTAAGAGGTAGAAACAAACCCAAGGTCCACCCAGAGATGCATGGAGGAAAACATTGAGTGTACACATACCAGACAATATTATTCAGCCATAGAAAGCATGGGAACAAACTGGGCACTAGTAGCTCATACCTGTAATCAGGAGGCTGAGATCTTATCTCCAAAAAACTACTGAGAAAAAGCTGTAAGTGGCATTGTGGCTCAAGTTGTAGAGCATTAGCCTTAAGCAAAGGATGTTCAGGTACAGCACACAGGCCCTGAGTTCAAGCCCAAAAACAAAAAAAGGAAGGAAACACTGATATATGCTACGATGAAAAACAGGTACAGTGAAGTCCCATACTAAATGATCCACGAATAAAATTTTGTATAAGAAGTATCCAGAATGAGCAAACACATAGAACACCCAGATTAGTGGTGACCACGGGTAAAAGGGAAAGGGCCTGGGGGCTGACTTTGCTTAATGGTTTAGATTTCTTGGAGCTGAGGAAGATGTTTTGCAACTAGACAGAGGTGATTATAGTGTACATGATGAATGGACTGTCACTCAACTGTGTGCCTTTAAGAGGCTTGGTTTATGTGTTTTGTCTCCTTAAACAAAGAACGTGTCAGGTTGGTCTCTACAACATACTCATAAAATGAAGGGCCACAATGAGAAAGGTGGGTGATGGATGTGGACACAAAGGGCTGCCATCTCTACACCTGAGCACAAGGAGAGAAAAGAGAAAGAGTGGAGCCGCCTGACCAGGAACTGTTTGGCCACACTGAATCGTGAATCACACTGAATCACTGCTTCATACAGAACCCCACTGTGGAGAGGTGCATTACAGAGAGGAAAGGGAATGTTTCTTAGAATCACTCGGGCCCCATTCAAACATGCAAATTCCTAGACTCTCAAACGCTAGGAAGAGACAAAATCAGGTGAAGTGTGTGTGTGTGTGTGTGTGTGTGTGTGTGTGTGTGTGTGTGTGTGTGTGTGTGTGTGTGTGTGTGTGTGTGTGTGTGTGTGTGTACTGGGGATTGTAATGCAGGAACCACATCTCCATTCCTTTTTTGTGTTGGTTGTTTTTGAGGTAGATGTCTTGCTGTATGCCTGAACCCTCCTGGGCCTTCCTACTTGTGCTTTCCCTTTAGCTGGGATAACAGGTGCTTACCACACTGCATGGAGATGGGGTCTTGTCATTTTTTTATTCCCAGCCTGGCCTCAAACCATGATCCCTTGATCTCTGCCTCCCAAATAGTTTAGGGCCGAGCCGCTACATCCAATGGATATTTAACTTTGTACATTTTTCATTAATTTTTTTCATTTTAGTAATCAAAAACAAATGTTTTAAAATAAGTAAATCATTTACTGTTTTTTTGTGTGAGACAAGGTCTCACTATGTCACTTGGGCTGGCTTTGAACCTTAGATTCTCCTACTTCAAGTTCCCAAGAGCTGGGATTACAGGTAAGAGCCACCATGCCTGGCTAGCCTTGTAACTTTGAATACCATACCACAGGATCTCTGTTTTCTTACCCAGGGATGTCCTACACACTTAAGCAATCTGCCTGAACTTGATGCTCATGAGTCAAGTGAGAGGTTTGGTTCAAAATGGGGTGCATGTGAGATGGGGTACATGTAAATTCAGTAATGACTGACCGGCTGGACAGGACAGCTGTGAGGGTGCTGGTCGTGCAGCCAGAAGGCCAGGTTTGAAGCCACCCCTGCTTACAAGGTGGAAGGTCCTGAGCACATAGTGAACATGAGGGCAACAGCAGCACTGGAGTTAGTGCCCAGCCCTACACAAAGCACCACAGCAAGCGCTGGTGCAGGCACAGAGCAAGCTGGGTAAACACTGCTGCTGTCTGAGAGCAGGAATTCCTCTCAGAGATGGGGTACAACCCCATCACCTATGAGACATGATCAGCATCGGTGGTATGCAGTGTAAAAGCCACCCTTCACTAGCCACGCCCACTTTTCTACTTTTCCCTTGTCACGTCCAGGTTTGCATTCTTCCCCCAGATGGGAGGCCCCTGGTGTTGATTCCACAAGCTGTCCTTGGCAGATGACAAGATGTCCACAGCTCCTCTCTCAAGCTGTCATTGTTGGGAGCCCCCTGCATTCCCGCAGCCCCATTCTAGGCAGGCTGTGCTGGTGGTGGTCACAACATGTCTGAAGTGACAGGATAGAAGCCTGACAGCCCGAGACAAGACTCAGCCGGCAGCTCTGGCTCCTGGAGCTGGAAGTGGCCAAGGATTTGGGGCAGCAGTCAGCAGGCTTCCAGTGAGGGCCCTGAGTCACAGGACACAGCATTCTCTGCTCTCCTGGGGCTTATGTTTCAGAGGTAACTGGGCAACAAAAAAAAACATAAGGTGGGCCAGGTGCTGGTGGCTCATGCCTGTGATCCTAGCTACTTAAGAAGCTGAGATCTGAGGATCGAGGTTTGAATCCAGCCCAGGCAGGAAAGTCTGTGGGACTTTATCTCCAAATAACTAGCAGAAAGCCACAAATTGAGGTTTGGCTCAAAGTGGTAGAGCATTAGCCTTGAGTGACAAAGCTAAGGGACAGTGCCTGGGCCCTGAGTTCAAACCCCAATAGCAGTATGCATATGTACGTACACACACACACACACACACACACACACACACACACATGAATACAGAAGGAGGAGGAGTGAGTGAGTGAGAGTTCCGGTCATTGTAGGGGTGCAAGGAGCCCAGGAGCTTGGCATGGAATATGTTCAGTTTGAAATGCTTCAAAGCCATGAATAAAACAGTTCTGCTGCTCTCCTGGGCTGTGTGCCTGACTGAATTAATGCCTCGGAATCCACCAATAGATAGAGCTCCAAGACCACATGCCAGCAATTAAACTCTTGGAATAAACTAATCAAGTGACTAGAATAGTACTACAAGAACCAAGTAAGGAACACATTCACACATGACTGCCACAGGATATTGTGGGAGAGCAGAGATAATAAAAGCCCACAGAGCCAAAGCAAAACTCAGCCACTCTGCTGCAAACGTGCCACAAGGTTTATTACAACTCCTTGGAATCAATCTGTCCAGGAGTCAGAAAGAGGGGCAGAAGTGGAAGGAGCCAGGAATATCCCAGAATATTCACACAGTAAATGGGGTTATAGGCATGCGCCCACCAGACCAGTCTCCATTCTATTTACTTATGTTCTTGAAGAACAGAAAGAGAGCCCTGGTGACCTGCAGCACTGTGTTCCCATGCCAGCCCCCAGGCTCATGCAAGTTCCTATCTGGCTCTCCCAAAGCTGGAACCCCACTGTCTTCCTTCTCTGTCATGGTCTTCAGCGAACCACTGCCTCCCCCCACCCCTTTGTAAGCAGTAAGGAGCTTCCCCCTGGGATTAGCTATTCTCATGCCCATCTCCCATATCAGACTCCTTTTCAGTGTGCATCTGTGTGGGGGTCCCCCTTCTTCCATGAGAAAGCACAATGAACACCCTTGGTAGCAGGAACAGGGATCTTATCAGGTATTTCCTGTTACTAGGAGATATTTGGCCCTTTAAGAGATCTAATTCTCAGATGATATGACATCTAATCGATCTGAGTTTGAAGATTTGGGGGGAAGCAGTACTGGGTTTGAACTTGGGCCTTGGGATTGCTAGACAAGTGTTCTACCTCTTGAGCCATGCCACAGTACATGTGACACAGTAACATGTGGCATGGGTAATGCTAGGAGGGAGGAGAGTACTTGGATCTTTACAGGCAGAGCTTGCCTCAACTCAGATGTGCCCATCTATTTTCCAGAATCTGTTTCCTCTTGCCTCTCAAGCTTTCAATCTGATGTCAATCAAGGCCACCATTGAGGCTACACCACAGGAGACTTTCTGAATCTTGGCGTTCAGATGCCCAGCAACATTGGCATCACCTCTATCCCGGCCTCCCGTGTCTCATCCTGAAGCTCTGTCTCAGCTGTTTTGGGTTATGAAACCCACCACCAGCAAAATGGCCAGCCTGGGTCCACCTGAGGCCCTGTCCTCTGCTTTCCCTCAGTCCTGTGAGCCTCACTTCACCTCCCTTCCTCCTCTCTCATTCCAAGGGAAAACCAAAATAACAGCCAGCCACCGGAGTATGCACCGCTCCTTTCAGCTCACTGACACTAGAGTGTCCCTAAAACCTCAAAATGCCACCTACTCCTCTCTGTACACCTCCTTCACAATAACAATAAAAAATAAAAATAAAAAAGTGACACCTACTGAGGACCACCTGCCTGTCCCAGAGAGACAGAATACCAAGCAAGGAGGAGAAAGGCAGAGGGATCTTAGGAAGACACAAGATTAGTGGGAGGAGCTCCTGGCTTCTGTCCTAAAAGAGCACCTGCTGCCGCATAGCCCTTCACCCAAGTCTTAGCATCTTCCCAGCAAGACAGTCTCCCCCATACTCTCGCACCTCCTGTCTCAAAGGGGCAGTGACTGCATCACACAGAGACTAGGGACATTTGGTGGAGAGAAAAGCACTCACCCACCTGCTTCTAGAACTGTCCTACAGCTGGCAGGGCTGAGCGACAGCTTCCTCACTTGTGTAGTGGGACCACCCCTCATCTTCTAGGATTATCACAAAGCCAAGCAAACCTAGTCTGTGGGACTGATTCTTCTCCTCCTCCCCATTTCAGGGTCGGACGGGGGTGGTTTCCATCGGCTTGCTGGCTGTCTCCCTTTGTCAGGGGAGACCAGGGAGGAGTGAGGGGCTGGGTTTCTCCACTTCAGGTACTTGGTGGGTACAGCCTCCTCTCCCTGCCATGGCTGAGGTCACAGAGGTCATGGGATGAGGAAATGCTATCAGAAGGTCCTGACTCCCTTGTGGGGAGGTGCTGAGAGGTGCTGGATTGAGGATTAGCAATGTGGCTGAAAAGCAGCCTAATGCCCAGAATGAATCTCTAGTTTGAAACCTGAGCTACTTGGCTCTTTAATAAGTTGGGAAAGCGGGAAGGCCAGGGAACGGGGAATGGAAGGAAGACACCCTTCACTCCAGGTGACAGCCACAAAGATTTGGGGACATCGAGTATTCATACTACACACCTGCTACATGTGGACACAAAGTACCCCACAGGGCACCTTGGGACTCCGGCAGGACTAGAGCCGCTGCTGCATCCGCCACAACACAGCTCTCCTGGGGTGTGAAGGCCTGTGTCTGCCTGCCTGGCTTAACTGGCTGGGTTAACCCCTGATGCTCAGACACAGACCTCTCTCTCCTCCATGTGGGTCTCCACAGATCTTTTAAGCACTGCGAATCTTCACCTTGGTTTCTGTGCTTTTCCCCATGACATCACTGGGACAGACAGCCTCCTACCTAAATCCTTTTCCATGCAAGCCTCTCTGACTCAAGGCCAACAGGACCCTGCCATGTCCCAGCCTGGCATTTCAAGGAAGCCAACGCATGTAGGCAGCCTCAGCCCTCAGCCTGGCCTTGCCACATCACTGCTGCCCATCTCCAGCAGTCAGTGGATGACGGAAAGGGCATCTCTGATGGTATAACCTACCACCCAGCTGTGCAGATGTTCTGGGCCATGTACATCCTCTTCACTGCTACCCACCCTCCGGGGGCAGGAAACATGCATGGGATAGAGACTCAGATGTAGTCAGCACACCCTCCTCAGCAGCAGCCCCAATGTGCTAACTGGGGTGTGTGTAAACTAGACTTGATGGGCTGGCTCAACTAAGGCTTATGATCACCTATGACATATCCTTCATGCCTGCCAGTGACTAGCTAGACTCTCTGTTTTTTTAATTGTGAAAATACCCTACAGAGGGGTTACAATGACATGGGCAAGATAATGAGTACATTTCTTATCAAGCATTGTTGCCTCCTCCTTTGTTTCCCCTTCCTATCCCTTCCCATTTCTGCCCCCCCCCCCCCCAGCTAGACTCTTGATTGGTCACCTCCCATATAAACATGAGTAGGAAAAACAAGTTGTAGAGGAAGCAGAAGTTAACAGAGAGACTGATATCCAGAAGAAGCCTGAGAGGAGAGATGAAGAAAAGGCCCCTCTGAGAGGAATTATGCAGACCAGGAGGGAGAAGGCCCCAGATCTCCAGCACTTCCTGTCTCCTCTCTCAGGAAGGAGCTTTCACAAAACTTACACTCCCCTTTCTCCACTGCTGGAGAGATCCCTAGCCCCCACACTGGGGGAGAAGGCATCAAAGTTCAGGGTGCCACACATGGCAGCAGCTGTCTCCCAGCATTCTGTCATAGGGAGGAAGGCTGAGGGGGGACGGCAAGAATAATCTTGTGTGATAGGTCTATAAGGGTGGGCTCAAGAGTTGGAAAAGGTACAAAGGAGGGACCAAACTGGAGGCCAGAAAGGAGCTCTCGGAATGTGTATTAAAAGACAGAGGGCTCCTCAGAAAGTTAAGCACACATGAACTGCTCATCCATCAGATGAACAGATAAGTAAATTTGGATCTCTCCACACAATGGAATATTATTCAGCCAGAAGGAGGAACAAAGGCCAGAGACATGGACGAACCTTGGAAATATCTTGCTAGGCAAAAGAAGCCAGACACAAAATACCATAAACTTGCATGATTCCGTTTCTCTGACATGCCCTCAGTGGGCAAATCCACAGACATACAGTAGATCAGCAGTTCACAGGTCTAGTGAGGACACCAAAGGGCTGCCAATGGTATGGGTTTTGTAAGGATTTAAGGACCGGTAGTGGAAATGTCCTACAATTCTCAGTGATGATGGTTGCCCAATTCTGGGCACTAAATCCACTATATACCATGTGCTAAAATTCATTGAGAGGTAAACTTTACATAGATAAATTGAAAAAAAAACTGGTATTATGACACATTAAAACTGTTGTTTAAAAATATTCATTAAAAAACCATTACATATGGTTTGGAAAGCCTTGTTAGAAAAAAATTTGTAGGGCTTCATAAAAGAAAATGAATGCTTATATTTACAAATAAAGGTTCAAATCAAAGGAATTAAATCAAGCATTTACTAACAGGACCAAACCAATGATTATTTGCAAGATTCAAGAAAATTATAAAATGGCAAATAAGAGTTTGAGGAATCATTAAGTTTTGAGATTTGTAACTTTATTTTATTTTATTATTATTATTTTTTTTTTTGCCAGTCCTGGGGCTTGAACTCAGGGCTTGGGCATTGTCCCTGAGCTTCTTTTGCTCAAGGCTAGCACTCTTGAGTCACAGTGATACTTCTAGCTTTTTCTGTTTATGTGGTACTGAGGAATTGAACCCAGGATTTCATGCATGCTAGGCAAGCACTCTACCACTAAGCCACAGTCCCAGCCCAAGATTTGTTAACTCTAATACATTGATATTGGTTAGTTTAAAAGTAAAGAATAAGGCTGGGTGCTGAAGGCTCACGCCTGTAATCCTATTACTCAGGAGACTGAGATCTGAGGATCACAGTTCAAAGCCAGCCTGGGCAAGGAAAGTCGTTGAGACTCTTATCTCCAATTAACCACCAGAAAACCAGAAGTGGTATTGTGGCTCAAGTGGTAGAGCACTAGCCTTGAGCTGAAGAGCTGAGGGACAGTGCCAAGGCCCAGAGTTAAAGCCCCAGGACCAACAAAAAAAGAAAAAAAAAGAAAAGAATAAAAGACTTAGGGTTTAGTTCTTGTGTCATGACATGTCATTAATAATCTAGTTGCTATCTCATTGTAAGTTATAAAATACAGAAGGAAATTGGCTCTAGAATAGCCAACCCTTCTCTCTGTGTCTCTGTGTCTTTGTCTGTCTGTCTGTCTCTCTCTCTCTCTCTCTCTCTGTGTCTGTCTCCCTGTCTCACTATCTCTGTCTCTCTCTCTCTTCCATGGGTGGCAGCCTGTCCAGCCACCCATGTCCAGCATTGTGAGTCCCCAAGTGTCAATTTGGAGTCCTTACTATGGTCCACCTGAGGACGTATCCATCTAGATACTTCTGCACAGGATATCCCTCAGCGTAAGCTATTCATTCCTCCCCTATTAGGGGGATTCCAAGCCTGGTTTGGACATATCGCATTCTGAAACTACAGGCTGACAATGGTGGAGAAGAAAAAGAAGTGAGACTGTAGGAGAACGTGGAGTAGGAGAAAGAGGTGACCTCAGGCCTGAAATCTCATTATGAGACTAATGAGGCAAGGGATGCTGTCCCCTTTGTTCCAGCCCCTCAGTAAGAATGTGTCAGGGGTGAAGGGTGGTACAGGTCAGGATTTCCTAAGTCCTGGTGGACTATGAGCCACCTGGGACACCATTCGGATCAGGGGAACCACACCAGACGTGATCTCTGAACTCAGAGATTCAGTTATATGTAATGACATGTAATTCCCCTAGCACATGAAGGGTGAGTATGGCCACAGACCCATCCAGCCATGTGTTTACTGTCACAGCTATAGTTTTTTGGTCTTTAAGAATGTAAAAAATAGACTTCTTCATGGCAACGCTGCTGTGGTAGTTGTTCAATGGATTCATGGGTTCATATAGCCCATGGCCAGGCACACACATACCTGGCATTCAAAATCTACTGGGCCTTTCTCCCGTAACTACAACTGGTGAACTACTCTGCTGCATGACTTTGGGTAAAGCAGGGTTTCCAAAGGTCTCTAAAGCAGACAACACCTGTGCAGGTAGCCAAGCAGTGGCCTCATGCCAAGAAACTGTTTATCTTAGAGCCAATATAAGGTTATCTACCTAAGCACTGTACTTTGGCCAGAGAGAAAGAGGGGTACCTGCAGGATCCCAGAGCAGGCGTAGCACCTCTGGGCTCCCTCTCTCCTGCTCCACACACTCCTCCAGAGCCCTCCATCCCCTCATCTCGCTGGGTTAGTTATGAAGTGTCTATAGCTGCTAGCTGCTGCCAGTCCAAGGAACACAGAACCCCTGTGCATTTTTAAAATTCCTGTCGGCCATAACAAGTGGGGAAAGGAGGGAGGCAGCAGGAGGGGATGGCATCTGTCCCTCCTTCCCTCTCCCATCTCCCTCTGTAAATGCCTTCTTCATTTACATGCCATACAGACAGCAGTCAGCATCCAACTGTTGTCAGGCAGGCCGGCTGCTTCTATAGGCTGCAGGAGGCACTAAAAGGGAGTGGGGAGAGTGCTGGGGAGGAAACAGACAGGGTGGGCTTTTTGCTGAGTTTTAACATGTACCATTTGTCTAGAAGTCGGGTCGCCAAGTACTGGTGGCTGGGTGTCTAGACATGGGCACCATGGTATACACAGAGGTTGGGCTTCATGTCCTTAAGGGCTTTGCTTTGCCATATTTGGTCCTCTGATTAGAAACATGAACTCAGGGTGACATACTGTGTTAAGCCTAACAGCCCAGCCTCCACTCCCACCCTCCTCAAGGGAATGGGTCGGCAGAAAGGGCAGAGAAAGCATCCCTTCATCAGGAGGAGCTGGACATTGGGAGCTCCTGAGGGGACCAGCTTTCTCCACTGCTAACACATCCCTGTGCCTGCCCTGCTGATCCCACAGGACAAGATGGCTAAAGGTAGGTGCTGCCTCTGTGAGAGAAAATCAATTTGAGGGCAGAGAAATAGGGAAGCCAGAGACAGTCCATAATGAGTGCCACAGCCCAGCTGCCATGGACATGCAGCAGTCTGTCCTAAGCCTGCACTGTGTATCTGCTGTGGCCTGTGGTGCTGCTTCTGGAGAGAAGAGGCCCAGCTTCTCACTGACAGGCAGAGGTGCTTAAGGAGTATGAGTGCAATTAACCAAATGGACCCATTTGGGAAATTGAAGGTTTCCTGTCCGTGCTTCAGAGGACAGGTGTCTGCTCCCAGCGACCTGAGCTGACAAAGAGCTGAGGCCCTGGGGGGTGGGGGCGGGGCTGGGGGTGGAGTCCAAGTGCAGAAAGGTGCCCCATCCTGGGTGGGAGGGACAGGGAGGGGTGGTGAGGCTCGGGAGCAGATGCCTGGGGCAACTCCAGATGGCCAGGGCCAGGAACAAAGGCAGAAATGGAGAAATGGTGGCTCCCTCCATCCCAGGCTTCCCAGATGGAGCGGCATCCCCAGCTGGACCTAACAAGGCAAATTCATACCTGGAACCCGGTGGAGATGGGCTCAGAAACTTTATGTAATGTTCGGATAAAACTTGGAAAAAAACATCCTAAAAACACACTGCAGCTCCCAATCCAAAGGGTCAACGCTGTAGTGCTGGGATTCGAATGCAGGCCCCGTCACTTTCTAAGATGGGAGTTTGGGGCAAGGGCTCAGCCTCTGTGGGCTTCTGTTCTCAGTGAAATGGGGGTGATATGGGGCCCTACATAGGGTTGCTGTGAAAAGGGTCACACAGTGGTTACAAATCAGTGCCTGGTGCCTGGGTAACACTGAGATGATGAGTGTCCCCACTAAGGACTAGATTAGTTTTTTCTGGGAACTCCCTCAATAGCTAAGCATATGCCCCTGCTTACACTCTCCTTTTCTAGGTTTCTCTGGGGCTGACAGTCTCCGCTAGAGGATCCACCTTCACAGTGTCCAGATACCTCAGTCTGGAGGGGGCAGTGTGACGTCACAGCAGGAGAGACTGCCTTCCATTCAGACTTTGGCTTTCTTGTTGGGATTCTTCCACTAATTAGTTAACTGTAAACTGTAGGTTGGCAGCTTCAGCTTACAAATAAGAATGCCTGTGCCAGCCCTGCCTTATCAAGGAACTGTAGGGAGAGTCAGTCAAGCACAATGAACCTACAGGGCACACGAGGAGAGTCTGGCTAACACTCAGGACTGCTGGCTAGACCAACTGTGGATGGGACTCCTCTGTGGGCTGGAGGGCTGGCTGAACAACCCAGCACATGTGTGCCCCAGAGGTCATGAGGGGACTTTCAGGGACAGAAATAGAGAGAAGGTACATGAACAATGACCAGAGAGGGGCCTAGGTGACACAACGCTGGACTAACAGCTTCCTGATTCCGTCACATACCTGGAATCTAGACCCCACAGTTTTGTGTGCTGATTTAAATCTACCTGTGAACCGCTTCTGTGACTGGAGTCTTCCATGGACAGTAAAGCAAACAGCATGCCATCCCCCCTCATGGTCAGGTAGTAAGCTCAGGTACAAAAGTTTTAGTTTGAGAAGGCTTGCAGTCTATCAAATGTTCCCTAAAACCTGTGTGACAAGCCATAGCCCTTTCAAGGTCCACACAGAGACTACTTGGTACAAGTATATCTGTGCTGCTACTGCTATGAAAAATGATAACCTTGATTTACCTACTATATGCCAGGCACCAGGCAAGGCTTTTCAGACATCTACTCTCCATTTTGATCTCTACAATAAGATGTTGACTCCTGTCTAAACCAGGAAACCAAGATCCAGTGTGGCTCCTCAGGACTGTCCAGATTTCCAAACCACATCATCAGCCCACTCTGCCTTCTCTGTCCACCTCCTCCCTCCTCAGCTTCATTACCAACTCTTTCTGGAGAGGAAGCTGCAGCAAGACACACTGCCAGGGAGCAAAGAAGTCCATCCATAGAACACCACACCTTTCTCTGCCCAGACATTCAGGTTGGACTGAGCAGCCCAGCAGCCTGCCTGGGACCAGCCTGTGTGGTCCATAGCCAGTGGCTATGGGAGAATGGCAGCTCTTGCCATTTCGGGTGCCACCCCTCCACCCTGCCTGCACGCAGCAGGAGCTGCAAGGCAATGGAAATAATAACCCACATGGAACAATGCAGACTTGCACACAGGGTGTGGCTGCGGTTCTGCGGGCCTCACTGCTCACTGCATTCATCTGTCAGGGCCCAGGACCCACTGAGAGGAGGGGCTTGTGGACTGCCCCCCATATGCCAGGGTTGTCACTCAGGAGGATCCCAGGCTATGCAGGTCCAGGCTGTGGGACACTAACAAAGCTGTTTCTCAGCTCTTCAATTAAGGTGGACAGTGGGGACAATGGCGTCACTAATGCTGACTGATTGAACCTGCTGGGGAAGAAGGAGTCACTAGCCTCCTGGCAGGGTGGGCTTGGGATATGGCTCTGCAGCAGAACCAAGGCTATCTGGGAAGAAGGAAGGAGGAAAACAACCCTGGAAGACTTTGGAGGCAAAGAGAGACAAAAAGCCATCTCAAATCAAACAGAAAGGTCAGGGGACACCAAGGTCCACCCTGCCCCCAACCTTCATCTCATGCCCGAGCTCTACTCACCCCCTCTGCCTCATTCAGCCTTCTCCTCGAGACACCAATGGAGGCTGCACTCCAGTCTGCACAGGGAAGGACAACTCCAGTGTCCCAAACTGCACATAAGTCAATCAACCTGTCAAAAAGCAAGCACAAAGGAGAACCCCAGGGTTACTCTAGGAAAAGGCGGGGGAGAAGGCTGTGTGGTTTGCAGCTGGTTTGCTCACCAGGGAAATTCCATTTTCGTTCACATCTTATTTGTAGATGTCGCTTTGCATAGCAAAACAGCATCTTTGTCTAAAGCTCAGAGCATCTGCAAGCCGCTTCAATGTGTTGATCTTTGGGGCGGGGTCTGTGATGTTTCATTTATCCTTAAACCATTTCTTAGTGCCCTGAAGCTCCAGTCTAATTTCCCCTGAAGGAGTTAAGCTGAATCTCAAAGAATCTCTCCTCTACCCATGGGAGAATTTACCCATAATTATCTCATTAATTTCATAACTTCCTTAGGAGATCAGCAAACCAAGTTTGCCATAAAATAAATCCATAACACACTGAAGGGAGACTTAACTTTATTTTAAGTTTGAGCTTGTTTTGTCATTGGGAGTGGGTCACTTGCTTATGTGTGTCTCAGCTTCTGTATCTGTAGAACGGCAGAATGGGCCAGTTAGACTAATGGAGGTGGGCTAGCATCTGAAATGTTCAAGCTCCATTGCCAGTTATTTGGAGCAATCAATCTTTCTCAGTACAGATAGTAGATCTTACTTAATTATAAGCTTTACATTACAGGGTTTCTGCCGGAAACAGTAATATTCACCTTAGTGAGGGGAGTATGTCTATATTTATCAAAATAAGTGTAAATACACTTTTTTCTTTCACTCTTTTTTTTTTGGCGGGGGGGGGGGGCTAGTTTTGGAGCTTGAACATAGGCCCTTATGCTTGCTAAGCTTGTCCCCAGATCTGGAAGCTTGGATTTTACTTTGTTTTTCAGATAGGGTTTTTTGCCTAGGCCAGCCTTGGACAGAAATCCTCCTATCTCTGCCTCACAATTAGCTGGGTACACAGGCTTATGCCACCATTACTAACTTGTTCTTGAGACAGGATCTTACCTTTTTTCCCTGCTGGCCTCAAACCACAATCCTATCTCTATCCTATCTATCTGTGCTGTGATCTCCAGGCTTACTAAATTAAAACAAAGTGATAGAGCCAGGTGCCAAACACCTATAATCCTAGATACTCTGTAAAGCCGAGATCTGAAGATCACAGTTTGAAGCCAACCTAGGTAGGCAAGGCTGGGAAACTCTTATCTCCAATTAATCACAAAAAGCTAAAGGTAGAGCTGTAGCTCAAAGTGGTAAAGCACCAGCCTTGAGAAAAAAAAAAAAAATCTCATGGACAGTGCCTAGGCTCTGAGTTCAGGGCCTGAGTTCAAGCTCCAGCTCTAGCAACAACCAACAACAACAAAAAAAAAGATAGGAAAAAGTATAGTTTGATTTTGAAGGGTACTAGTCCCCTCCAAGAAATGCTGAACTGTTCCCAATAATATATTATTGAGGGCACTATTGCATTATATCATTATTAACCTAGGACTTTTATATGTTCATTGTGAGATGAATGAATCATAATGTTGCTGAGATTTTCTTTTCTTTTTTTTGGGGGGGGGGTCTGGTCATGGGGCCTGAACTCTGGGCCTGGGCGCTGTCCCTCAGCTCTTCAGCTCAAGGCTAGCGCTCTACCACTTGAGCCACAGCGTCACTTCTGGCTTTTTTCTTTTTGCTTATGTGGTGCTGGGGAATCGAACCCAGGGCCTCAGGCATGCAAGGCAAGCGCTCTACCACTGAGCCACCTTCCCAGCCCCGTTGCTGAGATTTTCTGATTGAGACACAGAGACAGGATTGATGAACTAGGTAAAGATTCTGAAGTCTTGATACGAACTGGATGCATCTGTGTGAACTTCACATTTAAACTACACACGTTTATGTGCACACACCCATCTCCTAACTGCTTTCCAGATTAGACACAACGACCACCACAGCACATCTGGACACATCCCAGCACATTTGGACAAGTGGCTGATTCCAAATTTGAAGCAGCACTTGATCCTATACAACATGAGCCTAGTACATCTCAAACCAAAACAGCAAAGACATGCCAGGAGGACTCAGAAGCCAAGCTGAAACAGTTCCTGGTCAAGGCAAATAACAGTTAAGTATAATAACTGTGACAGACTGAACTAGAACGAAGCCCTCTAAATCTATGAACCCCCATTAGTCTTCTTTGAAGGATGTTAGGTAGCTACCTCACTAGTTTGAAAGCTGCTTAGTAAGGGAAAGGCGTACAGCTGGCCTTCACTGGATAGTTGATGGGTACACTACCCTCATTACATTATCTTCTCTTTTGTGAAACATTTCCAAAACAAATTTTGTTTTTTTAAAAAAATGACAGAACGGGTCACAGAATAGGAAATCATTACACTGTGAATTCATAAAGTTACTCTGAACCATAGTCATTTAATATTGTTATTATCCTAACAGCTGTATAGATGATATGGATGCTATCATTCCCATTTTACAGCTGAGGAGTTAGGTATAAAGAATCCACTAAGACAGGATTCAACCATATATGACCTTTCCCCAAGGCCACTACTTCTCAGCTGGCTCTTCAATACCCTTGTTAGTATATGTAAGTCAATGAACCTTCTGGCTTATATAAGGATGTCAGAGACTGCAATTAAATAATGTCTAAGAAAGTACTTGGAGGGGTGGGGGGTGGAGGGTGTAGCTGAGGAGGTGGGAGGAAAGGGATGGTAGGGGAAAACAATGCTGGATAAGAAATGAACTCATTACCTTGCTCATGTAACTGTAACCCCTTTGTACAGTATTTTCACAATAAAAAACTTAGTTAAAAAAAAAAAGAAAGTACTTGGAAAATGGATTTTTTCCCTTCCTGGCATTCCAGGGGTTTGAACTCAGAGCCTTATGTTTGCAGAAACTCCTCTGCTGAGCTATACCTCTGGCTCTTTTTGCACTGGTTATTATCATTAATTTTTTTGGTGGCACCAGGACCATGTGCTTAGTAGGCAGGCAGGCGCTCTACAATCTGCACAAGGCCCTCAATCCTGAAGTGGTTAGAGAAAGGCTTTTGCTTCCTGGCCAGGTATATGCCTAGATTGAGTTCTTTTTTTTTTCTTTTTTCTTTTGCTTCTTGTGGCTGGGATCACAGGGGTACACCACTACCCCAACTGCTGCTGAGACAGAGTCTTGCAAGCTCTTCTGCCTAGGGCTGGCCATGATACTCTCAATCTCAACCTCCCACAAAGCTAGGCTGAGAGGCACAGAATAGATTGAGGAGTCTTCCACACTTTTCTGCCTGGGCTTGCCCTCCAACCACAATCTTCCTGTTCTCAGCCCCACTAAGTAATTAGGATTAGAGGCATGAGCCACCGGCGAAAAGCTTGGAAAAACAATCTTTGTACAAATATTTTACTTACTTGAAAGCTGGAGATCAGATCTGCCCTGCAGGTCTACTGTGAGGATTAAATGACAGTTGTGATTTGAAGATAGATGGACAGAGACTCCTCAAAGGTAAGCAAGATTACAGTCACCACCAATGCTATTATCACCATTCACAGGACTTGAGGGTTAAATGAGAAGCGAGACTTAGAATCTAGGAAATAGGCCATCCATCTGACTCAGGGACAGGAGGGCTCCAGGAAGGACATCTGACACTCACTCAAGGAGGAGCAGGGACCAAGGAAACACCTGATAGCCTTCAGGTTGCAAGAAGAGCAGCTCTGGGTCAGACAGGTGGAGACAATGGCTGGTTTGCTGGGTGCCTCAGGGGATTGCACCCAGATTCTAGGAGGCAGATGAGGTATCTGAGCAGCAGATGCCAGAGGGGTCCTCTGCTTAAGGACTGGGCTGGGGGAGGGCACGGTAAGGGTGCAAGAATCTCCCAGAAGCAAGAAGAAGACGGGGCATGTCAGATGGTCACAGAAAAGGAGGTGTGGGGTTGTTGTCCAGCTCTAGAGCAGCTCTCTCCCTGTCTCCATATTTCCATGTCTGCCAGGGATTGTTTACACATCTTCCTCAGCAAATGTCTACTTGCTGAATGGCCATACCTCTACCACAGAAAGAAAGTAGGCCTTGGGGAAACGCTAGCATTTTTTTTATGATGGAAGACCAGGATTCCATAAGCACATATGTCTCAGGAACCAGATCAAGATTCTCCAGGCTCCAGGCTCATACACATCCTTCACCTTGGTATTTAGTCTATGCTCAGGGAACAAAGAGCACCCTCCTCTGTGTCTAGCTTCAGAATTCTTTTTTCTTTTTCTTTTTGCCAGTCCTAGGGCTTGAACTCAGGGCCTGGGCTATGTCTCTAAGCTTCTTTTGCTCATGGCTCTACCACTTGGGCCATGGAGCTACTTCCAGCTTTTTCTGAGTAGAAGATAAGAGTCTCACAAACTTTTCTGCCCAGGCTGGCTTTGAACCATGATCCTCAGATCTCAGATCCTGAGTAGCTAGGACTGCAGGTGCAAGCTACCAGCACCCAGCTTCAAAATTCTTAAGTATATAAAATATTTTATATTACTTATTTTTAAAAAATGCCTTATCCTTTCTCATGAAAGATATGAAAATACAGTAAAAATTAGTGTATTTACTTGTTCCTCTCAACCCTGCCCTCCTTCTTCCCAAGTCCACCCGGCCTCTATCCAACCATTGTTACTAATTTATTACACGTTCAAGAGATAGTCTAGCACACACAGATTTTAAAAAAACCAAACAAACACCCATACAGCTGGGTGTGATGGTATACACTTGTAATTTCAGCACCTGGAAGAAATGGCAGGAGAATTGACTGCCAGGCCAGCCTGAGCTACATGATAAGTTCAATGCCAACCTAGGCTAAAAAGTGAGATCCTGCCTCAAAAAAGCAGTAGATAGTAGGCTACACATATTTCCCCTTATCTTATTTTCAGTAAAAGAGTATCTTAAATATCTTTCTATATTACTTTATATGAAACTACCTCAGCATAGTGCAGTGGCTCATGTCTATAATCCCTGCTACTCAGGAAGCAGAGATCCAGCAGATTGCTGTTAGAAGTCAGTCACAAGTTAAAAAGTTGGTGTATTTCTCATCTCAATAAAACTGTGAGTTATGGCATGCACACATCACTCCAACTTTGCAGGAAGTGTAAGCGGAAGACAGTGGTTCAGACTAGTTGTGGCAAAAACAAACAAGAACAACAACAAAAACCCCCACAAGAGATCCTGCCTGAAAAATAACAAGAAAAAAGGGCCAGGGGCATGGTCCAATTGGTAGAGCATCTGTCTAGCAATCTTGAGGGTGAATTCAAAAGGTAGTACTGCCAAAACCCCACAAAATTACTTTCTACTTTGTGTGTGTGTGTGTGTGTGTGTGTGTGTGTGTGTGTGTGTGTGTGTGTGTGTGTGTGTGTGTGTATGCGTGCGCGCACGTGTGCTGGTCCTGGGGCTTGAACTCAGGACATGGGCACTGTCTCTGAGCTTCTTTTGCTCAAGGCTACTGCCTCACCACTTGAACCAGAGCTCCACTTCCACCTTTTTGGAAGTTCATTTGAGATAAAGAGTCACAGCTTTTCCTGCTGGCGCTGGTATAGATCCTCAGATCTCAGCCTCCTGAACAGCTAAGATTACAGGCATGAGCTGTCAATGCCCAACTTCCTTATAACTTTCAATAGCTCTGCAGTATTATTATTCCAATACGTGAACACACCATAATTTATTTAGTTAACATTAGGTTGCTTGTAATAATTTGATAGGGAGTATTTATCTTTGGGTAAATGTGACTGCTTTTATTTGTAAGACTGTTTTTAGGATAAAGTCTTGGATGTAAACTTTTGGATCCAAAAGAATGTGATCAATTATTCTGCATGTGTACTGTGATCATTTATGCTACACAGTGATAACAAGAGCTCATGTTTCTTCTTTTGGGGTTAGCTTGTGTGTTTCTTATCATCAGACAGAATTTGATGTCCCTCTTGTAGATCTCTCACTCTGAATGAGGTTACACATTTTCATTTTCTTTGCATCATACCTATCCTTGCTCCATTTCTCTACTGAATTGTTGGCTTGTTTTTAACAATTTTACTTGTTATAAAAAGTACCTCTCTGTAAAAGGAGCAATAAATCACCCACATCATTATTACCTGAGCTTACTTTATGGTGTCATTGTTGTACAAAAGATGCTATTCTCCTCCTACTCTTCCTCCTCCTCCTCCTTCTTCTTTCTCTCTCTCTGGAACATGGTGGGCTGGTTGCTGGGCTCTTCCTAAGTACCTAGCCCCCTGTCCTTTTTACTTTAGTTATTTGGGGGATAGGATGTCATATTTTTGCTCAGGCTATCCTAGGATCCTCCTTTTTATGCTACCTGAAAAGCTGGGGCTGACAAACTTTTTCTCTAGGCTGGCCCTCATTTTCATTCTTGTTTATAATATCATTCTACTGTCCTATAAGATGTTATCATTAGGAGAAAGTGTACATGTTATTGCCACAAGTGCATGTGAAACAACAGTTGTCTCAAAAAATGTTGAATTAGGGCCTGGGAAGGTGGCTCAGTGGTAGAGTGCTTGCCTTGCATGCAGGACGCCCTGGGTTCGATTCCTCAGCACCACATAAGCAAAAAGAAAAAAGTAGGAAGTGGTGCTGTGGCTCAAGTGGTAGAGCGCTAGCCTTGAGCTGAAGAGCTGAGGGATAGCGCCCAGGCCCAGAGTTCAGGCCCCATGACTGGACCCAAAGAAAAAAAATGTTGAATTATCATTAGTATGCATTTGATATCTTTTGTTTTCCATGTAATTATATCATCTGTAAACAATAACATCATCTTTCCAATTTTTGAATCTAATTTCTTTCTTTTGATTGAACCAATTTAATGTTATTAAGTACAAAAACAAATTAGGAAAAAATCTGCCACTACATAATGACCTGCAAACTCTATAGAAATATTTTTACAATTATATTCTCATTATGGACTAGTATAGATTATAGACTGTAAAAACTAAAAACCCCAGGTGCATTTAAAAGCAATTTTCTTTAGAATAAATGGTCCAATGAGAACAGTTTGTTTTTTTTTGTTGTTTGTTTTTTGGGTCCACTTGAGCCACAGCACCACTTCTGGCTCTTTTTTCCTTTTGCTTATGTGGTGCTGAGGAACTGAACCCAGGGCCTCATGCATGCAAGGCAAGCGTTCTACCACTGAGCCACCTTCCCAGCCCCGAGAGCAGCGTTTTAAATGCTCAGTAGTGACGTTTCCAAGAAAGGAGATGTACTAACCTTCCCGGTAACTTCGTGAAAATCAAAACAAACAGCTATAATATAACAGGTCACTGGTAGTTCAGCACAGGTGTCCTGCCATTAATAAGCTGAGAAAGGGTCTCTAATATGCAAGCAAGATGGAAGATTTTTCTCTGGAAAGTTCAAGACAGAGGTGAGCACCCTCCTCCACAGTCTGAACAAATCAGTCCAGGCCCAACAGGACAGTAAACACCAGGGAGAATTGTTATTTTCACAAAAGATACAGAATGACTGTGGGAGCCCAGCATCAAGTGTGCAACAACAACTAGGCCTGCTACAAGGGTTCAAGGAGAGGAATGACTGCTCAGGATGGTAGAGCCCAGGACAACTAGTCCAATGACATGGCTAAGACAATGAAAAGACAGGCTGCAGATTAGGGGTAAATATTTGAAAAACACAAAGGGCTGCTCTGGGACTATAAAGAATTCTCAACTAAATGACAGGAAAACAAATAATCCAAAAACCTAAAAACTAACCCAAGCAAACAAAAGATCTAAACGGACACTTCATTAAAGAATATGTCAAATAAGTACACAAGAAAGATGCTCAGGGCTGGGGATGTGGCTTAATGGTAGATTGCTTGCCTAGCATGCATGAAGCCCTGGGTTTGATTCCTCAGTACCACATAAGTAGAAAAGGCTGGAAGTGGTGCTGTGGCTCAAGTGGTAGAGCTAGCCTTGAGCACAGAGAAGCTCAGGGACAGAACTCAGGCCCTGAGTTCACACCCCAGGACCAGCAACAAAAGAAAGATGCTCAATGTTATCTGTGATGAGAGAAATGATGCCTAAGATCACACCAGGATTTAATCATCCAACTATTAAAATAGTTTAAGCCACCAACAAACAAAACCACATAATACCTAGTTCTACATAATACCTAGTGTAGATGTGAAGCAGTAGGAATTTTCGTACATTGCTAGTGGGAACAGACAACGGTAATCCACTTTGGAGAACACCTTGGCAGTTTCTTAGATAGCTAAACATAGAGTTACCAAATGACTTAGGATATATCTAAGTATTTACCCAAGACAAATGAAAATGTATGTCCACACACAATCCTGCATAGAAGTGTTGGTATCAGGCTTATTCACAGTCACCAAAAACTGTACACAATGTTTATTGAAGGTGAGCAGACAAACAAAACATGGTACATAATACAATGGAATATAATTCAGTATAATGTCTGATGACAGCTGCAGCAAGTTAGAGGCATCTCAAATGCATTATGTTCAGGGAAAGAATCAGTTTCAAAAGGCTATTTTATTTTTTTCTTTTTCTTTTTAAAATCTTTTTTCCAATTTTTTTAATGTGATTAAGTGGTTACATAATTTCCCAAATTTCACAGTATTGTGGGATAGTGATGCTTAGTTAAAGTCACAAACACATTAACTTTCATGGAGCAAATTGTCTATCATGGTCTATAACATTTATGAATTCTATGAGCTCTGCAATACAGTTATTTTCTTCCACATTGGGTGACATGTACATTTCTTTTGTTTTGCATAACATCAACTGTTCCCTCTTGTTCCTTCTTTCCCTATTTTCAATTCTTAGGTAACTCTAGGAAGTGGAACTATGTCTCAAGCACTAGCCTTGAGCAGAAAATGCTCAGGGACAGCACCCAGGCCCTGAGTTCAAGCCTTTGGACCAGCACAACAACAACAATAAAAAGAAATTGGCAACTCCAGAAACAGAGCAGCAATAAGTGGTTTCTGGAAGCTGATACTGGGGGAGAGGAGTAACCATGAGAATTTCTTGCCATGATGAAAATGTTCTATATCTTGATTACAGTGGTGGTGCCAAAACTGTGTGTATGTGGCAAAAGTCAGGACTGTACACCTAACAAAAAGGTGGCTCAGTGGTAGAGCGTTTGCCTTGCATGCCTGAGGCCCTGGGTTTGATCCCTCAGCACCACATAAGAAAAAAGAAAAAAGCCGAAAGTGGTGCTGCGGCTCAAGTGGTAGAGCGCTAGCCTTGAGCTGAAGAGCTGAAGGACAGCGCCCAGGCCCAGAGTTTAGGCCCCATGACCGGACCAAAAAAAAAAAAAAGTGAATCTCATTCTGTACAAATTATAACTCCAGGGGGCTGGGAAAGTGGCTTGGTGGTAGAGTGCTTGCCTCGGATGCATAAGGTCCTGGGTTCGATTCCTCAGCATCACATAAACAGAAAAAGTCGGAAGTGGTGTTGTGGCTCAAGTGGTAGAGTGCTAGCCTTGAGCTGAAGAGCTGAGGGGACAGCTCTCAGGCCCAGAGTTCAGACCCCATGAAAACACACACACACACACACACACACACACACACACAGAAGCAGCAGCTTAGGGACAAGCATTCAGGACCAGAGTTCAAGCCCCTGGACCAACCAAAAAAAAAAAAAAAAACTCAAACCTGACCTGGAAAAACCCTTAATTAAGGTACATGAAAAGACAACCCTGGGAGAAAAGACTGGGTATTTACATACCTGATAATGGATTACTATCAAGAAATGTACAATTCAGTTAATATTACCTTAATGAACTAATTATAAGCAATCTAATAATACTATAGGCAGGAAATAAACAGGAATATACATATGGCAACAAACACTGGTGACCTGAAAGCTGCTAATCAAGACCACAGTGAGGTACCACTGTGTATTTGTTCAACTAGCAACATTACTAAATTTGATCAAACAAAGTGCTGAAAGAAGATAAAGAATCACAGGATTTCTTACATATTTCCAAGCATGAAATGATCTAGAAAAAAAGTTTTACTTCACCTGTCACAAACTAGGATTCAGCAATGAGGACAGAAACAATGGGGAATGAAGAGACATCCACTCCATAACCACCATCCCTCTTAATCCTTCCAGACTTCCACGACAGACACATTATTATCCAGATTTTACACATGAGAAAGCATAGGGAGGTGGCAGAGCCCAAACTCAAACCCAGATGGGGTCCCCCAGGCCCATTCTCTTTACGTCATGCTTAAATCTAGTTTTATGACAATATGGCAAAATTCCAACTACTGCTTTGTGAAAGGCCCCTTGGAAGATATGAATATTAGCGGAATACACAGGGATTTCTTGAAAAAGTCCCTTTTCTGATTATTTTGGAAACAGTTATTATTCCAATGTAAAAACCATACTGACTGCCTTACTTATCCATCTTCAGCATGCCTTTGCTTCAAAATATACCATGAGGAAGTGGCTTTGTGGCTCAAGTGGTAGAGTACTCGCCTTGAACTGAAGAGCTGGACAGCGCCCAGAGTTCAAGCCCCGTGACTGACAAAAATAAAATAAAATAAAAATATACCATGAATCAGAGGTAAAATTGTACTGTACTGGTAAATATTACCAGGCCAGAGAAATGTTTTATTTGCCCTTTGTCCCCATTTTCTTTCTGCTTCAACCTTTATGATATTAGTAGAAAAGTGAAATAAATTTCTATGTGCATATCAGCCAACTTAAGCAATTACTTACGCAAGACCAAATCATACATCATCTACCACCCCTTGGCCCCACTCCTTCATTGGACTATTTGGACTCAAATCCCTGTCATTGTCTAATCTTGTGTGTTAGTCGCACCATACCAAGATCTTATTTCCCTTGTTAGGGTCAGAATTCTCAGAGCCTAGGCTTTGGTTTTCCATTTATCTTTGATTTCCCTTCACCTAAGCACAATACTGCCCATGAATTAGCTGTTCCTATTGCTTGGGTTCAATCAGGATATTTATTTTGGCCCACATGAGTCTCCTATTCTAATAAATGTGTTATTTTTATATCTGAACCCATTTTCTATACTGTCAATACCTCACCATTTGAGGAGGGAAGGAGCCAGTTACCATCTCCTTCTTCTTCAACTGATAACACTGGTTATTAGATGCTTTAAAAATTTTCAAAGCGGGGCTGGGAAGGTGGCTCAGTGGTAGAGTGCTTGCCTTGCAATGCATGAGGCCCTGGGTTCGATTCCTCAGCACCACATAAGCAAAAAAAAAGCCGGAAGTGGCGCTGTGACTCAAGTGGTAGAGCGCTAGCCTTGAGCTGAAGAGCTGAGGGACAGCGCCCAGGCCCAGAGTTCAGGCCCCACAACCAGACCCAAAAAAAAAAAAAAATTTTCAAAGCATGTCAACATAGACACTAAACTTGATCATCATTAAGTACCTAGTGTAGAAAGTCCCATAATTCCTACTTTACAGACAAGAAAACCTAATCTCAAATTATTTTTTAAATTCCAATCTCTGAAGAAAAATAGAATTGCCTCATCCAGGATCATGCAGGGAGGAGTGGATCCAGGAGCAGAATCTGAGGCTCACATGACTTTCTTCTCTGATGTCATTCTTAGTTCAATAGTGACGGGAAAATGGAGGACTTGCTCCAGGTGGCATGTGAATCATTTGTGGGACAAAAACACAATCCCCCTAATTAAACTAGTGTTCCCTTTGGTGGCCCTCAGGTCCTCTTCTTTTTTGTCTTGACATCCCAACATAGGTGCCTGGAGGAGAAAGGACAGGGAGACAAAAAGATGCCATTTTTACAAAGGCCAAATGTACCCCATGTGAGACAGTGCTCTGGAAGGCACAGCTGTTCTCCTGAGGCAAGAACACTGGTGTGTCACTTACTGGTGCCACCAGCCTTGGCTGTGAACAGGGAAGAGAGGATTAGAGATGCCAGAGTGCTGCCAGCTACCTGAGCTCAACCTCAGGAGCTTCTTGGCTCTGGCCAAGGGGCTCTGAGTGGTGCCTAAAATAAATCCTGGGCAGAGAAATGCAACTTCATTAGGAATAGCATAACCTGGGATATCAATGGTTTCTAATTTTGCAGATACAATGAACATTTTACTGCTTTTGGAGCTTGCCAAGAAAAAGCAAGAGCACACAGTCACGTTTCAAAGTCCCCTGCTGGAAGTGTAAAGCTAGGAGTGCTGTGGTTCTGTTTTCAAAATACTTTGGTGACTTTGATACTTATGCTCTTATTTATCTTATTATCTGTGCTTGTGTATCTCTCATCAGCCTATGAGCTTCCTAGGGCCAGTCTATTTCTCCCCTTCCATCTGGAATTCATGAAAACAGGAATTGTGCCTCCACCATCACACCAGGACTATCTGAAGGGAAGAGCTGTGCCTCTGCCATTAAATCAGAAGTACCCAAGGTCCAATTCCATGCCCTCCAACAGCTTTAGAATCCCTTGATCCCATTTCCTCATTTAGGACCCCTCCCACACTGAGGACAGGGAAGTGCTTTTGTTCGTCCCCCACAGTTGGTCAATTTGACTTTGTAAAGATCAGTGAATCATAAGTGAGTCTTCTGGGGCATGACCTATCACAGGCACCTCCGTCCCTATGTCTGAACAGGTGCCAGTGTCCAATTCTCATGCATCTATGCTGAGATTCAGAGACATAAGGCTGTACTGGGCTTCTGCTCCTTCTCTGCCTTCCCACCTATAGGTACTGCCACCTACATATGAAGACAGAAAGAAGACCACTAGGGCTCATGGAGCCCAGCAGCCTAGCAAACGAAGACAGTACTGGATTCCTGGCAGAGTGCCTTGCCCTTACAATGAATCATTCCATGCTGCTTTTTACAGTGCAATGACAGAAAAAACAACAAGACTCTTCCTTTGAAAAACAGTTTTAAAAGATAAAACAGCTATTTTTAGAACTCTATATCTGTATCTCCTTCTATACTACAAATAGAATTTTTATCTCCTCTCAGTTCATAGGTTTTATTATTTTATTCCAAATTGCAGTATCTTGTTTTATGTAAGCCAGGTTATTATATGGTTCTTCAAATCCTAAGTGATAGAGACACATTAAAAATTATAGTGTTGGTATACTTTGTCTTCTTAATGGCCTTAATGCAGTGATTCAGAATAGGCTGGAACTACAGACCTGGGGATAAATTCCAGCTTATATTCATTTATTGGTGAGTTACTATCTGTGTGACTTTGAGCAAACTGTTCAACCTATTTGGAGTTTTTGTTTCCTTTCTAATTCTCTCCCATGTATTCTTCACATCTTGGATATAAATCCTTTATTTTCATTTACAAAGCTTTCCCCAGTAGCCCTACCTCTGCTCAGCTACCGTCCTGGACTTTGCAGCCCTGGCCTGCCCACAGAGGACTCCAGTTCCCTGGGATTCACCATCTTTCCAGCTATCTGTCGCCATCTTTCCAGCTACTCCCTACTTAGTCATCATATCTCAGCTTAGAAGTCACTTCCTTGGATAGGCCTCTTTGATTTCCTGGCATAGACCCGGCTACCTCCCGGTCAACTATCCATCACCTCCAGACTCCAGTATACACACTGATGAATCAGCACCTGTGTGGCCTTGCTAAAAAGCAGAAGATTGAGAGAAGACATTGCCTGAAGTGTTTCTAACAAGCTCCAAGTGATCAGACCCTTCAGGGTGGAGTATCTTGGAGAAGTGATAGGCCCTTTGGATACTCATAGTTCCTCTGTTAATGTCATCTGTCTTTCCTGGTGGACTCTACCCCTGGCAGCCCTTTGCCAAATTCGGCCCCTAGCACAATGTCTGGATGAGAACTCAGGAATGGTTCCATGTGTAGCTGATCGATATCTATAATGTCCATGGCCTAATTTCTGGTCAGAGAAAAATGGAGTCTGTAAGTGAGATCAGTGACTATAAATAATAATAATGTTATGTTTGTTGTATTTGCCATTAAACCAGAAGTATCCATGGTCAAGTGTCATGCCCTCCAATAGCTTTAGTATTTCATCCTTTAGGCCCCGCCTACACGAGGACAAGGGTGTGTTTCATTCTTCCCCCACAGTTGGTCAATTTGAAAAGATCAGTGAATCATGGGGGACTTGGTAAGTCTCCTGGGACATGACCCATTACAGGTACATAAATAATAATACAGAAAAATGGAGGAAATGAGTACAGCTTCTTAAAGTAAGAACCATGCCTTCTACTTCATCTACCCAAATTGTTCCTAGGATGGTCCTGGACACAGAACCAAGGCCTGACAGGTTTTCTGGGTGCATGAGTAACAGAACAAACAGACAAGAGACCCTGGCCCATGACTATTTCTGAATATACAACATACATGGAATGGTATAAGAAACATGTCACCATCTTTGCTATAATCCAACCTCTCCCTTCTACAAATTCCCACTTGGGGTAGTATAAAGGCCAATGACAGAGACCAAAGAGTTACTGGGAAGTTACTGAGTAGTACTTGGAACAAACAAACAAGTGACAGCCCAGGAAGGAGAGGTATTCTCTTAAAAAATTATTTCCTTAGTCCTCAAAGAACTGGAACAAAGCAGGATTGTGCTGGCTGCCTCCTCTGTAAGAATTCACATTCTAGACTCATCTAAATGCCAGTCTAAATGCTGCTCAGAACACAATGACTAAATCCAACCAGCAGCAGCCACAGGCGGGGGCTTAGTTCTCTGAGTTCAGCGTTTCTGTTTGCCCCAGCTCCCTTTCCTCCTCCTTATCATTCCCTTTGGCCTACTCCATGCTGTCTTTTCTGGGCCAGACAGTGGGCAGAGCTGTATGCACTTTGGAAACTTCTAGACAAAATCATCTCAAGGAAACCAGTAGATTGAGCTTGTTTTATGACACCTGTTCCATCTGCAGAACCCATTCCTTTCTCAGTCTTCCACCAACTGGGGAAGAAAGCAGACACATGGAGATGGAGCCCAAGTCTGCAGTTCCTGCTTATTTAACACAATGATTATGGCTTTAGGAGAGTCACGCACAAGAAGGGGATTGGAATGTCTGTGCTCAAATGAAACTGTGGGGTTGTAAGTACTAAAAAAATGAGAAATAACAATGACATATTGAAGTGATATCTTAAAGATCACAGTATCAAGGATATTACCAGGAGGTAATCATCTAATAGTCAGATGCATTGTTCAAGTGTCTCAGTAGCACATTTCTAGAGACAGTATCTTAAAGGGCATCTTTGGAAATTGAAATTCTGACTGCCCACTGTCATGGTCACTCCAGCTTATGTTAAGTTTCATCCACAAAAGTCAAGGCGAATGAATAAAGCAGTGAGCATGAAAGCATTTCCTCCACTAGGCAGCTCACAAAAAGCAGGAGTGAATAACACAAGGACAGCTGTAGCCAGAGCTGGAGCCCTGATGGCCAGCAGCAAAAGGGCAGTGGTTGAGAGAATGGAGGGACTGGGAGAGGCTTCCAGGCAATGGGGCCATGGGGTGCAGTGCTGGGCAGTCTAAAACTGGAAGGCTTGAGGAAGGAGCAGAAATCAGGTCAGGAGGGACAGGCACAGATCATTTGATGCTGGGCTATGGTTTGAGAATTTAAGACTGGTTTGAACATCAAATTGGAAATAGATGAAAATTCATGTGGAAGAGTAATGGGAAATGTGGAAAATATGTGGGAAGCTTTGAATGCCAGGCTAGAGTTTTCTCTTTTAATATGTAAATACCACAGATCATATACTTGCAGTAAAAGTCCTGAGTAATAGATATGAAGAGAACGCAACTTTCAACATTCTCTCAACATTCTGGTACTCAAGTCCATTCTTACCACCTTTCTGGCAGGCTGGAAAGCTCAGGCAACAGGCCCCAGGGACGACTGTAACTTCCTAATACAGGAACTGTGTCCAAATGGGGAACAGTTGATTGAATAAGCTAGTGATTCTTGAGAACACAGTAAAACAAGGCAAGAGATGGAAGAGAACAAATGGAGTAGGGAGATAGAAAAGAAGCCTGGCAATGACATTGAGACTGGCCAATGAGAACCCAGACTTGATTAAAGGCAGAAAGGAGAGAAGAAGATAACCAGTTTTAAAGCACTGGGGAGACCTGACATACAGAGGTGAGGAACAGTCTCCATCACAAATAGAACAGAGAGGATGGGATAGAAGGCTTGCTGTGCCAAGTAAGATGACAAGGGAGAGTTAACTATCACATCAGGTTAAAATTGGGCAGAGCCTAAAGGGTTGTGCTTCGTATGCCAAGTAAGAAAGAACTCTGAGGAAGAACAGAGGCCAAGAAGAGGTGATATTCAGTATTTTTAAATCTGAAAGCTTGTTATGGTAGTAGGTACCTGTCATCCAAGTTACTTGGGAGGCTGAGCCTAAAGAATTGATTGAGCTCAGTGTTAGCATGCCCTCCATCTCAGGTCCTCAGTCACTCCCTCAAAACCAGTTGATCTGGCCAGGCCTAACTGGCCTTCAGCCCCGGCCGTTCCTCCCACTTTACTTCCAGGAGCTGTGCTTTACCCCTAGCCCCAGGTACATCAGAAAATGCTACCTAACTGTAACTGTTACTGTAAGAAAATCCAGCCCCAGCTATGTGTCATCTTTAGCATTCAGCTGTGCATGCATGCAGAGGACTTCCCTTATTTCCCACTTCTAGCCCCTGACTATATATTTCACCCTGAACAAAGGATGGGTGCCATTTTTCCCTCTCCTGAGGGGAGGGTGGCTTTGTCAGCCTCAGCTGACTGCTTTTCCTGTATGTGACTGTGTCTGTGTGGTCTTTCTGGGATGAGTGCTTTCACTCAGGAGTTCAGGACCAGCCGGGGCACCATAGCAAGGCCCTATGTCAATAAAACAACAAAAACAAAATTCTGAGCCGTTACCTGCCTTAGTATTGAAATACCTTTTCTTGTTATATAGTGAATACTAAAATTTAAAAAATTCAAATGTAAATTACAAGGACCAAAAAACAAAACACACTAAAAATTGGGAATGAAAGACACTATTAGTTTCCTACTTAAATGGAAATTCCTTCTTCTTCCCTAGTGTACAGAGCTCCAGTTGTTTTGTATTGTGTTGTGTATGGTGTGTGTGTATGTGTGTGTGTGTGTGTGTGTGTGTGTGTGTGTGTGTGTGTGTGTGTGTTTCTAGTATCACCATTCTCAGAGAAGGAGGATTCTTTCCCACCACCAGCTCCAAGGAATGAGTTATGGTTTTTCTAGGCCAAGCCCAGGCACACTATTTCCCTTTGGGAGTTGTTGGGTAAGGCTCGATGTCCATGTGGCTAAGTTGGTGAAGAATGAAGCCTGATAAAGACAACTAGGAACACTTCTGACACCTGTTTTTATCTGTAAAAGATACAGCAGGCAGGTCTCACATTTTATTATCACCAGGAACTTGACTAATTTAGGACATGATGCTTGGAATATGACAGCTGTTCTGTAACTTTAACAAGGTGAAAACTTGGGGACTAAGAGTTGACAGGCTAAAGTTACCAAAGTGGAAAAGCAAAAATAGATAACTGGGTACAGTAGCAGACTTAATGCTTGTTAAAGAGTCCAGGAAAGGCCAGGCACTGGTGGCTCACACATGTAATGCTTAGCTACTCTGAAGGTTGAGATCCAAGGATCATGGTTCAAGGCCAGACTGGGCAGGAAAATCTGTGAGACACTGTCTCCAATTAACCACCAAAAAGCCAGAAGTGGAGCTGTGGCTCAAGTAGTAGAATGCTAACCTTGAGCAAAAAAGCTCAGGGCAGCACTTAGGCCCTGAGTTCAAACTCCAGGACTGGCATCCAAAAAAAAAAAAAAAAGAATCTAGGAAAGGAAGGAGTTAACTTCAAAGGAAGGAAAAAGGAGGGCAGCTAGCCTTGCAAACTCACAGGAATCTTCCAATATGTAGCTGATACCAAGTGGATTCAGTTTATTGAATATGTTTCTACTTTGCCAACCCTGAGCCCTTCTCCTGTTTATATAGTTCATTTGGGAGATCATTAATTTACTAAAAGACAAGAGGAGGAAGGAGGAGGCAGAGGAGGAATATCTCATCCTGCACTGCCTAAACTTAGACTTATTTGCTGAACTTCTTTCTTCCAACCTTGGAGCTTCATCCTGACATTGATGGTGAGACATGGCTGGACCCATTCAGGACCAAGAACTGCAGGGGAGCTGAAGCCCAGCGGGATGGGCCCTGCTCTCCTGGACTTGCTTGAGGAACAGCATTTTTAGAGTCCTGAAAGTCACAGCTACTGGTAGAAATTGATACCAAGAGGTAGCTAAGTCAACAGTACTTCCTCACCTTCCCTCCTGGCTTCTCTTGCCTTTCCCTCCTTCTGTTCTCTAAGCCTCATTTCCTAAGAAAGGTATAGCACCTAAGTCTGTGCCTTGGTCTCTGCTGTCAAGGTACTCCAGATCAATAGCTAAGTAACTTAGGACCCAGAAGAGATCATTAATTCTTCCCTTGTTAGGATTTCAGTTACCTCAAGTACCTTAGGTCCAGCTGCTTCTATGAAGACCCAAATTCCTGGTTCTTCAGTGAAGTAATACCTTCTTTGCACATCCCACTATCCTAGCCCCAGAAGGCCTGGTCCATCACCAGGGCATGAGAGGGCAAATGCCACCATCACATCCTTTAAGACAGTTCTCCTTGCTTTCCTATAGGACACAGACATCATGTCTCCTCTTGCTACTTGAACTGCTCTCGCTCTCCACCTTCCCTAGTATGTCTTTTTTCCCCTCTCCTGGTATTCAGGAGCAAGAGCTTCAGGTTCATGGCTCATTTTATTGACGTACGAAATGAGAGCACTGGGTGCCCAAAGGCTTGTTGTGTGTTTGTATGGTCAGCAATCTAGCCACTTCATGCACACTGGGGTCCTGGGAATAGCACACAGTAGGTTTACAGCTCTGAAACCCAGACCATTCCAGCACCGGCAGGAACAGAGGCCAGCAACACACCTGAATGAATGGACGGCAGAGGGGTGGATGTTACCAGGTAGGCATCCTATAGACTCCATCCTAGGGGACTTAAAGAACAGTGAATAATTCTTCCTCTCCCTAAGCACAGTGGGCCCCCCACAAAGTCCTCTCTGGCTCATCTGGTGGCTCTGTTACAGCCTTCAGAAAATACACATCCTCTGCTTTTTATACACAGAGCAACAGCAAAGAGAAATCAGCTGCCAGGGGGCGGAGAACTCCCCTTTGAAGCAGTAGCAGGATGCTGAGATAAGGTGGGGTCTAGTTACAATTAGCAGCACACATTGATGCTAATGGATTCGACACATTTGTACTCTGAAGACCTGATGACAGCTCCCAGCCGTCAGATAAATATCACCAATTACCACTGGGTACATTTGCCTTTCCTGATTGTTCCTGGGATCTGAGAACTGTTGGGAGCCTCTAGTCTAACCCCAGGAAAGGAAACAGGGATGATGCTCACTGGGACAGATACCTGCCTGCCATTGCCGAGGAAAATGGCCTGGAGGAAGAGAAGTGGTAAGTCCTAGATGTGAACCTATATTACTCCCCACTTACTTTGGGAGACAATGGGGCTAAAAGCAAATTGTAAACCATAGAACTATCTAGAAAGGCAGTCCATCTGCTGACACAAAATAAAATGGCAGAATACTATTCTGAGTCAGCAGAGGTTCTGTGGATTAAACTATGTCAGCTTCACTGGTTCTGTTAGCCTGGATAATGGAGCACTAGAAGAGTCATGTCTGATGATGCCAACACTGGGTATCAGGCTGCCTCAAAAGCCTTCCCTTCTTCCCTTTCTCATTCTCCTTCCTCTTATTCCTTCCTTCATTCCTTCTTTCTCCTTCCCTCTCTCTCCTCCCCCTTTTATTTTCTCTCCTCTCCTCTCCTTCTCTCCCTCTCTTCTTCCTTCCTTTCCTCTCTCTCATAAAAATAACTTATCCATTTGGTTAACTGATCCTGGGAATGGTGGGAAAGCGATACAAGCTTTTTAGAGTTCTACACTTGGTTGCTATTGCTTTAAACTCCATTGACAGACTTTATAAATCCACCAGGAAGAAAAACACGGTATGGGCTTCATTTTCTTTAAGACTAAAAATATAATCATTTTGATTTTAGACTCTGCAATATGGTCCGGAGTCAGCCGAAGAGATATCTGAGTCTTTGCAGACTTGGATTGAAACTGGGAGACAGCAAATGCAGAGCCTGGTACTCCTTCATCTTCACCTTCACCTTCATCTTCGGGGCTCCATCACTCTACTGACTCTTGGAGTCACCTCCCTCTGTTAGTCCCACAGGACCCCAACCAGAGCAGAGTAATCCAAGGAGGGTACTCACTCTCACCTCCAAACTGGTTCCCCAATGACTCCTCTAATTCTAGCGCAGAACATGAATTTTTAGAAGTGATGAAGCTCCATAGAGTCATCTTAATAAAGATCACTTATCTAATTGCTGCTTTTTGCAAAATACTCTGCCCCTAGAACCTTGCCTCTCAGTATTCTTGCCTTGTAGTCTGTTAGTCCAGTGAGCTCCCTTCCCATAGCTTAGCATATTCCTTTCCTAGGCCCATTCAGCAAAAGCAGTAAATCATCAGCCTCCAATCCCCCTCTACCTTGAGATGGCACTCCTCTAGGGCAGCCAACACCATATAAGGCAGCAAGATCCCCTTAGAGTGACCTTCAGGTCTGGGCATCTGCAAGGCCCTTTATCTACTTAGGCAGTAGCCATATATCCTAGTCCGTCATGATGAAGCCTTTGGCCCTCACCATCCCTATCAAGGTCTCCACCTCCTAGCCCCTTCTAGCCCCTCCTAGACCCAGTAGGTTATATAGTCACCTCAGACGGTAGCCGACACTTCTTGCCACTTCTCTCCTATGGGAAGGGGTCTTTCTGGTCCCTTTACTGACAATAAACCTTTCTTTGTTCTTTGTCCTGGATGTCTATGTGGTTTTCTGGCAAAGTCTAATAAACTCTTACATGGTCATTCATTAATTCCACAAACAGTGTAAGATTCAGTGCTTAATTTCTACTACCTATGAGGATCTCCCACCCTCCCCCCTCTTCTTACACACACACACACACACTCAACCTAGCATACTGCCTCCCCAGTATACACCCTTATTCGATCTAGAGAATTTGGGTTAATGTGTTAAGCAAAGTTCATGGAGGATACTGCTAAGATCAGGCAGTTTACACTTGGCCCAACAAGACCATACTGAACCAAAATGATGTTACCAGTGCTAAGTGCCACATAATCAAATGCAGTTTGAAAAGGGGCAATTTTTTTTTTAAAAAACCTGGAGATTCCAATCAGTATGAGGCTGGTACTAAGGAAATCCCTACAAAGACAGTAATTTTGAAGCAACTAATGGACTTTTTCCCAGTTTAGGCTCTCTTTGATCTGTTCCTGCCTATAAAGGCAAGTTCGATTCAGATCACTGCTGTATTAAAAATACAAGAAAAACGGGCTGGGAAGGTGGCTCAGTGGTAGAGCGCTTGCCTTGCAATCATGAGGCCCTGGGTTCGATTCCTCAACACCACATAAGCAGAAAAAAAAATCCTCAAGTGGCGCTGTGGCTCAAGTGGTAGGGCGTTAGCCTTGAGGTGAAGAGCTGAGGGACAGCGCCCAGGCCCAGAGTTCAGGTCCACGACCAGACCCCCCCAAAAAATAAAAAAATAAAAAAAAAGATAAAAATGCAAGAAAGTGTTGTCCAATTCTAAAATCATAAGCAAAAGCCAATTAGTCATTTAAACTAAATTCCTTGTTAATTTGGTTTTTGATGGGTACACTGAGGGTGAACTCATTGGCTCTGGACTGCATTTCACTTTGCAATGAGGTGAGTTTGGAGCCTGGTTATAGTTGGTGGACAGGAGTATGAACAGGTAATACCTGAAGACAAAAAGATTTGAACATATATGGAGACTGATGATAATGATGATGATGATGATGATGATGTGTGTGTGTGTGTGTGTGTGTATGTATGTATGTGTGTGTGTGAGAGGGGGTGGGGATGAGTCAAGGAGCAGGAGAGAGAACCTAAAAGAGAGCAGCTGCAGCCCTGGTAGTGAACTGCGCGTAACAGGGCTACTGTATTGCAGGGCTGGGGCAGCTGAGTGCCTTCCAGCATAGCACCAGATGGGGAGGAGGACTTGCAGGTGTTTACCCACTCATTTGTTAAAAGCAGATCCGTATTTCCAGCATCAATCACAAATCAGGTTCCTCAAGAAATGAAGCACATTATTACCATATGATCTAGCACTACTACTTCTGTATATATACACAAAAGAATTGAAAGCAGGGTCTTGAAGAGATATTAGCACATCTATGTTCACTCATAGCAGTATTTTTCCACAAGAGCCAGAAAGTGGGAATAACCTAAATGTCCACAGACCATCGAATAGACAAACAAAATGTAGCACATCCATACGAGGGCATGTTATCTGGCAATAGAAGGAAATTAAGCACTGACACATACTGTAACAGGAATGAACCTTGAAGACATTATGCTAAGCGAGATAAAGCAATCACAGATAGACTAATACTGTATGATTCTACTTGAGGAAGTACCTAGAGTGGTCATGTTCAGAGAGAGAAAACAGAATGGCAGTTCCAATTGCAAGGAGAGTTACTGTTTAATGGGTAGAACTTCAATTTGGGAAAATGAGAAAGCTTTGGAGAGGATGCTAGGGTGTGAATATGGAGAGTTTAAGGCCAGCCTGGGCTGGTGAAAGTCCTGAGAAGGGGAAGGGGAAGGGGAAGAGGAAATGGAAAGGGAAAGGATACTTTTAGGAGAGAAAGATGTACATTTGAATACACCACACATATGGTAAAAAAAAAAAAAAAAAAAAAAGACAGAATCATCGAAAACTAAAAACTAAAAAAAAAAGGGGAAAAAAGAAGTTTGTTGTTTCCATGTCTCAGTTTGCTTCAGTATGCATATTATTTTATATAAATATGAAGAGGCACTTAGGCATTGTGCCTTTATGTTTCTCTCCTAAAAGTATCTTCTTTTGGTTTCACTGTGTGTGAGTGTCTAGAATCCTGTATAATTTGTCATATCCGCGTATATTTTACATTTAATTTCTGCATATCAGAGCAAACATGCACCATTTGTCTCCCTGAACTTGGCTTACCTCACTTAACATTATTTATTCTAGTTCCATCCATTTCCCTGCAAATAACATTATTGTTATTTCTAAAGGCTATGTAAAATTCCATTGTGTATAGGTACCACATTTATTTTTGATCCATTCATCTACTGTGAGGCATTTGGGCTGTTTCCATGTCTTGCCTACTGTGAATAGTGCGGCAATGAACATGAATGTGCAAGTGTCTTTATTACATCCTGGCTCACAATGTTCAGGGAAAATGCCCAGGAATGGTATGACTGGGTCATATGGAAGGTCTTAGTTGTGTTTGTGTATGTGTGATGTTTTTTTGGTCAGTTGTAGGGCTTGAACTCAGGGCCTAAGCACTGTCCTTGAGCTCTTTTGCTCAAGGCTAGTGTGCTAGCACTTTAAGCCCCAGCAGCACTTCCAGTTTTTGAATGGTTAATTGGAGGTAAGAGTTTCGAAAGGATTTTTCTGCCCATGCTGGCTTTGAACCATTATCCTCATAGCTCAGCTTCTTGAGTAGCTAGGATTACGGCGTGAAACCCCAGTGGCTAGCTTATGATTAGTTTTTTGAGGAACCTCCAGAGTGGTTGTACTAGTTTACATTCACACCAACAGTGCAGTAGGGTTCCTTTTAACCCTACACCCCTGCCAACATTTTTTTTTAATTTTTATTTATTTTTTATTGTGAAAATACTGTACAGAGGGGTTACAATTAAATGGGCAAGATAATGAGTACATTTCTTATCAAGCATTGCAGCCTCCTCCTTTGTTTCCCCTTCCCATCCCTTCCCATCCTCCCCGCCGCCCCCCCCCCCCCCCACCGCCAAGATTTGTTGTTGTTTAAATTCACAATGTTGGCCAATCTAACTAGTTTGAGATGGAATCTCAGAGTTGTTTTGATTTGCATTTCCTTTATGGCCAAAGATGAAGAGCATTTCCTCATGTGTTTCTTTGCCATTGTTACCTCTTCTTCTGAGAAGTCTCTCCTTAGATCCCTTGCCCATTTAGTGACTGGTTTATTAGGTTTGGGAAGGGTTAGTTTCTTGAGCTCTTTGTCTATGTTGGATATTAGGCCTTTATCTGATATATAGCTGGTAAAGATCTTTTCCCAGTTTGTTGGCTATCTTTCTAGTTTAGTAACTATGTCCTTAGCTGCGCAGAAACTTTTTATTTTGATGTAGTCCCACTTGTCAAGTCTCTCTCTTATCTGTTGTGCCCCTGGGACTCTTTTCAAGAAGTTTCTACCTAGACCTATAAGTTCTAATGTTTCTCCTTCTTTCTTGTAGTATTTTCAACATTTCAGGTCTGGTGTTGAGGTCTTCGATCCACTTTGAATTGCTATTAGTGCATGGTGACAAGCAGGGATCCACTTATAGTTTTTTGCATATGGATGCCCCGTTTTCCCAACACAAATTATTTAAGAGGCTATTTTTTTATTGTATGTCTTTGGTTTTGAAATTTTATCACTATTGACAGTATGGCCATTTTCACAATATTGATTCTATCTACCCATGAACATGGAAGGTCTTTCCATTTCCTGGTGTCCTTTTTTATTTCTTTTTAAAGATTTTATTGTTTTGGCTATAAATATCTTTTATGTCAATTCCTAGATACCTTTTTTTTTTGAAGCTATTACAAATGGTGTTGTTTCCATGATTTCCCTTTCTACATTGTTGGCATACAGAAAGGCTACTGATTTTTTGTGGGTTTATTTGTATCCTGCTACTTTGCCAAAATGGTTGGTCAGCTCTGGGAGCTTGAAGATGGAGTCTTTTGAGTTCTTTAATCATAAGATCATCTCACCTGCAAATAGGTATAACTTAATATCTTCTTTCCCTATGTAACCCTTTTAAATCCTTTTCTTGACTTATTGCTCTGGCTAGGAATTCCAGAACTATATTGAAGAGGTATGGAGAGAGTGGACATCCTTGCCTTGCTCTTGATTTTAGGGTAAATGGTTTTAGTTTTTCCTCATTCAGTATGAGGTTAGTTGTTGGTCTATCATATATAGCCTTTATTATTTTAAGGAATATGCCTTCTATTCCTAGCTTCTCCAAAGTGTTTAACATGAATGGATGTTGTATGTTGTCAAAGGCTTTTTTGCATCCATTGAGATGATCATGTGGTTCTTGTCTTTGGCTCTGAATTATATTTATTGATTTGCAGAGTTAAACCAGCCTTGCATCTGTGGGATGAAGCCTGTTTGGTCATAATGTATGGGCTGTTTTTGTTGTTGTTGTTGGTTCTAGATTCTGTTGGCTAGTATTTTATTGAATAGCTTTGCATCTGTGTTCAACAGAAAAATTGGCATCTACTGAAATTTTTAAAAAGGCAAATCACTGGAGGTCTTTCTCAAGTGATAGAGTGCCTGCCTAGCAAGCTTGAGGTCCTGAGTTCAAACTCTAGTACCACTAAAATAAATAAGCACATGGAAAGCATGAGAATATGCCAGAATATGGTAAATCAAGAAGGTTCCACAAAAATCTTTAAAATGTATTGTCATGCTAATTAGAACTAAGAATTATTCATTTTTAAGCACTTAAAGTAAGTATTTAGATGCCTGGGTATTTGGAATTCAGGTTCTCATCCAAGCTTTGTCACTAATTATATAATTTCAGGCAACGAGTCACTTCAGTGAAACAAGCCCAATAAACTGGGCCTCAGTTTACTGCTCTCTACAATAGGTTGGATTAGATAAGCAAAGCCCCTTACAGCTAGGCCAAGAGTCCTCAAACTTTAGTCCTGGATTGGCACTTGGGAACATATTAAAAACATACACCATTGAGCCTCACTCCACACTTGGAGTAGGTTTCAACAAGTTAAAATCTGAGAACCACGAGATAAGACATTTTATGTTTGTATAACAAATGATGACATAGGTAAGGCACACTTTAAAGAAAACAGAGTACAAATACCTGTAAAGCACATGAACTCACAAATGAATAGGAATAAAGAGGATAATTACTTAAAAAAATCAGGTGTAAATATAAAATAGCAAGCCAATTTTTAAAAAATGGTAAAATATCCAAATTAATGGTCTTTCAGAGTTATAAGTCTGCCACCTGTTGATATAACAATGCAATTATTGCTCAATTTCAAAACGTTTTTGAAATTTTATCTGTAACCTACTTCTGAGTCAGTTTCAAAGCTGAACAAAATCAGCTTCATTTGTTTGGAACTGAAAGTCTCTTTGCTCAGCTAGATCCTAGACTGGCCCGGAGAGGATCTTCTAGAAAAAAAAAATTCTCTCTAAAATGAAGAAGATTGCTCAGCTCTGAAGATAGCCAAAAGAATGTGCTTCAGGCTCAAAGGCAATTTCCAGAGCATCTTTTGAACATGTTTTGGATAATGTGGCATCATCACAGAGGCCTTTCTGGGAAGAGGTGACAGACATTCCCCTCATAGGGCTCAAACCTGGGCAGGAAGTACAACAGGTCATCTTAGGGAACAGCCCTGTCCCTTCACCACACAATCACCCTCATTTTAGACATGAAGCCACTAAGGTCAAAAGGGCTTGAAGACTTCATCTGGTTCACATGTGGAACTAGCTTTCCTGCAGAATCCTGTCTAAACCCAGGGAGTAACCCCACCCAGCAGGTTGTGATGTCAAATCTGAAGACTCCCAGCCCAGCTTCTTTCTTCATAACACAAAAGACTTTTGAATTTACTGAATATTTTGGCACCAGCCCTGGTCAATTCTTTCTCCTTGGGTGGGCTGAAAAATATTTCTAACATCCTACGTAGTCGAACGAAAGCAAAGAGGACAGAAGATTCCTGCTCCAGCAAGCCACACAGACTTTTGGTCTTTGGGAAGGAGCCCAGGGGACTGTCCTCTCTCCCGGGTGAGGTGGAGGTGGGGAAAGAAACTTTTATTCCCAGAGCTCCTGGCTACTTGAAATATCTGCCTGTCCCTGGGTTGAGGACTTCCTGCTTGCTACACATGGCAGAACTCTAAAGTGCTCATTTCATAACAGACCAAGTTATTTTTCTAATCCCACACCCATGCCACAAAGGCTTCCATGGCCCTCATGGTCACTCCATGACCCTTTCCCCTGCACCCTCATAGGCTCTATCTCCATACACATCTCCTCTCTCCTGGGTAATTCTCTCTAGGGCCAGCCTGGAGTATGAAATCCTCTTTATTTTCCACATCAACTAGCATGGTGGGCACAGAGTAGGCACTGGGCTTCCCTGTTGTTGATGAGCACAAAGAACATATCACACACATACCTACTGTGTGCTGGGCACTCAGAAAAGTGCTCTACTCATGTGTACTATCTCCACTGACCTCAGAAAAACACTGAGTGTGATTATCTGCATTTCTTAAACCGAGGTACCAAAAGATCAAATAAATAAGCCTATTCAAGGTCCAGGTGTGAATCTGGATTCTTGGTGTCCAAAAGCAGAGTTCTTAATGCTTAGTACTACCCCTCACAAAGTTAACGAGCTACCTCCAGCTTGAAATGTTTTCTTCAAGAACCCAGCCTCACTCTCGCTTTCCTTTCTAACATCTGGACAGGGAGGGCAAAAGGACTCCAAAACTCATGGGGTGGCTGGGCATAGTAGCCCATGTTTATAATCCCAGCATTAGGAGGAGATGGAGAGGAAGCTGGCAGGTGAGGAGCTAGCGTCCTGAGGGGTACAGAGCTTCATTCCCACAGCCTGGCTACTCCACACATAGATATTTCCCTCTAACCTCAAGTTCCCATGGAGCATAGTACTGCCAGGTGTGGTTAAACACAACTGTAATCCCAGCTACTCAGGAAGCAGAGGCAGGAGGGAGGCTAGCCCAGGGAAAAAGTTAGATGGACTTGTACTCCCAACTATATTAGAGAATGGAGGTCTGAGGCTGGCCTGGGTTAAAAAAGTGAGAACCTATCTGAAAAACATAAAAGCCTAAGGACTTGGGGCGGGGTAGGGAGGGGCATAGCTCCAATGCTGTTTGCCTAGCAAGTACCAGGCCCTGACTTCAATCTCTTGCTCAAAACAACAACAACAACAACAAAGAGCATCCTGCTGCCTAAAGCCCAGTGCCTTCTATCACTCCTGGAAGCACAGTGAAGGAAGCCCATCACCGCTGCTGCCAGGGCAGCACAACTCTCCCTGCAGCAGAGGGTAGACTGCATTTACTTCAACATCCCAAACCAGAGCGTTAATGCTTACGTGTGGTGTGCAGAGAAGGACACTGAGGCACTGAGGCATGGCTGCCATATTTATCTGCCATCTGGACCCCCTGTCCTGGCCAGGGGATGGAGAAAGAACACAGGTGCCAGGAAGCCCAGTCTCTGGTCCCAGCTCTTGTGGCAATGAGGTGCCTAGGGCACCTGGTTCCTACAAGGTCACTGCGTGGATGATAAAAGGCCTCCCTGCTGCTCAGGTCTGAGCTTGTGCCCAGGCTGTGCTGCTGGCCCCAGCCAGACTGCAGACAGTGGTGAGCTGATGCCAGGCTGGAGATAGGACCTTATCCTGGCTGGCTCCTGGTTGGGAATCTGACCCTGCTCCCCTTCAGCCCAGGCAACCTCCAACAGTCTTCCAAGGAAAATGCTGATCTCTGACCTGGTAAGTTCTCAGCAAAACAAAGGGCTGCAAGCTGCTGAGCTGAGGACCACCTTCCCTAGGGCTGGGTCATCTTCCACCTGCCAGCTGACTCCCGTGCACACACATGCTCCACACCCCAGCTGTACGGGCCATGGGGGGGGGGGAGTCGGTACTCCCCAGAGGGACCAGCATGCCAACATGACTTCAAAGAGATGTAAGTGATGGGGAAGGGGCCACAAAGCAGCATTCATGGGTCACTGCACACGGCTGCCCCAGTCCCGTGCAGTTGTCACTCAAATTCAGGCTGCTTCAGCTTGTTCTATACTAACTCCCACTCCATCTCGGCCAGGCAGACAAGCTCCCTGGTGGCTCAAAGGGCTTGCTCCCCATGGCTTCGCAGTCTTTGCACAAACTAGGCCCTTACCTAATGTCCAGACCCTTTCTTTCTTAAAAAAAAAATGTTTAATTTGTTGTTATAAAGGTGATGTGCAGAGGGGCTACAGTTGCATGAGTCAGGTAAAAAGTACATTTCTTTTTGGATGATGTCACTCCTTCCCTCGCCCTCTCCCAATTTTGACCCCTTCCTTCTCACTACTGTTTAAAATCTACTTTCCAGAAAGTCCTCTGCAGACTACCTTCAGAGACTACTATCTCAGTCTCTCACGTGTATGATTTCTTAAGAGCTCTACACCAGTTTCCTAAACATAACCAGTACACACAACTAGACACCTTCCAAAGAAACAAATCTCTTCTAGCATACCTAAGAACCCCTAGTGCCAAATGGCATACCCCACTGTAAGAGGTGCTGTCTTAAATCAAAACCAGCTCTTACTTTTAAGGGGAAAAAAAGCCTTTCAACTACACGTTGGAATTGCAAATGCATTTTTATAATGGGGAAATAACAGAAAGACAGACTGCCAACATTCTCCCAGAATTCAGTGAGATGTACTGAGCTACAACTTTGTCACTCTCTTATTATTTATTGAGTGCCTCTCATGTACCAGGCAGTGATCTTGGCAATGGAATTCAGAGTAAGCAAGGCCTGATGTGAGGGCTTAGTAGCTTACTATTCTGTGGTGGAGACAGCAATAAAACAGTAAATTTGCTGGATGTTGGTGCCTCATACCCGTAATCCTATCTACTAAGGAGGCTGAGATCTGAGGATCATGGTTCAAAGTAAGCTTGGAAAGGAAAGTCCATGAGACTCTTACCTCCAATTAACCACTAGAAAAATGGAGGTGGAGCTGTGGCTCAAAGTGAGAGGGTACTAGCCTTGAGCAGAAAAGCCCAGGCCCTGAATTCAAGCCCCAGGACAAAAATAAAATCAAAAAGAAACACAACACTAAAGTAAATAAGTTCAGGCAGGAAGGGCAGGTAACTATGAGCAAAGAAAAGAGAAGTAGGTGGTTGGGACAGAAGGAAGGAAGGTTGGGGGACTACATGGAGTGTTTAGGAATGTTATGAAAGTAAAAATCTGAAAAAAAATTAAGTGGGGGTGAGCTGGAGGTGATCATGTGAAACACCTCCCAGCAGAGACAGGCCCCAAGTCAGGGAAAGCCCAAAGGCCAGTGAGGGGAGGGGAAGGGAGTGGGGAGACAACCCGGGGAGGGCAGATGTGGATAAGGGCCGGAGTCGCTAGTACTTTGTATGTTATAGGAATGAGTCTGACTTTATGGGAAATATGAAAAGATGCCACTGGAACATTTCTCTGTTCAGGGAAAAAAAGCATTCACTGATACCTGTTCAAGTGTGGTAAGGTAGACTGTTCAGGACCACTGAGGTAGGTGTAGGGACCCCTGCCATGGTATTTTACAATGGGGGAGAGACTGGGCTCCATTCTTAATGCATATTGTGTTTATATCCAAACAGCAAGTAAGGTCAGTGGATGGGAATGGCTAGTGGGGGTTCTGTTTTAAACCTACCTTGTAGGATTACTGCCCAAGATGACCAAGGACAGTCAGGCACCTCTTGGGGAGTGGTAAAGATCAGATCTGGAGGGTGAGGGCTCCTTGCTAACTGACTCATCAGGAAAAAAATTTAATTTTGCAAGGAAGTGCAGACAAGCCCAGCAGAAGGTCCAAGAGTGTTTTGTCAGGCAAAGAATTTTTGTGAATAGGAGAAAGGGTTAAGACAGGGTCCAGTTATGTTGTCTGAGCTATGTAACTTCCAGTCTTAGCCTTTTGAGTGCAGGGATTAGAAGTGTGAGCCACCACACAAAGAATTTCTGTCAGAGGCAAGGAACTGGCAGGCTTTTCTTTTTGCCTGCTCTCCTGTGTCTTCTGGTACCCTGACTGTCCCATTGGACTGGGAACTGTCTGTGGGCAGGGGCTGTGTCCCCTATTACTATTATTATTATTGTTGTTGGCTGAGGGGCTTGAACTCCCTGAGTTCTTTAGTTCAAGACTAGTGCTCTATGACTTTGAGCCACAGCTCCACTTCCAGTTTTTGAGTGGTTAACTGGAGATAAAAGTCTCATGGAGACTTTCCTGCCCCAGGCTGGCTTTGAACATGATCCTCAGATCTCAGCCTCCTGAGTAGCCAGGATTACAGGCATGAGCCACTGGTGCCTGGCCTGTGTCCCCATTGCACAGGAGTTCCCTGATGACATGAACTATGCCTCCCTGGATACTTCCCATCAGCCTCCAGGGCAGGCTCCCACTCACAGAAAGCTGACTGTGTGGTATATCCAATCCAATGACAGCTCCAGGGGGGAAAGTACTTGCTTTAGCTCTGGTTGCTCTAAAATGACACTGATCAAGATGCATTGTATTCATAAACAGCTTTGTTAAATGGTAACTCTTTTGTAAAAATACCTAAAGATTAAAAAAATAAAAACAAATAAAATGAGAAGGGTTCATGGGCTACCACTGAAGGCCTCTCTAACCAGAACTGCATCCTCCCTGCCATTTTCTCACCCACCTACATGTACTGGCCTAGCTGACCTCAGGGACACACCCCTAGATGGGCTTGGCAGAGGTATGGCTGATCACCATAGAGTCCCCTGGTTGAGATGGCTGAGGTGGTGCACAAAGCTGGCTGGTCTTGCCCCCTGTGGAGGCACCATCTTGGGGAAGCACCAACACCAGGCTCCACATCTCACTGCCATAAACAGCCATGCTGCCACAGCCCCAGGGGAGCCTCAGTTGCCTGTATCCATAGCAACCAGCATTTATGCACTGCAATCCCAGAAGGAAGGGCGGAAGGACTGCTGCTCTGTGTCAATCGGCTTATTCTAAGAGGAAATACCGTATCTCTGGGCTGGGAAGCCTGCAATTTCTGAAAGGGAAGACTTTATCCATATTCCACGGTCCCCCCAGTCCCCCCTCCCCCGCCTCCACCCAGTCAGCAAGGGGCAAAAGGATTCAAACACTGGACCTTCTCTTGGGTTTCCTTTGAAGCAGATCCTGCACAAAAATCTTGCTATTACAATACCTGGGAACAGCTTAGGAAACAACAGAAACCAAATCACACAGCTGGCAGGAGCTAGAGGGGTTCCAGTACCCTGCTTCTGAGCCAGATAAAACTGCACCCCATCTCACAGTGGGATCTCAAGCTAAAAACAAAACAACAACAACAAAACCCTTAACAATTAAAACACGGGGTTGGAAGTGTGGCTCAGGTGTGCTAGCCAATGAGCAAACACATCAGGTACCAAATTTGAGTCCCAAGTCCTGATCTTGGGCCAAAAAAAAAAAACTATATTAAAATTCCAATTTAAAAACCACTCTCTTTTTCCTCCTATTCCTTAGAGAGCCCTTCCATTCCGGGGACTCTCACTGCCATGGTCCACATTCCCTCCAACGCAGGGAGTGCCCTTTCAGGCTAACCCTGTGGGCTACATTCATAGGTTACAGCTTCAACATGGGCAGGGAGGAAAGGCTAACTGAAGGGAGTGGAAAGAGATTTAAAGTAAATCATTTATTCCCCCTGCTACTGAGAGACTAGCTGTCTGTGTTCTGTCTCTTGGAAATATGTTCACACTCCCCAAGTAGGCAGGAAGTAGGCCCGCCTCACTGGCACCCCCTATGTTCTCATTCCCAGGTACCCACCCTAAACTAGCTGATCACTGGGCAAGGTTAAACCAGACCAGAAACTGCCCTGCCTATAGCTGACACTACCTCTCTTCCCACTGCTCCTTTCCTCTTGAGCAAAAGCTCTGTCTTCTTTTAAATAAGCCAGAACAAGCAAGTGAACCCAAATGGATTCTCTTCTCTCCATCCTTTTCTGCATTCTCAGGAAAGAACTCTTTGTCAGGTTCTAGTCATCATTCCTTCTCTCTTCCAACAGAACTGTCCTGGTTTTGAAATAAAAATAAACCCTCCAGTCTTCTATAATGTCAGGAGAAAAATGTGCCATTTGGCTGTTCTCAAATGCTATGAGAAAACACATCTGGAGAAGTCTTACAAAACCACACCCCAGAAACGTCCAGAGATGGCCCCTGTCACCTCTGTGCACTACCTTTTGGTCTCCTCCCTATACCCCTCATTCTGAAACACGGGCCATGGAAAACACAAACCCATGGCGCTACCCACTAGCTTTTCAGGTACCCAGTGATCTCATCTGTAAAATGGGGATCCCAGTTGGCAATCCTAGCTACTTAGGAAGCTGAGATTGGCAGGATCAAGGTTGCAGGCTAGTCTGGTAGGGGGGAAAAAACATGAGATCCCTCCCCCAATAAAAATCGGAGCCCCATGGTGCATGCCTATCATCTCAGTTATGGCTATGGTTCAGGCCTGCCTGGGTGTGAAAAATAATGAAAGAAAAAAGGGCTTGGGAGTGGCTTAAGTGGTGCAGCACAAAGCTCTGAGATCAAACCCCACACACATATGTATGCACACACATGTCTGTGTACATGTACACACACGTACACACACACACACACACACACACACACACACACACACACACACACCACGGACTCCCAATAACTTCCAGGCTGTTCTGCAGAGATAACAGACACAAGCACATGAAGTACTCTGGCACACAACAAACATTAGTCTATTACTTATGTGGATCACACGCTTCTTGAGCAGATACCGCTTGTATTCTTGGCACTTTGTACTGGCACACTGCAGATAGCTTTAATTTTTCATTTAGAAAATACAATTAAAAGTGTTTATTAAGTCAGGTAAAAGTGGTTCACAGCTGTAATCCTAGCTACTCAGGAAGCTAAGACCTGAGGATGCTTTAAAGCCAACCTAGACAGCAAAGTCCAGGAGATTCAATCTCTAATTAAGCACCAAAAAACCTGAATGTAGAGGTATGGCCCAGCCTTGAGCAAAAAAAAAATCTCAGGAATAGCTCCTAGGCTCTGAGTTCAAGCCCTAGGACTGGAACCCATGACCCCCCACCCCATCCCAAAAATATTTGTTAGATTTAGTTGAAGAGACCACAGGCTCTTCTATTGCTTTGTCCCAGCTTCTGCCCTAAGACCAGTTTGGCTCAGCTACATTCCCCTAAGGAGAAGATTATCCTCACATGACCTTCTCTCCTACTACTCGGAGGAATCTCCAGTAGAAGAAAACTACAGTAGAAAATGCTTCAGAATAGTGAAGTCTCTCACCATACCAGGCCTGGCCAGGTCTATCAGGAGGCCTATCTCCATCCCCTGCCTCCTGGACGGTGCTCAGTAACCAGACGAACAATGAACTGACAGAGACTCCAACCCTTGGCAATTAACACGCCTCCAGCTGGAAAGGATTTAGCTCCAGGAAGCCCAGATCTGCCCATTTCCCTTCCCTCTTCCAGAAAACACCAACTGCTGCCACATGACTGGGGACCCCCAGATCAAAGAGAAGAAGCTCAGAGATGAAAGGAGTTGGACAAGCAGAGATGGCAACTGAAGCTAGGTGGTGGGATGTGGGGATTCATTAAAACGTTCTCCCCAGTGGTGTTTTTTGAAAAACAAAACCAAACTTTAATTATAATTCTATATCTTGCCAGAACTAGGGCAAGGAAACCCACAGGGTTTTTCTTTTCAAATCATAGAGGAAAATTCAGTCTGGAATTCCATTGTAAAAGAAAAGGCCCAAGAAATCTCCCTGGCTCATTGGCCTTTGAAGTTCCATGGAATAGAAAAAGAATGTTGGTCTGCATGAGCTTGGGCAATAGTTTAACTCTCTGATATTCTCTCCAGTTCCTCTTCCCTGAAAACTGGTTCTGGCTGGACATGGTGGCACTACCCTTTAATGCCATCTACTCTAGAGGTAGAGCAGGAGGACTGAGAGTTCCAACCCCAGGCCAAGTTAGTAAGACCCTATGTCAAAAACAAAACAATAGGGTGGTCCCAGACCACTAGCAAGCAGGAGGCTTTGGGTTCTGTTCCCAGTATTGTAGATAGAGCAAACATACGAAACACAACTTCTGAAGTCCCTTATAGATCTGTCATATAAAAAAATGGGTGATGCTGGACACCAATGGCTCACACATATAATTCTGGCTATGCAGGAGACAAAAATAAGAAGAACTGTGGTTTGAGGCCATCCTGGGCAAAGAAGTTCATGCAATCCCATCTCAATAGGAAAGTCTGGGTATGGTATCATGTACCTATGATCCCAGCTGTGGCCAAAAGCATAAAAGAGGAGGATAAAACTCCACGGTGATCTATGGAAAAAGTGAAATCCTATCTCAAAGATAACCAGAGCAAACATATCTGGAGACATGGCTCAAGTGGTAAAGTACCTGCCTAGAAAGTATGAGGCTTAGCTGGGCGCCAGTGGCTCACGCCTGGAATCCTAGCTACTCAAGAGGATGAGATCTGAGGATCACGGTTCAAAGACAGCCTGGGCAAGAAAGTCCATGAGACTCTTATCTCCAATAAGGCACAAGAAAACCACAACCGACAAAAAAAAAAAAAAAAAAGAAAGTATGATGCTTATTCAAAAAAGGAGGGGGGTACTTGTGTCACTGTGATAATGCCTCCAATTGCATACAGTAGATGCCTGATGGAATTTAATTTCATTCCTTTCCTTAACGAAACAAAGTTGATCTGTTATATTGTTGTATTTAGAGACTTCCTGGAATCAAACTCCATCTGGTACCCAAGAGTAACTAAGACATATTGAAAGAACACTTTGGAGAAAAGAACTCAAAATTCCATTACCTGGGAAACCAATACCCATCAAAGACTGAAGCACTAGGAATGTATAATTTGTCATAGACAAATTACAGAGGATACAGGACAGCAGGCCAGGGACAGGGGTAGGGACAAGAAGGCCTAGCACTGGGGTCCTTAGGTGTCAGCAAGTTATAGGAGGAGGAATTTCTACAAGACTGTGGAGCATTTGAACATCACCATGACATGAAAGATGGCCATGAGAGAATTATTTTCACAGCCAGAAGGTAGAAGCAGTAGAAGCAACTCAAATGTCCATGCTCCAATATATGGATCAACAAAACATACAATGTTATAGCTTCCCCCTAGGTATAAAATTTCCCCTACAAGCCAGGTGCCAGTGGCTCACATCTGTAATACTAGCTACTCGGGAAGATGAGATCTGAGGATAGTGGTTTAAAGCCAGCCTGGACAGGAAAGTTTTTAAGACTCCTATGTCCAAATAATCACAGAAAAAGCTGGAAGTGACGCTGTGACTAAAGTGGTAGAGTGCTAGCCTTGAGCAAAGGAGCTCAAGGATAGTGCCCCGGCCCAGAGTTCAAGCCCTAGGATCATCCTCCCCCTGCCCCCCCCAAATCCCCCACATATTTATGGGCTGCATTCTTACTCCCCAGCTGGTGTCACTCCTTAGGGAGGTGGTGGAAACTTTAGGAGCTGAGACTAGCTCAAGAAAGGAGGCCACTAGGGGTGTAACTTTGAGGTTTGTAGCATCACTCTGCTTTCTGGCTGCCGTCATGTAAGCTCCTCTACTCTCTCTCCGCTTCCCCCATGATGGATTGAAACCACCATCTAAAATAAATCCTTCCTCCTCTAAGTTGTTCTTCTCAGGTATTTTGTCACACAAGGAAAACTATCATGCACATATAAACAATAGGATGTTATTCAGCCTTAAAAAGGAAGGAAATTCCAAGGGGCAGATAGCTCAGCTACAGACTGGGAGCAGTCATTCCTGCCAATCACACATCTTCAGCCCTCTGGAGAAGGTTTCCTCACAGTCTGTTTTTAAGGAAAAGAAACACTTCAACTTTCTCATACTGTAACAGCTACCTCCAGATTTCCCACGCTGTTCTTTCCCTTTCTTTGAGCAAACTATAGACTCTTCTCAGGACTTGCCTGTGGTGTCTGAGGAGCTGAGAGCCATCTCCTCCAGATCTAACCTGGAGGATGACAGAAACCTCAAGCTACAGCCTCCCCTCTCCCCTATGGGATGGAGTTAGGAAGCAGGAGCTGGAGCAGGAAACACGGGTTTGCTCATATCAAAATTCCAGCTCCAGGGTAATGTAATGGAAATCCCTGTGTTGACATCCACATCTCCTAAAGGCAGAGAGAGTAGCATAGACTCCCTGTCCCCCAGGCACCCAACTTGCTACCCACTCACTGGGTAACCTTGGGCAAGACACAGCTCTGCATCTAATTGGGGATGTAGTCTCTGACTCATCCAGCGAGGACATTATCCAAAGGAGTGGAGCAGGGACTGTAGGAAGCAGAAAACCTTCCGGCCCCTCTTGCTCTCCACTGCTTCATCTGACGCTACTGCAACACAGCAGAGGTTATTTAAGAAGAGCTTGTAGACACGGCACTGGTTCTACTGGATAGAATACACTGTCCACACTAGAAACCTACCGGGGAGTAGGCAGTGTTCATACTGAAATGCAAATGTGGATCTTTACATATTTCTAAATGTCAAGAGCAGTTCACTTAAGTCAGGCAGGGTATGCTTGAATCCCTGAGAAGTATAAAGTAGGATAAGGTTTAGACCAGGCAGGAGGCAGGAGTGGGAAGAGTTCTGCTGGCAGAGAAAGGGAAGGGTGAAGGGCAGCTACAATCATGATGAGTTGGTAGGTGACAAGGGAGGCTCATCCACACAGGGGGCTGGAAGCACAGGAACTGGGACGAGGCCAGGAGAGCCTGTCACTGCTCGGAGAGGGGACAGAATACACCAGGCTCCCAAGCAGCTGTGAGGAAGACTCTGGGAGTCAGAAACCTGACATCAACCCTTAGAGCATTCACCTTCAGAGACCCAAAATGGTGCCAAAGGTGGCTCAGGGAGAAGAGCTGGCAGTAGGCATGTGGCTGAGCCCTGGCTTCTACAAATGAAGCGGGGGACACAGGGAGGAGGCCAATCTGAGGGGCAGGTGACAGAGCTGATACACAGGGAAAGCATGTGGGTCTGGACCCTAGCATGAGAAAGTTTGGGTTTAGAAGAAGGGCTTGCTTTCCTTCCTCCTTCTTTTCCCAAGCTAATGGATTAATTGATTTATCTTCCCAAAACCTAAGAGCCAGGTGTTATTAATATCACAGCTGGCAGATGAAGAAACTGGGTGGTCAGTCAGCTGGGAGCTTGCATGGGAAGCCAGGCAGCCTGGCTCTACCAACCACCTGTCTGACTTCCTCCACGACGTCCCCACACATCACTGCAGGTCCTCAAGAGAAGAGAGCACACATTTCCCAGGACCGCTGCACTGTCATGGTAAAGATCAGGGGGCAGAGGGGGCAAAAGCTGCTGCTCAAAAGCCCAGCTGTCAAAGAGCTCCCCTGGGCCCACACAGATGGCTCAAGGATCCTGACCCTGCTGAGGGCCCTGGGTTCTGCTGGGAAAGCCCCCAATAGCTGCCTGAGTACACAGCAACTGGAACCACCCAAGAAGCTGAGTGCTTCTTCTGGGTGAATGGGCATATCTAATTTGAGGGCTGGGGTGAAATGCCCACAAAGCTACAGACTGCACCCCAGATTCCAGGGTTTATTTCTTTCTCTGGGACTTCTCTGAACCTGGGGAATTCTCCAGCCTCCTGGGCCTTTTCCCAGGACCCCCAATCCTAGCCAGGCTCTCCATGGACCTGGATGCTGCTGGCTAGTCATGCCTCAGGCCTATGAATCACAAATGGCCCAACATCTTCCATGGGTAGGCGGCACTGGTCTAGCTGCCACTATCCCAAGAAAGAAAAGCCTTTCAGTGGTTGTCAATCCAAAGATGTGCCGGTGGAAGAGTGCTCTCCTGCAGGACCCTCTCAAAGACCTCTAAGAGAACATGCCTATGCCACAGGCCTCTGACCTGAGTCCTTCTTGCGGTCACCAAAATGATACTCCATCACCTTCTCCTGGGAGGCAGCACAGCCTACGGGCTCCAAGAGAGCCAGTCACCGGCAGCATCACACTGTTCACTTCTCTCTTCTCTGGGTCTCCATCTCCTTAGTTATAAAATGAAAATGGGGCGTTGTTGGGAGATCTCGATGAGGGGACAGATGCGTCATGCTTGGAGCAGGGCCTGGCACCAAGTAAGCCCTCAGTGAATGGTGGTCATTGTTGCTAAGGCTACTGTTGATGGTGCTGCCATTATGGACAAGGCCAACCCACCAGTTCCTCCTGGTGCACCATGAGCACCAGCCTCAGATAACGGACTGTCCAACAACTTGGCCTGCCTCTGCCTCTCCTGGGAATGCCTTGTCTGGGTTCCCAAACCTTTCCGGAAGCAGCCACAGCATCAAGAAAGCATCTGACATACTAATTTGTGCTACTAATTTGCACACTACTAATTAATGGGTGCCCCAAAGGCTTGGGGGGGGGAAGCCCCTGGTCACTCCTCCAGATCATAGGCCCCTTCAGGTTGTCTGGGATTGGGTTTCACCACATACAAGTTGCCCTTCCCCCAATGCCTTCATTCTCTTCTAGGCCAAAATGCATAAGGGCTTGGCACATAAATCACAGGGAGGGGGTGGGAAGAGAGTGCCTGTAGCATCAGCAGGAGCAAGAGCCCAGGAAGGCTGCAGTTAAATGCAGAGCCTCCTCCTCATCGCCACTGCATAGAACCCTGGTGCATTGTGCTGGGGGAACCTCTGCTTTTATATCACTCACAGAGTGGAGGGAGCTCCCTACCACATTTCCAGACTCAGACACTGCCCCGGGGAAGGGTTGGCCTGCCTTTGGGGAGTTTGAGGAAAAGACGCAGCACTTCTCAAATAAATAGAGTCATCCTGGCCTAACGCAGTTAAACAAGGACTTTGAGTTGTCAACCCAAAGAAAGTATCTCTGCCTCAGAGAGCCTTGCACCTGTGAGGGTAGAACAGCCCACTCTCCACCAGCCTCCTGTTCCCCACTTCCCTCTCACAACCAAACCAGCACACTTCATAGCACAGCTGTCCTGGGATGAACGGCTTCCTAATTCAGAGTAGCTCCAGGCCAGAGCTACTCCTGACAAGCACAAAGTGAGAGGCCTCAGAAGCTGACAGAGCCAGGTGAGCCAGGCGAGCTAGGCCTGGGTGGGCTGTGGCCTTACCCTGTTCTAATTCAGAATCATGTAAGAGAAACTAACATTCCTCGAGACAAGAAACCCATTCTCCTTTCCAGAAGCCATTGATAAAATGGGAGTATGTTCCTCTTCTGCCAACTAGCAACCTCACATCCCTGGCAATGCCAAGATCCAGCCAGCCTGGCTGAGCTGGAGGGAGAGGGTGGTGAGAGATGGGGGAGCCCAGAGCAAAGGGCTGAAGGACAGAGACAGAGGAGACCTGCCCACGAGGGGATAGGCCACAGAGCCAATGCAGCCTTCAGGATGAGATGTATAACCTGAATCCTCCCACTGCCAGCATGTTCTCCAGCTTTCCCATCTCCCTTATTTCTCAGACCAAGGTTCCTTTGCCTGCCCATACTAAGACTCAGACCTTGCCCTGTTCCTCCTAAGATTCCAGCTCACATAGGAAATGAAACTCTCATCACTGCTCTCCGCCTTCTAGCTTGCCTGCTTCATACCCCAGATCCTGGGCTCAGAACAAACACCCAACATGGCAGGGCCAGACAGGAGGAAGAGGGGACAGGAGAGAGCTTACCATCCTACCTCTCTCCTGGCTCAGTCAGTGTCTCTCTTCAGGCGCCCTCCCTGGGCACAGGCAGGGATGGAAAGCTGGCCTTTCCCAGGTCCCAGGCCATCCCAGTAGGAAGTCTTAAGCTAGAGCAGAACCTTAACTAGACCTCTCCCATGGGCGCTGGCCTCAGAGCAAATGCAGCAGCCGGGCCCCAGGCGGAATCAAAATTATTTCTGGTGTTCCTGCTCCTTGCCAGCTCCCACTTGCCACCTCCCCAGCCCTCTGTGGCATACACAGGGCTTTATTATCCCAAGCCCACCACGTCCTCTGAGTGCCATGAATGGAACGCCACACAATACATTTGTTTATTAATAACCACCCGCCCTTTCCCCTGCCCGGCTCGCTTGCTCCCTCGCTCACTCACCGCTGGGTCCCCCTCCTGCATAATGGAGGAGTTGTGTGACCCATGACACAAGCCAGACTGTGCTCTTCAGGCTCCGAGGGATAGACAGGGAGAAGTACCAGGCTGAGCCAGGCTCCCCAAGGCAGGGGAAGGTGGGGAACAGACCCCCCAGTAATGATTCAGAGATGTAAGTTTGGTAAGGGGACATAGTGTGTGTGTGTGTCTGTGTGTGTGTGTGTGTGTATATGTGTGTGTGTGTGTGTGTGTGTGTGCGCTCGCGGCAGGGGGGAGAGGGGTGCTGGCTCTCCCCTGTATGCATGTCCTACATGAACCCAAGTCTGAGGTGGTATAACATTTATTTGACACTCACCCTGTCCTGTCTTGTCCTGTGTACCGGCTCTGTACAAGACAACAGCTCTTCTTGGTTTCAGCCCTGGTTTGCTGCGGTTTGAGGGCCTGGGGACAAACCTCTCTCCCTCCACTCCATGGCCCTCATCACAGTCCCAAGTGTGGCTGTTTCTCCAACCCCACACATCTGCTGGCTGCAGTGAATCCCCACTCACAAAGTGATTTTCACACGCTACATCATCTGCTCCCCTCCCATAGGTGAACTGCACTAGAGCAGGGTTTCCCCTACCCCGCCCCCAGCTCTCCTGCCCTCCCTCAGAACATCCCTCAGAACCCATGAGGCTTGGGCTCCAGAATCCCCCGAGGCCCCTGGCATCCATGGGTGCTCAGATCTACAGAAAGTGGTGCTGTACCAGAAAACCGGAAGTGGTGCTGCAGCTCAAGTGGTAGAATACGAGCCTTGAGCTGAAGAGCACAGGAACAGTGCCCAAGCCCAGAGTTCACGCCCCATGACTGACCAAAAAAAAAAGAAAAAGAAAAGAGAGAGAGAGAGAGAGAGAGAGAGAGAGAGAGAATGGTGCTGTATGTGCAGGCACAATCCTCTTTATAAGATCTCATACAAAGCCAATGCTATGTAAATATAAAGGACTAACTGTATCTTTTATAATGATTTAAAAAGATGCAAACAAGCCAGGCACAAGTGGCTCTCTCCTGTAACCCCAGTCACTCAGGAGGCTGAAATTTGAGGATCACAGTTCAAAGCCATCCTGGGCAGGAAAAATCTATGAGACTCTCATCTCCAATAAACTACTGAAAAAGCCAGAAGTGGAGCTGTGGCTCGAGTGATGGAATGCTAGCTGTGAATACAGCATCCAGCCCTGAGATCCAGAACCAGGACTGGCACGCACGTGTGTACACAGAGGGAGGGGGGAGGGAGAGAAATGATGATAGATCAATAGTTTGACAGCAACAGAATGTAGAAATTGGAGTTCTAGAGCCAGACAACATGGGTTCAAAATTGGCTCTGGCTTTTTTTTTTTTTTTGACTGTGCTACCTTGGGCAAGGTACTTAGCCTCTCTATGCCTTCTCTTTCTTTTTTGTATAACTGGAATAATCACAGTTCATCTCAAATGACAAGGATTCAATAAATGACAGGGTACATTCAGTAAATGGTAAAAGAAAAAAAAAGAAAAAATAGCTAAAACTCCTATTATAAGCAATGAAATACAGTTATTAAAGTGATGAAATAATGGAGAGTATTTTAATAAAATGGAAGATTAAATGAAAAAACTAGATTACAAAAATAGAATGAGTATCATTCAGCAGTGAAAATGTGGGCAATTTGCATATTTTTCCTGGATAATTTGCTGAAAAGAATACAAACCAGTTTTGTTAAGAAGAAAAAGTATGCACAGGGGTATATGGTGGCCAGAGTATCACAGAGTTGAGTCAGATAGCCCTCCAGGTCAGACACGTCTATGTGACCTCTACCCATCACAGCCATTGCTGGCTTATGCTGTTTGCAGTTCTTTACAGGGCTGTGGTGTGCAGTTCTTCTTGCCTCCCATGAACATGGCTGGTGACATTTGAGTGGTAGAAAGGATAGTAAAGAAGGGCATACCAGTTGGGGGAGATAGCAGCCCTAAGATTCAGAACCAAGGAGACATTCCAATGAGGGAGAAGGCCTGCCCGGGAAGGTACAGCCTCTCTTTCAGATGAGCTGGGTAGAGGAGTTAGTTAATAGAGAACCCAGACTTGGCCCACATTAAAGAGGAACAGAAGAGGTGATTCTGAGAAAGCCAGGTGGCCTCCTGCTGGGTGACCCAGAGGCCAGCTGCTCCTCACTCCTTTCTGCAGAGTGAGGGAAGCGGTTCCTTAGCTTTCTTCTTGAGGCAGCCCATCTCTCAGAGCTGCCTGTAGATAGGGTCCTTTTCTCATCCTGGGGAAGCCTGGCTCCACAGTAGGGGACAGCAGTGGGGAAGGGAGCGTGCAGTGGGAGAGCTGCAGTGGCCCGAATATGGGTCACAGAATATGGCTGGAATGGCAGCTGGCCTGCCTGGGGGAGCGCTTACACACTCTAGCTGGGCACAAGTCATGCTCCCCTTTGCTCCCTGCCCCTCCCCTCCCCTCGAGGCCACAGCCCTCTCCTACCAGATCTGGTGTACCAAGTCCAACCTGCCAGCTCTTCCATACCAGAACAGACATCTTGCTTGGGGGACAGTTGACCTTTATGGCTAAAGGCTGGTGGCAAAAAGGGGACAGGGTGGGCTGAGTCATCAGGAAGCTCTCTAGTCAATCATCTATTAGCTGACAGTGCTGGGACTAGGGCCCCACGTTGTCCCTGAGAGTGTGCTCCTGTCCAGCATGAAGAGAGATGCTATTGCAACAGGAACTTTCTTTCCAAATGGATTCTGTCCCAAGTATTTAACCCCACACTGAGGTGTGTGGGGCCTACAACCACCCCTGAGGGACCATCCAGGATGGAGATGCAGGAGGACATAGGCCACCAGTGGCCACCAAGAAGAAAGTCATTCTGAAGTATGCTATGAGGACAGTGTGAGGAACCCACAGGGCAAACATGGCCCAAGCTGGTACCCATCTGAGACTGCGTCTGTCTCTTCATTGGGGGGGGGGGGGGGGGAAGTCTGTGGTTTTTCCTTTGGGTAAGAATGACACTGTGTCTAAGGTATAGTGGGTGTGTCTCTTGGAGAGGGGGTTCCATCCCACATATGCCCCAGTGCTCTGGCTATGTGTCCAAGTATCTCCGTGCACCTCCCTGGCTTGTGAGCACCTGTGTGTATCTATCCCAGTGGCCTGTCTGTCTTATTGCAGGTGTGTGCCTTAGTGCACGGGAACTTGTGTGTCTTACCGTGCATACAGGTGTTTCAGTATGTGTGCATGGCTGGTATGATAGATTGGTGTCGGGCGTGGTGTTCTGATATATAAATATGTGTGTTTATGGGCATACATGTATATCTTGACATGTACACTATAGCTTTGTCTCTGTCTCTTTCTCTTTCTCTCCCCCTTTGTGTGTGTGTATGTGTGGGTATGTGTGTATATGTATGTGCAGAAGCAGAAGCTAAGGAAGGTGGGCAGCCCTACAGTCTCCCTATTGTCACCAGAATGCTCTCCGGTGGGGAACAAAACTGAAGGAATCTTCTACATGTGAACTCTGCCGTAGCTTCCTGATCTGCAGAATATGCTCCAGTCCCCTCAGGGATAGATAAGGCTCTCCTTGTCAGGACTTGCTTTCCCCCAAATGCCCAGGCTAGCTGCCTCTACATCTGTGCCCTTTCTGCATCTCTCTTAAAATTCCGTTACCCTATATGTGCTTAATAAACCCTATTCACCTCACGAAGCACCGCGTCATGCTCCCTTCCTCTGGAAGTCCATTCAGCACCAAAGCTAAGACTGGCCTATAACTGTGGCCTAGCAGCTCTACCTGTTATCCAGTAGAAATCAGTGTCCATGCCCACAAAAAGATGTTTAAGAACAACTACAAATGTGATGTTAGGAAAATGAACCCTTAAGATATATATTTTAATGCTTTTTTATTTCATGCATTTGTTCCTAACGCATTTACAATATTATCTCTTTGTTGCTTTGTATGTCCCTCCCCCACAGTATAACCCCTGCTTTCACTATATTTGATGTCAGTATAACTTGTGGAGAAGATGGGGAAAAACAAGTCGTTTAAGGATACAGGTGGACCTGTTGCAACAATGAGAAGTACAAGGTCATGTCGAAAACGAGCTTTACAACGTTGGTGGGGGGGGGAGGGGGGAGGATTGGGTGGTGGGGAGGTAGGGGGGAGGTAGGGAAGGGATGTGAAGGATAAACAAAGGAGGAGGCTGCAATGCTTGAAAAGAAATGTACGCATTATCCTGCCCATGTAATTGTAACCCCTCTGTACAGTATGTTCACACACAAAAAAAATTAAATTAAAAAAAAAAGAACAACTACACCCAAATTCCTACAAAATGACAAATGGTCCAAATAGCTAAGACAATCTTCCAACAGAACAAAGATTTACATTTTTCATTTGAAAACTTACTACCAAGCTATAGTAGTCACATCAATGTGGTAATGACATGAAGTCAGACATGTAAACCAGTGAAATAGAACTTCAAGTCCACAAGTAAAACCACACATCTGAGGTCAACTGATTGTTGACAAGAGCACTTAGTCTGCTCAATGAGAAAAGAACAGTTTCTTCAACAAATGGTACAGGATTTCCATGCATAAAAAATGAATTCAAGCCAGACGCCAGTGGCTCACGCCTGTAATCCTAGCTATTCAGGAGGCTGAGATCTGAGGATCACAGTTCAAAGCCAGCCCAGGCAGGAAAGACCATGAGACTCCTATCTCCAATAAACCACCAGAAAACTAGAAGTGGAGCTGTAGCTCAAGTGGTAGAGCGCTAGCCTTGAGCTTAAGAGCTGAGGGACAAGCCCAGAGTTCAACCAACCAAAAAAAAAAAAAAAAAAAGAGAGAGAGAGAATTCATATCATGAACAAAAATTAAGTGAAAATGAATCAGTGGTCTGAATGTAAGAGTTAGAAATACAAAACTACTAGGATAAAACTAAGTAAATCTTCATGTCCTTGGCTTTGGCAATGGATTCTTAGGTGTAACACCAAAGCATGATAATAAAAGAAAAAAAAATAAATGGGACATCATCAAAATGTAAAATTTTTATGCATAATAGGACATTGCCCAGAAACTAAAGAGACAACCTAGAAAATGGGAGAAAATATTTGTAAATTGCTCATCTTACAAGGGCCCAATTCCTGGAATATATAAAGAACTCATAAAGCTCAATCACAAAAATAAAAAATAACCAGTTTAGAAATAGGTGCTAGTGGCTCTCTAGCTACTCAGGAGGCTGGGATATAAGAATTGCAGTCCAGAAAGGAAAATCCAGGAGACTCTTTTTTTTTTTTTTTTGGGTCCGGTAGTGGGGCCTGAACTCTGGGCCTGGGCGCTGTCCCTCAGCTCTTCAGCTCAAGGCTAGCGCTCTACCACTTGAGACACAGTGCCACCTCCGGCTTTTTTTCTTTTTGCTATGTGGTGCTAAGGAATCGAACCCAGGCCCTCAAGGCATGCAAGGCAAGCACTCTACCACTGAGCCATCTTCCCAGCCCTCCAGGAGACTCTTATCTCCAATTAACCACCAAAAAAACCAGAAGTGGTGCTATGTCTCAAGAGGTAGAGCACTAGCCTTAAGCACAAAAAGCTCAGGGACAGTGCCCAGGACCTGAGTTCAAGCCCCAGAATCAGCATCCCCCCCTGCAAAAAAAAAGCAACAAACTTGATTATACACTTCTCCAAAAATGATGCCCAAATGGCCACAAAAAGACGTTCAACTTCCCTCATCATTGGGAAATGTAAACCAAAACCACAATAAGATATCACTTTATACCTACTAGGATGGCTAAAACCAATAACAGAAAATAACAAGTGTTGGTGAAGCTGTAGAAAAATCAGAATCTCCTACATTGACACTGGGAATATAAAATGGAGCAGCCTTGGTAGAAAAATAGTTTGACAGTTCTTCAGCAAATTAAACATAACATTACTCTGTGAAATTTCACTACTTGGAGTATACCCAAAAGAAGTGAAAACCAGGTCCCAGATACTCAAACATCAATGTTCACTGCAGCATAATAATCCAAAGATGGAAATAATCAAAGTGTCCTCAACAATTAAGTAGGTACACAGAATGCTGCCTATCCATATTCTGGAGTATTGGTAAGTCATAAAAAGGAATGAAGTTCTAGTACATGCTACAATATGGATGAAGTTTAATAAAATTATGCTGAGTGAATGAAAGCACATAAGGGGCAAAGTATGTTTCTAGTTATATGATATAGAATGGGCAAAGAGCAGATTAGAAGTTACTAAGGACTGGGAGAGGCAGGGAATGAGGAGTTGTTACTTAATGAATACAGAATTCTATTTGAGGAGATGAAAACATTTTTGAAAACAGAAGAGTGACAGCTATCCAACACTGTGGATATAACCAATGCCTCTGTGCTATAAACTTTAAAAGGGCTAAAATCTATCTTTCTAACCACCCATCTAACCATATACATATATATTCAGAATAAGAAAAAAAACATTTTGAAAGCAGCACTATCTTTCCCTGCTTTGCTGTCAAAGCCATCAATATCTGACCCCAAATAACTGATTGCTGGGATAAATGAGACAAAGGATGAAAGAGTTTTCAGAAGCGCTATGTCCCCCAGGGTGATATTCTTCAAACCTTCGAGTGAGTTACTGTGGTGATGGAGGGCGGGGATCTATTCTTGGCTCTGAAATTCCCCTGACCTTGTCATCCACTTTCAGACCTGGTTGCAAAATGGGGACATGTCACCAGGCTCCTATGTGCCTCTGAAATTTCCTAAGAATTAGGCATAACCTTCTCTCCAGGTCAATTCTATACATTTCTTTACTTCTATACCCATCACAATCAGCATAAAACTAAGTCACAGATGCCTGGTTTTTTGGCGTAGGTACTTTGCCCTAAGCATTTTTGCCAGACTCCCAAAGCTGGCTAAAATATTTCCTATCTAAAGGGAGGCGCTGAGCTGTATGACCAGCCTTGAGCAAGAGACCTGTCATTTAAAAAATTTTATAGTTTCCGGACACTCTGGTAGTTCACGCCTCTAATCCTAGCTATTCAGGAGGCTGAGATCTGAGGGTTATGGTTCAAAGCCAGCCTGGGCAGGAAAGTCCATGAGACTCTTATCTACAATTAACCACCAGAAAACTGGAAGTGGTGCTGTGACTCAAAGTGGTAGAGTGCTCGCCTTGAGCAAAAGAGCGCAGGGACAATGGCCAGGCCTTGGGTTCAAGCCCTACGACTGAAAAAAAAAATATTTTTCAACAACTCCCAAGTCTCCACCTACCCTTCTCACCAGCCTCCCCTTCCCTCATATTGCTCCCCAGAGATGGACAGTAAGGGGGGAAAAAGCAATGTTTTTTACAAGGTTCCCTTCCTAGCCAGCCCACCTAACTGCTTCTTACCTTAGGAAGATGGGAATACATACTGTAATCCTGCAGGATCCGTGCTGCTCTTCCTGGCAGTTGGGGAACACTACCTTGTGGAAACCATCTGACCACATTTCTGGGTTATATTTTAGACTTCATCTCCTTAAAACTCTTAAAATGAATCTTTCCTTGATTTCCTAAAGGTGTTCCTAATTCAATAACCATTCATCAGCTTTTTGCTGTATGCCTTTAAAGCTTTCTGACTGATGTGTTAAATGAATACACCAGAATTTATACTAAATGAGAACTGTCTCCTTCAAAGAGGTCCCTTCGGGAGGCTATCTACATATTCCCACAATGCCCCGAGCATTTCTGCAGCTCTTCTGCTCATAACTGCCTTCAAAGCCTGCAGCATACCTTTTGATTTTCCCCCCATGGCGGCACATTTTTATCCTTTCAGGGGAGATATGACTTTTTCCCCTCTTATGTTGATAGAGTTAAGAATGGGAAAGATGGAGGGTGAGGTGGTTAGGAATGCTATTTAGTGTCAAAAGCAAAGAATAATTATTGGGAAAGAGCTCTGAGGGTGGCTCCTAAGGAAGATGAAACACAGTTCTGCCTTCATTAATGGAACAAATATGCAGCCCCCAAATGGTGCAGCTTTGGGGAACAGCATACATGTGGGTGAGTAAAACCTGGTAGTATCAGAAAAACAAGAAGTCACTCCATTGTCACCACTAGACTCCCTTGCTGTGCCCACCTGTGTCATTCTGTCTTAACTGGGGACTAGGAGTCAGAATCCATCCCAAAGTGGCTGCCCAATGACATGAGGCTGGAGTGGACATAGCGGGGCAGGCTGTTCTTTCTCTCCAAAAGACAGAGCAGCAGTAAGTCTCATAAGTCAAATACCGAATTGCCATATGATCCAGTCATTCCACTCCTGGGTATATACCCCAAAGAGTTGAAAATACGTGTTTAAACAAAAATGTGTACATAAAAATGTCCAAGGCAGCACTTTTCACAATAACCTGAGGTAGAAACAATAGTCCATCAATAGATGAATGAATAAATAGTGTGGCATATACACACAAGTGAATGCCAACCAGTCATAGAAATGATGCTCCAGTGATCCATTCTTGGTCATGTGTCCAAAAGATTACAAACTAGGATACGGTGAAGATACCTGCACACCCATGTTCATTGCAGCACTTCACCACAGCCAAGTCATAGAAACATCCCAGATGCCCTACAATGGATGAATTGATCAACAAAATGTGATATATATTATACATACATACATATATACATATATGCACACATGCACATACACAGTGGAATTTTTACTCAACCATCAGGAAACATACTACATAATTTGCAGGGAAATAGATGAACTTGGTAAAAATCATGTTAAGTGAAGTAAGTCAGGCTCAGAGCTACAAAGAGCACATGTTTTCTCTCATATGGGGAAGTTTAAGTTATAAACATATATGGATCATATACAGGGTAATATGCATACACACATAAACTTATTGACTAAGTTTGATATTTGCATGGCAGGAGTACACTGGTGCAACACCTTTGAACAACTGAATTATAGTTTAACAAAACAGATACCAGGAAGCTGTTGGGAGGTGAGAGATGTCAAGAGTAAGAGGGCAGATACATGAAGAGAGGAAGGGTGAGCACATACAGTCATAATATTCAATACTCATATGTGAAAATGGAACCTGGTAACTTGAGGGGATGGGTGGGTTTGGGAGCGAAGGGGGAGAAGGATAGAAGGGGTGACGCTGATCAAAATGCATTGTACTCATAAGCTTAACATGTTGAATTGAAACCCCTTTGGGCATCTACTTAAAGAGAATTTTTTAAAATAAACTTAAAGGAATAAAGTGCTGATACCTGTAATAACATGGCCCAACTCTGAAAATCTTGTAAGAGAAAAGGCCACATATTGTATGAATCCATTCCTAGGAAACACCCAGAGCAGCCAAGTCCACAGAGAGACAGCGCTTGCCAGAGGCGAACAAGGGAGAGCAGGAGAAGTCATTTAACTGGTAGGGGGTTTCCTTTCCAGGGAACTTAACAGTGGCGATGGCTGAACAACATTTGAAAGGACCACATGTTACTGAATTGTGCACTGCAAAGTAGCTAACGTGGTAGATTACATATTTTACTACCAATGGGTAAGGAAGGAAGAAAAAAGAAAAAAAAACTGGCCAGGGTTTCTATGCTGGTTTATGGTCTAGGATGGCAGGATGGCAGCTACTGGCTCTGGATGGCCGCTCTCACGGGCACCAGCAGTGACGCCCTCATCAACAACAGAGCAAAGACGGCAGTGTGGGAGACACTGGCTCACAGGCCAGGACAAGCAGATCAGATGCCCTGGCAACGTCACCACTCATAGAAGTAACTTAACAGAAAAGAAGCCTGTGGAGAGAATATTACAGTTTGAATATGAAATGCCCCTCTCTCCTCCCCGCCCCCCCTCGCCCCCCGGGTCTGTTCCCTCCCCAACGTCCTCCCTCCTCACACATTTTGTTCTCAGCTAGTGGTGGCACTATTAGGGAGGTTCTGGAAACTCCTGGAGGGGGACCTGGCTGAAGGAAGCAGGTCACCAGGGGTAACTTGTCCCCAGGCCCTTCTTGTGCTCTCTGGAAGCGGCTCTGCCATAACTTCCTATGTCAATGGATGGAACCCTTTGATCCTGTTCTGACAGAGTCCAAATAAATCCTTCCTCCTTTCGGTTGTTATGCAGGCATTGTATCACAGATATAGAAAGGCTGACTAATCCATGAGTTCCTGAGATAAGCTAGAGAAAGACATTTCCAATACAGCTGGTGTTCTCGTCCACCCTCATCACTGCCTACAGCATCATGGCCATCAGATTACAGCCCCACTGCCATGTCTTCTGTACCTTTAGGGAGTGAGCCTGTGGGCTGGAAGGGGGTTGGAAGGAGCTGAACTCTTGACAAGGAGAAGGCTCTTTTCTCTGCCTGCAGCTGCTCACTGCCTTGCTCCTCTGCTATGTCCCCTTTTCCTCCCAGCCCCCAAGGATGCTCACAGATGCTCCCTGGGCACAACTGTATCCCCTGGCTCGAGGCTTTATCAGGACATGAACATACCAGGCAGGTGGCTGAAGCTGATCTGTAACCATCTAGCTCCCTTGGCAGCCTCCAGCTTAAGGGTATGTTTTCCTAATCTTTGTGCATAAGGATTTACCAAGTCAGAGACAAGACAAGACCCTTAGCAGCAATTACAAGACTAATAACATTAAGTCTTAAATGGTTATTATAGTCTGGATCCTTTATTAGTTGTGACAGCCAGTGAGTCAAGGGAACACTGAGTTTTAATGGGCATGAAAAATAACTTTAAGAATTCAATGGTCTCAATCAATGTAGCTGTTGGGCCCAAACCTAGTCCCTGGAAAATCCTGGGAGAGACACTCAAGAAGCCTCTTGATCCTGACTTTTCATTCTTTTATTCCACAACATAGTATAGATACTTACTGGAACTTGCACACATGGCACTAAGGATAGAATCCCTGCCAGGGTGCTTACCCTGGCATGGTGGGGGTCATACAGACTTTCTGGTTAGCTGAATGCTGCTAGAATCTCTCAACCCACAGAGGCTAGGAGGAAGGAATGAAGGCCCAATCATTACAGCCAATGATGCACAGTACCAGGGTGAGTCAGAGACAAGGAACTGTTTGAGCCTGTGAGTATCTGACACAGCACAGCTAGACCTCTGTATAGGCAAGTTCTTAGGAGAAGTCATCAGAAAGGTTTTAGAAAATGAAACACCCTGTGTTCTTGTGCAGGGGCAAAGTGAGAGAACCCCTTACTTGGGGCTTCCCAGAAAGAGGAGTCAGGATCATGGCCCTGTTGGGGAGAGAACGGCTACAGCCTTTGGGAATCCCTGCACTGAGCGTGCACAGTGAGGGGACACAGGCAGGCTCCACTCCACAAAAAGACTCTGGAGACACACAAGAAAAATGAGGGGGCAGGGAGATGTCAAACAGAAAGCAAAAGCAAGGAAGGGGGAGAAAGCAGCAGAACCAAGCAAGGAGAGAGCTGAGAGGGAGCTGCCAGGCCAGCTTGTTGTCATGGCAACGCCCTCCTGCCTGGTACCCAGGAATAAATTATTGATCACGGACACTGCTTCTCCTCCCTCTTTCCCAAAGCCCCCAGTGCCCTCTTCACTGCCAGCATTATTCTCTTCCCACTTCACTTGCTCTGTATTTGCCTAACGGATCCTTACAGGGGCCCAGAAGAATCACAAGGCCTTCTGTCCCTGCCATCATCCAGCCCTGCTATTCTAGCCACCTGTTACAGCCTCAATTAGGTCCTCCTCAAACTCTCATGTTAATCCTTAGGATCTTGCAATGTGGCTATATTTGGTGGCAGGGTCTCTAAAAAGGTAACGGAGGCACTATGAGGTCATACAGGTAGACTGTAGTCCAATATGACTGGTATCCTTTGTAAAGAATTGATGAGGATACAGCCAGCCATAGGGAAGATCATGAAGACACAGGGAGGCCACTGCCACCTACAGCCATGGATACAGTCTTCAAGAGAAACCACCCTTAATCTCACACTTCAGCCTGTAGGACTGGAAGGGAGTACATACTGTTTAAGCCATACCCTGTCAATGGTACCTGATTATAGTAACCCTAGAAAAGTAATACACCATCCAAGGAGGGCCTCCTACAGGCAGTTATCATTTTGTGGTACCTTCCCAAGACTGATTCTGTCTCAGCAGCAGGGTCAGAAAACTATGATGTCCTACAGGTTTCTAATATGGTCTTCCAGTGGTAGATGCAGAGTCATAGAAAGCACAGGAAAGGTAAAACAGCTAGTTCAAGAGACTAGCCGGGGGCTGGGAAGGTGGCTCAGTGGTAGAGTGCTTTCCTTGCATGCATGAGGCCCTGGGTTCTATTCCTTAATATCACATAAGCAGAAAATCCAGAAGTGGCACTGTGGCTCAAGTGGTAGGGTGCTAGCCTTGAAGAGCTGAGGGACAGTGCCCAGGCCCAGAGGTTAGGCCTCATGACTGACAGAGAGAGAGAGAGACAGAGAGAGAGAGACAGACAGAGACAGAGAGAGACAGAGACAGAGAGAGAGACAGACAGAGAGACAGACAGAGAGAGAGAGAGGCCAGCTAGCAGTCCTAGGACTGGCCAGGAAGGCAGGGATAGGTGGTATAGAAGACAGCATCTGCCCAGAGTTTCCCTACTCAGTCATGCAATGCCTTGAGGTCCAATCCCCTAACCTGGAGAGGACATGAGGCTGATGGATGGATGGTGGAACTAGTGTGAGAAATGGGGTAACAAAGAATGAGAAGCAGCCAAGGACCTTGGCCTAAGGTGAGTGGACCAAAGGGCCTGTTTTCAAGAAGAGACAGTACTTGCTCTTTGAGTCCACAGTAAAGAACCAGAGATGAATGAGTGGGATTTGAGCTCAAAAGATAAGCACTATAGGGAAGGACATGGAGATGCTGGAATCTTGAGTGAGGCTGGTAAGAATCTAAGACAGCACAGCCACTGCGGAAGACAGAATGGCAGGAACATAGAATCACTGGATGGCCCTCAATTTCACCCACAAGCAGGCAAGCAAACACATGGGCACTCATGATGGTAGCAGCAGTGTTCACAGTAGCCAAAGCAGGAAACTGCCTAAAAGTCCAACGACAGGAGAATGGGGAACCAAACTTGGTGTAAACACACACTGGAATACTATTCAGGAAAAAAAAAAGGAAGTGGCAATGGGTGAACATTGCAAGTGAAAACCAAGAGAAGCCAGACACAAAAGTCTGCATGTGCTAGGATTTCTTTCATTTGAAATATCTAGAATCAGCCCATCTCTGCCGAGAAGAGGACATCTGTGGTCTCCTCACCAGGAGAGCTGGAATGTACAATGCTTGTTCAGTGAGCATGAAATGTACTCTGGTGACGGAGACATTTCACAACTAGAGCCAAATGGGAGCTGCACAACAGGACTCTTAACATCCTCACCGGATAGCACACTAACTTTAAACTGTGAATTAAACTTAACAATAAAAATTTCACTCCAGGGGCTGGGAAGGAGGCTCAGTGGTAGAGCCCTTGCCTTGCATGCCTGAGGCCCTGGGTTGGATTCCTCAGCACCACATAAGCAAAAAGAAAAATAAATAAATAAAAAAATTCACTCCAAGCTGGGCACCATTGGTTCACGTCTGTAATTCTAGCTACTCAAGAGGCTGAGATCTGAGGATCATGGTTCAAAGCCAGCCTGGGCAGGAAAGTCTGTGAGACTCTGTGGAGCTGTGGCTCAAAGTGGTAGAGTGCTAGCCTTGAGCAAAAGAGCTCAGGGACAGCACCCAGAATCCCAGTTCAAACCCCATGACTAACCAAAAAATAAAAAAAAAAATCATTTCACTCCACTCAATTACCACTTTTAAACTGAAGCATTGTGTACACGGGTAATCCTTATAGACCCTCTATCTTGTGTATGTTGGACATTTTCACACCCATGCGTATGTGCATACACACATGATTCTGCATCTCTTCCTGGTGCTTCATAGCTTCTGTGATCTCTCTCCCTCAGGACTGGCCTACCTTGTCCACTCCCTTTACTGTCCTTCAACAAGTCTTCATCTGTGAAGCCCTATCTGCATTGGTTCATGGTGGCTCTCCTTCTGTCTGTGTATTCACTCTTCCTCCTCTGCTGACCTCTTAAGAGATCTTCTCAGACTCTGTAGCTCATTCTTCCAACTGACAGTAAGCCCCAGAGGGCAAAGACCATGTCTTTTCATTCCTATCACAAGCAGGGAGGCAGCAAGGCATGGTGATTTTGAGACAGACTCAAGCCAAGGCTAAGTATCCCAAATCCAAAATGCTCCAAAATCAGTAATGTTTGGAGCACTGGTCTAACAAACTGTTTCTTCATTAATACTGAAACTCTGGCAGTGAAAGAGCACTGCTGCTAGAATCAGGCGTACGGAGAGCAGACCCTGGCTCCATCCCTCATACTATAGCAAGACCAAGTTCCAGGGCTCCTGGTAAGGGCTCCCAGTCAGAGCACCTGGCTGTGCTTTTAGGCAGCTCAGGTGAAGCCTTTACACAGGTAAAATAACACCTGAGGCAATGTAAGACACTATTAGTAAAGTACACACTCACCAATGTTTGCTTCATGGATGACTGTGCCTTGTACCTGGTTCTCAGCTTCCCTGGAGGAGATGGGTCTGAAAAGTGGCTTTCAGCCACCCAGAGAGGAGCAAGGGCTCCCTGAGGACTGAGCTACTCCAGTCTGGACAGGTTGGGAAGGAACCACAGGAAAATCCAGTCAAGGGTCTGTAGCTAAATAATGCACCCATACCATGTTGTGTGTGAGAGAGAGACAGACAGAAATAGAGATGGAGACAGAATTAGAGACAGTGACCTGGGGCTGGGTGCCTTGCATCCCAGAGATGAATGGCCAGGGCAGGCCTGGAAGAACTCTGGAGCTTTTCATTTCCACAGGATGGTAACAGATGGAAGGGTTAATCCCATGGTATCCGCCCACCTCTCCAAGGTCCCCTCCCTCCTGGAGCTAGCTGCAGCTTCTGCTGGGAATCAATGCTGCTTTCTCTCCCAGCAGGTAATTAGGGCAGCTTAGAGGATTTCCCAGGTCAGGAGGGTGGATGGAGGCAGCCCCTCTGAGCTGTATTGTCTCAGGCCAAGCTCACGGGTGCTGATCTGGCCCCTCCCCAAAAGATAGGCACTCTTCTACTGGATTAAATGTCAGTCAAAATGGGAGGCTACCACCATACAGTCCTGATCATACATCCCTTCAATGAGCCTACTGTCCAAGGGATAGACAAAGTGGACAGAGAACCCACTCAGGAGTCATCCTCTTGCTGAGCACAGGTCAGACAGGAAGGCTGTTCAGTGGGAGTAGAAATGGACAGCCTGAAGACAGTCAGCAGACAAGCTAGCTGCAAGAGCCTGCCAGTGGTTAAGTTAAAGCCTTTCATAAGGAAGGACAGAAAAGAAGCCAAGCAGAAACCCTCACAATTGGGTCTCAGGTGGCCCACCTCTCTCCTGTCCCTCCTCCTCTCCACCAGTGGGCTTCTTCTTGCCAGGAGGGACCCAAAAGTATGCCCAGTTGGCCCAGTGGGTGGGGGCAACAGACAGGAAGCCTAGCTGAGAAACTCATTCTCACCCTCACCAAGGAAACTCCCTTCCCACTTTCCAAGTGGGACAAGCCAAGTGACTCAGACTTCTCTCAACTTGTCATGAGATAGAGGGGCTGGCACATGTTTGGCAGGACACTAAGAGCAATGTGACCAGCTGTACTCAGGAAACACACACACACACACACACACACACACACACACACACACACACAGAGAAAAGGTCTCCTTCAGATAGAATAAGACACAAAGAACTGATAGAAGGTAAGGAACTCTGCTTCATTTATCTTCTTTTTTTTTTGGTCGGTCGTGGGGCTTGAACTCTGGGCTTGGGTGCTGTCCCTGTGCTCTTCAGCTCAAGGCGAGTGCTCTACCACTTGAGCCACAGTGCCACTTCCGGTTTACTAGTGGTTTATTGGAGATAAGAGTCTCACAGACTTTCCTACCTGGGCTGGCTTTGAACCGTGATCCTCAGATCTCAGCCTCCTCAGTAGCCAGGATTACAGGCATGAGCCACCAGGCGCCCGGCTTAACTTCATTTTAATACACTCCAAAATACTCTGCCAGACAGGCCTGGGTAGAGAAGAAGGCTCTAGGCTGGGGCTCTAGGAGGTTATGGAAGTCTAAATCAGGGCTAGGGAACAGTGTGAGCAAAAGCAAGTGAGAGAGGGAGGTAATGGCCAAAGTTGGAAAGGATTAACATATAAAAATATACACTAATGTGATTATGGGAACTAAAAGCTCTCCTCGATAACCTGCAGTAAATGTCCAAGCCTGGGCCAGCTTATTTCTGAGCCTGAACACATTCCAAGCTGGCCACATCTCATATGGACACCAAGTCTATAAAAGCATTTGTTTTCAGCCTCAAAAAAAGAAAAATAGAGAAAGATAATCTAAATATATTTTTAAAAATTGTATGAGGTAAATCATTCCTAAACCAAATGTGAGCTGCAGATTATCTGGGGTTGGGGCTGCCCATGGCATTGGTCCCCATCTGTTAATGTGGTCCTAAAAGCAGCAAGTCAGGCTAGAAGGAAGTGATGTGGGACAATGTCAGGTGACAGAGCTAAAGATGCTTTGGGTTAGGTGTGGCCACAGATGTGGCCTCAATCCAAATCCAAGGACCTACCCCAGACCAATCCATCAATCCTTTCAAAGATCACTGCTAAAGCACATAGCTAAGATTCTAATCCCATTCAGTGCACACCAGCCTGCTCACCTGAAAAAGACCAGAGTCCACAAGGCTGGTGAGAATCCTGTGGCATCACCACAGTCCTCCCAAAAGTGCCAGGACCAATCCCTGAGCTCATCCATCCAAAGCCTAACCTTTGCCAAAGGCAACTTTTAGCTGCTGGGAGACAAGGGGAGGGGGTCCAGTCCACTGGCCGCACTTGTTTCTGAGCACCACGGCATGCTCCACTCATGACGGCCAATGTCCCAGGCATGGGGTCAACAGCCTCTGCTTCAATACTCCAGAGATGCAGAGCTGACCTCTCAGAGGTTTCTCTCTCCACTTGCTATTTGGGGCAGCTCTATTAGAATCAGATGATATCAAATTTCTTTTCCAATCTTAAGACCCAATAATGCTAATGGTTATAAATGGGTAAACTAGATAGAAAGCAGCTCTCTGATGTTAGATCTGACAAACAAACTCTCAAAGAACATGTTTAATCTCATTCCCAACAAGGGGAACAAAGTGTCTCCTGTCCTCAGCCAAATTATAATGTTTTCCTGTTCTTCATGGTTCCCAGGCCCTGTACCACCTCAGGAAACTGAGCATCAGAGCCAGAGATACCTCAGCACACTCCAATGTTACCAGTCTTTTCATCTTAAAATCACCCCATGGAAAATGTTAAATATAGTCAATTTGTGTATGTGTATGTGTGTGCATGCATGTCCTGGTCCTGGGTCTTGAAATCAGACATGGCTAGAGTCCTGGTACTAGGTCTGAATTTTTTTGCTCAAGGCTGGTACTCTTCCACTTGAGCCACAGATCTACTTCCAGCTTTTCTGGTTTTTTTTGTTTTTTTGTTTTGTCGGTCATGGGGCTTGAACTCTGGGCCTGGGTGCTGTCCCTCAGCTCTTCAGTTCAAGACCTAGTGCTCTACCACTTGAGCCACAGCGCCACTTCTGGTTTTCTAGTGGTTAATTGGAGATAAGAGTCTCATGAGACTTTCCTGCTTGAGCTGGCTTTGAACCATGATACTCAGATCTCAGCCTCCTAAGTAGCTAGGATTACAGCCACTTCCAACTTTTTGATGGTTAACTGGAAATAAGAACCTCACAGCCAGGCGCTGGTGGCCCACGCCTGTAATCCTAGCTACTCAGGAGCCTGAGATCTGAGGATCGCGGTTCAAAGCCAGCCCGGGCAGGAGAGACTGTGAGACTCCTATCTCCAATAAACCACCAGAAAACCGGAAGTGGTACTGTAGCTCAAGTGGTAGAGCGCTCGCCTTGAGCTGAAGAGCTGAGGGACAGCGCCCAGGCCCAGAGTTCAAGCCCCAGGACCAACAACAAAAAAAAAAAGAACCTCACAGATTTTGCTGCCCTATTTGGCTTTGAACTGCGATCATCAGATCTCAGCTTCCTGAGTAGCTAGGATTACTGATGCCCATATTAATTTTCATTATTTTTACAATATGTTGTTTTGAGTCAAAACAATAAAACTTACGATTATTACAATAATAATAAGAATACAATAAATAATCCTCATGAAGCACAACTTTAACACAATATGTAACAACAAGATACTTAAAGGCAAATTTCAACTTTCCTCCCTGTTTAGTAATTGGCAAATATTGTTCAATTTGTCTCAGATTAAGAAAATAAATGACTTATGTGAACACAGTTTTAAAGGTCATATCTTGTCAGGCTCAATGACCAAACTACATTCTAGTAATTGTATTGAATGTTAAGGCATTAAAAAGCAATCAAAAGCTGTTCTCCTACCTTAAAGTTGTTAATTTATATGCTTGGGACTTTTTATGTTTTCAATTATGCAGAAATGGAGGAAGGGTGAACAAATGCAGTCATGGTATTTGGTGTACACTTTGTGGGAAACGAACTATGCAATTTGTGTACAGGGAAGGAAGGAGAAACTGAGGGAAATAAAGGAAGGGGTGACATTGTCCAAAAAGAGAAATGTACTCATCACCTGACCTATGAAATGATAATCCCTCTGTATAACACCTTAGTAATGATAATAAAATTATATATTTTAAGAGGCTTTCAGACTGATTAACATACACCTCCTGCTGTAGATGTGGGTAGTATTCTAAGCAAACAAAAATCCACTTGAGACGTAATTATCACTTGTTTTTAAGTCCTAGAAACATTTTGATGTGTTATAATATAAAAATTCTCGACAAATGAGCACAATCTGTTAAGATCGTCTTGAAATGAATTTGTGGAATTATTATTATTGTGCTTCTCCTTTACTCTATGAAGTTCCATATGCTTCCTGTCTCCACTAAAGGCTCATTGTGGATAAAATAAACAATAGACAGCTAAGAAGGCTAAGTAAAGCAAATTGAGCCCATGAGGACAACACACCCATGGCAGCATCAGGCAGAGGATACAGTACTGAGGATGGAAGCATAGGGACACATCAGCATCTCAGTCTCATCTCACTCAGAGGGCAAGGAAGAAAGGTATTCGTTGTCTGACAGCAGAAACGAAGTCAGAGGCTATCATAGCCATTCGAGAACCCTCAGCGTTTTTGATTCATAGGTAGAGAAAGGAGTCTTGTTCACCACTGCCCTACTCATTGCCTCACTGAATTTTCTAGAAGAATCTGAGGCCCAGTGAGGAGGATGAGCTAGCTGAAGTCATCTGGTAAGTCAGAACAGAGTAAGGATTACTATTCAGTCTCCTGGCTCTGAGTTCTGTTCTCACAGAGGCCCCTTGGGGAAAGGATGGCTCCAAACCCACTCGAGGTAAGGCAGAGGCTCTAGGTCAAGGGAGGAAGTGTTAAACCACTACTGCAGAACTCAGTTTCTGCCTTGTCTGCCTGGGTGCCCCTCACAGTGCCCCAGGGACAGCCCTTTTCCCTAAGATGGCACTTGGTTGTATTTGCTGAATAAATGAATGGGTGAATGACCAAACTCCAGGAAAGAGAAACTATATCCAGGCCAGGATTTGGACTGTGGCCTCCAGAGTCATGCTATGTCTGCTCTCTCTGTGCCTTTTCCAGAGCTAGTTTCACTTTCAGGAAGACAGTTCCTCACTGTCCAGCTGCTGGTCCTTCCAGGAGAAAGAGAATCAGACGGTCATGGGGTTGGAGCAGAGGGCTGGAACCAGGAGACCAGCTCTAAAACACTGAGTTGATTCCCTCAGGCCTCCACTTGCAGAACAAAGGAATTGGGTTTGTAGTTTTCCAGATAGGAAAACTCTGGATCTGAAGTGTAAATATCACTTGGGAACTTGACTGAAATACATGTTCTTTGTTGAGCCCCAAACCTACAACTGTCTCAGTACAGTGTGGGCCCAGGAATATGTGCTCTAATGAACCTTGCAGGTGATTTGGTCATAAGCTAAGGGTCACAGGGCAGCCTGGGGTTAGGTCCTTTGCAATTCTGATAGTCCATGCCTGCTGGTTAGCGAGATGATGGTAACTTTGGTAGTGATGATGCAGCGTTCTCCTAAGGTGCCAAACACTCTTTTCATCACTTCTTACAAAATCACCCAATGCCCCAGTGAAAGCCCGTTTGTGTAGGGAGGCTCAGGAACAAACTGGAGCTGACAAGCTCAAGATTGAGACTCAGTTGCATCTGTCAGGACTCAACCCTCCAAACCCAGACCATAAGCTCTTAAGGGAGGCCCAAGACACAGGCCCAAGGAAAATGTGGATAAGCACTCAATGCTTACCCAGCCCAGCAGGCAGCCCTGGGGACATGCTTGACCCCAAACCCAGAACACACAGCTCAACATGTCACATTTGACTTTTGTATTTTGAACAAGGCAAGCTGTTCAATAATTAATGGCTGGCACAGTTTTACTGCTGGCTATTTGACTCACAGTTGGGCAAGGGTGCCAGTGAACACTGCTTCTAAGCCTGCAGGTGGAGATACGAAGCTGAACTGTCACTCAGAAAAATCCTGAGAAGGGGCAAGGGATCCTGCCTGACCCCAGTCCTCATCCTCTCTGTCCCCACCACTAGATGCTACCAACAGCACTCGCATCAGGCTGACTCCAATGGAAAAAAGACACGTCGAATAGTAATGCAATTATTTACAAATAATTGGGGGGTTTCATTTGCTTCTTCTCAAATTTTATGATTTTTACCTTTATACTTAGGACCATAACATTTAAAAATAAAAGGTATAGATCTGTATACTTTAGTATATGTTTTACTTTAATAAGATGCACAGAAAGTAATGACAGAGGGATGATTGCATAGCATTACTGCATCCCTGCCCACTGAGTCCTGCTGAGAGGTAACACAGAATGGAGGGAGAGGAAGAGCTCTCCAGACATCCATCCTTAGGCCGATGGGTCTCTCAGTGTGTTCCTCTGGGCAATGGGCAAATTTGAGGATTATCACTGTTTCCAATACAAAAAGTTAAGGGGAAGACAAAGGACAGCCAGATTAAGTCTGCAACCACTATCCAACTGCTCTCCACCCTTGCTCTCTCCTACCCCTGGAGGCATCCTGTGGCCTTTTATTTCAGAATAGGACAGAGAAGCTCAACTATGTCTCCTCACCACCACCATCACCATTCACTGCCAGTGCCTACTACCTGGAGAATTAGAAGCAAATAAAACGTGCCCTACCTCCAAATGAAACAGAGGCTCATCTAACTAAGCAAGGGCCAGGAAGAGTCATGCAAAATCAAGTATGTTCTTAGAATTTTCTGGAGAGAAAGGGGAGGGCATGTGGCAGGAAAGAGTCAAGTCCATGATGCTCTGACTTCCAAAGCACATACCTAGTGTGTAGAGACATACACAAACTGGCTAGTGACATTCTGGGGAAAGACCAAAAGGAATCTCCGTCCTGTCTTATATTCCACAGCCAGGCAGCAGTCCACGGTAAGAAGTGAACAAGGCCTGACCAAGACCTGGTCCTTCTGGTAAACACCTACAATGGCTCAAGCCCTTTTGTTTCAGAGGGAAAATAATTAAAACAGAATTAGGCCTCCCTTCCTCCTTTTCATCTCAGGGATAGGTGGGAGAAGGGAGTGTGACAGTAAAGGTTTTCTGTAAATGCGTAAGGTACTTTATAATAGGTCCAAGCCAGGCAAGCTGTGCTGGTCCTGGCTTTGCCATTAGGCTGCTGCACAGCTATGAGCAGGGTCTGCCTCAGGTTTCATTTTCTCTTAGGCAAAATTCGGGACTTCACATAACAGGTCCCAAAGCACTCCACAACTCAGGCTCTGAAAGTCCCAGGAGTTACTACATGCTTCCTTCTAACAAGGAATCAGGCCAGAATTGATGACCCAATTGAACAACTTCCTAGTTGAGTGACCCTGTTGGAGGTGGGAGGAAGAGGGTGGAAACAGAATCATTTGTGTTCTATCCTTTTGTTTAGTGCCCATCACACTGGGCTACTAACTACCATTGAAGGCGGAATGTGGAATCCCAACTCCTTAATAGGTGGCAAAGAGAGATTTACATTTTAGGGCAGCCTGGGCAAAGATTCTACCTTTTTGCCATATGTAGTGAGAAATGCCTGAAGTAATGGGAAGGTCAGCACTCAGGAAAAAGCAAAGACTATCTGAAAAAAAATTCAAAAGACCTCGGAGTGTGGCTCAAATGGTAGAACATTTACTTAGGAGACCCTGGGATCAGTCCTCAGTATTGTAGAGGGGAAAAAGGGTAGCATGTGGAATGAGCCGGCATATATCAAAAACACTTCACCCACAATAAGTTCAGAATATCTTGTTAGATGCCTTATTTCGTCTCACATTATCATTTATTCTACTGTTCCTATGTCAAAAGCCAGGGATGGAGAGGTCATAGGACACATGCCTAGAACTCATGACTGCAGCATACCCCCACCCTCATGCTGGTGGCTGGGCTGGTAAGCATCTACCTATCAACCTGGAACTCATGCCAATGAAGGAAGCTTACTACCTTTTTTTCTTCTTCACCACGATAGGCACGAATGCATGCACGCATGTACACGCGCGCGCACGCACACACACACACACACACAGAGCCAGCAGTATTCCACGGGTACCACTGAGAATTCTATAGACTAGGGCACAGGTTGGAAAAGTGCCAACTGCCCAGCTGTGGCTGAATACAGGCCTCAGAGTCTCCATAAGACAAAAAGAAGAAGAAGAAGAACAAACCAGCTAGCCAGCAGCCACACAAGCCAGTGGTGATGCAAGAAAACAATGGGCTCTTCCCAGGCCTGGGCACCAAGTCCCGTGGCTGTTGAGACCAGGCCTTGGAACCCTGCCAGGGCTGGGAGGGTATAGTACCGGTCACATGATGTGCTGGGTCAGATCTGCTCCACACAGAAACCTAGGGCTTGCCTCATGCTACCAGACAGGAATGCAAACACTAAGACCTCTAGCTGTGCCTTGCCCTGACTCAAGCCATATCTTCAACAGGTGACCAACTCTTTTTATTTTTGAGAATACTGTACAGAGGAGGGGTTACAGTTACATGAGCAAGGTAATGAGTACATTTCTTATCCAGCATTGCTGCCTCCTCCTTTGTTTTCCCCTACTATCCCTTCCCTCCCAACTCCTCAGCTACACCCCACCAAGACTTTTTTTTTATGGTCATGGGGCCTGAACTCTGGGCTTGGGTGCTGTCCCTCAGCTCTTGAGCTCAAGGCCAGTGCCCTACCACTTTTGCTATAGCGCCACTTCCAGCTTTTTTCTGCTTATGTGGTGCTGAGGAATCGAACCCAGGGCCTCATGCATGTGAGGCAATCACTCTACCACTAAGCCACCTTCCCAGCCCAGGTGACCAACACTTTGTGTCCTGATTTCTGTAGAAATTACACATTAGCTCAGGGTATTAACTTGGTGCAGCTAGAGTAGATATAATTCACTCGTAGAAAATGGTTTCTTGTGAGAAATGCATTCCAATTCTCTGCCCTGAAACCTCATTTTGACCTCTGTTTTGGGGGGGTCATGCTCTTTATCATCTGAGCCTTATTATAAAATCAGAAAAGTCACCCCTTTTCCCCTCCACCCTCCATCCCTGGCCAGTACAAAGGAAATGAGTGTTTAAAGGTAGCTGGACTCCCTTTACTTCTGAATTTCATTTCTCCCATGGGCTTGTGGGGAGCAGTGTCGGAGCTCCACCTTTCAAGATCCACTCTAAGTACCTGAAATGGTTCCAGATCCCACAGATTAAAGCCTGCATGTGCACTCTCTCCCTTTCTCCTTCCCCCACCTCCTCTAAAACTGCAGGATTCCTGTGGTCTGAATGATTCAGCTGTGCTTATCCTCATTACCTTGTGCAGGGAGCTACCTGATTGCATGAATGCCTGATACACTTCCTTGACTGTACAAAGTGTCTGCAGACACCTCCAGCAACAAGCATACCCACTCCATCCATGCCCCCAACTGTTAAGACAGCATGACAACACCCCCCCAATATCCCCAGAGCTGAGGGAGCCAGATGGAGGAGGAAATGAGGCAGAGAAAGAGCTGGGGTCCACCCATCAAACCTAGGCCAGTTCCAGTAGTTCACGAAGCTATGGGGAGGGGGCGGGGGGAAGCCCAGCACTTCCCACTGGTTCCCATACCACTGGGCGCAGGTCTCGCAAGGAGAGACATATCTTCTGGGCTGAGGTCAGATGAGCCCTTAACAGTCTTGCACGGCATGGCTCACAGGTGGGGTGGCCAGGCTGTGGGTGAGGGGAGATTCAGTTTGACCCCAGGCTTACCTGGAAGTCTTTCTTTGTACTAGAGGAGCAGTGTGCTCCCCACAAAGAGACTTCTCCAAAACAGAAGACTCCAGGGAGAGTGAAACTGAAAGAAGTAGAGAAATGGCCCAAGATAAATAGAGACTTAGCAGAGAACACATTGAAGCAACTGCAACGCGTCAACCCTCTGTCCTTAAACGTAAGCTTCGAGCAATTCACAAACAAAGCTTAAGGAAGTTCTGGATGTCCTAATTTTGACTCTAGTACATGAAAACTCAGAATTTCCCAGAATATGTAAAAGAAATGTTGGCCAAATAAGGAGATGGCAAGAGGAAAGACATGGACCAAATATGAACAGAATCAGTCAGACCTCAGCATTAGAAACCATTATCTGGGGGTTGGCATCATGGCTCAGGTGGTAGAGCACCAGCCAATGAGCAAATCCGTCAGGTACCAAGTTTGAGTCCCAGTCTCAGATGAAACAAAAAAGAGAGAAAGGAAAGGAAGAAAAAGAAAGGAGGAAAGAAAGGAAGAAACCGATATCTGCTCCAAGGGAGCTTGGGAAGATCTAAGTTCCAGGCCAGCTTGGGCCAAAGAGTTCTCAAAACCCCATCTCAAAAGAAAAAGCTGGGCATTAGGAAGTGCATCTGTCTCCCCAGCTATGTGGAAGCATAAATCCAGTCACCAAAAAGTGAAAACCTACCTCAAAAATACCCTGAGTATCAGAGCCAGGCACTGGTGGCTCACGCCGTGATCCCAGATACTCAGGAGGCTGAGATCTGAGGATTGAGGTTTAAGTCAGGCTGGGCAGGAAAGTCTATGATTCCAATAAACTAACAAAAAAGCTAGAAGTAGAGCTGTGACTTAAGTGGTAGAGCATTAATTATGAGCAAAAGCTCAAGGACAGCACCCAGGCCATGAGTTCAAGCCCCAGGACCAAGAGAGAGAAGAGAGAAAGGAGAATGGAGGGAGAGAGAGAGAGGGAGAGGAGGGGAAAGTAGGGGATGGGTAGGGAGGGGAAATAAGAGGAGGGAAGGAAAATTAATTAATTTGATATCAGCCTAATGTGTGCTATTTGAATCTGGTCTGGTGAACTATATGTACTGTTTTTTCTGAGTGAACTCAGTTAGCCTCAGCTAATACCTGGTAAGGTCCTGAATTATATGATGACTTCAAGCAGAGACAGATAAGCAGGTAGTTAAGGTGGTTCTTCCCCCGTCATGTGAATTGCCCTCCCTGCCTCCTTTTGCTGGCCATCTTGGCCAGGGTGACATGTGGTGTAATGCTGGCATCCGTGCTAGCAGAGCAGACATCAGCGCCAGCCTGAGAAGTCCTGCCCCAGCTCCACCTAGGAGATGGAGCCCACCGGCTCCCTGCCAGGTGGGGTTCAGCCCTAGAAAACAGAGGGGGTAGGGCTAGGAGACTGTGGGGGACCACATCACCAAGTTCTACTTTTCTCGTCTACTCCAGAGTCTGAATCCTGGGGTTCCATGTACGCGTGCTGCCGAAGTCCCAAGAAACTCCTGTGTCTGAAACCTGTCATTATTTAGGGGCTAAGAAGGAAAATAAGAGTCTCCTCTTCCACCAAGTCCTCTTCCCCACGGTCCCATCCCCCTCCTTGAGTGCTCTCCGCCATGGAAGTGGCAAGCTTGGGACAGCATCACCTTGGCTCCGCCCTGGGGAGACAGTGAGCTTCCTGAACAACCAGAAAGACAGCACTGTCTCCCAGGCATGGAGCCGGCTGGTACCAGCGAAGCTCGCGGAGGGAATCCTCGAGAGACAGACAGACAGAGGCACACATATCATCTGCACCCAGCATCCTGCACCCCACCCCCAGCCCTGGGCCCTCCCACTGCTACCACTTTCTGTCTTTGTTTCTATCGTGTGTGTGTGTGTGTGTGTGTGTGTGTGTGTGTGTGTGTTTGTGTGTCTCACATGTGCTTGCACTCCTGTTAGACAGGGAAACAAGCATGCTCAGCTCTGTGCCCACAGGAACTTGCACCCAGCAGGGGCTCAATAAATATTATTTGTATTCACATGCATACATTTTCTAGGGGTCACCCCACCCCCAGCTCCAGGCCAACAAAGAGCTACTCACAAGCAGGCATTTATTAAGGATGACTAGTAGCACATTGAGATTCTATGGAGAAAACAAGAAAACAATAGAGCATCCCTTGAGAATCGGGGGGTGTGTTGCTCAGGAAATCAGTCGTTTACCACAAGCCTAAGGCCAGACACCCAAGGAAAGCAAGCATGTTATGACTAGGTTAGGCAGGTCTTCTCCTAGCACAATGGAAATTTCTGCTCCAGGCTTTGGTTTGCTGATTGACTGGCACTGTGTGTGCGTGTGTGTGTGTGTGTGTGTGCTTTGATTTGCTGATTGACTGGCACTGTGTGTGTGTGTGTATGTGTGTATGTGTGTGTGTGTGTGTACGCGCTTTGATTTGCTGATTGACTGGCACTGTGTGTGTATGTGTGTGTGTGTGTGTGTGTGTGTGTGTGTGTGTGTGTGCACGCACTTTGATTTGCTGATTGACTGGCACTGTGTGTGTGTGTGTGTGTGTGTGTGTGTGTGTGTGTGTGCCAGTCCTGAGGCTTGAACTCAGGGCCTGGGTGCTGTCTCTGAGCTTTGTGCTCAAAGCTAGTGCTCTACCACTTGAGCCATAGCTCCACTTTTGTCTTTTTTGGAGCTAAATTGGATGTAAGAGTTTCATAGACATTTGAAGCCTAGGCTGGCTTCAAACTGAGATCCTCAGATCAGAGCCTTCTGAGTAGCTAAGATTACAGGTGTGAGCCACAGATACCTGGCTTGACTGGCATTTTAAGCATTTTTGCCCTCTGGTACTTCTACCACCCACCCATGCCTTCATTCTGGACCATATCTACTATACCAAGAAAACAGGGTGAGAGTTAGGATACCTAGAGTTAGACTAGGAAATGGAATAAGCCCAGGAACCTTTTTCTACTTGGTGTCTGCAAGCATCAGACAGCAGCAGTTCATTTGCACTCCACTTCACCCCAGGGCCAGGTTTCCATGGCCATACACACTTCATAGCTTGCCCATTCTGGGCCCCAAAAAGTCTTGGATTGGGTCACTGGAAACCCAGCCAGAATCAAAGAGCCTCTCCCTGACCCTGGACTGAAAATAACCTGAGTAGAGCTGGGCAACGGATCTATGTAGGGTGGGTCTCCTTGTGAAAACAGAAAACAGGTCTGAGTGTGGTGGTGCATACCTGTAGCCCCAGACACTCATGAGGTGAAGATAGGAGGGTGGCAGTCTTCAGTCTGAGGCCAGCCTCAGTGAAAGCACAAGCCCTTATTTTTTAACTAAATTACTTAAACTAAATAAAAATTTAAATATATTGAACAAAAAACTTGCGGTCCTGAGTTCAATGCCCAGTACAAAAAAAAAAAAAAAAAAGGCAGTAGAGGAAGTCAGGAACTCAGACAGGCCCAGTCTGAACTTTGAATTTAGCATGGACCTGTCTCCAGCAATTTGTCAAACTTACCCCACTCAAAATATCACTTCAAAGCTAGGCCTATGGCTCACGCTGCTTGGGAGGCTGAGATGTAAGGATCACAGTTCAAAGCCAGTCTGGGCAGGAGACTCTTATCTCCAATTAACTACCAGAAAACTGGAAGAGGGTCTGTGACTCAAAGAAGTAGAGCACTACCCTTGGGCAAAAAAGCCCTGAGTTCGAGCCCCATGACCAGCATCATCCCCTTATAAAAAAAATTCACTTCATTCCACATCAGAGAGAAGTTTAGGTATAAAGGGTCAAGAAGCAAGGGTATGTATGCAGCTAAGGCCAAGGATCCCAACTGTATAGAGCTTTAAAGTCCAATAGTGTAGTTGCTAGCCACACGCAGCAGTTTAACTCATGTAATTCAAACTTCAAATTCTGAGCCAGGTGTGGTGGTACACTCCTGGAATCCCAGCTGATGCACGATCTTCCAAGTTTGAGGATAGCCTGGACTACATAGCAAGACTTGGCTCAATATACACAAATGCATACATACGTATGTGTATATAGTCTATAATACACAATACATAATATACATCTACATATATTATACAGTATATAATAGCTTCAACCATATGAATCACTTTCCAGTAGCTACCGTGGTGCACAGTGCAAAGACAGCACTAACACTGAGCACTTGCATATTTATTTACTCTGCAGCCACGCAGGGTCTCCTGAGAACTGCTACTCTTCCCTGGTTTGCCGGAGAGGTTTTTAGGTGCTCTATGGAATGCTGAATAGAGAAGTGTATTTCACGATGAATGAAGCAACATGCTCCAATTCTCATGGAAACACAAAGATGGGCAGGGATACAACTTTGCATCCTCTTGGCATGCATCTGTGCACGCACACGGTCTCTCCTCCTTCAGGGGACCTGTCCTGTTGCTTTCATCACAAAGACTGTGAAGTCAGATGCTGTCACCACTTTGCTGCCAGAAAGCCCACATGCTGCCTAGTTTTTGCCAGAATTGTTTTCTGGATCCCTTTTGTTGGTTCTAAGCATTCCTCAGCTCTGCTTTGCTCTTCTCTCTCTTTTTATTCCTCTCTTTCTCTTCATCTCCTCTCCTTTCTTCCTTCCCTTCTTCCTTCACCTTTCCTCCTTCCCTTCCCCCTCTCTCTCTTAAGCCAGGGTCTTATCAAGTATGGGAAGCTGGCCTCAAACTCCCAATCCTCCTGCCTCATCATCTGGAGTGCCGGGATTATAGGCATATATCACCATATCAGGTCCCCAGCTTTACTTTTCTAACCTGGCATCCCTAGGAAGAATATCTTTGAGAGGACAAGTCAGCACTCTGGACAGCGACACGCTTCCCCTCAGCATTCCAGAAAGTTTCAGTACTCCCCATTCCCTAACACAGCAGCCTTGTCATTGTTCCCAGCCACAGCTAGTTTAGCTATGCTGCAACTATTCCTCACCAACACCAAAAACAAGTTCAATACCACAGTCTGAAAGCAAAGTCTGGCCTGGGCAACCCAGTCAATCCACCTGCATTCCTCCTCTACACCTCCGATTATGTTCCTTTATCCTATCAGAAACAGCCATGTCCTCACACAAATTCTCCCAAGCCAGCTCCCACCTCTCTCAAAAATATCTCCAAAGACTTTAGTATACATTGATTCCCTCCCTACTCTTGACATTCCAAAGCACCTCCAATTTAGATTGTGCCTTGCAGAACTTAATTACCTATCATCTTGTTTAATTACTAGGCTCATGTGCAGCTTAGCAGGTTCCAGGCCAGCCAGTATGTGGAAAAAGAGCCCGCTTTGCCACCGCAGCCAACCACCAGCCACAAAACCATGAGTGAGTCAGGCTGCCATTTTTGATTCCTAAAATACTGATATGACCACATTTCTAGCATTCATGAATCGAGGATTCTCTCCATTTCTAGTTGCCACTAGAAATGTGCTATACCTTTCTTAGGGGATTCAAAGAACATTGAAGATGTAGTGAATCTCTTATATAAGTGGGGCAGAGCCCAGGGCTGGACAAAGGCAGAGAATCCAGGATTACTCCCCAGTATGAGTTACAAAGATGTCAGTTTCACTCCCTCTGTGTGACGGTCAGAAAGAGATCTGGTTTTTGCCCTTACCCAAGTCAGCACAGGAAAACTTCTGTGGCCTCAAAGGCATTTTCCTTCCTAAAGAACGTCATCTCCACACATGGAAAGACACCACACAGTGAGCATGATAACAATGCCTCCTACCTGACGTTCTCTCAGATGGGCCAACCAGCACCCATAGCACTGTACAAACTCTATTACTAATTATGCAGAAGCCAGATCAACTATGGAAAGTCACAAGATGCATAAATCTTCCTGGTACTGGTCTCACAAATCAAGATGTTCCAAGAATTTGGGAGAAACTGGCTGCAAGTTTCAGCTCATTACTATATTTCCTATCAAAAGCAGAGTTATAATATCTCCTCATAGCTAGGTATTGGTGGCTCATACTTGTCAACCTAGCTACTCAGGAAGCTAAAATCTGAGGACTGAGGTTCAAAGCCAGCTCTGGCAGGAAGGTCTGTGAGACTCTTATCTCCGATTAACTACCAAAAAAACCTGAAAGTAGTTCAAGTGGCAAGGCACTAGCCTTGAACAAAAAACAAATAAGCAAACAAATAAACAGAAAAGCTCAGGGCCTGGGTTCAAGCCCCAAGACTGGCACACACACACACACACACACACACACACACACACACACACACACATACACACACACACACAAATCTCGTATTTACTAGCCTATTAAACAATATAGAGCTGATTATTCTCTTACACAAGGAAAAATCAAAATGTGTAATAACTTTTACATGATAAACATTGAATGAGAATCACAATCTAGTTGGAATAATGTCAGGAATACAAGTAGCATGAGTACACACATACACATACACACACTCACACTCAGAGAGCTCTTAGCAATAAAAAGAGAAGAGTTATGAAACTCACTGACCCCAGGTCTGGAAGATTCTGCTAAATATTCATTTTTTTAAATGCGCCTGCCAAAGCAAACTGGCCAGCGTCAGCAAAGAAGGAAGGGACGTGCATCACCGGGAAAAGTCCTTGACTTTTCTCCACCAGCCATTCACTCTCCTCCCAGAAAAATCACAAGATCTGAGAACAAAACTTAGCATCTGGTCAGTCCAGCCCAATTGGCCTAAATGGGATCTGGGAATGCTAACTCAACATGAAGCCAGGCTTCCCTGCCCTAGGAGGCTTCCCCCAAGCTTGCCCCTCTGAGTGCTTGGGAAAGCAGAACAGGGAGACCCCAGTACAAGCACAGGCATCAGAACTGGGGGCACCCACTCTTCCTCCAGCAGCTCCGGTCATTAAGTCTTCAAATGTTGCTGTCTCAAGACCCTCATCAGGGATATCATCTTACACAATGAACCCCAATGTTATAGTCCATCAACTTTCTAGCACTTTCTGTCTAGAAGTAACAAATGCTCCTTCAATTTGAACCTCTCATGGCCTGTAGGATCTTATGAGCCTTCGTGTCCCTCGAATAGAAGGTGTACCCTGATCCAAAGAGCAGTGCTCTATAATGTTTGTTGGTGCCGATAATGATTAGAACCACTCCAGAAGTTCATCCACCATCTAAATGCAGAGCTAGGTTGGAAGCTAAGTACAGGAGCTGGGAGATGGGGCCAGGCAGAGCTGACAGAAGGGAGTCCAGCTGAAGGACTAAAGCCCAGGCACCCTTCCTCTAACTCTGGGTGGCTCCCCTGTCCTAGGACTGAGATGGAAATCCTCCTTTCCAACCCTGGCCCAGAGTGGCCGCTCCCAGGCTGTTTATCTCCTTAACTCTGTTTATTGTGATCCTGGTAAGAGGTTCTGAAGCCCTCCAAGCCCCTCTCTAATTAAATTCATTAGAACAGATTGGGGCTTTCTTTTCGGATCCCAGAAAAATTAACAACACAATTAGCATCATAATGATGGAGAGAGGGGCTGCTAGGGAGGGAGGCGTTCAGGAGGAGCTGGGCTAGTCCTCAGGGATAAGACTGAAGGGGGGGAGGGGTGAGCAGGTGAAGAAGGGGACAGATGCTCAGACAGCTGCTTCCCAGAGGAGGGAGCTGCCGGAGCATGGTGACACCCAGAAGGGATGGGCCCCCTATGCCCAGAGCGATCCAGCTTTTCCACGGCATTGCATTTGGATGAGTTAAGATAGAACAAGAAATTAATCAATGACATGAAACTCAGAGACATGGCTTCTGGGATAAAAACTTGTAGTACTCTTCTGATGTAGAAAAAGAAATGTAAGTTCTGCTAATGTGAAAGCCAGAAGTAGAGCATAAACCTGCATGCCTTTTCCCAGAAGACTTTATTACTGTAAGGATGAGGGAAAGGCAGAGCTGAGCAGTAAGGGAGAACAGGTAGAGTGAAGCAGGCCAGAGAACAAGGACCTGCCAGGTTCCAGCTTATAAACTTGATGGCTTCCCCCAAAGGCTGAGCAGCTTCTGGTGTGTCATGCCACCTCCCTGACTGCAACAGTCTGGTACAACTGGCAGGTTTCACCTTCTTATAAGTAAAAGAGTCCAGCATACACTGTCCTGGCTTGTTCCCACAGTGTCCCACACATCTCTGTCTCCATCGTATTTCCCCTATTCAAGAAGCGGGAGCTGCCTTTCTGTGACTTTCAAAAGGACAAAATAGGAACTCAGAAATGCAGGCTGACTGAGCCTTTCTAATACAAGAGGCTTGAGCTTTAGGACAGAGCATTGCCACTCAGGGAGCTCAGGGAGCCCTGTATTACATGTAAGAGAGGGGCAATGGCTTTGAAGTAGGTTTAAATCTAGCTCTACGACTCACCTGCTCTGTGACCTTATGCTACAATCTCTCATTACCTTTAAAATCAGAATCCTAATAACATCCCTGTACAGAAAGCCCAAAGTGGGATACTGGCACATGGTAAGCACTAGATAAAGATGACTGTTGCTATCAAGCCATTTATGTTTCTCCTGGCTGACTTCAAGACCTAATGAAAGGAGGATGGCTCCAGGATTCTCAAGCTGGCTGGACAGTCTGACTGGTGCCCTAGGTCAGCAAAGCTGCAAAAGTGCCTATCCAAGCTTCCAGCACAGCCATTAGCATCCACGGCCGGCCCTCCCTTGCAATCCCAGAGACCAAGCCATCTGCATCCAACATCTGCTCCTCAGGGAGGCCTGGGCTCTGACTGAACATGATTGAGTCACTGCTCAAAGTTGTGCCATCAGCTGAGCGCCGGTGGCTCACTCCTGTAATCCTAGCTACTTAGGAGGCTGAGATCTGAGGATCACTGTTTGAAGCCAACCTGGGCAGGAAAAGTCCGTGAGACTCTTATCTCCAATTAACCACCAAAAAGCAGGAAGAGGAACTGTAGCTCAAGTGCTTGAGTGCTAGTCTTGAGTACAAAACCTCAGGGACAGCGCCCAGGCCCTGAAATCAAGCCCCAGGACTGGCACACAGATAGGTATGAGCGCGCGCGTGCGCGCACACACACACACACACACACACACACACATACACACGCACACACACACGAACACACACAAAGTTGTGCCATCAAGCTGCTTCCAAACAAGGTAAGGGTGCAGCCAAAAAAGTTGGAAATCATTCCAGGTCCTCTGCCACTGTGACCCCTCCTAGGTTCCTACCATGCAGGTGCCATCCGGCTCCTGCTGCAACATTTCGCATGCTAGAGTTCATTTCTTTTTACTTCTTTCTCTCTAGTTCAACAAGCATGCCCCACATCTAGCATCATAGCTGACATAAAGGCTCAATGTAAACTAACCAAACTGGACATGTGGGGAAGAGAGAGGCTACTCAGATGGCTAAGGCCACCTGTGGTAACCTGTGCTCAACTGTCTAACACTTAAGGATCTCCTCTTCTTAACATCAATCTCTTTTCCTCTGCCTGAACTCTGTGTGTGTGTGTGTGTGTGTGTGTGTGTGTTGGTTGGTTCTGGGGCTTGAACTCAGGGCCTGGGTGTTGTCCCTGAGCTTTTGTGCCCAAGGCTAGTACTCCACCACTTGAGCCACACCTCCACTTCCTGCCTGGACTTCTTGATGACTGTACCTGTCTCTCCTGTACTATAACAAGACCCTTGTCACACATATCAGAGGTCTCAGGGTCTCCTTGCCTTACTTCTGAGCATGACTCATACATAGTATTTATTGCCCCCATTAGACTAGGAGCTCCCTGAGGGCACAGAGGACCTCTTCTCACTAACTTGCCCTAGCATTCTAAGCTTTTCCAGAGTATACTTGGCTCCTAAAAGGCAGTTCTCAGGAGATGGGTTTGGGAGAGTCAAGAAATATCATCCTGGACCCAGTGCTCCCTTATGGGTGTCCCCCCATCAGCCTGCAATGGTACCTAAAGGCTACACATACAATACCTCCCTTTTCCCTACCAATAAGGAGCTGCTAATGCCCTAGTCTTGTCTCCTACTTCAGTCCTCTCTGGGTCAGCTCTGAGCTGCCATTCTGGGTGGCATTAACCATCCCTCTGTAAACCACCAGAATTCCAGATCCTTCTACTCAACATCTCTGTCTGCATGTTCTAACTCAAGCTTATCTGTGTTATCTCATTACTGGGCCCCATCTTTCATGACACCAGGAGCTCTGAAAGATCTGACTGCCTGGCTTTTTTCTCTGTGAACTCAGTGCCTAGAAGAACAGCACATCACTGAGCTTAATAGCTGTAAAACAAGGATGTTCCTCTCACCTTTCCCCAACTAGACGGAGAACTGAATTCCTTTCCCCTTATGCCTTCACAAGAATTACTTTCCTAAAGACAAAAGAAAGATCTTCGCCTCCTCAACGGCCAGGTGGTCTTGGAGATCTCAGTGTGCCTCTGGGCTCCAAACCAGCCTGAGCTGACAACAGAGTGATCAGAGCCTAGAAATCCAAGTCACTGCAAAAATAGGGCCTTCCTCTGCTCTGGCTGGTCCCCCGGAAACCCAAACTTGAAACCAAACCTCCAGATCTCAGCCACTTTTACAATGTGTCTGAAAGGACGAGGCATTGTAAGCACCGCCCTGGGTTCAGCTCGCAGGGAGTCTGCCAGCCAGGAACAACTGGCAGGTCTTGTCCCAGCTCTCTCTGGGGAGCCGACTCTTTAGTCAGTGAGCCTGGATTTAGCTCTCTGCCGCCTTTGTGATGCCAAACAAGGGGAAGAGGGGTGAGATTCCTTGTATAAAACTGGGAAATACGTTTGCTATTATCAGAATCTCCCCCCTCCTTTAACCTGCTCTCCAATCAAATGTTTCAACGTCAGAACCTTAATCCAATCAGCTCCCAACAACAGCTGCAGGTGATGCCTCTTCCCTGTACCAAGAAAAGCTGGCAGCTCTGATGCCAAGGGAAGCTTTCCTCCCCACCCTGGCTGGCAATGGGGACAACACGGAGAGGGGTGACTGAGCAGGGGGCAGTGGGAGGCCCTGGCCGGCTGCTACTACAGACTCATACAGAGTTACCCACATCAGTGGAAGGAGTTCAACCACTCAGATGTTGCCATCCCTCCACAGTTTGCTATTATTCTCCCCTTTTGAGCCCTGGGTTTCAGCTGAGTTCCCCCCAAGACACGGAAGGGTGGGGGCAGAACCTGTTTCACAGAGACAGACACAATTCCTGAGGTGATGAGTGAGTCTCCTTTCTTATTTGGGCCATTGCTTTCCCCTCTCTGTGCCCGCGCCTGCAACCGCACACGCACACTTTCAGCTGAATCCAAAGACTTGGGGGAGGCATTTCTCCCTCCCAAGTACCAGCTCAGTCAGGACAAAAGGTGAACTTGATCCATGTATTGCAGACTCCTTACATCCTTTACCTCTTCTTGCTGTGCAATTCCAGCACCTCCATCCACCTCACTCCCAAGGAAGGGCAGACTTCTGCCTCTCTTTGCCCATCCCCACCAGTTGGTGTGGCACCATTGGGAAAGGGGGGTACAAGAGGGAGTAGAAATCTCACTCTCCACTACATTTTCCCTGAGCTTCTACTTACACTTAAAAGTTTATGGGTTCTTGCCAGGTGCTGGTGTCTCACGCCTGTAATCCTAGCTACTCAGGAGGCTGAGAACTAAGGATCACAGATCAAAGCCAGCCCAGGCAGGAAAGTCAATGAGACTCTTCAATAAACCACCAGAAAACTGGAAGTTGTGCTGTGCTGTGGCTCAGGTGGTAGAGTGCTAGCCTTGAGCTGAAGAGCTGAGGGACAGGGCTCAGGCTCAGAGTTCAAGCCCCACAACCGACAAAAAAAAAAGTTTATGAGTTCTTAACAGCTTGTCTCTACCTCCACGTAAACCAAGCAACTCTTGCCTAACTAGGTCTCAGAGCCCCATGCCTTGCCCTGACCTCTTCAGGATTTGATTGCCACCAGTAGGGCTCAGAAGATTTCCCAAGGAGGCAAGTGGCAGGGACATACCAGATCCCCTCAAGCAGGGAGAGAGAGGGCTGAAGAGGGGCTGATTGTCCACTCCTGCAGACTTAGGGAAGAGGCAACTCTGACCACCACCAACCGCCCCCCCCCCCCCAGCACATACAGCCCATGCCAGAAGAAAGGAACCGGAAGTAGACCCTGGCTCTAGGCCGAAGAGGGGCTGTGATAGGGGGCCGAGTCTTGGTGATTCAGCATCTGCCCACTTGCAGCCCGGCAACGCCACACTCATGACAGCTTCCAGTGCCAAAGCAAAGTGCTGACTTGGAGGATGAGGAAGAATCCTTTCCAAAATCTCCAACCCTCCAGCAGGGCTCCTCATCCAGGCCTACGAGCTCGGAACAAGACCCAGGAGCCTGCAGGGGCTGTCCCCTCCCCTCTGCCTCTTTTCCAGCCTAGTTTCCCATGCAAGTCCATCCTGTAAATACACCTGAACAGCCGGAGGTGAGGACAACGGTGGCTGGAGAGGGACACACAGAGGCCTACTCCTCCACCACCACCACCCCCCCCCCACGAGCGGGGCGGGACACACAGACGGGGTTCTGGGGGGATTGAGTCCTCAACACTGACTACATTGGGCCTTCAGAGTCCCAGGCCACCCCTGGCAGAGAAGAAGGGCCCGAGCCGGGGAGAGGACGGGAACAATCCAGGGCACCGGGAAGGGCAGGTGGAGAAGGTGACAGGAGACAGGCCAAAGGCAGAGGGTGAGGGGCTCTGGGGCAGGAAGCCAGGGGAGGCGGCCGGGGTGGGGCTGGGACTCGGTGCGCCGCGGGCACCGGGGGACCGAGGACCGAGCCACAGGGGGGGCAGCCAGGCCCTGGGCAGGGCGATGGCCGGGGGCGAGGGGTGGGGAAGGGCAAGGAGAGAGGCCAACGGGGAGGGCAGAAGAGCAGAGGAGGGGACCATGCAAACCGCGGGGTCGAGGGAAACTGAGGCACGCGGCGGGGCCGTCCGGGCTGGAGGATGAGGCGGGTCGGAGAGGGGCCGGGACAGCGGTGAGGATGCGGGCCGGGAGGTGCGGACAGCGGGGGAGGGTGCTGGGGGGGGGGGGGGCTGGCGTTGCCGGCAGAAGGGGCCGGGGCCGGGCCGGGGCCGGGGCCGGGCCGGGCCGGGCAGGGCAGGGCAGGGACGGCCGCCGTGTGGACAGGGTCACGGAGGAGGGCGGGAACCAGGGGCGTCCCCAGATGGGCCTCCACGGCCCCCGCGCGCTCTCTCACCGCTTCCGCACCCCGCGCCCCCGGTGCCCGCGCTCGCTTACCTCCCAGGGCTGGGGCTCCCGCCCGGGGCGCAGTCCGAGCTGTGGGCGGCCGGCGCCGCCGCTTCCCCCGCGTCCCCTGCAGCGCCTCTCGCCGCCAGCCGCCGCATTAGGGCAGAGACCAGCCCGTGCGCGTGCCCGCGCGGCCCCCGCGCCCCCGACGGCGGCGTGCGCGGCCCCGCGCCCCTCCCTGCGCGCGCGCGCGCGACACTCGAGCGAGCACCGGCGGAACGAGCGCGGAGGAGGAAAGGATGCTGCGGCCCCGCCCCGCGCCGAGCCCGGCGACCCGGAGAGCCGGGTTAGCCGGGGGCTCTGGGCCCCGGTGTCTTCCCACCTGGACCCTGGATCCTCTCCTGGTCCGGGGAATGGCAGTGGTGTGCGGTTCCACTTGTTAAGCGCCTACTGTTAGGCGCCCGGAGGGATCTGGCGTGGCCTGCGGGGAACCGGGCTCAGGCTGCCCGGCCTCAGGAGCGAGGATCTGCGGGGCAGCCCCGATCCTCAGGGCCGCACGCACTGTACAGCTTCCTCCGACGGACTTCAACGCGTGTTGACTGCAATCAATCCTTGAATCTGGAGCTGGGCGGGTGGGGGAGCTGCTGCTGCTGCTGCTGCTGCTGCTGCTGCTGCTGGGGTCTTAAAAATAGGACACTCATCCCCCCCCTCCCCACCCCCTCCCCCCTCCCCACCCCCGTCCACGGAGACCTGGGCCTCTATCCCAGACTTGAGTTAGGATGGAAGCCCCCCATCTCCCCCCCTCCCTCCCGCATTCCCTCTGTAGTTAGGGAACTTGAGCAAGACACTTGGATGTGGGCCTCCGTTGGGTTTTTTTTTCACTGAGCCATGAAAATTTGGTTGCATCACTGCCTGAGATGCCTTCTGGCTTGGCTTCAGGAATCCATTAGGCCCAGGCTACTGTGCCCAGGCATACACACCTGGGCTCAGGTTATCACCTGAGACAGCAGAACGACCTTTATTGGGAAACTACAGAACCTTAGTCTAGGAGGAGCTCGCAGAAGCTCTTAGCTGAGCCTCCCACCCATCCAAAACTACCCTCTGCACCATCCCTTCGAGGCGCCTTTCAAGGCTGGGTACCCTTTTCTATGCTCACACACACAATTCTCTCATTCTCCGCACCGCCCGCCCCCCTTTGCCTCTTTTCCCCTGGTTTTTGCTCTCCAGAGTCCTCCCTTTCAAATCTTTTGAGCTGTTTTGATGGCTATTAACCTATATGACTCATTCTTGCTGCTTTAGGCATTCAGCCGATTTTGCCCCATGGAAGACAATCTTTCGCTCACAGCATCACCTCACCTAGACCTTTCCTGATCTCCTCTCGTGCCTTCCAATTTAGCCATATCCTGACATTGGTAATATCAAAATTTTTATGTCACTATAATTCCATTTATAACTGACCTTTCCATTTCCTTCAAAGGTGAGCTTTTTATTTTTCCTGGAGTTCGTGTTTGTCATTTTTGTTTGCTTGTTTTAGGGACAAGACTTGTGGGTAATTACCCATAATGCAACCCTAAAATGCCCATCAGGTGTGTGTGTGCCCACATGCTCATATCCACTAGGTACTCCGTTTATTTTCTTTTTTGAAAAAAATCTCTTTTGGAATATTCTGACATGTTCAAGTCTCCATGCCCTGCAACAGTTGACATCTGCAGGCCTCAATTTCTTCCTCTTTAAAGTGGGGATAATTATAGTACCTAATAGTATTGTGAAGGAAAATGAACTTTTTCATGTAACACAGTTTTGCCCTATTAACTTTTGCTAATAAGTTTTGCTTATTAGCACCCAATTGGGTCTGGGAAGGTGGCTCAGTGGTAGAGTGTTTGCCTTGAATCCATGAAGCCCTGGGTTTGATTCCTCAGTACCACATAAGCAGAAAAAGCCAGAAGTGGCACTATGCCTCAAGTGGTAGAGCACTAGCCTTGAGCTGAAGAGTTGAGGAACACCACCCATTCTTATCCTAGATGAGGAAACCTAATAGATCAAAGTTGAATGTGTCAGAGAGTTTCTACATAAACCAACATTTCTATTGTAAGATGAGCCCTAAAAATCTCTTGATTTACAATACTATAATATCCCAATACTGTTAATTGGAAGGAACATAGGGTTTGGCAGGAAAGGCAGTGCAGCAAACTTAGAATAGGGTAAGGGGACAGTTGGTAAGGTTAAGATTCATTGCAAAGCTAAACACACTGCCCAAAAGTTAGCTGTCTGGCCTTTTCTTACCTTTCTTCATGCTTTTTTGTTTGTTTTGATTTTTGAAGACTGGACCTCCATATGTAGCCTGGCTCTATCCTCCTGTACCTTCCAGTTCTCCTTCTTCTACCTTCCACATGTGAAATTACAGAACTGTGCCACCATGCCCAGCACTACTTTTACTTCATGTTTTTTGCTTTTGCTGTGTGTGTGTGTGTGTGTGTTGGTCCTGGGCACTGAATGAGCCTTTCTGCTTAAGGCTAGCACTCTACCACTTTGAGCCACAGCTCCACTCCCGATTTTTGAGTGGTTAATTGGAGATAAAAGCCTCCTGGACTTTCCTGCCAGGGCTAGCTATGAACCATGATCCTCAGATCTCAGCCTCCTGAGTAGGTAGGATGACAGGCATGACCCACCAGAGTCCAGCTGCCTTCCTGTTTTTTGTTGTTTTTAGACAGCAATGAAAATTTAAATGCAGAGAGGTAGGAGATTACCTGGAGATTTGAAACTGAACTGGAACTCAAGACCTTAGTGTGAAGAATTTAAGTACCTGAGAGGAGTAGAGAGGCTTAGGGTGTAGGGCAGGGTGGGGAGGGGGGGAGGGGAGGGGGGGGGGAGGGGGGGGGAGGTTGGAGAGGGATGGGCCTCTCTGAGGTCCCTAAGAGGAAGAGCAGGCATGTTCTTGGTCTTGCAGCTGCTTTGGGTGCTGCTCAGGAGAGGGGCTCCACCTGCTGGTGATGGACTCTGGGGCCCAGCTGAGCCTCCCACCCACAAGCTGTTCTAGTCAGGTGTCAGGGCCAGGTACAGGTGTGTTGGATGCAGAGGGACAGGGCAAAACCCAACTGTTTGGTCACTGCCTCCCTGCCATCTGCTTCCTCGAGGTCCTGATGTAGGAAAACAGCAGATTCGCGCAGTGTTGGTGAAGGGTAACTTGGTATGTCCTTTGGGAGAGCGATTTGGCAGGACCATCAAGCTTCTAAGTGTACCTCGTGCCATCAGTGCCACCTCCGAGAATCTGGCACGGGAAGATGAGCAGAAGCCACCCAGATGTCTGGGCACAAAGACATGCAGTGCAGCCCGTGGAGAGGCAGTGATTAAATGCAGAATAATTAATAATAATAATCACAATACACACAGTGGGGAGGTATGAAGCAGACATGAAAATGGAACCACAGCCAGGCGCCAGTGGCTCACACCTGTAATTCTGTCTACTCAGGAGGCTGAGATCTGAGGATCACAGTTCAAAGCCAGCCCAGGCAGGAAAGCCTGTGAAACTTCACTCTCTAATAACCACCAAAAAGCTGGAAGTAGAACTGTGGCTTAAGTGGTAGAGCACTAGCATTGAGCGAAAGAACTCAGGGACAGTGCTCAGGCCTAGAGTTCAAGCCTCAGGAATGGTACAAAAATTAAAATAATGAAAGTACAACTACTCAGGGATAGAAAAGGAAGGAGTGAAGATCAAGACCAGCCCAAGGGGTGGAGAAAATTAATGAGACACTATTTGAAAAGAATAACCTGTAGGGCTGGAGACTCAAAACAGTAAAGTGCCTGCCTGGCAAGCATGAAGCCCTGAGTTCAAATCCCAGTGCCACCAAAAACTAATAATAAGTAAAGTGATCATGGAGGCACCTTTCTGTAATCCCAGCTATTAGGAAGGAAGAGATTTGAGGCTAGCCCTGGGCAAAAAATCAGCAAAACCCTATCTGAAAAATAACACAAGCAAAGAGGGCTGGCGGTATGAATGGCACGAGTGTCTGCTTAGCAAATGTGTGGCCCTGAGGTCAAGCCCCACATACAAAAACATTTGATAACACACATGTATCTTTTAAAAGGGAAACTTAGTAACAACGTGTAGGTTGCTTACACTTTGTGGGGGTGGTTAGAAATAAAAGAGATGAGGAATAGGAAAAGAAGGAAGGATGCCCTGGGCTGTCTCCAGGGATGAGGTCAGAGAGCCATAGGGACCTAGTTATGATTTTGTTGTTGTTGTTGTTTGTTTTGTGCTGGTACTGGGGCTTGAACTCAGGGCCTGGGCACTGTCCCTGGGCTCTTTTGCTCAAGGCTAGAACTATAGCGCCACTTCTGGCATTTTGTGTTTAATTGGAGATAAGAATCTCATGGACTTTTCCTGTCCAGCTTGGCTTTGAACTGTGAACCATCCTCAAATATCAGCCTTCTGAGTAGCTAGGATTACAGGTGGGCACTACTGGCACCTGGCAAGAACAAGAGGAGACTTTTACTCATCACGAGACCCTTTACCTATCTTATATTACCTTATGCTCACAAGGGCCCAGTGAGGTGGAGTCCTTGTCCCCCACTTACAGATGAGGAAGCAGAGGCTCAGTGGGGCTGGTGGGGGCGGGGTGGGGTATTGTCATATGAGTAGGTTTTGGGAGAGGGTCAACTGAGAGGTCTGACTTTTGCCCTTGACTCCTGGGAGGTGACCTCTAAGCTCTAGGATTGGGGAGCCTTGGGTCACACCCACTAATCTATGCTAACATTGAAGTGTGCTGGCATCTTGGGCAAGTACCAGCACAGCTTCTAGATGGGCTGGAGACTAAGGTCATCCCCACAGGTGGCTGGCCATGCCTACCTGACTGTACTCTATTAAAAATGGTCCTTAATGGGCTCAGTGGTAGAGCGCTTGCCTCGAATGCATGAGGCCCTGGGTTTGATTCCTCAGCGCCACATAAACAGAAAAAGCTGGAAATGGTGCTGTGGCTCAAGTGGTAGAGCGCTAGCCTTGAGCTGAAGAGCTGAGGGACAGCGCCCAGGTCCAGAGTTCAAGATCCACAACAAACAACACAACAACAAAAGTGGTCCTTAAGAGTTGGGTGGCTTCCCTGGGTGTCTAAGTGATGCGTGTGTCCTCACACATCCACCCCTCACTGAGGACGCCTCTGGACACCACTGCACCTGCCTCTTCTTTGCTGGTTCCATCTATGTCTTGCTGTAGCAAACCATAACTGCACACACAGTGGATGTCGGTGAGCCCCGGAGTCCTTCAGCCCTCATGGGCCTGAGTGTGGCTTGGGGTCTGCTCCTTAACTTTGTAGATCATCGTGGAAGGAGGGAACTGGGATTGGAGCAAAGCCCTTAGAGGCACAGAGCAAGCCTGCTCTCCACCCTGCCTTCCTCTCTCCCACTGCCCAGCTGTGGGACAAGTGCTGGAGAATAGAAACTCCAGCATTGCCAGGAAGATGGCCATGCCAAGCTGTAGCAAAGGACCAGGATGCAGAAAAGGGATCTGAGAAGTAGCACATTATAGAGGGAACACATGTGATGCTGTTCCAGGAATCTAGGCTCCACACAAAGCAGGAGGTTAGGAAGGCAAGGAAAGGCTGAGATTCTTCTCTAGTCCTGTGAACCAGACTTCCTGACCACTGCCTTCATCATTTTCTGTTCTCCTGGACCAGCGTGGGTATGTAACACTACAATTCAGATGCAGGATTCAGGGAAGGGAGGAGAGAACTCTGAGAAAGAGTACTGACCCTGCTTCTATTCGGTCAATGCACAGACACTGGCGGCCCTAGCCATGGCATGTGTGGAGATTCTATGCTTTGTCGTGGGGCTTGGGCACTGTCCCTGAGCAATTTTGCTCAAGGCTAGCCCTCTACCACTTTGAGCCTCAGCGTCACTTCTGGTTTTCTGGTGGTTAATTGGAGGTAAGAATCTCATGGACTTTCCTGCCCAAGCTGGCTTTGAACTAGGATCCTCAGATCTCAGCCTCCTGAGTAGCTAGGATTACAGGCGTGAGCCACGGGCTCTTGGCTGACTCTGTGCTTTTTAATGGGACCATTACTGAACTCCTACAGCTGGCACATTCTTGGGTGCCTGCTCTTCCCCTCTCCCTTCCCCTTGGAGAGTAGCCAAAGAAAGAAAGAGGCCAGTCTAGTTGTGAATGAGAGCACCTCTCCACCTGTTTTCCTACTTCCTGCCTTGAAATTAGACAGACAACAACACACTTCCTGGATTTGCCCTGTGCCCAGCAGAGATCGCATCTCCCTTTACCACAACGAAAGACCTATACCTTCACCTTGACAAGGACACGCAGGGCAACATTTCTTCTCCCATCGCCATTGAGCCAACCAGCAAGAAGAGAAGCCCGTCCCGCCCACCACCCCAGAGGCAAACTTTCTGTCTCTAAATACACAGAAATTGTGGGTTTCTGGGAGCTTTTAAAGCAGGTTGCCACATATCCCTGTCTCTAGACAGGTGGCTAAACGAGTCCCAACTGGAATCCCAGAATTAAAACACACACACACACACACACACACACAGAGAGAATGAGAGAGAGAGAGAGAGAGAGAGAGAGAGAGAGAGAGAGAGAGAGAAATAGATTGCCTTCTTGCACTGGTCCTGCAGACAACGCTGGGCTAATAGCCTTGCGAGGTGCATTCTCAGCCATCCACAAAAGCAGCTGTCTCAATAAAGGCAAGTGGCTGAGACACCGGAAACTGACCCTCCTGAAACCCCTTGCCCACTTCATCACTGTGACGGTCGCCTACTTTAAGATCTGCTTCCAGCTGAACCCAGCATCTATGGCTCATGGGTGGGATTCTAGCTACTCAGAGGGCTGAGATCTAGAGGATCATGGTTTGAAGTCAGCCGAGACACACATGTCTGCCTGCAAGAATCCATCTCCAAAATAATCAACTAAGAGTAAGCAGGGCTTTTTGTGTGGCTTAAGTTGACAGAGCACTAGCTGAGCAAATAAACCGAGCATGAGAGGGCCTGAGTTCCAATTCTAGTACTACCAAAATGAATGAATGGATGCATGGATGCATGGATGACCTGGCTTAAACATCTCTCATGTGAAAAATGTCTCCACCAGGCCCAGCCCTCGTTTGTGCCTCTGTGCAGAGTGCACCCCTTCTCTTCCTCCTCCACCCCCCCCCCCGCCCCCAGCACTCGGTACAGTGAGTATCAAGCCTGGACCGCGGGCGTGGCCCTCTCTGGAGGAGGACACCTGAGGGTCGCTCTGTAGAGGACTCCACTGGTCACGGAGGTCCTCAGCCTCGGGTCGGGGCCCAGGAGACAGCAGCAATAAAGCTGGTCTTGCTCTAGGCTGGGCAATGGCAGGATATCATAGAGGGCCACTAGCCTCGCAGATGCTGGCTGTCAGGTGTCCTCCTCCAGAGAGGGCAGTGAGGACAGTGCTCCCCTCTTTCAACAGGAACATGGGGCCACACCCGCACTGCCAGCCAGGGAAGTCCCTGCATCTTGGTGTGAGGTTTGTCTAATTGGGAGCCAATTATGTAGGCACAGCTGGCAGTCTCCACCTGACACTGTCTGACCTGACAGTCCCACTGATGTCACCTTCTTAGCTGGTCAGAATATCTGTCTTTGCCCAAGATTTGCCAATAACAAAGGCACAATGATCAGGTAGACCATTCCAAGGGTAAGAGCAGAGACTAAGCTTGGCTGCTGACCTGCCTACAGAGCACCATGCCACAGCCTAGGCTAGGGTCTGACCCACTGTGGCCGTGGTGGCCAAAGGGAGAGTCAGGACTCCAGAGACCCACAAAGGCAGGCTGGACCCCTCTACAGGTGCTGGCAGGTCACCGCCCAGGAGTGGAGCCAGGGCTTGACTTGACAGCACTCACCCAAGGCACCATGGGAGCCAAGACTGGAGGCATTCCTAATTTCTCCTCCTGAGGACCTTTGCTGTGGAGTGCCAGGCCCTGCCACAGAGACAATGGTTCTAGGTCCTGGTCCACGCCCAGTCTCAGGGGCCAAGCTAGACATCAGGAAGGAGAGACTTACTTTAGGTTGTCCCAGCTTTTTCCTGTGCAGTTTGTCAACCAGACAGTCATGCTGTGGAGAAGGAGAGCCAAGCTTCCTTCCTGACACTTGGATCCTACATAAGCCCAGGCAGGACCTGGTCTCTGAGCTGTGTCCACAGCCTGAGCACTTGTCTAGGAGCCTCTGGAGGTGTGGCTTGTCCATCCTGCACGGCCGAGCTCCTTGGCTCTCAGTACTGCCTCTCAGCCTGCAATGAATTTCCCATTCCTGGGTTGCTTCCAGCTGCTGGGAGAATGACTCCCTTCTGTCAAACCTCTGTAGAGAGATCCACTCTGCTCTGTGTGTGTGTGTGTGTGTGTGTGTGTGTGTGTGTGTGTGTGTGTGTGTGTGTGCGCGCGTGCACACACACCAGTACTGGGGCTTAAACTCAAGACCTCCCACTCTTCTTTGGCTTTTTTTCACTCAAAACTAGCGCTCTACCGCTTAAATCACTGTTCTACTTTCAGCTTTTTGCTGGTTAGTTGGAGATAAGAGTTTGCATGGATTTTTCTCCCCAGGCTGGCTTTCAACTATGATCTTCCAATCTCAGCCTCCTGAGTAGCTAAGATAATCCTTGTGAGGCACCAGGAGCCAGCCCTGATGTGTTTTTGAATTCTGAGTTAATTCAGCGTGTAGAAAGCTAAATGGTACAAAGATCATACATTATGTAACAGCCCCTGCGAGGCCTGGGCAGGGCTCAGCTCTGTCATTCACGCTTTCCTATTTCTGCCATGAACTGGATGAATATTCACCAAGGGAGAGGAAGGCAGTGGGCCTGCCTCGCCCTGTGTCAATGCAGGTCAGGATTTGCCAACAAATAATTTCAGATTTAGTCAGGTGTTGCTCCGTATCAATTATGAAAAGTATTCAGATGCTTGAATAGGTGAAATATTTTCCATATATCATTTACTTCACAGCCTTCATAAAGATACTTATGAAAAGAATCAAGTCTCATTCATCTTTGCATTTCGAATCCTTAGCATGTAGCAGGCACTTCAGACATGCTGAGTGAATGGCTGACTTATCTTTTAGCGTATTCCATTATTTCTTCACAGGTAACCCAAGGGTGAGCATGCCCACCCGGCCCGAGTCACCCGGGCCATCACAGACAAGGGCTCAACTTTCCCCTCAAACCTCCACAGAGGCTGAATAATCCACCAAGCATTTCCTTCCCCTCTCTGAGAAACCATAGGGAAACTGAAGAGGAGGCCACAGAGAGGAGAATGCACGGCATGCTGGGTAGTGGGCCGGGCGGCACAGGAGGACCCAGTACCAGCTCCAGGACCACTCCCTAGGAGAGAGACTGCGATTAGATCTTGGGGTCCAGCTTCTTTCTCTCCTAGAAAAGCAAGCCCCAAACTTCCAATCATCAGAATAACTGGTTTAAAAAAAGAGATTCTGATTCTCTGTGCTTGGAGTGGAAACCCTGAGCATTTTAGCTGATAGATAGATAGATAGATAGATAGATAGATAGATAGATAGATAGATAGATAGATAGATAGATAGATAGATAGATAGATAGATATCAACACTACCACAGGTGGGAGAAAGACCAGAGCTACAAAGGAATGACATTTCCACACACCTCAGGCATGAAGCTTGTATAAATCCAAAGCTGCAATTCTAATGGGGTATGTTGCATAGGATACACTCTAGACACTAAGATCATCTCTTGGAAAAAGTGGGAAACTTTCTTAAGAAATTAGGGTGCTACTGCTGCGTAGAACTATGGATATTTTCAATGTATAATGTTAGAGCCAAAAGGGGAGAACATCAAAATGACAAACAGATCAAGCCCTCAGGATGATGTAACATTTTTTTGGTTGGCTTCAGGGCACTGTCTCTGAGTTTTTTACTCTATCACATTCAGCCACAGCTCCGTTTCTGATTTTTAGGTGGTTAATTGGAGATAAGAGTCTCACAGATTTTGCTGCCTGGGCGGGCTTTGAACAGGGGTCCTTGAATCTCAGCCCGTTGGGTAGCTAGGATTACAGGTGTGAGCCGCCAGTGCCTGGCTAAGATATAACAATTTAAACACATACGTACCTAATAACAGAGCACAAAAATACATTAGGCAAAATCTGGCAGAAATGACATAGACAATGAACAGCAATCAGTGAAGACTTTAACACCCCACTCTCAAAACAAGAATAACTGGACGGAAGGCATGAACATAGAAAACTTCAGCAATACAAACCAATTGGACCTGACAGCTATCTATGAGACACACCCAATGACAAGAAAGACATTCTTCCCCAGTGCACATGGAGTGTTCTCCACGATTGGCCATATGTGAAGCCGTCAGACAAGCCTCGATTGCACTCTTGGGCATTTATGTCAGAGAATTGGAAACTTATGTTCAAACAAAGACCTGTAGACAGATATTCATAGCAGATTTGTTTACAGTAGCCCAAACCGTGGTATCTCCCAGATGTCCTCTACCAGATGAATGTTAAACAAAGCACATTTTTATCTTCATTATGACGATTAACAAGCCCCTGAGAATCGCAACCCTCAGGACCACTCCTGTCCACACTCGTGCATCCCATCGGCATTCCACACATCTCTGCATACAGGAGAGCCAGCACATACTCCCGGCCTCTCTCCTCGTCTCTACCAGAGACGACCCGCAGAGGAAAGCTGCATCCCCCATGGGAGCCTGGTGCAGGCTTCTGGTGTAGGGTGGGGATCACTGTGTGGCTTAAACACCTCCCCAGGTGATTCTAAAGGACTTCCCTCTGTGTGTGTGTGTGTGTGTGTGTGTGTGTGTGTGTGTGTGTGTGTGTGTGCGTGTGCGCGTGCCAGTCCTGGGCCATGAACTCTGGGGCTGAGCACCATCTCTGGGCTTTTTTTTTGCTAATGATAGCTAGCAGTGTACTACTTGAGTCACAGCTCCACTTCCAGGTTCTTTTTTTTTTCTTAAGTGGAAATAAGGGTCCCATGGACTTTTCTGCCTAGGCTGGCTTCAAACCACAATCCTCAGATCTCAGCCTCCTGAGGAGCTACGCTTACAGGTGCGAGCCACCAGCCTCTGGCTATGAACAGGTGCTTCTGTTGAGGGAGAGCCCATCTTCTCACTACCCAAGAATCTCTGCCCACTGTACACAAATGGGGGTCATACCATCTGCACCCCTTTGTAAGTCACTTTGTACATTTCACATGATTATACTAATGGTTGTATAGTATTCCATGTTTTGTTCCTGTAACAGAAATGTGAAACAAATTTCATGTTTATATTACTTACATTTTTCCTATGCAACAATATAAAACTTCGGCTGAGATTGCTCAAGCTTGTAATCCTCTCTACTCAAGAGGCATAGATCTTGGTTCAAGGCCAGCCAGGGCATAAAAGTTTGTGAGAGCCAAGCATCAGAGGCTCACACCTGTAATCCTAGCTACTCAAGAGGCTGAGATCTGAAGATTGTGGCTCAAAGCCAGCCAGCCCGGGAAGGAAAGTACATGAGACTCTTATCTCCAATAAACCACACAGAAAACCGGAAGTGGTGCTGTGGCTCCAGTGGTGGAGCGCTGGCCTTGAGCTGAAGAGCTAAGGGACAGTGCCCAGGCCCAGAGTTTAAGCCCCACAACTGACAAAAAAAAAAGTTTGTGAGACCCCCATCTCATACAATGATGGTCCCAGTTCACTGGTGATATGGAAAACTTGTATAGAAGTAGTCTCACAGTCCAGGATGACCATGGCCTAAGCCAAGACTATATCTTGAAAATACCCAAGACGAAAAGGGGCTGGGGGCATGGTTCAAGTGGTACTGAGCCCAGGCATGAGACCCTGAGTTAAATCTCCAGGACTACCATAAATAAAATGTTGTAGTGACCATCTTTGTGTATATATAATATGCACTTTTGACTAAAATGCAACTAGTGAAATTTCTGGATCAGTGGGCTTAAATATTTATGTTTATGAAATAATGCCAAAATGCCTTCTAGGAAGATTGGATTTATATTACCATCAACACTCATCCCACAAATATTGTCCAGGAATCATTTAGTTTTGGGAGGATCCCCTATGATTCTTAACCTATAAGAGTGTGTCTCAAAGGGCTTTGGTAAAACACTGCCCTAGGCTTCTGACCTTGAGAGGAAGAAAATATCAATGCTAGGAAATGGGACTGTGGAGCCCAGGGACCAAAGCCTTTCTTTCTCTTTGTTGCCTTAGTGGTGAAATGAAAGTTTCTACCCAAAGGACACCAGAGAGAGTCCCTGATACCCACACCCACTTCTGTGGGACCAAGGCCCTATCCCCGAAGACTGCCCAAAGTGGGTAAAGGCCAAAGACAGCCGGGCCTTTGTGAGTTTGCATGAGAACAAGGCCCGGGGAAAGAGCCAGAGACACTGGAGTGGCTGGAGAGGAGCCTAGGACTGGGCACCTAGGACCTGGGCCTGCATGGGCCTGCCCCTGGTTAGCTAGGAGAATGCCTGTTCTCTTAGCCTTGTTACTTCTCAGGGAAATGAAGCTAGTGTTTTCGCCCTATAGGTAGTGACCCATTACTGAGCTGTCAGTTTTATTTATTAAGTTGTGTCTGGCTCCTTTTTTTAAAAAATAAAAAGGATAAAATAAAAAAAATACTGGAAACGTCCAAATGTATTACACACAGTAAGCATTGCTTCCTGAACTTTCTGCACACACGCCGTCCTGGGGTGTCCGGTCTGCTTGCACAGGCTGCAATTGTAGAAAACTGGAGAGACTTCCCCACAGGAATCCAAAGCAAAGCAAAGCAATACAAGCAAACAACAACAACAAAAAGAACTATGCACCAAATGGAGTCAGAACCTCGGAGAGCGCAGAGCAGTTCCCCCGAGGTCGGGCAGGCCCGGCAGGTGCACGCGTCACTGACCCAGTGGAGACACTAGGTGGCGCCACAGGGTCCGGCCCGGCAGGTGCAGGTGTCACTGACCCGTTGGAGACGCTAGGTGGCGCCACAGGGCCGGGTAAAGCTGGGTGGTGGAGTCACTGCCACCACCCTGCGGGAACTGCAAATGGCCAGTGAGGACTGCAGCTCCGGGATGTGGAGGGACTCCGAGTCCAGCCCCCCCTCAGCCTCCACTCCCACACCCCAGGCGCCTCTGCCGCCCCAGCACGACCTTGGATTTCCAAAAGGCAGTAGCCAGCCCCAGGGGTCCGCCGATCCCGGGAGGCTGCAGAGGGCAGGGTCTGCCACGAGGGGGCAGCAGTACTCCAGGACGTGGGGCAGAGCTCCAGTCCCTGATCCCGGCAGGCTGCAGAGGACAAGGTCTGCCACGAGGGGGCAGCAGTACTCCAGGACGTGGGGCAGAGCTCCAGTCCCTGATCCCGGCAGGCTGCAGAGGACAGGGCCGGCCACCAGGGGGCAGCAGCACTCAGGGACGTGGGGCCTTCCGGCCCCCTCCCCCCTCCCCCAGGCCCAGCCCCAGCTATGGGGGGCACATAGTGAATTCTCTGAAGCTTTGCAGGCCCATTGGTAAAATGCCCTTCATTACAAACTTCACCACTAAATAAACTGGTGGTCCTGGGGTTTGAACTTGGAGCCTCCTGCTCAGCAAGGCAGGGACTCCACCATTTGCACCACAGCCTCAAGCTGCCCCCCCCCCAACCCCACCTTCTTTTTTAGTTACTTTTCTGATAGGGTTTTGTGCTTTTGCCCAAATCTCCCTCCTCACACCTCCCCCTGTAGCTGGGATCACAGGCCTGAGCCACCCTGTCTGGCTTAGTGGTTGAGATTCAAGGTCTGTCTGCAAATCCCCATCCTCTTCATGTCTGCCTCCAAAGGAGCTAGGGTTACAGGTGCGGGGCACCATAGCTGGCTAACACGCATTGTTTGACACGTTAATACACTATCATCAAGGGAGACTTTACACCATGGGAATCAGCAAACACTCCAATCCAGCGTCCTGAGAGCCAGTTGTCAACATTCTGCGAGCATTCTCTAAGGCCTTCTCCCTGAGTAGGTACCCAGCCAGCCCACCCCTCCTGCCCAGGCCCAGGAAGGGCAGGTGAAGTGGAGGAGGCTGGACGGTGGATCGCCTGCTGCAGCTCTTCTCCCCTTGCCCATCTAAGACCCTAAAGTATCCTCAGTGCCCTGCTTTTTACCCCCCTTCCTCAGGCCACCGGCAGATGTCAGTAGTGTGCAGAAGAGAAGATGTTTGGTGTACAGAGACAAGAGCCATGAGAACTGCGTAGACAAACTGTGAAGGGCAGGCACACGGGCCCGGGCTCAGACCTCCTCTATCTGCATCAGAATCCAAAACTAGAAATACACACCAAGAAAGACACACTTGATTAACATAAGGATCCTCACGTTAGCCTTTAGAGACAGAAGGAGATGGCTCATGCTCGCTAGTCCCTCCCCAGGTAGGTGGCATGCATTAAGAATGATACAAAAGATGGATGTGAGGGCGATCTGGCTGCGACATCTGTCACCCCATTGATCGCCAGGGTTGATTCGGCTGATCGGGCTGGCTAGGCAGGTGTCCCCTTCCTCCCTCACCGCTCCATGTGCGTCCCTCCCAGAGCTGCGCGCTCGGTCGAAGAGGACGACCATCCCCGATAGAGGAGGACCGGTCTTCAGTCAAGGGTATACAAGTAGCTGCGCTCTCCTGCTAGAACCTCCAAACAAGCTCTCAAGAATGATACAAAAAGCCAGGCACCGGTAATTCATGCCTGTAATCCTAGCTACTCAGGAGGCTGAGATCTGAGGGTCACGGTTCAAAGCCAGCCTGGGACAAAAGTCCATGAGACTCCTATCTCCAATAAACCACTCAGAAAACAGGAAGTAGTGCTGTGGTTCAAGTGATAGAGCGCTAGCCTTGAGCTGAAGAGCTGAGGGACAGTGCCCAGGCCCAGAGTTCAAGCCCCATGACTCCCACACACCCACACAAAAGTAAAAATAGACTTTGCATGTGAATGGAAGCTCCCTGCAGCTTCTGGGGGATGAGGCTAGCTAGCATCCTGACAGGACGCGGTGATCCCGTGAGCTGGCTGAGGTGAGAGGACTTTAACTCGGGAGAGAAGCGGGTGGGTCTTCACTGCAGCCTCTGCTGATAATATCTAATTGAAATGCACGTAGCCCTTGACCTTGGTATAGTCCATGTGTAAATGGACAAGAATACGCAAGAATAATCATTTGACACGAATTATCGTAACAGAAAATTAGAAGTAACCTGGCTGCCCATCCATGTGGATCTGGTTAAATTAACTTGTCACAAGCATGTAGTCAAATATGGTGAAGCCATAGAAAATAAGATGGCAATTCCTCAGGGAATGACGTGGAATAATCACCTCTATATGTCAATAAAAACAAGATACAGATATGAAGCGCATTGTCATTTGTGTTGAGATATAAGCTTTTATATCCTTTTTTTTTTTTTTTGGTGCCAGTCCTATGGCTTGAACTTGGGGTCTGGGTGCTGTCCCTGAGCTCTTTCACTCAAGGTGGGCGCTCTACCACTTGAGCCACATTGACACTTCTGGTTTTCTGATAGTTAAATGGAGATAAGAGCCTCATGGGGACTTTCCTGCCTGGGCTGGCTTTGGACTGCGATCCTCAGATCCTAGCCTCCTGAGTAGCTAGGATTACAGGCGTGAGCCACCGGTTCCCTGCTGGAGGTTTTATATTCCTAGAAATCTCCGGGACGCTAAGAGGTATGAGTGAGCCTGAGTGAGTCAGGGTGGGAAGAGCTTAGATCGTCAATCCTCGTCTGCCAGTTAGTCAGTGCATAACATGCCTTGATTTCAAACTTCAAAATAAAAGCCACCTGCAGGAAGGCAGAGTCTGGGCATGACCCCAGCCCTCAAGTGAGCTGAGAATCTTTGGGTCCACTGCGTTGCTTCCATCCTTCCCGTCCTGATAACTAAGTGCATTCCCATCTTCAAGGCTCACTCTAGCCTGTGAGCCACTTCCACAAGCCCAGGGAGGGAACTTTCCCTGCTCTCAGCATGCAGCTTGTGGGATTTGTGATGATGATGATAATGGTGATGATGATGGTGGTGGTGGTGATGATGGTGTTCATGGTGGTAATTGATGATGGTAATGATGGTGGTGGTGATGATGACGGTGATAATGATGATAGTGATGGTGGTGGTGATGATGGTGGTGATGATGATAGTGGTGGTGGTGATGATGATGATGGTGGTAATGATGGTAGCGATGATGGTGATGATGATGGTGGTGGTGGTGATAGTGATGGTGATGATGATGACGGTGATGATGATAGTGATGATGGTGATGATGATGATGGTGGTGATGGTGATGATGATGGTGTTAATGATGGTGGTGATGATGATGATGATGGTGGTGATGATGATGATGGTGGTGATGATGATGGTGGTGGTGGTGATAGTGATGATGGTGATGATGATGGTGATGCTGATGATAGTGATGATGGTGATGATGATGGTGGTAATGATGATAGTGATGATGGTGATGATGATGATGATGGCGATGATAGTAGTGGTGGTGATGATGATGATATGGTGGTAATGATGATAGTGATGATGGTGATGACGATGGTGGTAATGATGATAGTGATGATGGTGATGATGGTGATGGTGATGATAGTGGTGGTGGTGATGATGATGATGGTGGTGATGATGATGATGATGGTGGTGATGATGATGATGGTGATGATGATGGTGATAATGATGATAGTGATGGTGGTGGTGATGATGATGATGGTGATGATGGTGATGATGGTGGTGGTGATGATGATGGTGGTGATGATAGTGATGGTGATGGTGGTGGTGATGATAATGATGATGGCGGTGATGATGATGGTGGTGATGATAGTGATGGTGATGGTGGTGGTGATGATAATGATGATGGCGGTGATGGTGATGATGATGATGATGGTGGTGATGATGATGGTGGTGGTGATGATGATGATGGTGATGATGGTGGTGATGGTGGTGGTGATGATGATGGTGGTGATGATAGTGATGGTGATGGTGGTGGTGATGATAATGATGATGGCGGTGATGGTGATGATGATGATGATGGTGGTGATGGTGATGATGATGGTGTTAATGATGGTAGTGATGGTGGTGATGATGATGATGATGGTGGTGATGATGATGGTGGTGGTGGTGGTTATGGTGATGATGATGATGGTGGTGGTGATGATAGTGATGGTGGTGATGAGTCTTCTGCTTTTGCATTAGTGGCTTCTCCCCAGCCACCATGAGGGTTGCTTTGTGCTTCTTTATATCAACCAGGGCTGCCGCCGGCTTGCTCCTGAGTTATCTGTCCCCTCTCCCGACCTCCAGGTCACCCAGAGTCACACCCCGCAGCAGTCCTTAGTCCTTAGTGCGGGCAGAGCTCACACCCTCAGAGCCGGGCCCCTCTCAGGTGGGGTGGGCCGGGCTCCTCCCTGTGCCCTGCTCAGAGCCAAGTGCGTCTGGGGGTCATGCCACGGCCATCTCCGCTGTCCCCGGCTTGTCTGGTGCTTGGGCCGGTGGCGGCCGCCGCCCTGGAGCAGCACCGTGGGCAGAGGGCAGTGGGCAGCCGCTGACCCCGCGGCCCCTCCACCCTCAGGCCCTCCAGAAACCTCCGGGTGCAGACTCCAGTCCTTCCCGCCGGGCCTCGCCCTCCCTTAGCCCCTGGCCGCGCCAACGCGAAGGCTTCAGCCTGCGAGGCTCCTTCGAGTCCCATCGGCTTGCACGGCAGTGGGCCATCTGAGCTCAAAAACAACGCCCGAAGCCCGGTGCCTGCGGCCTACACCCGCAGGCCTCCCACCCGGGAAGCTGAGGTCTGAGGATCCTGATTGGAAGCCAGCCCGGGCAGACTCAGACCAGCTGAAAAAGGGGAGGTATGGCTCAGCTGGTAGAGCACCAGCCTTGAGCAGAAGCCAAGGGAGAGTGTGAGGTTCTGAGTTCATGCCCTGGTGTGGACACACACACATATACATATATACATATACACATATACACACATACACACATACATTTATACACATACACGCACATGCACACATACACATACACACACATACATATACACACATACACACACACTTATACACATACACACATACACACATACACTTATACACATACACACACATACACATACACACATACACACATACACACATACACTTATACACATACACACATACACACATACACACATACACATACACACATACACATACACACATACACACACATACACTTATACACATACACACACATACACATACACATACACACATACACACACATACACTTATACACATACACACACATACACACATACACATACACACACTTATACACATACATACATACACACACACACACACACACCGCACACAGATAAACAACCCACGGATGCACACACACACCGCACACAGATAAACAACCCACGGATGCTGCTCCCAAAGGAGGTTGTAGTCTTTCGGGACAAACAGTCGCACAGAGCAAAATCAATACAACAATGCTGGCACAGTGACACAGAGCTGGCCAGGGCGGGTGAGGGGACACAGAGGAGGAAGGGAGGGCTTGGGGTAGGTCAAGCAGAAGTTTCTAGAAGAGGTGATTTCTTTGTCCCAGGCTGAGTGAGGAGTGAGGAGTGAGGGTGTGGAGTCCCAGACCAACTCTCCGCCCTGGTCTCCTTTCCAACCTGCCGCTGCGCCCCCTTCCCCTCCCCCTCCTCCCCTCCTTCCCTCTTTGCTTCTGAGCCAGCATCTGCCAGCTGAGAGGGAGGGGGAGGGAGGAGGAAACTGGTTTTACCAAAGAAACACAGGGAAGGAAGTTGGGGAGTCAGATGTGTGGGGTGTAAAGTCCAGCTGGGAGCCAGAGACACTCAGGGTGAGGGGCAGCTGGGAGGAAGAGGGAAGAGGAGGGAGGGTGGAGGGAGGTGGAGGAAGGGAAGGGTGTGAAGTGCTCTGTGGATGGCCCAGGACAGGCAGCCTCCTGCTCAAGGCCCCCGGCCCACGTGGACTGCCCTGCGGCAGGGCCCCTCTCTCCTTTGCCCGCCATTCGTCCCTCCACCCCGAGTCCAGCACCCCACCAGGCTCAGTGGAGGTGCTGTGATGGTGGGACCAGCATTCGGAGGGATCTCTCCTAACTGTGCGTGAACCCCTGGAAGCTGGATTTGGGGAGTCCTTGGGGGGACTACAGGCAGTCATTGAGGACTTCCTCCCTGGGCTTAGCTCTGGAAAAAATCTAGAAGCCACACACACAGGGGCTCAGGCTAGCCAAGGGGGGGGCTGACCTCCACCCTCACCCCCTCACACCCTTGTTCCCCAGACTCTAAACCCCACTGTCAGGAGCTTCGAGGAACCGCGGTTCTCAGAGCCCCTGGTGGCAGCTGCCAGCGACCTTCCTGGCAAACCCAGACACTCAGTTTGCCGCAGTGAAGGGCAAGCTTCCAGAACATTCTGGGAGGCAGAGAGCATCCTCTCTGTGCCAGTGATTGCTGCTCCTGGGCCCAGGACCCCTCCCCGCACGTACAGGGGCTGTGGTGCTAAAAGCTCGCCTCTGAAGCTCCTGGAATCCTGTAAGCCGACTGCATTCGCTGCATGTCATAAATATTTATGCCCTCCGACCGGGAGAAGGGCTGTGCGGGCAGGGCCAGGCTGCTGACTGATGGACACAGAGGAGAAAGATTTCAAGTCAGTGAAAAGAACCATGTCCACAACCCGGGCACAGCAGAGACAGGCAGCTGCGATCAGAAACTGGGTACCAGGGGTTCTTCAAAGGAGCCGGGCCAGGTGCTAGGGACTCACCCCTGTAATCCCAGATACTCAGGAGGCTGAGGTCTGGGGATCATAGTTTGAAGCCAGCCTAGGCAGACAAATCCAAGAGGCTTTTATGTCCACATGAACCCGCCAAAAGCTGGAAATGAAGGTGTGACTCAAGTGGTAGAGGGCCAGTCTTGATGGAAAAAAACAAGCCAGGGCAGGAAGCCCTGATGTGAAGCTCCAGTAGCTGTGCACACATGTGTACACACACACACACACACACACACACACACACACACACACACACACACAGAGAGAGAGGAAGGAAAGGTCTACAACTGCCTCAGCCCTCCGCAGTACCCAGGTTCTGGGTTTGTGAGAAGGGGGTTGTAAGGATGAATAAGTATGCATCAATAGGAATATAGCTTATCACTGATGGCTCAGAGGGGCAGGGGATTGAGGCTGTCTTCCCCCAGCAGTCTGGGGCAGCCCAGGATACCCACGCCCCTTTCTCTCCCCCACCCTCTGTTAGTATTATGCTCACCTTTGGTGCTCAGCTCCACCCAGACCTGGGCCCCCTCCCATCCCTGGAGTTCCTTCCATACAGCTGGCCCCTCCCTCTCTCCACCCAGACCCATCTGAACTCCCATCTACCCAACTTTCCTTCCCCCCAGGCCCCCCTGCTACCTGGATGGTGACGGAGGCCATGTGTTCCCACTTGGGGGAAATACGGCTCCTCTGATAAACCTTATAATCATCTTTCTCCTGTGCCTGCCTGCCTCTGCGTGGTCCCCTGGGATGGATGTGTCGGACCCTCTTTCCCCTCTCCTCAACCGCCTCCAGTGCAGGAAGGCCCTCGGGGAACCAGAGCTCATCCAGCTTCGAATGGAAGGCCCCGCCCCGGACAGCCGGGCCCAGACGCCTCCTGGCTCCCCTTGCTTCTCCTGTGGCCTCCCAGGGAAAGCCCAGGTCCTCCTGGAGAATCGAGGAGATGGACCCTCACCCATTTGTTGCCCCTGGCCAGGTTCGGGAAGGCTGCCCAATGTCTTCCTGACCACGCTGGACACTGACACAGCCCTGCTGCCGTTTCAGACGAGCGAGTCCTTGTGGGAGGCCAGCTGGTACCTCGTGGGGTGATGCCGGCATCATCCCTGACCTCCCCCCACTAGCGGCCAGGGGCAGGGCCAGACGCCACCCACCCCAGGCCAAAGGGCCCTGGGAAGGCACCACGGACCCTGGTTGAGAACCATTGTCTTCAAGGATTCTGTTTTAGGGGAACACCAGGACCCCACACTGCCTTTTATCCTGAAAACCAGTAAGCTCGCTGTCCTGGCTTCTGGGATGGCTCCCAACAGAGTGCTCCAGCTGAAATCCGCTCAGTGGCACGGTTAGCACACACCAAAGTGGCTGTTTGCAGACACGGGCAGGCAGCAATTGCGAGAGAGCAAATTCAAGAATATCCACACGGAACACACAACACAAAGCCATTGAAATACGGATCGTGTGTGTGTGTGTGTGTGTGTGTGTGTGTGTGTGTGTATACATATATTTTACTCCCTGTCTTGTTCTAAAACAGATTTAAGACAGCTTAAGGTAAATAAAAGCAAGCAAAAGGAGATGAGACAAAGTGAATAAGAGCAAGGATTTTTGGATGGAGGTGTGAACACTACACATGAAAATGGAACTGTATGTGCTTGCTAAAAGTGGGCCATAAATTGAGCTCTAGGTTCCTAAGCACCCAACTCACACAGGGAAAACGGGACCAGAGGCGGTGCTGGTGTGCTGGGCCTTCACCAGCAGGACCCTCAGGGCACAGCCACCCTTACTTCTGCCTTCCCAGGGTGATCTGTCCCTGGGCTGTGGCACCTGCTGCAGGTTGGCTTACCAAACTCATTGTGACTCAAGCAAGCTCAGGGTTCCACCTTGGACCTGTGCTGGGAGAGGCTGGCTGAGGGCCCAGGGCCTGCCTAGAGTTTTAGGGACTGGAAAGAGTGGCTTCTGAGAAAACAGAGCATCTCTTTCTCTGTCTCTGTCTGTCTCTGTCTGTCTCTCTGTCCCTCTGTCTCTCAACCTCTCTCTCTCTTTCCCTCTTTCTCTCCCTCCCTCCCTCCCTCTCTCTCCGGAACTCAGGGCCCAGGCACACTATCCCTGAGCTTTATTGTTCATGGCTAGCAGCCTACCACTTGAACCACAGCTCCACTTCTTGCTTTTTCATGGGGTGGCTTCAAACTTCGGTCCTCCGATCTCAGCGTTCTGGGTAGCTAGGATTGCAAACGTGAGCCACCGGTGGGTGCCCAGCTGGAGCATCATTCTTAGTGTTTCGGTCTAACGGTGAGAATGTTTTATAGGGAACACTATTAAGTGGTATTTACTAAGCACTCCCGGTGGGCCCTAACCTCTGTGAAATTCGTTGAGTTCGTGACCTTATTTCAGTTTCAATCACCCATCCACGCAGGTAGAGGATAAGAGATTGAGGTTTACAGTCTAGGAAACGGAGGTTGCTTAAAGATTAACTGGGTACAGATTTCCTACATAGTCAAGAATGGAGCAGGAGTCAGGCACCACAGCTCAGGCCTGTCATTCTAGCTGCTCAGAAGGCTGAGATTTGAGGATCACAGTTCAAAGCCAGCTCTTTACCACTTGAGTCACACCTCTGTTTCCTGGATTTTGTGGGCTAATTAGAGATAAGAGTCTCACAGATTATTATTATTTTGGCCTGGTATCTCAGCTTCTTGAGAAGCTAGGATTACAGAGGTGTGAGCCCCCATTGCTTAGCGGCCTCCCTGTTTTACTTCAGCAGATTTTGTAATCTAATTGAATCCAATAAGTAGAGAGAGCAAATGGACTCTGAAGAGACACCGTTAGATAAACAACAATTTAACGTTCCTCTTCCTCTCTGCCCTCGCCTCCACCCCAGCCTCTCTTAAACAAGCTATGTGTTCAGAGGGGGCCATAGAGTCACAGAGGGAAAGCATTTGAAACCCCCATCTCCCCGCTCCCCCCCTTTGCTCCCCCACCCCTACCAAGGATGCTGCTTGTCACCAGTTAACAGCATTTAAAATATTTACAGCCCTTTCCGTGCCCTGGGGGGTGTATCAGAATAAATCATTGTTACCACCAATAAATCAAAACTTAATCTCCAGAAGGCTCAATGCCTGTCTTATCCCTCAAATAACAAGTAGCAGAATCTGTCCAAGGGACTTGGCATCCACTCAGTCAACCTTTCCTTCTCTTCCCCCGGGGGAGGAGGTGAATTATAGGCCAAAGGAGCAAGGAATCCACACTGCCCCCTTGTGGAGCCGCTCTGGCACCAGTGACCCAGTCTGGGGATTGAAACCCAAAGCCTCCCAGACTCATAGACGACCACCCCCCCCTTAGTGCCTCCTCCTCAGCCATCTTCTTTTCTTTTCTTTCTTTTCCCTTTTCATGTGTGTGTGTGTGGGGGGGGCTGATATTCGGGCTTGAACTCAGGGCCTGGATACTGTCCCTTAGCTTTTTTTTCTCAAAACTGGTGCTGTACCAGTTGAGCCACATCTCCACTTCCAAATTTGGGACGGGGGGGGGGGGGGGTGGGTAATTGGAGAGAATATTCTCACAAACTTTTCTACCAGGGCTGGCTTCAAACCAAGTCCCTCAGACCTCAGCCTCCTGAGTAGGTAGGATTACAAGCATTCCCTTCCCTTCCCTTCCTTCTCACTCCCTTTCCCTCCCTCCTTTTTTTCTTCCTCCCTTCCTCCCTTCCTTTCCCTTCTCTCCCTTCCTCTCCCTTCCCCATATCCCCCACTCCACTCCACTCATTTCCTCTCTTCTCCTCTCCTCTCCCTCTCTCCATTTCTCTTCCTATTCTTTCCTCCACTTAACCTTCCTTTTATCTCAGTCTCTCTCTTTTCTATCTTGTCCAAATCTTTCCTTAAATTCCATTGGTCTTTTGAAATTTTCCTGCCACCCCTCTCCTCTGAAAGCAGAGCCTCTCCTCTCCTTTGTCTCTTATCCTGGGGTCAGGATAGAAGAAGAAATCAAGAAGAAATCAAACATGTAGACTATATGCTAATGCCATGCTAGGCAGTGTGTATATCTCAACTACCCCTTCCCCCAGCTCTATAATATTATTCCTGACTTACAGAGAAGGAAATTGGGGCTCAGAGAAGTAACTGTCAATAGATGTAAGCTGGTAACTGGTAGACTCCAGAAACCACACTCCTTAACCACAGACTCTGCCACAGATGGTCTTAAAAGTCAGGTTAGGGAGTTTGGAAGTTATGTGGAGCACAATCTAGATCTGTGGAAACTTTGAAATCAAGAAAGTAACACTATAAAAACTAAAAAATTCTAAAATGCAGATTTAATCTATGAGAAAATAGGCAGAAACAGTTCTCATTTTTTTTAAAATTCCAAGTAGTTTGTGTATAAATGTTTATCATACTATGTATTCCCAATGTCTTTTTTGTATATATGAAATATTTTATAACTTCTGCTTTTTGGTGGTTTTATTGTTTGTGCATGTGTATGCACACGTGTGTGCATACATGTATGTGTGCGTGCACATGTATGTGCTGGTACTGGAGCTTGAATCCAGAGATATAAGCTCTGGCCTGTCTTTTTTTTGCTCAAGGTTAGCTTTCTACCTCTTGAGTAACACTTTCACTTCTGCCTTTCTGTTGGTCAATCAGAAATAAGAGTCTCATAAATTTATCTGCCTAGGATGGCTTTGAACCTTATTCATCAGATCTCAGCTAGGATTACAAGTGTGAGCCATCAGCACTCAACTATACACTTTTCTTTTAAGTTACAGAAATACATGTGCTGGGGCTGTGTGGAAAACCCCGGGGGTTTAGAGATGCAGTAGGGCCTGTCACAGAAATTCATAAGGTGGTATGGAGGCCATGGCTGTGGGGATGAAGGAATAAGCTGTTTTTAAAAAGCAATAAAGGGCTGAAATGTAGCTCGGTGGCAAAGCGCTTGCCTAGCAAGCACAATGTTCCGGGCTCAATCTCCAGTACCAAAAAAGAAACACACACACACACACACACACACACACACTTAAAAAAAGACAGAGGCTATGTAGTGAGCAGAACTTGGTGATCAGTTGGAGGTGAGGGAGGAAGAATGAGATTCCTCAGGGTGGGGAGAAATTGCATGATAGGGTCACGGAAAGGAAGCAGGAAGTGGTGGAACACCATCATTGTCCATCTGGACATGGAGCTCTGCTGGAGAGTAGATGAGGCCACTTCAGAGGGTGTGTGGTGTGGGAAGAGAAGGGCATTACCCCCAGGTGAGAGGGTTAAACAGACAGGAAGAATTGATGTTCTTATGGAAACCCAGGGCCAAGGAAGTTTCACAAGGCAAGTAGGAGGAACAGGAAATGTCTATGGCATAGCCATCTTCAAGGTCACCTTTACACTCCTCCTTCTCCTGGTCAGACATCTCTGTTAACTTCAGATACGTGTGAGGGAAGACAGGAAAGAAACTAAGACAAAGCCCTACCCAACCCAACCACCAGGGGCAGCAGAGCACCACCCTGAGGCGGCCTGAGTTCCGGGTGGGGAGGGGGACAGGAAGCTGTGAATCCACCCAGGCAGTGTGGAGGGGAGGCCCCTCAGTCTTGGGCTCCTGCCCTCTCTATCTGGGACTGGTCCTCAGAGAATGCAGATGAACTGTTTTCTTTCTGTTTTGCTTTGGTCTGTCCCTAAATCTCTCCTAGTTGAACAGACTTTCTACATACCTCCTAGTAATGAAGTTCTTTCTTAACCCATTATTATCTCTGTGTTTTGGAGAATTTCTATTTCTAGGGAATATAAAATAGCACATGCTCACTGTGGTAAATTGGGGAAAAGCAGACAAATGAGAAGAAAAATTAAACTTGCCTGTTATTCTGCCACCCACAGACAACCACCATTATTAATCATTTGGGATATTTAATTCCATTTTCTTTTCTCTACATAGATGAGAACTTTATAAACTTCTAACAAGCACACTGCATCCAAATCTGTTACATAGGTAGGTTACATCGCAACAATAAAAATGACCTCAAGTTTTGCATGGCTCTATGCATTAGAAGCTCATTCATTCTTCCTGACAATTGTCCAGATAGGTTCTCAGGGTGGCTCTGCTCCACAAAGTCATCCAAGGACTTGAGTTCTTTCCAAATCATGGTTCCATGTCTCCTCAGGACCTTGTTCCTGTTTCTCTAACCAGTTCTCAAAAAGGAAAGCGAGTAGGAAGATGCCAGACTCAATATTTTTTCTTTTTGTCAGTTGTAGGGCTTGAACTCAGGGTCTGGGCTCTGACCCTGAGCGCTTTTGCTCAAGGCTAGCACTCTACACTTTAAGCCACAGTGACACTTTCCAGTTTTTGAGTGGTTTATTGGAGATAAGAGTCTCATGGGGACTTTTCTGCCTGGGCTGGCTTTGAACCACGATCCTTGGATCTCAGCCTCTTGAGTAGCTAGGATTACAGGCATAAATCACCCATGTCTGGCTTTAGACTCACTTCTTAAAAGGTCCTTTCTAGGAAGTAACACACACTACTCCCTACCTAGCAGCAAGGGAAGCTGGGAAAGGTGGTCTAGCCATGTGATTGGCTACTATCTTGTTTCTGTTTAAAAAGAGAATGGATATTGATGGACTACTAGGCACTTGCGCACTGTCAAGGCAGTACTATGCTTCGGTTCTAGGTAATTCTACCAGCTCCCTGAACAGCCCCCATCTGAACTTCTGTCATGCCCTACCTCTCACACTTCACATGCTTTCCACATACATTCATACCTTTGCAGGTGTCTTTCCCAGTGCTAGGAGCAACTTACAACAGCCTACTTGAATACTATTCTGTGCTCTTGTATTCATGCTATGGTGATAGATGCCAACTACACCATGGGCTTCCAAAGGGTGGAATCCATGCATCTTGTCATCTTAGACACAGTCTGCAGCGAATTGTTTTTGTGTTTAGTTCCATGTGTTGAGTTCCAGTAGCTACTTGGTATATGTATTCACTAAGCAGGAAGGGGAATAAGTAGGTGACAAAGGGAGTGGCTGTCATTGCCTAGTGCAGCAAAGACATCAGGAAAGCCAGGGCCTGAGGAAGCCACTGATAAAGCAGGAAGGAGGAGAGTGAGGCTGGGAGGATGTCTTGTGATTCAGAGTAGAGGCCAGGGAAAGGTCTCTCTCATCACAACATCCCCATCAGCAACTCCTCAGCAGCCACACATTTAAAGCAGTCTAATGATATGATGAATATTTAACTCATAATAGAAAGACAAGAGAAAGCAAGACCATGAACACAAATGAGCAGTGGTCAGGTCCCAGCTCTCAGCCTGGCCTTGAGAAGCAATGGCGGCAAGCTTGGAAAGGCACCCGGATGTCAGAACCTGATGGTGCATCTGCCTTCAATCCTTTCCCAGAGATGTCACAGTGGGGTGGGAGTGAGGAGAGACCCAAAGAGGGAATGAACGTTGAGAAGAGGTAGAGACAGTACCTGAAGACTTTTGTGGTAGTGGTGTGGAGCTGCTCGGCTGGGAAGGGAGAAAGGCCATGACAGGTTAGGAGGGCCATGGAGTCAGTAAACCGTCTCAGAGATCATTGCCTGTGTTTCGTTTAGTTTGGTTGAGGTAGCCATTAGAGGAATTTGTGCATGTTGATGTGCTGAAGAGAAGAAGCTACAGGAACTAAAAAAATCTAGGGAGAGATGAACTGGACTCCATCAAAATGAAATTAAATGTATTCTTGAATGACAGCTTATATATATATATAATATGCTGAGAATATTTATTATTCATCTGTGAGAATATTTTCATATTACTCTGTATTTATGTGTATTCTCAAATACATACAGATATAAACTTTGGATGTGTGTGTATGTGCTGGTACTAGGGGGCTTGACTCATGCTATCATTTGGCTTTTTAGCTCAAGGCTGAAGCTTCCTTCCTGAGCTATGCCTCTACTTCAGCTTTCTGCTGATTAGTTTAAAATAAGAATGTCTTAGATTTGTAGGACAAGGCTTATTTTCAACCTTGACTCTCAGGCCTCAGCTTTCTAAGTAGCTAGCGTTATAGTTGTGAGCCCCCTGGTACCCGGTCTATAAACTCTCTTAAAACTCAACAATTGAGGCTGGGAAGGTGGCTCAATGGTAGAGTGCTTGCCTTGCATGCATGAGGCCCTGGGTTCAATTCCTCAGCACCACATAAGCAGAAAAAGCCGGGAGTGGCGCTGTGGCTCAAGTGGTAGAGCACTAGCCTTGAGCTAAAGAGCTGAGGGACGGCGCCCAGGCCCAGAGTTCAGGCTCCACGACTGACAAAAAAAACCAAAAAAACCAAACACACACACACACACACACACACACACACACACACAAACAAGACTCAACTATTGGAACAAAATAATAGGGAAAAGATTTGGATGGAAACATCACAGAAGACTCAAATGGCCAGTGAGCTTATGAACAGATGTTCAACATCTTTAGCCAGTAAGCGTCAGAATGGCAAGAGCTAAAATGGCTGACAATACCAAATGTGGGTAAAGATGTGAAGCAACTGAAATATAGCACTGCTGGCTTAAGAGTAATGTGGTAACCAGGCACAGCTAGAAGCTCATGAGACCTGCATTTCAACTAATAAAACAGCTAGTTGCATATGTCTGTCATTCTAGCTACGTTGGAAGCATAAATATGAGGATCACCATCCAGGCTGGCCCTGAACAAAGAAGTGAGACCCTATTTGACCCACAACAGAAAAAGACTGGAAGTATGGCCCAAGTGGAAAGAAAAAAATTAGTAAGATGGCATAGCCACTTTGGGAAACAATGTGGCAGGTTCTTTGCTAAGCACATGTACACTTATCACACAATTCAAATTTTTACCTGAAGAAATTTGTCAAAGAGAAATGCACACATGTCTACACAAAGGTTGTGCACATACATTCATAGCACTTTTTGTCAGTTGTGGGCCTTGAACTCAGGGCTTAGGCACTGTCCCTGAACTCTTTTGCTCAAGGCAAGCACTCTACCACTTTGAGCCACAGCTCCACTTCCAGTTTTCTAGTGGTTAATTGAAAATAAGAGTCTCACAGACTTTTCTGCCTGAGCTGTCTTTGAACTGTGATCCTCAGATCTCAGCCTCCTGGATAGCTAGGATAACAGGTGTGAGCCACGAGTGCATGTTTTGTTTTATTTACTTTTATTTTTGACTCTGATCTCAGGAGATGCATTCAACCCAAATATCCACCAGCAGGTAGGCAGATGAGTAGACTGCAGTGTGTGCATACGGTGGATAAGCAAATCCTAGTGTTGTATATCATGGCAACTTACCTCTTGGCTGCAGGCAAGGTGAACTGTGGGTACCCACAGGGATACGGTGAGTCTAAAAGCCATGCTGAATGAGAGAAGCAAAGTGTAAGAGAATGTATGCTATGACTCAATTTGAATGAAATTCTATTAAGGCCCAATCCAATCTCCCAGCAGAAGGCAAATCTGTCCTGCCCTGCAGGACTGCTAGGAGGAGATGGATTTAAGGGGGACTGATGGCTTGAGGTGGAGGTTAGAAATGCCGGATAGCTTGGCACTGGTGAAGCCATCACAAGATATCTCCATTTGCCAAAACTTGTCTGCTCAAATGATTCACATTTTTCTGTATGTAAATGGCACTTCAGCAAAGCTGATTAAATAATGTGTATAAAAAGAGTACATGAGAAAGGGAATAATGAGACCCGGTCCTAAATGGCATCAAAACTACAAATAGAAGAGCTAGTCTGGAATAAAACAAGTTACATTTTATTTTCTTGGTACAATACCTGGAATGAATAAAGAGAGAACGCAGGAGCATAGAGGTCTGGGATCTGGTGACTTTGTGTGGAGGGAGATGGAGGTGGGGATGGAATGGAGCCAGGGGTCCCCCAGATGCAGGGAAATTAAATTCAACAATCCCAGGTTGTCTGTTGTGCACAGGGAGATGGCGAAGGCCTCTGTGGTTCGAAAGAGTAGAGGTGAACCAGGTGGGCTTCAGAGTGATATCATCTAGGAGGACAGATTCATTTTTCTGTCCATTAAAGAATTAAAAGGCAGCAAAGTGTTTTAAGGAAAATACAGTAAGTTTATTTGAAAGTGAAAGGAAAGCCATGAAAGAAAGTAGTGAAGCGCTCCATCAAGATAGGGGCCAAAATTGGAGCCCAGACGATGGGAGGAGTTCGTAGTGTGGGCTCCTCCCCTGGGCTTTGCACTGATTGCTGGGTGACTCAGGCATGCACCATCCTGGCTCTTTTCATTGGTTGAATATGCACCCGGGGCATTATGGGAAGACACATTCGAGCAGGATCTCAAGCCACTATGGGAACAAGATGCGCCATGAGACACATGTTATCTGCCATGTCAAATATAAAGTGGTGTGAGCAATCACTAAGGTATGCAAACAGCTCAGACCAACAAAATGTGGTACCTATCCAGAATTGAATTTTATGCAGCCATTAGGAAGAATAAAATAACGTCATTTGCAGGGAAATGGATGGAACTAGAACAAATCATGTTAAGCGAGGTAAGCCAAGCTTAGAGAGACAAATGGTGCACATTCTCTCTGATAATGCAGAAGTTAGATCTAAAACGCATTGGGATATGACAAATTACACAGGATTCTAGACATATACACCGAGACTAAAAGAGGATACTCTTAGGAGAGAAACACAAAGGTGCAATGCCTAACTGCCTCTTCATATTCATATAAAACACTATGCATACTGAAACTCCAAGATGAGACAAAAGGCTTTTTTTAGTTTTTAGTTTTTGATGATTCTTCTTTACCTCATGTATGGTGTATTCATGCCTATATCTTATCTTTGGGAGTCGGGGGGGAGGGCACAAAATGAGGAAAAAGGGTGAAAAAGTGCGAAAACGTGCAGACATGGAGCTCACTAGACATGGATGAAAGTGAACTATACAAGCCATGGGTGGAGATGGGAAGGGGGGACTGGGAGGGAGTGAGGGAACAGAAGACACTGTATGAAAGAAAATGTACTCATTGCCTGACCCATGTAATTGTAATCCCTCCGTCCATCACCTCTATAAGAACAATAAATTAATCTTAAAAAAAGAAACCTAAAAAAAAATAAAAGTGGGGCTGGGAATGTGGCTTGGTGGTAGTGTGCTTGCCTAGCATGCGTGAAGCCCTAGGTTCCATTCCTCAGTTCCACATGCACAGAAAAGGACAGAGGTGGCGCTGTTGCTCAAGTGGTAGAGTGCTAGCCTTGAGCAAAAGAAGCTCAAGGACAGTGCTCAGGCTCAGACAGTTCAAGCCCCAAGCAAAAAAAAAAAGGGGGGGAGGGTGTTAGGTAGATAGGGTTAAAAAAACACAGTGGGTCTAACAATTTCCTGTTCCCCCTCTCTCTCAAGAGGTTATCCAATGGCACTCGAGAGTTCAAGCTATAAACCTGAACTCACGTTCCTATCCGCCAGCTCATTATACCTGCACAAAGCCATTTTTGCAGTTGTAGGGGGAAAACATCAGATCCATAAACCATGCAGGATCTGAGCAACTCCAGGATACATCTGACCACACATTATTATGCAGTTCAAACTGCAGGCTCTTGTTGTTATTTTTCTTTTCTTTTCCTTTTTGCCTTGGGTCTTAAAGGCAGAAGAGACAGCCCAGCGAAGGCTTACACATGTTATTTGGAAGTATTGTGACAGCCAAGAAATTGGGCTGGTGTCAAGAGAAACCGCCGTGGCTGCTTCCTTTTTATTATTTTTTAAAAAGCAATTTTGATCTTTCAAGCCCGGTGAGAAAAAAAGTTTACTAAATATACCTCTGTGGGGGTGTGTGTTGATTCAAACATTTATCTTGTCTGTGATCTCTGGGAGGCATTCATCTTTGTTGGTTTTTTTGTTGTTGTTGTTGTTTTGGTTCTCTCCTGGGCTCCATTCCCTGTACTTCTGAACTCTGTGGGATAAAAGGTTCAAAGGGCAAAGCACTTTCTGGAGAAGGTGGGCCAGCTCCTCGCCTGGCAATTATAGAGGGCAGAAAGTTATCATAAGAAAGAAGAAAAAAAAAGCAAATATATGTTCTTTGTAATGAGAAGTCCAGCATGGGCTAGGCTATGGTTCAAACCTATCCTACAGACATCTCTTACGTCACCATTCCTACATGCTGGCTTCAGGCTAGGCTCCAGTGGTTGGAATCAGACAGCAAAAGCTGTACCTTAGGTTCTTCTTGGGTTTCTGGTCTTTGAGTGAAAATCAAGGAACTGAATTTGATTGGCTCCTTTGGGCCTCCTTTGGGTCATGTGCCCATCTTTGAGCCAATGCCCTTGAGTCAAGGGGAAATGCAATCAGATGATTTGCTTAGGCCCTAGACCTAGAACTCTCCTTGCCAGAAGGGAAGGAAGTTCCTCACTCAATATAATAAGTTCTACAGGAAGTACACGGACAGCTGTAGGCCCAAATGACCATTGACCACTGCACTCTGCAGCACCAGGCAGGTGCTTCCAGACTGAATATCTGACCCACACTCCTTGGCAGCAGCAGCAAGATCTATGAGACTTAGAGTCAGGCATTACAGGAGTTGCTATGGGACCAGCCTGCACTTGGAGAGAAAGTTGAAAAATTCCTAGCACCAGACATCAAGTTTTCTGTACTTAGTTTCCAAGCTTTGTCTCCCTCTCTCCTCTAGTTGAGGCCTGAGGTAATCTCACTTAACATCAGGTAAAAATGCAATCCAATTGCCCTGCTTGAGCCATTGCTCTTTCTGTATTCCTGTGCAAGCTGGCTTCTGGACTCATCTCCTTAGTTATCCACTGAGAACTGCAGTGCACATTTCATACTTTGTTTTAAGAACCCCAGGGGGTTGTTCCTGTGGTGCTCTCTATCTGGAGGATTGGCTGTTCTCCTTCCTTCCTCTTTGAAATTAATTCCCAGCCCTTATTTTCCCTGCTGGGGACCTGCCATCACCACTCCTGTTTTGAATTGATCACCCAGGCTCCTCCAACTCTGGCTTCTTCTCTGGTTTGTCAGTGGGGTTGTGTGTCTCCTGCCCGACCTTCTCTGCCGGCTCTCATATCCCTGGCAATGGCTATGACCCTCTGTGGACTGGGGCTCCTGCCCTTTGTCCCTCCTCCATCCCTGTTCCTTTCACTTCTTCCTTCGGCAGCATTATTTGCTGGCATTGCCAGCCTTCCAGGTTGTGATGACTTCACAAAGTTGCTGAGCCCTCAATGTCTTAGCAATCTCATACTGGCCCTTTCACCTTGCTCATACTTTTGTGGTGTCTCTTTATTAAGATAGCTTTGCTTAGATCAGGCTTGGTAGCTCACGCTTGTAATCCTGTCTATTCAGGAAGGGGAGACTAGGAGGATTACAGTTCCCTAATAAACTGCATCTCAATAAATAAGCCGGGTGAGGTGGTGTGTGTTTCTAAGTCTAGCTATGCACAAAGTGTAGGTAGGTGTGTTCCAAGCTGGTCTGGGGGGATGAGGAAATCGTGAGACTCTGCTGGCAAAATGAATAAAGCTAAAAGGGTTGGGGTGTAGTGGGGAGGTGGCTGGAGCAGTGGAGCACCTTGCTAACAAGCAGGAGGCTCTGTTTAAATCCAAATGAGGCAAGCAGTTTAGGGTTCCTGGTTGCCAGGGCAACAGCTATGATTGCCCAGATCCCTAATAGAACCAAATCTGCCCATAAAATAGCCTTTCTTGGGCCTTCAAAGAAAGGTCTGAGAAAGGACGTTCTTCAGTGAAAAGTCCCACTTCTAGGGGCTCATAAAGATCCTGGTAAAATTCCTGGGGCCAGCTGGGTGCTGGTGGCTCGTGCCTGTAATGCTAGCTACTCAGTAGGCTGAGATCCGAGGATTGCAGTTTAAAGCCAGCCCAGGCAAGAAAGCCCATGACACTCTTTATCTCCAATTAACCACCAGAAAACTGGAAGAAGAGCTGTGGCTCAAATTGGTGGAGCACTAGCCTTGAGCAAAAGAGCTCAGGAGCAAGCGTCTATCCCAGGCCCCGAGTTCAAGCCCCACAGCTGACACACACACACACACACACACACACACACACACACACACACACACACACACACACAGCTAAGTCACGACCTGATGACCATGGGGCTTGTTCATCTGCAGGTAGAGCCTCTCCACTCCCACCAAGGTATCTTTGTGGTTGAGTGTCTACCTAGCATGCTGAGGTGCTATAATCCATGCCCAGAACCAACACAACTACAAATCTCTGTGGACACCATCTGGAGTCTGCTGTAGGTGGTACTTTCTGCTGAGACCTTAACTAATACAATAGTTGGTGACAGGAAGAGGGGTCCTCATGAAGTAAGGAGACTGGGGCTAAGCAAAAGGTCTTGACAGTAGAGGACATTCTTTAGTTTACAGATGTGTTTTGAGTTGGTAAGTTCTGGAAAAGTCTTACTCTCCTTAGATGGCTGCTTCTTGGTTGTGTTCTCATCTGATTTGCTTTCTACTTTTTTAAGATTAATTCATGCACCTAGTGTGGTTTTGGGGGAGCTATAGAAGCCGTGTTGTGCTTGTTGTATTCAGAGCAGTAGGGCTTTGTGACAGGACTCCCCCTGCCGCCCGCTAGCGCTCCAATAAAGACTCCAAATTCCACCTTTTAAGTGGTGGCTTCTCTGTTATCATGACTGGATCTACTATACAACAGTAGGAAACAAACTCTAAAAAGAGAGTCTGGCACCAAATTTCTCGCTTAGAATCTGGACATGAATGACCTAATTGCTGAGGGAAAACGCAAATTGTTACTGGCATTGCTGTGGCGTGGAAAGCCAGGGAAAGGCAAGATGTAAAAATGCATTCGCGACTGGAGTAGTTGGTTGCCATGGCAACTGTGATAAATACACTAACCACTGAGAAGGCTGACTACCTGTTACTCCTGTTACTGGGGCTGGATGGGGCGGGAGGAATAGAAGGAGCAGAGCGGGAGGCAGAGGGAGGAGGAGAGAGGGGAGGGGAAGAAGAATCTTTGAACTTCCTATTGAAGACATGGGTGCAGAATCAGAAAGTTTCTATGGAGGCCTTACAAGAATTGCTTATCTCATGCAGCTCTGGGTCAAGCTTAAAATATAATTATGTGGATTGAAGATTTGTAATCCTGTTAGTTGTACAACATTATCAAGTCTCTGTACTAATGTCAGAACACTGGTTGAGAAGAAGGACCTAGAGAGTGGGACCAGGCCATTTGGAATAACATAGATGAAACCGAGCTGCTTAGAGCCCTAGTCCCTTCGCTGGAGAAGCTGCATAAGATTGCACCCAGGCTGAGCGAGATGCATGGCCCCAAGGCCCCCCCCCCATTACCTCATTGCCAGCAGCCTCAAAATTGTTTACATCTCATCCCAGCCCAGAAGACACTCAGAAAGGTCCTCCTCACAAGAGGATAGGCCTTTTCTCCCAAAGGAATTAGACTATCCTTTCATTTGCATCATCAGGAACCTTGGAACATGTCTGGGAATAGATTCTAAGAGTATTGGGCCAAGGAGAATGAAATATGGTTAGAATTCCATCAAATTTGTCAATATGGGTGAGTTCACCTGGGACTCAAGATGTATCAGGGCACTTAAGCAGTTAGGAGTGGCTCTAATAGTTTGCCTGGTTGAGTAATTAAATCCTCGATTTAACAGTGCTCTACATCTAGTGAGGCTGAATATGCCAGAACTTCCCTAGCATATTGTAGAAGCTTAGTGTGATGAGAAACCAAAATGCATCTATTGAATGGCATTTCCTTAATCTCTCCCACAAGGCTCAGAGAACACTCCCCTAATAAAAGCATTTCGATTCATCAGTAAGATCGCCAGCATCCTTGAAAAGCATTCTACCCTCTATGGAGCAGAAGTGATGATGGGAGATGTTGCCACTGAGTTGAATGTCTAACGCTAATACTTATCATGGGAACCCACAGTGATAGCTGGGAGTCCATCCGTGACTGTCAGAGACGCGGAGGGGGAGGAGTCAGTTACTTTAAGCCAGAAGGAAAGGATGGTAAGCAGGTTGTTTTGGATTTATGATAGTAGCTAACAGGCCTATCAATAGAATCCAATAGGAAAGTCATTGTGAGCCACATTAAAATTTCTAATAGCCATTCCAAACAAGTAAAAGGAACAAAGTGATAATAGTTTTTAATAGTATATGTCAGCTCATTGTGCTATTACGTTATCCCGATAAAGAGTCAACATAAAACACTGAGATATTTTACACTATTTATTTGTCCTGTCTCTGAAATCCAATGTGTATTTGGTATGTGAGCACATATTCACTGGGACTGGCCATATTTCAAGAACTTGATAGTCATGTGTGACTAAAGCTACCTGTTAGACCTCATAGAACCATATACCTGGGTGAACTGTGATTGTGATGGGTAGAAGCCCAGAGCAAGGTTACTAATCAGACCAACAGAGGTTATTGGACACTGTACCAATGCTAATGTCTGTAGCTTGTAAAAAGTCATCATGGCCCATCAGCCAGAGCCAATCCTTACAATGATCTGGCACTAAGTGAGATATTGGATGGAACTGTCTTAAATACTGTACAAGCCATGGATTGAGTCTGCATATACTTCCCTCTTGAAAAGGTAATGGAATGGTTGCAAGGAGCCAATGGAACAATCTGTGCTGGTTCTTTGAGCCATGAAATGAAGACTGATAGGTGGGGATGGCCCAGAGGAAGCCTCTGGAAATCCAGCCTCATTCGACGTCCAACTGGCTAAAAAGAGGAAGCAAAAAGCAATCCCATTTTCCCAAGGAATCTATCAAGTTTAGCAACTGTCAAAGCCCAGCAAGATGAAGAGAGGTTGGTTCCAATGACACTCCCATCTAATACCTTGGAGGTTGGGGGGGAGTCATAGTTGTTGTGGAGAATGCCTATGGATTGTTCTAATCTTGGTTAGGACAAAGCTCCACTTTGTACTCCGCAAAGAAAGGGAATCGGTGCTGAGTGGATCCTGGGATCTTTTTTTTAATTAAGTTTTTTATTGTGAAAATACTGCACAGAGGGGTTACAGTTACATGAGCAAGGTAATGAGAACATTTCTTATCCAGCATTGTTGCCTCCTCCTTTGTTTTTCCCCTACCATCCCTCCCGCCTCTTCAGCTTCACCTCCCCCCCATCCCCCCTACCACTCTCCCCCACCCCACCTAAATTGTAAAGTTCGTTTTTCAACATAGAGTCTTGTACACCTCATCGTTGCAATGGGGCAATCTGTATCCCTATTTAAACAATTTGTTTTTTCCCTTCCCCTCCCCAAATTATACCAACATCAAATACAGTGAAAATGGATGCTGGAATTTTGGAAGAAATACTTGGATGTTCTAACCTGGCCCACGCAGTTTCCCCTAAAGCTGCCATGTTAGGCTGGTCTCAGAGCACTACAGGACCCCGTACACAGCCCAGGCTGTGGTGTGTTACTCTGCACATTAGGACCCAGTAGATTCAATGGTACTTAAAGTATCCAGATAATTTGACTAACACAGAGTGAACCCTGGACTTTTGCCCAAGTCATCCTGTGACCTGAGCTGTCCATTGTGAACTGGGTGTTATCCCATTTGCCAGATCACGAAGTGAGGTGTGTGCAGCAATTCCACTATTAAAAACAGAACCTTTTCTATGTGAAAGTGGGCCTAGGAGGCACAGGCAAATTGAGATCCCCATTAATGATCTTCAGTCTTGCTGTTTTACTGCCTCTTCAACAGCATCATGGGAAGTTACCTCTGACCAGTTAGTTAACAGAAGGAAAAACTGTAGGCCCAGTTTATAGATAAGCCTATTTAGATCTTGGCACCGGCCGGAGATGGGTGCCCAAAGCACTACAACCCTACTCAATGATAGCGTTGAATGACAGTGTGGTGAGCAACTTTTCAGTGGCCAGAAACTTAGGCAAAATATCTGATTTTGTTTGGAAGGCAAGATGAGCTTCAGCTCAAATTATTCAACTTATTACAAATTATTCAGTCTCCTGGGCAGTGGTTAACAGGTTGATTTGACTGGCCAGAGGTTATGGAAAGACTGAGTGGAAGAATGACAGAGAGGACACAGAAGTCTGGGGAAGAAGTACGTGGATGACCCCCGTGGAGTGGAAGAAGTCTGTGAGGACTTTGCTGGCCTGAGGAAATGTGAACAGAGAGCATTTGCTGCACACAAGCTTCTAAGATGCCCTCTGTCTTGTTGCTATGGTTACCTTCTATGGTTACAAGCTACCATGTGACTCATTTCCTGAGCCCATGTATAAAGCAGCCATGGTGGCAGGAAGGGTCTCACCAAGGCCCCTCTGTCAACCACAACTGAGTGCCAACGTGCCAATAGCAGAGCTGGAAAAGGCTCAGTCCTGGTGGCAACCAGCCAGTAACCTAAGTTTGAATTCCTTCTGCCTTGCAATGGGTAGGGCTAGGTCTCCATGACTTGATACCTTGGTGAACAGACTTGCCTACTTTGCCCAAGTCAGAACTCCTCTGCCAGCATTATCATCAGGAACAGTGAATCCTGTTGTGATGGTATCTCATATCACACTGTCTCTGACAAGGAACTCATCTGAATATAAAACTGTAGCAGGTGCAAGGCCGTGGAATTCAGACTGGACTGTACATTCCCATCATCTGGAGACAGCTGGTCTGACAGAGCACAGAATGGTCAGGAGAGGCCCAGTTATGACACCAGTGGGAATGACAACACCCTGAGAGATTAGGGTGCTATCCTATAGGATGCCACATGTGTGTTCAATCTGTGATCCAAGGATGGCGCCATTTCCCTCAAAGCCAAAATATAAAGGTGTGGGAATTACCTGGGAAAGGTGGGAGTGACACACCTCACAATTTCATCTAGAACCACACTAGAGAAGTACAAGAACATAGAGCCACAGTCCCAGTGAACTGGAAGTTGATGCTTCCTCACACACTTCCAGCCTGGCCACTAAGAGCTGGACCAACAGGGTTTAATGAGAGGCCTCTGTGTCTGGCTCAAGTGGGTATGGTGCACCAGGACTAGTGGCTGTTGCAGGGTGCCATGGGGGATGGTTCTAGGATACCACCCATCCGCCATGCCATTGCCAATGGCAGATAGACTCAGAACAACACAGGTGAGGCCCTGGTGCCGTTCTTCACCCATGGCTAGCACTAGTGAGTGAGAAAACAAGGTTGGTAGAGTTCAATCCAACTCAGCAATCATTGATTGGAAAGCTTTTGGAGCTAACAATGCAGCACAGTTAACCAGAAGGTTTGAGAAAGGAACAGTACTGGCAAACTGAGTTTTCTAAGTAACTAAGTTCTACTGGGAACACTCTTAAATATCTCCCTGAAATGTCTAACTCTGCCTTTTTCCCTCCCACCAGAAACAGTCTGGTGAGCATAGTGGATGCTTTCTTTGATGAACAAGGAAGTTAAAGAGTCTCAGGATAATTATTTCCGGAAGATCAAGTCTCAAAGTGATAATGTAGACAAAGGAAGAGAAGGCGATGGGGCTGAATGAACTGCATAGGAGAGAAGTTATTACTTTATCAAAAGATAAACTCGTGGTATCAGCTTGATTCAAAATCGTTTGTGTTTTGAAAGAGGAGTCACAAAGGCCTATTGGCTGGTAGAAAGCTTCTGGGAGCTGGGGATTTATTGTTGTGATGATAATGGCTCTTAGCCTGTGATGCTTGTGTTTATGTGGAGCACTATATTTTCACAACTCTTTCATTCCTTTTTTATTGTGTTGGTCCTGGGGCTTGAACCCAGGGCCTGGGCACTGTCTCTGAGCTTTTTTGCTCAAGGCTAGTGCTCTCCTACTTGAACCACAGCTTCACTTCTGGCTTTGTTTTTTATGCTTAATCAAAGATAAGAGTCTCAGGGACTTTTCCTGCCAGGGCTGTCTTTGAACCACAATCCTCAGATCTCAGTCTCCTGAGTGACTAGGATTGCAGTCATGGACCACAGACATCAGGTTTAAAGCAGGGCTTTTTCATTCAAGATTACTGCTCTACCACTTGAACCATACCTCCACTGCTGATGTTTTGTTAGTTAATTGGAGATAAGAGTCTTGTAGATTTGTCTGCCTGGGCTGCCTTCAGACCTTGATCCTCAGATCTCAGCTTTGTCAGCAGCTAGGGTTACAGGCATGAGCACCGGCACCCAGCCTCTTTCTTCTTTATGTTCTCATTTAAGTTTCCCATCTACCTTGGGAGATGGCAAGGTCATGTTTGATTATTCTCACTGGACCCTTGGAACAACTGAGCTACAGGGGGCCAAGTGACTTTCCTACCAGCCAGGTGGCAGCAGACTAGGACACCAACCCATTGAGTTACTACTCTTTGTTGGGCTTCTTTTCTGGGCTATTCTTGCAGATCTAGAACATGGGAAGGAGAGAGCATATTTTCATGGATCTTGGGAAAAGAAAAGAAAAAAAGCAATCCTTGTGGGCTTCCATTGAATTGAGTAAAGCCAGGCTGCAGCAAGAGAGGAGAAAGGTCCAGAAATTGCCCACATTCTTTTTGTATTTTGTCAGTCGTGGGGCTTGAACTCAGGGTTTGGGAGCTGTCCCTGAGCTCTTTTGCTCAAGGCTAGCGCTCTACCTCTTTGAGCCACAGTATAGCTTTCGGTTTTTGAGGAGTTCATTGGCGATAAGAGTCTCATGGACTTTCCTGCTGGCTTCAAACTGGGATCCTCAGATCTCAGCCTCCTGAGTAGGCAGGATTATAGGTGTGAGCCACCAGGGTGCCCAGCTGCCTAAATTCTTATGTGGGCAACGGAAAGCGATAACATCCCTCTCCCGTGGTCGCAAACCCTAGCACCAGAGCACAAAGACCATTCTCCTCCTCCAGTGGCAATCTGCTATTACCCCGACATTCTCAGACAGACCCCTGTTGCCTGCCCTGAGAACATTGGGAGATGCATTCACTTTGGGAGAAGGGCTGCGGCTGATGGACGTGCCTTCTGCTCCCTGTGTTTTCCACGAAGCCAGAGAACTCCCTTTCTGGGCGAACAAAGTAGTCCTCAGCCGTGGAGCAAACAGGGGTGGAAAGAGTGAGGGGCTGGGAGGCTGGAGCTTGGGTTTGAAGTCTTGGCAAAGCAACCTCAAGCAAACCAAATGGATTTTCTGGGGCTCAGCTGCTTTTCCATGCATGTAAGAAAAGGAGAATTATCCTTGCCCCTCTTGAATTCCAAGGCAGTTCTGGAAGGAAATGAGATATGCAAAGGAAGACAGGGTGTGGTTTTGCAAAACAGGACTGAAGACAGTCACTCTGAGAGATCCACTATGTGAGTTGTGGGCAGAGTGGATGAAGCTACATTTTTTTTTGTCAGTCCTGGGCTTGAACTCTGGGCCTGGGTACCCTCCCTCAGCTCTTCAGCTCAAGTTGGCTCTGCCACTTGAGCCACAGCGCCACTTCCGGCTTTTTCTGCTTATGTGGTGTTGAGGAATCGAACCCAAGGCCTCATGCATGCAAAGCAAGCACTCAACCACTGAGCCACCTTCCCAGCCCTGAAGCTACATTTTTCTAACTGTAAGGAGTCCCGGTGTTCATACGCACGCACGCACACACGCACACATGACACGTCTAACATGTTTGCAGGACCCAGCAACATTTTCCTCCTATCATCTCCAAATTTTGACCCTTATGTGTATCATTCTTATGTCATTGTTTGCATCTAGGCCTTGGGTCTGATATTAAGGATGAGGGGCACACCACTGTCTGTGGACTAAATAAACATATGCAGTCACTTTTTCCCTATGTAACAGTTTTCTACACCTGTAAAGTAGAGAGGAGGAGGCTGGGGGGGGGGGGGGGGGAATACCTTCCAGCCCTGTGGAGACTATCACTGGCTGCAGGAGATTTGACAGTGTGCTTGAAGTGAGAATGATACCAGTGGAAAAGCCTGGTTGTGTGGGTGTTTGCTGTATGTCTAAAGACACAGGATCAGGTGTGTTTGACCTTTTGTATTAATTCCCATCAGAAGACAAAAGTGTCTGAACGTACTTATCTTTGTAAGGAAATTCCTGGATCCCTTATAGAAGCTGCTTAAGTCCTTCTGGTTTGTTGTCATCTGCCCCTTGGAATGTGTCCTTTTATCAATTTTCCTGTAACCTCCTGAAGTTTGCCCTGGGTTAATTTGCACCTATAATAGCGGAGGTTGGGGAGAGAACTTCAGCCTCACCATTTCCGTGGGTTAAGCTCACTCCTGGACCCATGGTGGTCATTGGAATATTAATTATTTAATCAAGAATATTCTGAGATATCACTGCATGGACATTTCTTCATCCGTCACCCCAGCATCTGCTGGTTGGAGCTGGCAAGGCTAAGGCAAGGCAATCCATTCTCGTAGGTCATTTTGGAAGCCCTTTGTAAGTCCCAAATGGGCTGAAAATCTCTCTCCCCAAAGAAAAATGTGTGTCACAGACCACGTCCATGCAAAATGAAGGACTGAGCAGGCATCGCGGGAGTGGGTGACAGTTTCAGATACACAAACTAGGTAGAGGAAAACCAGGAGGTGGATTCCCTAGCAGTGCAGGAGGCCCGGGAAGAAGGGGTTGTCCAGCTAGAGAGAAGCAGCTAGTCTGAAGGGAAATACGAGCAGCTCATCACTGGATTCCAGGTGTCTGTGCCTCCCGCTGGCACAGGTTAGACATGTCACACCCATGGGCATGTGTTCTGGTTATTTTCTTATATTCAGAACTCAGGCTAACTATGGCCCTCTCTGTAGCCTAGTGAAAGCAAGAAGCAGAACCACACATCTCCTCCAGCTACAATGAAAGCCAGGTATGGAGCTAACATTGCTGGAGCTATGATATGGAGCAGGTGGGGGTAATATCATTAGTCAAAACAGAACTCAAAGAACCATCATGCAGCCATTGGCCCTGTGGAAAGTCTTTGGGTCCATTCTTTACAAATACCATCTCCAGAGGGGCTGCCAGAGCCCTTGCTGGCAGGGTGAAGACTGGCAGGCATGGGAAGATAGGTAAATGGTGAAGCCCTTGGACTCTGGAAGAACTAGTCCCCGTGTCTCAAGCCAAAAATTGCTCTTGCCAGAATAACCTGGCATGCCAATTTAATGTATGTTTTGGGACACTTTACCCCAGAATCTGCATATTTGAGGGTTCTTGTGTTTTTTTAGCAAGCTACTTAGTGTGCTTCTTATATGGTGTTGAAAACAATATGAGCTCTTGGAGTATCTGACATATAGTAGACAATCAACAAAAATATGATAAAAGACTGACCGAATGAAAGACTGAATACATGTATCAATGAAAAAGACTGAATGCATGGACAAATGAAGACTCAGGGCACAAATGAATGAGTGTGTCAGGAAGTTTACTCCAGTGAAGGCCTCCAACCCAAAGACTGATGGGAGGAGAGGACTATGACTAGAGCACTTTCCATGCATGTATGAAAAGGTCATAATCCATTTCGTTTAAAGTTGTTGTTAAAAGGAACAATATACTTTTTAGCTGGGTGTTCATGTCCAGTACTGGGCTTAAATTCAGGGCCAGGGGAACTCCTTGAACTTTTTTGCTCAAGGATGGCACTGGACCACTTGATCCATACCTCCACTTCTGGATTCTTGTTGGTTAATTGGAGAAAAGAATATCACGGGCTTTTCTGCCCAGGCTGGCTTCAGTCCTCAGGGCTTAGCCTCCTGAATAGTTAGGATTACAGGCATGAGTCACTAGTGCTCAGCTTCCCATTTATTCTTAGAGGAATGTTGAACTGGGTATAAGATTCTAAACTGATCATTAGTTAAGTGATTTGTTTTAATTCTCTTTTGTCAATTCTTACTTTATGCAGCCTCAACCTTCTCATTCTGGCCCTCCCACTTCTTTGCCTTACTTTTGTGGTCTAATTTCTGTCCCCCTAAGCCGTGTCAAAGGTTATTTCCTCAGCCTCCTGAGTAGCTAGTATTACAGGCATGAGCCACTGGCACCCTGCTATCAACTCTAGCTTAAAAAAAAAACAAACAACTTTTCCATTTACCTTTTGAGTTTTGCTACTATATTTTTATTCCCAGAATTTTCATTTGTTCTTTTGACAATTACATGGTTTTTTTTTTTTTTTTTTTTGCACAGTCTTGTTCATGCTGCTTTAACATTTATTCTTTCTTCAATATTTTAGCATTTTATTTATGGTACTAGTGATGAAACTGGAGGCCTTAGGCGTGCTACACTGGTGATCTACCACTAGGCTCTACCTTAGCTAATATTGTAATATTTAAATGCATTTATTAAATTGTCTTTTTAAATTGTTACGTCCTGACATTGGGTGTGTATTCAAATAATTTGATGGATCTGTGGACTACCTATGATTTTTTTTTTTTTTAATTTGTAGGTCGTGGGTCTTGAACTCTGGGCCTGGGCGCTGTCCCTCAGCTCTTCAGCTCAAGGCTAGCGCTCTACCACTTGAGCTACAGTGCCACTTCCGGTTTTCTGGTGGTTTATTGGAGATAACTCTCACGGCCTTTCCTGCCTGGGCTGGGCTTTGAACCGAGCTCCTCAGATCTCAGCCTTCTGAGTAGCTAGGATTACAGGTGTGAGCCACCGGCGCCTGGAGATTTTTTTTTTTTAATTTTGTGATTGTATTATCTAATGACGATTAACTCTGCTACATTCCCATGGGCCTTGGAATGAGGAACTCTTCTCTCCTCCTCTCCTCTTCTCTCCTCTCCCCTTCCTTTCCCTCCCCTCCTTCCTTTTTCTCTCCTTTCCTCTGTGTGTGTGTGTGTGTGTGTGTGTGTGTGTGTGTGTGTGTGTGTGTGTGTGTGTGTGTGTGTGTGTGTGTGTGTGTGTGTACTGGAGCTTGAAGCAGGGCCTATGTTCTCCCTTAGCTTTTTCACTCAAGGATGGTGCTCTACCACTTAAGCCCCACCTCCACTTCTGGCTTTTTGCTAGTTAATTGGAGACCAGAATCTCTGTTTTGTTTATGTGGGCTTGCTTTAAATCCCAATCCTCATAGTCAGGATTACAAGTATGAGCCACCGTTGCCTGGCTCTCAATTTCTTGATAATGAGCCGACATACCCACGGCCAGAGCAGACAGCAGGGTGATCAGGTTTGCTTATTCCCATGGAATGGGTTCACTTGCTGCCACCATCCCTGCCTTTTAGAATGGCTTACCTATCCTGAGGCCAAGATTCCACTCACCAACATGGGACTAGCCTGCTAGCCCCAGCTGATCTGCTAATCCCATGTGCTGTTTTGCCTTCAACCATGATATGACCCTGACTTTGCTCTTTGCTAAGCTTGCACCAGGGACTTCTCCCTCTTAACTTTGATCTGGCTGGGCTTTTGAATTCTTCTTTGTTCTCCTTTTTCCCCTCAATAATCTACGTGTGGCGAGGGCTCAGTATCTCCCCACCACCCAGTGAATCCTGTTGGTGTAAAGTCTCAGCCTCCCTTTTACAACATGCAGCTTCTTCTTCGGTGTTGGGAGAGATACGCTTAATTCATGTTCTGATTTGTTTGATGGCTGTTCAGAAGAAAGAAAGGCCCGATTCCCTCAGAAGTCAGATGAGAAAATGAAGATTTCTCTCATTCAAAGGAGGGAGGCTGAGGGAGCGGAGGAGAGAGCCAGGGGAAGGCGCTGGCTGGTAGGAGCACCTCTTTGAAAGAAGTTCAGAACGACATGGGGTGGACGGAAAGCCGAGCCCATCTCCAAGGATGCTGGCGCTGTGAACAAAGGGGCAGGGGACCCAGGAGATAATTAATATCAGCAATTGCACCAGACCTGAAAAGAGGCCCCAGGCTGTCTGGAGGCGGTGGGGAGGTAAGCAAGGGCACAGCTCCAGAAAGGTAGTTTATTTATAACCATTTTGTTAATGACAAAGCATTCAACTCACACTGAGGAGTTTGGATTTCTTTTAACCCTTCTCCAGCTGGAGTGTCTCATAGATGCTAAGTGGAAGAGTTTTTCATGTCATTAGCTAATTAGAGTGGAAAAGGAGATGCTGTCCAATATTGGATTCTTTTTTTTTTTTTCCCTGTTACTGCATGAGGTCATCTGAGTACAACTTGGGCACTTCCCTGAACTGGGTGGCACGGGTCACTGCCTAGAAACCCGTAGGTGGTGAGGAGCCCCCTGGCCTGTGTGGGACCTCAGGTCTGGAGGGGCGGAGTCTGTCTGGTTAAACAAGGGCAGAGCAGGCAGGTGTTTTGAGAGCTTAATGCTGAGGGGCATGCGCAGATCTCAAAAGACTGGCACTCAGGAGAGGGTGGACCCAGTGCCCACCTCCTCCCTGCACCCCACCCCCATCCCGCCTTGCTGGCCAAGAGCAAGAGGGAGTAAGGTCTCCAAGGAGCTGGCGACTGAGTTCTATTCTTACTCAGCTGGTGTGACGTCCATCGCCACAGCACAAGCAGCCTGATTGTGAGAGCTAAATAAATACGAAGGACACAAATGCCCCAGGGAAGGGACAAGGGGGGAAAGGAGGACGGAGGGGAGCTAGCTTGTCCACCGGCTTAAAGGAGGCAGGAAGGGAGAAGATACTTTCTTGGCGCTGGAAAAGGGAAGGGAAGAAACTTTTGAACCCCAGAAGTGCCGCAGCAGGGAGGAGGAGCAACTTAGTCTTGATGCTCAGGTGCCACAAGGTGAGCCACTGGAACGTGCCTGGGTCCTGGGCTGCTGAAGGCCGAGGGATTTGGGGACACCTTCCTGATAAGGATAATAGTGACAATGGTGACAGTGGTGATAATGATAGTGCTGTTGGTGATGAAGATGATGGTGATGATGATGGTGGTGATGATAATGGTGGTGATGAAGATGTTGGTGGTACTAATAGTGGTGATGGTGATAGTGGCCATAATAATGATAGCAAGCACATCCATAATGACAAGTATTCTTTGAAATATTTTATATGTACAATTCTTTTAATCCTCACGACCATCAGTGAGTTAGATAGACTGAGGTACATGCAACTAATGAGTGGAGCTATGTTTCAGGTCATGGAAGACCAGCTCAGGTACCCACACTTTAAACACAGAGCTCTGATGTGCTTTTAAAAGAATATATAAGCTGGGTGCCGGTGGCTCACACCTGTAATCCTAGCTACTCAGGAGGCTGAGATCTAAGGATTGTGGTTCAAAGCCAGCCCAGGCGAAAGTCCATGAGACTCTTGTCTCCAATTAACCACCAGAAAACCAGAAGCAATGCTTTGGCTCAAGTGGTAGAGTGCTTGCCTTGAGCTGAAGAGCTGAGGGACAGTGCTCAGGCCCAGAGTTCAAGACCCACAACCAAAAAAAAAAAGAATATATGTCAATAGCTAATGATAAATCAATAATAGCATTACCAACTGCTCTGGAGTGCTTGCTCTATGTTAGACCCTACACCAGATGTTTTAGAACATAACTACAATGACCCAGAGGACAGTCTCATGAAGAAATAGTACTCCAGTTCTGTGAGACAAGACAGAGTCCTAGCTGGGTGCTAGTGGCTATCTGTAATCCAAGGCATGAATCCCAGGCACCCCTGTTAGGAGGGTGACATCTGAAGATCACAGTTTGAAGCCAGCCAGAGCAGACAAATCTGAGAGACTCTTTTTTTTTTTTACAAGCTATTTTTTTTTTTGGGGGGGGGGTCAGTTGTGGGGCCTGAACTCTAAACCTGGACACTGTCCCTCAGCTCTTCAGCTCAAGGCTAGTGCTGTACCACTTGAGCCACAGTGCCACTTACAGTTTTTTCTGTTTATGTGGTGCTGAGGAATTGAACCCAGGGCCTCATGCATGCAAGGCAAGCACTCTACCACTAAGGCATCTTCCCAGCCCTCTGAGAGACTCTTATCTCCAATTAATTACCCAAAAGCCAGAAGTAGAGATGAGGCTCCATCCATCCATCCATCCATCTATCCATTCTGAGCAATTTGTACACAATAGTCCTGTCTTCAGAACTGATTCTCTCTCCTCTCCTCTCCTCTCCTCTCTTCTCCTCTGCTCTCTCTCTCTCTCTCTCTTTCTCTCTGCCACTTGTAAGGCTTGAACTCAGAACTTTGTGCTCTTGCTTAGCTTTTTCCACTCACAGCAGGTACTCTACCACTTGAACCACACCTCTACTTCTGGCTTTTTGATGGTTAATTGAAGAGTCTCATAGATTTGAACACACAGCTTTTAGAACTCTTGACATCAAAGGAGGACAGAGGACAGGGAAGGCTTTTGGAAAGATGAGGGGAGGGGTCCATGTCACATAGCGTCTTTGGGGAAGGAGTTGGTGTGAGGTTCAAAGAGAGAAGACGCTTGATGAAAACAAGTGCTAACCTTTCCACAGTGCTAACCTTTCCCCAGAAAACAAATGCAGTGACACAAGCCTAGCAGTGTTGTTGCGGGAGGGGGGGGGGGGGGGTGGAGGGCAACCTGAGGTTGGGAGGGGGCAGATGGGAAGAGTCAGGAATTAATGGAACAAGCAGGCTCAGCAATAAGATTCTTTTCTGGTGGCCTTGGGCTGCTCAGAGTCACAGAGCTGGCCAGGCGGGAGGTATGAATGAGAGCCAGCCTCACTCCACAGGGACAGCATTAGGAAGTGGAGAGGCACGGAGTCTATTAGAGGCATAAGCATTTGTTAACTGGCATAGGGTCATGGGTCACCATATTGGAGGTATTGATCAAACCTGGTCTGCTGAGTACAACACCCACTTCCTTGTGCAAATCTGAAGCCCTGATTTTTTTTTTTTCCCTGACAGGTTCCAAGGCATCTAAGACGCTTTGGTTCAAAGTGATGATTATTAGCATTGTCGATTGGGTCTGGAGACATTGATTTTCTAATTAGCCTTAAGGGTGTGCTGTGGCCTCCTGTGTCCCTTGTTAGGCCTCCATAAGTCTAGACTGCCACTTACATAGGTGAAACTCGCTCTCACCTACCATCCGTGGGCATTTGCTAATTCTTGATGTCAGACCCACCATCTTTCGTCACCTCATCTTTTTGTTGTAAGTCACACCCAGAAGGACCAGCGAAGATGAATCTATATTTCACCCAAAAACTCAAAAGTACGCCGCCGCTGCCACCTGTCTGCACGTGGAGTCCGTGGGATTTTGACCATTCTGCGCCCCAAGCCTTGCCTTTACTAATCTTTACGAACTCAATCACACCTACAGAGAGATGAGGGTTTTTTAAAGTAAATTGGTTTGATGGGCTCATTCCAAAGTAGTCAACCTAAAGTTTATAGGAAAAAACACCTTTTGAATGCTCATGTACTATTTAATTAAAAGCATGTAATTACAAAAGAGGGCAGTTGGCATAAACAGAGTTTGGACTGTGCATAACTGGCTGTGGAAGACTGACGGGGAGGTAGGAGCCTGGAGGGGGCCCTGGAGGACATGTCCAGACCCTGCCAGGGCCAGCTGCACTGTGTGTGTATGTGTGCATGCGCGCACGTGCGCATACACATCAATACTGGACTCAAGGCCTCCTGCTCTTGCTTGGCTTTTTCTGCTCACGGATGAGCACTTGAGCCACAGCTCTGCTTTGGGCTTTTTTGAGGAGTGGATATCAGGAGATGAAAGTCTCATGGACTTTTCAGCCTGGGTTGGTTTTGAACCTCAATCCTCCAATCTCAGCCTCTTGAGTAGTTAGGATCATAGGCATGAGCCACCAGCACTGGCTGGTTAAGAGGCAGTGGGCAGAGCAGGCATCTGCTAAATTCCCACCACACCAACACAGCCTGAGCTGATTCATAGAAAGGCCAGGTTGACCGCTGGCTCTTCCACAGGGTTGGAGAGGCATAAGGACCTTTGTGTTCTGTCCTCCACAGTAGAGCTTCAGGGCCCACACTGGGCAGACCTTTGTAGGTATCTTTCACACTACAAATAGCTTGGGTGAGAGAGGGAGACTCATTAAGTCTCTAGTTTATAGGAAGAGTTTATCATATTTGTTCTCTTCTCATGGAGAAAGCTGGCTTAGTAAATGTCTGAAACACTGGCGTTCTCAAATTCCAGCTTCGGCCCAGATACACTTTTGAGAGAGCCGGGGCTCCCCCTGGTTTCTGAGGAGGTGGCTAGGCCCCGGCTGAGCTGGCATCATGGGTTTGGAGCCTGGGGCCCTGCATCCACCACTAGAGGGCGCCAGGCACAGGACAAGGGCTTCCTGTTCAGGGGGAGGAGGCCATGGGGAGAAGGTAGCTGCATAAGAGACAATCTGGCCATCATTGTTGACCTTGACTGTGAATGCTGCTAGGACTTGGGGCCTCACTGACCATGTTATGAGTGACCCCAGCACTCTGGCATTGATTACAGGGGCTGGTGACAGGAATTCTGGGTAAACAGAGGCGGCCAGATTTCTGGCTGAAGTTATGAAGACTCTGGAAATGAGAATCTGTGAGATAGTGACTCACTCCTGTAATCTCAGCTATCTCCTAGCTGAGATCAGGGAATCAGAGCTCAAAGCCAACCCAAAGAAAGGGAATCAGAGTTCAAAGCCAACCCAAACAGCAAAGTCTATAAATTTCTGATCTCCAATTAGCCACCCAAAAGTTTGAAGTGGAAGTATGGTTCAAGTAGTAGAGTGCTAGCCTTGAGCACAAAAAGCTAGGAAACAGTGCCTGGGCCCTGAGTTCAAGCCCCAATATGGAATCTCAAAGTCCTCCAGTGACAAGCCAATCCAGCCCAACTTTCCATAGTTGTCTTTAATCCCTGGAGGCATGGGGTGAGAGTAACACTTTCTGCCAGTTCTTCTGGTCTCTTTATCTCAGACTTCCTAAGGTCTAAACCCTGATGTAGTTTTTGATGTTCCCACAGACTATTCAAATAGTCCTTTCTTTCAGAGACAGAGCCTATTCCCCATGCGTTGACTGGGAGCCAGATTTAGGAACTGAGTTCCACAGAGTAGGCTGCTGCTGACCGAGGAGAAGCGACCGCAACGCCTGGGCTGCCCAGCTCTGCGTGTCTGTATGCAAAGCCGACTTCTAGCTGGCTCAAGCTACTCTATTTTGAATTTTTTGTTGTCAGCTGCAAGCTCATGCCTACCCAGTAAATTCTCCTAATTGATTTTTATGCCTTTGGGCTCTCGTTCAAAATGTTATTACTGCCCAGATACCTTCTTCCTATCCCTCCCCTTTGTATGTGTACCCTTTCTTTTGGGGGAAGGGGGATTGAACTCAGGACCTCATGCTTGCTAGGCAAGTGCTCTACCACTTGAGCCGTACCCCTACTCCTTTGCTTTTTTAGTTGGTTTTCAGATAGGGTCTCTTACTTTTGTCCTCAATGGCTCCTACCTCCTCTCTGGAGTATCTGGGATTATAGGCATGTGTCACATCTCTACTTGTTTCTTAGCTTTTTTGGGGGGGGGGGGGGAGGGGTGTTGGTAATACAGCTTGAACTCTGAATCTAAACACTTTCCCTGAGTTCTTTTGCTCAAGGCTAGTACTCTACCATTTGAGCCACATCTCCATTCTAGCTTTTTGTGGTTAACTGGAGATAAGCGGCTCTCAGATTTTTCCTGCCAAGATACTCAGATCTCAGCCTCTTAGTAGCTAGGATTACAGGCATGAGCCACCAGCATCTGACTTATTTCCTAACTCTGCCAAAGAGCAACACCATGGTTACAGCTCAGCCGTCCGTCTCTCTAGTTAGTGACCTCTTCCCAAGGTGGAGAGACTTTGTCTTAGATTCTATACCTAGGAAAGCTAGCCTCATCTGGAACCTAAGTATTCAATAACCATCCCATGGATGTAATGGAACTGAGTGGGAAGCTCTGGTCTTCTCAAACAAAGCAGGATAAGCTAGCACGGCATCGGATATGTTGGGGGTTCACTGTCCCTCTCTCTCATCCTGACAAGGTTGCTAAAAATTCTTATTTGCTTACTGACCATTCAACAAAGTTCATCTTTTATTCTTCAATAAAATGGAGTTTACTTGTACTAAGTATTGTTTGATAGATGTTTTCTATCTTATTTGATTCACTACAACATTGAAAGGTTTTGTTTGATTCACTACAACATTGAAAGGTTGTGTGTGTGTGTGTGTGTGTGTTGAACTCAAGGCCTTGGGCTCTCCCTCAGCATTTTGCTCATGGTTGGTGCTCTGCCATTGCGCCATGACTCTACTTTTGGCTTTTTACAGGTTATTTAATTGCAGATAAAGGTCTTGAGGATTTGTCTGCCCAGGCTGGCTTTGAACCACAATTCTCAGATCTTAGCCTCCTGAGTAGTTGTGAGTCACAGCATGGTGCTCACCGAGCAATTTTTAGAGATAAAGAACCAAGGACTGGGAGGCCAAGGGCTGCCTCCAAGGTCACACAGCAGGGGAGGGGCCGGGGCGGAGGTTCTGATAAACAATACAGAAGCACAAGTACCAGCTTTACAGGGACAGTACTGGCCTGGTTTCTAATTAAAACTCTTCACTCTGGTTTTGCCTCAGTTTCCCTGGCTGAGGGCTCTTGGTCTCCTGACTCTGCATGGTTTTGTGACTCCTGCTCACTCAGAGTGTAAGAATATTTCATGCATTATAAAGAAAGTGAAGGAGACCAAAGAGACACAAAGGAATCCATTGGGGGGGGGGGGGCGGCAGGCTAGAAAGGTAGGCATGAATGGATATCCACTGGACACTGCCCTGCTTGTGGCCAGCAAGGCCATCCCTTGGTGTACAGCACACCCTGCCAGGGCCTCTGTCCTAGCTGATAGGAGGACGGGGAAGGACAGGGTTCGGGGGGAGGCTGTCCCCTTGGCACTGTGGGAAGGGTGGCGAGAGTGGAAACAAATGCAGCGAGTATTCTCGGAGGAACCAGAGTTCTGGAAAAGTCCCCCAAGGGGTTTCAAAAGCCACAGAACGCTGAATACAAACAGAATGGACCAGCAGAACAGCAAGCTGCCACCTCCTTCCCATCTGCCATGCTCTGCAGATGCCCAAGCCCCGGGGTACTTCTACAGTGAGAGTCCCGGGTTCAAGCTCAGCTTTGATGACACTCACCGTGTGAACTGAACATTTACATCCGATTCCCTAAGTTTGTTGTTTGTCACACAAACAGAACGAAGGGAAACCACTCTTCCTTCAAAGAGATCCATACTGGCTCACTTCACACATGGAAAACAAGCGCCATTATTGCTCTGGACACCTCCCGAGGCCTCCCTTGGCTCCAAGGTGGAAGGAGGTATTGAGTCACGCAAAGACACTTACAGTCCATTATTGGCGACCTACAAAGATTGCCCATTGTGTTTTCACCCTCATTGTGCAGATGAGGGTGTTTTACCATGTGTGATTGCTCAGGTAACCACAGAACCAGGGCTTATCTCGGATCTGACTGCAGACTTCATTCATTCATCTCCCAGGGAGAGGCACGCGCCTCTCGGGGCTGCCTGGGTTTGCACCTCAGCCCAGGCGGGGCAGCATGCTCCTCACAGTGGAGGTGAGCGCACAGCAGGCTACCACTGCCTGCCAAGCCCTGCTTCGGCTTGCCCATTTCCGCTCATGTATTATTCGTTTCAATACTTCTGCTTTCATATTTATGAACAGCATTATTAGTTTATCACCATTAATACTTAACCTAGTAATCAATACTCCCTGCAACCTGGCTTATTTTACAGGCCAGGAAACTGAGACACAGGAAGTAGCTCGTGGTCACAGACTCGTGAACCACTAAAGCCAGGACTAGTAAGTCTAATAAGCCAGGTTTAGTAAGAGCCAACCTTCATCTGCCTGGAGTCATCTGGGCAGGCTTCTTGGAGGAGGTAGCCTCTGAACTGAGAGCTGGAAGATGAAGAGGGTAGGATACTAAATGGCTCGGGAAGAGGGAAGAGGATATGCAGAGCTCTGGAAAATTAAGAAAGAACGGCATGTGTTCTGGGGCCAGCCTGGGCTGCTGGGGAGGGAAGTGGCTAAGAAAGGAGTTAGGACAGACAGGGAAAGACAAGTTATACAAAAGGCTTCTATTGCATCCTACAGGCATTAAGGGGTTGTTCAATTTCTTGTCATGGAATCACAACCAGTAGTAGCCTGCTGGGAGGATCAGAGCAGAGCAGAGGAGCAGGTAGCAGGTAGAGTAACAGGTGAGGGGCGGGCGGGAAGCTTTTGTGATTTGGGTCTACTCAAGACCTGTCTCCTAAGCCTCCCTGACCCTCATCCTCCTCTCGGGTCTTTCCATATCCGTGGCCATCTGGCTCAATCTTCAGGCACCGCTTAGGAATGGCCGTAGACACTTACCTGAGGCCATCTCTCGGGAAGACTGGTCACCGTGGCCTTTGCGTGGCTTTGTGCCACACCATCCACTGTTGGGTGACACCAGCTGGTCATGCAGAACCACCGGCCTCTCAGGCCCCTGGCTGTCCTCAGCAGCCGGTGGGTCACTAAGAACTGCTCTGGGGGGTGCAGGGACAAGCAAGGGGTGCTGTGGCCATCTGGCAGGCCCAGGGGTGCTGGGAGCATGACCATGGTCAGCTGGCTGGTGCCCCAGCTCGTGAGGAGCTGCCGAATCAACAAGTGTCCAATGTCTCCACAGTTAGTCTGGGAGGTCTCCCAGAGACAGCAGTCATGAGAGGCACAGGGCAAAGCTGCTTGCATTGCAACCAGGACCCACAGCAGAACCTTCTCTGCTTCCGAGTACCTCTCAAAGCTGGGAGCTGTGGATGATTGCATTCATCACTGCAGTCTCCAGGAATGAGGGGATATGTCAGAGGAACACCGCCCCCCCCCCCATGGTGGAGCACTCCTGTAATCCCAGTCCTCAGGAGGCTGAGGTGGGAGGATTGTTGAGTGTGAGGCTTACCTCTGCTACACAGCAAGGCTGTCTGAAATAAACAAAGGCCTCACAGTGGTAGTGGCTAAAATGGTGTTCTGGGTCCCTGGGAACCCATGTTGCAGGAGTGCTGGTGTCTGATGGTCCTTGGAAGATATGGCTTCTCTGGGTGCCCCATTCTGTCCTCCAGACAAGGCTAGAAGAACTGCAGTGCAGCCTCGCCCATCCGTGAGGGAGGACCTGGAAGGGCGGGGCTAGGAGCGGCCATCCTAACTCAGGTCAGGTCCCAGGGTTTCCGGCAGCTACATTCTTGCGGAGAAAGAAACAAGCAAACATCTCCCAGGGAGGATGTAGTCTTCCCCGAGTCCAGTTCCTGGCTTCCCTGTGGGGCAGGCAAGGTCCAGGCCTCAGTTCTGTATGGAAACTCTTGGCTGGACCCTGCACCCAACATTTCCATAGCCAGGAGCTTTGAGTGTAGCTTGCCTCTCTCCCCCACTCCCCAGCAGCCCCCACCAAATGCAGTAAACACTGGGCCTCAGGTTGTGGGCAGGCAGCCCTCTGGTATGAGGTCATAGACAAGAAAACCCAAGATAGCTTCTCACGCTTTGTCTACCCAGCCATCAGGAAACTCAAAGCTAGATAGTTCCCATGCTGCTTTGCGCCCTGCCCAGCATACAACCTCAGCCCGCCATTTCCTTTCCTTAGCCAGCCAGCAAGGCAGACACCCTACCAGAACAGGGGGCAAAGTTCTACATTTCCATCTTACTCCAGTTCCATCTGAGCACCCATGGGGGCTAATCTCTCTCTCCCTCTCCCTCTCCCTCTCTCTCTCTCTCTCTCTCTGTCTCTGTCTCTCTGTCTCTCTCTTTCTCTCCCCCCCCCTCTCCCCTCTCTCTGACTGGTAGGAGCTGATGGGTGGGTATCCCAGCTAGTGTTCATAGTATGCTCTTTAGGTAGGTAGGCAGGCTGATTGGAGTGTGTGGTCCTGAACATTTCCATTGTAAACTTTGACTGCAGCCGTAACCAGAACAGGAGAAACATAAGACATAGAGGGAATACAGAATAGATAGGGTCTTGCACAAATCTACTTTTATCTCCCCAATCTTTTCCCTTCAGCCTAGGAATTTCTGGCTTCTCAACAGTCTTTAGTAGGAACCAACAGGGGTCTGTGTGTCAGCTGACTGATTGAATTAGGACCATTCCCAATGATTTAGACTGGGGCTTTGCATCTAGAATCTGTAGAAAATGCCCCCACATCCTCAAATTCTCTACTATCCTACATCCTCTACTAGTCTATTCTCTCCTTGATTTTGTTCTCTCATAATTCATTCCTACATGAATGCCACCAGATTTTTGGTGATTCAACTTAATAACATCATAGACGACTCCCAATTTCTCCTCCAGAGTCTTAACTGTATAATGAACCACCTTACCCCCTCCTTCTGCCTGTTGGGATCTGCCTTGAATTATTTGCTTCAGCCTGGAGATAGAGAAGGGTAATGATTCCTCCCCTAGCAAGATAGCTTGTCTAAGGTTTCTCAGAGAGGCAGATCAACCTCCCCAGGACTCTTATTCCAACCACTAGGGCTCCGGCCTTTCCCCACAAATATTCTACCTTCCACTTTAGAGATGTGCGGAAGCTGTCAGTTAACTAAGTCCGCCACTGTTAAATGGCATCTAAAGGGCTGAACACTATGGTTGGTTTTCAGATTCTTTCAGCCCAGCTACTTGAAACCACAGGAACCCCACAGAATGCTCCCATGTTTTTGTCCCTTGCCTTGGGCTGAGATTCATGAGTTTGCACTTTGCACACTTCTCTTAAGCTTCCTGACAGAAGCATATCCAGCTCCACCCCCATGATTTCCTCCCAGTTGGACTTGGGCTGTGCTGGAACAGGAAGAGATCACTTCCAGGTTGCAGGTGGTTCATGCAGGGTTTACAGAAGGAAGCAGATGAGGGGGCAGAGAGAGACAGGAAGGAGGAAAAAAGTCAGTTAACGTGGTGGGCTTACTCCTGGTGGTGGGGGTGGGAGATGCTTCTGGAACACATCACAGAGGAGTCCCGGAAGGAAAAGAATGGGAACACTTATCCACAGTTCCCAGAACCTTCAGAAAAGGTAATCCCCTCCTCCCTTGGGAACCAGAGGCACAGGCCCCAGGCTGATTGACGAGTGTGTGGCTTTGGAGAAAGCTCCGGAACAGGAAAGGAGAAAGGCACTGGCACCCACTCTAAAGTGACCTGTCACAGCTGTGATGAAATTGCTTATGCCCAGGGGACACGGATGGGGCCCCATGGCCTTGTCTGTGCAGGTCAGACACGCTGGTGATAACTCAGGCCACTGCTCTGCTCCCTCACCCTGGGGCTGCTAGAGTTTCCTGGCTAGATTTCCATTGCTTTCTGCTCCAGCCAGATAGATGACAGGTCCTGACACATCCTCCTTTCTCTGAGGGTCTGTTTCCTGCCACCACTTAAGACGTCACTTTCTATATCTGTCCTGGTGCCTGTTGTAATCTGAAAAGAGAATGTATGCCCCCGCCCCCCCAAAAAAGTGGAGAAGATTGGAAAAGTGTGCTCCAATAACTGTCAGGAAGAGGGCCCTCAGGCAAGCCAGCCAGCCGTTCACAATTTGCAGGATGTACTGCTGAGAGCTGGGGTGATACATCCGGAAGCGATGGGCAAGCACACCATGGAGCAGGAGCAGAGTTCTAGTGGGCTGTGGTCCTCAGGGAAGGAGGGGTGCCCGAGGCACAGGTGGGCAGAGGCAGGCATAAGCATTCCAGCTCACCTCACAGTCCTCTCTGGCCACTGTGGCTGAGGTTCGAAGCAGGCCTCTTCCCCTTCTTCCTCGGCCGCAGACCGAAGCTCTTACTTCCTGGCTCTTAGGCACTTCTGTTCTAAGGGAGGTTATTAGAATTAATAAACTCCATCATTCAGACTATAAATCTACCATGCTATGGGGAAAGAAAATGTTTAAAATGTGTACACATTAAACCCAGTGGAGTAATTTATAGGTACACAGCCTGATCGTTGAGCGCGGCTTGGCAGCCATGCAAGTCTGGCTTTCTGTGTTAACCTACTCCAGCTCTGCTCCTCCCCAGGGAGGCCCAGGAGCCCCGTTAGCTGCAGACACAGGGACTCAGCCTGGCCTCAGCCTTAGACAGGACTCCTTCTGCATTGACCTCACAACCCAGCCCTTGGGCACCCAGGCTCTCTGCCCAAGTAAGCTGGACAGCAAGCCAGTTCCTTCACAGCTTAGAGTCATCATCCCAGAATTCTTTTTTTTTTTTTTTGTCGGTCATGGGGCTTGAACGCTGGGCCTGGGTGCTGTCCCTCAGCTCTTCAGCTCAAGGTTAGCACTCTACCACTTGAGCCACAGCGCCACTTTTGGTTTTCTGGTGGTTAATTGGAGATAAGAGTCTCACAGACTTTCTTGCATGGGCTGGCTTTGAACCGCGATCCTCAGATCTCAGGCTCTTAAGTAGCTAGGATGACAGGCGTGAGCCATCGGTGCCCAGCTCTCCCAGAATTCTTAATTCCATCATTGCTTCCCCACCCCACTCCATCTCCCCCTCCACCCCCACTTCTTACTATGGCCTGACACCCCCAGCTTCACATCATGGGTGCCTAGCACATATTTGGGGGACACTGCCTGGCTGGAATGTCCCCTCTGCCTGTGACAGGGCTCCCACTGGCCCCAATAAACAAGACCGGCATCTCCATTCTGACCACTCCTGCTTTGCCCTCTTCCTCTGTCTACTGAGCTCCACACGGTAACACAGCTTGTTTTCTTCCTCCAGTCTGCTTATAATTCATGCCAGCCCTGGATAATGGTGCTTTTGTGCTGGTCTCTAGGAATGAACAATTCATTGATTTCAGGTAAAAGCTGTCCTCTCTACAAGAGAATGGCTTCGATTGAATTGTTTATTCATATGAGAAACAGCCTTTCTTTTAGCTGCGGCGAGTACATTTCGTTCATTCACTTAATTCCTATTTATTGAACAGCTACTATTCAATCACTGTGTTAAGTGCTAAGCATGGGGAGGCAAATAAAGCATGGTTCTTACCTTCAAAGATCTTACAGTCTAAAGGAATGAAAAGTCCTCTATTAAAGGCAATACAAACTGGTCACCAGGGGCTCACGCCTGTAATCCTAGTCACTCAGGAGGCTGAGATCTGAGCCAGCCTGGGCAGGAAAGTCCGTGAGACTCTTATCTCCAATAAACCATTCACAAAACTGGAAGTGGCGCTGTGACTCAAGTGGTAGAGCGCTAGCCTTGAGCTGAAGAGCTGAGGGACAGCACCCAGGCCCAGAGGTCAAGCCCCACAACCCACCAAAAAAAAAAACAAAAACACAAAAAACAATACAAGCTTGGCTCTGGTAGCTTCAGCCTGTAATCCTGCCTACTGGGGAATACAGGAGAACTGCAGTTTGAGGCCAGCTCAGTTAGAAAAGTCTTTGAGATTCCATCTCAGTAGGGGGAATCTAGATGTAGTGGTACACATCTGTTATCCCAGCAACAACAAGAAAACTAAAATGGATGGATGGTTATCTAGGCAAAAGCAGGGCCAGAAGCGTGGTCTGGCAGTAGAGCACCTGACTAGCATGTGCAAGGCCCTGAGTTCAAACTCGATTAACACAGAGAAAGAGAAAGAGAGAGAACTGAAAAACATGGCAAGTGCTATTTTAATTGAATCATGAGCAGAATGTCATTTATTTTTAAATTGATTTTTTGCTATTATAAGGAATATATATACACACGTGTGTGTGTGTGTGTGTGTGTGTGTGTGTGTGTGTGTGTGTGTGTGTGTGTGTGTGCCGCTCCTGGGACTTGGACTCAGCTTGGGCGCTGTTTCTGCTCAGCTTGGGCGCTATTTCTGAGCTTTTATGTTCAGGCTAGTGCTCTACCACTTGGGCCACAGGTCCACTTTTGGTGTTTCAGCAGTTAACTGGAGATGAGTCTAATGGACTTTTCTGCCCTGACTGGTTCTGATCCTCAGATCTCAGCCTCCTGAGTAGGCAGGATTACAGGCATGAGCCACTGACTCTCAGCTTGGAAGGATTATTTGACTAGGGTCATGTACCTAGAATGCACTGGAACCTGGAATCCCAACCTTCTAGACGACACACAAAGTGGAGGAAGGGAGGAGGCATGGCAGCACAGAGGACTGCAGGATGGATGAGAATAAGAGCTAAATGCCAATAGCTGAGCCCGGGAAGTGTCAATCATTGGTGTTGACAAAACGAACTCAGAGAGTTACTCTATATCTTAGAAATGTGTTTCTTACTCACAGAAACCAGAAGCAAGAAGAAAATGCAAAGAGTTAAGGGGTAAAAATGCTCCATAAATACCAACATCTGTAAAAGGAGAACATGGTAAAGAATGTTGCCAGACCAGACTGAGATGCACTGTCTTAGATGACGCAGAATAATTAACAAAGCACAGAGGTAAAAGCAAGGCTAAAACAAACAAAAAATTCCATCTGTTTATTCTCTTTTAGGAGCATCAAAAAAGGCTTTTAAGGAGGTGAAATTAACATCACTAAAATAAACCATTTTAAAGTAAACATTTCAGTGACATTTAATACCCTGACAATGTAACACCACCACATCTGTCCAAAACATTTTCATCACCCCCAAAAGAGATTCCACCCCCATGAAACAGTTCCTCCCCAGCCCCAGGAGACCACAGTCTTTTCTTCATGGAGTTTGCCAGTCTAGATATTTCGTATATATGGAACCCAGCATTGTGTGACTGTTTATGTCTGGCTTTGTTCACCAGCACCGTAAAGTGACATATTTGCAGTCCATCCACTGTATCATTCCCCTCCTCCTCCTCTTCCCCCTCCTCCTTCTGTGGTGGTACTTGGATTTGAACTCAGGGCCTCATGCTTGCTAGGCAGATACTCTACCATGTGAGTCATGTCTCCTGTCCTTTTTATTTCATTGTTTTCATGCAAGTTTTTCATTTTTGCTCAAGCTTACCTGGATCACAATTCTCTTATTTTATGCTTTTTTGTAGCTGGAGTAACAAACGTGACATCACACCAAGCTTGTGGGTTGGAATAGAGTCTCAGAGATATTTTTGCCTGGGCTATCTTAGAACTCTGATCCTTCTGATCTCCATTTCTCAAGTAGCTGGGATTATAGACATAAGCCACAGTGCTCAGCTTTCTCTCTCCTCTTGTGCAGGCTCTTAGACTTTGAATGAAGGTTAAACAGTGGTGTGAAAGCTGCAGTACTGCCTAATCATTACCCTAAAAGGCAAAGAAAAGACCGCACTTCGTTCAGATAGACCTGATATTTGGGACTAGAGCACAGATTGGAAGTCAGGGAGCGGCAAGAAGGTCAGGGCAGCTTGAGGCTGAAGGATTGGAACCTGTGTTCCAATTGAGAGACGTCTAGACACTGGAAGTTTCAGTTGTTCTACCAGGAGAGCAATAGGGCCAGTCTGTACCCTGCCTGGCTGTGTTGTCTAGAGTAAGGAGAGAAATGAGGCTCTGTTCCTATTAAATTGTTTCAATTAGGAAAGCTGAGAGTTTTTTCTTTTTTTAAGTGTTTCTGCGACTAGACTGAATAGATTTGAGCTTCCTTAGACCCAGAAATCTGTTGATGCTCTTCTGTTTTTATGCTTTGTTGCTTTCTTTGATAATTTCCCATCTGTCTTCTCTTGGTTTCATAAGAAAGTTCCACTGGAAAATTCCAGATCAGACTGTGATGAGGGATAAGAGTCAAGGCAAATGTGGTAGCCCTAGGAGGGGAGAAGAGCGCCCCCTGGAGGCTGGGTGGGGGCCCTGGTATCTAGAACAGGCTAATCTTTCCTGGCTAAGAACATACCCACTTTTTAGAATTCCTGGCCCTGCCCACTCCATGGCAGCAGATCCCCAGTCACTGTAACAACTGTAACTGTAAACACCCCCAGGCATTTCCAAACATTGCTCCACAGGGGCCCAGCACTGAACCCTGAGGACTACTGCATGAAAAGATGGGAGAAATGGAAACTGGAAATATTGGTACCTCTATAAGGGACTCTGAAAGGTACCCTGCCTTCTTCATAGAAGATTCTTCTGTTGCCCCTTTGCAAAGACTCTTTAACCCCTTGTTTCTCCCTGGTCTGCTCCATTCCTCCTAAGCTTCACTCAGCCTCAAGCCATTCCTCCTTCTCCCTAGTATGGATCAAAGATGACTTGTTGTTGTTGTTACTGGTGTGTGTGTGTGTGTGTGTGTGTGTGTGTGTGTGTGTGTGTGTCTATTTTACTGGAACTTGAATTCAGCATCTGGGTACTGTCCCTTAGCTTTTTTTGCTCAAGGCTGGTGCTCAACTATTTGAGCCACAGCTCCACGTTTAGATTTTTAATGGTTAATTGGAGATAAGAGCCTTATAGTTTTGTCTGCTAGGGCTGGCTTTTAACAGTGAAGTGATCGTCAGATCTCAGCTTCCTGAGTAGTTAGGTGTGATCCACCAGCACCCACTTTTAGGCTGCTTCTTTAAAAAAACAAAAAACTGCTCTAAAAGCATTTTTTTTTTTCAGCCAGGTACCACTTTTCTCCTCGCAGCCTCCTGTCAAACTCAGGCCTTCCCAGTATCCTGCTAGCTTGTTATCAGCCATTGGTCTATCATATGACCCAGAATGTCTAATACCTACTTTACTTCTTCCAAGCAATAGACTGGGTGTGGATCAGGGGCACCAAGGCCTCTCCAGGTTATGAGAACAGCATGGTCAAAGGCTGGCATGGGAGAAGCTGGAGTACTGAAGAGAGTGACAGACACAGGGAGGCAGCAGGCTCCATGCTAGAGTATCTGGAAAAGAGGGTGAGAGAGGCAGGCTGGAGGCAAATGATAATGGTCCCACTTACCCCCACCTGCAGGAAGAGGATGTCCAGCCCTTTTTTTTGGTAGAATCCTGCATAGATTCAGCTTGACATTGCTGAGGCCATCTTGAATTGGTTTTCCTGGCATAGTTTCTCAGCATGCTATAATTAGGCAGACCCATTTCACTGGAATATGGAGCTTTCCAATTGGACTCCTGTGACAGGAATGTGCCTATGGCGTAAGATTGGAGGAAGTCCCTTTTGTCCTGAGCAGGATCTATGTCCTGCCTTTCTGATTCAAATCGCAGTGGTCTAACTTGTCTTGCTGCTGCCCAGCACCGTGCTTCTCTCAATAACTCTCCTGATAAATTGTACCTTCCTCTGCCTCATGACACCTTGTAGCCTATCCTCATTCTCTAGGATGTGGTTGTTCCGGACAATCTCAGCAGTGGGGACCTTTCGTGAGGATGACACCACAGGACATGTGAGTCTCTGGGGACTGGACGGGTGGGATTTAGCTCAGAAGACAGAGCCAAGGAAGGGAAGACATCTTGTGGGCGTTACCTTGTTGGAATCCAGTGCCTGTGGGAGTTACTCTAGCCCTGAGAACTAGGTGGGGTTGGGTAAACTGGCCAGAGCACCCACTAACCCTCAAACGTCCCTCACCTGAAAAGGGCCCAGTGCATCATCCTGAGTCTATCTTCTGATGAATTCAATCAGGCAATTGGCTCCTCTATTTCCCAATTACCATTTTCTCTTCATTATAATACGTATCCTCTCCCTTCCCTATACACATTTTAGCATTTCCAAAATAGGGAGACGGGTCTTAAAATAGATGTGCATATTTATTGTATAGTTTCTCTCTCTTCTTTTGAGGCAGCTATTTAATCAATGGCGCATCTTATAATCAATGGCATATCAGAATTGAGGAAATAGGGTAATTACTAGAATTGATTTCCCATTTTGATGCTGCCTAGATAAGATGATTCAGGAGACACCTGTGCTGGTTCACGAATGCAGAACTGTTTATAGACAGCATTACTGAGCCCCCCGGTGTACTCTGTGCCCCTCCTGCATTGTGGTGCTGGCAGTTTGTGGGCTTTGGTTGCCATTGGATGCTCAGGAAACCCAAAGAAACTCACTGTGCTAAATCCCACCTTCCCATTGGAAATGTCATGAAGAGTTGCTTTGTGCCTCCTGTGGTCCCGACTTCTCTGCTGATGGGTCTTGTTTGTGAGAGGCAGTGGCACTGTACATGACAGGAGACAAGAGCATTCTGGGAGCTAAGATCCCTTCAGACCAACTCTACTGCTTGCACATTTGACCTCATTACCATTCTGGCTTGGTAGTCTTCCTGCAATGGCTAATTCTCTGTGTCAATTTGAGGAGGTCAAGGGATTCTCAGGTAGCTGGTGGAGTATCATTTCTGGGCAGGTCTGTGAAGGTGTATTTGAAAGAGATCAGCATTTAAATCAACAGACTAAGAAGAACCACCTTCACCAATGTGAATGACCATCATGTACTGTGGCTCAAGTGATAGAGCACTATCTTCAGTAAAAGGCAGTTCAGGACAGCTCCCACACCCTGAGTTCAAGGCCAAGGACCAGAAAAAAGAAAAAAGATACAGTACCCAAGCCCCGGAACTGTCACATACATACAAAAATCAATATAGGTAGCTGGCTAGGGGTATCCAATGAGAAACATTTGAGAAATATACAAGAAATGTGTGAGTCTGTTCTGTCACATACTAAATGATTTCTAGGGCCTTATATGAACCCACAGGCTTGACCTTCCCTACTTCTGACCCATTAAGGGTCAAAATAGAAAAAAAAAAACAGGCAGAGGATGCAGAAGTGTGTCTCAAGCGGTGGAGCACCAGCCTGGAGTGCTGGAGAAAAAGCCAAGTGAGAGTTAAGAGGCCCCAAGTTCAAGCCTTATACACCCATTTAAAAAAAGAAGAAGGAGGAGGAGGAGGAGGAGGAGGAGGAGGAGGAGGAGGAGGAGGAGGAGGCGGTGGCTGGGTGTGGTGGCTCACACGTTTTAATCCTAGCCACTTGGGAGGCTGAGATCTGAGAATCGAGAGAAACGCGGTTCAAAGCCATCCCAGGCAGGAAAGGTAGTGAGCCCCTTATCTCCACTAAACCACTCAAAAGACTGAAAACAGCATTGTGGCTTAAGTGGTAGAGCACTGGCCTTGAGCTGCAGAGCTGAGGGACAGCGCCCAGGCCCAGGGTTCAAGCCCCACGACTGACCAAAAAAAAAAAAAAAAAAAGAAGGAGAGTTCCCTCTTCTTTCCTTCTCCCTTCTTTCCTTCCTTCCTTCCTCACGCACTGCAGCTCTTGGTTCCCAGGCCTTCAGACTTGATTGGATTAAACCACCAGCTGTTCCTGGTCTCCAATTTCCCAGGTAAGCCGATTTCTGTACTCAGTGCCGTCTTCCCTATCTGTATGGGTCCTATTGTTTCTCTGGAGAACTTTGACGAATTCCTGCCTCATTCTTCTTCCTAAAAGAGAGGAAGGCAGGATGTGGGTGACGAGGTGATTCAGGCTTGCCTGGGGAAGACACAAGCGGGTGACTGATGGCCGTTATACCCTGTTGACTAGGCAGACCAAGGCTGTGGAGAACGTGGGCAGGGGCTTTGCTGCTGCGGCGCCCCTGCTGAAGATTCCCAAAACTGCCATGATCACCACCTGGGCAGAGCTTAGCCGTGAGCAGAGAGAGATGCTCCGCAACGTCCCTCTGGAAAAGTCCCTCCTGATTAGCTCCATCATGGCCCCTCTGCCCAGGTTGCTGCTCCAACCTAAATTTTGAGGCCATGCAAATTTCTGAGCTTTCCACAAAGTTCCTTCTGCCTGGGTGCTTTCTGTGCTGCAGAGCGTGGTGAGGTAAGACAGATAAGGGGTAAAGCTTTATCTGTGATCCAGACCTGTGTGATTAGGTTCCATTCCTCCCAGAGCTGGGTTCAGGGAAGGGACTGAAGGCATCAAGTGTTGGTGCTGGGCAACCTCCACGGAAGGCTCCCCACCACACCCCACTCTCTGCGGAGCCAGAGCCGCCCCAAGGAGATTCATCAAGCAACATCTCTGCTTTGTAATTTCACTTAATGCCATTAAGGGGGCAGTTGGGGCCATTTGCTGGAGAGGACTGGAAAGGTTCCAGAATCCTTGGCTAACGAAGCCCAAGTATTAATCTCATTACTTTCCTACTGTCTGCTGCTTCCGACTAAGTCGCCCCTCCCCTTCCTCCCCCCAGGCTTCCTTCCTCGGGAGGAAGCTCTCTGACCCCCAAGGCTCCTGGTATGTTCCCGGAAGCCAGGGCAGGACTTGCTCACCAGGCTAATTTTACCAAAAATTGAGCAAGAGGATGGCCCCGTAATAGGGGCGATTGCCTAGGAGAACGGCCATCTCAGTTCTTAAATGCCCAAGTTGTAGAAGTCTCACCCACCCCACCCCCCTTTTTATTGTTGGTCATAGGGCTTGAACTCTGGGCTTGGGCGCTGTCCCTGAGCTCTTTTGCTCCAACTAGCACTCTACCACTTGGAACCTCAGCACTACTTCCAGATTTCTGATGGTTAATTGGAGATATGAGTCTCATGGACTTTCCTGCCCAGACTGGCTTTGAACTGCAATCCTCAGATCTCAGCCTCCTGATCAGCTAGGATCACAGGTGTGAGCCACTGGCACCCAGCTCCCTCCTGGCCCCCCCTCCCCCCCACTTCAAGGGCACATACCTAGAAGCACCTTAGGCTAAAGGGCTAGGAGAGGGCACAGGTGTCTGCATGTCTATCATTCCCCCACAGGTAGCTGAGCATCAGACCCTTAGAGACCCTGTTAGACAGCTCCTCCAATGGATGACTCCTTCTTTCTAATTAGACAGCTGTGTCTTCTGAGTCTACAAGCACCTCCAGACCCCTGGCCCCCAGGCAAGGCCTAGGTAGCACAGGGGAACTATGATCAGTTGGAGTCAGATGTAAGATTACAGTCTAGTTCTGCTATTTGCCTGCTGTGTGATTTGAGGCATACAATATCTTACGGATGTGGGAGCTTCTGGGGATGGTTCTTGCAGGTTCTAGGCCCGTGGTTTCTGTGGTAACCAGTTTTTTAACCAAATCCACACATAAATGAGTGTCTTTGTTTATGAATATAGAAACAAAATAATGTATTAGAGAGACAACGGAATACATACTTTTCCCTCTCTCCCTGCTAAGTCCACTGAAAGCACTGTCCTTATATAAAACTCAGACCCAAGAAGACTGATGGCTGCAGAGCAGATTGAAGGCTGCCCTGGGACTTTGGGACCCAAGGAAAGACATGGCGGTGAGCTTGCCAACCCTTTTCTTTTTCTTTCCTTCCCTTTCTTCCTTCTCTCTTTCTCTCTTCCTTTTTTCTTTTCTTTCTTTGTTTCTCTGTCTCTCTCTCTCTCTCTGGTTCTTTCCTTCCTTCCTTCTTTCTTTCTTTCTTTCCTTCTTACCTTCTTTCTTTCTTTTTCTTTCCTTCTATCTGTCTGTACAGGTACTGGGGCTTGAATTCAGGGCCAAGGTGTTTCCCTTAGCTTTTTTCACTCAAGACTGGTGCCTTGAATCATACCTCCACTTCCAGTGTTTTTGGTAGTTAATTGGAGATAAGGGTCTCATGGACCTTTCTCCCTTGGCTGGCTTCAAACTGAAATCCTCAGACGTCAGCCTCCTGGTTGCTGAGATCCACGTTGGATTTTTCCTTTCTCTCTCTCTCTTTTTTTTTTTTTTTTGGTGCTGGTCCTCAAGTGCTGAGTGTTGACCTTGAGAATTTTTTGTTCAAGCTAGTGCTCTACCATTTGAGCCACAGCTCTACTTCCGGTTTTTGGCATTTTATTAGAGATAAGAATCTCACAGGTTTTCTTGCCTGGGCTGGCTTCAAACCAAAATCCTCATCTCAGCTTTCCAAGTAGCTAGGATTACGGACATGAGCCGCTGATACCTGGCTGGGTTTTCTTTTTCCATATATGTCCCAGACTTACAGCTGAAAACACTGGCAACCTAGAGCCATTAGGTACAAAAAAACAAAAACAAAAAACAAAAGAAAAATAAAGAAATATTAACAAAAGTGGGGCTAAGTCAAAGGATTGGGGAGAGAAGCATCCTAGCAAGTCAGAAAAGTTTTTAGAATGGTAACTGCTCTATGTAAGCCAAAAACTACAGACAAAAAACCCACAACTCTCTGAACCCACCTGTGCCCATACCAGAAAATACTGAATGGGAAGCTCAGATTTCCACCTTGAAACGGGCTGTGATGGGGTTGTCCCAACATCCCTGCCGGAATAGTGCCAGAGAAGGCCAAGCAAGGAGCTGGCAAAAGCTACTTTCCCACATGGTGCCATGGGAAGCCTAGCTCCCACCCCACCCCCCAGGGACTCCCACCCACCACCTTCTTTCCCTGTGGCATCAGAGACTGCTGGAGAATCAGGGCATCACTGTGACTGCTACAGAAACCTCCACGGCACTGTGCCAGAGGAGATGGAGGAATGCCACCCGCCACCACCACTCCTAACCCCCCCTCCACCTCCCACCCCTGCTAGTAATGAGGACCCCTCCCCCTCACCCTCAGCTGTCAATGGGCCAAACAGAGAACCAGATCTCTGCCTCAGGCCCCTGCCAGTGGTAAGATGGCACTTGTGTTCCCCATTACCTGTCCCCCCACTGCTGGAGTGGGTAGAGAAAGCCATCTGAAGTGGGTGGTTGCAATATGAGGAGTCTTACTACATAATACAAAAATGCCCAAGTTTCAGTGAATCATTTGTCACATCAAGAACCAGAAAGATAGCAAACCAAATGAAAAACAAAGGAAAATAAAATCACCAATGCCAAACACTGGGATGACAGAGATGCTACAGCGGTCCAACAAAGATTTTAAAGCTGCCATGATAAAGTACTTCAATGCCCAATTACAAACACCCTTGAAACAAAAGAAGAAAGTCTCAGAGAAAAAAGATCTGAAGAATGATAAAATGGAAATTTTATAGCTGAACAATATCCTAAATTAAAAGCTTAGTGAATAAGTTCAATAGACAAATGAGGAGTCAGGAGTTGTTGTTGTTGTTGTTGTTTCAATTTATGATTTGAAGATAGACAATAGGAATTATAATTCCAGTTACTCAGAAGGCAGAGATCAGGAGGATTATAGTCTAAGGCCAGTTCAGGCAAAAGTGGGACTCCATCACAACAAAAAAGCCAGCTGGGGTGGCTCACATCTGTAGTCCCAGTTATATAGTAGGATAGATAAGATCATGGTCTGAGGCTGGTCCCAAATAAACAGCATAAGACCTTCTATAAAAAAATAACTAAAGCAAAAAAGGACTAGAGTGCAGCTTAAGTAGTAGAGAATAAGCATGAGGCCCTGAGTTCAAATCCTTATACCACAAAAAACGCTAATAAATCTAAATAACTGAGATAAATTAGCCTGAAGATTACCAGAATTTTACAAATATGTAAGAGTATAACAATGGTTCTAAAATCCATGTCAACAGTGGCAATGAGGGAGAGACTGTTCTTAAAAAATTATATACCTGGGGCTGGGAAGGTGGCTCAGTGGTAGAGCGCTTGCCTTGCATGCTCGAGGCCCTGGGTTCGATTCCTCAGCACCACATAAGCAAAAAGAAAAAAGCCGGAAGTGGCGCTGTGGCTCAAGTGGTAGAGCGCTAGCCTTGAGCTGAAGAGCTGAGGGACAGCGCCCAGGCCCAGAGTTCAAGCCCCACGACCGGACCAAAAAAAAAGAATAAAAAATTATATACCTGATCTTGGGGGAAAAAATGGCTGAAAATTAACAAGAAATAAACATGACAAATCAAAAAAACAAAAACCCATGCCAGAATATATCACAAACTTCTGAAAAGTAAAGGCAAATAAAAATATTTTCTGACTTCTTGGCACTTTACCTACAGGGGAAACAGTTGGTGACAGCTTATTTTCCACCAGAAACAATGCAGGCTGGAGGGAAGTAACATGTGTACTCTCACTGTTGAAGAAAGGAGTGGCAACCTCTCACCCCACACCTAGTGGAAATGTCTCTTAGGAACAAATGGGGAGGTTAAGGTGTTCTCAAAGGAAAAAAGATCATTTATCACTGGCAGACCTAAGCCAAAAGAATGACTAAAGAAAATTTGAGACAGAAAGGAAATGATGGCAAAAATACTTGGAACATTAACAAGGAAAAAAAAAAAAATCAATGGAAAAAATATGGATAAAACAATACACATTCTTTCTCCTCTAAAGTTTTCTAAGTTAGAAAGGGAAAATATGATAGAATGATACCATACAGTCCTAAATTTATAAGAAATATTTAAGAAATTCTATTAAAAATAGGAAGGATAGCCAGGCAGGCACCAGTGGCTCACACCTGTAATCCTAGCTACTCAGGAGGCTGAGATCTGAGGATCATGGTTTAAAGCCAGCCTGGGCAGGAAAAGTCTGTGAGACTCTTATCTCCAATTAACCACCAGAAAACCAGAAGTGCCACTGGGGTTCAAAATGGTAGAGCACTAGCCTTGAGCAAAAGAGCTCAGGGATAGCACCCAGGCCCCGAGTTCAAGCCCATAACCGACTCCTCTCCCTCCCCCCCCCCCATAAAAGGAAAAAGGAAAGATAAAAAGGCACAAAGATGTAATGTTTGTATACTACATTCAACCTGGTAAAATGATGGCCGCCAATATGAGTTATTGTGTATAAAGCAATGCCTAGAGAAAACACTGCACAACAAAACAATACCCTCAAGAACATTTGTGATAAGTCAAATGGTACTCTAAAAAGTTTTCAAGCAATCCACAGGGAGACAAGGCAAGATGAAAACAAAAAATTAAAAACACATATATGGTATATAACATGTGAGCACCGTTATATATTACAGACTGTGATAGACAATTTGCTCCAGGAAAGTTAGAATGAACTTGTGACTTTAAATGAGCATCATTATTCCACAATACTGTGAATTTCCGGAAATTATGTAATCACTTAATCACAATCAAAAAAAAAAAAGAACCTCGGGGAAGGGAGGGAGGGAGGGGATGGTAGGGGGAAAACAATGGAGGGGGTAACAATGTTCAAGAGGAAGTGTACTCATTACCTCACTCATGTAACTGTAACCCTCTGTATAGTATCTTTACAATAAAAAATTTAAAAAAAAATTAAAAACAAACTAATGTGGCACCTATGAACCCTAAGTTAGTAATAATCACATTAAATGTCAATGGCTTAAATGCACCAATTAAAAGACCAGGATTAGTCAGACATAGTGGCACATGCCTGTAATCGCAGTATTTGGGAGGTAGAAGCAGGAAGATTATGCGTTTCAGGCCAATCTTGGCTATACATATTACAGAGTTTGACATAACAACAACAAAATCTCAGATTAGCAGATTTGAAAAATCACTAGCTGTATGGTGTTATAAGAAATTCATTTCAAATATAACAATATAGGCAAATTAAAGGGAAAAAGAAGGGAAAAGATAAGATAAACATTAAAGGCCATCGTATACAACCAAATTAATATTAGGTAAAACTACCAAAGGCAAAACAATATTTAATGACAAAAATCTCAGTTCATCAAGGAGATGTAGTAATTTTAAATGTGAGTGCCCCAAATAGCAGTGCTTCAAAAATATGTAAAGAAAAACCTGATAAAGTTGAAAGAATGATGGACAAATCACAATTGTCAAAAATTAAAATCTGCAAGGACATACAGCCTAGAAATATTTTTTTGCATATTGCCTTAGTGTGTTAATTTAATTTTATTAATAATTACAGTACTTTCTATTGCTTCTGAGGTAGAAATTCAGGTTACCAATTTGAGATTTATTTTCTGAGAAATCCAGAACCTATAAGACTCAGTAGTGATGGTCCCAACTATCCACGAGCTGTATTAGGGAAGAATTGAGTGTACTTTAGTGTGGACACTGCCAAAGGTTGTGGACTCGGGCTGGGAAGGTGGCTCAGTGGCAGAGCGCTTGCTTTGCATGCATGAGGCCCTGGGTTTGATTCCTCAGCACCACATAAGCAAAAAGGAAAAAAGCTGGAAGTGGCGCTGTGGCTCAAGTGGTAGAGCGCTAGCCTTGAGCTGAAGAACTGAGGGACAGCGCCCAGACCCAGAGTTCAGGCCCCACAACCGGACCTCCCCCTCAAAAAAAAAAGGTTGTGGATTCATCTTCTATAGAAGGGAGATAAATTTTCCCATTAAAATATGACAGATTGATCACACATATAGTTCTTACCTGTACTTCTTTCCAACATTTCCCTGACATGAGAATAAAACAATTTGAAGCCATAAATCCTCAAGGTCAAAGAAGGTGAAAGTCATAGATTTAAAAAAATGTGTGTGTATATGTGTTCATTTATGCACAGAGAGAGAGATAGACAGACAGACCAACAGAATTGTTTGAGACAGGATCTCATACTTAATGCAGAGTGACCTTGAACCCATAATCCTCATGCCTCAGCCACTTGAGTAACTGGGATTACAGGCATGTACTATCATGTTCATTTGGGGAAAAATATTTTTGAATTTTAGGAGCTAATATGTTGATATGCAAAACTATCAGTCCAAAAAAAAAAAAATGGAACCGTAGGAAACCCAACCAGGAATAAGCCAGTTAGCACCCCAGAACCTTGTTTTAGAATGGGAGGCACATGGTATCCCTGAAGTGGAGATCGTAGGGTGGGGCTGCCATAAAAACATTGACTGAAAGCTGGGCACTGGTGGCTCACACCTGTAATCCTACCAGTTCAGGAAGCTGAGATCTGAGGATCATAGTTCAAAGCCAGCTCAGGCAGGAAAATCTGTGAGACTCTTATCTCTAATTAAGCACTAGAAAAGCTAGAAGTAGAACTGTGTTTCAATTAGTAAAGAACTAGCCTAAACTATACTAAAATAAAACTTTAACAAAGTCTCAATATCTTTAGGTATGTAGAAAAAGGCATTATATTCATGATACCAAATAGATACAGAAGGAGGCGGAGGAGGAAGATAAGGAAAAGGAGGAGAAGGCAGAAGACATAGAATTAGAAGAAATAGAATTAGGAGGAGGAGGAGGTAGTGGTGGTAGTGGTAATGGAGATGGTGGTAGTAGTGGAGGTGGGAGAGAGAGAGAGGGAGGGGAGAGGTGTGGAAAAGAAGAGGAGGGGAGGATTAAAGCCAGGTAGCAGTGGCTCATGTCAGTAATCTTAGCTACTTGGGAGGCAAAAATTTGAAGGATTGAGGTTCAAGGCTACACCAGGCAGAAAAGTTCATGAAACTCTGTCTGCACAGAGTAAGTCTGGATGAAGCCTCAAATAGGCAGATCATAGTCTAGGCTTGCACCTGGCAGGAAGAGAGACCTGATCCTAAAATTATCTTTAAATATAAATTACATTTTATATAGAAGTTTTATATTTATGTATAAGTTTTATATCCTTATATCTAAGGATATACCCTTCAATATCAACAGTGAAAAACAACCTAGTAAACACAGAACCCGAGTTCAAACCTCAGACAGCCAAAATAATCAATTAATCTCCAATTAACTACCAAAAAGCCAGAAGTAGAGCTGTGGCTCAAGTGGTAGAGCACCAGCCTTGAGGGGAAAAAAACTGAGTTCAAGTCCCAGGACTGGTGCATGGGTGTGCACGCGCACACCCATGCACACACCCATGCACACATGCACATGTGAGAAAGAGAAAAAAGATAACAATGTTCTTGGAGTTAAATACATACATGGAAGAAACTTCAAATTTCAAAAACAGGTTGAAAAATAAGTTAAAAGAACTATCTTAGGAGTCAACAGATGGAGCAGATAGAAGAAAGTTAAGGAAATTAGAGGGTTGATTCTGAACAGAATCAATTGAACAGAAGTTCAGGAAGGAAAGAATAGCAAAATAGGAAAGAAATTAGCAAATAATTTTTCAAAACCTTTTTCAGAACTAAAAGGGTACAAAATGCCACACTGACAGTTTTCATACTGACAGATTTCCTAGTGTGATGAATAAAAAGACCGACAACAGGGCACATATTTGAGAAACTTCTAGAAATAGAAAAATCTAAAAGTTGCAGAGAGAAAGCAAAGCAAAACAACAAAGGGTGAAGAAAGAGGTGAGAAGAGAAAGAAATGCACATGAAATTCTAAAGCAGGATTTAGCTAATTATGGCCCATGAGACAAATCCAGTCCACAATCTGCCTCTCTGTGGTCCCTGGGGGTAAGAATGGTTTGTAAGTTTCTAAAGAATTTTAAAAAGAGAAACAAAAACACAGAATATGGACAGTGAGTATCTGAGTTCCTCAAAATCTAAAATAGTTGTTATCTGCTCTTTTATTTTAAATTTTTTTCTAGCACCTGTTTTAAAACATAATTCTTTCCAAACCAAGCTATAAAACAAGTTTGAAAATCTATCGAGCACCCTCCCCCACTCATTGTATGAGAATAGCATTAATCCCTGATATCACAACTTGACAACAACATCACATAAAAAGAAAGCTGCGGGCCAATGTCTCTTTGGATGATAAACACACAAATAGTCACCAAAATCCTGGCCAACTAAGTGCAGCCACATGTCTAAATGATCACACGCTGTGATTAAATGAGATACACTCTGGAAATATAAGCTGGATTTAATATACTAAAGTCAGTCAGTGTAACAGCTTTCTGCCATTGTCGTCAAATACCTGAGATAATAAACTTGTAAGGAGAAAAGCTTTGTCGAGCTCACGTCTCTAGAGGCAAGGTGGGGGGGGAGCTATTGCTTTGTGCCTCTGTTGCAGCCACTGGACGGACAATGGTAGAGCATGCATAACAAAGCAAATGACTCCCCTACTGGTCAGGAAGCAAAATGAGACAGACTAAATGAGCTGGAGTCCCAAATTCCCTTTTGGGGGGGGTGGGGCATCATCCCAATGACCTAAAATCCTCCCACATGGCTCTACCGCCTTCTATCAGGGCCTCCCTGGGGACCGCTAAGCTGGGCTGCACAGGTTACAAAACAAGCAAGCAAACCACCACCACCAAAACAAACGAACCAAGAACCCACAGCAATTTAGTAACTGGCACAAAAAGAACTTGGGTTTTGTTTTTTTTTGGAGTAGACATTTTTTTTCCCCAAAGGAGACAAGTGGATTGAAAAGATGCTTAGCTTCTTTAGTCGCTATGGAAATACAAACCCAAGGAAAATACTACTTCTCTCTCAGTGGGGAGACTACAATAAAAAAAGACAGACAATACAATAACACATGTCTGTAAGGACATAAGATGGTAGATACAGCCCGGTTGGAAAGCAGTTTGGCAGTTCCTCAAAATGCGAAACACAGAACTAACATGAACTAGTGCATTGGTTGGCCTGTGTGTTAAAAGCTTGGTCAACCAGCCTGTGGTGGTATTGGGAGAAGGTGGTGGTACCTTCAAAAGGAGTGTCTTAGTGGAAGGAAGTTAGCTCACTGTGTGTGTGTTGGGGGGGTGGGGGGAGTTTCTTTGAAGGGAATATTGAGACCTTAAGGTGTGCCACACTGGCCCAAAGTGACAGAATCAGTTCATCATGGACTGAAACCCCCAAAACTGTGAGCAAAAACAAGCCTTTCCTCTCACAAGTATATTATCTTGGGCAGTTTTTCACAGAGCTGAAAAGCTGACTCGCATAACTAGCAATTCCACTCCTACGTGTCTACCAAAAAGAAACAGAAATATGTGTCTACATAAAAACTTGTATGTAAATATCCATAGCAGCATTATGCAAAATAACCAAAAAATGGGATGGTTTGAAATTGCCCATCAACATTATTTTCTGTCTGTCAACAGCTACACAAACAAAACCTGGTATATCCACACAGTGGAATAATATGTGGCAATTAAAAACAATGAGTACTGGTATATATCCAACACAGACAACACTTGAAAAGATTATGCTATTTAAAAGAAATCAATAACAAAGGACACAATACTCTATTATCCTACTTATGTGAAATGTCCAGAATCAATAAAATCCAGAGAGATAGAAGGTAGACTGATGGCTACCTGCAGTTGGAGAAATGGGTTGGGGAAGAGAGGTGAGCAAAAATAATGAAGAAGCCGGGCACTGGTGGCTCACGCCTATAATCCTAGCTACTCAGGAGACTGAGATCTGAAGATCGCAGTTCAAAGCCAGCCCGGGCAAGAACATCCGTGAGACTCTTAGCTCCAATTAACCACCAGAAAACCAGAAGTGGTGCTGTAGCTCAAGTGGTAGAGTGCTAGCCTTGAGCTGAAGAGCTGAGGGACAGTGCCCAGGCCCAGAGTTCAAGGCCTATGACTGACAAAAGAAGAAGAAGAAGAGGAAGAAGAAGAAGAAGAGTTAATGGGTACAGAGGTTTGGTGGGGGGTTGAAAATATTCTAAAATTAAATTGTGATGATTGCATAATTCAGTATCCCCCAAACATTGAACTATATGGTTTAAATGGATACATTCTATGGTGAGCAAAGTATATTTCAATGAAGCGGTAAAATACAGAAATTTTCAGATATGTAAAATTTCAAAAAATTAACCTTCTACCTATCTTTTCCACAAGAAGCTACTTGCAGACATATTTTGCCAAAAGAAATGAATATATAAAGAAAGGGGAAACATGGGCTCCAGAAAGTAAGAATTTTAACACAGAAAGCAAAGGGAGCTCACAGATGAACCGTGAAGAGAAGTTTCCAGTAATAGTTGTGCCACAAGCTTTATAGCACCAAGTCAGAGGTAACAGAAGGTAGAAAATCTTCAAGTGGAGAAATAAAAGAATAGAGACAGCTAAGACTGACGCTTGCATATCTTGTGGTAACTTGTTCTTAGGTCAGGGTATGTGAACATGGGTTTGTGATCAGTACAGCGAAGCTAATGAGCAAACAAACATAGAAGCAACTATTAACTCCAAGTAAAACATAAAGTAGTTTTATTGTGCAGTATTCCTAGAGCAACAAATTATATTTTCCTGACCACAGCACTGAGCATTGATCTCACCCACAAAGTAACACCAGAAGAAACAGAATAATTGAAAGCAATGGACTCTAGGAAGCAAGATTTCAAAATGGTAGAATTTTTCATTACAGAGGTAATGGTGCTTTTTAAAAAAAGAAAGAAAATGAAAATGATACTCATGCACTAGTCTGATTTTTTTATGAAGAAGAAATTGTTTTCAAAATATGATAGATAGTCGAGCTGGAGCCAGCCTTTGCAGATAGCTCAACTGTAGCTTTGCAACCTGCTTCTCCTTAACTTCCGTCCTCATCAGCCTTCCTCCCAGTAATTGTCTTAGCCCCCAACCACCTGGCCCATCCATCTCCTGTGGTGTGCTTAACTTCTGCTCCTGCTCCTCTTGCAGGCACTCCCGGTTCAGCCCCTGCTTCTCTTGATCTGTCCCTTCTGCTTGAGAATCTCAGTCATGAACCCTGGGCCAGCTAGATTCTGAATCTGTGGGCCCTGGCTAATGAACTGTTCCAGTCTGCTGCTCCATTAGCCATGTTTTCTATATGTACTTCAGCACAGCTGTCACCCCTGCCTCTTCCTGGGCCTAAAGCTATACTAAGCTCAGCTGCCCAGGAGTGGGCTGGCAAGATGAGCTCAGTGTCCTCTCCCAGGAACTGGATGTGCAGCTTGCTAACGAAGCCACTGAGCTCAGGCTTACCCGCCACCAGCTCACTCCCGTGATTCAGTGACTCCATTGGACACATGATCTCTCTCAAATCATGGGGCCAGGTCTCCCTCTTCATTTCTATACTCACATAACTGGTATTTTAGCTTAAATGTAGCACATTTGCCTATATAAAATTTTATCTTAGCGGGGCACTGGTGGCTCACGCCTGTAATCCTAGCTACTCAGGAGCCTGAGATCTGGGGATCAGTTTGAAGCCAGCCTGGGCAGGAAAGTCTGTGAGACTCTTATCTCCAATTAAAGTACCAGAAAACTAGTAGTGCTGTGGCCCAAAGTGGTAGATCACTAGCCTTGAGTCAGGGGACAGCATCCAGGCCCAGAGTTCAAGCCCCATGACTGCTGTGGTTCAAAGTGGTAGAATGCTAGCCTTGAGCAAAAGACTTAGGGTCAGTGCCCAGGCATTGAGTTCAAGCCCTACAACTGACCAAAAATAAATAAAAACATTTAGAGTCAAAGCCAATGGAAAGCCCCCTTGTGCCCTCAGGACAAAAATAATGTTCTTCCTATTGAACTAATAGGAAGTCTAGTATGAGATCATCCACTTCCTCCTCCAGTTTGTCCACAAAGACAGCAAAGAGAGCCTTTGTTCAATTCAGTTAGAATCAAGACACCACCCATTCAGAGTCTTAGCTGCAAGACCAGGAAAGGCCAGAAGGGGCTGGGCTCAGAGAAGGGAAATGGGGAGCCCGTTTAGGATGATCACTGACCAGTGAGGTGAATGGGTTTAGCTATGTCTTTATCAATCCTTTCCCTGTTGGATTAGATGGGAACCCCAGACAGCCTTGAAATCTAAAAGTAGAAAGGAAGCCGGACGGCTCATGCCTATAATCCTAGCTACTCATGAGGCTGAGCTCCGAGGATCAAGGTTTGAAGCCAGCCCGGGCAGGAAAGGCTGTGAGACTCTTAACCATCAGAAAACTGGGAAGTGGCATTGTGACTCAAAGTGGTAGAGTGCTAGCCTTGAGTAAAAGAGTTCAGGGACAGTACCCAAGCCTTGAGTTCAAGCCCTATGTCTGTGACTGACAAAAGAGAGGGGAAGGGGGAGAGAGGAAGGAAGAAAGGAAGAAGGAAGGAAGGAAAGAAAGAAAGAGGGAGAGACAGAAGGAGAGAGAGAAAGGATGAAAAGGAACTAAGAGCTGGGGACCCCTCACCTACTCCTTTCTTTACCACCAACCCCCACCATGCATCAAGTTCCCCCCACCCCCCACCCCCCCTACCATGGAGGGAAATCTCAGAATTGCCTGGGTACTAGTTACTTCCTGGGGGATATCATTTTTTCCCCATCTGAAAGTAAAGACATACTTACTCCCATAGAACTGAAATCAGCAAGTTAAAGGGCTGTGTGTGCATGTGTGTGCACATGCACACACAGGCACTGGTACTGGGGCTTGAACTCAGGGCCTCACAATCACTTAACTCATGCCCAAGGCTGGCATTCTACTACTTGTGCCGGTAGATGGGAGCTAAAAGTCTCACAAACTTTCCTGCCTGGAGTTGGCTTTGAACTACTAAGTAGCTACGATTACAAGCACTAGCCACCGGCACTAGGTGGGCACCGCATTTCCTGATGGCTGAGCTGCTTGGGTGGAAAGCCAAGGAGAAAGGAAGGTGGCATGGTTGGCCTGGGATTCAGCCTCGGCTGTTTCCCTGCCACTTTTGCCTTCTGCCATCTTTCTTCCAAAGGGCACAGGGCTCAAGACTTTTCTCCTTGCAGGACCCTGAAGTGGGACCCAGATAGCTAACACGGCTACCAGAGACCTGGGGTGACTGAGGGAGGAGAGGCTGAGCGAGGAGAAGGTGAGGGAGGGGAGATTGAGGGAGGGCCGGAAGCCCAGGGCAGAGGGACAGACCTGCATGAGTCAGAGGGGAGGGAGGCAGCACTAGGGTGGGAGACTCCCTGTCCTTACCCAGTCCCCCGAGGCTGTGAGGCCATCCCATGTCCAACCCCACAAGCCTCCTGGCACTGTCAGCAGTGTGTCTGGGAGAATTGTCTACCATGACAGATATGGGAGCAGAGAGCATGCATGAACACACGTGTGTGTGTGTGTGTGTGTGTGTGTGAGAGAGAGAGAGAGAGAGAGAGAGAGAGAGTACATGTATGAGATGGCAGGGGAGAGGCAGCATTTTCCCTGTGGAATTATTTAGGACTATGTCACAGGTGTCCCCTTTTAGAGCCTCCATCTTCTGGCAGCCGCAGTTGGCACCTCCCAGGCAAGCACCTCTGGTGTCCCTGAGTCTCTAGCCGGGGCACTGGCCTGTCTTTCCATGCAGGGCTTTCAATATGGGCTTTCCTCAAGCTCAGCTCTCATCCTGCCAGGCCCGGGTGCTCTGGCCAGCGGGGACCCTCTCCAGACTGCACCGCCGCTTCATCCAAGGACTGTCACTCTATTGCCGAAAGGCACCTCCTGGCGTTGTTCAGTCAAGAGCCCAGATTTTTGTGGTCCCCTTCTCCTCTGCCTCCCCCACTTCAGAGCTATGAAATTATCCACTGAGCAAATCAATAATTCATCAGCTTATCCACAGTCTAAATTAGACTGCATCACCCCCTGCCTGACTGTGAAGTCTTGCCTACCTGGACCCACCACCCAGCTTCCCGGCTGAGCCAGCCTGTGCTCTCCAGAGCCCCATCTCTTCCCCCTGCTTGTTAACCACACCACAGCCCCTGCTCCCCAAGTCTTAACCCAGCCCAAGCCCCTTCTGTGAAGCCCATCTTCTGTCTTCATTAGGATCCAGTTTTCTCTTCAAGATCTCAATTGCCACTTGAACTTTGCCAGGAGCTTCCCTGGGTTTCGGTGGAAGACAGAAGTATTTTGCAATTAGAAACACATCTGGCATTCGTGGCCCATGCCTGTAATCCTAGCTACTCAGAAGGTTGAGATCTGAAGGATCACAGTTCAAAGTCAGCCTGGACAGAAAAAAAATCCAGAGACTCTTTATCTCCAATTAATCAGCAAAGTCAGGAAAAAGGAAGTGTGGCTCAAGTGTGGAAAAGCCACACAAGAGCATGAGGCCTTAAGTTCAAGCTCCCAGAACTGCCCCCCAACACACACACACACACACACACACACACACACGGAGCAACACAAGGCAGACAACTTAGTGGACTCCCTTAGTTCCTATAGCCCCCAGCACAGCATACTTGGGGAATACTTGAGGAATCGAGAGGACCCCACTCCCAGCTGCTTCCAAGCTTGAAACCCAAGCTCTAATTATACAAGCTGCTGTTGCTCCTCAGGCCTCAGTCAGACGCCTCCCTCCACTCCTCAGGGATTAGACACCCCAAGGACCATGATGGGTTTTAGAAGAGCAGGTGGGCTGCAGGCCTAGCAAACGCAGCCAGCTCTAAGAGGCAGTAGCAGCAGGGCGTGAGGGATGGCAGGTGCTGGCTCAAGGCGCTGGTGCTGGAGATGGAAAGGATGGAAAATAGAAGGGAAAAGAACGATTGGTTGCTGTGATTCTGTGTAGTTTCTTCTATGATGTCCTTTGACCATCAACCGCCCAAGAGATATAGTAAGTAGATGTAATGATTCTGGGGCTGCCTGCAGGTGATGAACCAAGGTAGGAGGAGGGAAGGGGAAGGCCCACATTCCCACATCTGGTTAGGATAGAGTTGGTGTGTCACCGCCAGGGCTCTCCCGGCCTTTGAACACCAGGACTTGCTCTGTACTGCCTTGTAGAGGTTCTAGTGTGAAGTGGAGGAGCTCTGACTCGTTCCCTGCCTTGGGCTATTTACACAGTTCCAATTGATTTGTTGTAACCTGTAATTATTTTGCTGAATTTTTTTTTTCATGCTCCATTTGGGCTTTCCTCTCCAGCAGACAGGCTACAGGCAAAAGCAGCTTGGGAGGTAAGTGGGAGACAGAAGCTGTGGGGGGCTGTGGGATAGGAGGTGAGGGGACCCCCTGATATGGTTGGACTTCTTACACACACACACACACACACACACACACACACACACACACACTGTCCATCTCTACTTGGCTCTGCATTGCTCTCTTCCTCCCCAGAGCCAGAAGTTAAGACCTTTTGGGCCAGATCTCTATCTCAAGGACTATCTCTAGCCTGAAACCTGCCAACCATGGTAGGTCATGGAGCATCCTTGCTCCTTTCTACCATCAAACCACCTCCCATTGGTATATCTATCAGGACACCAACTTTTCGGAGGAGAAGAGGAAGGAATAAGGCAAAGAGCTGGTGGCTTATGCTTGGAATCCTAGCTACCTGGAGGCTGAGATGTAGAGGATCTCAATGGGAAGCCAGCTCAGTCAAAATAGTCCATGAGACTTCATTTCCAAAGTAAACAGCAAAAAGCCAAGCTAGAGGCGTGGTTCAAGGGGCAAAGGTTAACAGAAGGAGCCCAAAAGACCTCAGCTACAGTCCTGTGTGGGAAGATCAGAAGGGGAAGACCAAGTCTTTTCTTTCAAGAATTTAGTGAGCCTATTGCTAAGCACTCTATTAAAATATAAATGATGGCAAGGTCTAGCAGCTCAGTAGCTTCAGAAGCTCAGGAGGTAGAGATCAGGAGAATCAGAGTCCAGGGCCAGCCCAGGAAAACATCAGCAAGACCCCCTGTTGCAACCAATAAGCTATGAGTGGTAGACTCCACCTCCTTTGCAGAAGGCATAAATAGGAGGACTATGGTTCAGAACAACCAAACAAAAAGACAAGACCTTATCCTCAAAAATAACTGAAGCAGCCAGGTGCTGGTAGCTCACACCTGTAATCCTAGCTACTCAGGAGGCTGGGATCTGAGGACTGCAGTTCAAAGACAGCCAGGCAAAAAAGCCCCTGCGAGACTCTTATCTCCAATTAACTACTCAAAAATTGGAAGTGGAGCTGTGCCTCAAAGTGGTAGAACGCTAGCCCTAAGAGCTCAGGGACAGCACCCAGGACCTGAGTTCAAGCCCTACAACCACCAATAAAACCTGAAGCAGGGTTGGAAGCATGGTTTGGATGCTAGAGCACCAGCCAATGAGCAAAATCAAGCATCAGATAGTGAGTTTGAATCCTGGTCCAAAGGACATTTTTCTTTGTTGAATCTCAAACAATATTTTAAATACTGAAGCAAAAATGGGGTATGTGTGGCTCAAATGTTAGAGTACCAGCCCAGCATGTGTCAGGCTGAGTTCAAACCCCAAAATTAAAGAAAAGTACTGCCAAAATAAAAAATAAAAACAATTGAAACAGAATTATTTTAAAAAGTAGTAGAAGTGCACATTTCATCACTTTCTAAATCTGTTTGATCACTGTCTGTGATTCTGGGGTTGTTTGTTCTGCTGGACCTGTCTGAGGTCAATATTACAGTGCTGTGATTGTTCTGGTTGTTGAGCTCCATCTTAACCATGTGACATCTAGTACCGGGAAATTAGTCATGGTGGAAGTGTTTACACCTTGGCAATTGGCAAACTCAACGAAGCAGTCGTCTCTCCCAACTAACAGAGATGGCTGTTAAATATTTGCCAGCACACTCTTGAGACCAGGTCTTCCATTTCTAGGAGATTTGCAAAGCAGAGGGGAGGTAGAAGAAAAGGGGTCATCATGGGATTACAGAAGAGGAAGAGTATCAGGATCAGGGCTCCTTTGGTCTCAAGAAGACTGACCCAGAGCGGAGTATTTGGGAGTAATTGCCCCAGAGAGCCCTAGAGTTCTGGTGTCTGCAGCCGTGCCTGTAAGTCACATTTTCTTTTTTATCGCATCAACCAAATGCTGGGGTCTATGAGAACCTGGCGGCATGAAGGTGGGGACACCCAGGTGCAGAGTCTACCAGTGCCTGAGAGCCAGGTGCAGCATCCTGACTCCTCCTCTCGGACCAGCCCTTTCCCAGCACATCCCAGTGATACTGCCTAACCAAGCCCCTGTGGGTGCCCTGAATGGATGCCTGGGGTAAATCTGCATGGTGGCTGTCTTCCCGTTGGTGAGGCCCTGTGAGCAGGTGACTGGAGACTTCATCAGTGCACGAGAGTCTGATCACTCGTGTCCCCATCAGCCCTCCTCATGGCCCTTCCGTCATCTCCCGGGATGTTTTCTTTCTCTGACAGAGGCTCATTAGGTGCACAGGGAGCTCTCAGTACATGAAATGTTTGGCATACAGGCAGCGTGACTGACTACAGCTTTGGGTACCTGCAGATGGCTGTATTATACACAACTTGTTAAAGGGTGTTTCCAATCCTCAGTGAGCGGACTTTGACTTTTTGTGCTCCTTCAGGAGAGAAGATAAACACAGGGAGGAAGAAGATAAACACAGGGAGGAAGAAGATAAACACAGGGAGGAAGAAGATAAACACAGGGAGGAAGAAGATAAACACAGGGAGGAAGAAGATAAACACAGGGAGGAGGTGAAAATGGCATTTGGGAGCATGGCCCACTCTGGCAGTCCATGGGATGATTTTTAGGTCCTGGATTCCATTCAACACTATGGAAAACAGTAGACTCTTAGAAACTCACATTGGAAGAAACCCAAAAGACAATCTTATCTGGAAACTCAATTTACAGATGAGAAAACTGAGGCCCAAGAGAAGAAATAATGAGGTGCATTGCCAGTAAGAGACAGCATTGGATCCAGACCCAGCTGTGATATTGAAATAGCCTAAGAAATATATATCTGGCTGGGTATAGTGGAGCATGCCTACAATCTCAGCTACTTAGGAGACAGAAGTAGGAGGATCATGGTGTGAGATCAGCTGGGGCTAAAGCTGGAGACTGGAAAACAAACTAAAAGCTAAAGATCTGGGAGTATCACTGAAGTTTTAGAACATTTTCCTACCAAGCATGAAACTCTTGAGTTCAAATCCCAGTACCTCATGAGCAAGAGCCATTGGGACTTTGGGACACACACACACACACACACACACACACACACACACACAAACTCTGAGGCTAGCTGCATGGAAGGCTGAGTTGATCTCCAGAGGCCAGTGGGGTAGCTGATAGAGTCTACGCATTGCATGTTCTGGAAACCCCCAAAGGGCAGGATTCAGGGAGCTCCTGAACAGCTGAACATGTGGAAATTCCTGGAGGGTGGGGCACCTACACAGCCCACGCCAGCTCCCTGCCCCTCCCCTGTGGCCTCCCATCACATCCTTCTAGCATCCTTAATCATCAGCCTGGAAATGTGCATCCCATCTCCCTCCCTTCTGCGAGCTGCCTTAGCAAAGGTGTGCCGTCCACGCAAGTGGAAGACGAGCCCTAACTTAGAGCGCAGGCCATAACCTGGACCTTGAGACTGGAAGCGAAAGCTGGGGGCTGTCTTGTGGGATAGAGGCTGCAACCCTTTAACCTGTAGGACCTGACAGGCATCTGGGCAGATCGTGTCAGAATGGAATTGAATTCTGGACACCCATAATTTGCCCGAGAGTTCCTTGATGGGACAGAGAGCCCACACATCTGCTCATAGAAGTATGCTATGGTAAGCTATTTTTTTATCCAGACCACATCTCCTTAAAGTTTGGTCTTTTCTGATAACAGAACTTGACCTTAGTCTCTTGACTCCAGATACAATATCAAATGTATGGATATATATATAATGAATATATATATAATATATATGTGTGTTCCTGGAAGTATGCTAAGCACTATAAATTCAATAAGTGGAATTTCTCCCATCTATAGTCTGGCTGACAGCTTGAAACTGTCTTTTGACAATCATCCACAGTGTAGTCCATTGATTATCACTGTTGATTGTCTCCATTGACCATCAATGTAAAGTCAGTCTAATGAAGAAGTCATGGACTTGAGGAACAAAGACCCAGGTTTAAATTCCTTGCCTATGCTATTTCTCGTATAAGCTACTCAGCTTTTCCAAACCTCTAGTTCACTGATTACAAATGGCAGACTTCAACTTCACAACATCCCTGTAAGTGAATATCGCCGAGATGTCTGTAGCCTCTGTGGTGCCAAAGGTGCCGACAGGTGCTACAGCGTATGACAGCTGGGCTGGGAGCTGGGAAACTATTACTTACCTACCTGTTGTGGGTCATAGTGGCAGCAAGATTCTGCAAATTTGCATTTCTCCTTATAATTGATAGCTAGCCTTGCAAGACATACCAGTGTTAGTCCTCTTTTATTGGCTCCAGTGTACCTTATCTATTTATGCGGTTAAGATTTATTGTTCCAGGCATGTTCTAAGCTTATGAGAACTACCTTGATTGCATTACTCCATTTTGCTTTAATATAATGGAATACCTGAGGCAAGCTAACTTAATAAAGAAAAGAGGTTTATTGAGTTCACAGTTCTGGAGGTTCAAGGGCAAGGCACTGGCATTGAGTCAGCTCTGGCGAGGAGCTCAGGGTGGATGATATCATACGAGCAGGACAGCATGTGAGAGAAAGCCATCACAACTCAAGACTGGAAGCCGGAGAAGTGACTTGGGATTACTTTTATAAATGCTCACTCCCATGAGAGATCAGAGGTATGCCAAGAACTACCTTAATCCCTTTCCCCAATAACCTAAAGACCTCTCAGTAGACTGTGTCTCTTAAAAGTCCCATTGTTTCCCCACATTGCTATATTCAGGGCTGAGCTACCAACACAAGAATCTCTGGGGGGGCAAACCACATCTATGACACACAACCAAGAACCAGAGGCTGTGTCATGGTCCAGATGCTGAGTGAGATTCTTGAGGCTGCTACATCTTCTAGGCCTCACCTTTCTAGCTCAGGAAAGGCCTGGCATACCCCAGATATCCTGAATTTTAAGGGGAGGAAAGGCAGAGAGGTGAATGGAGTTGCCATGGACTCATTCAACCCTGTGGCTGTCCAGAGCCTCGGGGAGGAGCCAGGTGACCTCCAGAGGCCTCTTCCTTGATGACTCTTCCAGACTTGGCATGTGCCCATTGTGGGCTCGCGGAGCCTCATTCCCACAGGACAATCGCTTCTGGGCTGCTTCTCTGGGCTCTGTGCCAGGCAGACTCTGGCATTCACCCAGTCAAAGCCGAAGTGCAAGGAAGGAAAGACAGGACAGGTGCTGCATGTCAATGACAGGAAGGAGGTGGAGAACGCTTTGCCCTGCCAGTCCATGAGCCTGCCAGAAATGGGGGCTGGGGTAGCAGGGAGGGGGGGGGGGTTGATGCAGGTGTATGTGCATGGAGCATGGGCAGGTGTCAGTGACCCAGAATGTGTTTCCAGGTGAAAATGGAAGAGGCCTGTGTATTTGGGCAAATGTGAGTACAGAGTGTGTATCCGGGACTGTGTTTGTGGCATGGGTGTTTGAGTGCGTGCCGTGTGTTGTGAGATGGTGGGTGGGTGTGAATGTGTGAGCTGTATACATCCAAGATGTAAATAGAAAGCAAGGAGGCTGATACCATCAGCCACAGACAGCAACTTCACAGACAAATACTTTGTTTTTGTGCACAAGTTTGTCGATGTGAGCATCGGGCGTCACCATGGTCTGAATCCTGGTGAGTTAGGAGCTAATTCCCAAATGTGATAGTATGGAGGGAAGGGGCCTCTGGGAACGGGATAAGGGCCCTTAAAAAAGAGATGGAAGGGAGCTGGCTCATCTCTCTGTCTTGGGAGAATACAGACGTAGGAACCATGTTCCGATCATAGAGCTGCTCTCACACGCTGAATTTGCTGGTGCCTTGATCTCTGATGTCCCAGCTTCCAGAACTCTGAGACATAAATTTCCATTGTTTATGAATTACCTAGTTTAAGGTGTTTTGTCGTAGCTAATGAACAGCCAGGTAGGTACATGTGTACCTCTTAGAACCTTGTGTACTCCTTGGCTAGAACTGGGGACAGACGGGACTCACGTAGGACAAGGATGGATTTCTGTTCTCTTAAAGGCTCAGGATTCTCGGTTACAACTTATCCTGAATGCAATTCTGTAAGTTCTAAATGTCTATAAGGCAAACAAGGCTGTAGCCATTAGCTTAGACAGTTTTGTATTACTATATTTAAAAGAAAGAAAGAAAGAAGGAAGGAAGGAAGGAAAGAAAGAAAGGAAGAAAGAAAGAAAGGAAGGAGGAAGAAAGGAAGAAAGAAAGAAAGTCTAAGGCCGAGTACTTTACAAAGAGATTTATTTAGCTCTCAGTTTTGAGGCTGAAAGTCTTCCTGGCAGCCCCATCTGGCTGGTTTCAGGTGAAGACCTCCTGGCTGTATTCTAACATGGCAGATGGCACCAAGGTGGCCAGAGAGGTCACATGACCAGGGAGGAAATGAGACTAGGAAGTGGCAGACTCACTAACTGAAGGATCCATCTCCTGGGATCCTTCTGCTCCACCCTTCTCCAGGTGGGCCTAACCCAATCACCTTCTATCAGGCCCCACTTTTTTTTTGTTGTTGTTGTTAGTTGTGGGGCCTGAACTCTGGGCCTGGGTGCTGTCCCTCAGCTCTTCAGCTCAAGGCTAGCGCTCTAGCACTTGAGCCACAGCGCTACTTCCATCTTTTTCTGCTTATGTGGTGCTGAAGAATCCAACCCAGGGCCTCATGCATGCAAGGCAAGCGCTCTACCACTGAGCCACCTTCCCAGCCCCAGGCCCCACTTCTTAAAGGTCCTGCCACCTTTCAGGATTATTACACATGGATCTGCTGGAAGACAAACTAGCAACCTTAACATTGATCAAGCCCAAACCACCCAGGGACACTTCCCTGCTGACAGAGCCACCAGGAGAAGCCTTGGGCCCAAGGACTAAACAATCCAAAAGATTGCCATGGCTTCCCCTCACTCTGTCTCTCAAAGAAAAGCGATTGCGAGTGACAGCTTCCGCCACTGCGGAGCTGTGACACCAGCATCTGCGTTTCCTACACAGGACCTAGCCCCGCCCTTCCCTGTCGTCTCCGGAGGGCTGCGGGCTCCAGTGGGGCCCTCTGCACTCTGGGGCTGACATCCCTTCTCTGCTTATTTTCTCCGCTTTTGTCTAATGAGGTGCAGGAGGCTGCCGAAACTGACAATAGAATTACCTGGGACGTTGGATTCTGCCAATCTCCATTAGGAATCTAGGGAGAGAACAGTCAAAGCACCAGGACACCATGGCTGCTGTTATTACAACCACGGGGTTTCTTGTGAGAACAAACAAAACACCACCCCCACCCCTACCCCCAGATGCTCACCCTGGGCGGGTGAGTCAGCCTGGCTTCCAGCCTAGGCTATAGCATCGACCCTCTCCCCATTCCAAGGGGAAGGGGGCAGTGCTGCGCCTCTCTACTGAGCTCTGGACACAGCAGACCCAGCCCTCCTGGGGGAATCTGCATGAGGCTGGGTCAGGAGCCCTCTCCCCTTTTTAGTGCTTGTGCAAAGCACAGAGCCCTCCCCCAGATCTCTCCAATTTCCTGGGTGACTTGTGTCCTCTTGCTCATCCCTGGTTTTGAGCGGCGGGTGCTACTTGGTTCATGAACTGCCCCTATGCTTATCAGTTCCTGTGATTTTTTTCTGAAACTCAAGTCTTTTTTTTTCTCAATAGGCTCAGAAAGAGCCTAGGTTTCTAGGCTGAGTCCTAGAAACAACGATTCTAGAATGATCAGACACACATATGCAAAAACATGAGTCTCAGCCTCATTAGTTACTCAACATTGATTTTGAATGGACCACATGTATGACATCATACATAAAACTTAAGCCTATACAATTTCTTTTTTTTTTAATTTAATTTTATTTTATTTGTGAACATACTGTACAGAGGGGTTACAATTACATGGGCAGGATAATGTGTACATTTCAGCCTATACAATTTCTAGAAGAAAGTACAGGAGAAAAATCTTTCTTCTTTGTGAGGAAACTCTTTTAATCTTTGTGATCCTGGCTGGGCAAAGAGTATTTAGATAAAATAGAAATGAATTATCCTTAAGAGGAAAAATGATAGATTCGGTATTATCAAACATCTTCTGTAAATGCTAATAAAATAAAAATACCAGGCTTACCAAGGGAGCAGATATTTTGAAATCATATTTTGACAAAGTAGGTGTGTCTAAAATATATAAAGAAACCTCAAAGCTCAACAATAAGCCAGACATGGTGGTATATACCCATCATTTCAGCCCTTGGAAGGCTGAGAGAAGATCTTGAGTTCAAGGCCAGATTTGGCTACATAGAGACTCTAGCTAAAAAAATAAAAATAAAAATAAATCAACAATAAGAAAACACCCACTGAAAACAATAGACAAAAGATGTAATGCATACTAGTCCCTCCCTGGATACATGAGATGTATGACATCTTTTTTCACACAAATCAGGACAAGGAAATTTTTGGAGCCATGGAATTATTCTATATCATGACTGGGTTGGTGGATTCAAGACCGATGGTGCTATATACCACAAAAAGTGAATTGTAGGGGCTGGGAAGGTGGCTCAGTGGTAGAGTGCTTGCCTTGCATGTCTGAGGTCCTGGGTTTGATTCCTCAGTACCACATAAGAAAAAAGCCGGGAATGGTGCTGTGGCTCAAGTGGTAGAGTGCTAGCCTCGAGCTGAAGAGCTGAGGGACAGTGCCCAGGCCCAGAGTTCAGGCCCCACGACCAGACCCCCCCCCCCAAAAAAAAAGTGAATTGTACTGTGTTCAAATTTGTAAAAGCATACCAGAATATTGGGCAAACCTAGAAGGTAATTACAAACTAATAAATAAAGCAAACTGTATTGCACATAATTATAAAATTATACTAAAATAATATAGTATAGATAGGAAAGAAAATATGAACCTAAGTAACAGGAAAACAATTTTAAAGACAAAAACAACTTCCCACTGTACTGGATTGGGAACTCTGTGTCTCAAGGGGCTGGGACCATTGTGAAACAACTTCACGTATGAGTGTATTAGGAGAAACTCAGGTCTCACTGTGGAAGGCGTGTTCTATAAATTACTGCAAACACGGATTAGCAAATGCTGTACTGAAGCCTTGCTCCTAGGGGAAATAAAGGTTTAGGTGCCTAACAGTCTCTTGTCACACCATTTCCAACAACCAATCCATACCTGGCCTTGATTTATGTGTGTTTCTGTGTTAAAGACATCTTACCTGATGCATACCGTTGCTACATCAATGCAGAGCCCACAGCCTGCAGCCCTTTCTCTCACACCTGAATGAGGCTCACCTAACCCGTGTGTTTCCTCTGTAGGACACTCCAGCCTTCTGCACTTGGTACTAGACAGAAAGTGAAATAATCACTTTTTTACAGTATATACAAAAGTGATTTTTAAAAACATAGCACATTATAGACCGCATAAAGAGTCCTGACTTACGGTCTGAGAGTTAAAGGCAAAAGGCAGAATGGAGACCTGACCAAGTCAGCCAAGAATGACCACATGGGACAACTCAAATCTTTCAATGCTCTTCTCATGTCTGCCAACAACCACCCAGTGTCATGAGTACTGATTGTGAGGTTGCAAACGAGGAGTTCACATATACCTAGCACAGAATCCATGAATAACAAGATCAACCCACAGTGTATTAAAAAATGCCAGCCAGGTGTGGGGCCCGAGGTGTCCATCTACCCACCAGCCTCTCTGAGGTCAGCCACATTGGCCGAGTGTACAGGGCTTGATAGAGATTAATTCATAGACTAAGAGTCAGAAGGGTCTCCAGAGTCCAAGCCCCACCATCCCTTCTACAAAGGAAGAAACTGAGGCCAGGGAAGAGAAGGGACTTCCCAAGTCACCTTAGCTCACTCCTCTTATTTCCCATTAGGATGTAGGTGGCCTCAGTTTACCTCCTTCAGAACCAGAGGCCCTAAAAGCTGGGAGTATTGTAGGAAGGAGGTTGGGGACGGGGGAGGAGACAGGCCTCCACTGACCCAGATGGCTCTGTCTACTATGAGTCTGCCAGAAAGCAGCTCCAAGCATCCGGTGCTGGATGCCAGGCTCAGCTCAGCCTCTTCTCTTCCGGCAGGTGCTCTCATCCATTCTTATTACTCTTAAGTACCATCTATATGCAAATGAACACCTCAGCCCAGACCTCTGTCCCTGAACTCCAGACTCCAATTTCCAACCCCTTCTGCATCTGCCACCTGGTCATCTCAGGGGCCCTCAAGCCTGACATCCCTAACCCAGTCTCTGACCCCTCACCACCACTCCTGCTCCTTCCCCATTCCTTCCCATCTTAGTCCACAGTGGTGGGGATTGCTGGGACATCAGACGGCCCCGAGTCCTTTCTTCCTATACATCCTGCTCACATTCAGCAGACAACCTGCCATTGCTCCCATCTGGGCCCCTTGCTTATAGTATTTACAAACCTCCTGTTTGTTTCCTGTTCCCAGCAACCCTCCCCTCCCCCTCGCCCCATACACACATGTACAATCCACCAAATAAGAGGCATCCTTGCAAAATATCACATTGAGTCAGTTCTCTGCTCCAAGTCTTCCACTGGCCTCCCTTCCATCTTTGGCACAAGCTCGGATCTCTCTTCCCTCATTACCCCTTCCGTCCTGTTCCAACCACACAACTCCTCAGCTGGGCCCGTGTCTTCTATCTGGAAGTCTCCTTCCTTCCCCAAAATGGCTTGGTCTCCTTATCACTCTCTTTCCTGGACATATGAGCAGGGAAATGGTGGCTGGCCAGGAGGAGTGAGGCCTGGACCATCATCTACCCCATGTTTGGCAGAGCTCTTCTTCAATGCCATTTTTTTATCAGATCGCTTCTCAGCCACCTTTCCCAGCTTGTACCTTCCACTTCATTCTCTGGCCTCTCCATCCTGCTTTTAATTGTGTATCTGACTGTCTGTCTGTCTGTACTGGGTCTTGAACTCAGGCCCCGAGTGCTATTTCTGAGCTTTATCTGTTCAAGGTTAGCACTCAACCACTTGGGCCACAGCTCCTCTTCCGGTTTTTTTGGTGGTTAATTGGAGATAAGTTTCCTGGCTTTCCTGCCTGGGCTGGTTCAAACCATAATCCTCAAATCTCAGCCTTCTAAGTAGCTAGGATTATAGGCATGTGCCACTGGGCACCGGGCTCCTGCTTTTAATTCTGAACACTACCATTTGCTACAAAACATTTATTTGTGAATTGCCAAGGAACACACACACACACACACACACATACACACACACACACACACCATACAACATTGGAAGCACAGGTCTTCAGGAACACTACTGTAGTCCCTGGACACTCATTTTTGTTGTTGCTTGCTAGGTTGAGTGTGTGAGAGACTAAACAGATGCAGGAGAATCTCCCTGCCTACTGCTGGACCGGGAGCTAAGGAGGTTGGTCACCAGGTTCCCAGGGCCCCCAAGTTCAGTCCCCGCTCATGGTCCTGTAAGTATACACTAAGGCTACTGAATAAAACAGGCCAACTTCCTCATGGCCTCAACCCAGAGAGGCCTGGAAGCTTTTACCAACGTGAATAACAAACATAGAGCCTTACTGGGACTGGAGCTGTTCCCACCCCAGCACCACTAACTCCCCCACCCCCCCAATTTCCCCAACCTTGGAAGGGTCAGGGCTCAGGCATGCCAAGGGACCTATGACCCCGTTCCACAGACTCTGCCTGCTCCTCAGAGGGAACCTCCTCTCACCCCACGCAGACTGTTCCCAGAGCTCATCTGGAACCTTCCAGATTTGCATCTCCAAAGAAATAAAATAAATTCCACTAACGGCTGTTTATTTTTCTTTCTGTTTGCCCTGAGGCGGGCCATGGTGGCTTCCGGAGTCTGGAGTGGATAATCAAGGCAGTTTCAGATTCTGTGGTTGGGGAGCAGAGAGGGACCTGGGAAGCCTTCACCATAAAGGGGAGGGGGCGCTGTAATTCCAGTTTGAAAGGAGAAAGGGGAAGTGGAAAGATAAATGACAACAAAACCTGCCTGACACAATTATAGCCACATTTGCATAACAGAGATGGAGCACTGGCTTAGAAGGAGTGGTAATTAGATTCTCCGGTGATTATGGACACTTTCCAAGATGTTGGTAGAGAAGATGAAAATCCAACCTTGAAGTAGAAAAAGAATGTACAGGAGTAAGGATTGCTAGCAGGAGGCGGGCAAGGATTCATAGACTGAGAGTTAATGAACTCCACGGCTGCCCCTGGCCTGGCCTGCCAGCTTCCAGCCCAGGTCTTCTGCTTCAAGGGGCCCAATGGGAAAAAAAAATGGATGACCCAGACCGAGCCTGCAGAAGAGTCCAGGCTCTGCCATCAATCTGTATGACCGAGCATGCCGGTAACTTCCTGTTAAATGAGGTGTGGCTATTACTGTAACAAAATACTTGAGGCAGACTCAGTTTATAATGAAAAGGGATTTTCTTAGCTCAAGTCTGGAGTCTTGCGGGCTCAGCACTGGCATCAGTCCAGTCCTAGTGAGACCCTCCTGATGTATGGTGTCACAGTGATGCCTATGTAGATGGGAGAAAGATGTCATATCTTAAGAAGCTAGCCAGGGAGTGGTAGCACACACCTGTAATCCCAGCACTTGGGAGACTGAGGCAGGGGGAATGTGAGCTCCAGGGAAGCCTTGTCTATATAGCAAGGCCCAGGTTAAAAACCAAAAATGAGAAGCTGGAAAGTGATTCAGTCATTAGCATCACTATTAAAACAACAACAACTTGCTCTTGTAAGTACTCAGGGGTCACATGAGACCTCTCTTAATCCTTCTGGGACAGCCAGTAACCCCAATGATCTAAGGACTTCTCTGAAGGCCTCACTTCTTCAAGGGCCCACCAACACTTAGCACCCCCATACTAGAAATTGAGCTCCCAATACATGAATTCCCAATCCATATGCAACCCCAGCCCCCCAGTCTCCCAGCCTCCCAGCCAAGGCTGTGAGATGCTGTGGAGAGTGTGGAGTTCAAGGTCAGGCAGGACACACCTGCCTGTGTGGCCCACAATCACTGCGCTGCTTGGGTCACTGCATGGATCCATCGGTGGATTGATTGGTCTGTGCAAAAGTGGATCCCTTCACAAGGAGGAAGCTGACGCTAGGGGGTATGGAGAGGTTGGCAGCCCTGTGGCTGGGACACAGTGAAGACAGAGACCAGGAGAGTTGGAGATAGGTCTCAGATCAGCCCTTTCTCCCTCCCCTTCTCCCCTCCAGAAAGCCCAACAGGGCAGAATCACCTTGAAGGACACATGTGTACAAATACCAAACCCGTTTGCGACCATGGTTGATGGGTCATGATTAGTAACAGATCGTTTGCAAGGTAGCTCCCTCTGAGTTGTGAGTTTCTTGATGACAGGGACCAGACATTGTTGTTGTTGTTGTTATTATTATTGATATCCCATTACACTCCTGACACCAAGGGCATAGAAGGTGAGGAAATGTTTAGAGACTCCTTGGGTCTGTAGGCCTAGCCAATGGCCAGGGACTCTGAGCAATGTGGGGATGTTGGAACAACACTATGGTTTCCAGGAAGAGAGCATTGCAAGGAGCTTCTTTAAGAAAAAAATTCATCTTCTCCTCTCATCTGGATCCAGCATTGGAAACTAATTGCTATGGCCACAGCCTGAATGAGTCAACACTGGTTCTTCTTTTAAAGACGTGTGTGTGTGTGTGAGTGAGAGAGAGAGAGAGAGAGGGAGAGAGAGAGAGTTCATTTAAGTTGTGGTTAGGGCAGTATTTCTGTAAGACAAGCATCAGCTGAAGTGAAGAGTTTGTGTTCTGCTGGTTTCCATGGTAACCTGTCAGCTTTTTACTCCCCTTCTCCTCCCCTCTCCATAATGGAGATACTCCTTTCCTAAACCAAAAGGCCAAGTAGTAAGAGTCAAGGGATACCCCGTGTCAGGTGGAGGGGTGGGGTGCGGTTCTTGTTCCCAGCTCCAAAGTCCCCTTCCTCAGAATCCTGTTGAGCCTCTACCCTACCCCAGTAGCCCGCATGCCACTGCTGCTGGCACAGCCTGCCCAGGACTTAATAAATGGCACAGGATTCCATGTTCTCAAAGAGCAGGTATTAGTTTTTTGGTTTTATGACTTTTGTTCTAGGGTTGGTCCTGGGGCTTGCACTCAGGGCCTGGGCGATGTCTCTGAGCTCTTTTGCTCAAGGCTATTGCTCTAGCCCTAGAGCCACAGTTCCACTTCTGGTTTTCTGGTGGTTAATTGGAGATAAGGGTCTCACGGCCTTTTCTACCCTGGCTGGCTTTGAATTGTGATCCTCAGATCTTAGCCTCCCCAGTAGCTAGGATTATAGGCCTGTAAACCACCTGTGCCCAGCTTAGGTATAAGGGTTTTTGGTGGTGGTTGTTGGTCTGTCAGTCCTGGGGTTTGAATTCAAGGCCTGGACACTGTCCATGAACTTCTTTTGCTCAAGGCTAGCACTCTTCCACTTGAGCCACAGCGCCACTTCTGGCTTTTTCTGTTTATGTGGTACTGAAGAATCCAACCTAGGTTTTCATGCATGCTAGGCAAGCACTCTACCATTAAGCCACATTCCCAGCCCTGGTATTAGTTTTTAAAACAAAAGAGGAGCAAAGGTTTAGAAGGGAGTCAAAAGGAAACAGAAAAAAAGAATAAAAAGAAGGAAGGGAGACAGAAGCTAGGAGATGAAGTTAGAAAAAAAGGAATGACAACCAGGGCACTGGCCGCTCACTCCTGTTACCCTAGCTACTCAGGAGGCTGAGTTCTGAGGATCAAAGTTCAAAGCCAGCCTGGGCAGGAAAGTCTGTGAGAACCTTAGCTCCAATTAACCACCAAAAAGCCAGAAGTGGAGGTATAGCTCGAGAGTGCCAGCCTTGAGCAAACTATGTAAGGGACAATACCCAGACCTAGAGTTGAAGTCCTAGGACTGACACCAAGAAGAAGGAGGAGGAGGAGGAGGAGGAGGAGGAGGAGGAGGAGGAGGAGGAGGAGGGGAGGGGAGGGGAGGGGAGGAGTAGGAGGAGGAGGAGAAGAAGAAGAGGAGGAGGAGGAGGAGAAGGAGAGGGAGGGAGGGAGGGAAGGAAGGAAGGAAGGAAGGAAGGAAGGAAGGAAAGAAGGAAGGAAGGAAGGAAGGAAGGAAGGAAGGAAGGAAAGAAGGAGGGGGGTGGAGGGAAGGATGAGAACCAATGTAGATTTAGCCTGGGCACAGGACTCCATTGACAACACAAGGCCTGCAGACCCATGAAGTCTCTCCTTGCCCTGTAATATACACAGAAGTTCTCCATTCTTCTTTCTTAATATCACCAAGTAGCCAGCTACCTTCTTAGAGCGAGAGGACGCAGCCAAAGTGTCACACACTTGATGTTTGGTTTAACTGACATGACTACCCCATATGCCAGGCCCTGATCCAGCCCCATCACACATACCTATTAACTCATCTTCATGAAAACCCTTTTCCCTAGGTGTTATTAAGCACCTGGCTTGGTGGCTCACTCCTGTAATCCTGGCTACTACTTAGGAGGCTGAGATCTGAGGATCGTAGTTCAGAGCCAACCTGGGCAGGAAAGTCTGTAAGACTATCTCCAATTCACCAGCAAAGATCTAGAAGTGAAGCACTGATTCAAGTGGTAGAGCACCAGCCTTGAGCAAAAAAGCTAAGCAAGAGTACAAGACCTTCTGAGTTCAGGCCCCAGTATCTGCACCAAAAGGAAAGAAAAAAAAAGAGAGAGAGAAAGAGAGCCACTTCTTAAGCAATGGAATTGGAAGGACTGAGAAGTAAACTGTCCAAGGTCACACAGCACACAGCAAAAAACAGAAGCAAGATTCCAAGAGCTTGCGTGCAACCTCTGCATTACCATGGCTGGAAGAGAACTTAGAGATCACCTCTCCTTACCCAGCCAGAGTCTGTAACTTGCTCAAGGTCATGCAGATGTGAGTCCTAGATAATTGATCCACAGCTGCTCCCTCCCTTTCCGGAAAAGATCCATTAGGGCACAGCACCTGCCTGAACCCTCAGCTATCTCCTGTTCCCAGAGTTTAGAGCTCTTGTTCTCTTCTCTCCGAATGCCCCTGTCACCTGCAGGTGAAGGGGAGGAGGCTCTGCCGGGCAGTCCTGCTCGAGTGACAGAGCCGCCCACCACCCTGTCATCCCTGCCTCCCTCATTCCTGTCAGACGCCTCCCAGCTTCCAGCTGTCAGTCAGCAGCTGCTGGGGGATATAAATAACCAGCCGTTGGCAGAAGCGCCCTGGTGGTGGTGGGGAGGGGTGGGGGACAGAATCAGGGTAGTGACAGGCAGCGAAGACACACAAGGTCCTCCTTGGGGCTCGTATATTTCAAGCTGCTTCTCCAAGGAGCTAGTTGGAGCAGGAAGGGGAGAAGAGGTTTGGGTTTAGCAGGAAGCACACAGAGGAAGAAGCCTGCCAGCCAGCTCTCTCATTGTGTCCCAGCCTTCCATCTGTCAGGCGTCTGGTGCAGACTGGGACGCTCCAATCCTTCATCTCATTTGGCTTTGTGATGGAGTCCAGGCTGGCTTTGAATTTGGGATTCTCCTGTCTCTGCCTCCCGAGTAGCTGGGATTACAGGTGTGGACCACCATGCCGTTTCATCTGATTCTTGAAGGAAGTATATGGGAACTCCTCCCCCCACAGATCTGTGGGTCTAATTCCAGAGGAAAGGAGAGACACTAACCTGGGGTAAGCTTAGAGACAGGGAGAAATGAAAGGCCACTTTGAACAGCCCACTAGCTAAGAGCCAGTTGAAATCTCCAGACACACCAATCCTATCTGTTCATCTCATCCTGCCTTTCTTGCCATGGGAACCCCAGCCCCCAATAAAAAAGGGTGATCACAGCTCTCCTCCTGCTCTTCCCTTCTGCTTCCTACCCACCCTGATGCTTTTCCAAAAGGCCTTGCAGCCAGATCATTCCGCATCTCTTGTCTCTAAGACCAGTGGGTCGAATTCATTGCTTATCCGAGTCTCTCCTCTTATGGAAACTGTCACATTAAATGACAAACCAAAACACAGTAGGAGCCAGGCTTGTTGACTTGCGCTTACAATCTTAGCTATTTGCAACCATGATTCAAAGTCATCCTGGCGTGGAGGGCCAGGAGGGGAGGGCTGTGAAATCCCATCTCAAGGGTGTGGTGGTACACGCCTGTCATCTCAGGGAGGGCAGAAGGCATAAATAAGAGAATCACTGTATAGGCCAGCCTAGAGAAAAAGCAAGACCCTATTTCAAATATAACCAACTCAACGTGCTGGAGGTATGACTCAAGCAGTAGAGTACCTGTCTAGCAAGCACACAAGGCCCTGAGTTCAAACCCCAGTATAACCAAACAACAAAACCAATCAGTCTGCTGTGGAATTGAGAATTTGCTTCTCTCCCAAGCCCCCAGGGAGTGCTGCTGCTGCTGCTGGGACTCCATTTTAGGAACTGTTAGTTGGCAGGCAGCTGGGGGAAAAAGGAGACAAATTTGCAGAGGGCCCACAGTCTTGAGAACCCCAGACCCAGAGACCAGCTGAGGGAAACCACAGACAGAGCTCAGCTAGGTGTGTGGAGTGCTGGCAGCAGAAGCAGAAACAAAAAGGGTGAGATCTTACTCGAGTCTTGCTAAACCAGCCAGTGGGAGGGCCTGGCCCTGAATCTCTGCTTGAAGAAGCGTTCCAGATGATTCTAACACAGATGAAATCTGGGATGCAGTCTCTAGATTGGCCATCGGCCTTCCTGTGGAAGCCCACATGAGCGGGTGGATGAGTGCCAGAGGGGGCGCTGTGACGGGAATCTCTCCTAGCTGCTTAGCTGGAGACGCCTGTATATAACCATATCTGCCCTTCATCAGGGCCCAGGGTGGGCCATCCGGTGCAGGTGTGTGCTGGCCTCTGCTGAGACAGGGCATGGAGGCAGCTGTGGAACCCGGCCGGCTCGGAGGAAGTGAGGGAGAGAGGCACAGCTGGCCAATAGCTCCAGGATAGACTTCCTGGGCCCTCACTCTACACAAACTCTCATTCTTCCTTTCTTCCCATTAGCGGGGGTGGAAGAGAAATCCTCAAGGTGGGGGTGCTGAGCTTCCTGCTCCATGAGGTGAGTGGTGGCTGCTTATAGGATTAATTACACTATTTAGAAGATTCGCAACCTTTTTGTACCCTACGAGGATGAATCATGTCACATGAGTTATCATTCCCTAATTTTCATGTTTTATTTATGCCTCCAAGAAGAGCTGGTTGTTTGGTAGTCAGCCTTCCAGATCCATGGATTCTGCACGCAAGGATTCAACCAAATCCAAGTTAAATATTGGGGATAAAATTGTACCTGCACTAAACATCTACAGGGTTTTATTTTCTTATTATCCGCTGAATAATACAGAAACAGCTATTTACAACAAATAACAACTATTTACATGGCATTTACCTTGCACTAGGTATTATAACCTAGAGGCAGTAAATGAGAAAGAATGTGGAGAGGTTATATGCAAGATCTGGCTTTCTGTCAGGGCACTGAGCATCCTCAGAGTTCAGTATCTTCCAGGGAACCTGGAACCAACACACACACACACACACACACACACACACACACACACACACACACACACACACACGGATACCCAGGGTTGGACTGGATTTACAATGGCAAAACTGACTAATGGTACTAGGGTGTGGGGCTGAGAAAAAAGACACAGGTCAGCCCGGGCATGGCCCTGCATCTTTGTCCTACCCTCAACAAGTATGGTAGATTCACACAGCTAAAGGCAGCTCCATTAAGGGCTGTGGGGGAAGGACAGATCTAGAAGGGGCAGCAAATGCCCAGAGGTGAGCCCCCTCTCACTCACTCACATTTCCTGAGCTCCTCACAACTCCCTGAGGCTATGTCCTTCTTCTGGAGTGCCAGTCTCCTCCTGCCCGGACGGTAATTACTCTGGTTCTTGCAGAACATGGCTTGGGATCTGTACTCTGAGGATTTCCCAGACCAGCTCCTAAGACAGTGGTGTGATTCTCTTTTCCCTCCCTCCTCCTGGTTTCTGTCTCTAGCCAGCAAATTCCTCGAGGGCTCTCAGCCCCTCTGTGGTGAAGATGACAGATAGAAAACAGGTGGAGCTGAACATCAGGTGAAAATCCTTAAGATATCTAAATAAGGGATTAAAGCTGGGGAGGAAACTTTGAATACCTAAATGTTACCAATTCCATCCACCAGGACTTAAAAGACACGTGGCTGGCGAGCTCCTGGGTGGACGGGGTGCTCTGATCAGGTGGGGTGACACATTTCTAAGCTCTCAGAGAGTTCCCCAAATGATGAGCAAATGGATTCATACACGCATTTGCCTGCATCGATCGATCGATTTCTTCTCCTGGGATGGGGAAAGGGGCCTAAATTGACACAGAAGATGAGGTCCACACCCTAACATGGAATCACACAGAAGCACTGCCTGGTCAGGCCTGGGGCTGTGTGGGGGGAGGGAGGGAGTGATGATCTACACAGAAGGGAATCACAGGACAGAGTTCTGGTATGATGTGGGGCGGGGCGGGGGGGGGGTGAGGGGGGAAGGAAGAACAGCACTGGGACTGCTGAGAAGGCTGGACACATAAATCCAGCCCAGAACAGAGACCCAGGGCACGTACAGAGAAGCCAGAGCAGATCGATACTCTAGAGTGCACTTAAATGCTGAGAAGGATCTTGGTGTTTGAGGTCAGATAGAGTTAAATGAAGAAAGCTTGGAGGAGGAGATAAATCTTGACCAGAAATTGGAAGAAAGAGAGCAACAGGTCTTTGGGAAAGGGAAGGCCGGGGTGGGGGTGGGGGTCTTTGCACATGGCTCGGGACAGGGATAGGAGAGCCTAGGCTGGGAGCTACACTGAGGAGGGAAATAGTAAATGCTTGAGGCCCTACTGCCCCCACAGCCCTAGCCAAGGCCCCTGGCTGTTCTGGTCCTGGTGCTCCATCAGCTTCCCCCTACTCCCAGAACTTGGGGTTCGCTCTTAGGAAGCCACAATCTTCCAAGAAACCTGCAGAGCTCTGATTCCCTCCAGAGGAAGAAACAGGGGAGGGGGCGCAAGTCCCATGGATGTTAGAAAGGAGGATTGTGGAGGATTGGGAATTGAGAGAGAGAGAGAGACAGCCACAGATGGAGGTCTCGTAGCCTGTGATGGGAGTAGAGGATGGGATGGGAGAAAGAACAGGGCAGCCCTCGGTGTTGTCATGGCAACACAGCCAAATCCAACTGTGCCGTAAACACGGCTGTGTGTGTGAGTGGCTTCCTAAGCTGGAGCCCCAGGACAGAAAGAAATGGGGACAGCAGAGCCCTGGGTGTGGGAACACCACAAAGAGCCTGCACGCATCCTGCCTGCGCAGAACGCTGGGGCCCAGGACCAGCCAGGGGGGCCTCTCAGAGGACACTTTCCCCTTGGAGTAGACAGAGGAAAGCCCTGCGTTTGATGAGGGGCACTGTGGGATGCAGGGCAGGGGGATCCCCACCAGGTGGGCACGGTGGGAGGCACTGTCCTGCTCACCCGATTCTCAGGAAGCCCCAGGGGTTCACACAGCCCTGCTCCACCTCATGTCCTCATCCCCAAGATGGGGTACACTGACTCCAGATGGACCCAGGAAGGGGTGCCCCTTCAAGTGGGCTGCAAAAGCAGCCAGCGCCAAGCACCTGTGTGTGCCTCCCTTCCCTGTTCCTCCCTTCTCATTTCTTCCTCCGCTCCTTTCCTTTCAGCTCTCTCCTCTTTCCTACCAGGCCTCTCCTCTCTCTTTCTTCCCTCTGCTTTCCTGTCTCTAGGTCCCTAGATCGCAGCCTTCTCCCCCCACCGCACCCCCATCTACCTTCTATTTAAATCGATAGCAAAGCCAGAGGAGTAGATGGAAAAATACTGCACTGAGGACAGCAGGGACTTGGCAATAGGCCTTTTTCTCCCTGCCATGTAGAACCAAAGCAGAAAGCCCGAGAATCATTACTGAGGATCCAAAGCATCCCCAGCCTCAGCAGCCACTGCCCGCACCCCAGCCACACACACCCTGCCACAGGGTAGGAGATGGAAGTCAGGGAAGGGAAGAGGGTCCCAACTCAGCCCCCCTCTCTGTGTACCACCTGTGGCTAACTGCGGTTCCAGACCCCTGAGGAAACAGGAACCATCCTAGAAGTGATTCCTCCTGGAGTCAAGCTTCATGGTCATGCAGTTTGGCCAAAGCCTACATCGAGTTGCAGCACCAGGCTCCAGTGGCTCATGCCTGTAATCCTAGCTACTCAGGAGGCTGAGGTCTGAGGATCACAGTTCAAAGCCAGCCCAGGCAGGAAACTCAGGAGATTCTTATCTCCAATTAACCACCAGAAAACCAGGAGTGGCACTGTGGCTCAAGTGGTAGTGCTAGCCTTGAGCTGAAGAGCTCAGGGATAGCGCCCAGCCCCAGAACTCAAGCCCACAACTGATTTTTTAAAAAAAGAAGAAAGAAGGGGGATGCTGAGGTGTGCCCCACTCCTTCTTTCCCCTGGCCCTTGCATCTCCTGCCCCTTGTCTGGGGTGCAAGCTGTGACTGCTGGGGATGTGTGGCTGACCTGGATCTGGGGTGATGATGCTCAGAACCTCTGCTCTGGTTCTGGGATGGCGGGCACCAAGTCTCATGGATTCTGAGCATCTGTCCTGGAGCTTGGGGGTGCTTCTCTTGGGGGCCAACGATGTCCTGAGCAACTTCCATATCAGGCCTTTGGCACTGGGTGGGCTGGCCAAAAACGGTCTAGGATGTCACCTTGATCCCCCAGAGGGAACTGTGGGCCCAAGGGGCCCCTCCCAACAGATCCGGACTCACATCCGTCTCCAGTCTCCTGGATCTCCAAGTGTGTGTGGGCTGAGGCTGGTGAGGCATGGGGCCCTCATCCTAAGAGCTTTGTTCCTGCTTCAGGGTACCATGATGAGGAAATGTAGCTCCTTCAGTGCCCTGTGCAGTGGCAGGGCAGGTGGCAGTCAACCATCAGCCAACAGAACCTGGGGTTGCCTGTGTGTGCACATGTGCACAGGTGTGTGGTGTGTGCATGCACACACATGCATGTGGATGGCCATATGTATCCCCATTGCATCACGCAGTATTGCATGTGTACACATGTATACAAATGCATGTGTGCAAGTATGTACCACATGTGTTGAGTATGTGCCATATACATGTGCAGTTTTATATTGTGATGTGTGTGCGCCTGTATGTACAGAAATGCATGCATTATGTGTGCATAAGTGCATGTCTGAGTGCGTTCACAATACAATGTGTTGTGTGTATACCGGTGTATGTGTTCATGGTGTACATAGTATAGACAGACATGTGGTCCTGGTTCGTGCGTGTACATGTTCTTACTGACTTGAACATGACTGATAGAGTCTACAGGCAAGAATGTTTTTATCAGTTCGGAGAGGTGTAGCTAGGTGTATTTTGCATATCTGAGTTCTGTGGAATCCATGTAGCTCTGGACAACTGGGTCAGAAGGATAACCTACATGGATGCCCCACCAAAGAAGAGGGATAGGAAAGGCTGGGCCAGTAGGCCCAAGTGTGAGAACAGAGGGGGTGTTTGCAGGGTGCCAGGCTGCCTTCTGCTGTCCCCCGTCTACCTTCGCTGACTTCACAGCCTGCCCTGGTTGTGGATCCCTAGACATTGTGGAGCACCCTGACTTCCAGAGCTCCTCCTCATCCATTCCCTCACTCGACCCCCAGAGACAACAGGACAAAAATTGCCATCCAGACTTCCACGATGAAAACTAAGCTGGAAGAGATTAAGCCACCTGTCTAAAGTCACACTGCTCATTGGACTTCAGAGTACAGGCGGTCTTCCTTATCTGTGGATTCCTATCTGTGCAATCAAAGCCTTTCAGAAAAGCACTGAGTTTGTACCAAAGGTGGACAGGCATTTTTCTTGTCACTTTCCCCTGAGCAATACAGAATAACTATTTATGTCGAATTTTCATTGGATGAAGTATTCTAAGTCATCTGGTGATTTGAAGTGCCCAGGCGGGTGTGTGTAGGTTCCACCATTTTATTTAAGGGACTTGAGCATCCATAGATGTTGGTGTCTTTTGAAGCCAGGCCCTGGAACCAATCCCCACCGACCCTCAGGGACAGCTAGACTTCCGGGGAGGGGGAATGTTATCTTTATCGAAGGATGGAGCATTGTTTTGGAGTAGTCTGATAACTGACAAGTCTGCCATTGGTCGAATCCAGCTTGGAGCCTTCCTCTCTCAGGCCTCTTGGGCTTGGTCCAGGGTGTGATGCATGGACAGCCACCTGTGGAGAAAAAAAATAAGGAAAAAGGGAAAATGCCCAAAAGGTACAGCGCCCCCCGCTGCAAGACTTGTGTCCTGCACCTTGTTGTCCAGGTGTCTGCATGCACACACACCCACACACCTGCTGCCCATGCCCTCTCCCTGGGGTCCTCCCTACCACAGCCAGCGTGGCTCCCAGCACAAAATCCTAGATCTTGAAGAGGCATTGGCTCCAGCCTCTGCTCTCTAAGCTCTCCTTGTGTGGGCAGGATACACACACACACACACACAAAATGACTTAACAGTGAAAGAAAACACATAAACAAATGCAGAGGAACAGCCCAGCTGTGGGAGCCTCACACAATCAAGCCAGGGGGGGCGGATGCAATGAGCAGAGAAACTGAAGTGGGGGTGCTGGGGCCCCTATACACACACTGTGCTGTGCCCAGGAGCTGAACGACTCTATTCTAGTGGGTACCTCTGTCCCGAGTGAGGCCCCTCCTCGCCTGTCAGTGAGCACTGTTGAGTGGGCATCTTGGACCCCAGGGCTCTGGCCCTGGGATTGGGCCTCTTGAAGAGTCTGGAGCAGGAAGTGAAATGGAGACTAGACAGAACGTCCCTGACACAGGGTGAGCCGGCCACTTCCACACAAGCCTTGCGAAGCTAGGCCTGCCTTGGCAGTGATCTCAGAGTGGCACCAGGCCCCTTCTCCCTGAGATAGGCTGACGCGGAACAAGTTGGGAGAGATGCCACTGGAGGAAGGGAAACTGAGCTCCACATCAAGGACCTGAGCATGGGGGGGGGGGGGTCACACAGGCGTCCCTGAGTGTCTTGCCTGCTTGGCTTTTTCCAATGATTCCTCCCCAGTGGCCTCATTTGAGGTCTTCCAAAGGTTGATTTAAATCAAGCTTTAAAGCAAACCCTTCCCTGCCTTGCATCCCTTGGTTTATTTTCCCAGGGCTCCAGTTCCCTGCTTGTAATTTGAACTGCCCTGAAAAGACATAAACATCTCTCTATTTGAAGAGTCTCTGAGGAGCCCATTTCAGCTCACTGGCCCTTCTGTGATGGAAACAACACGAGGTGAGATGCCAGCCCTCCTCCTCTACCCTGCCCAAGCTCAACACGTAGACTGGGGTCCCCGCAGTCTGCCGGGGAGCCCCTGTCCCCTACAGTGAGGCTGTTTCTGCAGTTTACAGCCACTAATTTATAAGCCACTTTTTACCACTGTTGTCAAACAGTCACAAACCAAAGAAATAAAATAGCCAGAAGTACATTTCCATCTGCTTCAGCGCTCTCAGCCCATCTAAAGCATTGGGGCTGTGTGGGAAGGGCTGGAGGGTGGATGGGTTCCCATGGGGCACCAAAGGGGAGGACACAGGCAAGGAGGCTGGTGGGAGCTCAAGGCCACCTGGTGCCCTGCTGGCCCCATGGGATTCTTCCAGAGAAAGAGGACACATTCGGCACTCACTGTCCACCCTCCTCCCCCCCCCCCCCCCCCGCCAGCTTGTGTGTTGAAATACTCTCAGCCCCCTACATGGCTGTCACACCGGCTTCTTTTCACCTGGTGCCAAAGGAAGAAGGCCAAGGGCATGGTTGGATGAAGGGAGGCAGTGGCAGTATTGACACACACACTTGGTGACATCATCCTGCCCAGACGACATCTCAGCCACTGCTCCGCCACCCGTGGCCCATCTGACATAATGTCCGCCCTGGATGACACAGGTCAGCGCATGACTGAAAGGGACCAGGCCCTGGGGGGCGGGGCCTGAGCTCTACCTCCACCACACTGCTCTGTGTCCCCTTCCCATCGCCTCTGAGCCAGACCAGGTAACCAGGAGCTGAGGGGCTGGGAGTGAGGGATTCTGGGAAGGAAGTGGGTCGAGAGCACACAGGGGAGCAGCAGGCAGGCGTGAGTGTGCAGTGTTGAGGATGTGGGGACACCCAGGGAGGGTCTGGGGCTCACCCCAGCATTCCCACTAGCACCTCCGTGCACATGGGGGTGGGAAAGCTGGCCCTGTCCGACAGTCACTTTCTATCCCATGGCCCTGTCCAGTGGGCCTTGAACACACACTGCATTTGGTCAGGTGTGCAGAGCTCCACAAGAACTCCACCGTGACAAACATCAAGGCACAGCTCTCCCTTAATCCTACTGGAGGTCCAGAGGAGAGTGGTCCCTTCTCAGGGCACACTCACTCTTCGGAGTGAGTGTTGAAGACTCAGTTTCTTGGCAGGAGAAAAGAGTTTATTTCAAGCCATGAAGTGCAGGGAAGGTCATGGTCATACAGTTGCTAGATCCTGTTTGCTATGGCTCAGCACAGATAAGCAGCTACCACCAGAGCAAAACCATCCTATCCTCACAGCTACCCAAATGACAGAGCTCCATCGAGCCTAAGCAATGCTCCCACCCAGCCACGGGAGGAGGACTGGCCTTGATCATCCCCCCACTGCAGTCAAATCAGGCCATCTCTCTCCTTCCTCCTCTACCACCCACCCATCACACTCACAGGTAGTCTAGTAGCCACTCAACAATCACAGAAGTCAGGAGACTGAAAAAAAAGGTAGGCACTTCTTGCTCTGAGAATCGATTGGAGACAATGAGAGACAAAAAGCAAGGCCCTTGCTCAAGGTGATCCATCCTGGAGAGGTGGAGGGGCTGTCCCCTGTGTCCCGCTGAGCTCCTGCCCCGCCTCTCTCCGGGCCCACTATGCAGTTTCTCTGACTCTTTGACTCAAAAGCATCCCTGAGGTTTACAAAACACTCTGGGGCTACAGAATGGAGTAAGATAAAAATCCTTGGCCTCTAGGAACTTACAATTGGTGGAGAAAGGATATAAAAATAGAATTGGTAGTCCAAGTCAATGCCAAATTAAATTCAACCCAAGAAGGATCACAGAGGGTTAAAGCAATCAGGGAAAGCTTCACAGAGGAGACAAGGACTCCTGATGGACCTTGGAGGGTAGACACGATGCAGAAATGTAATGGGTAGGGAGGATCTTTCAGAAGGCAGATGTGGAAGGATCAAAGGCCCAGGGGCAGGATTAGTGTCAACACGGAGAGGGGTTATTGGGTCACACTTACATAGCTTTCCATTCCCTCATTCATTCACTCATTCCATATGTAATTCTATTTGTGAGACACTACCCTAAACTTTGGTGATGGATGAGCTCAGTCCGGTTGGGCAGATGATGCTACAGTAGAACATATTAAGGTAGACAAGGACAGTCAACACTTTGGTGGGAAGTCCTGTCTCTTAGGATTCAATCAACCCATGATGGAAAATATTGCTTAAAATATTATGTCTGCCCTGAACATGTACAGATTTTCCTTCTGGTTGTCACTCACTCAGCAATTGGGTATTTAACCTAACAACTCTACTTGGTATTATAAATAATCTGGAGATAATTTAAATTATACAAGGAGGATATGCATAGCTTCTGTGCCATTTTCTGTAAGGGATTTGAATATCTAGATTTGGGGGAGGGGGGACCATAATTAATTCCTCTTCAGATAGCAAGGGACCAGAACTCAGTGGAGTGCTGGGGGGGGGGGAGGGGCGGATTCAGAGGAGGGGCTCCACCCACCCTTGCAGGGTCAGGCCAAGTTTTCTAGATGAAACAGGAGGGACACACATACAGAATAAGAGAAAAGCATTTCCAGTCACCATCATCATGATTGTCATTGTCAAAATAACTTACATTTATGGAGGCCTCGTTAAGTGCCAGGGAGCAGATTAGGCACTTTACATATATTTTCCTCTAATGCTCCTGACAACCCCCTGACACAGATGCTATTCATTACCCTATTTAGAGAAAAATAAATGGGAGCTGAGTGTTTACAACGCTTGTCCAAAGTCATGTGACCAAGAGACACTAGTACAGTCAACCCTTACCTCAGGTCCTTAGCTGCCCACCACAACATCAGGGTCTTGCCACTTCCCCCAGAAATCAAATGGGGAAAGTCTCCACGTCCTTGATATAAGCATAGTAGAATGCAAGAGGCAGCATGCTCAACCCATGGTGTGTGTGTGTGTGTGTGTGTGTGTGTGTGTGTGTGTGTGTGTGTGTGTGTGTGTGTGTGTGTGTGTGTGTGTGTGTGTGTGTGTGTGTGTGTGTGTATGCTGTTTAACTCACCAGGGGATATTTTCTAATCTCCTCACAGTACACCCAGCTTGTACCTACTTCCCCTGCCCTCAGAGACCAGACTTTTCCTCCCTGGACAAGCCTAATTTTTTGGAGTATGAGCCCGTTCTTCCCAAATGCCAGAGCATCAAATGGCAAAACTATTTTCCTTCCCTTGCTTTCTTCCCTTTTCCTAACTCTCACTCCCCTCCCCTGGAAGAAGTGGCCCCAGGGGAAACACGCTTAAGCTTTCACCAGAGCACCTAACTCTGTGTCTCATGACCTGTTGTTCCCAAAGGCCCCCGTTAAAGCATTACTATGGACCAGGACAAAATGCTCATTTTCCCAAGTAGGCAGCATGAGTACATGCTGGGCTAGAGACCTGCTCTGCCCTTAACCACTGAGGGAACCCAGTGTCCCTTTCCTGAAATGAAGGGCTTTGTCCAAGGGAGCCTCATCCATGAGTAAGGAGATGGGACATATTTCTGGCTGTCTACCTTCCAGGGAGCCTCTAAAAGATCAGGATGAGAATGGCAGGCAGGGGTAGGGGGTAGGTAGGCTTAGGTGGACAGCAGGATTTTGAAGGATAATGGCAACAGAGGGTGGGGGAAACCACCTCTTGTCTTTCTCTTGGAGAGATTTGGAGACCTGGATGGGTGACGGGGGTAAATGAATCAAGTCTTAGAATGGCTCTTTCAGGCTTCTCCCCTCCCACTCCACAACCAGCAGCAGCAGGGTGGAGACCAGTCACCAGAAACACAGTGTCGGGATAGGCATGCATACCGGACTCTGGGAAAGCAACAGCAGCAGAATGCCTCCTGTGGTAATTGCATTCTTCTAGTTCTTCCAACTTGAAGGTGAAGCTGATTAGACTTGGGATAAACAATAACCAAAATAAGTTTACAGTCGTACTTCACAGGGTAGATAATTCACTTAGAATACAGTGCACCAAGAGTAGGCATAGGATGGAAATCTATAAAGTTCCCAAACGAGATTATGATGATTCAGAGAAAGTGGATTCATCCTAGAACTAAAGTATTTAGCTAGATTCCTAATATTTGAGAGTGCCAGGAGAATCTGACCCTTCCGAAATCACCCTGAGCACTATGCCAGACATCAAAGGCAGACTCAGAAGGAAACAGAGGAGATGGAGGCTCTTTGCAAAAAAAAAATGTTTTGTTTTGAAATGATTATAGATTCATAAGAAATTGCAAAATCTGCACTTAGATTTCTCCAAAGCTAAATTGTCTTATGTAAGTACAATACAATAAATATTGAAACTAGGAAATGGGTGTTAGTTCAATCCACAGACCCTATTTAGATCTCACCTGCTTCACATACACGTGTGTGTGTGTGTGTGTGTGTGTGTGTGTGTGTGTGAATGGAACAGTTCTGTGCTTTGGTCATGATGATCATGCATGACACGAATCTTCCCATGAGATGAAACTGCATAGATGCAAAGAACTAAACACACACACACACACACACACACACACACACACACACACACACACACACAGAGGCCCCTCCCACTGTCCCCTTAGAGTCACATCCAGAACCCCCTCCTGTAGCCTTGCAGTTCACACCTCTCTTCTCCATCTGTGTAACTTTGTCATTTAAGGATGTCATTGGCATGGAATCATGCAGAATGTGACCTTGGAAGTTAGTTCTTTCTCACTGAACATAGGCCCTTGAGATCTATTCTAGGTGTTGCATGGGTCAGTAATCTAGTCCTTTGTGCCATTTGGTAATATTTAGTGACATGACATGCTATGGTTTGTCTAATAATTAATCCATTAAATGACACTTGGGTTTATTTCCAATTTGGGACTCTTACAAATAAAACGGCTATGCACAATTATGTTTGGGTTTTTTTTATGACTGAGACAAAGATGGTTGTTAGGTCCTATGGTAAGTATAGGTATTATAAGAAGCCTCACTTGGCATAAATGGGCAGGAAGAGACATCTAAGGCTCACAGGAGCGAGGGCCTGGCTGGAAAGGAACAGGTACTTAGGACCCTACAGAGGCTGAGACTACAGCTCACACAGCTGGGAAACAACGAAAGGCAATTGGAAGGAAGAGCTCTCCAACATCCAGAGCTATTCAGAGCAACCTAGGGAAAACTCAGAAACAAATTTTAATCAGCAGGGTGATACCAGCCTCCCATAAACCCCTAACCACGCTAGAAAGGTGGGTAACTCAATGATTTTCAAGCCATAATAATGTGCTGGTGATTCAGAAGCCTGTGCGTAAAGAGCATAATCAAAGAGGTTTAACTGTTCACTAAGAAGCTGTATGGTCCAGCCCCAGCTCCCCCTCTACACACCCCACACCCCCGGGCTCAGCCTCACCTGCCTAGAAGGGCTGCCAAGTAGAAGCCCACTCACTCACTCCTTCATTAAATACTCACTGAGGCCCTACTGTGTGTCCCACACTGTGCTAGACTTCTGACTAGAAGATGCCAGTATCTGATGGGGGTGGGTTACGTTAAGAAAATGAGCATTTCACCAGCTAGTGCCTAACCAGAGGTAGACTGTAGAGCATGTGGAAGAAGTGGGTGCCAGGGACCTTAGGAGCAATGGCAAACACTCACTCATTGCACACCTTTTCAACCAGCAGCACCATGGCAAGCATGTTAACAATAAATTAATCCCGTAAGATTCAAACGACATGTGTTTCTCCAATGTCCTACTGTATCCCAGAGTGACCAAAGATGACACAGAGTTCACAGAATGGAGAGAGCTACTTGGATGAGAGACAAAGACTTAGAAAAGTACCAGCCATGCCAGGCGGGGACTGGTCTAATGCTCTGTGCTAGATCTTAGGGCAGAGATTAGTCATCCTCCAATGGGGAAAGAGCAGGAGCTTCATCTCCAATTGGGGACTCAAGTAGTTTAAAAAAGTTTATTCTTACAATGTAAACCAGTATGGAGAAGGAACAATGAAAATCCCTGCCTGCATAACTAATACAAGCTAATAAAAAAAGCTTACTTGTGATACTATCATTCTATATTTGGAAAATAAAACATTATGTTTTGTAACAAAAGTGAATGTAAGTCAAGCCTGATACAATGGCCTCAGCTAATATTAACACCAAAAAAAAAAAAAAAGCAATAGCTTATAAGAGCAAAAGACACTGGAATTTCTACAAGCACAAACTTATATTTACCCCAAGAAGAGTGGAGGAGGAGGGGAAGCCATTGTATTAGAAGGTTCTTGTGGTCACGTGACCCTCTTCCAACCAATCAGAAAGCCACCATCAGGGCCCTTGAATGATTCTTGTTCCATCTTTGTCTCCTCTTTCCAAGAAGCCATTTGTGGGCATCACTGTTCCCTTGTTTCTGAAGGTTGAGCAAAGAAGAATCTACTCCTATTTTGGATACTGGAGCCAACCCTGGCTGTATTTCCCTCTCGGCCAGGAAATATGGCTGAGATCTACCTAGTGGCCCAGCACAAAGCCATCTATTCCTTGAACACTGGGACAGTTGGAGGGCAGAAGGGTAGACAGCAGGAAGCCCCAGGATCTGCACCCACAAAGTACCCATTGCGTAGCATCTGGCAGCCCCAAAAACGTTCTGAGCTTCAATCAACAGAAAGACACATCAGCATCTTCTCCTTGTCCTTAAGGGGAAAAGAAAAAAAAAAAAAGATACATTCTAGATAATTTCACCGCTATGGAAGAGGAAGCGCTGAAGTAGCAGAGGAAATAAATTAACGCCATCTCAGCTAAAATCACACACAATTAAAACCTGGATCTGAATGTGCTTTCCTGTGCAGAGAGCAGCTTGGAAATGACATGCATTACTCATTCACTCCAGCCACCTGATGCCCGGTGCCGGGATGCCAGGGAAGGAAAGAGACCGGCATCCCAGCCTTTGTCCTCGGCCTTCTCTGCCCCCATCTGGAGTCTGAAATCCCAGTCCAGGACCAAGGCATCCAGGTAAGCCAGGTAGACAGAGGCCTTACCTTCCTATTCAAGTGGCACCAGCCCAACACAAGCAGAGCCTTGAGTCTATGAAGGATACCAACCACATTTCCTGCAAAGGGGCACAGCAACAACTGAGGATCCCAGGCAATCTGCTGTCCCTGGTCCAGGAAGGGAGCTCAGTATTTTAGGGGCCACCTTTCATCTCCTACCTTCAGTCTATCAGTGACCCTCTGTCCAAGGAGACAGATTTTCCTACTTCTTCCTCTTTCAATTTTTCTTCCTTTATGAGAGAAAAAAAGGAATTTCTTTGGCTCAGGCCTGCAATCTGAGCTATTCAGAAAGCCGAGACATGAGGATCTAGGCCTGAGATTCAAAGTCAGCCCAGGCAGGAAAGCCTGACACTCAGATCTCTGATTAATCACCCAAAAACTGGACATGGAGAAGTGGCTCAAGTGGTAGAGCACTGGTCTTGAGTAAAAACGCTAAGGAATAGAGCATAGGTCCTAAGTTCAAGCCCAGGTACCAGCCCCAAAAGAGAGAGGTGTGTATGAAAAATGTGCCTGAAGCAAAGAAGCAGAGAACACTTCAAAACCCAAAGTCCCCAGGTGGCCACATGCAGACATGTGGCCAGTAAGGAGCTGTTCTTCCTCTCCCCTGAGGTTAAATGAGGGGGAAATGTAGCAGGAGGAGCAGTAAAAGGAGGGAGATGAGCTTTCTGATCAGACAGTCCCAATTTTAATCCCTTGATGGGCAGCTCTGGGGAACTATAAGCTCTCTCTTCCATGAGAGGCAGGAGAATTTGAGAAGAAAGGAGGAAAAGGCCTTCAAACTAGCAGACTTGGAGTCTGTGAACCGAGCCGGGTTCTGTGGAAAGGGCCTAATCACCATAAGACTAGTCAGGATTCACCAAGACAAAGCACTGGTGGCTTGGCATGGAATCAGGGGCTCAAGGGTCAATGTTACTCAAGTTGCCTAGCATGCAGGCCAGTCCCTGTGGACAGGGGAGTGGGCAGCGTTGACCTCTGCCAGGAGAGCCACTCCATCTTGGAACGCGACTGTGCCAAGTTATCTTGTCCCCAGCCTTCTCATCTTCTACCCACTGCAAGACCCACACCTCAGGATCTAGCTCCAGACCACTTAGCCCAAGCTGTCCTGCAAGGCGAGGACTGGGGTGAAGCAAAGTCAGTGCCTGGAGCCAGGAGCTGGGGGGGGGGGGGAAGGGCGTGGAGGGGAGGCGGGCACCTTGCTTGCATTCACTGACCTTCAAGAATGTAACAACCTTTGAGGTTACAGTCCCCCCAGGAAGTGGAGGAGCAGCTGGATTCAATAACTTTTTCCATTCACTAAAGGTAATACTTGTAATAATTAAGCTACTAAGAAAAATAATAATAATTCCCATTCTCTTCTCCCTCAGTCTACGGAAGTGAAAGGAAGAGAAAGTTGGAAGGGAAAGTCAGCCGTTGTTTAATCCACAGCTCAGACACTTACTTAGTCCTGGCCCTGAATACCCTGGGTGGAAATCCTCACCCAGTAATTAGGGGATGGAAGGCTGGGGCAGGGGATTACATGGGTGGATTCTGTCCCATGCTGGGAGAGCTAATGGGGAATCTGCCCTGAGCAAAGACTTCCACTAGACACTCTGGGGACATCACAACAAAGGCTACATTCCCTCAGGAGAGTTTATCATTTGGCAAGGAGACAGGATCCCCAGAGAAGGTGAGCTTTCCAAAATAAATTACAAAAGATTACAAATAAATATAGACCTACTTCTCTGCAGCAGATAAGCAGTGTTCCTCCAGGTGTGGCCCTCAGACTGTCTCCATCAGAATTCCTCAGGAAGCTGCTAAAAAATGCAGCCCAGAGCCAGGCACCACTGGCTCACGCTTGTGATCCTAGCTGCTCAGGAGGCTGGGATAAGAGGATTCTGGTTCAAAGGTAGCCAGGGCAGGCAAGTCTGTGAGCCTAATTTTTTATTTTTGGTGGTGGTGGGGGAAGGTGGTTATGGGGCTTGAACTCAGGGCACAGGTGCTATCCCTGAACTTTTTTGCTCAGGAGTAGCACTCTACCACTTTGATCCACAGCTCCAATTCTGGTTTTCTGGTAGTTAATTGAAGATAATGGTCTTATGGACTTTCCTGCCCACGCTGGCTTTGAACTTCAATCTTCAGATCTCAGCCTCATGAGTAGCTAGGTTCTGTGAGACCCTTATCTCTAATTAATCACCAAAAAAAACCCAGAAGTAGTGCTGTGGCTCAAAGTAGTACAACGCATGCCTTGAGCAAAATAACTCAGGGACAGCACCCATGCCCTGAATTCAAGCCCCAGAATTGGCATGCACATGCATGCACACCCCTCCCTCCCCCTCCCCCCCCCAACACACACAGAGGGTTAGGCATCTTCTTCAGCTCCCTGGGTGATTCTTCTCCACCCACCATTTCACAAACACCAGTTTAGAAAGTAAAACTAGATCCAGGTAGCTGTCAGGACAGATCTTCAACATTATCTTGAAGATCCCTAGGAACCCTGAGGTCTGTGCTGAAATTAATTCAAATATTGGAAGTAAGACCATAAAGACTTCCTTCTCTGAGAGAAAATGCAGAGGATATAGGGGTCAGAGACAGTGCAAAGAAACACGAATGGAATTAGGAGACATTGAGTCCCAGTTTCTTTGCCCTGTGAACCATTTGCAAAATGAGATGTTCAGAAAGGGACACAATCTGATTGTAAGAGAAGACAATCAATAGCAGTCATGCAAAGTATAAAGGTTGACTTGGTATGAATATTCATGTGTGTGTTTGTGTACGCACACGCACACATGTGTGCATGTATGCACACACACACTAGTCTTGGCCTGCATGCTATCCCTGAGCTATTTTACTCAAGGCTAGCTCTCTGCCATTTGAGCCACAGCTTCACTTACGGCGTGCACGCATGTGTGTGTGTGTGCATGCATGCATGTGTGTGTGTGTGTGTGTGTGTGTGTGTGTGTGTGTAATTGGTGATATGAGTCTTCTGAACTTTTCTAGCCTGGGATGACTTCAAACTCTGATCCTCAGATCTCAGCCTCCTGAGTAGCTAGGATTATAGGTGTGAGCTACCATCATCACCTGGCTGAATATTTTATTCATATCCTGGGGAATACTCTTATTTGCAGATTTTGGAAACAGATCAGCAGGTCTGGTAGTGACTCCAGGAACACATATATGGAACATCATGACTCCGCACCCACATACATATTGACATGAAGCTAGAGCAAGAGTATGTCTGAAAAAGGCTATTTCATAGTTTTTAAAACGTGCTTGCTGCAACCCTTAGTTAGATCTCCCCCGGAAGCCTGAAACCATGGAAGTAGCAGGGACGTAGGTGAGGAGCACCAAGCAGACTGCCTTCATTGCATATGGCTTTCGAGGTGGATCAGAAGTGAAAGTGAGGCTCCTGGACCTGTTCTCTCTGGAAGTCTAATCCTGCCTCCCCATTCTCCCCTACCTTCCAGTGTCTTCTGGATACCTCCTCCTGGGAGCCTGTCCAGATCAGCACTGCAGAGGCAAACTCCAATTCAGGCACCCAAACCCCCTCAGATGTCCCCTACTCCTGTGTATGCCTGGCTGCCCTTGACTGAGGAAATGTGCAGGAGCCAGGCGCTGGTGGCTCACACCTGTAATCTAAACTGCTCAGGAGGCTGAGATCTGAGGACCAAGATCGGAAGTCAGCCAGGGCAGACAAATCTCTGAGACTCTTATCTCCAATTAACCACCAAAAAGTTAGAAGTAGAGGTATACTCAAGTGGTAGAGTACTTGAGCAAAAAAAAAACTAAACAGCCCCAGAGAGAGGGGGGAGAGAGAGAGAGGGAGAAAAAGGAGGGGAAGGAAGGAAGGAAGGAGGAAGGGAGGAAGGGAGGAAGGGAGGATGGGAGGGAGGGAGGGAAGGAGGGAAAGGAGAGAAAGGGAAAAAGAGAAAGAATCATGAATGTTGGACTGGGCAGGTGTACCACTAAGAGGGATGTGGTCTGTTTTCAGATGTGTCCTGTGGCACAGAACTCTTGTCCCAAGCTTCAAACTTCTGAACGCGTCCCTCTTGCCCACACAGGGTCTGTACATGCGGACAGGAGTCTCCCCAGTTTTTCCTTGCTCCCTCTCCCCCAAATAACATTCCCCTGGGGAATTCTTTTGGACACATTAAACTAAACAGAATGGGATTTGGTTACCATATTGCCCACTTTAACTGTTTTCCATACTCAGATTCAATTTAGGAAATACAAAGTACAGGTGTATCACTTACAGTTGATTAAATATGGTGTTTATGCTTATGTGTATAAAGAGTTGGGCACCAGGACCTTGGTGAGGAATGTGATTTCCATTATCACATTGATTCTGGGGAAGAGCACATTCCTCCAACATCATTTTTACCTGCAGTGCCTTTTCCAGGAATGTAACCCAAGATAAATGTGAGGACTCCGGCAGTTCTCACAGCGCTGCCACCTGCAGTGCGAATCTTCCCGCCTTATGGAACACTGGGCTCCCGGGCTGTGGATCCTGGAGCAATGTGAGAGCAAGGGCCAGGGGAAGCCCCTGCTTTGGTGGGGTTTCTGCATTTCATGAAAGAGAGAGGGGGAGGGAGAGGAGGAAGGGAAGGGAAGGGAAGGGGAGGGCAGGAGAGGGGAGAGGAGGGGAGGGGAGGGGAGGGCAGGGGAGGGCAGGGGAGGGCAGGGGATGGAAGGAGGAAAGCGAGTAAGAAAAAGCCAGGGGCCAGTGGCTCACATCTGTAATCCTAGCTACTCAGGAGGCTGAGATCTGAGGATCATGGTTCAAAGCCAGCCTGGGCAACAAAGTCCATGAGACTCTTATCTACAATTAACCACCAGAAAACAGAAGTGGTACTGTGGCTCAAGTGTTAGAGTTTTCACCTTGAGCTGAAGAGCTCAGGGACAGCACCTAGGCTCAGAGTTCAAGCCCCACAACCAACAAAAAAAAAAAAAGGGGGGGGGGAAGGAAAGGGAGAATACAGCTGGAGCTGGTGGCTCACTCTGTAATCCTAACTACTTAGAAGGCTGAGATCATGGTTCAAAGCCTGCCTGGGCAGGAAAGTCTGTGAAACTCTTACCTCTAATGAATCAACAAAAAGCTGGAAGTAGGAGTGTGGCTCAAATGGTAGAGTGCCGGCCTCAAGCAAAAAGGTAAGGGACAGAGCCCAGGCTCTGAGTTCAAGCTACAATACCTACCAACCTACACACACACACACACACACACACACACACACACACACACACACACACACACACACACACACACACACACTGCAAATACAAGATTCATTCCAATGGTACCTATGTAGAACTAAAAAAAAAGACCATAACACTTACACGGAAGTTTAGGTTCTTTTCTCCTGACATCCCTTCACTGAGTTCTTCAGAAAGATATACATACAGATGCTCCCTTCCCACCTCTCACACTCAACAACTCCCAGCTTTCCTAGCTAACCCTCTCTCTAAACATGAGCCTTAACTCCACCATACAGCCTGCCTGCCACTTGATAGCCCCTAGCCCAGAGAACAGAGATATGCACAGAGGTACCCAGGCTGGGAATACATCTGAAAGCAAGGTCCATCCCATTACCTGAGTTACAATGACTGAGAGAATTTCTCTGAAGTGCAGAATCCAAGAATTCAGAGGTGATTCTGGGGTAGGCTGATGAATGTGCATTTACATGCTCTCTCTGTGCCTCTGACCTCTGAGGATCCACTCCTCTAGGGCCACACCTGTCCTAGTTGGGTACTAGTGGAACACAAGTTCCCAAGGCCCTGCTCAACATCAGGTGGGAGCCCACAGAGGCTCCATCACAGCGGAGGATCACAAGGGCAGGTGGACTGTATCTTGACCCATCTGCCAGGTTCCAGAAAGGGCCTCCCCATCTTAGAGCCCACAGAACCCATCCCTCAAATTCAGGGTCCTAACTCCACCACTGAAGCTCCAGACACAGTTGAACCAAAGGGTCATTCTATTCTAGTGGTGTGTAATCCTGGCATCGCTCTCTGACACGGCCCAATGTCTGAGTCCCAGGCCTCCTGGCAGGATGTCGTGCATTGCTAAGCCCAGAGATTAAAGTTGGAGGGCAAAAGTTCAATAGTGGGCCCATTTAATCCTCTGAGTAATTACCTAAGAGCTTCCGGAGAACTGTGGGCAGAGTCCCCAGCTCTCCCCCAGGAAACTGTCTGGCTCAGAATGGAGGCTGGATTGACTGAGAGATGGCTACCACTTGCTCAGATGCTCTGTGTGCCAGGCCCTGAGCGTCCCACTGCCTCTGTTGCATCTGGCAACAATCCTCTATGAATGTGAATTGCTACCTTTACTGCTAGCTCCCATCCTGCACCAGGGGACAGGACATTGGCTTCATGTTTGGACTCTGCCATCCAATGAATGGTCTTGAGTTCCAACCTGAGCTTCAGTATAAACTAGTGACTTGAACATTGATTGTGTGTTTCTATTTCTAGAGTCCTGAGGATGGTGGTGTTTTCAATGAAACAATTCATAAATTGAGATCAGTAACCCTTCCATGTAATACTCAGTAAGTGTGACATTTACATGCATTGATATATATATATATAGAGAGAGAGAGAGACATATATATGTATATATAATTTTTCTGCCAATCCTGGGGCTTGAACTCAGGGCTTGGGTACTCTCCCTGAGTTTTTTTGTACCAGGCTAACCCTCTGCCACTTGAGCAATAGCTCCATTCCCAGTTTTGTTTTTTTTTTGATAGTTAATTGTAGATAAGAGTCTCATGGACTATCTTGCCCAGGCTGGCTTCAAATCATAATAGTCTCCTGAGTAGCTAAGATTACAGGTGAGTCATTGAGTCCCAGCTATATTGATATATTTTTCATAGGGGAAAAATAGAGCTCAAAGAAGTTCAGTACTTTTCCCAAAGCCACATTGGGTAAGTGGACAGGCAGAGTTTCAATCCCAGGATCTAACTCTAAAACCATTTCCACCAAGTTGGAAGAAAACTGGGGTCCATTCCAGAGAAGGTTCTCTCTTCCCCTCCCCACAGCTGATATGATTCTCTTGTGCCTCAGCCCATGACAAATGTCATTAAACTCATCAGACTATTCAATCATCAGTTATTTCCAGGTGTGATAACACATACCTGTAATCCTAGCATTCAGGAGGCAGGAAGATTGCCTGTTGGAGGCCAGTCTGTTTTGTTGCATAGTCCAATCAGTTAGTGAGTACTCACTATAAGATCCTAGTCTCTTGCTGATGTTCTGAAGGATAGCCTTGGTCCCTAGGAGCTAACCTTCTGGTGGGGAGCTGAGAGACTTGATGCTGTGTTGGTCCTGGAGCTGTGAACAGTTGGTTAAGTCTCCTTTTCATGATCAAGCTATCCACACTGACTTCCAAGGCTAGAAGACTTGACAAGGGACCCAAATGCTCAGCCTTGCAAACTTGGGAGTCATGTTTTGGACTCTCCCACACAATTCTGCCAAGTATTCCTTACAAAGACCATGACCACTGACCCAGCTCCGTTCTCTGAAGCAGCCTCCTTCACCCAAATCACTGCGCACCTGACCACAGGTGAACCTCCCTTCAGACCTCAGCAGCTCCCATCAGCACACCCCCTGTGGTACTGTAGCAAGAACACTGTGAGAATGCCAGCTCAGATTCTGCCTGAGGATCGAGCCTCTTCCTGAAACTCTCTGGACCTCTAGTCTCCACTCTGTTAAATGGGGATAATAGCCAACTCAGAAGATGAGATGTGAGAGATGTACAGAAGGTCTGGCATCTGATAGCACTTCAGGGAATCTCCTCCCTTGCCCACCACCTGCCAGACAACCCATTCTGCTCGGCTTGTCTCCACTTTCCTGCCTTGCGGGTCCCCCATTTTCTCTGCCAGTTCACATTCTAGCCCCCTAGCTGGGCTCAGCTGGAAGCTTAGCTCCTCTATAAAACTTTCCATGAATAACCCAAGCTCATAATGGCATTTTCTGTCTGTATTTCTCCGGCACATCCAATGCCTTGAAATGTTAAAATTTGTTTCCTGTACTTCCAATTTATCTCTCTCATGTCACTGAAGCCATTATGCCACTCCGACACCGGGGCAGACAGTGGGGGTGTGGGAGTGGCTCCCCCTCACTTGATAGATGAAGTAAACTCCTCTGTGCACACGGAACATGCAGCCCTTCAAGCCCACGGCACCAAGGCCTCTGAATACCAGTCGCTGCTGGTTGAACCCTTGGAATAAACAGGGCTAGAATTCTAGTCTGTCTGTAGCTGGCCAGGATGAAGCCCCTCAAGTCCTGGATGAAAGACTGCAGCTGGGGGGGAGCTAAGAAACCTCCACATCTTGCGGCTCTCTCCTCATAGTTGGTTCTGCAGGCTCTGATCAAGTCTTTTTGTGGGGGTGTGGCCTGCCCTGAACTCTAAGAGCATGGCCTCTGAGTGATCCAGCCTTGAAAGCCCTTCAAAGGCCTAGGCCTGAGCTTTTGCCCCAGCAAGAGGTGCACTCTCCTAAGGCCCTTTTTGGGGCACTAATCCAGACTCCTACTTTCTACATGGATCTGTTCCTGCTTACCTTCCCAGCTTTCTGGTGCTCACAATGCTCCCAAGATGGAGAACCCCACCGCCATGCCCCTGAAGGAGCCTGCCACTTCCCACTGAGACTGATCTTTTGTATGTGTATGCCAGTACTGGGGCTTGAACTCAGGGCCTTGTACACCTAGAGCACTACTGGTGCTCTACCACTTGAGTCATGCCTCCAGTCTAGCATTTTGCTTGTTAGTTGGAGTCTTGTGGACTGTTCTGCCCCAGCTAGCTTCAAACCGCAACCCTCACATCTCAGCCTCCTGACGTAGCTAGGAATGTATGGATAGGAACCATCTGTGCCCTGCTGACTATTGAGGCCCAGGATGGGATCTTCCAGAATAGCTCTTGCTACCCAGCTCTGGAGGCAATGCTGGAAAGACATAAGAAAGGGTGTGTGTGTGTGTGTGTGTGTGTGTGTGTGTGTGTGTGTGTGTGTGTGTGTGTGTGTGTGTGTGTGTGTGTGTGTGTGTGTGTGTGTGTGTGTGTGTGTGTGTGTGTGTGTGTGTGTGTTGGTCCTGGTACTTGAACTCAGGGCCTGGAGCTGTTCCTGAGCTTTTTTGCTCAAGGCTAGGCCTCTACCCCTGGAACACAGCTCTACTTTTGGCTTTCTGCTGGTTAAGCAGAGATACGAGTTTCATGGACTTCCCTGTCCAGGCTGGCTTAGAACTAGGATCAGGATGACAGGCATGAGCTACCAGGGCCATTCTTTAGGATGATAGGCGCCTGTGAGCATGGACAGATTTGAACCCACCACTCTCTAGCCCACTGTTAGGTTTGGGAGGGCTGGCAGCACCAGGCAAAATTAAAAGGAAAAGTCATAGGGTCTTGGGTGGGTGCTGCGGCCGAGCTGCACGGTCCGCTAAGGTCCGCGTCCTCCGGGCCTTTGCGGGGGGGGGGGGGGGGGTGTCGGGGGTGAACCCGTCGAGACTGTGCCCTCCTCTCAGCCCCCAGAACACCCCCCCCCCACTGGCGGGGGGCTCCAGATCGGCCCCACCCAGCTCCCTTCCCCCGAGTGTGCGCGATCGGCTGCGGGGGAGCGGTGTGGGGGGGAGGCTCCGGCCACGCAGGAGTTAAAATGGCAGCGGGACCGGAGGGGGGTGGCGCGGCACGCAGCCTGGGAGGCGGCGGTGGCGGCGGCCGGAGTGGGCAGGGGAGGCTGGGGAGGCAGGGGAGGCCGGGGAGGCCGGGGGCGCGGCGAGGCAGCGGGTGAGCGGGGCGCGCGCGGGGGCGCGGGGCGCTCGCAGCCGCGCGGTGTGCACGGAGCGCCCGGCCCTCGCCCGCCAGCCTCGGGCCGCGGGGAGGGGGTGGGGACGGCTGCGCTCCGCCGCCGCCGCCGCCGCCGCCCGAGCCGGCTCGGCCCCGCCGCCACGCCACTCCCGGGGAAAGTCCGCGCGCGTCGGAGAAGGCGCCCCCAGCCCGGCCCCGGCCCCCCGGGCGGCGGCGCGGAGCAGCCCCGGCCCCTCCCCGGGCCGGAAGGAGAGCGGAGCGCTACTGCACGCGGCGTGGACGGCGGACGGCGCCCCCGCGGTGAGTGTGCGGGAGCCCCCGCCGCCGCGGCCGGGCACTGGGGCAGACGCCGAGGCCGCGGGCCTGGCCGCAGGGGGGCACCGGCGCCTTGGGGCGCCCGGCATCCTGCCCCGGCCGCCCCCACTCGGCCTGACCCGGGTTGGGGGGGGGCTGCGTGGAGAGGTGGGCCGTGGGGGGGGGCGATGCCTGCAGGGGAGAGGGAGGGCGAGCTGGAGGATGCACCGAGGTGGGGGGGGGCACCGCCTGGACCTGAGAGGCCGGGGGTGGGGGCAGGGGTCTGGCCCTTGATCAAGGCCCAAGCCGCTCCCAAACTGTTGCTGGGGAGAGAGGGGCCCCCCGGAAGGCTGGCCGAGGGGGGCAGGGAGGGCGTGACCTGACCGGCGGACGAGCCAGGGTGGAGGAGCGCCCGGCCCCAGGGACTTCTTCCTGTTTGCCAAGGGACAAGGTGGCCTTGAGGCTACCCCGAATCTCAGGCACCAGCAGCCTGGGTCCCTTCAGACTGGTGCACTAGAGTCTGAGCGCAGCCTGGGACCGGACTTGGGGTGCGGGTGGGGGGGCAATGCGATGGGCAGCAGTAGACACCGAAGGGCAGGTCTGAGCCCACCAGGAGCCAAGACGGGCTGGCCAGCCACAGGTGGGCCGTCTGTCCTGCCGGCATGGCAGGGCGGTGCAGGCACGGGCCGCCCAGCCAAGCCAAGAGCCAGGAGTAGCCAGCCCCGCTGCAGGACCCAGCTTCGTTTGGGGCTAAGCTGAGCCACTAAAGAGATGGAGAGAGCAAGACCCTGTGTGGGGGGGAGGTGTGGGTCTGGGGGTGCTGCTGTGTTCCCCTGTGTTCCTGGTCCTCCTCCCCCCCCCCCCCACGAACGGGAAGGAAAATGTCAGCTGGGCTTTGTGCTATGTTCTCAGGCTGCCGCAGCTCCCATCTGTTGAAGCCAACGCAGCTTCTAATTGGGCGGCTGGCAGGGTTGGAGGGGTGGGCTGGGCACTGGCTCTGTTGCTAGAGATGGACTGGCAAAGCCCTGTGCTTGAAGACCCCAGGAAGTGGGTGAGTGGAGAGCATGGCTTCCCCAGGTCACGGCAGGAGAGGTGGCTCCCTGCCAGCCTGGTCACCATCTTCCAGAGAACCAGGGAGAGAGAAAGGGAAGATCTAGGTCTCTTCATTCACCCAGGACAATGGCAGGCTCCATGCCCCTCTGCCCTGCCATCCCCAGACTGGCTCTGGTCCAGGGTTCTCTCTGTGGATGAGAAGGCTGGTATTTCCTGTTTTGTCCACTGGCCCTCAGAAGTCCGTCCAAAAGAGCACTGGGTGCAGGGTAGGCAGGGCTGCACACAGGACACCCGGGTCCTCTCACTTGGGGGTGGTCTTGCTACCATAAAAAAGTCAGATGTCAGTGGTTTGGTGGTTTGACCCACTTTCCTGGGCAGGTACTGCTACAGGGAAAGGAAGGGGGCAGAACTCCAGGTCTGCCTCTCCCAGGCTCAGTCCCCCTTCTTCCTGCCTGAGGTTTCTCTGGGCCTGGAAAGGGACCTTGTTATTTGGGAAGGATGGAACTCAAGGCCTGGTGATAGATGCCTCAGGGATGGAGATCTACCCAGAATCTGGGCAGAGGAGTGCCCTTAAATCCACACCTTCCTCTGACACAGCCAACTGTGAGAGAGTGAGCACTTGGAGGTCTCACATGCATTCCAGCCAGCCAAGGTAGGCAGGCTTCCTCTCTCCAACCCCATCCCTACCCCCTTCACCTTTCACTCCTCAAGTGCAGCTTACCTCCCTCTGCCTTCATGCTGCCCTGCCTCCATTCCTTCTGGATCTCTGCCTCCACCATTGCCCCTCTCCTACAAGCCACAAGCTGTGTGCACACCACTCCTCATACATATAGATCACTGTGGGAGCATTTGCATGGGATTTGCAGAGGATCCCAGACCTGTGTGTGCCTGGCTGCTGCATTTTCCTGGCCTCAGTGTGGCCCCTGCATCCTGCCATTCCCTTCTCTTCCCCTCCTACTCTCCACCTCCCTTTTATTATTTGAAGGGAAAATTTACATCCATTGCTTTTTAAGAAATACTCATTTTGCCCGGTGCCAGTGGCTCACGCCTGTAATCCTAGCTACTCAGAAGACAGAAGATTGCAGTTCAAAGCCCTCCCAGGCAGGAAAGTCCATGAGACTCTTATCTCCAATTAACCAGCAAAAAGCTGGATGTAGAGCTGAGACTCACGCACTGATCACCAGCCTTGAGCAAAAATGTGAAGAGACATCAGGCCCTGAGTTCAAGCCCAGTACCAGCATAAAAAAATTCAACAATTGTTTATTGACTACCTACTGCGTGCCTCCTACTATCTTAGGAGAGTACAATGCATGTGTCAGGTGGAACTGAACTTGTCTTGTTTATTGAGCCCCTCCTATGCACCAGGCTGCGTAAGGAGCTTTACAGAAAAATATTCTTCGTAGTCCTCCTGACTGGCTCTTAAAATCTGCATCATCATCTCCTGTTTTCTAGCTGAGGAAATCGAGGCCCAGAAAAGATGGACCATTTGAAATCCCTGATAGTCTGCAGCTCACTGAGCCACTGTATCGTATGTGAAATCTGGCAAGTTCCACAGTTCTGCTGAAGCTCACATGCTTTCCCCCCTTATTTAGAATCCTGATTCTATGAGCCTTTGCTGAAGGGTTGCATGGATGCGCCTTCTCCAGTCATCTGGGAAGGCTTCCTGGAAGAGCTGGACGGGGGAGAGGTGGCCAGGATGGCAGGCAGTCTTTCTGATCTAGAGATATGTGACGAGCTGAAGCCTGCAACCACCATCCCCCAGCTCCCACCTGCATCCAGGTAGAATAGTGGGAAATGGCTGTCCTCATTCAGAGTGGCAGTGTGGTTGATGTGTGGCCACAAGTTGGTGTGCTTCCTGATCTCCAGGAGCAAGCAAGGACTGGAAGGCAGAGGACAGAAATGGGAAGCTTCTGAACCTGCAAGGAAGGACAAGGTCAATGATCGGAGGCTAGGATGGGGCAGGAAATGGGCAGAGTGACCAAGGCTCAGGAGAGAGGAAGACAAAAGCAGAAGATAACTGATAAACAAGAGGTTAAAAAAAAAAAGCATCAGCGTCTGACAGGACCCACTGCAGCATGGTGTGGTAGGGCTGCTAAGAGAGACTTCATCAGAAAGGTGCCCTGACCTTGTACTTCCTCGGCAGTCTGGCGACTGCAGCCTGCATCACAGAGGTTGAAATGACCAAGTTAACCCACTCAGGCCTTTGCTGCTTCAATCAGCCCGTCCTTCCCGAGCACCTACTCTGTGCTAGGCCTTGATGCTGGGTGCTAAGACAATCAGATGTTCACATTAGGGTATAAATGCTAGAATATTGCAGCTGGGGTTCAAGCAAGGCTCTCCCACTTGTACCTGGGAGACAGTGGGCCTCAATTTCCCCTTCAGTAATGGGATACTATAATACTTTATAGTTATTAGAATTCAAGAAGGTATTTCATGAAATAAGGCATAGAACAAGTGCTATGCAAGTAGTATTACTGCTGAGCTTTTTATTAGTCAGGGAGCCAGGCCTAGAGACAGAAGTGAAGTGAGGGCTGTAACCCAGGGCTGAGCAGAGGCGACTGCCTGTCTGAAGACTAGGAAATGTGGCATTTGGGCCAGAGCTTGAAAAGAAGAGTCAGGCAGAGGTGGTGGGTCTGGGGACATGGGTGCTGAGGGTATTTGGAGCCCAGAAATCATGCAGAAAAGGAAATCCTAGCATGTATGTGCTGACCTTTATGAGCATCACCAGCACCGCTGAGACTGGTCCCCTCAACTTCTTTGTCCCCAGTTTTGGATGTTGGGCTCCCAGTGGGAACGGGCTGGCCAGCCCCATATTCTTTGATCAAAATAATATCTGGCTCTAGGAACACCCCCCCCCCCCCCCCCGTGCAGCCCCATTTGAGCTGGATTGCATGACCTTGGGCCTCCTGCTCATTCTAAGTCATCCCCACCCAGCCTCTGCTCAAAGCCCAGAGCCTGGGATGATGGCCTCATCCTCTAGCTTCTGGTACTTCTTGGGGACCTGGGAAATGGTTTGTCCTAAGGGACACCTTTCAGGAAGGTGTACCGGGGTTTGTGTTGGAATTCAGTTTGTGTGTTTCTTCCCTGCTGCTCAGCATTTGATGGGCTTGAATCAAGTTCCAATGCAGAGAGCAGGTAGAGCATTCCTAGGGCAAAAGCAGTTTCTCAGCTTTCACCTCTCAACTTGTAATGACACAAATGATGAGTCCAGCATTTACTGAACCCATAATATGCGCCAAGCACCAGGGCCGATGCTTTACCGGGTTTATCCTCCTCATCATCCCTAACGCAAAGAACCTGGAACTCAGGCTGACACATGGAAAAGAAACTGACGAACTGAGAGTGAGTTTTCTTTTCTTCTCTCATGGTTCTGCCTAGGATGGACCTGTAACCTCAGCCTTCCTTCCTGCGGCTAGAACTGCAGGCCCACCGGACCATCCCTTGATTGTTTTTGAGATAGGACCTTGCTAACTTTGCCCAGGATTAGCTTCTTGATTTAACCTCCCAAATAGCTATGCCTGAAAACTCCCTGGCCAAGAGTTAGCCTTCTTGCCGACTACCAGGGTGCTGCCTCTTTATACCCCAGAACCTTGTGCTCTTTGGGATCTTTGGTACTTTGGGGTCAACTTACCCATAGTTCTACCTCCTACAAGAACTTCTCTACATTAGCCCTGCCATAGACAATGGGGTCGCTGTCTCTTCCTCCCTGCAGGTCTGGGTGTTTAAAATCCAGTATTGTTTCCTTCTGTCTCCGCTCAGTGCCTGCAGAACCTCTGAGAAGCTGGACCCTAAGAGTTAACGTCCTTAGACACATGATGGCTTCTAATGCAAGGGTGATTCGTCGTGAGACTGAGAGACTGGGGAGCACAGACCCCCAGATAAAAGTAGCAGGAGTCAGGCCCGGCTGGGGTCCTCACTGCCAGTGCAAGAGACACTGACCCCTACCTGGCTTCTATTTCTGAACTGGGGTCCCAGTGGAAGTCCCTTCGTATTTGAAGTGCTCCCACAGAGAAGTTTGGGGTGGTAGGGTGAACTTCCAGTCTGAGGGGACCTGCAGCATCGTCCTGCCCACTGCCCATCTCTGCACGTAGCCCTGGTGGGTGGGATGGGAGTCTCTTCATTAGCGACCATTCGTTAAGCTTCCATGCCTGGGGTGCAGACAGCAGGACACAGCCATAAGGAGATCTTTTGCTTTCGTGTTCATTTATTTAATTGACGATATAGCAAGATACATATATAAAGCAAATGGCATATTGGAGAATTGTAAATATTCCAGGAAAAAATACAGCCAGGACAGGAGGCTATAGGTTTTGTAACCATGGCTTCAGAGACTTGCTATGAGTTTGAAGGGGGATGGGCAGCTGAGAGGAAGGAAAGCAGGTAGGTGCAAACACGGGGCCTGGGGCCTGAGGAGCATGAAAGATGCTAGACTTTCAGGAACTAGAAGAGAGTCTGGGATGAGGTCAGGGATGTAGGCCACACTGCAGGGCTCCAGAGCCGAGTGAGGAGTTTGGCTTCCTCTTGAGTGAGTTGGAGAGAAGTTACAGAGGAGTTGGATTTTTATAACCCTGAGGTTTGAGCTGCGCATTCCAGCACAGCGCTGAGAAGCTGGTTGGGAAGTCCTGACTAGATGCTGGTCAGAGGCCACAGTAAACCCCTTGGTGCCCACCCGTTTGTGGGGCATGTACTGTGAGGTTTGGGGGAAACACACAAAGACCCAGCCTCTGTCAGTAAGGAAACCTACAGATGAGTTAGGAGGCAGGACTCGTACTCAGGAGAAATAATGAGGGAATAATACCAGACAGTATTTAAAGCCGAGTGCTAAACTGTGTGATTTAGACTATAAATGTTATCAGAGCTGTGAGCTTTGTGTGGGAGTATATAGGGAACGCTTCCTTAGGAGCCACGGCTGGTTTGGGCCTGGCAAACCTAGAGGAGTTTGGCTCTGCAGGGGAAGAACTTGGGCAAGGGAGAGCCTGTGGCTTGTGGGGTGGGCAGGGGAGAGGTGGCCACGCTGGAGGGGGCAGCGATGCACGGCTGGGAGGAAGTAGGCCAGCACTCAGCTTTCCCTAGTGGGGTCTTACATCCTCTTTAATCCCTGGGCGGGGGGGCGGTATTGAGGAACCTTTAAAGAGCTTTAACTATTTTCTGGGGGCAAAAATAATGGCTTTTTTTTTTTTTTTTTTTTTTTGGCCAGTCCCGGGGCTTGAACTCTGGGCCCGGTTGCTGTTCCTGAGCTGCCTTCACTCAAGGCAAGCACTCTGCCACCTGAGCCACAGCACCATTTCTGGCTTTTTTTGAGTAATTTATTGAAGATAACAGTCTCACAGACTCTCCTACCTGGGCTGGCTTCGAACCACGATCCTCAGATCTCAGCCCCCTGAGTAGCTAGAATTACAGGCATGAGCCATCGGCACCCAGCTAAATAATGGCTCTTTACATCCATCTTCCAATGACGTTGCCTTCTCCCATCCCAGGCCAGACCTCTGTTGTTGGACCTCCTTACTTGGCTTGGAAGCCAGCTCTCTCCTGGTCTCCACGGCCCCCCACTCTTGTGATTCTGCTGCCTTGACTAGGTGTTCTTGCCTGTTGATGCCACGTGGCCTATTTCTCTGGAATCTATCTGGGCTCCATTTTTTATACCCAGCTGGGAGCCCCCTTCTCTTCTTGCTTCCTCTCACTGCGAGGCTCCTGTCTGGTAAGATCCACCTATGGTGCCCCTGTTAAGTTTCATATGTAGTGACCTGGGCGTAAAATCCCTCCAAAAGGGAGCCAGCGCCCTCATGAGGGCTGAGGGAACAGGGGCTGAGCTCATATCTGCCCTAGGGGAAAGATTGCCCACCTGAAGGAATGCATTCTACCATGGTGCCCTTACCTACCCAGGGTGAAGATCCTCCCCCTCTCCCCCCAGCAAACATATACACATGCCCTCGGCCAAGAGTTGTTCGGGCAAAGTTGTCACAACTCATTCAACAGCCCTCTGCCCTGCAGCTAAGTTCACTCTACCCAAAGCCCTGAACCTCTAAGCCACAGGGCTGTGGCTGCGGCTGCTGACCTTGGGGCTCACATGCCAAGAGCAACTGGAGTTGGCTGGTGCTGGGTGGAAGTCATGACTACTTGTCTGTAGACATTTTAACCTCTCTGATTCTCAGTTTGCTCATGTCTATAGCTGGGTTAATAACACCCACTTCGTAGGCTTGTCCAGAACAACAGCTAACATTTGTGAGTACTTATGAGCTGCCCAAAGGCTTTACTGTATCTCATTTAATCCTCACAGTCTGTGAAGTATGTCCTCGCCCCCTTCCCCCCCACCCCACTCGCATTAAGTAACTTGCTAGGGGGCATACACAGGCAGCAGGTAGCAGAGCAGAAATTCAGCCCCAAATCCTTCCCACTCCAGATCTCTGGTTCTCATCCACCACATGAAACTAATCTGTGTCAGGCACCTGCTACAAAGTAGAAGCTCAGTAAATGTTAGTCCCTCTTCTCACCAATTTCTCCAGGGCTGATCCTCCAGAGAAAAGCTCTCCCCTACTGCCACTTCTTTCCCAGGATCCTCTGGGACATATACCAGAAGTAGGAATGGCAATGAGTTGCTGGTTTATACCACGGGAAAAAATAGGGCTGAGAGGGCAAGTGATTTGCATAAAATCATAAGCCACCCTGGCTCTGATGAATTCCCAGGGCACCTTGCTCAGAAGGGTATGGTTATTCAGCCCCATTGGGTTTCAGACCCTTGGCGGAGGGTATTTGCCAAGGTGAGGACAGAGGTCAGGCTGGATGGAAGGAGGATAAGGCCACCATCTCCCCTAAGAGCAAGAATGAGGCGGTGTCTCCTGCACATCGTCCTTTTACTCCCACTAGGGCTGGAGGAGGAAGGTTCTAAACGACTGTGCTTTCTAGCCGGTGCCAGTGGCTCATGCCTGTAATCCTAGCTACTCAGGAGACTGAGATCTGAGGAACACAGCTCAAAGCCAGCCTGGACAGGAAAGTCTGTGAGACTCTTATCTCCAATAAACCATTCAGAAAACCGGAAGTGGCACTGTGGTTCAATCGGTAGAGCACTTGCCTTGAGGTGAAGAGCTGAGGAAAAGCGCCCAGACCCAGATTCAAGCCTCAAGACAAAAAAAAAAAAAGATTGCTTTCTGAACCTGGGTGCTATCTCTGGACTTTGTTAGAAACAACTAGAAACTCCTCCAAGGTAGAAAGGATGGTATCTCAACTTCATGACTGTTAAAGTGGTATGCTTCTGTAAAGTGTGTAAGAACACACACACACACACACACAGTGCTCTATCTGACCTTACCTGGAAGTAGAAACAAGAATAGGTGATTGTCAGTAATGTGAACATTTGGAAGGAAAAGGAACTAAGACAGGTTTCCCCAAAACAGCCTTCATTGATTTCTCCCCAGAGACCCCTTTTCTGGCAGATAGGTAGACCATCTCCAGCCTCAGCCTGCCCACACTTAAAGTGGATGCACAGATCTGAAGTCCCTCTGTGTTTCCTTGAAAGGATCCTCCGGGACAAATGCAGGAGCAGCCTGGGTCATGCCAGGTCACGACAGAAAGTCCGCTAGTCTCGCTCTCAAATGCATACAGAAATCGACACTTTTTCCCTTCAAAGCAAAATCGTATGTATGTCATAGGCAGCATAATGACCCTCTTATGACCTTGGAACCTATGAGGAAGTTAAGGTTATAGATGGGACGATGGTAGCTGATCCACTTCAAATAAAGAGATTATCTTGGTGGAACTAATGTAAGCACCAGGGTCCTTGTGAGAGGTGTTACTAGTATAGAGTAATGTCATGTGAGAAAGACTTGACCAATTATTGCTAGCTTTGAAGAAGGATGGGGCCACAAGCCCCAGGATGCAGGCAGCCTCCGGAATTGTCCCCTACAGCCTCCATAAAGAAATGAAGCCTGCTGACTCCTCGACTTTAACATCGGCAAGACCGCTTTCAGTCTTCTGACCCTCAGACCTCTAATAAATGTGTGTTGTTTTTAAGCCACTAAATTTGTGGCAATTTGTCACAGCAGCCACAGGTAATTAAATAAGAAGCAAAAGCAGAGCAGGTAGACTAAAACCACACTTGGCCTCCACCTGACCTACCATTGACGCTGGAGGAATGGCATCATAACACAGTGACGCTGAGGAACCCAGTTTGAAATGTCTGAAATGAGTGAATTCCAGTTCAGGGGGAGGGACAGTATTTCTCGGGTTCTACTCTGCCCTTAGCCCCTTAGCCCCTTACTGGTACTCAGTTTCCTGGCAATCAGCCAGGCTGATTAGGGTTGCAGAGTTCCTTGCCCTGGGCTGGTACTCTGCTGCCCCTCAATCAAAACACCTTTCCTGGGCAGAGACCTGGCCACACCTGCCTTCCTGCAGCCTGCCTGGCTTCCATCACCCTAGTAAGTTGCAGGTGGGCAGGACCTGGGGCTTTGGGATGTGGAGGGGAAGGAGAGGAGGTAGCAGAGCCCACACCCTGCATGGAATCGGCACCCCGATAGCCTGTTATCTCCCCTCTACCAGGCATTTTGGCCTTCCCAGCAGTCCCCGCAGCACACCTGAGCCCCCGGCCACCCCCCAGGGCTGCCAGCGCCTGGTGTCGGTCTCCATGGCAACCCCACATTTGCCCTTCTGGTTTCTAATGACTTATTGGCATGTGTGGTAATTTGCAGAACTTGGGCAGAGCCCAGGGAGCTGGGAGGAGGGGCAGGAGGCAGTGAGGGAGACTGGACATCGGGGGAAGGACTGTGGCACTGGATGGAGACACATTTACTTCTTCCTGTTCCACCCTTCCTCATCCTGACTGATTAACATCCCAAGCAAGAGAACTGCCACGGGTCCAGGGCCTCCCCTCTAAAGAGCATCAGCTTTCTGCTGGCCCCTGCACAGGAGACAGATGAACAGACAGATGTAGCGCACAGCTGTTCACCTGTCAGGCAGACTGGGGCAGAGCTGACAGCCGTGTTCATCTGTGGCAGGTCAGACACTCATGTCTTCCGTCACTCTCCTGCCTGCTCCCTGGGCTCCGAGAACAAGGAGGCCATTCTAGGCCCAGGATCCTGCTGCTCCGCCTCCTGGGGAGAGGGGTGAAGACAGCGTGTCCTCAGGACAGGTTTTTGCAGTTTCTAGGCCTCTCAAACACTCGGCACTAAGCAGGGCAGCACTGAGGGAGATGACAGGTTATGTAGGTGCAGGGAGGAGAGGGGGAGAAACAGCCGAGGCATCAAAGAGGAGGAGCGGGGCAGGGGTCTGACCCTTCTCCACTTGGCTCTGGCAAAGCTTGCCCAACCTCAATACTGCTTCCCAGAGCAGGCAGTGGGGAGCCTCCGACTGCCTACCGTTACAGTCTTCCGCACACAACTTCTCTACCTCCCTCTTCGCTTCTGTCACTTCTCCTGTTACTCTGTGTTGTGCTGTTGTGGGAGGCAGCCCTGTGGGCTGAAAACCGCATTGTCTTTCAAGTTGGATCCATCAGGATTAGAATCCCAGGGGCCGTTGCTTACCACCCCTCCCACCTGAGGCATGTCTTTTACCTCTCTTTGGGCCTCAGTTTACCAATCTCTAAAATGGGATTCACAGAGCCAGTTCTCAGGCTGTGAAAATGAAACCCACTGAACCCTGTAGAATGCTTAGCACATAGCAGGCTCTAATCAAAAGAGAATTTGAAACATAGTCTTTGCCAGGAGTTGGTGCCTCATGCCTGTAACTCTAGCTACTCAGGAGGCTGAGATCTGAGGATTGTGGTTTGAAGCCAACCTAGGCAGAAAAGTCCATGAGACTCTTTTCTCCAATTAGCCACCAAAAAGCCAGAAGTGAAGCTATAGTTCACATAGCAGAGTGCTAGCCTTGAGCATAAAAGCTCAGGAACAGTGCCCAGGCCCTGAGTTCAAACCATAGTACCAGCACACACACAAAAAAAGTCTTTGTCTACCCAAATAAACAAGAGCAAAGTGGCCAATAATTTAAAGAATTCTGGTGGACTTGATGAAGTTTCCTTTTTAATATTTGCAAAACGTCTGTTTATTCAGTAAATGTTTATTGAACACCTACTGGGTACCAAGTACTGGGCCATGTGCTAGGACTTTCCTTTTTCTTTTTTAGGTTGTTTTGGTATGTTCTCTGAGTATAGGGCAAGGGGCTACATGCATGTAACTGTGTCTTCTGTAGCCTTCTGAGAAGTGGCAGACCCCCAGAAAGTCCTGCTTTAGGAAGGCTCTATATTGGTTGTGTGCAGGGAGATAAATCACCCAAGTTCCCAGAAAGGGCAAGTGTCTCCAGAGCTGGGTAAGCAGTGGAGAGAACCAGTCACTGCTCTACCATTTTATTTATTTATTTATTTTGGTGACAGTCCTGGGGCTTGAACTCAGGGCCTAGGCTCTGCCCCTCAGCTTCTTTTGCTCAAGGCTAGCTCTCTACCACTTGAGCCACTCTCCATTTCTGGGTCTTTGTTTATTGCTTTTTGGTAGTTTGATATAGTTAGAGTCTCATGGACTTTCCTGCCTGACTTGGCTTTGAACCATGATCCTCAGGTCTCAGCCTCCTGAATAGCTAGGATTATAGGCGTGAGCCATCAGCACCTGCCTACTCCACCTTTATAAGCTGAGGTTGAAGCTTAATGGGAGCTGGTGCAAAGATACACCTGAGCCCATCACAGTTCCCTCAAGCTGGGACTGGGAGGGAGAGGAGGAGAGCCTGGGAGCTCGGATACTTGGCTCCCATCTCCACTGCAGCACGGTGTCTGTTCTGTGAGCTTCCTCCAAGAGACATGTCAACAGAATGCCTGGTATCTGAGGCCCTTTGCGGTCCCACTGCTCTCATTCACACCATACATAGTCCATGTCCACAGCCATAAGGACTCAGAGCTTCCTGCCAACCCAAGAGCTGAGGGAGGGGTGTGCACCTCAGCACACCTCAGTGCATTTGTAGCTGTCTAACACGGGCTAGATGTTCTACCTCACTCCCCACCACCACCATCGCCATTTTCCAAGGAAAGGATTTGCCTGAGGTCACACAGCATGTTGATGCCTTGGGACTAAAGCTCCTAATTTCTGGCCTGGGCCAGAGCTGTTACTTCTCTCCCATCTTCCCTAATCTCTCACCCTGGAGGGCCTACTTGAGGTGCGAGACCCATCATTGCCCACTCCTATGGCCACAACCACACGGCCGTCACCTAAAGGAGTGGCCCACCTTCTGGCCTCCACCTCCAGGTCTCCTAGTCTGCTTGGCCAAGGACTCCCATTCCACCAGTCTTGGTCTTTTTTTTAAATTTTATGTTGCTGGAGATTGAACCTAGGGCTTCCTGCATGCTAAGTAGTGTGCTGCTGAGCAATACCGGAGCCTCTGTATCACCATTCTTGGACTTTTTTGCAACCTTAGGGCCATTACTTTGAATCCAGATAAATTCCATGTTGTCATTTTCAATATCCTCCTACCAGTATCCTAAACTCTTAAGTTTCTTCCCCCCGCCCCCCTTCCTCTTTTGGGTTTGAACTCAGGGCCCTTGTGATTGCTAGGCTAGTGTTCAATGTCGAGCCATACTGTCAGCCTTGGGTTTTTTTGCTGATTGTTTTTGAAATAGGATCTTACCTCCTGGTTGGGCACATGCTTGTGCACAATTTGCCTATGTTAGATTTCCCAACATAGCTATCAGGTATGTGTCACCAGAAAAGGGGGCTGGGAGGGGGTGGAGGGCGGTTCTCATGAGCATTTCTGCCCAGGCTAGCCTCAAATTGTGACCCTTTCCATTTCAGCCTCCCGACTAGCTAGGATTCTAGGCATGAGCCCCTGGCTCCCAGCAGACCTAGTGCTGGATTAATTGTACTAGCTTCTTCTTTTGCCTACAGAGAGCTGATCATGCACATATGCGTGCATCAATAGCACACAGTGAGGCAGATGGGTACTTGTCCAAAGTCACCAATAACCCAGCTTGTTCTTGAAAAATGCCTGGCATTCCTACCACTCCACTGGTTATCTCATGACTACTTCACACCTTCCTCCCCAAACCTCCGCCTCCACGCTTGCCCTCAGCTGAGGCCCTCACCTCCCACTTCACAGAGACATAGCAGTCCTCGGCACAAGTCCCCACCACATCCCCCCCCAAACCCTCAAGGGCACGTGCCTCTGCTGACACCCTCTCTTCCTCCTGGTCCCAACCCTGGAAGCCAGGTCCCCACAGGTCAATGCTCCCCCACCTTGGTTCTAGAGCCTTCCCTGAGCCTTCATGAAAGCTCAAGCCCTCATGTCATGCTCAAGTTTCTCCTGGTTCCAGGAAAAAAAAAAAGAAACAGCAGCAAAACTCCTCCCAGAGCCTGATGGCTGCCCACACCCTGCACCCCAACTCCATCTTCCTTTCCAGCCAAGAGTCTTGAGAGACTTGGCTCAACCAGAGCCTCCATTTGGGCACCGCCCACACCTTCCTTAGCCCCACTCCCGTCTGGTTTCTTCCCCAGCCCTGCTGAAGCCGCTCCCCTCCCTATTCAAGCCGGGGGACAGGTTTCAGATGGCACGAGCCTTCCACTCCTTTGTGACCCTTGCCTTTCCCAGGGTTCTCTGACCCCATTTTCTGTCTTCCCTGAGCACTCTGATACCACCTTGCTGACTCAGCAACACCCCCCCCCTCCCCGCCCCCCTACCCCCGCTTCTCCATCTTTAAAACGGTAGTCTGGTTGGAGGTGCTGTCTTTTGACTGGGGACTCTGTCTGGAGGCCATCTCAAGCCACAGGAGCAGCTTCTGTCATCACCCACATGCAGATGATCTTCCAATCCCCAGTGTCTTTTCACCTCAGCTTGCCATGCTCATATCCACCTGCCTAGGTGACTAACTTGGATGTCCCCACGAGCTTCAGGGTCAGGCTTGTCTGGAGCCAGAGTCATGATTCTCCACCTAAATCCCTGCTGCCTTCTCACAGCGGCCTCATCCTCCGGCAGCGCTGCCTCTGCCTCTGCGCAGGTGCATAACCTGGATATGCACAGGTTCACAGACTGGAGTCATTGTCCACGCTTCCTTTACTCCCCACGTCTGATCTGTCACCAGGGTCCATCTGTCTCTAAAACAGCACCTAGATCTCCCACAGCCCCCTGCCCACTGCCATGGCTTCACCCGGGTTCAAGCTGCCCTCACCTCTTGCCTGACCTCTGGGATTGCCCTCTCATTGGCTGTATCCACTCCTGTCCCCCTATAGTCTGGACTCTGCACCACACCTAGAATCACCTGTTAAGACACAGATCTGACCCAGTCATATTTTTCCACAAGCTCAAACCCCTCCCTTCTCCCAGCGCTCTTTAGAGTGACCCTGGAAAACTGGTCCAGGCCTGCCACATAGCAAGCACCCCATGCTTCCTTCATGTTCCACACCCTACACATGGGCTTCTTCCAGTTCCTTTTTAATTTTATTTATTCATTCACTTATTTATTTATTTTGCCAATCTTGGGGCTTGAACTCAGGGCCTGGATGCTGTCCCTGAGCCTCTTTTGTGTTCAAGGCTAGTGCCTTACCACTTTATCTCCAGTTAACCACTTAAAAAACTGAAGTGACTCAAAGAGTCGCACAGCCTTTCCTGCCTAGGCTGGCTTTAAACTGCGATCCTCACATCTCAACCTCCTGAGTAGCTAGGATTATAGGCGTGAGCCACTAGTGCCTGGATCCCAATTGTTTTGTCTTTCTGACCTTTGCTGGTCTCTGATCCTTCCTCATTCTTCCCATCCCATCCTCCTCCCAAAATTCCAGCCAAAGCTTAAATACCCTTTCCTTAGAAAATCCTCTAAACCTCCAGAATTTTACCAGACTCCTGTTAAACCCACTCACAATGTCCTGTGTGCTTCTTTGGGATCATACATCATATACCCATTTATATCACCATGTGCTAACTAGCTAAATTGTCTTCACTAGCCATGACACCTTCTCCCCCATGAAGATAGACACTCTACCTGATTAGTACCCTTGTATCACCTGGCATAGATTGAGCATGCAAGAATACTCAGAGGGGGGCTGGGAAGGTGGCTCAGTGGTAGAGCACTTGCCTTGCATGCCTGAGGCCCTGGGTTCGATTCCTCAGCACCACATAAGCAAAAAGAAAAAAGCCAGAAGTGGCGCTGTGGCTCAAGTGGTAGAGCGCTAGCCTTGAGCTGAAGAGCTGAGGGACAGCGCCCAGGCCCAGAATTCAGGCCCCACGACCAGACCCCCCCCCAAAAAAAGAATACTCAGAGGAACAAGTATTGCAATTCACACTTGTAATGCTAGCTACTTGGGAATGTGGATGTGGTAAAGGTTGCAGTTTGAGACCAGCCCATGAAAAAAACATTATTAAGACCCCCATCTAAACAGGCTGGACATCATGGTGCATGTCTGTAATAGCAGCAATGTGGGAGACACAGATATGGGATTGCAGTCCAAGGCCAGCCCTGGATAAAAATACCTGAAAGATAACTAAAGCAAAAAAGGGGGGTGTGCCTCAAGTGGTAGAGCACCTGCCAGCAAATGCAAAACCCCAAGTTCAAACTTTAGTACTGCCAATACAGAAATACATTTTTTCCAGGAATCCAGGTATGGTGGTCCATGCTTATAACACCAGTACTTAGGAGGCAGAAGGAGAATTGTGAGCTCAAGACCAGATTAGGCTACATAGCAAGACCTAGACTCAAAAACAAATTCAGCAATGAATTCATTAATGAAATCCTTCTTTTCTCTCAACCTCCTTCCTTCCAATGAAAGGTCTTTAAACAGAAAAATGATTTCTTGGGAAAAAAAAAAAAAAAAAAACAACAAGGTACAGACCCTCTCTGAATGTGGTGTGGGTCGACCAGATGACCATGACTTGACAGTGGTCACATGAGACAGTTGATTGCACTGCTCCCTCCCTTTTCTCTGCCCTCCCTCAGTAATAAAATAGTTCACATTGAAAGCTCACTATGTGCTAGTTGCTATTTAAGTGCCTTATATTAACTCATTGAATCCTCAGAGTGAATCTATGCTTACTGCAAAATCAAAAGTTGCTCTGTCCTCCATTTCCATAATGATACTATTTCTAGCTGTTGAAGGAAGCTTTTGCCATTGGCTTTTTTGCACTGGTCATAATTTCTTTTGGGTTCATCCAAGGTGTCCTCAGTATGACTAGTTTGTTCCTCATTGTCACTGAGTAGTAGTCTGAGCTAGGGATGTGCCTCAGTCTGTCTGAGTATCCACCCATGCTTAACCCAGTGTTAAACTACCCCGGTCCCATGGCTTCAAGTACCATTTAATAAATGGGCAGCAATAGGTGCCTAAGAAATGTTGATTAGACTTAGCCCACCTGTACCAGAGCCTTTTCTGTTCTTAGAACACAGCCTGGTGTTTTACGCATAGTAGGCACTCCAAAAATACTTGCCAGGGAGGGTGTGGATACAGCGGACTCTTGTCTAACTTTCCCTGCACCTAGACATAGGTAAGAGAATAATGTGTCCCTTGCAGTTGTCTTCTGGGATAACCACGCTCCTAGTTCCTCTCAGAACACCAGGAAAGGAAAATTGGAGCAGTAAATATGATCGCCTACAGGCCTGGCATTGTATTGCAGAAAATGCTCAAAGCTAATGGTTCCGAATTAATGCATGCCATATTTGCATGGTATTTTGGACCTAATTTGAAGATTGCTCGTTTTATCAAACGGAAGAACCACCTTTCCAGCCTGCTTCCTGCCACCACTAACTACCCTCCCGGTGGGTCCCAGGTCAGGCTGGCCTGAAGCTGTCTGCAGAAACAATTGTTTGGAATCTGAAAGCGAAAGCACCCCCCCCCCCCCCAGCTGAAAGGACTGCAGGGGAGTTTTGCTTGTAGAAGAGGTGACAAGTTATTGCCACTCAGCAGGGGCCTCAGGAGGTTTAATTAAGGAGGATTTGTGGAGCTGCTGGAAGTCTTCAACCTCAGGTGTGGAGAGCCAAATGCGATTAAGTGACTGGAAAGAACCACAAGTTGGACTTGTCTGGCCCTGGGCATGGTGCCCGGGAGATGGGTTGGCTGAGCACCTCCTGTCACCCCTCTTTGGAGAGCTGAAGTGACAGGAGACTCAACCCCTGCCTCCAGGGACACCCTAGGGGTGAGAGGGGTCCCCAAAGTAGGACTTGCATAGAGGGTGTTTGGCAATGTGTCTGTGCCCTTGAAAAGAACCTGTGGTTTGAGCAGATCAAGGCCTTACCAAGGGCCACCAGGCCCTCCCTCAAGGAACTGCTACTGGATATGAGTCACCCTCAAAGCTATCCAGAATAATTACACACCAACCTTACCACACACGCCCCAGCACTAGTCGTCAGAGAACATGTTAACCTGAACACTGGAGCACGCGCCCTGCGGGAGGGGGACCCACACGGAGTTTGGAAAACCTAGGCCCAGGAACACGTTCTCTGCAAGTCAGGGAGGAAATGTTACAGGAAAACAAGTGTATGTTTAATATGACATTCGCTAACAGTTTTAAGTGAGACTTCAGAGGAATTTTGGTCTTTTGGCAGCCGTTTGAGACTGTTCCCAGAACCCTGGGGATGCCTGAGCCCTCTGCCATTGGGGAAACTACAAAGAGAGGGCTGGAGACTCAGCATCCCAGAGAGATGGTGCTGTGGTCTGGATTGTGTCTCTCAAAGGCCTGTGTGTTGGAGGCTTAGTCCCCAAATTGGGAGGTGTGGAGCCTTTAAGAGGAGGCGCCTAGTGGGAGGTTTTAGGTCATTTGGCGTGCCCTCCAAGGGGATTGTAGGACCATGAGGTGAACAGTCTTGTACATCACATGCTCCCCACAGGCCCAAAGCCAGGGCCAATCAGTCATGGGCTGAAGCCTCCAAAACTATAGCGTCCTTCCTTATAAATCTTTTACGTTGATGAGCCTAGGTTTTCTGTTATAGTAGTGGAAGGATGACTCACAAATGGAATGGTATTTGGGGAGATACAATGGACTGTTAGGAGCGGGGTGGTTATTGGGGTAGAGGGAGTGATATGTCTGCATTAGGATCTATGTTCTAAGGACTCAAGTGGAAGTTTGATACCTGGGAGAACTGATGGGGAAGAAAGGATCGGAGTGGGAGATGGGCTATGGATTGATGCTAACAGAATGCGAGACCGTACGAGGTCGTGAACAAGAGTGCCAAGGAGGGGTTGTCAGCCAGGCTGGATGATCCTCTCTGGAGCTCCCAAGGGCTTAAGCTGGGAAATACATGGGCTTGGATTGAGAAGAGCTATGAGCTGAGCAGGAGGTGTTTGTGCATAGAGCAGTAACAGAGCAGGGGAGGGGGCATTTATTTTTCTTAAAGGTGGTGAGCAGATAAGCAAGCAATAGACGGAGTATCCTGAGGCAGGAGGGAAAGGATGAGATTGGTTTTTAAGAAGAGGAAATCGCTCTGGGAGCCAGAGGGAAGGCAGGCAGAACTGGCAGGCCCTGGCAAGGGGTTTGAGACAGAGCGAGGGGGTGAAGGTCACACCTGCCCACCTCCTTGGTCATGAGGTCAGGCACGGTAATGCACTGCTGGGAGGATGGTGCAGATGGCAACACAGCAAGGAACAGGTCTCAACAAGGGCCTTGCAGAGTGCTGGGGTGGCAGCCAGAGAGGAAGAAAAGGATTATAGCAGAGATCATCAGATGAGGCCGGTAATCATGAATCTGGAACAGAGCTGGGCTGCCAGCTTCCACGTTTTCTTTCTGCAGAGCTTCAGAAGGGAATATTCTCTGTTTTAGTTGAGTCACAGGCATTGGTGACTTCAACTCAGACCCATCCAGCCCGACCTCTTCCAGTGAACAGCTCAGGTCAGAAACCCTTTCCTCTGGCCTTGCTGTCTGAGGGAGTTCTCTACCTTGGAAGCCAAGCAGCACTTCTCCTTGGCCTGACTTATCAATGAATCCGGTTCTAAGAGTCCATTTGCCCTCCACTGCTGCCCGTGTGCTGTTTTCATTTTTTTCTCCTCTCCTAGATCTGGCAGGAGCAGCTTAATAGCCTCGGAGAGGGTAAGGCTGGGAAGATGAATGCTGGCCCACGGGGGCTGTATCCTGCCTCTCCATTAGGGAGGTGATGGAAGGCAGGGCGCACAGAATGGATAATCCGAGGAAACACAAACAGACACAACAAGCAGCTCCCAGGATCATCCAAACAGCATTTCCACTTGTGCTCGAGTGTGCTGCGATGATGAGAGCCCCTGATAGCTCCTCTAATTAGGTCTGTCTTAGAGGATGGGGGAGGGGACCATTTCCCAGCGTGAAGTGGTCTGCCAGGAGAAACCAGGATGGGCTAAAAAGAGGGAAGTGAATAATCCATGCCTGCAACACACAAGCAGACTGAGGATCCATCATGGCTGCCACTATTTGAAGACTTGGCACACTGAATGTACTCAGATAGTGGCAGGTTACCCCAGCCTAATCAGGGAGAATACCTGAGAAAGTTCCTGTGTGTCCTGTCAGGGCTGCGATACAGTATGACAGGCCCCAGTGCCTACCTAGGAGCTGATGTCTCCAGATGCCCTCTGCCGGAGGAAAGGGAAGCGCTGTCTGGTCCTCCTGCTTTGTCCCTCCCTACCCTAGCATTGGCTGTTTCTCACTTTGCATTCTTGGCACCAGTCAGTTCATGGACCAAATAAAGGATTCCAGGGAGGGCTACTGAGGCAGAGGACAGGATCTGAAGCGGTATCCTCAAAGGCCTCTGGAAATGAAGCATTTAGGAAATGTGGTTTCAGGTCTCACCTCTGGCTCAGCAACTTGTATAGCCCTGAGCAGCATTCCCCAAAGCTCATTGGACCTCCATCACCCCACTGGGGCCCATTTTATCAGCTCAGTCCTCTGAGCCAATCAGAGAGCACCAAGGGACACAAGAAAGGCCAGTGTCCAATCAGCATGTAACCAAGCTGTATCCTAAGTAGGGCGATCGCTGGTCCTCCTGGACTTAACCACAGATTGGGGCTATGGTTCTCAGTCTCTAAAGGATTGTGGCACTTTTCATTCCATCTACCTTGTGTAATTCCAGGTCCAGATACTGATTAGCTATTTGACCTCAGGCAGGTTATTCTTTAGCTGGAGATTAATTTTTCATCCGTAGAACAGGCCTTAGCATCTACTGCCTCACTCAGGTGCTTATGAACAACAAATACGAATGTGTAAGAGAACATTTTGTATATTCTTTGTGTGTGTGTGTGTGTGTGTGTGTGTGTGTGTGTGTAGCAGAAATTGAACTCAAGACCTTGTGCTCATGTTTGGCTTTTTTATACAAGGCTTGCACTCTACCAGTTGAACTACCCCTCTTCTTCTGGTTTGTTTTTGTTTTTTTTAATGTGTAATTAGAGTTAGAGTCTCACTGACTTTCCTACCTAGGCTAGCTTCAAGCCTCCATCCTCAGATCCCAGCTTCTTGAGTAGCTACAATTGCAGGCATGTGCCACAAGTGCCCAGCTACATTTTGTAAAACTTTATTGTCCTGCCACTGTGAGAGGCCCCGAGGGAGTGTGGGCAGGGAATGTGGACAAATCTTGGGGGCTGGAGTCGTATGAACCTGAGTTCTAGTTTCTCTGTGAGTCTGAAACCTTGGAAACACTGGTAAACTTCTAGTCCTGGTCCCATTATCTGTAAAACAGACCTAAGTAAACTGCCCCAGCATTGGGCGACCCATTGGGTGGTGCTTGTGGACAGTCTGGCAAGGGGTCAGTGTTGCTGCTTTCCCTTTCCCCAACCTCCAGGCCTTCAAGTCAAGGGTGGCCCAAAGACATCATTTGCATACATTTTCAACACACTCAGCCTGCTGTCCTGGCGTTTGTCTTTGGAAATGCCACCTTGTCTCCGCCCTCCCCAGGGTCTCATCCTTAGCCATGTATCTTCAGTCTTCCTCCTGTGGAACAGTAAGCCCTTGCTGAGAAAACGAAACCCAGCATGAAGACCCAGCACACTTAAACCATCCCACGGGCCTCCCCCTAGGCTAGGGCCCAGCTTCCCCACACCCCCACCCAGCTGCTATACCTGCTGAGCTGCAGGCCATTCTGAGAGGCTTGCCCAAGGGACAGGAGTCCTGAAGTGTGCTCTTTACGTGGAGAAATTCTCATCCTCCATAAAAGGACTGCTCCTTGTCCTAGAGAGCAGCCACTTCCTGCCATCACCTCCACGATTCTCATCACACTTCCTCTATGATGCAGCTGGCCACCTTCTAGCCCCCAGTCCAGGGCATCCGGGAGTCTTTAGCCACCAGCTGTCTGTCTCTCATGACTCCCAGCAGGATGGCACATAGGCTAGGCAGATGTCTAAGCCTCTCTGTGGTCTAGCCTGCTCTGTGGACCTCCTACCTCAGAATCATCCTTGGGAGGGGGGGATGTGAAGAACAAGGGTTCACGGCAACACTCCAGACTGACTAAAGCAATTCCAGAGTGTCCAGAAGTCTGCGTTCTAAATTAGCTCCCATGGGATTCTCACGCACAGCATCTTGAAAACCACTGCTTTTCATTAAGTTGCAATCACAGGGTAAAGCCATCAGATCCTAAGCGGGGCAGGGGTACAGTGCCCCTCCACATGACCACTCCAAGTTCAAGGCATGGAATGTACAGAGCACCCTCATCCCCCACTCCACCCCCTCCCCCACACCCTTTGCACCCTTACAATCCATACCTGGATGAAGGGACCATCTAGAGGCCTCACAACCTACACGTCACTGGCTTTGAATTGTAGCTGAATGGGATACTTGACTTCTTCACTCAACTTTATATCTACACTGCCTACCTTTTTATTTTTTAGTCATGGAGCTTGAACTCTGGGCCTGGGTGCTGTCCCTCAGCTCTTCAGCTCAAAGCAAGCGCTCTACCACTTGAGCCACAATGCCACTTCCAGTTTTCTGGCAGTTAATTCAAGAGAAGAGTCTCGTGGACTTTCCTGCCCGGGATGGCTTTGAAATTTGATCCTCAGATTTCAGCCTCATGAGTAGCTAGGATTACAGGCCCGGCACTGCTGGCAGTGCCTTCTCTTCAAAGAGCCCAAAACTTGTCCATTTCATTTTTTTCTCCCAAAACAGAAAGGCCAGGTTTGTCTAGGCCTAGCCCCCAACTCCTGTGAAGGCAGTTTCCTGGCCACCCCCTCTCCCCGGCCTTCTGGAGACCACAGCTGTGTGCCGTGCTTCAAGCCTTGGGGCACGGGAGGCTCAGCAGCTGGGGGGAGCCTGGGCCAGCTCTCCTGCCAGTCCCTCTCTAGACAGCTCCTCAGGACGATTATTTGTTGTGTGTGGATTGCCAGAGTCCAGACACATTCCAGCTGAAATTGGCCAATTGCAACTACAAATGAAGAGACAAATGAGATGGAAATTGCACAGAACAAGCCGACTTCTCATCTGGAGGTTTCAGTGCTGACATGCTGTGCTGTGGTTCCTATTTCAACCTCTCCTGCAGCTGAGGTCAAAGGGCTTTCCTGGCACCAGGAAACACCATTTCCTTCCCACACAGCCAGGCAGGCAAAGGTGTCCTGAGTGTATATAAGGAAGAAGACAGGGCAGGCAGAGGATACCAAGCAGGTGCCAGGGTTCTGCTATTCTAAAAGGGAACACAAATATCTTGACCATCCATACGCCGGGCACCATGCTGGTCTTAGGACCATAAGGATATACAAGACGTGCCTGTAAGGATTTCTCAGACCAGGGGAGGAAAGGAGAGCCAGATGGTGAGGGTTGGGTGATGATGACAAGGGAAAGCAAGGGCAGGTGGGGACACCTCTGTAGACAGGAGAAGGAACATTCTAGAGCAGCAGAGAGGCAGGCAGGAGAACTGGCATCAATATTCGCTATTGATAAAGGGCCAAGGAATGGGCCTGGGAATGGGTATGGAGGGAGTTCGGTATCTGTGTCTGTCCCTGCCCTTCACTAAACTATTGGAGTGGTGGTTTGTTCCATAGATAAAGAGACCAAAGACCCAGGTATCCTCAGTTCATTCCTTTGTTAAGGGAGTTGCAGAGAGTGGGAACATGCAGAATTTGTTTTCATATGGACCTGAGCTAGATACAATTTTAGTAATAATAATAATAGCAAACACTTACAAAGCACTTAACATGAGCCAGGCTGTTCTAAGCGCTTCACACATACTAGCTCATTTGCATAGTAAGTATGCTGGGGAAGAAAAATAAAAACCCTGCAATGCATTTCAAGGCCTAACCCCAGTGACTTTTGAGCTACTCAACCCCTAAACCTGACAGTTAATTATGAGCTGTTGACCATTGTGAAAGCTCTGATCCAACCTCGTCTCTAGAGGGACCATGAAACACAAGTCCTGGGAAGCTGGAAACACTTTCAGGGGTGCTGCAGTTGATTCCAGATCTCAGAAGACCAAACACACTCACTTTCTCCTTCCTCTTTCTGAGCTGAAGTGCTCTAGCCCAGACCCTATGTGAGGCGGGTGCTCTGGCTGGGAGGAGGCCCTGGAGAAATGGTGAAGGATATGGCTGGTCACTGAGAGGGGAGGTACCCTTCTCTCTGGGGGCTGCTCTTCCCAGAGCCAGAATCTATATGCATCATCTCACTGGGGATGTGGCTGAGCTTGATGGCCACCAGGGAACCAGTTCCCATAGTGACAGAGATGCAGTAGACCCCTGATGTTCTCAAGGCATACATCATAGCCCTTCATGAGTCTGTGGATCAGAGATGACCACATAGTTTCTCCCTATGAACGGCAGCGAAATATGACCAAGAGATATGCTGAAGTAGCTAGGTCACCTAACCCCCAACTGTCTCCCTGTGCCCATCTTACCACACTCTCAGCTTGCAATAAATACTCTTTCACATCAGATCAGGGTCATGACAGCAAAACCCATGTTATGATGAACTTGAAAATTCCAATGCCCGCTGCATCTTGCCAACAACTATAGCTAGGAGGGACTTCCTGTGGAATATAATAGACTACCCAGGTCCATGTGTTTCTGTGCTACCTCCCCCAAACACACCAAAACAAGAGTAAGAGAAAAAAGATACTAGCCCACAGGGCCAGAAGGGAGAGAAGACCAATGTGATCAGCAACATTAGTCCAGTATGCAAAAGTTGTGAAGCTTACTGACTTGGCTTCACAGAGAAAAGTAAAGCTTTTCTCTGTGCATGAGATTTTCAGGGCATGAGATTCCTGCCACTGAGCCACAGACCCTCAGTGGTCTCTGTGATATCTAGGGCTATAGAGTAGGGCCCCAAACAGTGACACCCAAGATCTCTTCCTTGTACTCCATTTCACCCCATAACTGCCTATACTTTATCACTACAGCATCCTTCCCCGCCCCCACCCCCAAGGGCTGTAGACTTGGGAAAATGGAACAAATGTAGGTGAAGATGAGGCATTTTGTTACCGATGAAGCCTTGCTGAAAGTTTGTAAGACAATGAGAGCACCCTTAGCCTCTGAAAATTCCATGGTGGGACCCACGGCTTAACAAGCTTTGCCCTGGCACCCAGAACTCTCCAGGGCCTCGCTCATAAATGCAAACCCCCGGGCAAGAACTATTAGATTTTTTTTTCTTTTTGTCGGTCGTGGGGCTTGAACTCTGGGCTTGGGCCCTGTCCGTGCGCTCTTCAGCTCAAGGCGAGCACTCTACAGCTTGAGCCACAGCACCACTTCCAGTTTTCTAGTGGTTTATTGGAGATAAGAGTCTCACAGAGTTTCCTGCCCAGGCTGGCTTTGATCCGTGATCCTCAGATCTCAGCCTCCTGAGTAGCTAGGATTACAGGCATGAGCCACTGGCGCCCGGCAGAACTATTAGATTTTTAAGGAATGTATCTAATATCTTTTTAAAAGCATAAGCCAAAATGAACAGAAAATAACATCTTGAAAATAGCAAATACTGTGCAGAGGTGGGAAAATTCAATATACACCACACTACCGTGATTGCTTTCCTCCAAGATAGGAGAGGATTATTATGCCCCCAAAATAAGAACACAGTGCATTTTTTAAAGTTGAAATATAGTTCATACCCTAAAATGCATCCTTTTAATGTATAGAGTTGTAATATAGTCACAAGATGGTTGCACACCACCACCACCACAATCTAATTTTATAAAGTCTTCAATAACCCCATCCATACTCATTCTCCACTTCCTCTGGTCTCTATGGATTTGCCATTTCTGATATTTCATATAAATGGAATGGTCCATTGTATGAGGTATTGTGTCTGGCTTCTTTTACTTAGCATGTTGTTAGCATGTAGTATTCATTCCTTCTTATGACACAGTATATTCATATAGTGCATATTATCCTATTTTTAATCCATTTATCAGTTGATAGGCATTTGTATGGTTTCACCTGTTAAGGCAGATGCAGAAAAAAAGAACGAGCTCTTGGAAATGAAATTTAAGGTACATATGTTTTGGTTGTGTTGTTGTGGCTCACTTCTGCGATCCTAGAAAACCCAAGGTGAAGGCAGGAGGATAGGAATTTGAGACAAGCCTTTGCTGGAGAGTTCAAATATAACTTGGGCTACATAGTGAGACCCAGTCTCAAAAATTGAGGAGGAAGGGGCTGGGAAGGTGGCTCAGTGGTAGAGCACTTGCCTTGCATGCTCGAGGCCCTGGGTTCGATTCCTCAGCACCACATAAGAAAAAAGCCAGAAGTAGTGCTGTGGCTCAAGTGGTAGAGTGCTAGCCTTGAGCTGAAGAGCTGAGGGATAGCGCCCAGGCCCAGAGTTCAGGCCCCACGACCAGACCCCCAAAAAAAAAAATTGAGGAGGAGGAAAAATGAGATAAGGATGTAATTCGGGTAGGGCATCTACCTAGCACACATGAGTCTCTGGGTTCTATCCCAATATCTTTGGATTCTTTTATAAGTAATCACATTTAATGAAAAACAAGACCACCACAAAAGTTGGCTATGGTAGTTTATGCCTATATTTCATGCCCTCAAAAGGCTGAGGCATGAAGATCTCTTGAATCCAGGAATTCAAGACCAGCCTAGGTAACAAGACCTCATCTCAGAGCAAACAAAAACAAAGATCAAGCATCACAGAGACAGCATTGAAATTTCAGCAAAGATTCCACAATATCTAGAAGGATTTTTTTTTAAAGATAGGCTTTAAGGTCTAGTGAACTTGGCAACAGCAACCTTGGAAGCAAGTAGACAATGGAACAATGCCTTCGGCCATTCAAAGAAAAGTTGTTTTCAATGTTAAATTATGTCAGACTATCCAGTCAAACTATCAATTGACTGTGCAGGTTGAACTGAGACATTTTTAAACATGCTAATTGTCAAGAAAGGTATTTTTTGATGTACTCAAGGATGTACTATATCAAAACAAGGTGAGAAACAAAGATGACCCCAGACTCAGGGAGAAAGATCTTAAAGTTTTATTACCATAGGAAAAAGCTTGAAAAAAAGGGGTATCAAAATATAGCAGTGCTTAGAACTGGGTATGGCGGGGAGGTGATTTAGATTCCCTCCTTGTTTTTCTATATTTTCTTATTTTCAATAATAATGTACTGTGGGCCAGGTACCAGTGGCTCACACCTATCATCCTAGCCACTCAGGAGGCTAAGATCTGAGGATCAAAGTTCAAGGTCAGCTTGGGCAGGAAAATCTTACAGCCAATGAACCACCAAAAAAAAAAAGCCAGAAGTAAAACTGTGGTTCAAGTAGTACAGCACCATCCTTAAGTGAAAAAGCTCAGGGACAGTACCAAGGCCTTGACTTCAAGCCTCAGTGCTAGCACACACACGAATAATGAAAATGTACTGTGCAATCACAAATACGCAATCACTGCATATTTGTCACATGTAGATGCAGAGAGCCACTGGCAGGAGAGGGATGCAAGGAAACAGAGTGGAGAGATACGGAGCTGTGAGGTCACTGTGCAGCTTCAAAACCCATCACCCTCCTTATCTGACAGCTGACATCTCACCACCATGTGCGTGCAGAGCTATGTGCCCTGCTTGACTGAGAGCTTCCCCAGGACAGAAGCTGGGACTTACTCATCTTGTGTGTCCTCTATCTGCCTATCTATCCATCCATCCATCCCCCAGGTCTGGCAGTGAATAGATAGAGAATCAACACCTGAATGAATACACAGACAGAAAGAACAATGTGAAGGAGAAACCCCAGTAGCTGTGGGGTCAGTGTTGCTCAGTGGGTAAGCACACAGACTTTCAGACCAGACTGCAAAGGTTCAAATCCTCGCTGGCCCTGGGCAGATCAATTCTACCTGTGTCTTGGTTTCCTGTTTATAAATGGAGATAAAAGCATCGCCGAATCTTCGTAGGATTTTATGTATTCGATCTGCAGGGTGTAAGAGTAGCTCCTTGCACACACCAGGTGGTTGCTAAGGATCAACCTAGTAGTATTTCATAAGGGAGGGGCAGAAATCATAGCAGAGGAAGGGTGAAGTTCATTAATGATCAAAGAACACAATCAGCCCTTGGGCTTTTCTCAAGAGTACCCAGCCCAGGGCTGGTGGAGCCTGCTCCATCCATTGTCCTTGACATTTAGAACTTCAGATTGGAGAAGGACTAGTCACCTCAGAGCTGTGGGCTTTTTTCCTGCAGTGGACTCAAGCCCAGAGTTCCAGTGTGTGCCCCTAGACAACTTTCTTCTGGCCCTGGACCTCCATTTCTTCCACTGAAAAACCAGGGAAATGAGGCAGATAGTCTGACATAGGTAGCTCACACCTGTAATCCAAGCCACTCACAGTTTGAAGCCAGCCTAAGCAGAAAAGTTTGCTAGATTCCATCTCCAAAATAGCAAAAATCTAGGCTGTAGGTATGGCCCAAGTGGTAGAGCACCAGCTGAACATGCAAGCAAGCTGAGCAAGTATGAGGCCCTGAGTTCAAGTCCCAGTATCGGGGGCGGGGGGGGGGGGGGAATGAAGATGCTGTTCTCATCCTTAGAAACTCCTGACCTCCTGAAAACCAGCTCAACTTTGCCTAGGTTCAGATGCCCAGGTTGGGTTAGCAGGCTGCGATCTAGCATGGGAGGTACAGCCTCCTAAGGAACGCTGCTGTTCACCCCTGTGCCCACTTTATATTGGGCACTCGGAGGTCTCTAGTTTTTACAACAACCCACCTGCAAAGTAGGCATTATTACTCTAATTGTACAGAAGAGAAAACTGAGACCCAGAGCAATTAACTTGCCAGCCATCAAACAGACAATGAGACAAAGAGCCACAATCTCCATCCAGTCTTCCTCTTCCAGTCTTTCCTCACCTAGGTCCTGAGCTGCTGGGCCTAGCCTGACTCCACACAGATGGAGGAGACAGGCCGCTGGGGTGGGGTGGGTACATGTAAGCCCGGGGGGGGGGGGGGTGAGGGCTCCCACTGCCCCCCCCCCGTTTTCTCTCTCCCTCCTTGTCATTGGGGCACACAGCCACTGTTTTGACAGGACACAAAGCTGCCCACAACCTTTGTCTTGCTTCTTCCCAGCCTATTATCTCCCTAATTAAAGACGCCTTGAAACATTTCTCCCTGCTGAGTGCCGCTTGGCAGCATGCCAACATGCCTGCTGGGAGAATCCATCCTCAGGCACCTGGTGCCCAGGTATGTAGGGCCAGCTGGAGAAGGGAGGCAGAGGGGCGAAAGGAAGCAGCAGAGCTGCGGGCAGGGGTGAATCTCCAGCCCCATAGCCGGAAGGATGGGGCTGGAAAAGCAGAGGAGTCTCACTTCCTGGCCTTAGCTGGAATGGCTCAGTCCCCAGTCCACACTTGGCCCTGCACCTGTATCTTCAGAGCTCCCCTCCAGAGTCCCCTTGTGGTGACTCACCTGAAAGCTGCCCATCAGTCCCCCTCCCCCAACTCCCTTCTGCTGATCATCTGGTTTCCCCAGGGTGGAGGAGTATGAGGAGGTGCAGGACTGAGTGCTAAAACCCAGTACTGGGATTGAGTTAGTTAGTTCTCTGCTTCTTCCTTGTTCTGGTCTCTGCCTACTCCATGTAGAGCAGTACCAAGTCACCGTCTTATTGTTTCCTTAGCTGCCCTGACCAATCGCAGTAAAGACAGCAGCTCACTGTAGAGCACATTTGCTTTCTCACATTTCTGACTGTCCAAAGTCCACCTGGGTTGACTCGGTTGCTTTCTCTGCTCCAGGTTTCAAAACGCCAAAAACTACCCCCCCCCCAAATCAAGACCAGGGGGCTGGAAGGTGACTCAGTGGTAGAGCACTTGCCTTGCATGCCTGAGGCCCTGGGTTCGATTCCTCAGCACCACATAAGAAAAAAGAAAAAAGCTGGAAGTGGCGTTGTGGCTCAAGTGGTAGAGCGCTAGCCTTGAGCTGAAGAGCTGAGGGACAGCGCCCAGGCCCAGAGTTCAGGCCCCATGACCGGACCCCCCCAAAAAAAAAACCAAAAATCAAGACCAGGCTGGACTCCTAGGTGATTAGTACAATTCAGCTCCTTACGGGACCCAGATGTCCTTGTTTCTCTGCTGGCATCTAGTCAAGGGCCACCCTCAGCCCCTGGAGGTCGCTCTCTGCTACCCAATGCTCTGCTTCCAAGTGGAGAAAGATCCCAGCTTTGAAGGACTCAATGCAGTTCAAATCTTCGAGTCTAGAACCTTAGTGGCATCCGTAAGAGGGCTTTTGCCATGTAACAGTCCCCAGATCTTTGGGGTCATTCTCCCCTGGTTCCTGCAAGCCATTATCACTCTTGTCTACCCATTCACTTACACATCTATGTCCAAGTCCACTCTATAAGGAGACTGTGGGCACACTTAGTGCTGGGCACACAGGGAGCTAGGGCTTCTTGAGTGAAAGGATGATGGATGCTCTGCTGGCTGCCAGCTGCCATGGGCAAGTTAGAATGTCTGGCATACCCAAGGAACTTTTCCAGAATACATCCTCATCTGGGCTGGTGGCCATGGGGTCAGGCAAGCCAGAACCCCACTTTCTACTTCTCCCAGTGTTCTCCCCAACTCCCAGCTAGGTGTAAGACCAGCAAGACCCCAGATCTTTAAACCGGTCACCCCTGACCTGAAAAGGGCAGAAGTCACTGCCGGGTGGCTGCCCTAGCAGGTGGGTTAGAGTAGAGACTGGGACCTGCTCTCTGATAGGTTCAAAGCCAATCCACCTGGGACTTCAAACAATTAATTTCCCCAATCTGAAAAACGATCTGCTTCTGAAGAAAAACAATTAGCCCACTGCAAATTGTAATTGTCATCTCACTCCTGATTTTAATTTGGACTAATGAGGGCTAAGTGATTCCCAGCTCCCTCCTCTTCCCACTGCCCCCAGGCCCTCACCTGCCAGTGGGCATTTAACCCTCAGCTGCCCACCCTCCAGCTGGGGCTGAAGGATGCGCCAAGGCTGGCCCAGGGCCCAGGGCAGGTGCCTCAGGAAGGGGAAAGAAAAAAGAGTGTCTCCTTCCTTCCCGCCGCCCCCCCCCCCCTCAGCCCCCCAGGGAGCTGTCTGTTTACAAGGCTCATAGGCAATCAAAGTTTTATTGAACAGAATTGACTACTGGCTGGCTCTGTGTCACAGCCAGTTACCTCTAGCTGTGTAGTCTCCAGGGACCCAACTTGCAGGAGTATGCGCCTGCCTCCAGGAGCCAGGGAGTCTCTGCTTGGCTTCTCCCCAACTCCTTTCTCTGGAGCTAGGAGAGGGCTCACTATCCCCTCTGCCAGCCACGAGCCACTGTGGGAAAGGGTCATGGTGGAAACTCTTAACTTGGGTTAAACAAATTAAGGCCTAGAGAGGGAAAGGACTTGAGCAAGGTCACATGAGGGTCAGAGCCCAGCAGGACCTCACAGCCCTGCCTGCTTTCTTACTATTGCCTGCCTAATTGTCCTGTCCCCAGATGCTTCTTTCTGTTACTCTAGCTCAAGATTTGTACCCTGGGATGCAAGAAAGGAGAATATTCCCAGGGAGGAGGAATTCTACTCCCACCCCCATTTCACCCCATTTCTAGATAGGGTGGAGTGCTTCATTTACCCATTCATTCTGCTGCAGCTGCATGCTCAGGTGCTGGGGATACAGAGATAAACCAAGCCCATTCCTCCCTTCAGGGACCTCACAGACTAGTTTGTTTCCAGATGTGAAACATTAAAGCCCAGCACTTCCAAGTCTCAGCTCTCTCTTGCTCTCCTGAGTCCTGAGTGGCAGCAGGTAAGGGGGTGGAGCCAGCCCCTTCTGCCCCTTGCTGCAGAGACGCTATGCTTTGTCACTACTGCCAGGTCAGTTCTTTGGAATTGGGAATCCCGAGTGCAGGGCTTCTTGAGTTGGATATTGATTTTCTCTGTGGCCTTCTACAAATCCATCCACCTGATTTCCTCAGTCCTAAAGCCAGGACTAGGCATACTAGCAGGGGCAGCACAGCCAGGATAAGTGCCCCTGCCCTGGCCATGTTATCAGAAAGTCAGCACAGCCTACATCTTGCATCCCACAAGAGAAGAATTCAGGCAAACGCCAGGCACTGGTGTTTCATACCTATGATCCTAGCTACTCAGGAGGCTGAGAGCTGAGGATCCTGGTTTTAAGCCAGCCCAGCCAGTAAGAGTCCATGAGACTCTCATCTCCAATTAACTACAAAAAGCTGGAGGTAGAGCTGTGGTTCAAGTGGTAGAATGCTAAGGGACAGCACCCAGGCCCTGAGTTTAAGTCCCAGGACCAGCATGGAAGAAAAAAAAAAAAGGCAAGAGGAAAGGAAGAAGGAAGATGCAAATAGAAAATAGAACAGAAAGAAACATGTAACAACCCATCTCTGACAAGGAGTTTTGCCCAGCACAAGTTTGTATTGAAGAATAAGGGTTTGGAGTGTTGATCCTCTCCCAGGGACCAGCCCAGTGGGCAGAGAGAGTCACTGTCCCGAGGGTGAGGGAAATTTACTCAATTCAAGTTGGCCTCTAGGGCCTGGTTTACTGGTCTGGAAGTGTGAATGAAGGTCTGTTGTTTTAGAACTATTCCTTGACCTGTCTTAGGCTGGAATGAAACCTGTCATTAATCCTAGGTGGGTGGAACTCCAAGAACCCATCTGTGACATCTCATGACCTTGGCATGCCACTTAGGCTGATTGAAGAGCTAAATTCTTGCGTTGTTCTCCCTGAAACCTTCTGATCCCTTCCTTCATTGTAGATCTCCTTTATAGTTCCCCATTGCTCATAAGGAGCTACTGCCTATCCACCAAAGCAGCCTGGAAGGAACCTGCCACCCCTGGGGGCCTCCAGTCCCTGAGCTTCATAGTTCTCATCTGAAAAGTAGGGAAGGTGGTGCCAACTCCATAGTCACAAGTCAGTGCAGACCAAGGTCCCTTGAGTCTCAGTTGGAAGAGGATGTTGTACCTGGCAAGGGGGAAACTCACAAGGTGCTGGGGGAAAAGTTCATGGAGCTAGACCTGGAGGGGTTTTCTTACTCTGAGCTGGTTTTCCTGGGGATCCTTGGAGTGTCTTTTATTCCAATTGGACCATATCAGTATGAGACTTAGAGTGTCCAGCTGGATGGGGCCTGGACGCCCGTCCCTCCAATGATTCAGGTGACTGCATCTCCCCAGCACTTGCCCAAGCCCTGACCCAGAGGGGTGCAGCCCATGTCACTTCCTGACACCTCTTCAGCCGAGTACCCACCAAAGTGGAGGAAATGGGATTCAAACCTAATCTTTCTAATCTAGGTGTGTACTGCTCAATAGCAACATATAAGCTCTCCCCCCATAAAAGAACAGATGAAGTGAACATGAACCCCAGATATAAAAGTTATTTCAAGTATGCTCAGGTGGCAAATTTGAGATATATTTTTTTTCATACTAAAACTTCAAAACTTGGGGTCCATTTCCACGCATTGTTCATCTGAGTTTGGACTTCCCACCTCCTAAATTCCCAGTGGCCATATGTAGGGCCGCCATATTGAACAGCTCTTGTGGCTCTGGCTGCTGCTTTCTCCTGAGTCATGGGTGACTCAGCACAAAGCAACAACAACAAAAATCACCTGGCTCTGCTTCCCCTGGGCTTCCTTGCCGCTTTCCCATCTGTCTTCCCCTTTGGGCTCTTTTGGGATTGGTACACCCTCTTCTCTTTCCTCTCACCTGCCCACCTTCTACCTCTTATAGTCTGCCCACCCTCTCCCTCCTGAGCCCTCCTGCAGAAAAAGCCTTGTTGTCAGACAGGAAACCTTTAAATAGGTGAGACAAAGGTGACAAATGTTCCTCATTTACATGCAGGTTCTATCTGGGGCTTTGGCCCTGTTGAATGGCACTTCTATCAAAACATCTCATTTGGAAATGTCAGGGTGGCTTTTGATAAGTCATCCATCATTCTGATGCCAGCTGACAGATGGGTAACACTGCGGTGCTATCTAATATACTGGAGAACACATCTTTTGCCATCATGTAGTATTTTATTTATTCAATGTGGCATGGAATTTCTTGAAGGAAAGAAACAATTAACCCTGCCAGGACAGGTTCCCTAAACCCTCTTTTCCTTCTTTCTAGCTTTTTCTTGACTTCCTGCTCCTTTCCTATCCACAGTCAGAATCTTCCGGTCACTGTGAACCAGTTCTGGCTTCCTTGTACATCATTAACTGAACCAGCCACGCCCACAAAGATCCTGCCACCCCTGTAGGAAGGGTGTGGTCAGTGTGAACTGTGGGGGGATCCCAGCTCTAAGTCAGGGTGGCTGGCCTGGGACCTGGCTCCCGGGTAGTGAAGCAGCTCACGTATGCAGGGGAGCAGCCTGCCCATCTCAACCATTGTTCCTGGATACAACCATCCTGCTTCCTTTTTCTCCTCTCTACTCTCTCCTATCCTCCGCCCAGCTCCTCGCTCACAATCTGTGTAGTAACAATACATACTTCCTCTCAACTAAAACAAGAGTGCCCTCGTGAAGAACATTCACTAAGACCCAAAGAAAAATAAGAGACATCCAACGTATAGAAGCAAGTGGCAAAGTTCTTCAGAACATGTGTTGTTTTTGTTCTTGTGGGTTTTTTTACCCAAAACAAAGTACGAGATGCCCTGGCCCTTCTCATCTCCCCCAGTATCTGGAGCCCCTGTTCTTCCCATTTCCTCCTTGAGCCCTCCTCTCCACAGCTTTCGAGTGGAGATTTTGATCAGGTGACCAAGTATGGAGGTATGGTAAGTCTCCAGTAGGTCCAGGGCTATACCGAGTTGGAGAAAGCAATCGTTGTACTGAGGAAGCTGCTATGGAGCTTCCCGTCAGTATGTGGAGAGAGCCAGCCCTGCCTGTTGTGTTCACCATCAAGGACTGTACACAAAGTCACAGGTAGGAAGGTGCCTTGGAAGGCCGAACTCCAAGTTGCGATCCACACACAGCTCATCACAGCCAAGAAAACTCTTTCCCCTGCCTCTTTGCAAGGAGATCAGCCCACTCTCCATCCATCTACCCTCTGTGGCCTGGAAAGGAGAAATGTTTCTCCAGTCCTTCCAGTTCACCATAGTGTATTGGGCCACCTGTGCAATCAGGCATTGGCTTTATGTGTGAAACCCTGACAGGTCCCCAGCCCCTTGGGATGATGGTTCCTGGAACCCTCAGATGCCTGTCCTTCCACAGGGCACAGGGGTCACCACCAGACAAGGCTTTGTAAGATGAAGTGGGGTGGCTGCAAGGTGCGAGATCTCCTCCTGCTCCCAGCCCTCCCCAGTGGGAGCATGTGAACTTGTAATAGAGCTGCCTAATCACTTGTTTAAACTAGACATTTGGTGCGTAATGACTCCTGGCTAGGATCAAAGAAAGCCATCAGCTGTTCCCTGCAGGGACTAGCCCTGCAGGATGTGGTCCCCACTAGCTGTGGGCACGTGGGGCAATCTTACCTGAGCAGAGGTGTTTGTGTTGGGGGGTACAGAGGAGACTGGATGGGGAGGAGAGCTGTTTGCAAGGTGGACAAAGAGCTAACAGCTTCCTTCCTCCCAATCTGCCTCCTCCTCCTCCTTGCCCTGGGCCCTCCATGCACCCAGACCAGAAGGAGTGATAGAGTACAGGGCAGAAAAGCTGGCACACAGGGTCCTTTCCCATCTCTGTCAGTGGGACCCAAGAGCAGCCCCTCGGACAGCAAGAAAATACAGGCAAGGCATGTTCCCCCATCTGGGAACTGAAGAAACAAGCCAGGAGTATATCGCTGTGTGCAGATGTGGAGGACAGACATCATCTTGTGTCACGTCTCCAGGGTGAGACTTGGTGTTCATAGATGGGAAAGCATTTCTTTCCCTTTGCTCCACCAGGCCCTGGCACTGAGGTGCATGCCTCTGTCCTCTAAGTGTGGGCTGTGTAGCCCAGGCCAGGCCTGGCCAACCATCTCCTTGGCCACAGGAGTGTCCTTGGTGCTCTGGCCCAGGAGCCTGCTGGAGCCCTGGGGGTCAGTGCCACTGCAGAACTGCCCAGGCGTCACACCCCCGTGCTTACTCACACAGGAAGGCCAACCAGACGCCAATCCGTGTCACTAGGTGTCCCATGGCCATCACACTGGCCACATCAGCTCCAAACCTCTGTGGGGCTTCTTTGCTGTGTACTGCTGATAAGACTTTAGAGGCGAGGTACTTCACCACCTGCACCTCCCTTCCTCATCTGTATAATGGGGGTGACAGGGGTTCCCACTGCAGGGCTGAGGGCTTGTGAGGTCACATGGTGGAACCCTGAGCTGTTCAGAAGAGCCTAGCCTTCACCACTCCCTTCCCCACAGCCCCTGGGAACAGTAGCTCTGCGTTCACAGTCCCAAGCTGCCATCTGTGGGCCTTCCAGCTGTGGGGAGCAGACGATCACACTTGGGGTTCCCCTCTGCTTCATGAAAGCATGAGCAGAGGGAGACTAGGAGAAAAGGCAAAGAAACCCCGGCAAATTCTCCTGTGTTCTCCCAGCTCCGATGCTCCTGGGGGAACCAAGCTGCATAATACAATGGGATTTAATAAAAATGCCTTTAACTCACAAAGTTTGTCTGCTGCCAGCTCCTTAATTAAATTGCCTAATGCCGCCTTGCTATGGCAGCACAAACTCCGGTGTTTAAAGAGCACGGTGTTGCCATGGCACCCCCGCCAGGACGGGCAGGCAGACACTGGAGATGCAGAAGCAGCATACAGATGAGCCAGGAGGGGTGCATCGCAACCTCGCCCATCCTCTGGGCCCCCTGCCCTGTCCCCCTGCACACCTCCCCCTGCTGTAGCCAGGCTCATTGGCTTTTCCTAGGAAGGGAAGAATGATGAGCCGGCCTTTAGAGTCAGGTCTAGAGAAGTCTGTGCAGATCAGAGCTGGCCCTTGATCTGTCTGCATGGCCAGCCCAGGGCAAGCAGACATCTCCCTGCCCTGCTCCCTCCTACTGTCTGCAGTCTCCCTGCCATGCTCTGGATTGGTAAGCCATGGACCAGAGTCAGATTGATTTGATGAGAAACAGTATGTGTACACGCGTACCCATCAGTACTGGGGCTTGAACTGAAGGCCATGTGACAGCTAGTGACACTGAGTGGAGTCTAGGTGGCCTTCCTGTGTGGGCAAGCACAAGGTGTATGACACAGCCCGGGCAATTCTGTAGAAGCACTGACCCCCAAGGTGCCAGCAGGCTCCTGGGCTTCTTGCTTAGCTTTCTCATTCAAAGATGGTGGTCTGCCACTTGAGCCACACCTTCATTTCAGCTTTTTTCTAGTTAAGAGTCTTACAGACTTCTCTGCCCTGGCTGGCTTCAAACTGTGATCCTCAGATCTCAGTCTCCTGAGTAACTAGAATTCCAGGCCTGAGCCCCCAGCGCCCAGCAGCTTTGTTCTTTCATTTGTGTGGAGAGGGGAGAGAGACTCACTTGCTTATGGAGTTGCCAGCTGTGGCTCTGTAGTAAAACCAGTTGGGGACCCCCTCCCCCCACACACACACATCCCTCACCTATGTTTTATTATGAACAATTTCCAATAGACGGTAAAGGTAAGGAATTTTTCAGCGAGCTACCATGCTCTTTCCCCTAGGTGCTCCCAACCTTCTACATTTGCTTTATCGCTTAGCTGTCCCCCAATCTATCCATCGATATATCTTATTTTTTGGTGCATTTCTGAGAAAATTGCAGGCATCAATATACATCTTAAGTATTTCAGCATCAACAACTCTACGCTTCATTTTTTAAAAACAGATTTCTGGAGGTTTTTTAGTTTTGATAGTTAAAGAAGTTTACAAACAAATCCTGCATTTTTTTCAATACCACACCTGGATTGCACAGCTCAGAGATTGATTTGTTTGGTCTAGAGTAGAAGGCAGCTATCCATATGTTTTCAAAGATCCCTTCATGAGCATGATGGAGAGGGTGAAATTGATTGGAATACAGCATTAATGAGCATGGAGGTGAAACAAAAATCCCTACCCACTGGAATAACTGATATAAGAAAATGATTTAAAAAAAAAAAAAAGCTGTGTGCCAGTGGTTCAGATCTGTAATCCTAGCTATTCAGGATGCTGAGATCTGAGGATCTCAGTTCAAAGCCAGCCTGGGCAGGAAAGTCCATGAGGCTCTTACCTCCAATTAACCACCCAAAAAGGCAGAAGTGGAGCTGTAACTCACGTGATAAAGAGCTAGCCTTAAGCATAAAAGCTCAGGGGCAGCGCCCAGGCCTCAGTTTAAGTCCCAGGATGGGCACACTCACACACAAAAGAAATCATCTCTTGATTCCGATTCTAAGGTGCAGCTCGAATTGAAAAACCACAGAGCTGTCAGGGAGCACGATTGCCTTGTTATGCCCCCAGGCAGTGTGCTGGCTGCGCTGGCTGCTGCGGGCCGCTCCCCGCTTCCCTGGCCAGCATCACAGTGTGCTGCCTGCCCCGTCCTCTGGCGCTGTCCCTGCGTCATCATGTACAAGCTTGACTCCGAACAAATGAATTCAATTGTCCTCATGTTACTGCTATCAGGGTCTCGCCATCTCAGCTCTCTCTCCATGAAAGAATCCGTATCTGTTCCCCATTCTGGCCACATAACAGCGGTGAGGTGGATGTGGCGACTGGGTGCTTCCAAGGCCTGAGCTTGTAGCAGTGGATGAGAGGGAGGTGGCAGCAGAGGGTGCTGCTGGGGACTGGGGCAGGTGGGGGCCAGGGGGTTGGTGACATGAGGATGTGTCATAGTGAGGTGTAAGCTCAGGGGTTGGGCTGTGGTGGAGGGTGGTAACCATCCTGGGCGCTGCTGATGGTGACCATGCCTGGGAGAGCTGTATGCCAATGCATGCTCGTTCACTGCAGTGACTCTGGCCAGGGAAGATGGTCACATGACAGGAAGACTGGTCCCCCCCCACACTGGGGACACTCCCCCCCACACACACACATACACAGCTGCGGGGCGAAGCACCTTGTGAAATGTTGGGATAACCTAAAAACCCTCCCTCTGCCCCTCAAAAAGGTTTCTGCCGAGCTGAGCTCCCGGCTCCGCTGCCCTGGGCCACTGTGCTGGAGGACAAGTCGGTTGCGAAGCAGGGTAGATCATTAGGACATTTGTTTAAGATGAACACGGGAGCTCCGATGCCAACCATCTCATGATCGATCGAGATTTTATTTGTCGCCTGTGTGGTTTTCTGTTCCTTTCAAGCCTGCTAAGCTGCAGAGAAAAGGACAGAGGAAAATTGTTCTCACATCCCCTCTCCCTTAATTCTGTCCCTTAACCCAAGCAGTAGGGGGCACAGATGAGCGCTGTCTTGGAGCACTCCTGCTCTCTGCCTGCCGGGCTGGCTGGCTCCCCTCAGAATCACCCAGCAGCTGAGAAATGTTTCTGGAACACAGTGCTCTCTTGATGATGTTGTTGTTTAAGATAGGGTCTTGCCGTGTATCCCAAGCTGGCCTTGAAGTTACAATCCTCCTTCCTCTGCTTCTGCAGGGCTGGGATCACAGGTGTGCATTGTCAAACCTGCCAGACGGACACACACACACACACACACACACACACACACACACACACACACACACACACACACACACACACACACACACACACACACACACACACACACACACACACACACACACACACACACACACACACACACACACACACACACACACACACACACACACACACACACACCGAGAATGATGTTTAAAAGATACTTTTGAAAGCCTGGTGCCAGTGGCTCACACCTGTAACCCTAACTACTCAGGAGGCTGAGACCTAAGGATCATGATTCAAAGCCAGCCTGATTGGGAAGTCCATGAGACTCGTATCTCCAACAAGCCAGAAGCAGAAGTGTGGTGCAAATGGTAGAGCACCAGTTTTGAGTGAAAAAGCTTAGTGACTGCACCCAGACCCTGAATCCAAACCCCAGTACTGGCATCAAAACCAAAAAACTTTCAAGTTTTATCAGCCAAACCTTTCATTTTTTTTTTACAGATCAGGAAAACTAGGGTCAAGTTGGCAGCAAGTGGCATCCCTATTGAAAATGACAACAGAAAATCCTATCAGGTATCGACTATCTCTAATGATGAAAATTGAGCTCAGTCCCAGGATCTGATTGGAGCTTTAGACTGGTCCTGGGAGCAGGCCGGACTGTTGCTGCTCACCTCACAGATGGCTCCTGAGTCTCTACAGATTTTCTCCGCTAAAACATAAACCTAGATAGTGTAGGTATAGAACTCATACTCCAGGTACACTGGTATTTTCATTTGACCTGTGCATCTCTAGGGCGAGAAGATGGGAGTCTTAACTCCATTTTCAGAGGGGAAAAAAAACAACAAAAATAAAAACAGGGGATCATGAAGGATGAGCATCTTCCTTGGGCTTACCCAGGTAGTTGTGTGGCATTGTAGGGACTAGAATCCAGAATCCTTGTATCAGCTTCCCAGGGCTGCTGTAACAAAGTACCACAAACTTACTACCTTAGTACAAAAATAACTTTTTGAGGTACTGAGAGGTTTGAACTCAGAGCCTTGCACTTGCTCACTTGCTTGCTCAGTTGTGCTCTACCACTTTAACCACACTACAGCCAGGCTTTCTTTTTGCTGATTTTGGAAGTAAGAGTCTGGGGGATTTTTAAGTTTATAGTCCCAAGCCAGCCCAATCCTTTGGATAGCAGCCTCCTGAGTAGCGAGGATTACCAACCAGCTGCAGCGGGACCTGTTGTCTCAAAGCTCTGGAAGCTAGAAACCCAAACTCAAAGTGTGCAGAGCCACCTTCCTTGGAGAGACAGAATGCATCCTTCCCTCTACTATTTCTGATGGTGGCATGTCTTGGCCCTCAGTGGCACTTCAGTCTGTCTTCATGTGGTATTTTCCTTCTCTTAACAAGGACCAGGATCATACTGGATGAGGCTTTTCCCTAGTGACTTCATGTCCACTTGATTACATCTGTAAATACCTTCTTTCCTCTGTTCCTCTGTGTGTGTGTGTGTGTGTGTGTGTGTGTGTGTGCGCGCGCGCACGCACGCACACCAGCGCTGGGTCTTGAACCCAAGGCTTTGAGCTTTCATATGGCTATTTCACTCAAGGCTGGCACTCTACCACTCAAATCACAGCTCCACTAAGACCCTAACTTTCAGACAAGATCCTGTTCACAAGGAACCAGAGCTAGGACTTCAGTAACCTTTGGGGGACACAGTTCCCAGCCAGCGGCCTTCCACCACATGTCCTTTGCATCCTGTTCCCTTCTCCCCACCTTCTGTCACCAAGGACAAGGTGCTGTCTCTGCAGTGCAGCCTATGAGCCAGCTGAGCTCTAGTTTCTGCTCCTTCCCCAAGTTATTACCAGCTACCAAAGTGGAATCATGAAATATAGGTGGGCTTTTTGTCTTTTTTTATTCCCAGACAGTAAAAATCATTAAGGCTTGCTCTTAATTAGTTTAATTTTGAAGCTTCTAAATATTGATTTAACCTATACTCCTTTGTACTTGCTGTAGTCACTGAATTATGCCCTCTTTTTTTTTTTTAATCACAGATGGAAGCATTTCTCTCCACCATGCTCAGGTGCTGCTTCTCCCTCCCTCCCCCACACACCTCCCAGGGCACACTGGGCTGGAAGGCGTGGCTGGGTGTGGGAAGAGGAAGTGTTGGCAGCGTGGGGCGGGTCTTCCCTTGAGGGAGGGCTGTGGAGTTTAGGCCAGGGCCCAATTCTTTTCTGCCGACTTGGCTCAGACCCAAGGGAGCTCAGTGAAGAAGAAATCAACTAGAAATCTCTGCACTCCATTCTGGCTTAAGAAAGGAAGGAAGGGGAGAGAGCACCAGGCAGTAGGGAAGCAGGAGGGTAAGAACTTGGGGGTCTAGAAACAGACAAATCCTGACCTTACCAGCCAAATGTTCTTGGACCAGGACCCCACCCTTTGCCATCAGTGAAATGGGGCTCTGTTTCCGCACCTTAGTGTTCCTGTGAGCGCCCAGTCAGCCGCTCCTGCCAGGCGCATGCCTAAGGCCAGGCGCTCTGTCAGGCTCCAGTGGTGGCTACATTATCATCTTTGTCCTCCAATGGGAAAAGGATTGGGCTCGAAAGATATTGTGTCCTCTAGTCTCGGCCTCACTACTTGTTTGCTGTATAACTTTGAACAAGTCACCCAATAAGTTTGCATTAAAATAGGGTCACTCACATCTGTGAGAACCAAGATGCCTTAAGTGTGCTGCTACAAAAATGCCAAAGAGCCGGGTGCCGGTGGCTCAGGCCTATAATCCTAGCTACTCAGGAGGCTGAGATCTGAGGATCATGGTTCAAAGCCAGCCCAGGCAGGAAAAGCCATGAAACTCTTATCTCCAATAAACCACCCGGAAGCTGGAAGTAGCACTGTATATATATATATATATATATGAATAAAGAATTTTTTAATAAAATGAATAAAGAATTTTTTTATAAAAAGAATAGAAGTAGATTGCTCACAGTTCTAGAACCCAGGAAACTCAAGACCAAAGAACTAGCATCTAGTGAGGCCTGCTGAGTGCACTGGGTCCCCAAAGGAAGGACTACTGCGTCTGCAGTGACCGAAGTCGATCAGAGAGAAAAGGATGTGACTCCCTCCCTCACACCTTTCCAGGATGGCATTAATGCATTTGCCTTATTACCTCAATACCACCCAATACCACTGTAGCTCTGAGGATGAACTTTCCAACACTGTAGCTCTGAGGATGAACTTTCCAACACTGTAGCTCTGAGGATGAACTTTCCAGCACAAGTTTAGGGTCATGCGCTCAGGCCATAGCAACATAGGGTGGTGGATATAGAAGAGTTCTCATTGCATCTGGTCTGGTGGAATATTTTGTTGTGACAGTCTTGGGATTTAAACTCAGGGCCTCAGATTTGTTAGGCAGGCACTCTACCCCCTGAGCCATACTCCTAGCCCTTTTCCCTTTATTTTTTAAAAGAGGTTCTTTTTGCCCAGTCCAGTCTGGACTGCGATCCTCCTATATTCACATTGCCCCATGTATCTGGGATCACTAGCATGAACGATCACATCCAGCTTCTTTTGTTGAGAAGGGATCTCACTAACTTTTTGCCTGGGCTGGCCTTGAACCATCTTCCTGCTGATCTGTTTCCCAAGTACCTGAAGTTATAGACCTGAACTAGGAATCTGATTATCATCAGTAATGATGATTATTTTTGGGGCGGGGAGGGGTCCGGTTATGGGGCCTGAACTCTGGGCCTGGGCGCTGTCCCTCAGCTCTTCAGCTCAAGGCTAGCGCTCTACCACTTGAGCCACAGCACCACTTCTGGCTTTTTTCTTTTTGCTTATGTGGTGCTGAGGAATCGAACCCAGGGCCTCAGGCATGCAAGGCAAGTGCTCTACCACTGAGCCACCTTCCCAGCCCAGTAATGATGATTATTGAAGACTGGCGTGGAGATGTGTTTTCTGTCCCTGGTGGCTGTCCTCTGCCTGCAGGATCCTCTCCAGCCCACATGGGTTCACATCCTAGACTTCGCCCCAGGCCTCTGCCCCTGGTGCCTCCTGCCGGCGTCAAACGCTTTCCATCATCTGACCTGCTGACCTGACCAGCATTCCCACTTTATAGAAGTGAAATTTGCATACTATCAACTTCATTTTTAGTGTACAATTCAATTATACTTAGCGAATTTCCTCTGAATTATTTGCCTCACTTCCTTCATAAGTCAGAATTCCACTCTACTGTGTTGGGCTTTGTGATGTTTTTTTATACTCTAGAAGGCTTTGGGTTTGCTTTGAACCTGTGAATCTACCACACCTGTACCTCCTTATTAATTTTATCCCAATTCCCTCATTCGCATGAAGTTCCTAGCATACAGTCAGAGGCCATGAATGCTCCTGAGATAAAGACATTCCTTGTAGGCTAGGTGTATGGTGAACACCTGCAGTCCCAATACCCAGGAGAGGTAGAGGCAGAGGGATGCGAGGTTCAAGCCAGACAGAGCTACAGAAGAATTCAGACAAGCTTGAAGTACATGTCAAGACAGTGTCTCACAACACTTGGGGGTGGGGGGAGATTAGTGGGATCTGTGGAGACAAAGCTCAAGTAACAGAGTGCTTATCTAGCAAGCAGGAGACCCTGAGTTCAAATCCCAGTATAGCCAAAGCAAACAGGCTTTTTAATGAAAAACAATTTTTTACTACCTTTTTTTAAATTGTCAAGGTGATGTAAAGAGGGGTTACCGTTACATAAGGTAATAAGTACATTTCTTGTCAAACTTGTTATTCCCTTCCCTCATTTTTCTCCTACTTTCCCTCCCCCCTCCCAGCCCCCAACAAAAGGCTTTCCTGTGTCTGGGGCAGAGACAGGTGTCAGCATATCAACGTGTCTATCAACACGAACAACCCCAAACTCCTCCTGGACAGAAGCTTTTCAGTTGAGCGCATCTGTGTGCCGCCATCTCTTAGCTTACGAGACTGCCCCTGTGAGGTTCCTGAAGCTTCCGGAAGATCTGGTCAATCTCAGGGTTCTACCCCCCCCCCCGCCCACCTCCACCCCCGGCCCTGTTCCTAGAGGCCTGGGACAGGAATTGGAAGGCTGAATTTCAAACTCATTTTCTTGAACTGCAAATACTGCTGCTCCAGGGGCGGTGGTTTGAGGACCCCCTGCTCTAGCCTGACCCCCCACTTTGCAGATGAGGAAGCCAAGGCCTGGAGAAGGACTGGGGTGGTCATCCACATAGTGCCCTCCTGAGCTGTGTCCCCGGCTGCAATCCCCATGCTCTACCCTTCTCTGCTTCCCCTTTGGCTTCAGGGCAGTGGGGTGAGAGGTGAAGGTAGGGGAGAAGGAGTGGGGGAACTGTAAGGCAGAGGCGGGCCATGGGAGGGTAAGGACTGGCAGGCCATCCCCACTGCAGCGAGGAACAGGGAGACGTACCCCCCAAGCCTCTCAGCTACAGTCATTTCTCTCTTCAGCCTGCCTAAGACATTTGACAGAGGTGAAGGCGACGGACCAGCCCCAAGCCGGCCGGACCAAGCTGCTTCAGCTGTGTGATTTAGCTCAGCGCTATCTGGCAAACCTGCCGAGAAGCCCAGTCTCCTTTCCTCTCCGCCTCATCAATTTTCATTCTGATTTCATTTCCCCTTGCCGCTGGAAGAGGTTTGGCCTCTCTCCGTGTTTAACTGGCCTGTTCCCCATTTGCTCAGGCTCTCTGCTGAGAGCCTGCCCATCCCCCTGGGCCCGGGGGTCCACAGAGGAGAGAAACCCACAACTCCCAGCAAATCCTCCTTGCCTGGGCTTCCTGCCAGTTCGTGCCAGGGCCAGGAAGCCCCTCTCCTGCTCTGCCCTCCCGCAGCTTACAGTATGAGAAAAGAGAGGTATAGGATTTACATTATACAGGAGGCTTTTTTTTTCCCCCAGTCCTGAGACTTGAACTCAGGGCTTAGGTCCTGTCCCTGTGGCTTTTTCACTCAAGACAAGCGCCTGCCACTCCCGCCACAGCTCCACATCTACCTTTCTGTGGTTACATAAAAGTGGCACAGACTCTCTTGCCCAGGCTGGCTTTGAACTACAATCTCCAGATCTCAGCCTCCTAAATAAGTTAAGATTACAAACATGAGCCACCCAGCAGCAAGCAGATTCGTAAAAGGATAGAAGAGGGAGGAAAGTGGACACTGGGAGTCAGAAAAGCTTCACAGAGGAATTCCCCAGATACTCAAGTGAAGAGAAGTCCTGGCCAGCATCTGCATGTGCAAAGGCCAGGGGACAAGAAAGAGCATGGCATGCATCTCTGAAGCTATCCCTGTTAGGAATGCCTCAAGATATTGGGGTGTCCCATAAGGACACCACCTCGAAAGGAACTTGGCAAGACAAAGTTTGCTTCGCACAAAGATGTGCTTTGACAGGAAGCCAAGTAAGAAAGCACGGTGGGCGGGCATTCTACTCAGATTTTATCCCTACTGCATTACTTCCCTTCATTTCTGATTGGTCAGAACGTAGGCCCACACTCTCCCATGATTGGCTAGTTTGAAAAGGGTTGATCCAAGCAATCAGCCAAAATCAGGACATCTGACCAAAGCAGAAACTCAAACACGTGTTACTCAGCTGCTGCGCTTCCGCTTGAACTACAAGTCCAGCCCCTAGAAAAGCAATTCTTTTAACAGGATGTGGCATCATTAAAGTAACTTCTTTTAAGGTGGCAGCTACCATCAAAATAACTGTGTGCATGTCAAGCCACCGTGTTGAGAGAAAAGAGTAACTTCTGCATTCCCTGCCCCCCCTCCCCGGCGGGCCCCCCCCCCCCCCCGGCCCCTGCTCTTGCCCCCTACTTACCCACTGTGGTGAAGGAGCTTCCTGAGGCCCTACTTCAAGAGGTGGGGGAGGGGGGCTTTAAAGAAAACCACAGTGTGCCTGACACCCCATCTGGCCCCAGGCAGGGAGCTTAGGAAGCTCCTGGGCTAGCGGGGGATGTTGCTAGTGGCTGTGGCCAGGGTAGAAGCTGTGAGAAGCCATCTTGCCGGATGTCTAGGGCCCTTCTGGAAGTGGCCGTCTCAGCCAGGAGCAGCTGCAGCGAGTGGTTTATGGGGCGAGTACACTGTGGGACCTCTATGATCTACAGGTGAGCTGAGTCAGAGCTGAGACCTGGAACCAGGAGTCCCGCCCCTCACTCGACACCCTGGTGGCTTCCTGGGTGGCCTCAGTGGCAAGGCTCCCAGGAAGAGGACGGGCTGATCACCTAATGCGAAGGTGAGCTAGAAGCCACGGTGTGGCCCAGCCCAGGAAGCGAGTCTCCACCAAATTAAGGTAGAGGAGAATGGAAAGAAACTCTGCTGAGCCCCAGGAACTTTCTGGCACTTTCTGGATGTCTCCCCCTACCTCCAATAGATGAAGAATCCAAGCAAGGACACTGCAGACCACATGGCCAGCCAGTATCAGATGGGACTCTGGTGCAGAGCTGTACGCATGCTAAGCCACTAGCCTGAACTCTTGGGAGATGGGTGGGATCCTCAGGATTTCTTGAGGAATCTAAGAGAGTTCCAGAAGGTAGTGGAAGGTTCACTTCAGATCCTGTCATGTCCTCAGGCAGAAATGAGCCGACACAGAAGTGCCATCTTCACTCAGGGCCATTAGCTAGGAAGGGCCGAAGTGGCTGTGGTGGGGGCCGGGGGTCTGTGTCCAAGGAAGATGGGCTCTGAGGTAGGGTTTTATCTGCTTCCTGGGAGATGGGAGAGGGGCAAGGAAGGAAGCCCCTGGCTACTGAGCTCTGAGACAACTAGCCCTTCCGCCATCTTGTCTTATGCTCTGAGATCCTACCATGTGCCAGGCTGCTGGAAGAGCTGGAAGCCTGTGCGTCTCTCCTGCCCCTGAGGAGCACTGTCTGCAGGAAGAGGCAGGAGACTGAACTTCCAGGCTCTGGAAGGGAGGTGACAGGCGTGGGATACCAGGGTCAGATTAGATGGAGCAGTGAGAGGAGGTGGGCTCAGCCCGGCTGCCCTCTGTGCGCCCTGTCAGACCAGCTCCACTCCCCTGCAGCCCGCTTTGGTGCAGTGCAATCAGACAGGAATGACTGTGCTACCTACTGGCATCTTCCATCCTAATTAAGAAATAACGAGGCAGGCTCTCTCCCAAGCATGGAGTTCTCATCCCCTCTGCCTGGCCAGGCAGCAGAGTGGGCATTATGGAGCTTCCTGCCTGGCAACAAGTCCCTTTCCTCCCAGTGTGCCTTCCCTCTCAGCCTAGGAAGGGGTCTTAGTGAAACCCTGGCCCCAGGCAATCCAGAGAGGTGCAAAGAGCAAAACTGGGCAAAGGAATCTCACCCTCTACCCAGAGCAGCCTCCAATTGTGCCACCCGGGAGGTCGGGTGAGCTCTTGAACCAGAACCCCAGAGCAAGGCCAGGCTGGTGGATGCAGTGGGGCCTGTTCTGGTTCTCATGTTCCAGCTGGGGACCTCAGGCTGGCCCCTTGGCCTCCTGAGCACACTTCCTGTGTAAAAGGCCTGCTTCCCAGGGTTGTTAGGAGAGTGGCTGGTAAATATATACCTGGGTGTACGGAAGCCCTTGGGAGGTCACATCTTTCTCCCAAGACTTAATCATCATCCCTGTGGTCTCCCTACAGCTGAAGGCACTCAGCTCTTCAAAAACATGCTCAGAATTATTGGCTTTTGTGTGCCTTTTCAGCCAAGGCCCAAGGCGAACAGTGCATTGTGTATCATGTCCCCATATGTATGCGTGTGTGGATGTAAAGGTAGATGGGAAACTTCTCAAAACAGCATTGGAGCTAGCTACACAGGAGGCTGAGCTTGGAGGAATGTGGTTCAGAGATAGAAAAGTTTGTGAGCCTCTTCCCTCCAATGAGCTATCAAAAAGTGGTGTGGTTCAAGTGGTAAGGTGCCAGCCTTGAGTGAAGAAGCCACACAAAAGCAAGAAGCCCTGAGTTTAAGCACTAGCACGCACTAGCACACACACACACACACACACACACACACACCACTAGAAGCTGTGAGACACAACTCAATGGGAGAATGCCTACCTACTAAGTACAAGGCCTTGACTTCAAACCCCAGTACTACCCCACCACTCAAAAAATTTAGTCTAGCTATATACAACACACTGACATCTCCTATTTTACCTTCTTTTTTTAATGCATACTAGTCCAGCTTGGTGGTACATGACTGTAATCTGAGCAAGCAGGAAACTGAGGTATGAGGATCTGAGGCCAGCTGGGCTACACAGCCAGATCCTATCTAAGCTTTTTTAAAAACAGGTGTAAATTGTTTTCTTGGCCCACTGATGGATCATGTTCACAGTTCACAGCAGACCTCCCGGGCTTCCAGGAAGGGGCCCTGCCCTGGGCACTCTCTGGTTATTTCTGGGCATCCAGAATTTGGTCACCAGTTTATACTCAAGGGGCTCACAGCCCAGCCAGGCAGACTCCCAGTGCAGCAGAAGGAAGGGGCTGTTCAGAGTCTCAAAGGCGGCTGTGGGGGTCACTGCTCTTCTCTAAGGGGGTTCAGGAAAACAGCACAGAGGAGGGGGTGTTAGAGATGGGGCTTTGTGGCTGAAGAAGAGTTCAATAGTTAAAGCTGGGGAGGGCACTGCAGACAGAATGAGAGCCTTGGGATGTGGAAGGAAATAGCAAATCAGGTTTGGAGGAGCCTGGTTGTTTGGGAATGAGAGGGCCCCTCTAAGGTGAGCAGGAGAGCCCTAAAAGAGGCCTTTGGAAGGGTCAAGATCAGGAATGGAAAGAGAACATGTATTGGGGGAAGTGTGTGAGGTCGGAGACGGCAGATCACAGTGGTGGTTTGGGGCCTGGCCACTGGTGACAGAGATGGGAGGGGAAGCCAGAGCAGATTGTGGAGGGAGGGAGATGTTTGCCAGGTGAAATGTGTAGAGGGTGACGGAGGCACGCAGAGCCAGGCCCCCTTCCTGGCCACCTCTGGTTTGCTCATGAGTGCCCCCAGAGCTGTGATGAGAAGGAGAAGCATGCCGGGAGGTTGCGGCTATCCCCTGCCACGTGGACTCAGTGCAGGACCGGGAGGGGTGCAGAGGCGAAGAGCTGCTTCTAGATACAGGGAACGTCAACGTACGTGACCTTGGACAAAGTACTTCCCCTTGAGAACCTCCAGTGCCTTAGCTGGGAAGTGGGGCCTTGCCAGGCTTGTTCACTATCTCCCTCTCCCGTCACGGTTTGGAGGACTGCTTTATATTGTTGAGGTACAGAACATACAGAGGGGGGTGTTCGATGGATGCAAACGCCCAAACAACCCCCATTCCTAGATTAAGATATAATCCCAGCATTCCAGAAGGTTCCTCTGGGCGCTCCCACACACAGCCACTGCCCTGCTGTCCGTCCCTATAATCCATTTCATCTTTGATACCCAAAATTCCCTTCCCACCTCCACGTGAGACCAGGGTCTCCGCGAAGACTCTCTGGCATTAGGGACCCTTAAATTCACTGACCTCATCCTCTTTCTTCTCACGTGGAACCAGTCATCTCCAAGATCACGTGCTTTGCCCAAGGTCACACGGGAAGACAGAGCCAGGTTCAAACCTTCATCTCCAGGCCTTGATTCCTCTCAGCTCTACCATGTCTTCTTTGTATAAGTTAGACATGGAATTCAGGCTCTCAGAGACTGGATAAGCACACGGTCTCGCCCAGCACTGAGGTTTCTGATCGTGGGTATTTAAATGAGAGGTGGGAGTGAGGAGCTAGAGCCCCAGGTACAGATGACCCGGCCAGCCTCCCTCCTCCCCCCTGCCCCTCCCACCCAGCGCTTATCTGCTGCAGAGGAGGCCGGAGTTTATCAAAGCTACACTCAATTATGCTGCACATCTGTCTCCGCAGCTCAGGGGGACCTGGCACTAAAGCAGCCAAGGCCAAGCAATCGATCACCGCCTGCCGGCCATCCTCCCTCTGGACCCTCAGCTCCCAGGGGCTGGGCAGGGAGGGCATGAGGAGGGGAGGGAGAGACTCTGTCTTCAACTGCCTCCTCCATCCCAATACCAGATGGGTCTCAATGCCAGGGAGGAGGGGGAGGGCCAGAGGGGGCCAAGGCTCTTAGTTGAACAGGAGTTGTGGGAATCCGTTTCATGCCTGCTTAATCCCAATTTGCTTCCTGGAAGAAGTAGGGCAGAGCCAGCCTTTCCAAAGATAATGGCTTGTCTTTGGAGTGGGCACCTGCCCCTGCTTCCCTACTGTGGGCTCCAGGATGCTCTTTCCCCCAGCCTGCATCCACTGCTCAGACAGGAAGCTGGCAGAGGCCTGGTGTGCAGCAGCTGGCTCTGTCACTGTGGTTCTAGGCCTACCCCCCTCTCACATAAAAACATTGTTCAGGGAAGAACTCTAGACAAGAGGAGAGGTGGGTGGCACTAGACAAGTCAAGACTGGGGTCTTAGCCTGTAATCTAAGCTACTCATGCAGCTGAGAGCTAAGGATCAAGGTTCAATTCCAGCCTGGGTAGACAAAGCCATGAAAATCTTATCTCCAAAAAGGCAGAAGTGGAGGTTTGGCTCAAATAGTAGTGCCAGCATTGAGCTGAGCACCAAGCAAGAGTCTGATGCCCTGAGTTCAGGTCCCAGTACTGGCAAACGGAAAGAAGAAAAATAGGAAGGGAAGGAGGGAGGGAGAGTGGGAGGTAGGGAGGGAAGGGAGTTTGATGGGTCCAGCAGGTGGCAGGCAGGTTAGATTTGCTAAAGACCCTTATCCATTCCTAAAGAGATTTGGCCAAGCCAGCCTGGCACTCTGCCCCTGTATTGGTCCACAGTGACTGGGTTGGTAGGGCAGGTTACAGAGTTGAAGACCCTGGGTTTGAATCTTCTCCTCACCACATAGAAGCTGTACCACCTCTGACAGATCCTGTTGCTTCCCAGGGAAAAAAAATGAAATTAGGAGCCAGTAGCTCACATCTGTAGTATAATCCTAGCTACTCAGGAAGCTGAGATCTGAGATCTGAGCCCAGGCAAAAAAGCCCATGATGCTCTTATTTCCAATTAACCACCAAAAAGCCAGAAGTAGAGCTGTGGCTCAGGTGGAAGAGCACTCAGGAACAGTGCCCAGACCCTGAGTTCAAGGACTGGCATCAAAAAAAGAGAGAGAGAGAGAGAAGGAAGGAAAAGAAGGAAGGAAGGATAGGCGGATTAAAGACTCTCTTCATTGCCTTCACACAAGGGTGCTGGGAGGCTTCACTATCATGTGCTTGTGTTCTGCACGTTTCACCGTTTGTTTTCACTCACAAGCTCTCTCACTCTCCGCACACGCACTCCTACACTCGGTGCTCTGGGGATGTGTAAGACAGGCCTCTTGCTGCAAGGAGCTTGCAGTCCATTTGGGAACATTGTACACGTGGTCGTCTGAACTCCTGATCGCTTGGGAGATGAGAGATACTATAAAAGACAACTCGCTGTCTCTGCAGCAACCCACAAGTGTGGAGGAGGGGCGACAACAGCGGCACAAGTGTGCCGTGTGCAAGTCAGCCTTAACTGGTGGTGCTAGGTGAGTGGGCAGCTTTGAGCTCCCTCCTGGGAGACACTGTGTGCTTTGGCAATGAGCCTGGATTCATCTGGGCCTTCACCCCGCTTGGAGCCCAAAGCTCAGTGTGAACCTGAGTCCTTAGCTGCTGGCTCTGGGTCCTAGAGCCCAGCCCTCAGCCTCTGGCCCAGGAGCTGTGGGCTTGCTGTGCCTTATCAGCCAAGCCAGAGCAAGCCAAGGGCCGTGACTTGAAAGGCACAGAGGTTTGCATAGGAGTGTGTGTGTGTAATAACCAGTAAAAACTCAGGGTAAACACATGCATACGTGCATGCATGCCTGCATGCATCATGTGCCTGGAAGGCTTGAGAACTCCTCAAGCCAGCGAATGGGGGCCAGGGACAAGGGAAGGCATTGTGGGTGAAGAGGAAGCAGAGAACAAGCCAAGTCCTAGAGGGGGCCCCTCAGGAGCCGGATTGGAGGCCAGTGGTCCCCCATCTTATATACCAGAGGACTCTGCTGCTCTCCTAGGCCCAACTGTGATTGAAAAATCCTCCAGGAATCAGATTTCCACTCAGGAGTCAGACAAGGCCTGAGGAGAGAACACAGGGTCTTGGTTCTAGGTCAAGGCTGGACTCGCCTCCAGGACAGCACAGCCTGGTCATGGGGCCTAAGAAAGCAGCTGGGTTGGTGACTCCTAAAGAGGGAGGAAAGTGCAGCGGCTTGAGTTCAGATTAGGGAGAGCTCCTGGAAGAAAGGCCCATAGAGCCTCACCCTTCAATCCACACCACACGCCTGCCCTGGGTACCTCCTGCCGGCACCTCAGCATGCTGGTGCTCCAGCTGGAGAGCGCTCTCCCACTCCCTGTGACAGAGGAAGTGTGGCTGTGTGGGAGCCAGAGCCAAGCCCTGAAGCTGCAGGGGAGGAGGAGGGCCTGAACTCGAGTCTTGAAGAACAAGTAGGAATTGTCTGGGCAACAATGAAGGACAGCCAGTCAGCCCAACAGATCCACACCCGATGGGTGTGTGAGGGAGGGCAGAGACAAAAGCAAGAAGTAGCCAGGCCAGATTACAGAATGTCTTACCTGTCCAGCTGAGAATTTGGACCCAGGGCTCTGAACCCTACGGCTGCCTTTTCTAGGCAGCACAGACAGACAGTTGGAAAAGGAAAGCCCATGCTTCTAGGAGGGGAAGTTGCCAAAACCCAAAGTGATTGGCTAGGAGGAAAGTCCAGCAGATCCCAGCGGGACCTGCTGCCTCAGCCTGGGTGGATGTGGGGGTCAGGACCCAATATCCCTCACCTCCAGAATCTCAGCGAGTCCAGCCTGTATTTTAGAAACTGCTCTTATTCCTACCTACATCACCGGAAGGATGTCCACAAGCTATCACTTACCTTCCATTTTCCCACACAGGGACGGAGGAAACAGCAGGAAAGGTCAGAGAATCTATCCTGCATCTCTCTGGGCTCAGGACTGTGAAGATGACGATAATTCCAGCCTGTTCACTCTCTTTCCCTCCCAAACACACACCGTTCCCTCCCAGGGCTCTTCGGGGAAAATTCACTTGTTCTCTGAGCAAGTTTTAGAAAAGGACTTTTAGCCCTAAGGACTACAAAACAGAGCCCAGGAGGTCTGGGTCAGGCCCAGGCCAACCCCTCTGTGGCTCCTCTGGCTTCTTGAGTTGCCCAGGGGAGGGAATGTGGCAGGAGGGAGATTAGAACCTGCTTCCTGGCCGTCTCCCTAACTCTGTCCCTTCCTTCCAGGGCTGTCCTGGTGAACTGTGGTGATGAAGGAGCAGGGCCAGCCCATTGTAGAAGGATGAAGAGCCACACCCAGGAGGGCATAAAGCCATGCCCACCCATTCCCAAGTAGAATGAGTACCCTGGGAAGGGGGTTGCCCAGGCACCGCCAGGGCTGCTGACCCTCAGCCTGCAGACCACGAAGAGCAGAAGGACCCTGGCCTCCCAACTGTGAAGGGTCCCCTTCCCCCGCAGCTCCACCATGAGGCTCCTCGTGGCCCCCCTCTTGCTAGCTTGGGTGGCCGGTGCCACCGCTGCCGTGCCTGTGGTGCCCTGGCGTGTGCCCTGCCCGCCCCAGTGCGCCTGCCAGATCCGGCCCTGGTACACGCCCCGCTCATCCTACAGAGAGGCCACCACCGTGGACTGCAACGACCTCTTCCTGACAGCCGTGCCCCCGGCATTACCCGAGGGGACGCAGACTCTGCTCCTGCAGAGTAACAGCATCGTCCGTGTGGACCAGAGCGAGCTGGCCTACCTGCCCAACCTCACAGAACTGGACTTGTCTCAGAACAGCTTCTCTGATGCCCGTGACTGTGACTTCCGGGCCCTCCCCCAGCTGCTGAGCCTGCACCTGGAGGAGAACCAGCTGAGCTGGCTGGAGGACCACAGCTTTGCCGGCCTGGCCAGTCTACAGGAACTCTATCTCAACCACAACCAGCTCTACCGCATCGCCCCCCGGGCCTTCGCAGGCCTCGGCAACCTGCTACGGCTGCACCTCAACTCCAACCTGCTGAGGGCCATTGACAGCCGCTGGTTCGAGATGCTGCCCAACTTGGAGATCCTTATGATTGGTGGCAACAAGGTGGATGCCATCCTAGATATGAACTTCCGGCCCCTGGCCAACCTGCGCAGCCTGGTGCTAGCGGGCATGAGCCTGCGGGAGATCTCCGATTACGCCCTGGAGGGGCTGCAAACCCTGGAAAGCCTCTCCTTCTATGACAACCAGCTGGCCAGGGTGCCCAGGCGTGCCCTGGAGCAGGTGCCCGGACTCAAGTTCCTGGACTTGAACAAGAACCCGCTACAGCGGGTGGGGCCGGGAGACTTTGCCAACATGCTTCACCTCAAGGAGCTGGGGCTCAACAACATGGAGGAGCTGGTCTCTATCGACAAGTTTGCCCTGGTGAACCTGCCCGAGCTGACCAAACTGGACATCACCAACAACCCCCGGCTGTCCTTCATCCACCCCCGAGCCTTCCATCACCTGCCCCAGATGGAGACGCTCATGCTCAACAACAACGCCCTCACTGCCTTGCACCAGCAGACGGTGGAGGCCCTGCCCAACCTGCAGGAGGTGGGGCTCCACGGCAACCCCATCCGCTGCGACTGTGTCATCCGCTGGGCCAACGCCACGGGCACCCGCATCCGCTTCATCGAGCCACAGTCCACCCTGTGTGCCGAACCCCCAGATCTCCAGCGTCGCCCCGTGCGGGAGGTGCCCTTCCGGGAGATGACGGGCGACTGCCTGCCCCTCATCTCCCCCCGCAGCTTCCCCTCCCGCCTCCAGGTGGCCAGTGGGGGGAGCACCGCCCTGCACTGCCGAGCACTGGCTGAGCCCGAACCCGAGATCTACTGGGTCACTCCAGCTGGGGTTCGACTGACACCTGCCCACGTAAGCAGGAGGTACCGGGTGTACCCCGAGGGGACCCTGGAGCTGCGGAGGGTGACGGCGGAGGAGGCAGGGCTGTACACCTGTGTCGCCCACAACCTGGTAGGGGCTGACTCTAAGACGGTCACTGTGGCGGTGGGCCATGCTTCCTTCCAGCCAGCCAGGGACGAGGACCAGGGACTGCAGCTCCGAGTACAGGAGACTCATCCCTATCACATCCTGCTGGCTTGGGTCCCTCCACCCAACGTAGTGTCCACCAACCTCACCTGGTCCAGCGCCTCTTCCCCCCGGGGCCGGGGAGCCGCTGCTCTGGCTCGCCTGCCCCAGGGCGTCCGCAGCTACAACATTACCCGCCTCCTTCAGGCCACAGAGTACTGGGCCTGCCTGCAAGTGGCCTTTGCCGATGCCCACACCCAGTTGGCCTGCGTGTGGGCCAGGACTAAAGAGGCCTCACCTTGCCACCGAGCCCCAGGGGGCCGGCCCGGGCTCATAGCCATGCTAGCTCTCGCCATCCTGCTGGCGGCTGGGCTCGCCGCCCGCCTCGGCCCAGGCCAGCCCAGGCAGAGGGTAGGTGGGCGGCCCCTCCTTCCAGCCTGGGCTTTCTGGGGCTGGAGTACCCCCTCAGTCCGAGTGGTGTCTGCTCCCCTTGTCCTGCTGTGGAACCCAGGGAGGCAGCCCTCCAGATCCTCAGAAGGGGAAAGGCTATCACCCCTACTCGAGCACTCCTGAAACGTGGCCATTACTCAGCGACAGAGAAAGAACAAGGATAACTTTTTGGTTTTGTACCAAAAGGGAGGTGACCTGAGCCAGGTACCCTGCCAGGAAAGTGGATGGACCCACGCGCTTAAGGCCTGGCAGCTGGACCATGACACACGGGGCTTGGCACTTCAGGGGTACACCTGCGGCCTCCTGAAAGTGGCTTTTACATTCTGTGGGTCCTCTGCTGGCATTGTGAGGAATCTCCAAGGAACAGGAAGGACTCTGGCCAGAGCCTCCCCCCGCCCCATCTATCTCTGTGCCCAGGGGCTGCTGGGCCTCTGCTTGGTTGTCCCCTGCCTGTGTCCCCCGGCCTTTGGCCTGCAGGATGCACACGCCCCTCCTCTTCCCTTTCTTTGTACAGTCTCAGTTGCTTGCTCATTCCCCTCCTGGGCAAGGGCTGAAAAGAGGCCTCTCCTTCCCATCTTTGGGGGTCCCAACCCCAAAGTGGAAGTGACCTACAGCTGGATCTGATGGACATTTGGGGAGAGGGTGCCCAGGAATGCCTCTTCCCCCAGCCTGGGATCTCGGAAGCTGACTTTCTATAAGGCAATTTTGTACCTTTGTGGAGAAATGTGTCACCTGCCCCCAACCCAATTCACTCTTTTCTCCTGTTTTGTAAAAAATAAAAATAAACAATAATAATACGACAATGATAAAGAGGGGGGAAAGGAAACAAAAGGAAAAAGAGTCCTTTACATACCAGGTGTCAGGGGAGACCACTGGCTTTGGGATCCCTTCAAAGCCTGGAAGAGGCAGGAGGTGCAGGCGCTGGGCAGGGGCTGAGAGGGAGAAGGGGGGACCACTGAACAGCATTCACTTTTTGCGTTGAATTTTGGCCTCTGGATCTGCTCCAACCCCCACAGCTGTGAGCAGCAGAACTGGGGGAAGAGAGACAAAGAGCAAGAGAGGCTGAGAAGCCGCCAAGAAGGAAGGAGAAGAGAATGTAGGAGGCCAGGAGAGGAGTTGGAGAGAAAAATGGAGACAAACGCAGAGATAGAGAGGGCAAGGAAATTTCCACTGCCAAGCACAGTTCCCCTTCTCCTGCTCCGATAAGCAATTAACATGCCAGTACATAGGAAGCCCTTCTCGGCCTATTTCTAATTAAACCAACCCAAGAGGCAGAGTCATGCAGAGAATTGTAAATCAAGACAGCAAGAACTTTGGCTCCCTGGGGGTGGGGAGGAGAGGAGCTGGGTGAAGACTTGAGGAGGGGGAGGTCTATGGGATTGGGAAATTGCTGCATTTATCTTTCCATTCTAGCTTGGTATCATTTTCAATGAGCCTGGTTTGCTTTGGTGACTTTCTTGCCTTTTTAATGGATTGACTTCTGCAGACCAAATGTGAAGAAGAGCCTCTGTTGAAAAGCCCACAGAGCCCAGAGCAAAGGGGCCTCGGGACTGTTTCTGAGAAAGCTGGCTAAAGAAATAGATTTCCTGAGACTAGCAAAAGCCACACATGACCAGTCCCTCCCCAATCCCCCCTGTTTCAAATGCACATAGAAAATTTGTTGGAAGCAGATCCAAAGCCTCAATCAAGGGTTCAAATGTTCACACAGGTGGATGTCAGGACAAAGACCCCAGGCATCAGGCCCCGTGGACACTAAATGAGAGGGCAGGATCCTACAGGACCCTCTGACCCTTAGCAAGCCTGATTTTATCATTCTCATCATTGTGTATGTGTGAGAGAGAGACAGAGAGACAGAGTCAGAGAAAGAGACAAAGAGAGATCTATCCTGAGACTTGAACTCAGGGCCTGGGCTTTTTGCTCAAGGCTAGCACTCTACCACTTGAGCCACAGCTACACTTCCAGCATTTGGTAGGTTGATTGGAAATAAGTCTCACAGGCCAGGCATTGGTAGCCCACACCTGTAATCCTAGCTACTCAAGAGGCTGAGATCTGAAGATAACAGTTCCAATCCAGCCCCAGCAGGAAAAATCCATGAGACTCTAATCTCCAGTTAACTACTAGAAAACCAGAAGTGGAGCTGTGGCTCAAGTGTGGAGAGTGCTAGCCTTGAGTGAAATAGCTAAGGGACAGTGCCCAGGTCCTGAGCCCCAGTACTGGCACAAAAAAAGAAAGAAAAGTCACAGACTTTCCTGCTGAAGCTGGCTCCAAAACTTGATCCTCACATCTCAGCCTCCAGTGCCCAGATAAGCCTGTGTTTAGAAGCCTCCTTCCTCCTGGACAGAAGTTCTGCAGAGGCAGAACTTAAACACACGAGGACACATGGCCCTAGACTTTCTAATCTGTGAGAGCTAGACTGTGCCAGAGAATTTGCACTTCTCCCATGGTTTTAGGTAAGGATACTAGGCCTGGGCTACAGCAGCAGCTGGGACTTTTTGCAAGCCTTGACTTTCTTGTAGACAGCAGAAGAGATGAAAGAGTTGCTGCAGAGTGGTTCCTCTACTTCTCCCCTCAAGCCTCCATTTCAATGTCCCCCACAGTCCCAAGGCCTGCAGGTCCTTTGAAGCCGCTCTTTCCCAGCGGTATGTGGTCCCCATTCCCCCATGCGTGGCTGCTTCTCTAGCGGTCGTGCAACTCAGCTATTCGGTGCATAAAAATGAATCTTTCTGGATGCCTGTGGCTGACCCCTGTAATCTTAGCTACATAGGAGGCTGAGATCTGAGGATCAAGGTTTGAAACCAGCCCAGGTAGAAAAGTCCATGAGGCTCTCATCTCCATTTAACCAGCAAAAAGCCAGAAGTGGTGGTATGGCTCAAGTGGTAGAGCAGCAGCCTTGAGCAAAAAAAGCCAAGTGAGAGTGTGAGGTTCTGAGTTTAAGCTCCAATAACACACACACACACACACACACACACACACACACACACACACACACACACAGAATATCTTCTAGAGGAAGTAAGTTTTATAAGGATTTACACCGCCTCCCAAGCTGGTTGGCTCCTGGGTAAGTGAGGCAGGAGAGGAAAGCCGCTAGTGCCCTCTTTTCTGGAATGAGAAATGATGTAGAAACAGCCACTGGGAAGAGGGAAGAAAAGGTTATTTTGTGGGCTGCTGGGTCCTGGCATCCCTAGAAATTGAGCAAATTCAAGGAGTGAGTAGCCTCTCTCCAATACAGAACTAGACACCAGGCCCACCAGGAAGGAGGGAAGTGGGCCCTGTCCTCACCGCATATTGGCTTCCAGTCAACACAGCCAAAGGGGACATTTGGTGCTTCAGGTTTCACACTGCACCGCGCATGTGTGCAACTAACCTACCACGTTTGCAAACAAGAATGATTAAGCTGGGTTTCTTCAGTACATTTAAGATTGCTGCTTTTCCCTTAAATCCTAAATAGAAAATAATATTTATTTCTGCTTGAATCTTAATCTGCTACTTAGGGCCTATCAACTTCCATCTGTTGAGGTGATTTCAAAGCCAGCCCAATTGTTAAGCCTATCCATTTTCCCTCTCTACTGCGGGTCTCTGGAAAATTCCATCCTGCCCTTTGATGTCCTTATCCACAGCTGCGATGGTGAAGCAAACCTGAGCTAGGACACAGTTCTGTGGCTCATGACTGCAGCCTTCCCTCCAACCTGATGTTGGCCCATTTATCAACACGTCTGGCTGCTCAGCCAGCTACAAACCACCTAAATAGACTTCCCCGCAGCCCACACTGATGCATTTCATCTGCGGGCCTGTCCAGGAAGACTTTGTGGGAGGCTGGGCTAAAAATGTAGAGTGACTTTGTAGCATTCCTAGGGATGTTCAGTCTGTCACTGTATCACAGAAGTAGATGAGACCGGCTGGGACATTCCCAGACGTGTGTGTGCACGCCTTTCCTGGAGCTTGAACTCAGTTAGGGCCTAGGCATGGTGTTTTAGCTTCAAGCTCAAGGCTGGTGCTCTACCACTTGAGCCATAGCTCTACTCCTGGCTGTTTGATGGTTCACTGGGGATAAGACCCTCACAGAGTTTCCTGGCCAAACTAGCTTGAAACTGTGATCCTCAGATGTCAGCCTCCTCCTGGGTAGGTAGAATTACAGGCCTGGGCCACCAGTGGCAACACTAAACACTTACTATGTGGCTATCATGCTAGCTCATATGGCAAGGGCTGATTTCCCATGTACCATCTCATTTCCCTTACTACCACCTTATGCTATGTCGCCTACTCTAATCTTCAGCTTATGCATGTAGATGTTAGCAGTCAGAAAGGTTAAATGATGTCTCCACGGTCCTGCAGCCAGTAGGTGTTTGGGCCAAGATTTAAATACTGTCTGATTCTAAAAGCTCTGTCTTTACCACCCAGCTCTAATTCATATGCTTTAAAAGTATGTCAAAAATTTGCGTTTTTCTTTTCAAGAACATGAGAACTTCTGAAATCTGTATGCCTCAGAGAGCTCCCTGGGCAGTCACTTATATTTTTAGATACTGTCCTCTCAAAAAAGAAAAGAAAAAAAAACACAGGATAATTTGTGACTTTATGGTGAGGATCTCAGTTTTTCTAACCTCTTGAGTGGTATTATCTTGAGAATCACAGCGATGCTTCTTTCCTCTGAAGTTCCGAGACCTGAACTCTCACCTTCTCATTCCCTGCATTCTCCCAACTCTAAAAATCTCATCTGAAGCTTCTGATCACTCCCTCACCAGGAAGAGATTTTTTTTTTTTCTAGTCAGAATCAAGCCCCGAACAACACTGCCCAGGGGCTTCCTTTAGTTCTGAGATCAGATGTGAGAGGCAGGCCCCTGAGCCAGGTCATGCCCCTGCATGTCTACTTGCTACATGCTCCACCTCAGTGCTTCGTTTGGCTTCCACATCTCTTTGTGGCATCCATTGAAAAGCGATGTCCACATGGCTTTCTTGCAGCCCTGTATCACTCCTGTTCCTCAGCTCCCTCCTGAGCCCCTCAGCCCTCTCAGCAGGCTCTGCCTCAGCTCCTTGCTGATCCCATGTTCATCCAAACCCACGCTCCTCTCCACTCCCTTTTCTACCATCCCCAGCCAAAGAGCTGAGGAATTTCCAATCATTACCATTCCCACCCCACCCCCTGCAGTACTGTTAAACCCCAAAAAGAGCCCTGGTTGTTCTTGCTTTTGATGTTAATCGTAGAGGCTCATGCCTATAATCCTAGCTCAGGAGGCTGAGATCTGAGGATGGTAGTTCAAAGCCAGCCCTGGCAAGAAAGCTCATGGGACTCCTATCTCTAATTAACCACCAGAAAACTAGAAGTGGCGCTGTGGCTCAAAGGGGTAGAGCACTAGCCTTGGGCACAAAAACTCAGTGACAGGTCCTGAGTTCAAGCTTCATGACTGACAGAAGAAGAAGAAAAAAGATCAAGACAAGGGGCTGGGAAGGTGGCCCAGTGGTAGAGTGCTTGCCTTGCATGCATGAGGCCCTGGGTTCGATTCCTCAGCACCACATAAGCAAAAAGAAAAAAGCCGGAAATGGCGCTGTGGCTCAAGTGGTAGAGCGCTAGCCTTAAGCTGAAGAGCTGAGGGACAGCGCCCAGGCCCAGAGTTCAGGCCCCATGACCAGACTCAACCCCTCCCCCCCCCAAAAAAAAGATCAAGACAAAATGTGGTCTGTTGTGGTATATGACTCTTCTTCGCTCATTATATCTGCCTTCTCATTTGCCCTTAATAAGAGTTCATTGAGTTAGGCAGTACAGATATTATTATCATTTCCATTTTACAGAAAGGAGACTGAGCCTTGGAAAAGTTATATAACTTACCCAAGTTGACACAATAAATAATAACAGAGCTAGAATTTGAACCCAAGTCTTCTCATTCCAAATTCCCATATTCTTTTCATTTAGCATTCCGTCCACATCATAAAGATCCAGTCTGTGGTACTCTGCCCGAGAATGTGTGATGCTAAGAGAAAATGACCAGTGGGCACGATGGTAAGGAGCTTGTACTAATGAGGATTACAGGAGCTGTCTACGCCATGGGCCAGAGGGACACCCACCGGGTAATACCAGGACACATAGGGGTGCAGCTGGCCAGAGCCAAGAATCCACAGCTGAGGAACACAAGCTTCACTCATCTAGAGCTCAGAGGTCATTGCTCCCCCCAACATCTACAATTGAGGGGGCCTCACGCAGCCAGCTGGATCAGACCCCTGCATTCTAAACTTAGATAGCATCTCCTTTCATTTATAGTCAGGGGACAGCTAGAACCCAGGTTTTGGATTCTCAGGAATGAGTGAAGACCATTCTTCTCAAAAGCCCTCCATTGGATTCAGTGGTTGAAAGATAAGAGAGTCCACAGATCTCTGTGAATTGCTTTAAAAAAAAAAAAAAACTCAGCCAGGCACTGGTGGCTCACACCTATAATCCTAGCTACTCAGGAGGCAGAGGCCTAAGGATCACAGTTCAAAGTCAGACTGAGCAGAAATGCCTGTAAGACTCTTATCTCCAATTAAGCACCAAAAGAAGCTAGAAGTGGAGCCTTGGCTCAGATGGTGGAGTGCTCAGGGACAGCGCCCAGGCTGTGAGTTCAAACCCCAGGACACACACACACACACACACACACACACACACTCCTGGTATATATTTAAATATAAATTTTTCTGGGGAGAGGGCACTTTGGATTTAATAAGGTTCTGAAACATGTCCAAAAAGGTCAGGAACTACAGCATTAAAAGGTCGGAGAGTTTTACTCACAACTAAAGGTTTTGAGGTTGAGTTGCCAAGGGTAACAGAACCACCCACAAGTTGACAGCCTGTTGGAGGTGGGAAATTGGATTGATGAACAGCTACCATGCCTGCACCAAAACAGCATTCAGACCTACACAGGCTCACATTTCCTTTAAAATGAGGAAAATGAAGTGAATTCACGGTGTTTCCATTTGCAAAACAAGGGTTCCTCCATTGGCTTTTAACTCTCCATCTAAGGTTCAAGCTTGAAGCCTATCCAAGCTTGCTGGAACTTGGCTGCTCTTCCCCGCATGGGCTCCACCTGTCCCCCATTCCCGAGACCTGCACTCGGGCTCACTCTGCCAATCACCAACACCCATCTGACCAGCAGGTGCCCAGGGGGAGCAGAGGATCTCCCAAGTGTCCCCAGGAAACCTACCCTGAAAGACCCTCTCCTCTTCAGATTTGAGGAAATTACCATCACCCATCCTCTTTCTCCATGGTGCCCTTCCTCAATCCACCCCCCTTCTCTGAACCCCTTCCCCACGGGCGGTGCATGGGCTCCGTGCACACATGCACATACATGTGCTTACACAAACACACAACTTCCTAAATGTCATAGCAGCTCTGCTCCAGTCCCCCCTTCTCCACACCATCTGCCAGAAGCTATTTTAAGCACCTAATAAAACTGTTTTAGAATGGTTCCTGGGGTGATCTGCCCTTTGCCTCCCCAGGGCAAGAGCCACTGGGCTCCAGATGGAGTTAAATGTTGCTATGCAGCAAAAAGGAGGCAAAGAAATCACCGAGGGCTAGCCAGAGACCCCAGTGACCTCCGCACAGGCAGCCCATGTGCCTCTGTGCTGATCAGGAGAAGCAGCGAGGAAAAGGAGGAAATTCAGGCCTGGACCCAGGCATAGATCCTGATTCACATCCTCACTCTGATCTTTACTCTCCATACTCTGCTCCCTAGAGCTGACAATGAAATCCCTCCCCTCATCAATGAGGCTCTTTGACTTGAGCAGGCATCTGAGTCAGAAGGAGGTCTTCACAGAGCCCCTGTGCATACCCCCAGGGTATGGCTGGCTGTTCAGGGACCACGTGGAGAGAGCTGGTGACTATACATGAGCTCACTGCGAGGGCTGGATGGGGGAGATGTCTGGAAAGCCTGTCACACAGTGACAGAGTGATGTTCAACCTTCACTGTACATTGAATCATCAGGGAGCTGTAAAATCATCCTGATGCCCAGCATCACATATCAGTTCTCAAAGGCTCTAGAGGTGAGATACAGAAATGATTTTTTAAAGGCTCCCAGGTGACTTACATATGCCGTCAGGGGCCTTCCTCCTCTCTTCTTTGTCCAGGATTCCATCTTCTACTCTGCCCCCCTGCTGCGGGGGGGGGGGGAGGCTGAGGGCATGCTCAGCTTTGCCTGGTGTCTACAGCTGGTGTGAGTCACACATGCAGGGTTAAGAGCTGGTCCCTCCATCCAGCGGCTTAACCACCCATCAGATGGCCCTCCACTCACCCATCTCTACAGGTGCCTTGAGGCAGGCAGGGATGAGAAGAGCCCCCTCCCATCTTCAGAGTACACTATTATTTGAAAGATGTAAAATAACAGACTAAGATTTGGAAGACTCCAATCCCACCTCCCACCCACAGAAGTTCTCTTATGATCTTCCCATCATCTTGTCAGACCTTTACTATTCAAAGGCACAGAAAGCTCACTGGCCATCAGCTTAATAATTCCACCTATCCAGGGGAGAAGCCTTCAGCCTCAGAGTCAGGTAAGAACTGTGCAATCATTTGGCAGGTGACTAAACAGACAGGGTAGGATAGGGAGGGAAAGCAATGGGCAAATCCAGGGCTCCTTCCCGGCTCAGTGGCAGGGTCAGAAAGGCACCACAGGTTACGCTGAGAAATGACTCAATCCAACTCAAGAATATTCACCCATGAATAAACCAGCCCCCCTTCCACTGGAACCCACAGTTTGTGGATTGTTAAGTAACTACCGCCATCCAAAACAAACCGCATAAACCAACTGCAAAGCAGAATGGTATAGCTCACTCCACAATGCATCGATTTTAATGTGGTCAATGTGTTCAGTGTGAAGCAAGCACTTAAATCACACCACAGAGCTACTGGAAAAAAATAAGGAGCTGGAGGAGACCACAACACAGCAGTTACCTCAAAAGTAAATAGCTTGGAAATAAATAAATACTTGGAGCCTGAGGGATCTTTGGGTAAATGGAACACTACAGTATTTATGCAAAACAAGAACTCTCTTGAAGAAATAGTTACCTTCAAGAGCTCAACTAATTGGTCAAGAAGCCTCATCTATACCCAAGAAAAGAACTTCTGTATTATGTCAATCATATAGATGGTGATGAGAAACAGGTTAAGAGGAAGGACAGGTTCCGAGCATGGAAAAAAGAGTACTAGGAATATGGCCCAAGGGATGTATCATCTATTCAGTGAGCTCAAGGCCCTGAGTTCAATACTGCAATCAGTCAATAAACAAATAAATAGTAAGGAGACCCAGTTAAGACCAGAATGGTTGGGAAAGCTCTTCCAGGAGGATGGACCAAGCCTCTTCCTGAGGAAAGACACACACCATTGCTACCATCATCGGTCACCTTATTGTTACCCACCATACTCTAGTCAAGAGATGCCACAGGCCATGCACAAGGATCACACCTGTAATCCCAGCTGTAAACCCAAGGCAAACATTGGGAGTTCAAGACCAGCTTGGGGAAAAGTTAATGAGACCCCCATATCAACCAATAATCCCAGTGGTTTGATAAGCAGGAGGCTGTGGGTAGGAGGACCATGATCCAAGGCCCAGGAAAAATGCAAGACTTTTCTTTTTTTGGGGAGGGGGGTCCGGTCGTGGGGCCTGAACTCTGGGCCTGGGCGCTGTCCCTCAGCTCTTCACCTCAAGGCTAGTGCTCTACCACTTGAGCCATAGCGCCACTTCCGGCTTTTTTCTTTTTGCTTATGTGGTGCTGAGGAATCGAACCCAGGGCCTCATGCATGCAAGGCAAGCGCTCTACCACTGAGCCAACTTCCCAGCCTGAAAAATGCAAGACTTTATCCAAAAAAAATCATTAAAGTTCAAGGCTCTGAGTACTATGGTGAGAGAAAGGGAGCACCAGAGAAAGAAAGAGAGAGAGAGACAGAGAGACAGAGAGGGACAGAGACAGAAACAGAGAGAGACAGAGACAAAGAGAGAGAGAAAGAGAAAGTCAGGGAGGGAGGGATATAAAGACAGACAGACATGTGCCCCCAACATTTCTGGATGCTCTCAATACATCTAGCATGCCCAGCACACTGAGAATTAAATCGCACTGTTGATGATCAGGGTCTCAGGAACTCAGGCACGCAATGGATAACAGCACTGGGGCAAGAGAAGAGGTTGTGCCTGAGGAACCAATAGGGCCTCTTGGCGCCTCAGTCCGGCCCGCAGGCCATGCCAAGGGCTCCCGAAGGATCTGTCCGCTTTCACCAGGGGGAGACAGGGAAGTCTCCCCTGAGCAATTGCCAGCCTTCCCTTCTGCACTGACACTCCCCCGCAAGGGGAAAAGTCCTCCCACCCGGCACTCCCCACCCATCCCCCCTGCCTCCAGATGCCCCCCAGAGAGGCAGAGTGGGTGGAGGACTGAGGCAGCAAGGCCTAGGTGGACGTGGGGCCCAAAGCAGCATCATGGCCTTCCCGCTATTTTCACAGAGAATAGGCCAAGATGAACATCAAGGAGAAAGTAAGTGATAAATACATGCACAGAGAGGAGATGGTGGGCGTGAACGGAAGGGCAGTTAGCGGACTCCGCAGCTGTGATCCTCGGCCATCTGTGCACCAGCCCAACACCCAGCTTAGACTCCTTCTGAATCCTCACCATCCCTGTGAGGGGAGGGGTGCAGGGCAGCCCACGCTGGGGTAGCACCCTTTCCGGGGGCAGCCCAGGTGTCTGAACCCATGTGACCGTCCCTTAATTCCTGCTGTCCCCAGGAGAGCTAGGATACTCTCTCTCCCGCCCTGACCTCAGCCTTGCTTTATTTATTATTATTATCTAATTTATTTTCATTGAATTTTACTTGTGGTCTTTTTTTTTAAGCACACGTTTCTTGGGATGTGTACAAGTCGAACAGTTAGCTCACGCAGCTGGTGTTCCCCCACTTGAGCCACACTTCCAGCTCAGCTTTAGCTGGAGTCTCAGACTTTTCTCTCCAGGCTGGCGTCAAACCACAATCCCCTGGATCTCAGCCTTCCATGTAGATAGATAAACTTAGAAATAGATAAACTATTTCTAAGTGCTCAGGAGTATTAAATATGTTGATGGGGATGTAAACCAACCTCCAGAATTCCTTATGGCTGGCAAACCTGAAATTCTGCATCCATGAAATGATCTCCTGTAGTCAGGTGCTGGTGGCTCATGCCTGTAATACTAGCTACTCAGGAGGCTGAGATCTGAGGATCATAGTTCAAAGCCAGCCCAGGCAGGAAAATCTGTGAGATTCATCTCCAATAAACCACCAGAAAACCGGAAGTGGCGCCGTGGCTCAAGTGGTAGAGCACTCACCTTGAACGAGCTGAGGGACAGCATCCAGGCCCAGAGTTCAAGCTCCACAACCGACCAAAAAAGAAAAGATTCCCTGCTTGTGTCCCTCTACCCGGGCACCCTCCTCATTCTACTTGCTGTAACTGTGACTTTCCCACCTGCTTCAAGGAGGAGGTGTCACATGGTGTTTGTTCTTTTGGGACCAGATTGTTTCATATAACACAGTGCCCTCGAGGTCAACCATGTGGTAGCATGGGTCAGGTTTTCCTTCCTTTGGAAGGCTGGGCAGCATTTCATCATGTGACTATACACAGCTTGCTTGTCCATCCGCCCATCCAGCCTCTACTCCTTGGCTACTGCGAACAGTGCGGCTATGAACATAGATGCACCTTCTCTCCTCAAGATTCCACTTTCAGTGTACATGCTAAGGCTATTCTCAGTTGTTGTTTTTTTTTGGGGGGGGGGGGGGTTCCAGTCGTGGGGCCTGAACTCTGGGCCTGGGCGCTGTCCCTCAGCTCTTCAGCTCAAGGCGAGCACTCTACCACTTGAGCCACAGCGTCTCTTCCAGCTTTTTTTTTTCTTTTTGCTTATGTGGTGCTGAGGAATCAAACCCAGGGCCTCAGGCATGCAAGGCAAGCGCTCTACCACGGAGCCAACTTCCCAGCCCCTATTCTCAGTTTTGTGTTTTGTTGTATTTTGTTTTTTTGCTTTTGTACCAGTCCTGGAGCTTGTACTCTGGGCCTGGGTGCTTGTCCTTGAGTTGTTCTATGCATGACCAGAGCTCTACTGCTTGAACCACAGTTCCACTTCCAGCTTTGTGGTGGTTCATTGACAATAACAGTCCCTCTGCCTTTTCTGCCCAAGCTGACTTCAAACCACGATCCTCAGATCTCAGCCTGCTGAGTAGCTAGGATTACAGGCGTGAGCCATGAGCACCCATCTAAGTTTTCCATTTTTGAAGAGCAGCCTTCCTGTTTTATATTCTGGCCAGCAGTACATGGGGTTCCCATTGCTCCGTCCTGCTTGGCTTTTAAAGAGTCATTTTTTTAAAAGAGCGAGGGGCTCTGCAGTTCTCTGGACTTGAGATCAGAACCCAGGTTCCCCAGTTGGGTTTGACTAGCTGTAGTCTGGCCCTTCCGGTCTTCTCTTCAAAGACTCCATTTCCATTTCTGGAGAAATGTCTTGACGTTACTTGCCCCCCCCCCCCCAGGAGCCATGCCCTCCAGCAGACCGGGAGGAACAAAGGAAGGAAGAGCCTCAAAGGTAACAAGTGAAACCAACACCGCCCTCCCAGGTTTCCTGCCTGCTGCGCAGAGCTCTGCGCTGAGGCAGATTTGGGAGGAGGGTGGGGGCTCTCTGTCCTCTCCTATGCTGGCATGGAGTCCATGGTCCAGGACAAGGGGTGAAAGAGGAGAGGCTGGGCTGGTGAGTGGGGAGTGGACTGGAAGCCCACCTGCCACCATGATGGTCCCCAGCCCAGCCTCGGGGCTCAGGCGTCCGGGAAATCCACACTGCAGAACCAGAATCCGGTCCTGCCGCTCCATCCCTGCCCTGCCCTGCCTCACAGGTGAGAGGCTCCATCCTGCCTTCCAGGCCCCAGTTCCATCCTCCATGCCCTGGGCCCTGAACACTTCTCCATGATCACCCTCTGCTCTGAGCCTCAATCCAGTGTGTTCCACTTGCTGGAACATTCCATTCTCTTCTTTTTAGACCATGTCTCTCTTGGGCCTTCCTATACCATGTTCTCTCAGCTTGGAACATTCTCATCCACACCACTCTCTTGCACAACTCTTCTTCTAGCTAGTTCTGCTTATCCTGGGGGCTTCAGCCTAGATGTCACTTCCTCCAGGAAGCCTTCCTTGACTTCCTCCTGTCTGAGTCGGGATCACTTCATCCCTACCACAGACACTGGGTGTGTTCCCATACATGTCCTAAAATGCTAGGTTCCTTGAGAACAGCAGGGTCTTGGCCACATTCATTCCTAGCACTAGGAACCCGCCCTGGAGGGGAATAGGTGTTAACTTCCTGTCCTCTGAGTAGTGATTATGAGGGGTGACTGATAGGTTGGTGAGACCCATGAAGAGTGGGAGCTCTCAGACTTCTGTCCTCCCTCTCATCCTCCAAAGCACAAAGCACTCTAATGTGTCACTGCTCTAAAACAGAGCAGGGCATGGTGGCTTACGTCTATAATCCCAGAGACTCCAGAGACATCGGTTGGTGAATCGTTTTTGCCCTGGAAGACCTTACCTGAAAAATAACCTAAAGCAAAAAGGGCTAGAGGTGTGGCTCAGTCATAGTGGCTGCCTGCAAATATGAAGCCCTGAATTCAAATCATAGCATTGTCAAAAAAGAGAGGGGGTGGGCTGGGAAGGTGGCTCAGTGGTAGAGTGCTCGCCTTGCATGCATGAGGCCCTGGGTGATTCCTCAGCACCACATAAGCAGAAAAAGCGGGAAGTGGCGCTGTGGCTCAAGTGGTAGAGTGCTAGCCTTGAGCTGAAGAGCTGAGGGACAGCACCCAGGCCCAGAGTTCAGACCCTATGACCGAAAGAGAGAGAGAGAGAGAGAGAGAGAAGAGGTTGGGGGAAAGAAGGAAGGAAGGAAGGAAGGAAGGAAGGAAGGAAGGAAGGAAGGAAGGAAGGAAGGAAGGAAGGAAGGAAGGAAGGAAGGCAGGCAGGCAGGCAGGCAAGCCAGACAGATCTTTGAGTATATTTTAGTGGATCTGTCTTCCTCCTGCCCTGAAACACTGAGCAGTGAAGAGTTTATGGTTTCTTCAAGCCCCTCCTTGACTTCCCAGCTTCTGGCCAATGGCCATGTCCTGCCCTCTGCAGCCTCTCCTCTACCATCTCCTCCCCTTGCTGGGAGATGGCTGTGATCTATGCAGCCACCCTGGGAGCTAGCCCGGCACCAAGGCCCAAGCAGCTAGGTGTGACAGTGATGTATTTCTCCAAGCCAGGCTCTAATTGGCCATTCGCCAAGGAGTGTGGAGACTTAGCAAGACAAAAATCTCCCCTATGGCCCCCAGAATCCTTTCCCACAGTTGATAAACAGGAACATTTCAAAACAGAATAGTAATGATGGCAGGGAGAGGAAGGAAGGCAGGAATCCATCCAGGAGTGGCAGCGCTTGCCCAGGGCTTCTGGAGCTTGCGTGTTCTGGGGAAAGTATTAGGGAATTTAATGTGAATACTATTGTCCTCATCACTCTAACCTCAAGACACCAGCAGAACCCCAAAGAACTTCCACACCCATTCGCTCCCCTCCCCAGTGCTATTCTTGAGAGGTGGATGCTCAGTTTGTCACAAGCACGGCACCATTATTTATTAAGCCTCTGTGAGACAGGTGTTTGTGCTACTTATCTGTAACCATTCCAACAATCCTTGGTGGGGTTTTTTTATCTAAAGCAATATATAAGTCCAAGTTTTTAATAACTATTATTACTAAGCATTAGGTTCATAATGCCATCATTTTTATTTGGGGGGGGGGATTTTATGCATTTAGAACAGTTCTAGACTCACAGCAAGAACTAAGCATGATGGTTGTGTGTGTGTGTGTGTGTGTGTGTGTGTGTGTGTGTGTGTGTAATCCCAGATGGGTCGTGAGTTCAAGGCTGACCTGGGCTCATAGCAAGACTTTTTCATCTTAAAAAAATAGGCTCATGCCTTTCATCCTAGCTAGTCAGGAGACTGAGATCTGAGGATTACAGTTTGAAGTCAGCTTGGGCAGAAAAGTCCAAGAGACTCTTATCTTCATTTTACCACCAAAAAGCCAGAAGTGGAGGTATGGCTCAACTGGTAGAGCATTAGCCTTCAGACAAAGACAAAAACAAAATAAACACTAAGGGACAGTGTCTAGGCCTTGAGTTCAAGCCCCAGTACTGGCATGCACACATGCACACGTGCACATGTGCACGCACACACACACACAGGAGGAAGAGAGGAGGAGGAAGAGCAGGAGGAGGACGAAAAGAGGAGGGGGAGGAGGAGGAGGAAGAGGAAGATGAAGAAGAGGAGGAGGAGAAGAAGAAGACAAAGAAGAAGAAGATGAAGAAGACGAAGACAACGACAACGATGATGACAGAAGAAGAAGAAGAAGAAGAAGAAGAAGACAATAATATAGCAATCTTAAATAATAATATAGCAAATCTTAATTAGGAGGAAAAGGGAGGCTAGTACAAAGGCTCCCTGCTAACGGGGAGAGGGGGGAAGGGGGGAGGGGGGAGGGGGAGTGCAGGGCAGAGGCCCGCATAGCATCTCATCCCCAAGTGAGAATGGAAAGGCAGCAAGAGAATCAGGCCAGCAACTATTCCAGACCAGCCTGCTGCATCCCGCAGCCCACATGTGTACACGTGCACACACACACACACACACACACACACACACACACACACACGCAAATGCAAGTACACCAAGCCCACAGGCTCTACTGGAGAAGAAACATTTTTGCCCACACGCCTCCAGCCAGGCACAGCCCTCTGGTCCCTTCCTGCCCCCACATTTAGCTTCAGATTCCGGACCACATATGACTCAGACCAGACCCAGGAGAGCTGCTCGCCTTGCCCCCTCATATTCTTTCCTGCTTTGAACAAAGCGCCACAGTAATTCAGCCAAGCAGGCCAGGACGGCGGAGGAATTTCTCTTGCCAAAAAAGCTAATGGGAGGTGAAATGGCATTAATATCCGTGAGGTGTCTAGACGGGAGGTAATGATCCTGAAACTACACTCAGCCTACAGCCATCATAGGAAGACAGCGGTAGCGTGAGCTCTCTCAAGGAGGTCACTGGGCCTGGGGAGCTAGCTGGAGCCCTGCTGCACTGTGGCCTACGCCAGCCATCTCCAGACGCAGTTCCCAGGCATTTCAGAGAGGACACCCAGACTCCTGCCTGTGGGATCCTAGTGTCTGAGAACATTTTCTAACCTCCAGAGCTGGCTAACAGGAGCACAGAGGGCTTTGTCATAATATATATTCACACAGTGCAGACTCATGCTGACGAGCTTCAGCTATGAATCTAGACTCGTCTGGCTTCCATTCCTGGCTCTGTCTGTCATTCACTAATTGTATGACTTTAAGGAAGTTATTTAAAAGTCACTTTTTTCATTGGAATGTACATATAATAAGATGGCATCTTAGGTTAATGCACAGAAAGTAGAGTGTCTTGTAATAGCAAGCACCTGACCAATTTTAGCTGGAATTGTTATGATGAATAAGAACTCACAGAGGGGCTGGGAAGGTGGCTCCGTGGTAGAGGGCTTGCTTCACATGCATGAGGCCCTGGGTTCCATTCCTCAGCACCGCATAAACAGGAAAAGCCGGAAGTGGCACTGTGGCTTGAGTGATAGAGCGCTTAGCCTTGAGCTGAAGAGCTGAGGGACAGCGCCCAGGCCCAGAGTTCAGGCCCCACAACTAATCAAAAAAGAAGAAGAAGAAGAACAACAACAACAACAAACAGAGCCAGGTGGCTGCCATCCTGATGGAGGGTGGCTGAGGATGAGGCTGGGCCAGTCACTGAAGTCCCTTCCAGGAAAGCGGATATAGGAACTCATTCATTCCTTTTCCTTTCTACTCATTCAACATACAAAACTATTCAATGACAGAAACCACACTAGACTCTGAGGAGACAAGGGACAAGAGACTGCCCTCTCCCTTTTTTCTCCCCATATTCCTCTTCTCTCCCCTCTGAGACCTCTGGAATAATTCCTGGCCTCCAAACCATCCCCAGCTGATCAGAAAGATGAGCTGTTAGCATTTATCACACTTACATTCTCTCTCTCTCTCTCTCTCTCTCTCTCTCTCTCACACACACACACACACACACACACACCACTGCCGAACCTTATCAGCATGACAAACACCAAAGCCTGCACAAAGCATAAATATGTTAAGACTTGGCTATTCATTCATTCATAGAGCTACCTCTGGCTCCCACACTGCCTGCAGGATGTCTCTGAAACCTTTTGATCTATCCATAGCAGCAAGATATCTTTGCCATAGCTCACTTCACCAGGAATCTATTCCTCGGGCAAAGAAACAAGTAAGTAAACACAAAAAAAGGTCTTCAGGAGCCCCTCTCATATATACACATACACCATTATAAAAATGACAGGGTGAGCCAGTGGCTCATACCTGTAATTCTAGCTACCCAGGAGACCGAGATCTAAGGATTATGGTTCAAACCAGCCCAGGCAGAAAAGTCTGTGAGACTCTTATATCCAATTAACCAGCAAAAAGCCAGAAGTAGAAATGTTGCTCAAGTGGTAGAACACTAGCCTTGATTAGAAAAAGCTCAAGGACAGCACCCAGGCCCTGAGTTCCAGCTCTAGGACTGGCACACACACACAAAAAGACTGGTTGTAGGAGATCTTCATTCCAGTAAGAATATCTAGGAAGACAAACTGTAACCCTTCCACGGATTGGATATGAAAAAGATTAACCTGGTATGGAGCAGTTGGCTGGTCCCCTTGGGTGATCTTAAATCAGGAATTCAGATTAGTTTCTGCTTTGGAATATCACTCCATAATGGCAGAAACCAGGTCAGCCATGGTAAGTCAATGCAGTTAACCCATGCCAAGCCCTTACCGGGGCCACCAGGGGCACTCTGTTCCTAAGCTAACTGTGCAAACCCTGAGTTACTAGGAAAGTGTCCACAAAGTGGGTCATCTGGTCTACCTGATTCCCAGTCAGAACTTGATCAATATCCAGATGAAACACTAATATTGTCCTATTCTATGTCTTTTCTAAACTCCTTTCCTAAACTTCTTTCTTACCAGTCCTGGAATCTTACCCCTTCCAAGTTTTGTTTTTTGTTATTTTTTTAATCATCAGACCAAAACGTTAGCAGCACATGAATTAGTGAGAGCCTCACCTCACGCTACCTCTCTTTGCAAGCAAAGTAATCCACAAATGGCACCGTCCTACCTACTGACCCCTGGAAGACTTCCATGCTCTATTCAAGGGGAATTCCTGAATGGATGTATAATGTTAGAGGTATTTCCTTTGAGTGGGCAGGTGCTAGCATGTCATGGAGATATATAGGAAACTGTGTTGGCTGCTGTCCTCCATGGTTGGTTCACCATGCAGCCATAGGTGGAGACTGAGGAAGAGGTGACAATGCTGGAGTGGCATGCTCAAAACTATAGCAACCTGCTCGTACATTTACAAGAGCCCTCAGTGTCTGTGTGGCCAGGCTCTCTTCCAGCACTTGCATTTCATTGTAGAGCACCACTGGGCAGGCCTACATTTATGAATAGGTTGGCCACGATGAGCAGCTTTGGTGGTGTGCTCATGAGCTAACAGTGGTTAGAGGTTTAGTCTACCAGGGCCAGCTACAGGCCAACATTATTATGCTCAAAAGGAGAATAGAGACCTGATGAGACACTCCAACACCTCAGGACCGTCCCTGGGGTTCTCCTATTGCATTTGTCAGAGGTTCAACATCTCACCATTGATCTGCCCAAGCTCTAGAGACTGGCTCTCAACCAAGATGGAGTAACAGAGGCAGGAATGCCTCTCCCACCAAAACAACCAAGGCCCAGACAAAATATAGGAAAGAACATTTACAATACACATACCAGATAATGGCAGTGATTCCCTGAGATAGGAAATAAATAAGGTCATCCCTATGCATGCTCTGCCTTCTTGTCTTAGAAGAGCTCACAGGCCATGGGGATGGGAAGGGGATACAGGCAGTACCGGATAGACTCGTAAGGTGACTGTCACCTCAGTTGTGACAATGCTGAGAGAGAAAGGCGGGTGGAATTCATAGAAAACAGCTGGAGAGAAAAGCACTGCAAGAGGGAAAGTTATGGAGAGATCTAAGAGAAACCGCCTCCATTGGCAGGTACAGTAATTCACACCTGGAATTTCAGCTACTTTGGAGGAGGAAATCATAGTCCATTTCTCAAGTCCATGGTTGGAGGCCAGCCACTAAAGAAATAAAGAGAACCCTGCCTGAAGTACTCAACTGAGTACTGATCAGAAAATGCATGTGAAGAGTCTATGTGAGGCGAAATGATGGAAGGAAAAAATGCTGGGTGCTGTACACCACTGGGCCTTAGTATTGGTCATTCCAGGTATGTGGGAAGCACCTGGAGGCTGAGGTAGAAGGATCACAAGTTCAAGGGCTACATAGTGAGATCCCGTCTACCCCCACCCACATACGCAAAACAGCCTTGCCTCAGAAGTTGGTAATAGCCCTAAGATCATAGATTTTTAGCTTTCATAATTGACATGTTAGGCTAAATAGTTATTATACAACTATTCTAAACATATATGCACTTTATAACCAAGCAAGGGCACAGTAGCTATGAGCATCTGATCATATAAAATAATATTTATAGAAAGAAATTCCAGGAAATGGAAATGAGGGTCTTTCTGTTTTTGTTTCTGCATCTTCATTGCTGTTTCTGTTTTCTTTTTGTCTTGCTTGTTCATTTATCTGTCTTTGGGAGGGCAAGGGAGGCTACAGAAATGGAGGGACAAAGGGTGATCAAATGCAGCGGTGGTACTCACTAGACACTATGTTGAAAATGAACAATACAACTTGTGGGTAGGGATGGGAGGGGGAAACTGGGAGAGAGCGAGGGAAGAGGTGACATTGTCCAAAAAGAAATGTACTCTTTATCTGACATTTGTAGCTGTAATCCCCCTGTACAGCAACTTTACAATAACAATGAGGAAACGTTTTTAAAGCACAGGAAGCATGGACACAACTCGTAAGGAGAAATTGTCAGATATCCCTCGTGTATGCAGGGGAATTAATAGCACTAACCACCTGTGTTACAAAAGGAAGTTTCAACTCAATGTCCCAACAAACTTCTATCCCTGCCCCACCAGACTCCAAGAGAGTTAGCGCTCCAAGGACTGTCCACACATCTCCTCCATCCTGACTCTCCAGAACCTAGCCTACCTCCTGGCCCACTACTGACCTCCAGAAATACGGCGTGATCAGGGTTCTCCTGGACCGGTCCCTAGTCATAGGAGCTGGGAGGTTGCCCTCTGGCCCTGAGTCTGCTTCTCTATTCCATTTGGAATAAAAATTCTGGCCCCTGATGTTGCCCTTGGAGACTGAAATCTGGAGATGAGCCCGTCTCTCAAGTTCAGGTCATGAGGGAAGGTAAAACCCAACTACCCTGACCCACTGGCCCTTTCCTGCCACAGAGATTTGCACGTGTTGTTCCTTCAGCTTTGGGGGAGGGAATTCCTTATTGTTTTTTAATGGTTGGGGGGGAGAGTTGAACTCAGGGCCTCATGTTTGCGGGGTAGGTTTTCTACCTCTGGCCACACCTCCAGTCCCCTTTTGCCCTGGTCATTTTTCAGATAGTGTCTCACCCATCCAGGCACACCTGGACCTCAGCACCCCTGTTTTAGTCTTCCCATCATAGCTGGGATGACAGGTGTGCCTGCATGTCCAGTGTCTTTCTGTTGAGATGGAATCTCAGGAACTTTTCTGCCCAGGCTGGCGCCAAAACATGATTCTCCCGATCTCTGCCTTGTAAGTAGCTAGGATTACAGGGGTGAGCCAGTGGGGCCTACCATCCTCTCATGGTTTTGAGTTGGGCTTAGATATGCTCAGAAAGGCCTAGATCTAATGTATATATACAGCTTTAGCATGACCACCACCCACAGCCCATGCTACATCTTGTTTCTGAGGGCCACTCCTACCCTAGTGGGTAGTCTTGAAACTGTCAGACAGCTTGAGGAACTCTTGTCCCTGTACTATGAATCCTGAGCTAAGCTCAAACATGTATCCTGAAGAGACAGTGTCTGCCGTGACGCTGGCTCCTCTACCTGGTTTTATTCCTTTTCTCTTTTCTTTTTTCCTTTGTTCCTATGAACTCCCCTTATCCTTCTAGAAATTTCTTTTTGCTGAAGTTTTCCAGAACCAGTTTCTATTGCTTGTCATAAAGAACTCTACGCTTGGTGTCCTATCCTCAGTCATTATCTGTTTATTCCCTTTATAGAATGTGTATGTGTGTGTATGTGCGTGTGTGTGTGTGTGTGTGTGTGTGTGTGTGTGTGTGTGTGTGTGTGTGTGTACTCGCATTGGGGCTTGAACTCAGAACCTGGGCACTGTCTCTGAGTTTTTGGGCTCAATGCTGATGCTCTACCACTTGAACCACACCTAATCTTCTGGATTTTTGCTGGTTAAGTGGACTGAACTGTGATCCTCAGATCTCAGCCTCTTAAGTGGTAAGGTTTATGGGCTTGAGACACTGGTGCCTGGCTTGAATTTCTGAAGCTCTCAGTGATTTTTTTTTTTTTAATTTGCTTCCATAGGGCTGGGAAGGTGGCTCAGTGGTAGAGTGCCCTGGGTTCGATGCCTCAGCACCAAACAGGAAAACAGGAAAAGCCAGAAGTGGCGCTGTGGCACTTGCCTTGAGCTGAAGAGCTGAAGGACAGCACCCAGGCTGAGTTCAAGCCCCACAACCAACCAAAAAAACAACAACAAGTTTTCATTTATTGTCTGTTTCTACCACTCAGAGGAACCAGGGACCTTTTCAGTCTCGATCTCTACTGTCCTCAGCACCTTGCTCCTACCTGCCATGCAGTAATGGATCTCAGGAAAGCAGCCCTGCGCTGTGGCCTGCTCTGGTCCTACTCTGGAAGGCGGGGGAGGAGGACAAGGACAGGGCTCATGGGAACCAGGGAACAAGGGCCACCTTTCCAAGAGAGCCGACTTCACCTGCAGATTCCCAGCCCAGGGCTCTCCTCCCCTCCCCCTTGATCTCTACCAATCCTGAGTAAATCTCCAGCCATGTCTTGTAAATCTTTAATTACAAGAAAATTGCAACCCGACCAACCAAGCACACGTACAGTGTTGATAAATATTTAAAATTGCTACAGCAGCAGATCTGAAGGGATTAAGAAAAGATATATTGGAGTGACAGTTATTAAACACTAAATCCCAGTAAACGTTACACAGCAGATAAATAATGCAAACTCCTGACAGCCTCTCTGTGGCTGACAAGACAAGGGAGACATCTGCTCGGGGACATGGTGTCAGGGGAGATGGCGAATCCTTATGGCCTGTGGCAGGGAGATTGGAGGAGAGAGGAGAGCCTTAACTTCGTTCCCTGTCCCCAGAGGGGACATTTCTTACGTCCTGCTTTAATCCCTTGGCACTAGATCGCCTTGGAAGATCTGTGTATGGTGGGAAGAAAAAGGGAGAAGGAGGGTGATAGGGAAGGAAGGAAGGAAGGAAGGAAGGAGGGAAGACAAGGAGGGAGGGAGGGAGAAAAGAGGGAGGGAGAAAGGGAGGAAGGATGGAGAGAGGGAGGGAGGAAGAGAGGAAGGAAAGAGGGAAGGGGGAGGGCAGGAAAGGAATATGTGTAAAGAACTCTAGGAGCTGGAATCTTCCTCACACCTAATCCTGGAATTGGTTGTTTGGATAGTCACCATCAGAGCCCTATTGGAAGGAAGGAAACCAGCATTATCCTGTTCTACTGTTCTTCCCTTCACCTTGTGCATGTGTTTTTGAGTGTGTGTGTGTGTGTGTGTGTGTGTGTGTGTGTGTGTGTGTGTGTGTGTGTGTGTGTGCGCGTGTGTGTTGGTGTTGGGGCTTGAATCCAAGGCCTGGGTGCTATCCCTTAGCTCTCTTTCTTTGCTCAAGGTTGGTGCTCTAACACTTGAGCCACAGCTCCACTTCTGTTTTGTTGGGGGGGTGTTAAGAGTCTCTCAGGCTTTCCTGTATCAGCTGGCTTTGAACCATAATCCTTGCATCTCATGCTCCTGGGGAGCAAGGATTACAGACATGAGCTATGGGCACCCAGCTCCCTTCACCTTGGTTCATTTGATTCTTACTCATTATCAGTTTACCATTCACACGTTCCCTTAAGAAGTTAACCCACTTAAGAACTAACCCACTCATTCATATGTTTACTAGGTTATACACTCTTTCATACATTTGTTCAATGACTTATCTATGCACTGTTACTTATCACTCACTGATCAAGCATTTAATGAGCATTTCTTGCAGATGGAGAGAAACAGTGCATAGTAGACCTACACATGGCCCTCAATATCTGAAAGCTGAGGAGAGAGTAGAAAGCAAGATCTGAGCATCTAGGAGGGGACAGGGACCAGAAAGACAAAATATTATGATATATCAGACTCCTGGTATTTTCAGATTCCCTAGTAGCAGTTTGAGAATTCAGTGAACACCATAAGATTCTGAAAATCTCAGAGTTAACATTTGTTAAGACACAGATCTGAATTACAGGTAGACCAAGGCTAGTACGCAGAAATGAGGGAGGTACCTGATAAGGTGTGGAAAAGTCAGGAAAGGCTTCCTGCAGGCACTAACTATCTGTGCCAGTCAATTTGCAGTTCAAGTTCATTTGGTTACTACAACAGTCCTATCTGACTGCTGTTTGTTTTTGTTAGCTTTTTTTTAATTAAGACATTAGAGATCAGCTCATCCAAGGTCAAAATAAAATTAGAATCAAGATGGGTACCTGCTCCGTGCTTTGGATCTGGATCAAAGCCAGCTTAGGTAGAAAAGTCTGCCAGAAGCTGGGCGCTGGTGGTTTACACCTGTAATCCTAGCCACTCACTCAGGAGACTGAGATCTGAGGATCGAGGTGCAAAGCCAGCCCAGGCAGGAAACTCCGTGAGACTCTTATTTCCAATAAACCACTAGAAAACCAGAAGTGGCAATGTGGCTCAAGCGGTAGAGCACTCACCTTGAGCTGAAGAGCGCAGGGACAGCACCCAAGCCCAGAGTTCAAGCCCCATGACCAACAAAAAGAAAAGAAAAGTCTGCCAGACTTTTTCTCTAAAATAACCAGCAAAAAAATAGGGTTGCCATTGTGGTTCAAATGGTAGGGCACCAGCCAAGTTAATAAGCATAAAGCCCCGAGTTCAACTCCTCATACTGGGAGGGGGGCGGGGCCGGGGGAAGAAGGCAGGCACTGCTATTCAAGAGGCCGAGATCTGAGATTGCAGGTCATAGCCAGCCAGGACAGGAAAGTTCATGAGCCTCTTATCTCCAATTAAGTACCAGAAAAGCCAGAAGTGAAGCTGTGGCTCAAAGTAGTAGGGCACTAACCTTGAGCAAAAAAGGTCATGGGCAGTGCGGAGACCCTGGATCCAAGCCCCATGACTGGCAATAAATAAATAGAATAGACTGAGTCCAAAGTAAGGTATTTTTTCCTTCATTCACCTGCTTCCCCAACCTCCTTTTCTACAGTGAAGATACGAGAGAAAAATCTCTTTCCCATTAAAGACAACAGAAAAAGGCTATTTAGGGTATTTACTGGAGATATAATTTACATTCAGTAAATTTCACAGATTTTAAGTTCACTAAGCCTAGACAAACTCCAATACCCAGTAACCAACATGAAAATCAGAACATGGAATATTCCCATCACTCTGAAAGTTTCCACTTGATCTATCACGGTCCTGATTTCAGTTACTTGGCCAGTTCTTGAACTCACATGAATGTAGTAATATATACATGTCTTATTTTTGACTTTTTTACAGTTTTGGGAAGCAATCTCAGTGCTTTGTCCATGCTAGGCAAGCACCATACCACTGAGCTACATTTCCAAACCCTAAGTGCTTTATTTCCCTTAACATAATAAGACTAAGTTGCAAAAGATTTTCATGGCCAGGCACTGGTAGCTCATGCCTATAATCCTAACAACTCAGGAAGTTGAGATCTGAAGATATAGGTTTGAAGCTACCTCAAGCAGACAAATCCAAGAGACTCTTATCTCTAACTAGCAAAAGGCCAGACATGGAGCTGTGGCTCAAATAGTGGAGCACCAGCCTGTAGCAAAAAAACTAAGGGAAAATAAGAGGCCCTGAGTTCAAGGTCCAGTACAGGCACAAATATTTTTTTTTTAATTTTCTAAGAAGTTAAAATTTCTAATCAATAAAGCTTCTAATCATCCATTTCTGGTTCCATTCTGGCTGAGTTACAGAAAAGGCTAGATTGGTTGGTGCTGACTGGACTTCCCAACTCCCTAGTTCCCCTTCTTTTGCCCTGGTGGGACTGGGCCCCCAACACTTTGATTCTGGGAGACACCTGACCTTCCAGAAGCCTGTCCCCACACCTCTGCTCAAGGGCACATTTGGCCCTTCCCGCTGTGCTGGGCTTCAGGAGGCTTACTCCAGCCTTCCCAGTAAGAAAGCTCATTCCCACAGTCCTCCAGATCCCTCCCAGGCTTTCGGCAGTCCTGCACTTGCCTCTTGCCTTGTCACACCTTCCTCACGTCTCCAGGAAGAAGAATCTGAAGTGCTTGAGGAAGGCCCACCCTCCTCCTCCAAGATCTGGGTGCCATCTTGGTTCAGGCATTCGAGAGGCTTGCAGCCTCTAAGGTGGACGCCATCTTTTCCAGGGTCTCTTGGCTTCACGTCAGCTTCTCTGTGAGTCAGTACCTTGCCTCTCTGCCAAAGCCTACGTTCTCATTCTGGGAATTCCCTCACACTTCCTTGTTTGTTGTGTGAGAGTGGGGAAATGCCTTGACTCACCAAATGTGCCCAGGGAGCCAGCCCTGCTGATGAAGGGTAAGATGACCAGGTGTTCCCCAAGGAAGAGAAGAAAACGTTCCTCAATTCTATTTCCACCATCCGGGAAACTCACTTCGACACGTTATAACTAAAGAATACCAGTTCCTGGCACAGGGTATCTGGGGAAAGCTATGGGCAATCTCCAAGGGCAGCCATGCAGACCTTGGTGTGGCCTGGGACTGGAGGGGCAAAGACCTCACAAACCTCAGCATACTGAACACTCCAGTGTGCTCCCCTAAAAAGCCTGAGCTGCCAGAGGCAACTGAACCTCTAATTGATGTCCTAGACATTACAGAAGTACTTATCTGCAACTCAGACTGTCCCTCCCCCCAGGCTGCTCCGCACTAATGTGCCCTGTGGTGTCCTTCCAAGGACTTAGAAAAGGCAGCTCTGTCCTACTGTGCATTCGCTCTTCCCCAAAAGAAGGGAGGGGCTAAGGCATGAGAGGTGGCCTAGCTCTAAAGTATATCCAATAGCCAGTCAACAACTAGTAAGGAGTCCTTCAGAGGCAAATAGGGATTGTATCTACTCCTGTCTTTAGGAATCTGCTCTCCTGTATTATTATCTTTTTGGGGGGGGGGGGGTTCGGTCGTGGGGCCTGAACTCTGGGCCTGGGCACTGTCCCTCAGCTCTTCAGCTCAAGGCGAGCGCTCTACCACTTAAGCCACAGCACCACTTCCGGCTTTTTTCTTTTTGCTTATGTGGTGCTGAGGAATTGAACCCAGGGCCTCAGGCATGCAAGGCAAGTGCTCTATCACTGAGCCAACTTCCCAGCCCTGTATTATTATCTTAATTGTCTCTGTAGGTCTCTGCCTCTGTACCTCATGCAGCCAGTCATTCAACAAAGACAGCACTTGAGAAGCAACTCAGTATAAAGAGCTCTGACACTGAAGCTAGATCATCAGCTTTGATTCCCAGATTACCCTCCTCTGAGTTCTGGGAATCTTGGAAAGACTGGACCTCAGATACTTTGTGAACCGGCAATAGTCAAGTGCTCACTCATACAGTCTGAGTAGATGGTTAAATAAAACCAACATAGCAGACATCCTAGCACACCGTGCTACAGATGTTTTATTTGTGCTAGGGATTGAAGCTAGAGCCCTTTTCTTGCTAGGCTATCATCCTACCACTTCAGCCATTCTAAACCCTGTAAATAATTTCTACTCTTATATTAATAAGTTTCACTAGGTACCAATCACAGTGCCAAACTCCAAAAATAGTTCTATCTGCCCTCAAGGAATTTAAATTGTGTGTGTGTGTGTGTGTGTGTGTGCGCACATGCAACTGAGCTTGAACTCGAGGCCTTAAACTCTCATACAATGTTTTCATTCTTGGCTGGTGCTCTATCATTTGAGCTGTGCTTTGATCCAGTCTTTTTTGTGTGTGCCAGTCCTGGGACTTGAAGTCAGGGCCTGGATACTGTCCATGAGCTGTTTTGCTCAAGGCTAGTGCTCTACTACTTGAACCACAGCTCTACTTCAGGCTTTCTGGTGGTTAATTGGACATAAGAATATCAGAGATTTTCTTGCCCAGGCTGGCTTTGAGCTGCAGATCCTCAGAACTCAGACTCCAGAGTAGCTAGGATTAAAGGTGTGAGCCATCAGCGCCAGGCTCACAAACGTACACGTGCAGGCACACGGCCCCTGAAGACTGGGGTAAGCAGAGGAAGTCGCAGTATAGAGATGGGGAGACAAGAGGGAAGAGAGCTCCCAGGCAGCACTGAGGCAGCAGAACCGACGCTGAGTTCCGACGCTGAGTTCAATTCCACAGGGCCAAGGCATGAACAGCTGGTGAGACAGCCCAACAGATGTGTCCTGGGGTGGGAGGGACCTGGCCTCTAAAACCCCAAGCCAGACATTCCCCAGAGAACAGCAGGGAGAGCAGGAGAGGAAGCAATGCCAGGGAGTCAGGGGTTGGAAGGCCATCAGTATGATCCTACAAAGTCGCTGTCCGTGAGAAAAGAACTAACTTCGGTACTACTAGCAATATCTACTCCGAAAAAAGAAAAAAAAAAAAAAAGAATATGAGGAGACAAAGCTACACAGTGGAAGAAAATATTTCCAAAACATTTGCTTGATAAAAGACTGCTATTCAAAATATACAGAGAACACTTAATCTCAACCATTTATCTAACGTGTGCCCACACCGGAGAGAGATGGCTCTATCTATAGTCCTACTCAGAAGGCAGAGATCTGAGGATCACAGTTCAAGGCCAGCCTGAGCAGAAAAGCCTATGAGATTCCTTCTGCAGCGAAAAAAGGTAGGCGCAGGTCAAGTGGTAGAACACCAGCCATGAGCAAGCTGGGTGAGTGAGCAAGCTGAAGGCTTTGAGTTCAAGACCTGGTCCTGGCAATAATAGTTATAATCATGAATAAACGGAAAAAGTGAAGCACAGACCTTAACAGACATATCACCAATGAAGATTTCAGGTACACCCATTAAAAGATGCTCCCAATATGCTGTTTGGGAAATCCAAGTTAAAGTGCCATTTATAAAACATGGCACATCCCTGAGAGTAGCAGACATTGATGTTACCAAGTGTCAGAAAGGATGTGGAACAACAGGAATGTCATTCATTGCTGTGGGAATGTAAAATGGTACAGCCACTTCAGAAAACAGTTTTGCAGTTTTTCACAAAACTGAACACACTTCCACCATACATATGATCTAGCATTTACAATCCTGATATTTATCCAACAAACTGAAAATTCCAGTCCAAGCAACAATACCTGCACATAAACAAATATAAATAAATATTTACTACTGTAAATATTCCATTCATAGATGCCAAATCTTGGAAGAAGCCAAAGTATTTCTTCATTAGGTAGATGGATAAATAATATTCTGCTGGGTGCCAGTGGCTCATACCTGTAATCCTAGCTACTCAGGAGACTGAGATCTGAGGATCGTGGTTTGAAGCCAGCCCTGACAGGGAAGTCTATGAGACTCATATGTCTAATAAACTACTCAGAAAAAGCCAGAGGTAGCACTGTGACTCAAGGTAGAGCTCTAGCCTTGAACAAAAGAAGTTCAGGGACAGTTCCCAGGCTCAGTGCAAGCCCCAGGACCAGTAAAAGAAAAGAAAATAGCCAGGCACCAGTGGGTCATGCCTGTAATCCTAGCTACTCAGAAGGCTGAGATCTGAGGATCGCAGTTCGAAGCCAACCTGGGCAGGAAAGTCCATGAGACTGTTATCTCCAACCACCAGAAAACTGGAAGTGGTGCTGTGGTTTAAGTGGTAGAATGCTAGCCTTGAGCTGAAGAGCTCAAGTCCAGAGTTCAAGTCCCATGACTGACAAAAAGAAAAAAGATAAAATATAAATAAATAAAGTCCATCCAAAAAAAATCCCATCTATGCAGCAGCAATGAAGAGAGAAAGAGACAAGTTACAAGTGTGATGTCTGCAGAGGAGTGGGGTAGGAGCATGACAAGGGATCCCATCTGCTCCAGCCCCCGGCTCTAGCACCGCACTGAGCATCTGCTGCAGGCCTAGGAAGAGGAAGAGGTCGTTTCTACCTTAGACATATGGAGTTGGGGCTCCTGTGGAACACCCAGACAAGGCAATCCAGCAGGTGATTAAATCCATGCCTTGTGCAGAATGTGGGATGGTGGGCGAATCCTTTCTTCCAGAGTCTCTCCCACAGCCCAGTGTAGTGTCTCAGGGCGCCAGCCCCAGGGCAGCAGATAGTGATCTAGCTCTTCTTTCACCACATTGCTTTACAAGATGCTTTTGGCCAGCCATTAAATATCCTAAGGGCTGGTCCCATTCTCCAGGTGCCTAGCACTTAGCATAGTGCCTAGCACATTGTACTGTGAGACACGGGGCAAACACTGAGGGAGCCCTGCATGAATGTATGAATGAATGCCCTGTGCAGTGGACACATTACACCCATTTTACAGATGCTAAGGCTGAAGACAGAGAGGTTAATTAACATGCTCATGGGCCCATGGATAATAGATACATTCATTCTCAGACTCCTACTTTCTAGAGGAAATGTCCCCCCAAACACCCAGCTAGTGCAAAAACCGGGGGCCAGCTCTCAGCCAGCTAGGACAGCTCAGAAGCAGCACCACCTCGCTCTGCCTGGCCTCCAAGAACTTAGAATCTCCCTGGGGGTGAAATAGGATCATAAAGGCTTTAGTGTGATAAGATGCACGCGGCTTTTGCATCATGGGGGTTGTGGTTGTTTTTTAGATGGGAGTGATTAGGAATCCTGTCCCATCCTCCTAAATGCTGGGATTATATACATGTGCCACCATGTCTGGCTTGCAACATCCTGCTAAATGTCTGTTAAATGTCTTTTTAGAGACTATACAGAAGGGAAGGCATGTATCACACCGTTTCTAATGAAAAAACTGAGGCTCTGAGAAAAATGACTCATCCAAGATCATGTGAGCTGGACAGATTTCAAATAGGAGAGATCCTGGCAAGGTACAGTCATTCATAACTATAACCCAGCACTGCCAAGCCTCCGGAGACCGAGAATTATGAGTTTAAGGCCAACCAGAACTATGTGTGGAGATTCTATCTCAAGGAAAGAGGGGAGATTTTTTTTAAAAGGAAGAAAGAAAAGGGGGAAGGAGGCTGGCGGCATAGTTCAAGTAATAGAGTGCCTGCCTAGCAAGTTCGAGTTACTGATTTCAAACTTCAGTACTGCCTAAATAAATAATAAACAGGAAGGAAAGAAGGAAGGAAGGAAGGAAGGAAGGGAGGGAGGGAGGGAGGGAGGGAGGGAGGGAGAGGGTAAGAGGGAGAAAGAAAGAAAAAGAAAGAAAGAAAGAAGAAAGAAAGAAAGAAAGAAAGAAAGAAAGAAAGAAAGAAAGAAAGAAAGAAAGAAAGAAAGAAAGAAAGAAAGAAAGAGAAAGAAAGAGGACAGGAAGAGAGAAGGAGGCAGGGAGGGGAGGTAGGAAGAGGAAGATGGGAGGGAGAGATCTGAGGATCATGGTTCAAAGCCTGCCTGAACAGGAAAGCCCAAAAAGGCCAGAAGTAGTTCTGGGGCTCAAGTGGTAGAGCATTAGCCTTGAGCCAAAGAGGCTCAAGGACAGTACCCAGGTCCTGAATTCAAGCCTCAGGACCAGCGTGCGTGCGCGCACGCGCGCGCACACACACACACACGCACACACACACACACACAATCTTGCCTTTCCTATGAGTTTGAGGAACCCCTCTGCCCTTGGCCATCTCCCATCAGGACCATAGACAGCGAGGTCTCTGTCCCTGGGACTAGGTCTCAAAGTGATGCTGACAGGTATCCACCTCCTTCCCTCTTGGAGGCGGGAATTCCCAGCACTCCAAGTAGGGCAGCAACAGCGCAGGGCTCCTCTGCCTCAGTGACTGCAACTCCAAACTAGATTTATGAAGGAGGACTGCAGTTGTTTCCCACATAAAACATCTTTATGGACTTGCAAATGCCAAACTGTAACATTGGCTCTCTAGCTTGGACCTGCCTGGGAAAGCTATGCCAGTCAGTTACTGAGGAAGTGACCACACACACACACACACACACACACACACACACACACACACACACAAAAGGCCCTTAAACCCCTTCATGTTTGTGTCCATTACAAGCATAGCTGCCATCATTGCCAAGCCTTGAATGCTGAGCTGAGACGGGAACAGCAGTTGAGACAAACTATTCTGTCCTGCCTGTGTCCAGTTCGGATCTCTGTTCAGTTATGCATGTGTGCACTTGATTAACTTCCTTCGTTGGTTCAGGTGTTTAGAGGATCCCTAGAGGATCAGCTATCTAGCAACCCCTTTCCTGGAATCTACATCTGCAAGATAATCACAGCAAGATGCCCAAGGGTGTGTCTTCTCTCCTGACAGCCACACTGATTGGGCAGCCCACCTAATTTAGCCCAATCAGAGTCCTTTCCTGAGAATTTGTATTTGGAGACAAGAGATTCTAGTGCAGTATGACTTTGTCATCAACAAAATGGATATAAGCTTCAGATATGTTAGTGGTGGCCTTCTCCTTCATGCAATCAGAGAAATTTAGTCTGCAGCAAGAGAAAAGAATGAGTCCAACTTTCCAAAAAGAAGCCAGCTACATCCATGTCCTTGCGTTCCATGATACTCTCAAGATTTTTTTTTTTAAAAGCCGGGATCTGGTGACTCACACCTGTAATCCTAGCGACTCAAGAAGATGTGATCTGAGGATCATGGTTCAAAGACAGCTTGGGTAGGAAAGTCTATGAGATTCTTATCTCCAATTAACTATCAGGAAAACAGAAATGGCACTGTGCCTCAAAGTAGTAGATAGCTAGCCTTGGAGCAAAAGAGCTCAGGGATAGCGCCCAGGCCCTGAGTTCAAGCCCTATGACTGACCAAAAAAAAAAAAATCTTTTAGTAGGGTTCCTAGTTTTGCTTAGAGTTAACGTCTGTTACCTGAAACAAAGAAAGAATTAATGTCATATAACTCAATTGTCCTCAGCTAGTGGTGGTTCTGTTCTCTGGAGAACATGTCTGGAGATACTTTTGGTTATCTTCACTGGTGGGAGAGGGTGCCACTGGCATCGAGTAAGTAGCCATTGTGGCAAGCATCCCACAATGCACAGCTCCACATCTAAGAATCATTCCGCCCAACATGTCAAGAATGCCAAGGACACTGTGATCAATGATCCATGCTGTGACTTAACGTACCATGTGAGTGTAAGGCAGGAGTGTTGTCGTGTCTCAATTCTCCATTTACCGAAGATTCTAAGTGGTAGTACTGTGCTGGTGAGAGTGTTCTACCCTACAGAGCAAGAGGGAGCCATGCAATTAGTGCAAGTTTTCTGAAGAATCACTTAACAAGCTATATATCAGAGGCCTTGACACCTTCACCCCTACATCTGTAATCTGCTTTGTAGAAATTATTCTTGGTAGGAAATCTTAAGTCAGAGATAAACACTAAGATTTATGGCAAAAGAGGTTCATTGCAGCTTTATTTATAATGGTGAAAAATGGAAACAACTTAAAATAGCCAACCATCACATAAATTATGATATATTCATAGCACAAAATAATATATGGAGTGCCTAAAACCATGCTTGTGAAGATAATTTAATAACATAGCAAAATACTCATTATATTAACTAAAAAACAAAATATAAAAATTTTGAAATATGTATAAAGCACAGGAAAAAAGGCTGCAGAGAAATATATCAAAACATTAAGCCAGGCATGGTGATTCACACTTATAATCCTGGCTTTTCAGAAGACTAAGATCAAGAGGACTGCAGTTTGAGGCCAGCCTGGGTCAAAAAAAAATGTATGAGATTCTCATTTCAATCAATAGCTGGGCACAATGTTGGGTCCTGAGTTCAATCCCCAATGTCCACACACACACACACACACATTAACCATGACTATATCTAAGTAGAATTATAGCTAGTCTTTAACTTATTTTAAAGATAAAATTTTCTGCCCGGATACAGTGGCTCATGCCTATAATCCTGTACTCAGGAGTCTGAGATCTAAGGATCACGGTTCAAAGCCAGCCCAGGCAGAAAAGCTCATGAGACTCTTATCTCCAATAATCTATTCAGAAAAAGCCAGAAGTGGCACTGTGGCTCAGGTGGTGGAGCACTAGCCTTGAGTAGAAAGAGGTTCAGGTTCAGGGACAGTGCCCAGGCCCTGTGTTCAAGCCCATGGACAGGTAAAAAAAAAATTCTAATTTTTCCACAAGGAATATATTATTTTTATAATTAGGAAAATTTAATATTAAAAAGGAATCCTGATGTTAGAATTAAGGACAGTCCAGATTTATGTGGCAGACATTGTGAACAGAAGTAGAAAGGGCATCTGCCTGCATGGGTTTCCAGTCAAGGAGCGGAAGCACCTAGGCTGAGTGCCAGTGGCTCACGCCTGTAATCCTAGCTACTCAGGAGACTGAGATCTGAGGATTGCGGTTCAAAGCCAGCCTGGCAGGGAAGTCTGTGGGACTCTTATCTCCAATTAACCACCAAAAAGCTAGAATTGGAGCTGTAGTTCAAGTTGTAGAGCACTAGCCTTGAACAAAAAAGCTAAGGGACAGCACCCAGGCCCTGAGTCCAAACCCTGATGCCAGCACACGCACACACACACACACACACACATACACACACACACACACACACACACACACACACACACACACACACACACACACACACAGAGGAAGCACTTGGAATTTCAAATAGTTGTTAAGTCGATGTCATAGAAACCCTTATTTATTCATAGTTAAATAGCCTCCAAATGTTGAAAGCATATTAGATAAGTATGCAAGGCATTATAATTTTGATCACTACAGAATATCCAAAGAAATATGGTTAGGTGCCAGGTGCCGGTGGCTCACGCCTGTAATCTTAGCTACTCAGGAAGCTGAAATGTGAGGATCATGGTTCAAAGCCAGCCCAGGCAAGAAAGTCCATGAGACTCATCTCCAATTAACCACCAGAGAACTGGAAGTGGCATTGTGGTTCAAGTGGTAGAATGCTAGCCTTGAGCTGAAGAACACAGGGACAACGCCCAAACCCAGAGTTTAAGCATCACAACCAACCAAAAAAGAAGAAGAAGGGGGAGGAGGAGGAGGAGGAGGAGGAGGAGGAGGAGGAGGAGGAGGGGGAAGGGAAGGAGGAGGAGGGAGGGAGAGGAGGAGGGGGAGGGGGGAAGGGAGAGGAGGAGGAGAGGAAAAGAAATATGGTTAGGTCTTGGTAAGGCCTTGGTAGGCAATGTATTCAATCCAGATTCATTTATTGGTAGAAACAATTACCTTTCTACTGTACTTCCTGTTTCACTGGGAGAAGACTTGTGAACATGGCAAACTGGTGGATGAATCATTCAGAACCATGGGAGGTGGAAAAGCAAGGAGGTCAGGAGGCTGAGATCTGAGGATCCAATTTCAAAGCCAGCCTGAGCAAGAAAGTCTATGAAATCTTATCCCCAATTAACCACCCAAAAAAAGCCACAAGTAGAGCTATGTTTCAAGTGATAGAGTGCTAGACTTGAGAGGAAAAGAAAAAAAAAAAAGCTCACAGATAGCACTCTGAGATAGGTCCTGAGTTCAGGTCCTAGCTAGGTCCAGAGCAAAAAAGCAAATGCCATTGAAAAAAAAATAAATGTTTTTTTGTTTTTGTTTTTTGTCTTGGAAAGAAGAGTACATTGATCGGGCAGATATAGCTATAGCTGTAGCCCATAAGAAAAGCAGCCTCTCCCAGAGGTAGGTCTACTAGAAAAGATTCCAAAAAGGGAGGGATACATAGATGGATTTTGTTCAACTCTCTAGAGAATACCTCCTCCAAGACACAGAAGCTCCTGCCTCCATGGGGCCCAAAAGATCCCGCTGGAAAAAATTTAAAAATAAAAAAAAAAAGGCATGGGAAGCCTAGAAGTAACAGTGAAGACTGTTGGGAACCCAGGACGGCTGGCCTAGCTGTGCAAACCAAACCAAGCACAAGAGTAGCTGCCCGTGGTAGAGCATCCTGGGGAGTTATAACTGGGTGGGGCCAATTTTCACATTGCCAACAGATGGCGGAACACGCAGTGATCCCCCCAAAGCCCATACGGTGACTCAAGACCACCTGAGCAACAGCTCATGATGGAGAAATGCCAGGGCAGCCAGAACCAATTTCCACTCACAACTGGGTTATTTGTTTGAGTTCTGACACATCTGGGGCTGGAGATTCTTCCTGGGGAGATCATCGGGCTGAATGCAAAGGCCTGAGTTTGAATCCCAGGATTCTAGGTCGCAGGCTCGGTCACGTGTCCCTTCATGTACCCTGAGCTTCCATGGCCTCGAGTGTAAAGTGAGGATAGAACCCTCCGTGCCCACCCACAGCCCATGTCCTCTGATTCTCTCAGGGCCTCAGCGTCTTCTTAGGCAGAGGAGGTGGTAAAAGTGCCTGCCCCGTAGGGTAGCAGAGAGAATTCTAGATAACACAGGTAGCTGCCGAAGGAACGACGGGTGAGCACTCACTGCTGCTGCTACTGCCACTGCTGTTTTCAGGCTAATTTGAGATAATCGATGTGAAAGTACTTTGAGAAATACAAAGCACCCTGTGATCAAATAAAAGGTGGCATGTCACTCATCCCTCTTCCTGCCTCCTGTCTCAGAATTCCCCGCCACATACCAGGCGGCTGGAATTACCAAGCAGAATCTCCCCGGGGGTTCCCAAGTGCCCCCCGCTACCAGCGCTGACACCCACGATCCACCCTATACTACTGGACTTAACTCCTCCTGGCCCACAAGGCCTTACTCTCTCTTTTCTTCCGGAAGTCATTAGCCCTCCCGAGGCCTCATTAGCAGCCGCGGTTGACCTCTGGCTTCCTTCACACACGCAATCCTCTGCAGCTTCTGTTTTCCTCTGTGTTCTCCACCCAGAATCTAGTGAAGTCTAGGCTTCTTATGTATTTATTTATTTATTTGCAGTGCAGGCATTGAACCCATACCTCAGGCTCTACCACTTGAGGTACATCCCTAGTTAAAGTGTCTTATTGAAGACTCTGTAAACACATGTGGATTTGAGTGCATGCGTAAATACTATACTGTATATGAATCACTTTTTATAGTCTTTGGAATGATTATTATTTAATAATTCATTCTGCAGTTTCATTAGTTACCCACTAATCTTTGCAAGGCTCTACCAAATGCCTTGGGCGATATGTGATAGTCTCTATCCTTGGGGACTTTACAGGGGAAAGAGGGAGAAACCCTGGTATCATTTTATTACCTACAATGGCAATAACAGCAATACATGGACATAAAGGTGTCCTATAAAAGAGCTGGCGGCAGCTGTGGCAACTCAGTCAGGGACCGCACCCCCCCCACCCCCGCCCTGTGGCAGGGCCCAGCCCTCCCAGCCCGGTCCCCTTCAATCTGTTCCCCTCAGTTCTTGGACTGCAGAAGAGAATTTACCCCTATCCTGCCCCAGCTGCTTCTATCAGCACCGCCACACCACAGAGGGTCACTTTCACTGAGCAACCTCCAGGCAGCTGAAGCTGTGGGACCAGGGTCCCAGGCACTGGCTTTGGAGCCCACTAAGCCTGGGCTTGAGCCCTGGTTCAGCCACCTTCCCACAGTATGACCTGACATATTTACTTTATCCAAGCCCCAGTTTCTGAGTATAGATTGAGGACAACTGTCACCGGTGAGACAGTGACTCTTACATGAAAGGACCCACATGGAGAGCTGGAGCATCTGTAATCATGTAAGCTCTGTTTACCTCTAGGATCCACAAAACTGAAACGCTGCGTAGCCGGGGTGGCTGTGCTCTGGGCCACATGGGTGCGTTACTCATCCTGATTCTGGACTTCGGAGCCTGCCTGGCAGCCCAGAGAAACGAAGTGGGTTAGCAAAACGCACACCTCCTCAGTTTCATGTATTCAGTTAAGCATCTCTCCCAGCTAGCTGGGTCAAAACCTGCCCATAACTAATTAATATGTAGAAAGAAAGAGTCAGTCAGACAGACACAGAGAATGGTCCTGTTTGAGCCTCTCATTGCATGTGACACAGAGACAGGTACAGTTACCCTAGAAGAGGAAATCAGACTAGGAAGAACGGATGTAGCCCAGGTTGCACGGAGAGCTAATGGCAGAGCCCATACCAAGTCTACTCCTTCCTCTGCTACAGAGAGATCTGTCTTCTACAGGCTGGTGCTCAGGGATCAGGAGTCATAGCAAGAGCTACGCTACCTAAATCAAGCGTTATCTGGGAGGACACTTCCAAGAGATGCTCTAAAATGTCCCAAACCCTTAGGGAACAGACCTCGTTCTCTGCTCTGCAATGTATAAGCTTTGAGACGCTCAGGATGCCCTTTCCCCCTTTAGGCCTCCCCATCCTGCCCTGCAGAATTCAGCAGTGGTCCTAGCATCTCTGAGGTCCCTTTCACCCAGACTTCCTAGGGATCCCAGGAATATCAGGGGAGAGAGCCTAAGGCCTTCCTGTTCCCCTCACTGCCCCCTCCTCGAGCCTCCTGCTCCCACACTGACCTGTCTGTCCAGCCCCAGGTGTCAGCACAGCAGCTGGCTGGGAGGTGGAGAGGGGAGGAGAAGGGGAAGAGGCTGCACTCTCGCTGCCTTGTGCATCTCTAGTTCAGTTTGTGGCCCCCAGCCATCCCCGTTCTGCCACTGTGTATTAGTCAGCTTTCTTGTCCTTGTGCCAGAATGCCTGATGTAAACAATCAAGAGAAAAGAAAGATCTCTTTTGCTCGGAGTTTTGGAGATTTTAGTCCATCATAGTTGGTAGGGAGGGTGTGGCAAAGCAGAGCAACTCACATTATGGTGGCCAGGAGAGAGAGACAGACAGACAGACAGACAGACAGAGACAGAAAGAGAGACAGAGAGAGAGAGACAGAGAGAGAGAGAGAATGAATGGCAGTGCTCTACTTCCTCCTTTTCTTCCCTCCAGGCCCTCAGCCTATGGAATGGTACCAACAACATTCTAAGTGAGGGGGGGAGGGGGTCTTCTTCCCTTAGTTAATCCTGCCGGACGCCCCTCTCCCAGAGGTATGTTTCTTAACCCAATCAAGTTGACAGTCAAAATCATCCATCCCAAGTCCAGGTCAATTCAATATCCAAATACCTTTCCTTGAACCACCTCTAGACCCCAGACTTTTAACAATTTCATCAAGCAAAATGTATTCAGACATCTCCAAGAGTCCTTCAACATGTCAACCATTATAACACTATCCTCTGAGAGCCACTGCAAACTCCTAGTTGTGAGCCTTGGTTTACAAAACAAAAACAAAAACAAAAAAAACAGTGCTTCCAAGATACAATGACACAGAGTACATGTTTCCTTTTTTTTTTTGCCAGTCCTGGGGCATGAACTCAGGGCCTGGGCATTATCCCTGAGCTTCTTTTTCTCAAGGATAGCACTCTACCACTAGGGCCACAGTACTACTTCTGGCTTTTTCTGTGTATGTGGTACTGAGGAACTGAATCCAGGGATTCATGCATGCTAGGCAAGTACTCTACCACTCAGCCACATGTTTCCATTTTAAAAGGGAGAAATCGAACAGCAAGGAAGGATTAGATCAAAGCAGGACCAAAAGCCAGCAGCGCAAAAGCTAAATCCTATAGCCCCATACCTGGCATCTCGAGCACGTGGAAGGTGAGGTGAACACCCACAGGTTTGGGCAGTCCTGCCCTACTCGCAGGCCATATGGCCTCTCTCTCAGACTGTCCACACCTCTCATTGGCTTTCCTTGGCATACCTTCTACAACCTGGCATCTCTCTGACTTCCAGGGTTCTCTACTGTGTCTTTGGCCTCGCCCTCACAGCTTCATGCACAGCCCCCGCAGGGGACACCTGCAGGCATTGATATCTGGGTGGAAGACTCCATGACCCCATAACTCTTGTGTTCTGCCTGCCTGTAAAGCCAGCATCATGTGGAAGGTGCCAAGTTCTGCTGCCAGCTCAAATGGGAGCCAGCGTCCCTTGGGCCACAGCTACAGTGGCCTCAGTGTCTGGATGGCTGAACTTGGGGCAATGTTTAAATGTTGCCATATCAAACATCTCAGAACCTGGCCAACTTGTGTGCAAACGCTCTGCCAGAATTTAACACAAATGGCCCCTAGTTCAATTCCTCATAGACTCCTCCTACTCAGGTGAAATGTTATGAATACAGTCTTTACTGTTCACATTCCTGTTGGCATCTGGTCTTCTGAGCTCCCAGTAGAATTGCTTTTTCGAGTGTGCTTCTCAAGATCTTTAAAAAGACCCTCCTGAAAACTAGTTCCAAAGCTTCTGAACCACACCATCAGATAGTCACAACAATGGCCCCTCTCCTGGCACCAATATTCTTTGTTAGTTAACTTCCTGTTTTCTGTGACACTTAAGAAAAATAACAAAGGGAGGCATTACTTATTTGGGCTCAGGATTTTCAAGGGTTCAGCCCATGATGGAGTAGAGTGATGGAAGAGCAGAGCAGCTAACATCTCTATCTAGGAAACAGACAAACAGACAGACAATGCCAGATCCTGAACCTATGAAATGTTGTCACCACATTCAGGGACTATCTCCCCATTTTTAATTAATCCTCACTGAAAACACCTTCAAAAGCTGGGTGCCTGGTGGCACATGCCTGTAATCCTAGCTACTCAGGAGGCTGAGATCTCAGAATTGAGGTTCAAAGCCAGCCCAGGCAGGAGCGTCCATGAGACTTCTATCTCCAATTAACCACCAGCAAACTGGAAGTGGCACTGTGGCTCAAGTGGTAGAGTACTCACTGAAGAGCTCAGGGACAGCACCCAGGCCCAGAGTTCAAGCCCCATGACCAACAACAACAAAGTCTGACTTAAGAGAAAGTTTGCATGGGAAGACAGGGTAGATTGTTGTTACATATGTAGAATTAGATGCAAACAGCTTGGATTGTTAGCACTTGCTAGCTGTGTGACCTCAGGCAAGTCATTTAACTTCACACTTTACCTGTCCAATTGAGCAATAGCAGTAACTCACTATGGAGTCGTGGTTAATGAGCTAATGCCCACAAATACCTGATTGGAAGAGTGCAGCATGGAAGCACAGGCCAAAATCACTGCTGTAGCCACAGCCTCTGGTGCAGCTGGCAAGGGCTCCCCCCGTGCGATCCTCAGCCAGCCAGATGGGCCATGACCGCTGCTGCTCCCTGAGTATTACAGGAGGGACCTCCAGGACCCTGAATGCGAGTTTCCTATCATCACAGCAGCTGGACTCCTCCTAAGAAGCGTTAAATGACAACAAGATTAATTCCTCTTTGAAGCTCCCTTAAGATCTAGTGAAGGAATTCACATTCTTCACACTATCATATCTTTGGCTCTCTAGCTCTCAATAAGTTATAACCCTCGCTTGACTTTGCAGATAGAGCCTCCCCTTCCTTAACATCCTCGACTGAAAATGATTTCTCAGATTCTGCAAAAACATTATCCTCTGCAACTATGGGGAAGGTAGGGAGGCAGGGGTGGATGGGGAAGGAAATCGGGCAGATCAGGTCAGTACTGCCACAGTATGAAAGAATCAAGCCTAAAGTTGTATGCATGTGAAGCTCTAGCCTTCAAATAGACACAATCATCTCTCCTGTCTGGCACTCCACAAATATTTGCTGAATGAATAGCTGTTAATAGCATGTGATCCTGTCTTTCTTGCTCTGATAAATGATAAAGTCCATGTAGTTAAATCAGCATCAAATTGAATTCATATGCTGTCTTTGTTTGAGGACCCCAGGCCAAGGTAAAGAAATATTTATTCAGAAGAATGTTCATCTGTGAGTAGTGGCTTTCTGTATTTGGAAGGGGAAAGGGCTTATCCGGCTTGGTAGAGGGGATTTGAGACTTGTCTCTTTGCCTCAATTCCTACCAACTGTTGTTTTCTGGCCCCAGGTAAACCAGAGTGAGGGGGAGGGGGGTGGCCCTTCTATGTGGAACTATGTCAGGAGCCCACAGGCTGCTCCAGCGAATGGTTACCACATGGGACCTCATTGTTCTTCGGCTGAGACTAAAAGAGGGCAGGAAGAAGGGGTAATTTCTATATGACAGTCTGCCCTCAGCTGTGCCTTGGCTTATTCACTGCAGATATTAAATCTCTCCATAGGGGCCATGATTTGCCTACCTGTCCATGGTTAGAATTCTTCAGGGAAATCACATGTAGAACCTGGTTATTATCTGTGTACACAGTATACTGAGAGATTCAAGGAAAAATCATTTCTCTGTGAATCACTTCAGGGCAGAAAGGACCACCAGAGGAGCTGGGGGAGCTGAAGCAAAGACAGGAGATAGAAATAAGACTTGTGCATTAATCAGAGAGCAATCAGTGGATGACAAGGGACCTGGAGACACTGGGTCTGTCTATCTGGAGGAGGCAGAGGGAAAGGTCACCCTTGCCAGGGAACTCCCATCTATCCTGATGACACCATTTACCTAGAATCCAGGGACCTTGGTCTCCTGTTTTCCCAGTTTGGTGTAGATACTGCCCTGACCTTGCTCTCTGTCCTTGATCTCACCCCCCTGAGCTTCCCTGCCAGGGCCTGGGCCAGTCCTGGAGGGTGTGGCTTCAGCTCCGTTAACTTTTAGGATGCTATGTACTGGATTTGAGATACCTGCATTTCTAAGACCAGCAAATTCCTCTTGCTATGCTCTGTCTCATCCTCTAGCTATCAGGGTCCAAGAAGAAAAGAGGGCAGAGATTCTCATTGTTCTGCCACTAACTTACCTATGCGATCCTCCTCCAGCTTCTTCCCTCTCCTGGAAATCTATCTGCATCCCTCAATCTCTATTAAACACAGAGGTCCCCACTGGATAGTACACTCTTCTTACCTTTTGGGCCAATCTGGGCTGCATTCTAATTCTTAGATCAAAACCTGTTGCCAAGGCTGGTGCTGGTGCCTCAAGCCTGTAATCCTAGCCAAGATTTGAGGATTGTGGTTCAAAGCTAGCCAAGGCAGAAAAGCCCATGAGACTCTTATCTCCAAATTAACCAGAAGAAAGCCAGAAGTGGAGGTATGTCTCAAGTGGTAGAGAGCCAGTCAAGAAAAAAAAAAAAAGCCAAACAAGAGCATGTCGCCCAGAGTTCCAGCCCTAGTACTAGTACCAACACCAAAAACAAACAAAAGTAAAACCAAACCTATTGCCAGGCTCAGATCTATTTATTTCTGACATTATTTTCTTTTTTTTAATATATATTTTTATTGTAAAGATACTGTACAGAGGGGTTACAGTTACACGAGTAAGGTAATGAGTATACTTCCTATCAAGCATTGTTACCCCCTCCTTTGTTTTTCTGACATTATTTTCATAGCAACTGTGCTATGCCTTCTAGGTCACCTCCAGGTTTATAGGGAACAATGTCTTACCAGGTGCAAGGCTTGGCAGGGGATTTCAGTGCTGGTAATGGCTTTGGAGAAAGAATAAAGCTCTTGACTGGAAAGGCTATTGTATGACTCCAATTACAGACTGTAAATTCTGGATTCAGACCATGGGATTAAACCCTGGCACAATAGTGTCCAAGCTGTCTTGCACATACCATTTAAACTGTCCTAGTTCCTTGTCAATGACAGAGATAAACATACCCACCTCACAGATCTGAGGAGAGGATTTCATAAGTAAATGTTTTCTTCTAGGCTGTCCTTCAAGCATTGTGGAGGGGTACAGGTAAAGGTTATTTTCAAGGCAGCTAGACCCCAAATCTGCAATCCTGTGGGTCTCTATCAAGTATAGTCATGATAGGATGACTAGTCATTCTATCCTATACCCTAGGATTCTCTTTTAAATGTGAAAACCCTTGTGAACGAAATCAACACTGTAATGTAAAGCATGTTTTCCAGACACAGTGGCTTATGCCTGTAATTCTAGCCATTCAAGAGGTCGAGATCCATAGGATTGTGATTCAAGGCTGCCCAGAACAGAAAAGGCAGCAAGTCTCTCACTCCAAAATAAATAGCAAAAGGCAGGGAGGGAGGTATGACTTAAGTGGTAGAGCACTAGCCAAGCAAGCAAAGTGAGTTGAGCAAGCCAGAGGCCCTGGGTTCAAACCTTAGTACCATCAAAGAAGAATCCAGAGCACCCTGGAGTACAGAAACCAACAAATAACATGTATAGAAAAAATACCTGGGCCCAGAGCCTAGACTTACTCTTATCTATGACTCTATTCTACCTTTGAAAAATTCTAGCCAGGTGTTGGTGGCTCACGCCTGTAATTCTAGCTACTCAGGAGGCTGAGATCTGAGGATTACGGTTCAAAGCCAGCCAGAGCAGAAAAGTCCATGATTTGTTTTTTGGGGTTTTTTTTTTTTTTAGGTCCAGTCGTGGGGCCTGAACTCTGGGCCTGGGCGCTGTCCCTCAGCTCTTCAGCTCAAGGCTAGCACTCTACCACTTGAGCCACAGTGCCACTTCCAGCTTTTTTCTTTTTGCTTATGTGGTGCTGAGGAATCGAACCCAGGGCCTTAAGCATGCAAGGCAAGCACTCTACCACTGAGCCACCTTCCCAGCTCCAGTCCATGAGACTCTTATCTCCAATAAGCCACCAGAAAACCGGAAGTGGCACTGTGGTTCAAGCGGTAGAGCACTGGCCTTGAGCTGAAGAGCACAGGGACAGCACCCAAGCCCAGAGTTCAAGCCCCACAACAGACAAAAAAAAAAAAAAAAAAAAAAAAAAAGGACCTGGGAAGGTGGCTCAGTGGTAGAGTGCTTGCCTTGCATGCATGAGGTCCTGGGTTCGATGTCTCAGCATCACATAAGCAGAAAAAAAAAGCTGGAAGTGGCGCTGTGGCTCAAGTGGTAGAGTGCTAGCCTTGAGCTGAAGAGCTGAGGGACAGCGGCCCATGACCAGACCCCCCCACCCCAAAAAAAATCTACCTTTAAGCTGGGCCCTGCTCATGCCTGCAATCCTAACTACTCAGGAGCCTGAGATCTGAGGATCATGGTTCAAAGTCAGCCTAGGCAGGAAAGTCTGTGAGATTCTTATTTCCAATTAACCACCAAAGAGCGAGAAATGGAACTGTGGCTCAAGTGGTAGAATGCTAGCCTTGAGTACAAAAACTCAGGGACAGAACCCAGGCCCTAAATTCAGGAACATGTAAAAATCTAATTAACTAATTAATTAAAAGTAGGCCCTGTACAAATACAACATTAGCATATGCCAAATGACAGAATTTAAGTCAACTGCTCAAAAGAGAATCCAAAAAAGTAGAAATATACATTATTAGGAATGTTGAAATTAATTTACTTAATAGATGAAAACCCAATCAATATCTATCCACAGGGAAATAATAAATTGTACCTCTACTAGATGCAATTTGCATTTCTACAAACAAGATAATTTGTATTTTTATCAGTTTTCTTTTTTTTTTTTTTGGGGGGGGGGGGTCCAGTCGTGGGGCCTGAACTCTGGGCCTGGGCGCTGTCCCTCAGCTCTTCAGCTCAAGGCTAGCGTTCTACCACTTGAGCCACAGTGCCACTTCTGGCTTTTTTCTTTTTGCTTATGTAGTGCTGAGGAATCGAACCCAGGGCCTCAGCCATGCAAGGCAAGCAATCTACCACTGAGCCACCTTCCCAGCCCTTTTATCAGTTTTCTTTAACTTATAAGATAGCCCAAAGACAATGGAAAGCAAAGACAACTTTGTCCATTTCAAAATCCTTTGAATTTTTCCTACTCCAATTATCCTTATTTCACAACAAAGCAGAAAGGAACAGAGACTGGGACAGAAAGTGTAAAGGGAAAACTGTCCAATCCAGTGACTGGTTCCAGCTACAATTTTCTAGAAAGGTAAATTTTTTTCTCTTACAAAACTGTACTTTATTGGAGGTTATATCCTTCCTAGATTTGTGGCTTTAAAATGCCCTTTTCCTAAGGAACCCTATTTTTTTTTTTTTTTTTTTTTTTTTTTGTCGGTCGTGGGGCTTGAACTCTGGGCCTGGGCACTGTCCCTCAGCTTTTCAGCTCAAAGTGAGCACTCTACCACTGGAGCCACAGCACCACTTCCGATTTTCTGGTGGTTTATTGGAGATAGGAGTCTCACGGTCTCTCCTGCCCAGGCTGGCTTTGAACCGAGATCCTCAGATCTCAGCCTCCTGAGTAGCTAGGATTACAGGCATGAGCCACCAGTGCCCAGCGGAACCCTGTTTTTTAAAAAATTTTTTGTCGGTCAGGGGACAGAACTCTGGGCCAGGGTGCTGTCCCTCAGCTCTACAGCTCAAGGTAAGTGCTCTACCACTTGAACCACAATGATAATTCCAGTTTTCTGGTGATTAATTGGAGACAAGAGTCTCACAGACTTTCCTGCCCGGGCTTTGAACTGCAATCCTCAGATCTCAGCCTCCTAAGTAGCTAGGATTACAGGCGTGAGCTATTGGTGTCCAGCTTAAGGAATCATATTGCACTCTGGAAGTTGGTTTGGAGGTTCCTCAAAAAAAATCAATATAAAATGTTCTTATGACCCAGCCAAACCATTCATGGGCATAAAATTACAAGTCAGGACACAGTAAAAACACTTGCACACCTATGTTCATTGCTGCAATATTCACAATAGCTCAGTTGTAGAAACAGCCTGGATGCCCTACAACAAATGAATTGATTGATAAAATGTGGTACCTATACACAATGGAATTTTACTCATCCATTAGAAAGAATATGATTAGCTGGATGCTGGTGGCTCATGCCTGTAATCCTACCTACTCAGGAGGCTGAGAGCTGAGGAGTCAAGTTTGGAGCCAGCTCAAGCAGAAAAGTCAAGACTCTTGTTTTTTTTTTTTGTTTGTTTGCTTTTTGTTTTTTGTTGGGTTTTTTTTTTTGGGTCCGGTCGTGGGGCCTGAACTCTGGGCCTGGGCGCTGTCCCTCAACTCTTCAGCTCAAGGCTAGCACTTTACCATTTGAGCCACAGCACCACTTCCGGCTTTTTTCTTTTTGCTTATGTGGTGCTGAGGAATCGAACCCAGGGCCTCAGGCATGCAAGGCAAGAGCTCTACCACTGAACCACCTTCCCAGCCCCAAGTCAAGACTCTTATCTCCAATAAACTACTCAGAAAAAGCTGGAAGTGGAACACAAAGAGGCTCAGGGACAGCGCCCTGGAAGTGGCGCTGTGGCTCAAGTGGTAGAGTGCTAGCCTTGAGCTAAAGAGCTGAGGGAAAGAACCCAGGCGGAGTTCAGGCCCCACGACCAGACCCAAATAAATAAATAAATAAATAAATAAATCCTTTTGGGCTGGGAATGTGGCTTAGTGGTAGAGTGTTCACCTGGCATGCATGAAGCCCTGGGTTCAATTCCTTAGCACCACATACACAGAAACGTCGGAACTGGCACTGTGGCTCAAGTGTGGAGCGATAGCCTTGAGCAAAAGAAGATCAGGGACAGTGCCCTGATTTCAAGCCCTAGGGACTGGCAAAAAAAAAAAAATCCTTTTCTGGGTCTGGAAGAGAGTGAGGGAAGGGATTATACTGTGTAAAAGGAAATGTACTGGGGATGGGAAGGTGGCTCAGTGGTAGAGTGCTTGCCTTGCATGCCTGAGGCCCTGGGTTCGATTCCCCAGCACCACATAAGCAATAAGAAAAAAGCCAGAAGTGGCGCTGTGGCTCAAGTGGTAGAGCGCTAGCCTTGAGCTGAAGAGCTGAGGGACAGCACCCAGACCCAGAGTTCAGGCCCCATGACCGGACCCAAAAAAAAAAAAAAATGGAAATGTACTCATTACCTGTCTTATGTAACTGTAATCCCTCTGTACATCACCTTTATAATAACAATAAAGTAAATTTTAAAAGTACCCTTTTCTTTATGAAACAGTGGTTATTCTATACAATAGTAATTGCTGTTTCTAAAATGTTCTTATTTGATGAAAGAAAGGCTATCAATCTTACGAAAGTCTCAATATTTAAAACCATATATTGTAGTTATTGTTGCACTTTATTGTTTTTAATTAGATTAATCTGTGACAGACAAGCATCTGGAAGCATTCTACTGCCAATTCTAAAATGTTGTGTGTAGGTAAATTGGTTGAGGTAAAGTTCCTGAGTGCATCAGACTTTACATTCCCCTTTACATTCTAGAATTATCTAGACGGAAGGGACTAGGAAATTAGGAACTATGTATGGATTCGAGGCCATGCCAGAGGGAAGGGAAGGTGGAGAAAAGCTAGAAAAATCACCCTCCCTGGGGCTGCCCCACACATTCACTCTGTGTGTTGGACGGCATGGCTCTGCCTATTGTCTGAATAACTGTGTGCCTTTATTCAGTAGGACTTAATCCTCAATGTGATAGGATTAAGAGGTGGTCTCTAAATCCATAAGGGTTCCACTATTCTGAATATGATCAGTATCTTTATAAAAGAAGCTCGGAGCTGTGCACTGGTGGCTCATGCCTGTAATCCTAGCTACTCAGGAGACTGAGATCTGAGGATCACAGTTCAAAGCCAGCCCAGGCAGGAAAGTCCACAAGACTCTTATCTCCAATAAGCCCACCAGGAAACCGGAAGTGGCACTGTGGCTCAAGTGATAGAGCACTCACCTTGAGCTGAAGAGCTCATGGACAGCGCCCAAGCCCAGAGCTCAAGCCCCACAACCAATAACAACAACCAAAAAAGAAGAAGAAGGAGAAGGAGAAGGAGAAGAAGAAGAAGGAGGAGGAGGAGGAGGAGGAGGAAGAAGAGGAGGAGGAGGAGGAGGAGAGGAAGAAGCAGCAGCAGCAGCAGCACCAGCAGCAGCTGGCAGCTGCTTGGAAGCTAAGGCTGGAGGTTTGGTTCTAGTGATAGAGTGCCAGCCTGTCAGCATAAAGCCCAGAGTTCACACCCCAGTAATACCAAAAGCAGGAACCTCCCTTCTCAACCTTCTCAAGAAGTGTGAGGAAGGCTGCTTGCTTCCTCTGTCACATGAAGACACATAGCAGGTGGCATCTATGAGGAATGGGCACTCAGCACCTTGCCTGTGGCTTTCCCAGCCTCCGGAACTATGAATAATACATTCTGTTCTTAGAAGAAGAGCCTTTACCTACATGGTCCACTCTGCTTCTGAGGCTCAGTAAAACCTTCCCTACAGAGGCTAGAGGACTCAAGTGGTAGAACACCTTGCTTTATAAGCAGGAGGTGCTGAGTTCAAACCCCAGTACTGAAAAAACAAAGATGTTCTTTAATAATAAACTCACCCTCTGTATAACTAATGTATATTAATATTAAAAATCAACTGACCTACACTAGCCTCCAGGCTAAGAAAGACAGGCAACAGAGACCATCTCCCTTCCTGGGATGTGAACAGATCCAGGAACAACAGACAAGATGGACTGCAGAAGACAAGAAGGATTACAGGGCTTCAGAAAAGACTGATTTAGTATCTGGTGAAGTGGAGCTGTGATTTCTTAGTATGTTAGATAATAGCATTTGCAGCCTGGCTTTTCAACTTCTCCATATAGCAGTTCAGTTACCAAAGCCCTCCTGTCTCCTACACATTTGACTACCCTGCTGATAAAAGTCAGAACTGGTCCAAGACAAAGGCACTGTTCTCAATGGCACAACACTGCCAGAGCAGAGACTGAGAAGTCCCAGCAGGCCTGTCCACGAGAGAATTGGGAGAACAGGGCACTGGGATCTCAGGTTTCATTGTAACGGTGTCCAGGATCCCGTTCTGACCCTAGAGGGGAAAGTGGATTGAGTCCAGTGGAGGGCGTGGGCCCCAGCATAAGCAGCACCATCTTGCACTACCTGCTTCCTGCTGGCCTAATAAGAGAAAGCAAATGAGAAGGGAAATGGCTCCTGGCGGGTTTTTTTTTTTTAAAGAGTGTATTTAAACTTAACTCATAGTGTAGCTGAACAGCTGGGTTGGCAAACTGTTGTTTAGCTCTGCGGTTTGGGGCAGGAACACACTGGTGAGAAAGAATACAAGCAGCTTGGGAACAGGGACTCAAGTGACGTCTAAGCTGAAGAACAATTGCCAGGAGGCGGTTAGAGCTACAGCCCTCAACAGGGATCTGGAGTTTTTGTCTTTCTGGTTACAGTGCTGGAATTCCGTAATCTCCACTCCAGAAGGGACTGGAGGACTGGTCAGGAATCTCTGCTTCAATAGAGCCCAGGGCCCCCAGGGAATGCCAAGTATTCCTCTGGCCAGCAAGGAGACCAGTATGCTGGTGTGCACTGTGTGAACTGCCTCAAAGGGAATAGGGGTGTGGCTCATTGGTGGAGTGTGTGCTTAGTATGCACAAGAACCCTGGGTTCAATCCCCAACATTCCCAAGCAAAAGAAACCAAATCCTCTGGGCACCCATGGCTCATGCCTGTAATCTCGAGGAGAGGAGAGGAGAGAGGAGAGGAGAGAGGAGAGGAGAGAGGAGAGGAGAGCAGAAGAGAGGATAGGAGAGTACAGTACAAGGCCCTGATTTCAAGTCCCCATAAAGGCACACACACAGGCACAGGCACACACACACACAAAAAAAAAGGTTTCCTAGAAAAAGCTGACATTGCAGATTCTCTTTATATATATATAAGAAACACAGGCTACAAAAATGCCACATTGCCACCTGGAAACACCTGGTTGGAGATGGATCGTAACTGCAGCCTTGATGTGAACATAGCTCCCTAACTTACCCAGATCCTCAGCACTCCCTATTGTCCCCAGCTCAGATGATTTCCTTTCTATGAGATCCTACTAGACTCTGCAGGTACGAGTTAAGTCCATGTTCCGATGTCACCAATGACCATGAACCAGGCTCTCCCTGTAGGGACTTTCTTCCACTATCCATTTTATGGCCTTCATTATAGAAAGAAGACAAAACATTTGTATACTACTCTTCTCTGTGCCCAGGTACCTAAGTCAGAGGTCCTGAACCAGCAGTGGCATCACTTCCGCCCACTTCTCTAGCTGTATTTGTTAGTTTTTATTGATTTGAAAGCATGCCTGACCTAAAGAACTTGAAAGGAGGCAGCCAGGTAGGTGCTGGTAGCTCACACCTGTAATCCTGGCTACTCAGGTGGCTGAAATATGAGAATCAGGGTTCAAAGCCAGCCAGGCCACGAAAGTCCATGAGATTCTTACCTCTAGTTAACCACCAGAAAACCAGAAGTGGTGCTGTGGCTCAAGTGGTAGAGCACTCACCTTGAATTGAAGAGCTCAGGGACAGCACCCAGGCCCAGAGATCAAGCCCCACAACTGACAGAAAAAAAAAAAAAAGAACTTGAAAGGAGGAAGTATTTGTGTTGGCTCACGTTTCAGAGGGTTTCCTCCATGGTGTCTTCATGTTTCATGGTGACGTGGAACACTATGGTGGTGGGAGCTGTGGAAGAGAAGGCCGTTCACCTCATGGTAGACAGGAAGCAGAGGGGAAAGGGTCAGAGATCAGTTATCATCCTTAAGTTCACATGCCCTTCCCTCCCGCCTCGCCACCTCCTCCCTACCTCAGCTTCTTCCAACTAGGCCTTTCTTCCTGTTTCCCCTACCAGTCTAACTAGCACCATAACTGGGGACATAGAGTTCAACACATGAGGCTGTGGCAGGATAGTTCATATTCATGCTTTGATATCCTGTCTCTGTCTCTCAAGGCTCATGGCCATCTCATAACACATCCAGCATTCAGTTCATCTCTGTGAGCCCCAATGCCCCACACTGTTCCAACACTGATCAAAAGTCCAAACTCCTGCATTCTACACTTGGACCATTTGTTCTAGCTTAGAATTGGTATATATCATGAAGCCTTATCCAACTAAGTTTTGGGTGTACATTTATATTTTAATGTTTATATAAAAAGACTACAGCACTACAGCCAGGCATCAGTGGCTTTGTGCCTGTAATTCTAGCTACTCCTCCCTACTCCAGAAGCTGAGCTCTGAGGATTGTGGTTCCAAGTCAGCCTGGGCAGGAAAGCCCATGAGACTCTTATCTCTAATTAACTACCAAAACAAGCTGGAAGTGGAGCTACAGTTCAAGTGGTAGAGCATTAACCTTGAGCAAAAAGACTCAGGGACAGTGCCTAGATCCTGAGTTCAAGTCCCAGGACTAGTATAAAAACAAGCAATCCAAAGACTATATACTTAATACTTTAACTCTGTGGTTAGCATTTGGTAGGTAGTGACTGTGAATAAGACTCATGAATTCTTCGGCTGGGAAGGTGGCTCAGTGGTAGAGTGCTTGCTTTGCATGAATGAGGCCTGGGTTTGATTCCTCAGCACCACATAAGCAGAAAAAGCTGGAAGTGGTGCTGTGGCTCAAGTGGTAGAGCACTAGCCTTGAGCTGAAGAGCTCAGGGACAGCGCCCAGGCCCAGAGTTCAGGTCCCATGACTGTAGAAACAACAACGACAAAAAAAAAACCCTCATGAATTCTTGTGAATAATAAACATAAAACATACAATGAATTCTTTTTTAATTTTTTATTGTTATTCTAAAGGTGATTCGCAGAGGAATTACAGATACATTAAGTCAGGTAATGACAATGTCATCCCTTCCCTTGCTTTCAGTTTTTCCCTCCTGTTGTATACTGTACTTTCAACAGACTGTCTACTGAGTATACAATGAATTCTTTTTTTAAAAAAAATGGCCAAGTTCAAAGTCTCCCCTGAGACTCAAGGCATATATAGTCTTAGCTGTGAGCCCCTACAAAATAAAGAACAAGTTACCTATTCCCAAGACACAGTGACATGGGATAATAAACATCTCCATTCTAAAAGGAAGAAAACGAGAATAGAAGGGAACGATGGGACCAGAACAAGACCAAAATTCAGCCCAGAAAACACTAAGTCCTTATCTGGCACCTGGGTAGCATCATGTGAGCTCCCGGGAGCTTATGCAGCCCTTTGGCTACAACCTCGCCCTCTGCAGCCCACGTGGCCTCTCTCTTGGGTAGTTCCCACTCATTGCCTGTAGCTTTTCCCAGCAGGAATGTCTGTTCCATGCTCAAGGCATCTCCAACATCTGAGGTCACATTCTGAGGTCTCCAGTGCACCTTAAACTTTATTCTCACCGCTTCATACATCACCTTCTCAAGGCTGCAACCTTGTCAAACATCTGCCCACTCAGGCGTTCCTTTGAAATCTGGGTGGAAGCTCCCATGACCCTGGAACTTTTGCCTCATGCATGCCTGAAAAGTCAGCATCTAATGGACAGCTCCCAGATCTGCCACCAGCTTGAGTGGACCACTTTCCCAGCAGTCCTGTATCAGCAGAGGCACTTTCTCCTCAAGGGAAAGTCTTTCAAATGCAACACGGAGCCTATAAGAACTAGCCTGTAAAAATGGAGCCTGTAAGAACTAGCCTGGCCAATGCTTGAGGTGCTCTCAAGGCAGTACTCCCATTGTCCCAAAGTAAATTATTTGGCTTTGTGGGGGGAGTGGGGTGTCGTGGGGCTTGAACTCTGTGCCAGGGTGCTGTCCCTAAGCTCTTCAGCTCAAGGTGAGTGCTCCACCACTTTGAGACACAATTCTACTTCCAGTTTTCTGGTAGTTCATTGGAAATGAGATTCCCATGGACTTTCCTGCCCGGGTTGGCTTTGAACCACGATCCTCAGTCTCCTGAGTAGCTAGGATTACAGGAGTGAGCCACCCTGCAAACCATGCCTTCTTTATTTCACATGTTATGCTAGGTTTTCCTTTTTTTTTTTGTGCCATTATTAATAGTACTCAAAGTCAGGGATTTGCACTTTCCCTTGGCTTTTTCCCTGAAGGCTGATGCTCTACCACTTGAGCCACACCTCCACTTCCTACCAATCTACATATTTTTCTAGCCTGTCTGCTTCTTGGTTCTATCCTTTTTAAAAAAATGTTTTTCTTGGTCTAAGACTGGGACTCAAAAATCAGTACCTGATGCTTTTGCTCATTGGCTAGTCCTCTACCAAACAATCCGCACTCCCAATTCCTTGGTTCTAATTCTCACTGCAAACTTAGGTAAAGGCAACCAGCAAAAACCATGCCACAGCCAGTTGTTGGCCCACCTTGAAATTTCCTGCAGATTAGTCTGTCACCTTAAACTTGGTCTCCCACAAAGTCTCAAGACCCAGACAAAATGTAGACAAGTTCTTTGCTAGAATGTAACATGAATGGCTTCTAGTCCAATTCCCAGTTTGTGCTCCCATGTGGAATCTCATGAGCACAGCCTTTTTTTTTTTTTTTGGGGGGGGGGTCCGGCCGTGGGGCCTGAACTCTGGGCCTGGGCGCTGTCCCTCAGCTCTTCAGCTCAAGACTAGCGCTCTACTACTTGAGCCACAGCGCCACTTCTGGCTTTTTTCTTTTTTTGCTTATGTGGTGCTGAGGAATCAAACCCAGGGCCTCATGCATGCAAGGCAAGCGCTCTACCACTGAGCTACCTTCCCAGCCCCGAGCACAGCCTTTTCTGTGTGCATTTCTATCTGCATTTTGGTGGTCTGATCACACTCCAGACTCACCCAAATTAATTTTTGCTGACATCATCCTAGGCTTTCTCTAGTCCACTTCTCCAAATGCCTCCCACAAACCAGTTCCAAAGGCTTACAAACTATGTGATCCAGTTCAGTCACAGCATGATGCCATTTCTCTGGTATCTACTTTCCACATTAGTTACTTTTGTGTCATTGTCACAAAACGCCCAACATAACTTAAAAGGAGGAAAGATTTATTTGGGTTCATGATTTCAAAGGGTTCTGTGCCTGGTTGCTTGGCCTTGGTAGAACATCTTGGCAGCAGGGCATGTATCTGCCAATTCACATGAATTCTAGTGCCACTAAAATAATTCTAGTTCTGCACCTCCTGGTGCACAGGAAACAGAAGAAACTAGAAGATACCTTCAAAGATCCAGGAATAACCTTCAAAGGCACCCGCTCCCCTCCTCCCCCCAGGGACATCTCTGCAGGTAGGTCCCAACTCCTAGAGTTTCCACCACCTGCCAAAAAAGCACCATCAGCTGGAGACCAAGCATTTGACATATGAGCCTGTGAAGAACATTTTGCATATTGAAACCATGACAAGTTATTTAGAAATTTTTGATGTTATCATCCTAAGGAACAAAGGCTTAGGATCCAGAGATGTTAAATATTTTGATATGTAAGGGGTAGTGCCATTTTTTTAAAGTGTGGAATTAATCCCTTTCTTTATGACTAAAGTAAGCTAATAAAAACAAACAAACAAAGCCAGGCGCCAGTGGCTTATGCCTATAATCCTAGCTACTCAGGAGACTGAGATCTGAGGATCACAGTTTGAAGCCCGACTGGGCACAAAAGTCCATGAGACTTTTATCTCCAATGAACTACTCAGAAAAAGCCGGAAGCAGCACTGTGGCTCAAGTGGTAGAGTACAAGCCTTGAGTACAGGCTTAGGGATAGTGTCCAGGCTCTGAGCTCAAGTCCCAGGACTGGCAAAGAAAGAAAGAGATTTATTAAAATATTTATTTAAAAATATTTTGTAAACCCACTAAGCCAAAATAACCAGCAAAATAATCAACAAAAAGTAGAGCTGAAGGTGTGGCCCAAGTGATAGAGCACCAACTGAGGAAGCAAAGCCAAACAGGTAAGAGGCTCTGAACTCAAACTCTGTACCAGAAAAAAAAGGTCTCATTCAAAATGCACTTCCCCTTAAAGAGAAATACTTGTGTAAATGGAATACTAATTTTATCCTGTATCATTTATTAGTAACTGCTCGTTGCCTGTGTAAAATACAAATAATGTATTTTATTGACATAATGGGATTATACTAAAGCAAGACAGTTGACATTTGTGAAGCACACAATAAATGTAAGCAATGGTGATCAATGTAGAAAATGGAATTGTACAACAAAAATATGTCTGCCCATGGACCTGAATTCTGATTCTGCTAAAATAATGAATCTGCTTACTATCTATGTGCCCCTGGTCATGTTTAAATAATGAGGGTTAGCCGAGCGCTGGTGGCTCACGCCTGTAATCCTAGCTACTCAGGAGGCTGAGATCTGAGGATCGCGGTTCAAAGCCAGCCCGGGCAGGAGAGACTGTGAGACTCTTATCTCCAATAAACCACCAGAAAACCGGAAGTGGCGCTGTGTCTCAAGTGGTAGAGCGCTCGCCTTGAGCTGAAGAGCTGAGGGACAGCGCCCAGGCCCAGAGTTCAAGCCCCACGACTGACAAAAATAAATAAATAAATAAATAATGAGGGTTGGTACTAGATTTTGGGAGTCCCATTCATCGCAAATAGTCTGCCGTTCTGTGGAAGAGGCACATCACATCCTTCTGACTTTCTTACATGCTTTTCAGTAGAGTACTGAAAGCGGACCTGGGACTGCATTTCCTTCCCCATCAGATTAAAGAACAAAGATGGGGGTAGAATAATCAGACATACAGGACAGATATGCTGTCACACATCCCCCCCTGACGTCTGATGTTTTCAAAGAGACTGTGGCAATCCAGTTCCCTTCATGGTCCCCATTCCTCAGAGGGAAAAAGTTCTCTCCCCAAGATACAGTCTGAAGGGGTTGGGACTCCCTAACATCATCTGTGGCTCTAGGTGAACAGCCCTGTTCTAAAGCAGTGGCTCTCACCACAAAGGAATTCTGAGGCTTAGAAATAGATCCTGGCCCCTGCTGCCTGCAGGAAAGAAGGCTGGCCCTGATTTAGGCATGTACATCAAAGGTGAGAAACAGCAGAACAGTTCATTTGAATAAACCAGGAAGAAAGGAACTGCAATGGGTTATTACTGAGAGAATAATTTGTAACTAGGTTACAGACAGCCTTAAGGAGATCGAAAACATATAGTAAAAAATGCACAAAATTAAAAATGGAGATAGAACTCTTGGTGGTTGGTGTGGCATCACTGAAGATCTCAGGGATGGATTTAAAGAAATCTTACAGATAATCTCTCCAAGTATCAGGAGTAAGAATATTTGAATAAAGACTTAGAACTAAGGAGTTATTTTAGAGTCGAGTATATTGTTTTAAAGGCAGAGGGACCTTCCTCAGCTTTATGGATTACTGGCGCCCTCTGGTGGAAAACAAAGGCTACATTCACTAGTTAGATGTCAGAGATTTAGTTTGAGGAATCTGTGACCTGCCCCCTTCCCCTAGCACCAACTGTTATAGACCAACAACAGGAAGAGGAAATATAAGGTGCTAAACTCCTTGTGTTCAGTGCTTATTTGTTCAGCGCAGTTAGTTGTTTTACAGACCAAGAAGCCAATGCATTAAGACATTGTGAATCACTCTGGTCACTAAGCAAGCAGCTAACTAGCAATCCTAATTCAATGCCAAGTTTTCCAGGAATACCAATGGTCAGTGTTTGAAACATAGGCATACGTGCACACTCTCATGCATGCTCACACATCCAAACACACAAGAAGGAAAGAAGAAGCATGGCCCTGTAACGATTCCTTTACCCTCTCTGAGCAGGGAAATTCCTGGAGTTTCAAGATTTCCAATTTATAGCACTGGAAGTTTCAATTCTCTTTTTTTTTATTGTGAAAATACTGTACAGAGGGGTACAATTACATGGGCAAGATAATGAGTACATTTCTTACCAAGCATTGTAGCCTCCTCCTTTGTTTCCCCTTCCCATCCCATCCTCCTCCCCCCCACACCAAAGTTGTAAAGTTCGTTTTCGACATAAGGACTTGTACATCTCATTGTTGCAATGGGTCCACCTGTATCCCTATTTAAACGATTTTTTCCCTTCCCCTCCACAAATTATAACAACATCAAATACAGTGAAAACAGGGTTTATACCATGGGGGAGGGACTGATACAAAGCAACAAAGAAATAAATGTGTTAGAAACAATCGCATGAAAGAAAAAAAAATTTTAGAATACATATCTTAGGGTTCATTTCCTTAACATCAACTTATCTCTTTACCTCAATTTGAACACATGGTTTTATTCCCACCAAGGCTAGTGATGAAGGAAAGAGCTCCAAACTGAGAGGTCCGCATGCCCAGGTCAAATATATGCTAATAGGCCATGCAATTTTGCTATAGTATTCTTGTCTTTTTTTAAAGTGACCAAGACACTGCTTTTAAGGCTATGTGATCCTAAAGATAATTTTTACATGTCATGCCATAAACTTCAAATGAGTGTTCACTTTCTCTTTTCTCCACTCCTCAAAGGTTTCTCTGTATGTGGAAATCTGTGAGTCCCTTGCATCAGACACAATAGTTTAAATTTATAATCCCAGCTACTCAGGAGGCTGAGATCTGAGGATCATGATTTGAAGTCAGCCTGGGCAGGAAAATCCATGAGACTCCAATTAAACACCAAAAAAAAGCAGAGTGGAGCTGTACTTCAAGTGATAGAAAGCTAGCCTTGAGCCAAAGAAGCTCAGAGACAGTGCCCAGGCCCCAAGTTCGAGCCCTAGGACCAGCACAAAAAAAATAACAATAATAACTAAAGCAAAAATGCCTGGGGGTGTAGCTAAAGTGTAAGCATGAACCCCCAGTGTTACAATCATCATTACCACCATCATCTGTTAGTCCCAAACAAAACATTTTTCTTACCACCTTGATGTTTGTACTTGTTCCTAACCACTTCCCACTGTTCCTGACCCCCTTCTCAGCCCTGGACTCCAACAGTGGTTCTTAGAAGTGCTTCCTATAGCAGCATCACCAGTATCACCTGGAACTTAAGACATGGCTAAATGGGCCCCGCCCCACCCCGCCCTTCTTCCCTCAAGCCTCCTGATGGCCCAATATCTGGCACCTGTTACAAGCATCAGAAACAATGCACAAGGTTCTTAGGCAGGGCCCACAGATGATTCTAGAGAATCTAAAGGCTTCTTGAATTTGCAAATACAAGTTTGCAATGTACATAGACCTTTTCTGGAGATTTGGAGCAATTACCTTTTGACCGTACACAAATTAGAAACTACTACTCTATGGTAATATTCATACAAAATTCACTGCATGTATGACTAGTTTCCCTAAGCCAGAAGAGCAGGGGCCATGTTCTTCATCTTCACCCTCACTAGAAAATACACAATATATAACAGATATCTAATTAATTATAGCCCAGATCTCTCCTAAGCGTTATTTCCATTAAGATGCATGACACCAACACACACAAACATTATTTTTTTATTTTGGTCTGGGTCTGGGCACTTTCCCTCAGCTCTTCAGCTCAAGGCTAGTGCTCTACCACTTGAGCCACATCGCCACTTCTGGTTTTCTGGTGGTTTATTAGTGATATCTCATGGATTTTCCTCCCCTGGCTGTCTTTGAACCGTGATCCTCAGATCTCAGCCTCCTTAGTAGCTAGGATTACAGGCATGAGCCACCAGCGCCCGGCTAATCACTCTTTTTAAGACAGAGATTCTTGCTGCATAACCCAAACTGGCCTCAAACTTGTGATCATTGCCTCCACTTCCCTAGTGCTGGAATTACAGGTAGGCATCATTATATTTGCTTTGTACCCAAGTTCTTAATCCTGATTAATAGCACACACACACAGGTTGCCCGAGTTGTCTTCCTGTCTCTGTCATACCACATTTATCCATTTGCTCATTGTCATATTCTTCACCTTGATTTCTCTCAAATCATGCTGCATGCCTTAAATACACAATATTAAATCACTGACTCTTGGTCACCTTGGACAATTAAACATCTCTACAACTTAAACCACCTCATGGATTAACAGAGTTCTAGTCAGTGCCTAGGAAGTGACCAGCAAGCATTCTTCCCAGGCCCACTGGTCACTTCCTGTGGAATGTTGCAGCACCCGCTATCCGTGTCTCTGCTCTATGGTACTCCAGTTCTCTGAATAAGGCAGCCAGATCCAGCCTTCATTAGTGAAATGATGTCACTCTCCTTAAAACCCTCTCATGGAAGAGTAAGATTCACTTACTAGCTTCACTCACTTCCCACCCCAACCCTGCCTCACCTTATGTAGTCACACCTTTGCTCACAGCCTGCTCAGGTCCCGTGCAGCCAGTTTCCCAACCAAGTTGTTCTCTTACCTTCAGTTCTTTCAGCTGCTGCTTCCTTGGCTCTTGAGGAAACCACCCACCCAGCGAATCTCCGCCCCCCCCCCCCGCCCCCTTAGGTCATGGGACTTGAACTCAAGGCTAGTGCTCTACTACTTTGAGCCACAGCTCCACTTTGTTTTCCTGGTGGTTAATTGGAGATAAGAGTCTCCAGGGCCAGGCACTAGTGGTTCACAGCTATAATCCTAGTTACTCAGGAGGTTGAGATCTAAGGATTGCAGTTTGAAGCCAGCCCAGGCAGAAAAGTCCTCATGAGACTCTTATCTCCAATTAACCAGCAGAAAACTGACTCAAACTGGTAGAGCACGAGCCTTAAGCAGAAAGAGCTCAAGGACAGCACCCAGGCCCCGAGTTCAAGCCCCAAAACTGACAGTCTCATATCATAGACTTTCCTGCCCAGAAAAGATTATTAGTAAGATTATCCCCATGTTCTCAAACCTATAACCTTTTTACACAATTTTTGTTTTGTTGTTGTTTTGGGGTTTTGCTGTTTTATTTGCCAGCTATGAAGCTTGAACTCAGGGCCTGAGCACTAAGATATTTTTGCTCAAGGCTAGCACTCTACCACTGGAGCCACAGCGCCACTTCCAGCTTTTTCTGTTTATGTGGTACTGAGCAATTCAACCTAGGGCTTCATGCATGCTAGGCAAGCACTCTACCACTAAACCCTACACAGTACTTTTTTTCAAACTACTTTTACAGATTGGATTTGTACAATCCCAGCCCCTACCACTCAAAAGAAGTACCAACTTGCAGCCGGGCGCCGGTGGCTCACATCTGTAATCCTAGCTACTCAGGAGGCTGAGATCTGATGATCGCGGTTCAAAGCCAGCCTGGGCAGAAATATCTGTGAGACTTTTTTTTTGGGGGGGGGAGGGTCCGGTCGTGGGGCCTGAACTCTGGGCCTGGGTGCTGTCCCTCAGCTCTCCAGCTCAAGGCTAGCACTCTACCACTTGAGCCACAGCACCACTTCCGGCTTTTTTCTTTTTGCTTATGTGGTGCTGAGGAATCGAACCCAGGTCCTCAGGCATACAAGGCAAGCGCTCTACCACTGAACCACCTTCCCAGCCCCCCTCCTTTTGTTCTGGTACTGGGACTTAAACTCAGAGCCTAGGCACTGTCCCTGAGCTTTTGCGCTTAAGGCTGGCACTCTACCACTCTACTACTCCATTTCTGGCTCCTTGCTGGTTAATTGGGGATGAGTCTCACACACTTTCCTGCCCAAGTTGACTTCAAACCATCATCCTTAGACCTCAGCCTCCCGAGTAGCTAGGATTCCAGATGTGAATTACTGGTGCCTGGCTTTGCCCAAACTTTTTAGGAAAAGAAGGTACGTATTGCCTTTTTAAAGGCATACGTAAGCCAGACATTGGTGGCTCACGCCTGTAATTCTAGCTACTTAGGAAGCTGAGATCTGAGGATCAAGGTTCGAAGCCAGCCCAGGCAGGAAACTCTGTGAGACTCTTATCTCCAATAACTACTAGAAAATTGGAAGTGGGGGCTGGGAAGGTAGCTCAGCATGCCTTGCTGAGTGCATGCCTTGCATACATGAGGCCCTGGGTTCGATTCCTCAGCACCACATAAACAGAAAAAGCCGGAAGTGGCACTGTGGCTCCAGGGGTAGAGCGCTAGCCTTGAGCTGAAGAGCTGAGGGACAGTGCCCAGGTGCAGAGTTCAGGCCCCATGACCGGCAAAAAAAAAAAAAAATCAGAAGTGGTGCTATAGCTCAAGTAGTAGACCGCTCACCATGAGCTGAAGAGCTGAGGGACATCACCCAAGCCCAGAGTTCAAGCCCCATAAACCCCTCCCCCCCCCCCAAAAAAAGGCATATGTACTAGCAAGCTCTCTGTAGACTCTTCTTTGGTATCACTCCAAGAGCAGAACCTGAGGGCCACAGACTACTAACTTCAAGGAAAGGACTAAAATTTAATGTAAAATGTTATGCTGAAGAGGTCTCATTTTTTAAAATATTTTTATTGCTATGGAGGTGATGTACAGGAATTACAGTTAGGTTTCATCAGACTTGTTAGCTTTCCAAGAGCTACACTCCCAGAGACCCTCAATACTGCATACTAACCCTAATTTAAACACCCAGTAAACTCAGTTTTACAAAAGTACTCAGCAAAGCCAGGTATCAGTGATTCTTGCCTGTAATCCTAGCTACTCAGGGGGCTGAGATCTGAGGATCACAGTTCAAAGCCAGCCTAGGCAGGAAAATGCCTGAGACTCCTATCTCCAATTAACCACCAGAAAACCGGAAGTGGCGCTGAGCTGAAGAGCTCAGGGACAGTACCCAGGCCCAGAGTTCAAAGCCCCCAACCGACCAAAAAAAGAAAGAAAGAAAGAAAAACTCAACAATGGGGCTGGGAATGTGGCTTAGTGGTAGAGTACTTGCCTAGCATGCATGAAGCCATGGTTCCTCAGTACCACATACACAGAAAAAAGTTGGAAGTGGAGCTGTGGCTCAAGTGATACAATGCTAGGTCTGAACAAAAGAAGCTCAAGGACAGTGCCCAGGCCAAGGGTTCAAGCCCCAAGACTGGCAAAAAAAAAAAAAAAAAAACACTCAGCAAAATGTGAGGACAAGGAACATGAAAATAAAATAAAGCAGTAATTTGGCAGAAAGCTGCTGTTGATTTCAAGTGCAATAAATTTCCCAAATGAGGTAAAAAAATACAGAAAATGAGATTTAGCTGTATACAAAATTATGTATTTCCCCAATAATGACAACACACAATAAAAATGAAAAACATTTAATGCACAAAAACAGTAAAATCAAAAGGCATCAAAAGCATTACATAGTGCAAACAGCAAAAGGATACAGAGCTATGAACTTAGTGGTACTTATGATAAAACTAGGCAAGAATTTGAGAAAATGTCTCCCTCTGTCCTCATTTAGTAAGCTGGCCTCTACTCAATTATTATAAATTGCCTCTCGTCCCAGTGTATGAGGCCTCAATTGCTACTCCCATTGCCCATGACTACTTGATTAGAAATATTTGGAAAATTGCATGTTTTCTGATTACTGGCAATGTATTTCAACGACACTTCTCTAAGAGTATATACACAAAGATCACAGCAAGGCAGAGTCTGCCATCCAAATCTACACACACTTCTCTCAGAATACTTGGTGACAGAACTCTTCTAATCAAGTGCCTCAGGACAAGGAAAGGACTGGAGCTAGATATATAGTAGAGGGCTTACAGTAAGCAACACAGATGCTGTAGGTAGGTATAAGAATCAATGTATGCTCAGCTTCCAGAACATGAGGGATCATGGACATACACCCCAGAGCTTGATCTACCAAGATCATAATAGCTTCTTTTTATCTTCCTCAAGACAACCATAAGTTTTAAGGTTGTTCCTCCATTCTTAATCCCACAACAAACCATGAGGTAGAAACTATGAGGGTGAGTGTATATGCTCATTTTACAGATGAGAAAAACTGAGCCTTAAAAACTTCAAGGCTTGGAACGCAAGCAAATGGGATAATCTCCCTATCCAAGAGGCACTAATTAGTGCATACATAGCATAGACAAAACAGACTGTTCAGACACTGATTGATTGCAACTTCTGTGCCAAGTGCTTGGGAGACTAAGGAACATTTCACTTTCTATTGGTTTAAAAAAAGGGGCAGGGAGGGAAAAAGATCAGAAAAGACATCTTGATTCTTACTAAAAAACAAAGTCAAAACAAGTCAAAAACTACAGAGAAAACAAATACCCTTTCTGTATAAAGAAGAAGGCTGACTTCAATTTCTTAGTGCTTAGACAAAAGGAAAGCTCATCACCCTGTCGATCACACAAAGCCCTTAATTACACTGAATAGCAGCTCTGACATTATAGCTTCCTTCCTCATTGCTGGAACCCACCACCTCACTCTGAAACAAATATTCCTCAGGAAGCCCTGGAAAAAGGGTCCTACCTAAAAGCACTGTAGTTATAACCATCCCTAGGGTGACACAGAAGGCCTCTGGTATAAAAGCCGTATCAGAAATAGTAACTTTGAACTAAGAGGTTTAAGAAGAAACAGTAAAGAAACAGTGAAGAAAATGTAAGTATCTGTTGACATCCAAGTTCTTCTTGTATTAAACAAACAAACAAACTTGCCGGTCTTCGGTGGCTCATGCCTGTAATCCTAGCTACTCAGGAGGCTGAGATCTGAGGATCGCGGTTCAAAGCCAGCCCAGGCAAGAATGTCCTTGAGACTCCTATCTCCAATAACTACTAGAAAATCGGAAGTGGTGCTGTGGCTCAAGTGGTAGAGCACTAGCCTTGGGCTGAAGAGCTGAGAGACAGTGCCAGGCCCAGAGTTCCAAGTCTCACGACCAACAAAAAAAAAAAAAAACTTTAACAAATTAAATGCTCTGAACTGTCATGACAGCTGTCAATTTTCAATAAAACATTTATAAAATTACAGCAACCACACTGAGAAAGAGAATGCTCTGATAAGCCCTTGGTCCTTTTATCTTTGACCTCTCCACCCTAAAAAATGAGGAGTTCTATTAGTGGTGCTATGCTCCCAGAGCACACAAGAACCCTCCATGAAGGGAACCAACCTGCAAGGGAAGCGGCATCATGGACTTCAGACATACTACCAAGAAGCACCTGCCACCTCCTTTTGCAGATGTACCTCTGTAACACTGCAGTCATTCAAATGGGTACCACTGGAGCTTCATGAGAGTTTACTATCACTTAACACACTTGCCAATAGTGGTATTACTTGGGATTGCACGTTCATTACACAGAAAGAGCTCAGGCTTACGGGACATCCTCCCACAGGAGAAAAAGGGTTGATGGCTTCTATAGAAGCAGCAGATAGCACTGGCAGACAATTAAGGAACACTCTGTCAACAGAGAGAATACCTCAAAACAACCAAGAAAAACTCCCCCAACTAAGTCTAGGGAGCCACTTGAACTACATATGAGATACATTTCTAGCTTAGCCATAGGGCCTCATCCCCTCCTACGCTAAACCGCAGCTCACCTAGTCACAAATCTGAGAAATTCCAGCAAAGTAACCTCACCTCTCCCTATGTCAGTGTGCAAAAATTACAGACATCTGTAAACACCATACATTTTACTTTTGGCACAGGGGAGAGCTTGCAGTTTCTTTATCTTTGAAGTGCAGGTTCTAAACACAGTAAGTTAGGAAGCTACAGCCATCTTTAGCAAAGGGAGCATCAGTCTTGACAGTGTGTGCACAAACACATACACACACCCATGAAAGGGAGGAACCATCAAATTGAATTCTTCTCTAGGATATGGATCTGAATAATTTAAACATATAATGGGCTAAATTGAAGAGGTTCACAGTATCTAAAGCCATGTACTTTCACATAACTGGAGGAAGGGGGAAGAGATTAAATTGCTGGTTAACAAGTTTCCTTTTAAAAGTAAACCAAGAAGGTAACATTAATTACAATAGTACAGTAGAGCTCAAGAACACCTAATTCTTATTAATGTTTTTCAAACCAACCAACATTGCACTGAATTGACATAAACAATTACAAATGATGCTGACCTAAAACAATAAATTCTTTCAAGCCAAGTAGCATGCCACACAGTGTAACATACATCTAGACATACATAAATTGTATATAAAACTCACCTTCTATTAACCTTGGCAGTGAAGACTGGCAGTTTAGAAGCTGGTCTAGCTAGAACCCTATTCACTGTTCCAGCCTGCAACTGGAAACCTATGCTATCCCTAGATTGACTGTGAATATGACCAGACAAGTTTAAAGGCTTAGTCTAAATTTATAGTTTGATGTAAGTACTAAATACAAAGGCATGTCAATTACTGTTGAGTACACTGGAAAGGAAATGAGTTAATAATGAGACAGGAAATATTTTTTGTTGTGATCTAGAGTTTTTTCTCCTTAAGAATTAATCATCTCTGCTCTGAACTTTTTTTGTTTTGTTTTGTTTTGGGTCCGGTCGTGGGGCCTGAACTCTGGGACTGGGCGCTGTCCCTCAGCTCTTCAGCTCAAGGCTAGCACTCTACCACTTGAGCCACAGCGCCACTTCCGGCTTTTTTCTTTTTGCTTATGTGGTGCTAAGGAATCAAACCCAGGGCCTCAGGCATGCAAGGCAAGCACTGTACCACTGAGCCACCTTCCCAGCCCCTCTGCTCTGAACTTTTGTCCAAGAAATCATTTGTAAAAGTATTCATCTAAAGGACAACTAAGAAACACAATGCTAATGTGGTAAGATTTCATTAGTCTATGGCATAATGTTGCAGAAAACACTGAACTCAGATAGCATGCTGAAAAGTAGGACAAACTGACACTGCCTCCAGAAAATCAGAGCTCATGTTTCTGCAATTAAAACAAACCAATGAGTGCCCAGGCCCATAATTCAAGCCCTACAACCAACAAAAAATGAAAAATAAAAATAAATAAAACAAACCAATGAATGGTGATTATCTTATACTACTAAGCTCTGAAGACTTCACAAACTGTGCCTTGCTTTAGGGACAGAGAGAAAAAAACAATCTGGAGGCAATAAAAAAAAGAACAAAATGAAAAAACAGAAGACGGTTTGAAATAAATCAGGTAAACATAGATTCAACTCAAACACATATACCTAACACTACAAAATAAAAACCAAAAGCATTCCTTCTAGTCTTCTACAAAAAGTACTTAGTGCTAAAGGAGGGCAGTGAAAAATGCAGCTGAACAAGCCAGAAAAGGAGGAAGGCTAAGTAGCCCATAGGGCTAAGGATGAACCAAAATTAGCACTTCATATATACAAAATGTAAATAAAATATTCAATTATTAAGTTTTTTTTTTTTAAAAAGACTTTAAGGGATCAATCAATAAGATACAACTGCAGATTTCCAATCCAGTCTATAATTTACAAAAACATTTGACTAGCAAAAGAAAAAAGAAAGCTATTAAAGTATTATAAAGAGTACTGATGGTGGAGAAACTGGGAGGAAATTAACTTTAGAAAGTTTCAGAGCACTCACCATAGTCTAGCAGACATTCTCCTCCAGAGGGTAGTTTTGCTTCCTAGGAAAAAATAACTCATCCTTAGGGATGTTTCATTCTCCAGAAAGCAGCAACAATGGAGAAAATGGTTCAGGTTCCTCTGTGAACTTTACTTGTTCTCAGAGAGCAAGAGGTAATATGCTGATTGGCCAAGACTGGAAACACAAGACCTCCTCTTGGGATAAAGTGTTCAAAGTCTCATTTTGGCTATAAATCCACTTATTACAAGATTTCAGCCATCCCAAATTCCACATGGACCACCTTTAAAGTACTAACAAAGTATGAGAAGGTTAACAAGTACTTCTTGAACACTTACTAGCCAGCAGACTGCTCCTACTTCCAACTCTTCCATCACCTCTCATTTCACTTCTTATGCAAAGGGACTGACTGTGTGAGTGCATTATAGTTTTTGAAACTCAGTAGTTTAAGAAAACTTTGTTTCTGGAAACTAACTGTGGTAATGAAAAGATTTTGCTATTTTAGTACCTACAAAAACAGGAAGGAAAAAAATCTTTCCTTTAGAACAGGGCTTCCAAATGCATACTCCATACAACACTTGCATCAGAACTTTCAGGAACATGTATTCAGGGGATTGGAGCACTTTGAACCAGAAACCTAGATGATGCTTATGACTACGCTGCTAAGTTCAAGAGCCCTAGGAAAAGCCTGGTTCTTCAAAATTATACACTCACATCCCTGACAACACATGAAGATTTTTCTCCGTGTATCCCTGGGTCTATGACAAGATGTTCCTGTGAGTTTAGCAGACTGGGATAGCTATAAAGAACTCCATTTGAAAGCCTACAGTTTCTGTATTTGTCCTAAAACTGATATAGCCAAAGATAACTAAAGAAGATTTCTCTTTCCTTCCCTCTTCATAGTAACCCTAGTCCCTATCCAAATCTTACTGTATAGACCACTGCCTTGCAATGTGAACAACTCCAGAGACAGAGAGAGACCAAAAAACCTGGAGAACTCCCAAAAGACCACGAGGACCAAGAAGGCAAGGCAAGGCAAGGAGAGCTTGGTTCAGAATTCTGTACCTTCTCTTTCTAAAGCTGATCACTGAACAAGCTGTGCCAGAGGTGTATTTTTGTTATTTCTTCTCATGTATTAAACTGAACTAAAATGAGTATATTTTCTGACTTAAATGTAGTCTGATTTGGCTGATCTGTTTGTAAATCAGAAAAGGCTTTGCCAGCTTATACAACAGGATTTTTTCTAAAAATCATCTAAATCTATAGCTCCAAGGCTTTAATAAAAAATATTTTAAACAAACAAAATATATTGGTTTATCCTTTGTAAGTACTAAAACTTTTAAAAACTTAGATGTGAAAGGCCAGGTAATCCTAGCTACTCAGAAGGCTCAGTTCTGAAGATCATGGTTCAAAGCCAGCCCAAGCAGGAAAGTCTGTGAGACTTTTATCTCCAATTAACCACCAAAAAAACATAAGTGGAGCTGTGGCTCAAGTGGTAGAGCACTAGCCTTGAGCTGGTACCCTAGCCATGAACTCAAACCTCCCACCCTGCCAGAAAAAAAAAATTAATGTCAAATTTAAAATGTGCATATGGAAAGCTAATCTATGGTGAGAACCATGTTATGGTTGAATGGTGGCTCAAAAGGAGTAAGGTGAACACTGGGGTGACAGGAATGTTCTATAACGTTTGCAGTGCTTAATCCTCCAAGGAAACACTCCACACCACATGTTAAGTCTATCTACAGTTTTTAAATGTGCAAAAGATTACAGACAATTGTCTCAAAAATATTTAAGGAGTAAGTTTAGCAAAAATGTTTGTAAACTATTGTACTTAGGCATGTGAAGAAGAAATCCTTGTATTTCAAAGCTTTTTCTTCAGTAGGAGATGGTGACCCACACCTGTAATCCCAGCTACTTGGGAGGCTGAAGCAGGAACATCAAGAGTTAGAGGCCCATCTAAGCAACACAAGGCTGAAACACTAAGAGAGAGACACAGTGGCACAGCACAGGTTGGAGGCCCTGGGTTTGATCTCCAGCATAACAAAACCACACCAAGGAATAACAATTAAAATAAATAAACAAACCTGTGTTCCACTTCCTCTGAACCAGGTGGTTTCATTTCAACAGTGATTAGAAAAGCACTCATAATTTAATCAGGAGGATTTTCTCAGTGTTAGCCTAGCATTTTTTATTTTTTATATTTTTTTTTTTTGGGTCCGGTCGTGGGGCCTGAACTCTGGGCCTGGGCGCTGTCCCTCAGCTCTTCTGCTCAAGGCTAGCACTCTACCACTTGAGCCACATCGCCACTTCCGGCTTTTTTCTTTTTGCTTATGTGGTGCTGAGGAATCGAACCCAGGGCCTCAGGCATGCAAGGCAAGTGCTCTACCACTGAGCCAAATTTCCAGCCCCCTAGCATTTTTTAAATAACTACCTTGGATTCTGACAACAGAAGAATGTAAAGTAGGGTAGAGAACAATTAAAGAGCTAAGTCTTCAGACAATCTGGTAAGTGAATAAATGAATGCATTTTGGTTTATACTGATAAGTTTCCTCCCAAATTGTCATCTTTGGAGGGACAATGAAATGCCTTACATATTTACCGTGTTCATATAGTCCCCCAGATTGATATCTAGTTCTAAAATATTCTCAAATTTCATATAAGATTAGAGGCAAAAAATGACCCAAAACAGATGTTCACATGAGCAAATGAACACATACAGCAGGCCACATGGAGTAGATGCGCAATACTGATTGCTTTACTTTTCTTTGGAGACAAGTCTCACTATGTAGACCAAGATGACCTAAAACCTGTAATCTTCCTGCCTCTGCCTCACAAGAATACTGATGTTTTGATGAATGACCTAATCCTCCCAATATTTCTCTACAACTGATTCAACTATGCTATAAAAACCTTAATAACCAATTGAATCTCTTTGTTGCAAATAGGGCACGAAGCTCCAGTCTTCTTTAGTCTTCTAGCACATGGAAAACAAGTGGTAAGATGGCTTGTCTTCCCATGGATAATGTTCCCATCTCGCGGTCTTTTCTCACATAAGCTACAAGGCTTCAAGATATTCTGGCAATCCTCCATACTTTCCATATCTGTTCTGTGCTCAGAAAGGTTATCTGATAGTTTTCCCAGGCTTGAAATAGTCTCTTGGCTTTCAGAACTGTGAGCCAAATCCAAGAATTCCACTGAGTTACAGGGATTAAAAAGTTTGGAATTTTCTTCTTTTACATATCCCTCTTTAGGTCTAACAACTGGAGCTGAAATGGTTCTTCGACAATCAGGGACATCAATTCCTTCATTTTCCTTCTTTTCAGGTATGGCAGTGATATCAGACGTGGAGAAAGAATGAGTTAACTTAGAACAATCGGAATACCAATCCTTCCTCAAGGCCCAGCAACGAAAACAGTACTTCTTGCTTGGAGAGTTGAATTTCTTGCACTCAGTACACTGCCACTCATCCTACAAAGAGGTAAGTACAGCCAATTAATATTCACTTCACGGTAAGCTGAAAAAGAGACAGCAGGCTATCATTTCACCAAACTAGTGATGGCCTAGATATTACACACCAGTGGTTCAGCCGGGATGTGAACAAATCCTACAACCATGTGGAAGTTTTACACTTGTTTTCTAAGCATAATTTATTCCTTTGCCCAGCAAAGACTAAACAAATAAAAAATAGGTAGCATTCTTTCTCCCCTAAAAATTAATAAAAACTTAAAAACTTAACGAAGAGGAAGCTAAAACTAACATGAGGTTTAAAAATTTAGTTTTACTCATGTTCTCTCACTACTTCTGGGACCATATGTAGCTAATTGTATAACAAAATCACACCCTCTAAAAATCCAATATCTTTGCCTTTGAATGCCAAATAATTCCCTCCTACTTCTCTATATTCAATGAATTTCAAATGCTGTGCTTGATTTTAAGATAGCTACTTAGAACACGTCATGCATGCTTAATGTGGCTAATTGCCTGCCTTTGGATCAATGATTTGACACATGCAGATTTGATTTCTTTCTCAATGAAGGCCAAGCACTTCAAGTTTAGAAGTCACAACTCAACTGCCTATACTGAGAGGCTGGGATATGGTTATTTGTTTAACTAAAATGCTTTCCAATGAGCCACAAAAGAAAGTTTGAGGTATGACAGTATACAACTATTTAACTGGCATTTTTTTTTAACAAAACATAAAATAACACAGCTTACTATAACCTCCATAGATTCCTGATTCGATGAAATACAATCTATTGGCATAATAGCTATTCTTTACCCAAATAGCCATAGAAGTCTGATTAAGATGGGAACATGTATCTCAGCTATTTGCATTATGGTTAAGAACACTTACTGGACCTATTATGTTCCATTTTATTACTTAGCTATGAATAGGCAGGTAAGTAATTTGCAATAAATTATCACAATGGTCAACAGCAATACAGAGTGGGAGGAATTAACACCAGAGAACCTAAAAATGCCTCTCCCCCCAAGCAGCAAAACATAAAACTCCTTCCTACCCAATTTCCTACCACTTTTCTCCCAGTTACCTAACTGAAGGAAGTATTAAAAGAAAAAGTGGAGCCGGGTGCCAGTGGTTCACCCCTATAATCTTACTCAGGAGGCTGAGATCTGAGGATCAATTAACCAACACAAAACAGGAAGTGGTGCTGTGGTTCAAGTGATAGAGTACTTGTGTTCAGTTCAAGAGCTCAGGAACAGGGCTAGGAAGTTGGCTCAGTGGTAGAGTGTTTGCCTTGCATGCATGAGGCCCTGGGTTCAATTCCTTAGTACCACATAAGCAGGAAAAAGCCAGAAGTGGTGCTGTAGCTCAAGTGGTAGGGTGCTAGCCTTGAGCTGAAGAGCTGAGGGAGAGTGCCCAAGCCCAGTGTTCAAGCCAAAAAAAAAAAAAAAGAAAACAAGAAAGAAAAGTGGAAGGAGCCAGGCACAACTGTCTCACACCTGTAATCTTATCTACTCAGGACGCTGAGATCCTAGGCAGGAAAGTCTGTGAGACTTATTGTCAATTACCCACCAGAAAACTAGAAGTGGCACTGTGGCTCAAAGTGCTAGAGCACTAGCCTTGAGGTGAAGATCTCAAGGATAGTGACCAGGCCCAAAGTTCAAAAGCACCATGACCAACCAAAAAGAAAAAGAAAAGAGAGAAAGAGAGAGAGAGGGAAAAAAAAAAAAGAAGAAAGGTGGAAGGAAATAGCATAAGAGGAGAAAAGCAAACTATAAATTTTGATCTAGACTTTAAACTGTCAACTGGTAACACCTATTGCCTAAGAGCTTATCAACAAATCTTTAATAGTCCTCCATGAATATTAATCTGTGTGGAAACTAACCTTTACTTGGTTCTTTTTAAGAAAATATTGAAGAAATTATTTTTTAATTGACACACGAATTTTAGATAGACTCCAGCTCTATCGATCCTTGGGATACAAGTGCTTAGTGAGGAAACATAAGACCACTTTGAGTAACTCTGTGTCTCTACTGTGTTATGTCCAAAAAGTCTGATGGCAGGGACACAGAGGCATTTTGGATCATCCTTCCCCAAGTAAGGAAAGAATGGATCAAATTATCCCCTTTCCTCCAAAATTCCAATAAAAACCTCTAACAAGATCTGAATAATCCAACAACCTTTTTGCAACTATGAAAAGTGGTTAGAAATGGAGAAAATGGCATTCTTCAACACAAAGAAGCTACTAGGACTACATCATCTAAACACGTGATCAATTCAAAAGAACTTTAACTGGACAGTCATACCTCAGAGGTAACTTCTACATCAGTATCACTATTTAAGGACTTAGAGTCCTCAAAATCATCATTTTTTACCACTTCAATCACCTGTGAAGGTAAAGACATCTCATTAGTAAGGTGTACCTGTTTTAGATGTGGCTATTACCTGAAAGCAAAAAAGACAAATCAGCTTCAATTTAAAATTCACACCTATATAATCCTAGCTACTCAGGAGGCTAAAATCTGAGGATCACAGCTCACAGCCAGCCCAGGAAAGAAAGCCTATGAGACTCTTATCTCCAATAAACCAAAAATCCAGAAGTGATGCTGTGGCTCAGTGGTAGCATGCTAGCCTTAAGAACAAAATCTCAAGGACACTGCCCAGGCCCTGAGTTCAAGACCCAGGACTAGCACAAAAACAAACAACAACAATAAAAAACCTAAAAGGTAGCCAGCCAGACCCTGGTGATTCACGCTTCTAATACTAGTTGCTCAGGAGCTAACCATTAAGGTTCAAAGCCAGCCTGGGCAGGAAAGTCTGTGAGACTCTTTCTTTCTCTTTCTCTCTTTTGTTTTGGTCAGTCATAGGGCCTGAACTCTTGGCCTGGGCACTGTCCCTCAGCTCTTCAGCTCAAGGCTAACGTTCTACCACTAGAGCCACAGTGCTACTTCTAGCATTTTCGGCTTATGTAGTGCTGAGGAATCAAACCCAGGGCCTCATGCATGTGAGGCAAGCACTCTATCATTAAGCCACCTTTCTAGCCACTCTTTTTATTTTTATTTTTTTGGCCAGTCCAGAGGCTTGAACTCCAGTCCCTGAGCTCCTTTTGCTCAAGGCTAGCACAAAACCACTTCCAGGTTTTTCTGAATAGTTTATTTTGAGTCCAAATAGATACAATAAAAGAGAGAAAAGTCTTACAGACTTTCCTGCCTGAGCTGACTTTGAACTATGACCCTCAGATCTCAACCTCCTGAGTACCTAGGATAATAGGCATAAGCCACCTGTACCTGGCCTTATCTCCAATTAACCACCAAAAAGTCAGAAGTGGAGTTGTGTCTCAAGTGGTACAAGTGCCAGCCTTGAGTTCAAGTCCCAGGACCAGCACCCAAAAAAAAGCAAAAGAAGAAAATTATGTGAGCAACTTATTGTTCAAAGAGATACAGAAACCTAAGCATATTACACCATAAATACATAAATACAATCAACAAAATTTTTCTAGAACGTACCTTTTTGTCATTCACTTTCCCTACTTCTGGTTCAGAATCAGCAGCTCCAACTTTTATTTCAACACCTAATTGTTCTGATACTGACTCATTTAGAAACCACAAATCATCTGTAGTGTCTGAAACAATGGCAGTACCTATATCCTAACAGAGAAAAATGAACATGAATAGTCGGTGGCTCCTCACTACTATTCAGCAAACACAAATGAACTCAAAACTTAAATTGCTGACGCTCTTATCTCCAAAGAACATCTCATCTTTCCTCAACAGATATGTAAGCATTCATTCTACTTGGCAAGTACTATGGTTAAACCAATGACTGGAATTAAGAGTACTTGACAATTTCCTATTTTAACAGAAAATGAGGTATAACTTCCAAGACACATGCTGATGAGTTTGAAAGAACTCACAGTGGCTTAACCAGAAATATTCCTCAATATTCCTCTCCACAAGAATCTAGAAAATATTACATTATTCTTTCTTTTAATCATCGATGACTGCTTCCTGAAGAAATATCAACAGTAATGGAAATTTTTTCCCTGCCACTTCCTGAAGTGTTTTGCTATGGCACCCAGCTGGACCATGAACTCATAATCTTCCTTAACCTTCCACATATTAAGATTACAAATTTAGGGCTGGGAAGGTGGCTCAGTGGTAGAGAGCTTGCCTTGCATGCATGAGGCCCTGGGTTCAATTCCTCAGCACCACATAAGCAAAAAGAAAAAAGCCGGAAGTGGCACTGTGGCTCAAGTGGTAGAGCGCTAGCCTTGAGCTGAAGAGCTGAGGAACAGTGCCCAGGCCCAGAGTTCAGGCCCCACGACCGGACTCAAAAAAACAAAACAAAAAAAAGTTACAAGTTTACACAACCACACCCAACCACATGTGAACCATTGAACAAATTTAAGTGTGTGGAAACTTATTTCATTCATCTATGGGTAAATAGACAATAAATACATATACAAAATACAATCATTAAGCCGGGCGCTGGTGGCTCACGCCTGTAATCCTAGCTACTTAGGAGGCTGAGATCTGAGGATCGCGGTTCAAAGCCAGCCCGGGCAGGAGAGACCGTGAGACTCCTATCTCCAATAAACCACCACAAAACCGGAAGTGGCTCAAGTGGTAGAGCGCTCGCCTTGAGCTGAAGAGCTGAGGGACAGCGCCCAGGCCCAGAGTTCAAGCCCCACGACCGACCAAAAAAAAAAAAAAAATACAATCATTAAAAGGGAAAGAAAATGATGGAGGACAAACCATGATATCTGTCTAGGAAGATGGCATAAGACAACGCTAATGAGTAATAAGGAGGTGGGAAGACTGAGAAAGACAGCAATAGATGAGTTAATCTAAATTAAAATATATGCATATGTGAATTCTTATGGTGAAACCCTTTTGTACAATTAATATACATTAAAAAAGAACCTCAGGCTTGGTGCTGGTGGCTCATGCCTGTAATCCTAGCTACTCAGGAGGTTGAGAGCTGAAGATCGCAGTTCAAAGCCAGCCCAGGCAAGAAAGGCCATGAGACTCTTCTCTCCAATTAACCACCAGAAAACCAGAAGTAGCACTGTGCAGCTCAAGTGGTAGAGCACTTACCTTGAGCTGAAGAGTTCAGGGACAGTGCCAAGCCCAGAGTTCAAGCCCCAACAAAGCACAACAAAACACAACACACACACACACACATACACACACACACACACGAAAACAAAATGAGCTATGTTGGAGGTACTAGAAGTAAGTCAACACAGAAAGTAAAAGGAGGATAAATGTAGCCAATGTATATGAAAACAGAACAATGAAATCTGTTGAAAATGTTGAAGGGGCGGGGGTTGAGTGCGTATGTGTGTGCCTGTGAGCATCTGTGCCCGTGTACGCAACTACTCATGGCATGAACTCAGGCTGGTGCTCTACAATTAAGCCACACCTCTACTTATGGCTTTTTGCTAATTAATTAAAAGTCCCATGGATTTTTCTGCCTGGACTGGCTTTGAACTGCAATCCTCAGATCTCAGCTTCCTGACTATCTAGGATTACAGGTGTGAGCCACCAGTGCCCAGAAAAACTGTTTTAAGAAGGTGGGAAGAGGAATGAGTTTGGAGTTCACAGTATGTATGTAGATGTTTTAACAACCCCCCTTCCACCCTTGCACAACTAATACATCCTAATAAAAAAATAACTTTTAGGGCTGGGAAGGCAGCTCAGTGGTAGAGCGTTAGCCTTGAGCTGACGAGCTGAGGGCCAGTGTCCAGGCCCAGAGTTCAGGCCCCATGACCGACAACAACAAAAAAATTCAATTATATAATGATGATTTTACAAAATGACAAGTGAAATGAAGAATACAAATTAAGATAAAGGAGTAGAGAGGTTTAGGAGGAGGCTATGTTAATTAGGACGTTTTGCAGGGCCATTTCTTGTAAAAATCCAGCTACAAATGTGAATGGACCACACTGGAACTATAGAGTATGACATCCTTGGTAGCTAGGAATAACCTCTCTAAAGAAATTACATTTCAGGGGCTGGGAAGGTGGCTCAGTGGTAGAGCGCTTGCCTTGCATGCTCAAGGCCCTGGATTCGATTGCTCAGCACCACATAAGCAAAAAGAAAAAAAGCTGGACGTGGTGCTGTGGCTCAAGTGGTAGAGCGCTAGCCTTGAGCTGAAGAGTTGAGGGACAGCTCCCAGGCCCAGAGTTCAGGCCCCATGACTGGACCCAAAAGAAATTACATTTCAGACAAGTCTGAAATCAAGAAAAGGAAATAAGAGGACTTGGGAAAAGATATTTGTTCTTTCTCAGAAAGTATAAAGAATAAATTTAAGTTGCCTGAGATAGGAAAGAATTTTGGGTCACAAGTGTGGTGTCTAGAACGCATGCAGTAAACAACAAAGAATGATAGGAGGAGAGGCAAACTATGTCTAAAGGACTCTAAATTTTATTCCACTCATTTTTTAAAGTCATTGAAAAATCAATTGTAAACATGCAGTGATAAAATATTTAAGCTGGCTGATGCCTATAATCCTAGCTACTCAGGAGGCTGAGATCTGAGGATCATGATTCAAAGCCAGCCAGGGCAGGAAAGGCCTAGAGACACTTATCTCCAATAAACCACTAGAAAACCAGAAGTGGTGCTGTGGCTCAAATGGTAGAGCCGAGGGACAGTGCCCAGGCCAAGTTCAAGCTGTACAACTGACCACAAAAAAAAATCCATTTAAAAATTACTGATGGTAAAAAATTAAAATTAGAAATACTAATAGTACCCCAAACCTTGACAGTTTCCAAACATTTTTGCTTTTGCTTTTGCTTTTGAATCATTCACACTAAGTAGCTCAGGAAAGCCAAGAATAAAAAGCTCAGTTCTTTTATAACTCGATGTGGTTTATGTCAAAGCAAGACAGCAGGATCACCGTGATGTTTGGTTGAAATAACTGGCTAATTTATGGGAAAGCTAGGGACAGAATGTTTAGTAAAGCCAAGTTTTATTTTGTTTTATTAAATCAAGACTTTATTTTAAAGGGGTATGGCTGAAGTGATAGAACACTCCCCAGGAAGTGCCAGGCCCTTAGTTCAAACCTCAGTACCTCCAAAGAAATCACACACACACACACACACACACACACACACACACACACTCAGAAACTCTAAAAGTGTTAAGCAGGGAGCTCAATATGGAAGTTAGGCCAGGCACTGGTGGTTCATGCCTGTAATCCTAGCTACTCAGGAGGCTGAGATCTGAGGATCACAGTTCAAAGCCTGCCCAAGGAAGGAAAGTCCGTGAGACTCTTATCTCTTATCTCCAATAAACCACAAGAAAACTGGAAGTGGCACTGTGGCTCAAGTGGTAGATCGCTTGCCTTGAGCTGAAGAGCTGAGGGACAGTGGCCAGGTCCAGAGTTCAAGCCCCACAACTGACCAAAAAAAAAAAAAAAGGCACAAGTGACTCAAGTCTATAATCCTACTTAGTAGGCTAAGATCTAAAGGATAGGTGGTTCAAGGCCATCCCATGCAGACAATCCTGCTAGACTCCATCTCCAAAATAGCCAGCAAAAAGCTTGACCAGAGATATAGCTCAAGTAGTAAGAATGCCACCTGAGCAAGCAAGTCAAGCAAGCATGAGGCCCTGAGTTCAAACCCCAATGCAGAGGGGTGAGGGAGAAAGGCAGAAGAGAATGGAGGACACAGTTCCCATTCAAATGTGAAGTTTACCTGGTTTGTCTGTAAATCAGTTGATCCATTACTTCTAGGTGTATAGTTGTTTCTCAAATTTCCTAAAAACCACCAAGGCAGGCCAGCTACATCCCACTCCTCAAAATCAAGTTCCAGCCTAGATGTTTCATCTTGAGTTAAATTTCCTATCAAGTCTTCATCTACAGAAGTCAAAGGAAAATAATAATATATACTTAACACTTAAGACCCAATACTTACTCTTCACCCGACTTACGTAACTCTAACCACTCTGTTCAACACCTTTATAGTAACAATAAAAATAACTTTTAAAAAAGAACTCATACTCTCATCAGAATATTTATAATCACATTATATGACAGCATCAGAACTCAGAATCTCCCGTTTAGGCTCCATTAGCAATAGTAGGAGTGTATGCTCACTTAATGAGGAATCTAAACTATAAAAACCTCTCAAGAATGGCACTGCTGTGAAAGGATTTCTAAGTCATCATTTACTGGCATTTTATATGTTCCTACCACTATCATAATGACTTGCTCTAATATGAGTAAGTACTTGATCCAATGGACTGCAAATGGTAGGTAACAGCAGAGTGGCCTAACCTTAGTGATCAAAGCAGGCATGGTTGGGAATGTGCCTGGTAGAGTATTGGCCTAGCATGCATGAAGCCCTGGGTTCGATTCCTCTCTACCACATAAACAGAAAAAGCCAGAAGTGGCACTGTGGCTCAAATGGTAGAGCACTAGCCTTGAGCACAGAGGCTCAGGGACATAGCTTAGGCCCTTAATTCAAGCCCCAGGACCGGTAAAAATTAATAACAAAAAATTAATTACAATATTGACCATAATTGGCAATAAGGTTGTTCAGTCAAGCTTGTTGGGATATTTCTCAGTAATTCATGTTTTCATAGGTATTATAACTATTATAAACTGAACTTTAGATTGTCAAATACATACATGTGCTCCTTCTAGACCAATGAACTCTTTTGGGGTTAGGTGGCAACATCGCCAACATTAAAGGACACACATATTTGAATACCTTGTGTTCATGTCTAAACCACACTCAGAACACTAACATAGGGCTGGGAAGGTGGCTCAGTGGTAGAGCATGCCTTGCATGCATGAGGCCCTGGGCTCAATTACTCAGCACCACATAAGCAAAAAGAAAAAAGCCAGAAGTGGCGCTGTGGCTCAAGTGGTAGAGCACTAGCCTTGAGGTGAAGAGCTGAGGGACAGCGCCCAGGCCCAGAGTTCAGGCCCCACGACCGGACACCCCCCCCCCAAAAAAAAAAAAGAACACTAACATAAGCTGCTACCAATCTCTTTCTCATCCTCCAGTCCTTTTTTTTTTTTTTTTGTCAGTCATGAGACTTGAACTCTGGGCCTGGGTGCTGTCCCTCAGCTCTTTAGCTCAAGGCTAGCGCTCTACCACTTGAGCCACAGGGCCACTTCTGGTTTTCTGGTGGTTTACTGAAGAGTTTCATGGACTTTCCTGCCCGGGCTGGCTTTGAACTGTGATCCTCAGATCTCAGCCTCCTGAGTAGCTAGGATTACAGGCATGAGCTACTGGAGCCCAGCTCTTCAGTACTTTTTGTTGTAGCCTTTTCCTGCTTTCTTACTACCTTCTATCTCTCCAGTACACTAGGCCTGCCAGTAACAATCACAGATGCTGAAATGTACTCAAAGTTGTTAAAAGAATTTCTGTAATAAAAAGGTCCCTGACAGAACATAAGATTAACTTGGCTACTTTATGTCAATCCCATCACTATAAGCATATCAACTATCTTTGTACTTATTCATTGCTAAAATGATTCTGAGATGGCACTGTATTAAAGTTATCTGCATCTACATTTAAATTCTATAATATATTCTTTCCACAAATAAATATTCTGTATTTTCTACCTATAGATTTTACTAAACATGCTAAAACTGTTTACTACCAAATTTCCATCACAAACAGTACAAAGATTCTTTTTTTTTTTTTGAATCCAGTCCTGGGGCCTGAACTCTGGGCCTGGGCACTGTCCCTCAGCTCTTCAGCTCAAGGCTAGTGCTCTACCACTTGAGCCACAACGCCACTTCCAGCTTTTTTCTTTTTGCTTATGTGGTGCTGAGGAATCGAACCCAAGGCCTCATATATGCAAGGCAAGAGCTCTAACCACTGAGATACCTTCCCAGCCCCAAAGTTTTTTTTTTATATAACTGTTCTTACTTACACTTTGGATTTTTGGGGGGGAATTGGTTTTTTTTGTTGTTGTTTTTGGCGCTTTTTTTTGCCAGTTCTGGGGCTTGAACACAGGGCCTGAGTACTGTCCCTGAGCTTGTGTACTCAAAGCTAACACTCTATCACTTGAGCCATAGAACCAATTCCAACTTTTTGGTGGTTAATTGACAAGAATCTCAGACTTTCCTGCCCAGGTTGACTTCCAACCACGATCCTCAGATCTCAGCCTCCTGAGTAGCTAGGATTACAAGTGTGAGCCATCAGTGCCCAGCTTGTTCGTATACTTTTAAGCATCATATTGAATAGAAAATAAAGACTTGCATCTAAATTTTAAAATTATAACTTTAATATTATACAGACTAAAAAGTTCAAAGAAAAATAAATAGTCCAAAATTAATTTTATGTTTAAATGTAATTTGTAGAAAACAATGCAGCATAATAAATTGATTCAAATTTAATTTAAACCTTTAGAACAGGGCTGGGAAGGTGGCTCAGTGGTAGAGTGCTTGCCTTGCATGCCTGAGGCCCTGGGTTCAATTCCTCAGCACCACATAAGCAAAAAGAAAAAAGCCGGAAGTGGCGCTGTGGCTCAAGTGGTAGAATGCTAGCCTTGAGCTGAAGAGCTGAGGGACAGCACCCAGGCCCAGAGTTCAAGCCCCACAATCAAATAAACAAATAAATAAATACATACATCTATAAAATTAGTCTTTACTTCAAAAGGTCAAGACAAAACATTCTAACCAGCCAGGCACTGAATGCTCATTTCTATAATCCTAGCTATTCAGGACAGAGAGAGGGAGAGAAAGGGAGAAGGGAAGAGGGGGAGAGGGGAGGGGGGAAAACTAAAGAAAACTATAAAAAGAAAAGTCTGCATAGCCTTAATCCAAAATTACCTCCTCTAGAATTTCTGCGTTTATGCTGTGAGATAGGTAGTGTGGAAATATCACCTTCTTCAGTTCTTTTCCTGGAACTGGGCTTTACCTCCACACTTTGCTGAAAGAAGGGAGAGAGATGTCTATCAGTTCAGTAGAAATGACTGAGACCAGGGGATGTAGCAGTTCCATTCTGGCTCACCAGTGAGTGTGCAACACAATGGGTTATGCACTTGAGAGAGAACTCTGGAGTTCACAACCAGTCATCAAGTAAAGCCAACACATCTTCTCAATCTCTATGAACAGAACACTAAGAGAATCCCACACATGGGGAAAATAAACTGCACAAAGGCCAAAATCTTCTTTTTAAAACAGATTATCTGTATAAAACCACTTGCCTACTACAAAATAGCATAATCAAGAAAACATGTGAAATTCTCACCACATACCAAGATTATTTCCCCAAGTTCTTGAGGGGACTTTATAAAATGGCCTGACATAAACTTAACTACAACAGTCTGGTAAAATCTAATAAAGAAGTTTTCCTAAACATTTATGTAAATACACAATCTGAAATATACACACATCCACGCAGGCAAACACAAACCAAAGAAAGTGCACTGGAAGAACTGAAGATCAGAAGTGCTACATCCCAAAGAAAGATTCAGAGACTGGAACTCTGTTATGGGCAGAACAGAGAAGGTTCACTCTGTCCCTGGTCTGTGAACTCCCAAGAACCTTTCTCATTAAATTCTTATTACATTCAGGGAAAGGCCTTGGGAGTCCAAGATCCACAGGTACAGAGAAGGGGCCACTCTGTACAACAAAAGAAGTCACCGTGTGGTGATTTTACCTTCAGTTGGTCTTGACTTGGAATATCCATACTGTGATCCTGTGCGAGAGCCAGAGTCTGAGCAGCATCTGGATAGCAAGTAAAACAAAAGGAAAACCTTCCCTGGTAATAACCATTCTTTCCACACAAACAGGACCACAGCAAACAACCCTGACGCCGGTTTGGTCCCTACAGACCTACAGATATACTTCTATATGTTGGCTAGAAAAGGCTCTCAAGTGCAAGAGGGTAAAATCCGTAACTGATTAAAAAAAAAAAAAAAAAAGAAGAAGAAGACCAAGACAGGCTACGTTCAAAATAATTCCAAATTATAATCTGGAAGAAAGTGAAAAATGACAAAAAATGTTCTTCATAGCAAGCTTTCAAATTTTTATACAAAAAGTAATTCCAAATACTAGATGTTGATGCCTCACACCTGTAATCCTAGCTACTAAGGAGACTGAGATCTGAGGATCACATTTCAAAGCAAGTCAGTGAGACGCTTATCTCCAATAAACTACCAGAAAACCAGAAGTGGTGCTATGGCTCAAGTGGTAGAGCACTAGCTTTGAGCTGAAGAACAGTGCCCAGGCCCAGAATTCAAGCCCCACGGGCTGGGAAGTTGGCTCAGTGGTAGAGCGCTTGCCTTGCATGCCTGAGGCCCTGGGTTCGATTCCTCAGCACCACATAAGAAAAAAGCCGGAAGTGGCGCTGAAGCTCAAGTGGTAGAGCGCTAGTCTTGAGCTGAAGAGCTGAGGGACAGTGCCCAGGCCCAGAGTTCAGGCCCCACGACCGTACCCAAAAAAAAAAAAAAAAGAATTCAAGCCCCACAACCAATAAAAAAAAAAAAGAAAAGTGATTCCAAGCAGGACCAAATTTGTTCACTTACAAACAACAAAAATATTTGGCCTTTTAAATTTAATTTGTATTCTTAAGTGTTTAGATTTAAGATATAAAAACTTGGAATTTTTCCCATATGTTTCATAATTAGAAATAGCTCCTAATAAGTAAACCTGCATTCTAAGTGTCCCACCACCTGAATGTAGATTGGAATTTTTTTCACAAAGCCTCATTTCTCCCACTTAATATATTTTTTAAGAAGGAAGAAGAACCAGATAAAAGTTTATCTCAAGGCCAAAAAAAGAAAGAAATATAACCTAGCTTACAGAAGTTCTTAGATATTGTGTTAGCTGAAGAGACAAATATATTCAAGTACTTGGAAATTTTTCAGCAGAACAAAAGATAAAAACCCAGCTTCAGAAAAGAACTAGGCTATAAAGAATTTAAGAAATTGAACCATTCTTTGGGGGAGGGGGGAGGCTGGGAAGGGATGTGAAGGGTAAACAAAGGAGGAGGCTGCAATGCTTGGTAAGAAATGTACACATTATCCTGCCCATGTAACTGTAACTCCTCTGTACAGTATGTTCACAAATAAAATTAAATTAAATTAAAAAAAAAAAAAAAAAGAAATTGAACCATTCTTTATATGAAGCTAAATGGAAGCAAAACACACTTGAATAAATCTGTTTTGGATCAGGACCATCAGCTATTACCAGTTCCAGAGATGACATTTACAGGAAATATCATCTTCATCCAAAATGGATTATCAGAAAAAGAATACAGATTCTACACTGACCATTCTGACCATTCTAGACACCAGTGGCTCATCCCTATAATCCAGTATCTGAGTAGCTTAGGGTTGAGATCTGAGGGTTGAGGCTCAAAGCCAGCCTGGACAGAAAAGTCTGTGAGACTCTTATTTCCAATTAGCCAGATAAAAAGTCAAAAGTGATGACATAGCTCAAGTGATAGAGCACCACCGTTGAGTGAAAAAGCTAAGGTAGAACACCTTGGCCCTGAGTTAAAGATCAGTATAAGCACACACATACACACACAAAAATGCAAAAAAATAAAAAAAAACTCTGATAATTCAGTTGTTTAGCTCAAAGCAAACTTTTTCAAAATTTTAATAAGGAATATTATTTTTTAAAGTATTGTTATGGCCAAGTAAGAATATTAATAAGTTCAGAGAAAATTTTCTGATCACAATAATCTTCATCATTTGACTAACACACGTTAGATCAATGTTATCAGTTCCTTAGTAAAGCAATTCTATTATTGTCACATATTGCCAAAGCCTTGCTGCCTTACTTTCCCTTTAAGTAATGACATTTTTTTTTCAGTCATCAAAATAAAGCTCTAACCTATTTGCAAAGGTGTAAAAAGTTACATGAAAAGCACTTCTCTTTTTTTTTTTTTTGGGGGGGGGGGGATCCAGTCGTGGGGCCTGAACTCGGCCTGTCCCTCAGCTCTTCAGCTCAAGGCTAGTGCTCTACCACTTGAGCCACAGCGCCACTTCCGGCTTTTTTCTTTTTGCTTATGTGGTGCTGAGGAATCGAACCCAGGGCCTCATGCATGCAAGGCAAGTGCTCTACCACTTGAGCCACCTTCCCAGCCCCAAAAAGCACTTTTCTATGTTCTACTTAGATACACGTTGGACATTTAAACACATTAACTAGCTATTCAAAACTCTCCAGGTCTTCTACAAAGGTTAGTTTCTCAGCAGCATTGCAGTAGGCATAATTTTATATTTCCTAAAAGGTTACTTGACATAAAAAATTGTACCTAAGTAGTCTTATAAGCCCATATGGTAGACAATACAGAGCAGAAGAGCCACAAAGGTTAGCTCCACTGTGAGGATCAGAAAACATCAAAGCCAGGACATTCTTTAAAACTGTTGCTAGATTTCCAACACAACAGTATTGGAACATAGGCTTAGAGGAACAGAGAAAAGGGATGACTTTGAGACAGAGAGGCGCTTAGGCAGAATCTAAGGTCTTGAGACTATAAGACTAAGGGTGCAGGCAGGCACCAGTACCTCACACCTGTAATCCTAGCTACTCAAGAGGCTGAGATCTGAGGATCAGGTTCAAAGCCAGCCCGAAAGCCGGAAGTGGCGCTGTGGCTCAAGTGGTAGAGCGCTAGCCTTGAGCTGAAGAGCTGAGGGACAGCGCCCAAGCCCAGAGTTCAGGCCCCACAACTGGACCCAAAAAAAACAAACAAACAAAGCCAGCCCCAGCAGGAAAGACCATGAGACTCTTAGTTCTAGTTAACCACCAGAAAACTAGAAGTGGCACTGTGACTCAACTGATAGAATACTAGCCTTTAGATGAAGGACAGCACCCAGGTCCAGAGTTCAAGCTCCACAACCAACAACAACAAAAGATAAAGGGTATAATATTTATGTTAACAATTTACCAAAATAACTGGCAACTCATACTACATTTATGGGTGTGATGGGGAAAAAAATTAAAACAAAAAAAAACTTTTCTCAATTTTCCTTTCAAATAAAATACATGTAATCCAATTTATGAGAATCAACAAAGATGGCTAACCACAAGAACCAATACAAAGTTAACTTAGAGCTGCTAACCAATCAAAATTTCCTGGTTCTGAAAACATTTTGAAATACCCACTGAACTATGGCATTCAGATGCTGCCATTTGGAGAATCTAGGTAATCAATACATGGAAATTCTATGTAATATTTTTTATTTTATGTTATTGATTTGTTTTTGTAGATAAAATCTTGCTATGAAGCCCTGATGGGCCTTGAACCCATCATCCACCTGCCTTGGCCTCAAAAATAGTGAGATTTACATGTGCATACCACCATTCTAGCCTTTTACAACTCAAGTCTGAAATTTTTCAAAATGAAAAATTAAATGAAGATATGCACAGGGAAGAAGTATGTCCAAACAAATTGGGAAGGGAAAATTCGATTATAAGCAAAGATTAAGGAGACATCAATGTATGGCATAATGGGCACAGCAAGGACTGTTCAGTTGGAAATCTCTGCTCTACCACTTACCAGTGGCTCTCATATTGGGCAAATCACTTATTCCATTTAAAAATCCTGTTTTTTATCTCCAGCCTAAATACCTCACAGTGTAGTTGTAAAGATGAACTGAACTAAGCCAGGCGCCAGTGGCTCACACCTATAATCCTAGCTACTCAGGAGGCTGAGATCTGAGGATCGGGGTTCAAAGCCAGCCCGGGCAGGAAAGTCAGTGAGACTCTTATCTCCAATAAACCACTAGAAAACCAGAAGTGATGCTGTGGCTCAAGCAGTAGAGCACTCGCCTTGAGCTGAAGAGCACAGGGACAGCGCCAAAGTCCAAAGTTCAAGCCCCATGACCGACAAAAAAAGATGAACTGAACTATTTTTACAGAACTATATAATGTAGCTCAGTGGTAAATTACTTGCCTCCCTTACCTCCCATGTACAAGGCCCTGGGTTGGATACCTGGCATCACTACCAAAAAAGAAAAAAGAGAAAAGTTCTATACAATATATGACATGTTAAATTGTACAGAGAAAATACAAGAAACAAGGGAAAAATGAGAATTACATCCACTCCGGATACTCAGAGAACAAACCAGTCAGAAAACAAATTTGTCTAGAAAAGTAGATCAGCAATATAAAAATTATGAAATTGTCCATGTATCTTAAGCATGACTATCCCAAGAATTTACATTATTTCATAAATGACTAAATTCCAATAAAACTTAGGCATCACTTACAAGGCTTTCTCTTTCAAATAGAAATCCATGGCTACAAATGTCTTAATGAAAAAAAGACCTCAAAAGTCAAGGGCGCTGGTGGCTCACCCCTGTTATCCTAGCTACTCAGGAGGCTGAGATCTGAGGATCTCGGTTCAAAGCCAGCCTGGGCAGGAAACTCCATGAGACTCTCATCTCCAATAAACCACCAGAAAACTGGAAGTGGCACTGTGGCTCAAGTGGTAGAACGCTGACCTTGAGCTGAAGAGCTGAGGGACAGAGCCCAGGCCCAGAGTTCACGCCCCACAACTGACAAAAAAAAAAAAAAAATCAATGTAGCGAGGTGTCAATGGCTCACACCTGTAATGCTAGCTACTCGGGAGCCTATGGTCGGAGGACTGCAGTTCAAAACCAGCCCAGGCAGAAAAGCCCATGAGACTCTTATCTCCAATTAATTACCCATATAATCTGGAAGTAGAACTGTGGTTCAAATGGTAAAATGCCAGCCTTGAGCACAAAAACATAAGTACAGCGCTCAGGTCCTGAGTTCAAGCCCGGGATTAGCATATTAGCATACACATATGCACGCGCGCGCACTCGCGCGGGCACACACATACACACACACACACACACAATTAGTGTAAGCTAGGCACCAGTGAATCCCAGCTACTCAGGAGGCTGAGCTCTGAGAATCACATTTGAAGCTAGCCTGGGCAGAAAATCTTCAAAAGTCATCTCCAATTAACTAGTACATATGCTGAAGCAAAGGTATGGCTCAAGCAGCAGAACCACCAGCCATGAGGGAAAAAGCCAAGGAAAAGCTCAAGACTCTGAGTTCAAACCTCAATGGAAACTAAAATACAGTCAAAAGAAAGCAATGTAAATTCCAAAATCATGCTTCAGTATAAGCTAAATTTTTTTTTCTGATGTGAGATCTTTAGTGTGAAAGAATTATTTTCAACATATTTATTCAGTAAACATAATCAATCTAAAGAGATTCCATAACTTAGACTTTCTTCCAAGGGCCATGTTACCTAAACTCATGAAGCTGACAAAAGGGCTTCATGTAGGACTGTAGAGGTAAAATTTCACTACTTGGACATGAGTGAGAAATGGGTTAGATTCTAGTTGAAACTACTTTATTCACCTATCTCTACCACACTACCAATTTTGAAACTATTAAGACTCCAAAGCAGCAGTTTCCTGCAGTTAGTAAACTAAATTTAAAGGGTAGTATTTAAAAGGTCTGGAATCAAAAGGTTAGACAAATTAACTTTTAGAGAACAGATTATTAAAATCATTAGGTGAAGGGTGGAGATGTGGCTCATCAGTAGAGCACCTGCCCACCAATTGTGAGGCCCTCACTTCAAATTTCTGTATCATAAAACGTATGTGTATGTGTATACACATATATGCATCATATATGTATATATATATGTACATCATTATGGAAACAGGTCTTAGGGAACCTTTATAATACATGGATCAGACTGACACTACTGGAGCCCACAGAATCTTAACATGACTGAAAGAAAGGAGGACAAACAGATCTTACATGACTGATGTGATGAAATGGAAGTACTAAGAACCATCTATGAAGATCTCTTGGCAAAGAAATGTAAACTTGAATCTATTCAAGCATTATTAGTTTACCAAAACTAGGGAGGACAAAGAAACAAGTTAAACAATCACAAGGATACAATAAATGTGTGAAATTCTACCAGATAAATGACTCATCATTTCTCAAACAATAAGGGACAATAAAAAAAAAAGGGAGTTTCCACATGACAACTGGGTTACTATAGTTAACTTACTGAATATTCAAAGAGCTACAAGTGAGGATTTTTAATAATTCTGACACACAAAAAAATGATACTTGAGGGTGACAGATATGCCTAATTCAATTATTGCACATACATTCAATAAATGTGATGAAATAGGTAGTATTCCACAAATATGTATACCTATTATATGTCATTTTTTAAAGACAAAGTTTTATTATTGAATAAAAGTGTTCATTAAAACCAAATCAAAACACACACAAAAAAGATAGTTAAGTTTTGTAGACTGAAAACACATATTATCAGCCAAGTATGATGTGTAAACTTTGGCTCCTGACTTGAACAATCCAAAAATAAAAGGTATTATTGAGGTAACTGAGGGGAGACTTATTAAGTAGAATTATGGAATATTTATTAATTTTGTTATTACCTAATGGAATAATGGTGTGTAGTTCTGTTTGAAGGAAAAGATTTCTGATTTGTGAGATCTTTTTTTAGTAATATAAAGCAAATATGGTCAAGTGTTTATAATTACTAAGTCTTGGGAGGTAGGCACCTCTATTCTCAGTATGCTTTCACAGTGAAAGATTTAACATAGTAACATTTGGTATGACAGATTATATCCCTCCTAGTCATAAAGAAGATAGCATTCCATTTTCATTTCAATCATCCTTGCTTTCCCATCATTTGCCCCTTAAACTCAAAGCTGTAATAACCAACCAAAGAAATATGTGACATACCTGTGGTAGCGGTAGGTAACATGACAAGATTCTTTCTTAGCATATCATAGAGAGGGCTGTTAAAGGAATTAAAAAAAGAAAATTAACAACCCCAAATACCATTCTAAAGACAGCAGTGAAGCCAGACATTGGTAGGTCACTCCTGTAATCCTAGCTACTTGGGTGGCTGAGAGTCTGAGGATCACAGTTCAAAGCCAGCCCAGGCAGAAAAGTCCCCATGAGACTCCAATAAACTACTCAAAAAAAAGCCAGAAGTGGCACTGTGGCTCAAGTGGTAGAGTGCTAATCTTGAGCACAAAGAGGTTCAGGGACAGCACCCAGACCCTTTGTTCAAGCCCCAGGACCTGCAAAAAGAAAAGACAGTAGTGATACTTTGATTTTCCATTGAATAATAAATGTATTTCTGATGTTATCTCTCAACTTTCTCTACTAAGTATTGGCAGAATCTTTTCCCAGAATTTTTTTAAATTATTTAAATATTAAAAATGCTTAGCTGGGTGCTGGTGGCAGACACCTATAATCCTAGATACTCAGGAGGCTGAGATCTGAGGATCGCAGTTTAAAGCCAGCCCAGGCAGGGAAGTCCATGAGACTCTTATCTCCAATAAACCACTCAGAAAACCAGAAGTGGAGCTGTGGCTCAAGTGGTGGAGTGCTTGCCTTGAGCTAAAGAGCTGAGGGACAGCGCCCAGGCCCAGAGTGCAAGCCCTATGACAGACCAAAACAACAAAAAAGTTCAGGTCTTTTTGCTACTTTGTTCCTATTAAAAGACTGATGGGGGGAGGGGGGGATGTTGGAAGGGATGGGGGCGGGAAACAAAGGAGGAGGCAACAATGCTTGATAAGAAATGGACTCATTATCTTGCCCATGTAATTGTAACCCCTCTATAAGGTATTTTCACAATTTAAAAAAAAAAAAACTGATGAAGGGCTGGGAAGGTGGCTCAGTGGTAGAGTGCTTGCCTTGCATGCATGAGGCCCTGGGTTCGATTCCTCAGCACCACATAAGCAAAAAAAGCCAGAAGTGGTGCTGTGGCACTGTGAGTGAAGTGATAGAGCACTAGCCTTGAGCTGAAGACTAATGGATAGTGCCCAGACCCAGAGTTCAGGCCCCATGACCGACAAAAAAAAAAACTGATAAAACTGATCAATTTACATTTTATTTCACTAACAATAATTCAGTGGACAGATTTCCTTTGGAAGTTTTTCCTTCCTTGTAACAGTCAAATTTTACATTTATACTGGGAAGTGAGAGGAGAGAGGAGAGTCATGAATAATAAGATACAAAAAACCCAGAAGACAAGAGTTATGAAGGGGCTGGGAAGGTGGTTCAGTGGTAGAGTGCTTGCCTTGCATGCATGAGGCCCTGGGTTCGATTCCTCAGCACCACATAAGCAAAAAGAAAAAAAGCCAGAAGTGGCGCTGTGGCTCAAGTGGTAGAGCGTTAGCCTTGAGCTGAAGAGCTGAGGGAAAGCGCCCAGGCCTGGAGTTCAGGCCCCACAACAGGACCCAAAAAAAAAAAAAAAGAAAAAGAAAAGAGTTATGAAGTCAGACACTGATGGTTCATGCTGGTAATCCTAGCTACTCAGGAGGCTGAGATCTGAAGATCGAAGTTTGAAGCCAGCCCAAGCAGTAAGATCTATCTCCAGTTAAAAAAGTCAGGAATTGGAGCTGTGGCTCAAGTGGTAGAGCACTAGCCTTGAGAGCACAAGCTCAAGGACAAGTGTCCAGGCCCAGAGTTCATGCCCAGTACTGGCATGTATGCATACACGCACACAAACACACATACATATGAACACACAAAGAAGCAGTTGTGAGTCAATTACTAACTAGCTGAACGGGACAAGAAAATGACTATATGTCTCACAAAACTGGAGATACTGGGCAGATTAGCTCTACTACAATATTTACTAGACTCATCATCAGCCTCAAACCACCCAGCAATTCTACATCTTTCTCATCAGCTCATCTTTCCCCTCTCTATTACTTAAGGTCCAGACCTAGCTACATTAAGCTCCTATCCAGGCCTTTACACATCATCTTCAAAATGAAGCTATCCTTCAACCAATCCTATCTAACCAACAGTGCTCTTCAACTCAGCTCAAATTTCACTTCCTGAGGAATCATTAGCACTTGAAATCTTACATGCTCTTGATTCATGCTCCTCTTTTTTATATCACTTAATTGTGGTGTAATTCTACCAAGCATGGGTATGATTATTTGACTGAGTGTGGAAGAGTACCTCACTACTCTCTAAGCTCCATCCAGTCAGACTTCTGGTATTGCTCACTGATGTACTACCGGCTATATAATATATGCAGGCCCTTAAAATACTTGTTGACTGAAAGAAGAAATAACCACTAATAATTTATGGAGATCTACGATTAAGAATAAGTACTCAAGCTGGGCGCTGGTGGCTCACGCCTGTAATCCTAGCTACTCAGGAGGCTGAGGTCTGAGGATTGCAGTTCAAAGCCAGCCAGGGCAGGAAAGACCGTGAGACTCCTATCTCCAATAAACCACTAGAAAGCCGTAAGAGGCGCTTTAGCTCAAGTGGTAGAGTGATCATCTTGAGCTGAAGAGCTAAGGGACAGCGCCCAGGCCCAGAGTTCAAGCCCTACAACTGACACACACACACACACACACACACACACACACACACACACACACACACACACACACACACACACACACACACACACACACACACACACACACACACACACACACACACACACACACACTCCTTCACTCTTTTTACCTTTGATCTTTCACAGAAAAACTTTCACGTCCTAGTAGTTCTCCCAGGCCCAGAGTTCAAGCCCTACAACTGACACACACACACACACACACACACACACACTCCTTCACTCTTTTTACCTTGGATCTTTCACAGAAAAACTTTCACGTCCTAGTAGTTCTCCCAAAAGATCACCACCACAATATACCATATGCTGCTCTTGTTGATCATAAAGCTGCTTCACCATTATATACTGGCCTAGATAGTGCATTACCTGCATGGGAATAAAACAACATGAAACAATCTGTCCAAATGCTCCCAAAATAATTATTAGTAAAGCAGTTTCCAGAGAAAAGATAAGGAAACTGTCCAGGCGTGTACACTGACAGCATCCAAGGGTCCTACAAAAGAACAGTAACTTCAAACTACTAATTCATCCATTATCTTTCTGGTCATTTACAAGATACACACTTTTATTAACAAATCATACTTACCTGATAAGGAGATGAGGTAATGAGTTTTTCTTATCAGTCCAAATGAAAATGTATGTTCTTTATTACCACTGCTTCTGTACTAGGTAGAACACACTTGACTGCTGGCCACGAAAATGTTTCCCAAATCCAAGGGCACATACCCAGTGATTTTGATTTATGTTCATTTACTTTTTTCTGGCAAATGTACAATTATCTATTTGCAAGATAGGGGAGGCAATACTGAGGTTTGAATTCAGGGCTCTGCATTTCTTAGGCAGGGGCTCAAACCACTTGAACCATGCACTACCAGTCCTCTTGGTTTCATCATTTTTCAAAAAGGACCTCATTAACATGAGATCATGTCAATGATCCCATGGACCATGATTCTCCTATTTATGATTCCCATTTAGCTAAGATGACAGGCACATACCACTGTTAGGTTTTTTTAAAAAGAAATTGCGAAGTAAGAACAGCACCATGCACGTGGTATTCAGGTAAGGGGTAGCAATATTCATCGTTCTGGCTGGCACCAGGCCATGTTGGCCCTCCATGCAGCTGGGAAAGGCCTGGGAAAGAGAGAGAGCTGGGAAAGAGAGAGCTGGCAAAGAGAAGAGAGCTAGAAAAAAAAGAGCGTCTGGGCCTGGTCTAGGCCTTATCTAGGGTATGGGCAGAGAAAGGTGTGGCCACATCAAATTCAGATGTGACCTCAGCAGATGCAGATGTGACCTCTTACAGGTGTGCCAGTTCCCTAGGTAACGCAGGTACTGGGTGGAGACTGCTGGGAGGAGGGTGGAGTCTGCTCGCCAACCAGAAGCCGACCTTACAACCCCTATCCTCAGCTCTTTATTGGCTGAGATTAGTCTCTATACACTTTTTGCCCAGATTAGCCGCAAGCTACAATCCTCTTGATCTCATCCTCCAAAGTTGCTAGATTATACAGGCATAAGCCTGGTGCCAATGATAATCTATTGTTAAAAATTTTTTAATTTAATAACTAAGTTCTTGTTAGAGACCACAGACTAATGCAGCTGTACTTATCTTTAAAGCCTAACCTCTTAGAAATTCTTGAACATCAATCCAGAATTTTCTAATACTATTTCCCATTATACTGGAGCAATGATGTTTCTTTTTTTGGGGGGGGGGGAGTCCAGTTGTGGGGCCACGTTCCCAGCCCCAGCAATGATGTTTCTAGTCAGCCCTCCTACGAGTCCAGAATTCATGGATTAGCTCAGCTCTCACAGCTGATCAACTCAACTTAAGAGAAAATCACCTAGTAGAAAAGTAGAAAAGCCCATTAAACTTCCAGAAAATAAATTAATAAACTACAAAAATATAAAATAGGACCCTCTAGAACACTAATTGTGTATACTACTAGTTCTATTACATCATACTGCCTCTGCACACACTAAAAATTACAGATTACAAATAAAAATTAGCGGCTGGGCACCGGTGGCTCACACAGGTAATCTAGCTACTTAGGAGGACCACGGTTCAAAGCCAGGCCTGGCAGGAAAGTCCATGAGACTCTTATATCCAATAAACCACTAGAAAACCAGAAGTGGTGTTGTAGCTCAAGCAGTAGAGTGCTCACATTGAGCTGAAAAGCTGAGGGACAGCGCCCAAGCCCAGAGTTCAAGCCCCACAACCGTCCAAAAAAAAAAAAAAAAAAGACAATTTTTGGGCTGGGAAGGTGGCTCAGTGACAGAGCGCTTGCCTTGCATGCATGAGGCCCTGGGTTCGATTCCTCAGCACCACATAAGCAAAAAGAAAAAAGTCAGAAGTGGCGCTGTGGCTCAAGTGGTAAAGCGTTAGCCTTGAGCTGAAGAGCTGAGGGACAGTGCCCAGGCCTAGAGTTCAGGCCCCAGGACCAGACCAAAAAAAAAAAAAAATTAGCATCTGGTCAGGTGCTGGCAGCTCACACCTGTAGTCCTAGCAACTCAGGAGGCTGAAATCAGGATCATGGTTCACAACCAGCCCAGGCAGGAAAGGACTAGAGACTCTTCTCGCCAATTAACCACCAGAAAGCCAGAAGTAGAACTGTGGCTCCAGTGGTACAGCACTCTCCCTTGAGAAAAAACCTCAAGGACAGCACCCAGGCCTTGAGTTCAAGCCCCAAAACCAACACACCAACACACACACACTCACATTCACACACACCCTTGAAAATCTTATTTACCCTATTTAGAAAGCATTAGGTATCTAGTCTACTAATGCAAACAATTCCAGTAGATTAACTTTTTCATACTAAGTCTTTTCCACTTAAGAAATTCAATTTGCCTTTATAAAAAAAGAAACTTGATGCTAAATTAAGTTATCTAAATGCAAAAGTGTTTATGTTAACTCGTAGTGCTGGTAAAATTATCTGACACATTTATAATGAAAAACTGCATCAAATTCCTGCCTAGGGGGCTGGGAAGGTGGCTCAGTGGTAGAGCGCTTACCTTGCATGCATGAGGCCCTGGGTGCGATTCCCCAGCACCACATAAGCAGAAAAAAAAAGCTGGAAGTGGCGCTGTGGCTCAAGTGGTAGAGTGCTAGCCTTGAGCTGAAGAGCTGAGGGACAGCACCCAGGCCCAGAGTTCAGGCCCCACAACCAGCAAAAAAAAAAAAATTCCTGCCTAGCAGCATAACTTGTAAAAGCTGATGCCATTTCTTAATCTGTACATTTTACATTTGAACTCTCAGATCAAAGAATTCAGGTTAATCTTACATACTTCCAAAGGAACCTTAAAAGAAAGAAATTAGCTTAAAGTGACAGTCTTTAAAAAGCTGTTCCTCCAATCCCTCAGAAGTAGGAACTCCTTTCTCAGAACTGATTTCAGAGCTTAATGTTTGCTGGCTTATCTCAAATGCCCTTAAAACTGAGAATTTTTCCTTTGATGGCTTACCTCTTTTACAGTGAACATTTCACCTTGTGCGCCTGCTGCTTGCAATATCTTCAAAAGTGGAGGTTTTGGTCGTACCTGATACAAACATAAAATAAATCTGCTATTTATCTTTCAATTAAGATTTGTAGCTGAGTGCAGATGGCTCACACCTGTAGTCCTAACTACTCAGGAGGAGTTCATGGACACTGAGGGCAGATAAATCCCCTAGAGTCTTCAATCAGTTAAAACAACAACAACAACAACACTGAGTTAAAGCCCCAAGACCAGCATCCAGTATTAAATAAACAAATAAATACATACATACAGATTTTTAAAAAATCTAGTCAGGTGCCAGTGTCTCATGCCTATTAACCTAGCTAGCTAGAAGTATGAGATCTGAGCCGGGCACTGGTAGCTCACGCCTGTAAATCCTAGCTACTCAGGAGGCTGAGATCTGAGAATCACAGTTCAAAGCCAGCCGGGGCAAGAAAAGTCTGTGAGACTCTTATCTCCAATTAACCACCAGAAAACTGGAAGTGGTGCTCTGGCTCACGTGGTAGAGTGTTTGCCTTGAGCTGAAGAGCTCAGGGATAGTGTGCAGGCCTAGAGTTCAAGTCCCATGGTGGACAAAAAAAGTATGAGATCTGAGGATCACAGTACAAAGTCAGCCCAGGCAGCATAGTCCATGAAATTAACCAGGAAAAATCCGAAAATGGAGCTGTGGCTCTAGTGGTAGAGAACAAACCTTGAGGGGGAGGAAAAAAACTCAGGGACAGCGTTCAGGTCTTGAGTTCAAGCTTTAAGACTGGCACACAAACACAAATACACACACAGACATCTTTTACTTTCTATTGAGGATTAAACAAAAAGCAGACAAAAGCAAACTACGTATCAAAGTATATACGAAATACCATTCCCAGATAGCTTTTGGGAGAGTTGAATAAGGCAAAGAACTGACAGCTTCAACAATAAGCTAGTAGGAACAATGAACAAGGAGGCAGCTATTACTATTCAGCAACAAGTACATACTTCACACCTCTGAAAACATCCTGAGTATAAACCTAAACACTGTAAGGTCTACTCCTGGATGGCTAGCAGACTCCACCCTCCTCGCAGCAAAGTCTCCACCTATACTTGTGTTACCTAGGCAATGGGACACCTGGATGAGGTCACATCTGCATCGGCTGAGGTCTCATCTGAATTTGATGTGGCCACACCTTTCTCCACCCATACCCTAGATAAGGCCTAGCCCAGGCCAAGACGCCCTCTCTCTGCTCTTTTCTAGCTCTTCTCTTTTCTAGCTATTTTCTCTCTTTTCTAGCTCTCTCTTAGCTCTTTTCCCCATCTCTCTCTCTTTCCCAGGCCTTTCCCCACCGCGTTGAGGACCAAGATGGCCTGGTGCTAGCCTGAACGATGAATAAACCTACCCCTTACCTGAATACCACCTGCGTGGTGCAGTTCTTACTCGGCTAGCTCTTTTTAAAAACCTAACAAACACAACTGTAATTATCAGTAGATAAGAAAGTTCTAATTGGGTGGGAAAAAATGGAAAGGGATGGGAAGGGGAAACAAAGGAGGAGGTTACAATGCTTGAGAAGAAATGTACTCATGATCTTGCCCGTGTAATTGTAACCCCTCTGTACAGTATTTTCACAATTTAAAAAAAAAATGCCAGAAAAAAAAAGAAAGTTCTAGAGCAACAATCCTATATATCTTCTCTTTTTTTTGGGTCCGGTCATGGGGCCTGAACTCTGGGTCTAGGCACTGTCCCTCAGCTCTTCAGCTCAAGGCTAGCACTCTACCACTTGAGCCACAGCGCCACTTCCGGCTTTTTTTTCTTTTTGCTTATGTGGTGCTGAGGAACTGAACCCAGGACCTCATGCATGCAAGGCAAACGCTCTACCACTGAACCACCTTCCCAGCCCACAATCCTATATATCTGAGCAATGAAAATTTTTTTGAGTAGTAGCTCACATCTGTAATCTTAGCTACACTCAGGAGTGAGATCTGAAGATCAAGGTTCAAAGCCAGCCAGGAAAGTCTGTGAGACTTCATCTCCAATAAACTACCAAAAAGATGTAAGAGCTCCGTACCACATAAAGAGAAAAAGCCAGAAGTGACACTGTGGCTCAAGTGGTAGAGTGCTAGCCTGAGGAAAAGAAGCTCAGGCAGGGGCCCAGGCCCTTAGTTCAAACCCCAGGACTGGCAAAAAAAAAAAGCAGCTGGTAGTGGCACTGTGGGTCAAGTGGTAGAGAGCTAGCCTTGAACAAAGGAAGTTCAGGAACATAGGAACAGTGCCCAGGCCCTGAGTTTAAGTCCCAGGACTGTCACCAAAAAAAAATAAAAAAAGATTCTAACTGGAAAGGTTTTAGTATCTAAAAAGAAAACTTACAGAATGCAATCAGCCAGCCATACACAAAAAACAAAGCAGGCTGGTGGGTCTCAGATACATTTTTTTTTTTTAAGATACAATCTTGTGTGATTGTATCTGATGCTTATCAGGATGGACCCACATGATCTTCTAAGGGAAGCATTCTGAAATTCCAGCAACATAAATACATCAGGAAATTTATAACAGACTTAAAAAAATCAGACTCAACTATTCCTAAAGTAAAAATTATCTGCATACATATTGCCTTTCAGTTTTGGAGACCTTTCAAATTCTCTCTCATCTGTTACAGCTGAGGGAAGCAAAAGTCCCACAGCCTATGACCCTTCACCTCTCAGACAGTATTCACATAGATGAGCTGAAGTTCCGATAATCACACATGGCTTATTTCATGCTATATAACCTCCTAATTCTATAATGTCTTTTATGGGGACTGAGGGGAGAAGGATAAACGGGGAAGAAGGGAGAGAGTGGGAGAAAGTGAGAGAGGGGAGAGAGGAGGAGAGAATGCAAGCGAGCACTGGTACCAGGATTGAATTCATAGCCAATTTTCACAAAAACACTGGTATATGCCACATTTTTTCCTCACCAAATCCAAATCCTACCTTCTTCATATATTAGGGTACAGGACATTAACAAAGTATGCTATTTGATAAAATTTTAAAGAAAAAGGTGTGACAGGACACACCAAATCTCAGGGAAAGACTTTTGTCAGTCATGGGGCTTGAACTCAAAGTCTGGGCACCATCCCTGAGCTTTTGTCACTCAAAGCTACTGCTCTACTACCTAGAGCCACTGCATTACTTCCAGTTTTCTGAGGTCAGTTGGAGATAATAGTCTCAATGACTCTTTTTTTTTTTTGGGTCCGGTCGTGGGGCCTGAACTCTGGGCCTGGGCGCTGTCCCTCAGCTCTTCAGCTCAAGGCTAGAGCTCTACCACTTGAGCCACAGCGCCACTTCTGGCTTTTTTTCATTTTGCTTATATGGTGCTGAGGAATTGAACCCAGGGCCTCAGGCATGCAAGGCAAGCACTCTACCACTGAGCCATCTTCCCAGCCCCAGTCTCAATGACTCTTGCCCGAGCTGGTTCATATCACAATCCTCAGATCTCAGCCTCCAAAATAGTTATTATAGGCCTGAGCCACCAGGGCTTGGCTTCAGAGAAAGATTTTATCGAAGGAAGACTGAAAATGGTCAAGAGATTTTACTATAAATACCTAAAGTTTGGATTTCTTTGTTAGAATATACTTGATAATTTAAATTGATTTTTTTAAGAAAAACTAATTAGGGGCTGGGAAGGTGGCTCAGTGGTAGAGCGCTTGCCTTGCATGCATGAGGCCCTGGGTTTGATTCCTCAGCACCACATAAGCAGAAAAAGCCAGTAGTGGAGCTGTGGCTCAAGTGGTGAGCGCTATCCTTGAGCTAAAGAGCTGAGGGACAGCGCCCAGGCCCAGAATTCAGGCCCCACAACTGACAAAAAAAAAAGAAAAGAAAGAAAAACTAATTACAATAAAGTGAAAGAAAACACACATAACCTGATCCCAAATTCTCTAATAGCTACGCCTAAACTAAGAACACACCGTTCTTTCAAAATGTATTCCAAGTTATCTGTGGCTTTCAGATATTTACTCAATAGTAAATTAAAATTGGTGAAAAATGCTGTTTACCCACATCCCTAACATTTTAAAATACAAGCATTTCTACTCTGTGAAATAACAATTACATAACCTAATTTAATTTCCTAAAAATGTGGGGAAAAAAAAACACAGAAACACCAAAAATTACTTACCTGATTTATTTGTTCAGGAGAGATCCTGCAGGCACTGTTGGAAGTTGAACACTGGGCAGAGGTGGAATGTGATGTCATTTTGGCAGTGAATATTGAAATCTGCTGGTAACTAAAAGAAATATATATACATTTACATACATATAATCTATTCTAAACTTTAAAAATTCTGCTTTAATCCAGGCCTTTGTGGCTCACACATGTAATCCTAGCTACTTAGGAGGATGAAATCTGAGGATACCAGTTCAAAGCCAGCCAGGGCCAGAAAGTCCATGAGACTCTATTTTCAATTAACCAGCAAAGCCAAAAATAAACATGTGGCTCAAGCAATATAGTGCCAACCTTGAGTGGAAAAAGCTAAGGAACAGCATCCAGGCACTAAGTTCCAGACCCAGTACCAGCAAAAAAATTGTCTTTAGCATTTTAAAAAGCAGTCAGCATGTCATGAAGTATTAAAGATATGTATAATTCACAGAGAACTTTATACAAATGCAATCTACCCATGCTGAGGTTTCCCATACCTTTCTTTGGTTGCCTTCTAGACTGATCCAGCAAGAAAATGTTTCAAAACAATTTTGTTTTTAATTTAGGTATATATTCCTTAAGCACTTAAAACTACAAACCATCTATGCCTCCCTCAGGTGAAGAATGAAAGAAAACAAGTTTGGGCTTGTTCCTCCCTCCATGCTGATGTTAATGAGTAAATCGGTCCAGTTGAAAGTCAAATTTACAAACTTTCCTTACTGGATACCAGGTGGTACATTATCTCTTCTTGGAGGTGGTGCTCAACAGCACCCTCTAAGAAGACAGTTGAAGAGCTGGAAATTACTAAGATTCCCAAGACCTTCAAGGAAAACCTAGGCAACATGTTGTAACAAGTCTAGACAAGAGACCACAGAAAAGTGACTCAACATTTTCAGTCCCAGTTAAAACAGCTTTTAAGTGTGCCAAACCTAAAAAGAACTTGGCAACTATATACCTGCAATATAGACATTGATAGGGAAGAGGGGGGAGAGGAACACAAATTGAACACAAATTGAAGCACATAAGGTTTAAATTTCTTCACTCTGTATTTTTAAGTAAGTTTGTTTGAGCTTGCCTTCAGGCTTTTTCTAATAAATATATGACAATTAGTGAAAGGTATGACCTCAACAAGCCACATAAAAGAGTGAAAAGAGCCAAGAAAAACCATCAATAAATGTGTTTAGCCAAAGCTAAACTCTTTGGAGTGTTAACCAAAATCTACCACTTCTTACTACATTACTACTCTACAGACGTCTTCACCTACTTTTTCATTGAATGTCTCCTCAGAAAACAAACTTAAGCCCACTCTACTCACAGATTCATTAGATCTTTGACCCAAGTGCAGTCAGAAAATACCAAGGAAAAAAACAAGAATTTTTAATTCCCAGGTCATATCACGTATCTCAGCTGATGTGGAGCACTCCATCACTCCCACATTATGATCACTTGCGCTAAAATCGTTAGAATTTGCTGTTTCCCTACCCTTAATCTTGAGAGGACATGCCTGTCAAAAAGAAAATGGAAGCCAGGTGCTGGTGGCTTACACCTGTAATCCTAGCTACTCAGAGGCTGAGATCTGAGGATCATGGTTCAAAGCCATCCAGGGTAGGAAAGTCCATTAAGACTCAACTCCAATGAACTAGCAAAAAGCTAGAAGTAGAGCTGTGGCTCAAATGGTAGAGCACTAGCCTTGAGTGAAAAAGCTCAGGCACAACACCCAGGCCCTGAGTTCAAACCCTAGTACTGGTACCAAAAAAAAGGGGGGAAGGGGGAAATGGTGCCCTAAGATCAAGTTAAAAAGTTCATGTGCTCAATTGAAGTGACAAAGTGAAATGTTTATATTTGTTGAAAGACTGCCCATTTTTACTGTAAGTTGGGTAAGTAAGATAAGTGCTGTTGATTATTCTAAAACATAAATGATCTAGGCCCACCTAAAACACTAGAATGTGTCTGTCCACTAGGGGAAATTTTACAATTTGTCTCAGAGAACAAAGCAGACTCATATACTAACTTTGAGTCTCCTACTCATACAACTTAACTAAAATTATGTGTTGAAAGAGAGCTAACGGCTCTATCTGGGTTTTGTGTTTGTTTTCAATTACTTCCTGGTTCTAATATCAAACTCTGACCCTTTCAATATTCACTCACTTTAATTTCCCAATCTCTTTATCTACCCTGTTTCATACTGTGAAAGGATCCATGAAAGGATCCGCCACATCCATGCTAGGGGACCATGATGAGGCAGGCAGGCACAGGAGAAAGATTATTACAAGGTTTATTAAAGGAGCCACATTTACCCTGGAGAGAGAGCACATGGTGGCCTCCTCTATCCAGGTAGCAGCAGGGTCTCTGGTGTAGGAAGTGAAATAAATGGGAGTTCAGGTGGGTCTGGGTGGAGAAAGGGAGGGGCCAACAGGTGGAGCTGAGGACCAACGGTGGGCACAATGCTTACATACTGTACTCTCAACATAGAAACCTTCTATGAACTTTGGTAACAAAAAATATGGTGATTTAGCCAGGCACCTGTGGCTCACACCTGTAATCCTAGCTACACAGGAGGCTGTAATCTGAGGATCACTGTTCAAAGCCAGCCTAGGCAGGAAAGTCCGTGAGACTCTTATCGCCAATAAACCACTCAGAAAACTGGAAGTGGCACTATAGCTCAAGTGGTAGAGCTCTAGCCTTGAGCTGAAGAGCTGAGGGACAGTGCCCACACCCATGCCCAGAGTTCAAGTCCCATGACCGACCAAAAAAAAACAAGAAAAAAGAAAAAGAAATATGGTGACTTATCCCCACCAGCAAACAATTCTACGTGTCTTCTGATATTCTACCTGGAAATAACATCAGATCCAATAGGTTTAGAGCTCTGTCTCCCAAGATTGTCTCCCACTTGAGAGCGCCCCTGGTTTTACCCATGCTTCTGAGTGAATTTCTATTAAGTATGAATTCCAACCCCCCCCCCCTCCTGTAGCAATTAACTTGGTAAAGTGGTTCAGAAACTGGGAAACCCATGTATAGGGGCCTATCAGCTTATTATAAAGCATATTATTATGAAGGATACCAATGGAGATAGGAGGAGGTATAAAGATTCCATACCATTACTCAATGAACTACTCTCCAGGAACCTCAGCTTCCCACTGGGCTTTGCCAGAGGCTTCACTGCATACACACGATTGGTACTACACATAGGCATCTCTGGCCACTGGGGATCCATTTAACTTTCAGCCCTTCTTCCCTCTCCTCAGACTCTACAGGGTAGAGTTAAAAGTACAAACACTAATTCTGCACCGGTATTTTGAGTCCATACACTGGCTACCAAAGGGCAGTCAGCACTAAAGCTCAACTAATTAGCATACAAAATGATGTGTATCTTCCTTTCCTTTAGGTTTTCTAGCTTCCACTCTATCATTCTTTGGTCAAGGGTCAATATGGATGACATCTTCCACAGCCACTTCCAAACAAAAGTATTTCCAACTCATTCCCACCATCCATATTACCAACCAGTACACTATTCATCTTAATCATTATGTAGAAGCTCAAACTGGGTGAACTGACAGTTCACCAATATATGCCCAGTATTATTAGCATTTTTTTTGTCGGTAGTGGGGCCTGAACTCTGGGCCTGGATACTGTCCCTCAGCTCTTCAGCTCAAGGTTAGCACCCTACCACTTGAGCCACGGCACCACTTCCGACCTTTTTCTGCTTATGTGGTGCTGAGGAATTGAACCCAGGGCCTCATGCATGTGAGGCAAGCACTCTACCACTAAGCCAACTTCCCAACCCTATTACTAGCATTTTATATACAAGACATATATTCCTAGTGCCTAAGCCTAATGTTATTTTACTCATTATATCCACCACCCACACAAGTGTCAGACCCAAAAGGAAGCTTGACTGCTTTGTCAAGCTGCCATTTCCTCTGATTTCTGCTTTCACACTTAGTTCTGCTCTAATAAAATTTTGCTCTGCTACGACTTCTGTAATGTCTCACCTCTGAATTCTTCAGCAAGACCAAGAATATGCTGTTTGTCTCTAGTGACAGTTTTAGCAATTTTGCTTCATCCATCTTAAGGATTTTCACTGAGGTACCTATGCTTTAAATTGTGCTTTCCCCTCCTTGTTCATGGTACCTTAGCATACTGATCTTTTAGTTTCTTAAATTGTATTTGCTTCCCCTTCAGGTCTTGTTTGTTTTTTGTTTTTTTTTTTTGGGGGGGGGGGTGGTTTCAGTCATGGGGCTTGAACTCTGGGCCTGGGCACTGTTCCTCAGCTCTTCAGCTCAAGGCAAGCGCTCTACCACCTGAGCCACAGCGCCACTTCCAGTTTTCTGGTGATTTACTGGAGATAACAGTCTCACAGACTTTCCTGCCTGGGCAGGCTTTGAACTGTGATCCTCAGATCTCAGCATCCTGAGTGGCTAGGATTACAGGTGTGAGCCACCAGCGTCCGGCCCCTTCAGGTCTTCAGTACACACTGCCCCTTCATTTGGGGCACTGTAAGTTCTATACAAAGCTGACTCATCCTCAATCTTCTTCTGTTATCTCAACAGTGTTCAATAAAGGGAAAATAACGTAAAAAGTTGGTGGGATGCCGGGCGCCGGTGGCTCACACCTGCAATCCTAGCTACTCAGGAGACTGAGATCTGCTGATCGGGGTTCAAAGCCAGACGGGGCAGGAAAGTCCTTGAGACTCTTATCTCCAATAAACAACTAGAAAACTGGAAGTGGTGCTGTAGCTCAAGCGGTAGAGCACTCGCCTTGAGCTGAAGAGCTCAGGGACAGCGCCCAGGCCCAGAGTTCAAGCCCCACGACTGAAACCACCTCCCCCCCCCAAAAAAAAAAAAAAAAAAAACAAGACCTGAAGGGGAAGCAACACTCTGGATTTCTCTGGAAATTTTTTGAACTGGTTATCCTGAGAAACTGTAGGCTTTTTTTGGTAGGTCATGGGGCTTGGACTGGGCCTGGGTGCTGTCCCTCAGCTCTTCAGCTTAAGGCTAGCGCTCTTACCACTTGAGCCACAGCACCACTTCTGGTTTTCTAGTGGATTATTGGAGATAAGCGTCTCATGGACTTTCTTGTCCCCGCTGGCTTTGAACTGTGATCCTCAGATCTCAGCCTCTTGAGTAGCTAGGATTACAGGTGTGAGCCACCAGTACCCAAGCTGTAGCTCTCTTTAAACAAACAAATCATCAGAAAAGAAATCTGCAAGGGGGCTGAGAATGTGGCTCAGTGGTAGAATGCTTGTCTAGCCTGCCTGAAGCCCCAGGTTTGATTCCTCAGTATCACATAAACAGAAAATGCCAGAAGTGACACTGTGGCTCAAGTGGTACAGTGCTAGCCTTGAGCAAAAGAAGCTTAGTGACAACACCCAGGCCCTGAGTTCAAGCCCCAGGACTGACAAGAAAAGAAAGAACTCTGCAAAAGTATTGTTACCAGAAAAAGGCCTCATGAGACAATTTTTATTTCCTGAGATTTTATATGCTTAACAAAACCTTTATTCACCATGAAACTGCTCCCCTCACAGTCCCATAACTTGTGTCACAACCCCATGAAGCCCCAATCCCCAATGTCTTTTCCTACAGGAGGCTCAATCATAAGATCTTAGGAGTTCTATTTTGGGAGACATCTGTGTATATGTACATAATTGAGGGGTTTTTTTTCCCTGTTAATATCTTCTGACAATTTAACTTGTACCACAGCAAATGTGTCCAAAAAATGTAAAGACTCCAGTTTTTACCCCACTACAATAGACACCCCCATTTCTGGACACTTACTAGGTATGGGTGTATAAGCTTTTGTGATTCATCTCCAACTTGCTGTCCATTTCATCTTGCTGTTCTCCAAGTCTCCACTCTACCAAACATTCCCAAGCCCAATGATGACTATAGTTTCTTGAACCTGCCTGGCTCCTCTACTACTTCCCTTTCACCATTTTTTAGGATTGTTTTCAAGATGCACTTTGTGCCCCAACTGGCCTATACTCCTTCCCAAATAAATGGAATAGAAAACAAAACAGTGCATAATACAGTCAACTTTTATACTGTGGAGCCTGTTTCTGTTGCATACAATAGCCAATGCTTTTATAATTAAGCATCTCTGTGTCAGGCACTTTTTTTTCTTTATCAGTTGTGGGGCTTGAACTCTGGGCCTGGGTGCTGTCCCTGAGCTCTTCAGCTCAAGGCTAGAGCTCTATCACTTGAGCCACAGCACTACTTCCAGCTTTTTCTATTTCTTTTTTTTTTTTTGTCGGTCGTGGGGCTTGAACTCTAGGCCTGGGCGCTGTCCTTCAGCTCTTCAGCTCAAGGCGAGCACTCTACCACTTGAGCTACAGCGCCACTTCCGGTTTTCTGGTGGTTTATTGGAGATAGTAGTCTCACAGTCGTTCCTGCCCGGGCTGGCTTTGAACCGTGATCCTCAGATCTCAGCCTCCTGAGTAGCTAGGATTACAGGCGTGAGCCACCAGCTCCCGGCTCCAGCTTTTTCTATTTCTGTGGTGCTGAGGAATCAAACCCAGGGCCTCATGCATGCAAGGCAAGCACTCTACCACTGAGCCACCTTCCTAGCACAAGGCACTCTTTAAATTACACTGCACACAGTACTCAATGTGCTTTACACAGATCCAAACTTGTTTTCAGAAGAGGGAACTGGTAAGATAACCTACTCTCAAATCATAGAGTTCAGCACTCTGGCTACAGAAGCCAGAATTTTTTTTTTTTTTTTTTTTGTGCCAGTCCTGGGGCTTGAACTCAATTGGGCCCTGTCTCTGAGCTTGTTTTGCTCAAGGCTAGCACACTACCACTTGGGCAACAGCTCCACTTCCAGATTTTTGTTGCTTAATTGGTGCTAAGAGTCTCATGGAGCTGGGCATCAGGGGCTCAGGCCTATAATCCTAGCTACGCAGGAGGCTGAGATCTGAGGATCGCGGTTCAAAGCCAGCCCGGGCAGGAAAGGCCGAGACTCTTATTTCCAATAAACCACTAGAAAACTGGAAGTGGTGCTGTGGCTCAAGTGGCAGAGCGCTTGCCTTGAGCTAAAGAGCGCAGGATAGTGCCCAAGCCCAGAGTTCAAGCCCCACAATCAACCAAAAATAAAAGAGTCTCATGGACTTTTTCTGTCTGGGCTGGCTTTGAACCACAATCAAAGATCTCAACCTCAATAGGTAGGATTACAGGACTGAGCCACTGGCGCCCAGCTAGGAAACACCCTGTATAAAACAGGTCACACTAATAAAATTAAAATTGTTGGGCTTCGGGTCAGGGTCTGGGCGAAGGCGCAGCTGGCATCATGTCCGGCCGCGAAGGTGGAAAGAAGAAGCCCGTGAAGCAGCCCAAGAAGCAGGCCAAGGAGATGGATGAGGAAGACAAGGCCTTCAAGCAGAAACAGAAAGAGGAGCAGAAGAAACTCGAGGAGCTGAAAGCGAAGGCCGGCCGTGGGGAAGGGGCCCCTCGCCACAGGTGGAATTAAGAAATCTGGCAAAAAGTAAGCTGTTCCTTGTCCCTGAGATGATAGTGACCCTTGATTCCATTCCTATTCAACATCTGGATTTCTGCTACCTATAGGTAGAATGAAGTTTTGTCTAGGACTCTGAACATTAAGAACGACCTTTAAAAAAAAAAATCCTGCAGTGGCTCAGTCTCTAGTTTGTCAGCCATTGTGTCAGCCATTGCTACCTCAGCTGTAAATTTCAAGTAAACCCAGCCTAGGTTCCTGCCAGAGTCTGCTCTTTGTTCTACTCTTGCATTCTGTATCATCTTGAAAGTAAACCAACTCATTTAAAAGGCTGCCCTTCTTGTGTTGTATATCCAGTGGATTACCTTATCTGCGTCTAGTGGAAAATTTTATACTTTGAAAAGAGAAAAAAAAAACACCTTTGCCAAGCTGGTCTATATTTTTCATTGGTACTCATCTGTTCATGTAAGTTTTCTGTATGCAGACACTGGGGCATGTTCTGGTTAACAGCTCATACTCTCAATTATTGTAGCAGGAGATAGGAAAGGGGGAAAACATAATATACATGGCTTATACTGTGAAGGGTAGAATATGGGAGTGGGCTGAGAATGTGCCTTGTCACAGTGTTTGCCTAGCATACATGACATCCTGGGTTTGATTCCTCAGTACCACATAAACAGAAAAAGCTGGAAGTGGTGCTGTGGCTCAAGTGGTAGAGTGCTAGCCTTGAGCTGAAGAGCTGAGGGACAGTGCCCAGGCTGTTCAAAAGCCCCAGGACTGGCAAAACCAAAAGAAAAGAAAAAGCCAAAAATGTTAAGATGACCAGTGGTACCCTAATACATCTCCAGGCAGTGACCTGAATTTCAAGCTGCTTCACCAACCCTTTCTTCTTTCTGCCTGTATTATAGATACTGGGCACACCTTCCTTCTGAGAACTGAAATCCAACCACCACAATATTGAGTTCTTCCCTGATTACTATAAAGAGGCACTTCCATTCTCTTGAAAAAAAAAAATTGTTATGTAACCGGTAATACAAAATTTATTTTCAGGGGCTGGGAATGTGGCTTAGTGGTAGAGTGCTTGCCTAGCATGCATGAAGCCCGGGTTCAAGTCCTCAGTACCACATAAACAGAAAAAGCTGGAAGTGGGGCTGTATCTCAAATGGTAGAGTGCTAGCCTTGAGCTGAGAAGCTCAGGAACAGCACCCAGGCCCAGAGTTCAAGCCATACCTTTTCCTATCAGTAATAGGTGAGGAGGGCAGGGACTAAACTCGAAGTCAGACTTAAAATTAACAGGAACAAAAGATTCCAAATTTGACAGATACTTGTTCCACAGACCCACATCCATAAGTTTCCGGGCACTGCCTCACTAAGAAAGATCTTTTCCTGAACACGTTAAAAGAGTAGCAGTATTCTCTCTCGGGTGTTGTCTTAATACAGTAGCTTTCAAATTTTAGGGTGTCAAGAATCACTGGAAAGTGTGATTAAAATACATGGTGGGTGCTGGGTGGCTCACACCTGTATTCCTAGCTACTCAAGAGGCTGAGATGTGAGGATCGCGGTTCGAACCCAGAAGGGGGCAGTAAAGTCTGTAAGACTCCTCTCCAGTTGACCACCAAAAAGACCAATTGGAGCTGTGGCTCAAGGGGTAGAGCACCAGCCTTTGGCAAAAGGCTGACACAGAGCCCAGATCTTGAGGAGCAGCACAGAAGAAAAAAAAAAAAAAAAAAGGAAGACAAACTCAGGAGACTCACTTTCGGGAGGTCTGAATATAACCCCAAACGAAACCTACAAGCAGCTCGAAACGTGACTCCACGTTAAGTCCCGACCAGGTCTCCCTCTCCCCCGCAGAGTGCACCGGTCTTCCCTCCTCCACCACCTCCGCCCCGACCCGCTCCCCGGGGTTGGCGCCAGCCCACAGCCAGCCTCCCGTAACCCCACCTCCATCAGTGCCTCCCGCGCCGCCAGCCAGCTCCCTTCCCCCCGCCGGCCTCCGCCCGCCCCGCGGACGCCGCCGCCCACGCCGCAGGCCCCGCCCGCCCGCCCGCCGCCCGCCCGCCGCCCGCTGCCAGGCCCGCCCGGCCTCCCGGTCGGCGGCTCCGCGGCCTGCTCCTCCTCCCCCGCCCGCGCCCCCCGGCCTCCGGGCACCCCGCGGACCAACCCCACAGCCACACCTTACGGCCTCTCCATGGGTCGCGCCCCCTCCGAGCCCCGGGGGGTGGAGGGAAAGGGTGTCAGTCGCAGGGCCTAAGGCCTCAGCAGCATTTTGAAACGGCGAGCAATGAGGACGCAATTTCCGGTCTCCTCACACCCCCGCACGCTCTTACGCCAAGGGCTTCCGGTGAGACTTCCGGAAACCATAGAGAGAGCGAAGCCGGAGGACTGGAGAGCTAGAAGGGCTCAGAGGCCTACCATAGAGTGGACCTTCGTGGTGGGAGAGAGAGAAGTGGGCCGGCCTGGGGAGACGGGAGCGGGCAGGCTAGGGGGACTCTGGGGGCCTTGTGATGACCACGGAGGCGTCATAGTCGGCCAGAAAGCCGCAGGAGAGACCAAGCATGGCCACACACCGCCTTTGGTTCTCCCCCAAAGCATTGCTTCTTGGCAGCTGCCTCTGTTTCCTTATGCTTCCTTCTCCCCAGGGCTGGCTGGAGAGGGGGCGCGGGGCCCCCAGGGCCTCGCTTTCTGGAGAGAAGACCTCTGAACTCGCAAACAATTACGAGATACGGGGTAAAAAGCGAAAAAGTTGCAAACACCAGAGAGTCAGATGTCACCTGCATCTCCCAGCCAGATCTTATCTCCTGATACATTTATCTCTAAGTGCTCCTTGGGCGACCCTCTCTGCCCGCCTGTCTTCCACATGCTGTACGGAACGGGACTGCCCCCCACCCACTACTTCGTTTCGTTGATTGCAGGATAATTCTAAATTTGAGGACTACCTGAGCTGAAACATTTTGCCTTGTAGACCTGTTTAGGTCTGGACTTCGGAGAATAGAGCATCATTATTTACAATACTGTCATTTGAAGACAAACATCCCTTGTCCCTCCCCAACCCTCTCTTTCTCTGCAGGCCAAAACCCCTTAAGTGTTTTAAGTGTGTGAGAGAAAGGAGTCCACTTTCCGCCCTGGTTTCTATCTTCTAGACAGTCACTGTTCTGTTTAAAAATGTGCTTCCCAGACAGATTCATAGCCATAGTAAAGAAAATGGGGCAATATCTACCTTCACTTGCACACTGCATCTTGTTCTGCTTCTAGCAGAATCTCTCACTATAGATTCAGAGTTCTGTAAAAGAGCCACAGAAATCAGTCCTGACCAGGTGCTAGTGGCTCACACATCTTGTAATAATCTTAGCTACTCAAGAGGCTGAGATCTCAGAAGCCAGCCTGGACAGACAAATCTGGAGACTCTTAATCGCCAATTTACAGCCCAGAAATGGAGCTGTGTTTCAAGTTCCCTTGAGGGAAAAAGCTAGACAAGTGTGTAAGACCCTGAGTTCAATCCGTAGTACCACCACATACAAAAATCTTTTCCTTTTGTGTTGCTCACAGCTACTTTACCATCTACAACCGTTCCTCAAAAACAATGGGCAGAGGGCTTTAAGTAAACCATTATCAACTATTTACTTAATACTCAAGCAGGAATTTGTACCTTTTTAATAGTATCTGGTTATCTTATGTAACTTTCTTCTGTCTCCTGGAGTCTTGCATTTTGATGATCCCGTGTAATTCGGTTTGTTTAGGGTTTACAAGTGTTTGCTGAACAACTGTATGCCAAGCAACAAGCTAGAGGCTTCCAAAATAAGACCTGGAATCTGGCTAGTGGAAAAGTCAGACTGTCTGAGTGAAGGGAATATTGTAAGTGCAACAATTGATGAGCTTCTCTTGGCTTCCACTGGAAGGTCAAGATAATATCCCCTTCATTTGTGCATTTTAAAATGGATGAACAGCTAGGTACTAGTTAACTCAGGAGGCTGAGATCTGAGGATCATGGTTCAAAGCCAACCTGGGAAGTCCTGTGAGACACTCATCCAGAATTAACTACGGGAAGCTGGAAATGGCGCACCAGCCTTGATCAAGAAGGCCCAGGAATAGCACCCAAGCCCTTAGCTATTTCTCTCAAAGCTGGTGGTTTACTGAGCCACAGCTCCAATTCTGGCATTTTGGTGGATCACTAGAGAAAAGAGTCTCACATACTTTCCTGACCAGGCTGGCTTTGAACAACAGTCCTCATATCACAGCCTCTTGAGTAGCTTGGGATTACAGGCATGAGCCACCAGCACGCTGCTTTTAATATATTTTACTAAAAGATTCTTTTCTGACTTTGGGTCATAAGGATGCTCTCATGTCCTCTAAAAGCTCCAAAGATTTGCTTTTCACATTTAGGCCATTTATCTGTTTATAATTGACTTTTGTTCATGTTGTAACACAGCAATCAGTTTTCTCAGTTCCAACAATGTTATGGTCCTATCACTGAATATTTTGGGGAGAGGAGAGGCAGTCTTGGGGCTTGAACTCAGGGCCTAAGCACTGACTGTCCCTATACTTTTTCACTCGAGGTTAGCACTCTACCATTTTGAGCCACAACACCATTTCCAGTTTTGGGGTGGCTAATTGGAGATAAGAATCTCATTGGAACTTTTCTGCTCTTGCTGGCTTTGAACAGCAATCCTCAGATCTCACTCTCCTGAAAAGCTAGGATTACAGGCATGATCCACCAGTGCTGGACTTTGGTCTATAGCTCTTGAATTAAACTTGATTTCCTATTTAACATAATCATTGAAGTCGTCATAAAAGAAGTATAATTGGAGTGAAGTCTTAAAAAAAAAAAAAATGAATAGGAGCCGGGCGCCAGTGGCTCACACCTGTAGTCCTAGCCACTCAGGAGGCCGAGATATGAGGATCGAAGTTCAAAGCCAGCCCAGACAGGAAAGTCAGTAAGACTCTTATCTCCAATTAACCACCAAAGAACTGGAAGTGGTGCTGTGGCTCAAGTGGTTTGAGTGCTCACCTTGAGCTAAAGAGCTCAGGGACAGCACCCCGTCCCAGAGTTCAAGACCCACGGATGGAAAGAAAAAAAAAAGAGGCTGAATAGGAAAAGGGGATTGAAGGAATGGCATGGGGGAAAGAATGATGATGAGTCAGAACAAAGATTTCACATTGAAGCATTGGTTGCTGTGTGCAAACTAATGTAGGTCTGAAATAGAATGTAGAACCACACTAGTGTTGTAGCTATGCTATGTGGCTTGAAATGTGGTTTGTCCAAACTGACATGTGCTTTGAATATAAAATACGCATCATATTTCAAAGGCTTTATAAGCTGAAAAGAATGTAAAATATCTTATTTTATATTGGTTGCTGGTTAAAAGATACTTGGATATACTAGGTTGAATAAAATAAAATTAATTTCAACTGTTTCTTTTTCCCTTCTGAAATGTGATTACTAGAAAATATCTAATTATATACATGGCTTGAATTCTATTTCTATTGGATGGTGCTAGCTATGTGGAATGCTAGTCAAACAAGAGTGGGGTAAGATTTTGGAGGATTCTGAGTGTGTATGTATTCAAAGCTTATTTTAAAAGCTGCTATAAAAAATTTCCAAGTGTTATTCAATACATAGCAGGAAAGAATCAAAGGGTTCTGAACAAAGAAAAGGCCATCAAATAACATTCTTTATTTCTCAGCATCCCACCTACACACAGCCAGTTTTAGAAATAATTTTACATTATCCCTAGATAGAATTTTTCTGGGTACAATTCTTGTACAGAATGCTTACTTGTGGTAACCCTTACTGTTGTTTTGAATGGAACAAATGTACTGTATGCTCTTTTGAGTGGGAAATTGGAATGGGTCAAATGTTTAATAGTGGGTAAAGTTCTTCCTCTTGCCTGAGATTAAGCGAATTTTGTCACCTTTCACAATTCTCTTTATCTCTCTCCATGCCGATCAATTATGTTAAGTCTTTGTGGAAATGTATTCTCAGGACTCACATACGCTTATTATGTATCAGACACGGTTCTGATTATCACATGCCTGAGTGATTACATCTGGGTAAACAGGATTCAGCTAAGGCACCTGCTTTCAGGACCCCAGGTTTGTTAGACTATTTATCCTTTCAATGTTTCCCACATATTTTTTGTTTCCTTGTTTGCTTTTGAGTATGTGTGTGTGCCAATCCTGGGGCTTGAACATACAGCCTGGGCTTTCTGAGCTTTTTTGCTCAAGACTAGTGCTTTACCACTTGAGCCACTGATTGGTTTTCCTTGAAAAAAGGAAAAGAAAGAATATTAATATCATAGTCTTTGAATATTAACATGTTGAAGATTTTCTTATTCTGTAATGATATTAATGGCAGCCTAACAAGTTGATATGAAGGCTGTTCTATCCTTCATTTATAAAGCACTGTGTCCTTTCCGATTAAATTGTTAGGGAAATCTCAAGCCCTGTGGTGGGTAACTCTCCATCCACCTCTTTGGCAGAAGCCTGTGTACACACTCCTGACAGCTGTGGAAGGCAAGGGCCTCGGATGTCCAGACGGTGGATCCATCAGATCGATCTCGAGGCTGGTCCAGGCCTCCTGGGCTTCTCAGGGTCTCTGCTCCCACTGTCAGCCCAGGGTTTAGGCCGCAGAAAATGACTTGAATGCCTTCGGATGACCTACACGACCCTCTAGCTGCCAATAGCTGCGGAACGGAATATTAGTACTTTCTCTTAGGCATTTTTCTTTCTCCTGTTGGTAGGATTTGCAAGGCGGATGTCCACGGCGATCAAGGGTAAAATGGGCCCAGGTCACTGCTGCAAAGCCTAGACCCGTTTAGATTACAAATCAAAGACGCCTAGCCGATGACGAGGCAAGTGCGTGTAACTTTATTTCGTGGTTTAGCGTGAACTAGGGAAAGGCGCTGGTTCCGCGCACGAATCCTCCGCGTGGGGCGGGGCCGAGGGCGCAAGGCTTCCTCCTACATAAAGGTGTCTAGAGCAGCGGGCTTCCTGCAAGAGCCCGGATAGCTCAGTCGGTAGAGCATCAGACTTTTAATCTGAGGGTCCAGGGTTCAAGTCCCTGTTCGGGCGTCTTCCTTTTGCCTTTCAACAACCAACATTTTTACACATTTCTAGTTAAATACTAACGTCTGCGTTTCTTCTTAATGCGAACACGTGCTATATTCCCTCGTAACAGTTTTATGTAGAAGGAAGGGGATGAGAGTGCGGGGAGAATGCGGGCACTTCCGATCTCCCCCTCCTCCCCAGGTTTTTGTCTGCGAAAACTCAATCAGCAATCCGAAGAAGCAATTTCCTCCTTGTTAGGCGCACCATGCATACGGAACCTCGGTGCTCGCCAGGGAAGACGTCGTTGTCTAATAATAACTTTTTCTTCCCCTTTAAAAGAACGCGCAGCATCCTCAGAAGTCCATTACTCGTGAACCGAAGTCGGTTTTTAGACGTAATCCCCGAAACCACTCTAATCCTGAATCCTAGGGAGGGGATAGACAGAATTTGGAAAGAAAAGGGAGATACGCCCGAACAGGGACTTGAACCCTGGACCCTCAGATTAAAAGTCTGATGCTCTACCGACTGAGCTATCCGGGCTCTCTGTTCCTAGGTTCCGCTTTTCTTTACTTGATATAAATAATGACTGGTTGCTTTTCTTGCTAAATCCTGTTTTTAGGCCAGATTTAAACTACCCTCTTAACAAATAAAGCCATATTTCTTTAACTTTTAAAAATTCCACTTACTTCCTGCATATATTTTCTGAAATGGCCTGACTGTTCTTGTTGCAGAAATTACCAATATCTACTAAATTCTCTAAGTGAAATTAATAACAGTAAATTACACAAAAATGGGCAGAAAGAACACTGAGACTTCAAAGGCAGGGCTGCACCATTTTTTTTTGTTACACTTTTTCTCTTCAATCCCTTCCCAGGAGAGCATTATTTCCACCAACAGCACCTCTTTAAGGAAAAGAACACTTCCCTCCACCAGAGGAAGAAGGAAAGGCATTTGATTTCTGAACGGAGGGGCCCACATGGTAGGCAAATAGGAGTGTGTGGAAAGGCGGGTCTGAATTTACACTGTAGGAATTTCGACTTTAAATTTTGGTTTTTGTCTCCTCCTTCTGTCAGGAAAGCACAAGTAAGTTACCATTTTTTTAACACAAGCTCACCAAAGAATTCCTTTCCATCGTAATTGCTCTCATTCCCACAAGGAGTGGAACATGGAGTATTAAGGAAAGTCTGCAGATCAATCTACTTTTTCTAAAACCAGTTCATCAACCCTGACTCACAGGGCGTGTAACAACACAGAATGAAGGACATTTCAAAGACTGATAAGGGAATTCGTTTTTGTTTCTGAGAACCACTGAACACAATGAACAACAAAATAACTCAGCCTCAATGGGAGGAATTTTTCTCTTCCTACAATTGTCCGGATATTTTAGAACAATGACCACCAAACCCAATGGTGCTGAATAGGCTTGGGTTTCCACATACAAAAAGAGGGAAACTGCCAGGCACCAGTGGCTCAACCTGTAATCTTAGCCACTCAATAGAGGCTAGGATCTGAAGATCAAGATTAGAAAGCCAGCCCTCCCAGGCAGAAAAGTTTATAAGATTATTATCTCTGATTAATCACTAAAAAAACAGAAGTGGAGCTGTGGTTCATGGTAAGAGTACCAGCCTTGAGCAAAAAAGCTAATGGACAGCACCCAGCTTTTAGTTCAAGCCCCAGGACCAACACACACACACACACACACACACACACACAGATGGACACATAGCTTCTAAGATCTCCCCATGAGATGAAATAATTTTCTTCAGCCTGATCTAAACTAACAATTCAGCCTTTTCTCTACCTCCCTGCACTCCAGCCAGGTTACGTTATGTAACATCTTCTAAATATACCAGCCCTCCCTATTCAGATTCACTGCTTTCTGCCCTGACTGTGTGCCAGCCTCTCTGCTGTGGAAATAGGAGTTTCTCAATAAACAATGTATTTTTGCTGTTCCTGAATTGTTTTCTGAAACTTGTCCTTTGACATAGACTGTTGAACTCAATCTGGCCACTAGAGAGCAGGCTAACCTCCCAAATTGTACATTTGAGCTGCTCATTCTTAAGCTTATTTTACTAATTCTTTTAACACAGACAGGTATGTGTGAGCAGGTGCGTATCACACCTAAGATCTACACTCTTTTTTTTTTTTTTTTTTTTTTGTGGGTCATAGGGCTTGAACTCAGGACCTGGGCACTGTCCCTGAGCTCTTTTGCTCAGGGTTGGTGCTCTACCACTTGGAGCCATAACCCTACTACTGGTTTTTGAATGGTTACTTAGAGTAAGAGTCTTATAAGGAACTTGGGAACGTGGCTCAGTGGTAGAGTGGTAGAGTGCTTGCTTAGCATGCATGAAGCCCTGAGTTTGATTCCTCAGTACCACAAACAGAAAAAGCTGGAAGTAGTACTGTAGCTCTAGTGGCAGAGTGCTAGCCTTGAGCAAAAGAAGCTCAGGAACAGTGCGCAGGCCCTGAATTCAAGCCCCAAAACTAGAAAAAAATGAAAATAAAAGAAAGAAAGAAAAAAAGAAAACAAAATTGGGGCTGGCTTTGAACCATGATCTTCAGATCTCAGCCTCCCGAGTAGCTAGAGTGACAGGCATGAGCCACTCATAAAATACAATGCAAAGTCGGGCGCCAGTGGCTCACACCTGTAATCCTAGCTACTCAGAAGGCTGAGATCTAAGGATTGCAGTTCAAAGCCAGCCCAGGCAAGGAAAATCTGTGAGACTCTTATCTCCAATAAAAACCACTAGAAAACTGGAAGTGGCACTGTGGCTCAAGCAGTGGAGTGCTCACCTTGAGTTGAAGAGCGCAAAGACAGTGCCCAAGCCCAGAGTTCAAGCCCCACAACCCACAAAAATAAATAAATAAATAAAATACAATGCAATGGCTGGGAATGTGGCTTAGATGGTATAGTGCTTACCTAGCATACATAAAGCCCTGGGTACAATTTCTCAGTATCACATAAACAGAAAAAGCTGGAAGTGGTGCTGTGGCTCAAGTGGTAGAGTGTTAGCCTTGAGCAAAAGAAGCCCTGAGTTCAAGCCACAGGACTAGCAAAATAAATACATAAGTAAAATAAATAAATACAATGCAACACTGTTACCTATAGTCAACTTACAATAATTAAATCCCCAACATTCATAGCCAAAGGCTGATATGTACTCTTTGAATATCATTTCTCATTTCCCTCACCACCTGCCAGGTTGGCAATGACAATTCTGCTCTCTGCTTCTGTGAATTCCACATAAGACATATAGTATTTGTCTTTTGTCATTTGATTTATTTTACTCCAGGTTAATGATGAAGTTGCAAATAGCAAGGTTTTCTTTGTTTTTAAATTTTTTTTGGCAGTCCTGGGGCTTAAACCATGGCCTGGGTGCTGTCCCTGAGCAATTTCACTCGAGTCTCATAGGACTCTCCTGCCTGGGCTGGCTTTCAATCAGACTCTTTTTTTTTTTTTTTTTTTTTGTCAGTCGTGGGGCTTGAACTCTGGGCCTGAGCACTGTCTCTCAGCTTTTCAGCTCAAGGCAAGCACTCTACCACTTGAGCTACAGCACCACTTCTGGTTTTCTGGTGGTTTATTGGAGATAAGAGTTTCTCAGACTTTCCTGCCCGGGCTGGCTTTGAACCGCAATCCTCAGATCTCAGCCTCCTAAATAGCTAGGATTACAGGCGTGAGCCACTGGCGCCTGGCTAAACCAGACTCTTAAATAGTTAGGATTACAGGTGTGAGCCATGACACTCAGTGGTTTCCTTTATTTTTAAGGCTGAATAGTATTCTACCATATATATGCCACATTTCCTTTATCCATTCATCAGTTGGTGGGCACTTACCTCCTACCACTTGTTAGCTATTGTGCACAGTATTGCAATAAAGATGAGGTGCAGATGTGACTCTCTGACATAATAATTCCATTTCTCGTGTGTGTGTGTGTGTGTGTGTGTGTGTGTGTGTGTGTGTGTGTGTGTGTGCGCGCGCGCGCGCTGGTACTGGAGCTTGAACTCAGGGTTTGGGAGCTGTTCCTTGGCTTTTTTTTTGGTCAGTCATGGGGGTCTGGGCACTGTCCCTCAGCTCTTCAGCTCAAGGCTAGCACCCTACCATTTGAGCCACAGTGCCACTTCTGGTGTTTTTCTGCTTATGTGGTGCTGAGGAATTGAACCCAGGGCCTCATGCATGAAAGGCAAGTACTCTACCACTGAGCAACTTTCCAGTCCTCCCTTGGCTTTTTTTTGCTCAAAGCTGAGCAGTATAATACTTGATCAACAGCTCCATTTTGATGGTTAATTGAAAACAATAGTCTTATGGACTTTCCTGCCCAGTCTGGCTTCAAACCTTGATCCTCAGATCTCTGCCTCTTGATTAGCTAGGATTATAGGTGTGAGCCACTGGTACCTGTCTTACTATGTTTTTAAGTTCTTTATCCCCCCACAATATGATCACTCTCTTCCTATAAGCTACATCCAGGGGCTGGGAATGTGTCTTAGTGGTAGCGTGTTTGCCTAGCATGTATGAAGCCCTGGGTTTGATTCCTCGGTACCACATACACACAAAAAAGCCGGAAGTGGCACTGTGGCTCAAGTGGTAGAGTGCTAGCCTTGAGCAAAAGAAGCTCAGGGACAGCAACCGGGCCCTGAGTTCAAGCCCCAGGACTGGCTAAAAGAAAAAGCTAGATTCAAGTCTTTATGATTTCTCTCATTCCCGTAGTATTTATTGAGTATCTGCTCTAAATCAGGCAATTAAATTCAAAAGTCAACACAGTGGGGATCTTTCTTGCCCACAAGATGGATCTTCTCTTCCCATCCATCTTCCCTTCTCATCCAGCTTCCCTTCTCTTTATCCCCTTCCAACTAAAGAAATTGCACATAACACATTTCAACACCCCACAACTAGTATCCAGCCCAGGCAGCTGTGTATAGACTCTTTTAGGAGCCCCCTGTAGGGAAGTCCCTGAAGACCTAGCTCTGGAGTTTGTTTATTATGACTGCTGTAACAAATCATCCCAAATTTAGTGCATTAAAGACAACACGAATGTGTTACCTTTAGTCCCATGGGTCAGAAGTCCACTGTGGTGGTCAGCGAGCTGAAATCTAACAGTCAGCAGGACTGTTCTTTCTGGAAGCTCCAAGAATGGGAGATAGTATTCAAAAGGTACAGACTTTTAACTATGAATGTTATTGTAGGGTGACTAGATTATTACATTGCATTTTATGGGTATAGATCTTAGAAGTTATACACTCCTGCTCACACACACCAGGGTGAAATCTCTTCCTTGTTTTTTCCAGCGTTGAATTTCTTTTTTTTTTTTTTTTTTGGGTCCAGTCGTGGGGCCTGAACTCTGGGCCTAGGCACTGTCCCTGAGCTCTTCAGCTCAAGGCTAGCACTCTACCACTTGAGCCACAGCACCACTTCCGGCTTTTTTCTTATATGGTGCTGAGGAATCGAACCCAGGGCCTCAGGCATGCAAGGCAAGCGCTCTACCACTGAGCCACCTTCCCAGCCTGTTTTTTCCAATGTTGAGAGGACAGTAACATCCCTTGACTCAGAACCTCCACCCAACAACTTGAAAGCTGAAAATGCTACATTTTGTTGGTTCATCAAACCTCTCTCTGACTTAAAGATTTGGGGGGGGGGGCTAGGAAGATGGCTCAGTGGGTAGAGTGCTTGCCCTGCATGCATGAGGCCCTGGGTTCCATTCCTCAGCACTACATAAGCAGAAAAAGGCAGAGGTGATGCTATGGCTCAAGTGTAGAGTGCTAGCTTTGAGCTGAAGAGCTGAGGGCCAGCTCCCAGGCCGAGAGTTCAGGCCCCACAAGTGGCAAAAAAAAAAAACAGATTCTGTGTGTTGGTACTAGAGCTTGAAATAAGGGTCTTGGCATTATCCCCTAGCTTTTTTGCTCAAGGATGTATGCTCTGCCACTTGAAATACACCTCCATGTCTGGCTTTTTTTTTTTTTGTCATGGGGCTTGAACTCTGGGCCTGGGCACTGTCCCTCAGCTCTTCAGCTCAAGGCTAGCGCTCTACCACTTGAGCCACAGTGCCACTTCCGGTTTTCTGGTGGTTTATTGGAGGTAACAGTGTCACAGACTTTCCTGCCTGGGCTGGCTTTGAACCTGTATCCTTAGATCTGAGCCTCCTGAGTAGCTAGGATTACAGGTGTGTGCTACTGGTGCCTAGCTCTAGCTTTTTTGTGGTTAATTGGAGATAAGCATCTTCTAGACTTTTCTTCTCTAGGCTGGCTTTGAATTGTGATGCTCAGATCTCAGCCTCTTGAGTAGCTAAGATTACAGGTGTGAGCCACTGGTGGTATCAAGCTAGGGTCTCCATTTTAAAGACTGGTGTGATTAGATGGGGTCCATCTGGATAATCCAGGCTAATCTCCAGGTCTTTAGCTAATCATATCTGCAGAATCCTTTCACACATCCTCAGATGGCAGAAACTAGTAAGTGGCCATCTCCTCCTTTGGGAGGTTATTCTTCCTTCCAGGGGTGAGGAATCTTTTTTTTTTTTTTTCCTGCCAAAGACTACTTTGATGTTTATGACATCATTGGTGACTTTGGCCATACAGGATTCTCAATACAGGCAGACAGCCATGGAGAGACAATGAGAAGCATGTGTGTCTGTTCTGTCAGGTTCCTTAAGCAGCCTGCCAGCCACCTGTTACCCATCCCCCAAATCAGTGATGCAAAGTGAAAAGAACAGAGGTAAACATGGGGAGAGCTGGGTGGGGAGACCCATTCTTGTACTGGGGAAAGAGCTTGTAGAAAGGCCTCTGGGTGAGAATATTATACATAAGATATTGTACACACATCTGCAGAGAGCTCAATAAAACCAAAGTGTAGCGTTTGCATTGCAAATATGGGAGATTATTCACTCAATTATTCAAGTTTATTGAATACTAATGGTTAGATGTTGGTCTGGGGAGACAAAGATGAACAAGAGCAAATCCTTGTTGTCTGAGGCTAAAAGGAAAAGCGAAGGCCAGTTGTGACAGGACTTTCTTCAGAAGCTCCAACTCTGTGTGTGTGTGTGTGTGTGTGTGTGTGTGTGTGTGTGTGTGTGTGTGTGTCCACACCAGTCCTGGGGTTTGATCTCAGGATTTGGGCCCTGTCCCTGAGCTTCTTTTGCTTAAGGCTAGTGTTCTACCACTTCAACCACAGCACCACTTCCAGCTTTGTGGTGGTTAATTGGAGATAAATGTCTCATCGACTTTTCTGTCTGGGCTGGCTTCGAACTGCAATCCTCAGGTCTCAGCCTCCTAGTAGCTAGGATTACTGGTACGAGTCAGCACCTGGCTAGGAATTTGAACTTTCTTTTTTTTTGGTCGGTCATGGGGCTTGAACTCTGGGCTTGGGCGCTGTCCCTGTGCTCTTTAGCTCAAGGCGAGCGCTCTACCGCTTGAGCCAGTTCTCCACTTTCGGTTTTCTGAGTCGTTTATTGGAGATAAGAGTCTCACTGGCTTTGAATCGAGATCCTCAGATCTCACCCTCTTCGAGTAGCTAGGATTACAGGTGTGAGCCACCAGCGTCCGGCGGAATTTGAACTTTCAAGAGTTATATTGACTGGGCGTTGGTGGCTCACGCCTGTAATCCTACCTATTCAGGAGGCTGAAATAAGGAGCATGGAAGTTTGAAGCAAACACAGGCAGAAAAGTCCATGAAACTTTTGTCTTCAAATAAGTAGACCTGTGGCTCAAGTGTTAAGAGCACCAGACTGGAGGAGAAAAAACCTGAGCTAGAGCTCAAAGCCAGTGCCAATGCCCCCCCCAACCCCGCCCCCAACCTAAGGCAGGGGGTGGGGAGAGGGGGGGGGCAACGATTGTCAGCCTTTTCTGTTTCACTTACCCCAGGGGACTCTTGCCTAACATTCTACATCTGGGCTTGGAATCACTGCAGAAGATAGACATTTAGGCTGAAGTCATGTTCAGCTGTTACCCGTACTCTGCTAATTTCATTTCCTGTAATGGTTTTGCCTGTGACTTTTTTTTTTGTAAATTAAGTGCTGGAGATTTAATTCAGGGCTTCTTATAACGTGCTGCTGAGCTACCTCCATCCGCCTCATTGTGTCCGTGGCCATTTTAACCAAAAGCCTCTTTTTCCAACCCCCTCTTAGGTCTTCTCTCTTAACACATTGTCTAGAGACAGGTAGTAGCCAGTCCTCTCAGAGTTTAGCCTCTAGATTTTCCAATCTGCAAGTGTATCTGCTTGTGTATCTCTCCTTATGAGGATAATCTGACCAACTCATTCCCAGGATGTCTTTTTTTTTTTTTTGCCAGTCCTGGGGCTTGAACTCAGGTCCTGAGCCCTGTCCCTGAGCTTCTTTTTGCTCAAGGCTAGTGCCCTGCCACTTGAGCCACAGTGCCACTTGTGGCTTTTTCTGTGTATGTGGTACTGAGGAATGGGACCCAGGGCTTCATGCATGCTAGGCAAGCACTCTACCACCTAGCCACATTTCCAGTCTCGTGTGCCCCTCCAAACCAGGAACATATTTAACTTTTTTTTCTCATTTTAAAAAATCTCCAGCCAGGCGCTGGGTGGCTCACACCTGAAATCCTAGCTACTCAGGAGGTTGGGCTCTGAGGATGGTGACTCAAAGCCAGCCTGGGCAGGAAAGTCCGTGAGAGTCTTTCTTTTTGTTGTTGTTGGTCATGGGGCTTGAACTCTGGGCCTGGGCGCTGTCCCTCAGCAATTCAGCTCAAGGCCAGCACTCTACTACCTGAGCCACAGCGCCACTTCCTCCGTGAGACTTTTATCTCCAATGAACCACCAGAAAACCGAAGTGGTGCTATGGCTCAAGTGGTAGAGCACTAGCCTTGAGCTGAAGAGCTCAGCGACAGTACTCAGGCCCAGAGTTCAAGCCCAGTGGTGGACAAAAAAAAAAAAAAAATCTCCTCCAGGAGTTTGTGGCTCAAGTCTGAAATCCTAGTTACTTAGGTTAAAATCTGAGGACTGAAGCCAGCTTGGGTAGGAAAGTCTGTGAAGAAGAAGAACAACAACAGAAAAAAAGAATGCCCCCATTCTGCATTCCCTCTCTCTTCCTTCTCTTTAGCTGGCAAACTAGATTGTGTCCTTTACTCTTGTAGCCACTGGAACCTGGCCATTGCAAACCTCTCCCTCCTGCGCCTTTGTGAGGTCCTTCACCCGTTCCTGACAGGCTTCCCCTAGGTACTCTGAGCCCCACCTCTCTGGCTACTTCCTGATTTCTTTTGCAGGCCTCTTCCTTTCTCTGAATGTCCCCTTGAGTAATCTCATAGAGTCCATAATTTTACTATCTGCAACTCAACCCAACATGTCCGCATTTAAACTCACGATGAGTCCTCCACACGAAGATCCATGCCTGATTTATAGCTCCTAACTTCTCTCTAATCTTTTTTCTTTTCTCTTCTTTCTTTTTTTGGGTCTGGTTGTGGGGCCTGAACTCTGGACCTGGGCATTGTCCCTCAGCTCTTCAGCTCAAGGCTAGCACTCTACCCCTTGAGCCACAGCGCCACTTCCGGCTTTTTTCTTTATGTTTATGTGGTGCTGAGGAATCGAACCCAGGGCCTCAAGCATGCAAGGCAAGCGCTCTACCACTGAGCCACCTTCCCAGCCCCTGTCTCTAGTCTTGACCAGCTCTGCCATGGACTCCTAAGGCATCAACAGGGATGTAATTCAAGATTCCTCCCCTCACCAATTCTCTACATTCAATACCTTGTTAGATATCATTTATTTGATGTATTCTCTCATTCTGTGTTTTATTTCTTTTGTGTGTGTGCATGTCTTGAACCTGAGCTGCCCATTCTCGCTTGCCTTTTTTGCTCAAGGTAGAACTCAAGGTTCTACCATTTGAGGTTCTACCATAGAGGTTCTACCTCTATTTCTGGCTTTTTGCTAGTTAATTGGAAATAAGTCGCATGGATTTTTTTCACTTCATTTGATGTCAGTCTATTTGGAGCTTGAATTCATGGCCTGGGCACTGTCCCAGAAATTTTTTGCTCAAGGCTAGTGCTCTACCATTTGAGTTCCACTTCTGGCTTTTTTTTTTTTTTTTTTTTTTTGGTCAGTCATGGGGCTTGAACTCTGGGCCTGGTAGAGCACTCACCTTGTTTACCACTTGAGCCACAGTGCCACTTCCAGTTTTCTGATGGTTAATTGGAGATAAGAGTCTGACAGTTTCCTGCCTGGGCTGGCTTTGAACCTCAACTCTCAGACCTCAGCCTCCTGAGTAGCTAGGATTACAGGTGTGAGCCACTGGTGCCCAGCTTCTATAGACTTTTCTGCTCAGGATGGCTTTGAACCACAAACATCAGATCTCAGCCTCTTGAGAAGCTTGGATTATAGGCATGAGCTACTGGTGCCTGCTGTTAATGTACTCTTTTTTTATGTTTGTCAGTTTGTTTTTATCTCTGCCACAGTTCTCAGCTTCCTTGATCTCCCAGCCAGAATGTAGACTCAACCTCCTTGTTCATCTCCCAGCTTATATGCCTGTGGCAGTGGAAAGCAACTCCACATTCTGATTTAGGTAACAATAATTAGGGTGTAGCTTAGTGGTAAAGCATTTGCTTAGTATGTGCTTAGTATGTGGGAGGTACATGGGAGGTACCAGGCTTCCCAGCACTGCGGGGGGGGGGGGGGGGGGGGGGGGGGGGTTGGCAGTAGGGACTAGGAAAGCCACAAGGAATACTATGATGTACACTGGGCCAGCAGCAAGCAGTTGCCCACCTCCAGGGCCTGAACAGTCTGAAACAAGACAGAGTGAAGGAAAAGGAAAATGACTAGCTACAGGCAGCTTTGGTTGACCATGACTCCAAAGAAAACCAGAAGACAGATGGGGTGGTTCTGGAGTTCAAAGCTTTCCTTTGCCCAACCCCTTCCTTTAATATGCCAGGTCACACCACTCCTCAGGTGTCTTTGTCCACACCCAGGTACTGTACTCTGTTACCTTGTCTGGGCTTGCTTCCAACTGCCATCCTTAGATCTCAGCCTCCAGAGTAGCTAGGATTACAGGCATGGCCCAGGAATGTGCTTTTTATGTTGCTATCTGCTGCTCTTGGTGGGACTTTTTCTGGTTATTCTAATTCTCTCTTACTGAGCCCTGGTCTTTTTCCAGTCTCTAAGACTAACACTAGGCTGACCTTCAAGCATTGTATCCCCAGGAATTATGGCTGGGCTTGTGGCAGAGACTGAGGAAACAATTTAGAAGGACCCACATCTTTCTGACTCCATTAAACCCAAGACAGATTGGAATGGTATCAGCTAAACTAAACAAATATTTCCTTGGTGTGGGGCAAAACTTAGTAGTTGTTTCCATAGGCATTTTTGCTGGCCATCTGAGGGAGATAGTGTGTCTTGAGACCCCAGCATCTGTAGGGGTGCAGAGGGCAGTGGAGGGGGGAGGACCAGGTTCTGATCTTCCCAGGATTGAAGGAAGGAAGGAAAGAAGGAGGGAAGGAGGGAAGGAAAGAAGGAAGGAAGGAAGGAAGGAAGCCTTCAGGAAAATGGTTCCCACGACCAGTGCTCTAAAAAAGGTACCGAGAGTCAACTATTAGGATATAACATATTATAGTTTTTTTTTGTACCATTAGTTGGGTTGGAGGGTCCTCTGCCTCCCCTCTCCCCTCACGTGGAAACATTCACTTGGACCAATGGGAAAAGAACCAGACTGTGTGTATGTATCCCTGCACCTGCACCTCTGGCCTCAAGACAGGAGTTCTTTCCTGCCTCGCTAGCATGAAGATGCGGGGCCATCCCTCAAACCCACCTTGAACCTTGAACCCCGGTGCCTACCACGGAATGATCTGGCTTGCTTTCACCTGACTCACATGGGCGGGGCCAGGGGGGGAGGGGGAGTGTTCCAGCAGGGGAAAGTAGCTACCACCTGCAAACGCCCTCACCCAAGTGGGAAGCGGGAATCCCGGCTCTAGGGTTTGGAGAGCCGCACAGGACGCCAGAGCGTGGCTGGCCACGCACTGCGCCGAGGGCGGGAGGAAAAGGAGGGAGGAGGGAGGAGGGAAGAAGGGAGGGGAGAGAAAAAGGAGGGGGAGGAGAAAAAGGATCGATCAGGGAGGGGAGGGGTGAGGGGAAGAGGAGGGGACAGATCGGGGAGGGGAGGCGGGAGGGAAGCTATTGGGAGAGGAGGAGAGAGGGGCGCGTTCGGGAGGGGAGGAGGAGGGGAGCGATCGGGAGGGGAGCGATCGGGAGGGGAGGGGGGAAGGGAGCGATCGGGGAGAGGAGGAGGAGGAGGGGAGCGATCGGGGAGGGGAGAGGGGGGCCGGGAGCGCGGAGGGGAGAGGGGGGCCGGGAGCGGGGAGGCCGGCCGGGGTTCCCGCCCCGCCCTCGGGGCCGGCGCGCGGCGGCGGGGTGCTGCGGCGGGGCGGCTGCTGTCCGGGTCGCGTCTGGCGCGCGCGGAGCGGTGTCCGTGCAGTGCGCTGGCTGTCCGGGAGATGGCTTCTCCCCGCTCGCCCGCTGCTCCTGCCATTGTCTCCGGGGTCGCCTGATCGCGAGCCGGCGCGCGCTCCCGGCGCCCCCGGTCCATCCCCGGCTGGTCCCCGCGCCCCCTCGCTCGGTGCGAAGCGGAGAGCCAAGCGGCGGGGAGGAGGCAGAGCGCGGCCACCGCACGCCGCGCCGGTGCCGGGGACACCCGGAGCCGCGGAGCCGCCCACGACGCCGGGCTCCGCAGAGCCCGCAGCCCGTGCAGGTAGGACTCGGCGCGCCAGGCCCGGGGGGCGGGGGGGCGTCTGCGGGGAGGCGAGGAGCCCGGGCGGCCGAGGTCGAGGGGCGCCCCCTCCAGCAGGGCATCGACGAGGTGCAACAATGGAAGCGCGGGCACTGCCCGCGGCGCGCGGCGCCCCCGGCCCCGGCGCCCAGCAGGTTGCTCGCCTCTAACCCCGCCGCGCGCCCGCAGCTCGGGGCCTCCCAGACCCGCACCCACCGGCTCCCCCGCATCACACTTCCCAGATCCCGGGTACGGGGCAGTAGGAGCCAGCTAAAGGCTCTGGGGCTTGCTGCTTGCTTAAGAGGAGAAATAAAAAGCAAAATGCGTCCTGGAGGAGGGGTAATGGGGTGGCGCCTTCCGTGCAGAGAAAAAAGTCAGCGTCCAGCCTGAGGACTCTATGCATTTTTTTTTTAAGCCAGGGAGAGTAGAATTGGCTTCTCCCTTATAAGGCTACTGCAGCAAAGGCAGACCGAGAGCTTGCATGGGAGAGGGACCCCGGCCTGAGTTGCAAGGCCCTCTGAGAAGACCCTGTCCTCCTGGCCTGTACTTGTCTCTCTCGCTTTTTTTTAAGCTCCCCATGGCGACATCGGTGGCTTTGATGTGTGTGTGTGTGGGGGGGAGGGGGGTGATGGTGTGCAATCACAGCTGGAAGACCAAGCTAGGCAGCCAAGCTGGGGTGGGGAGCCCAAGGGCTTGGCAGTCTCCTGGATTGTGGAAAGAGGTCACCAAATGGATGAAGTTCAGTGGTACACACACCCTATTTGGCCGAGGTTGGAGTGTGTGTGTGTGTGTAGGGAAGATCTATCATTGCTCCTCTTTCTTCAAGCCAACTTTCTTTCCCTCCAGCTCCACTCTCTTTTGGGGGTCTTTGTGGCTTTCCTGGCCCAATCCCACCATTCATGCTGGGTATGGAATCTATTGTCTCTGGCTGCCCTGATTCCCCCCCCAACTCTGTTGGGGAGTTGTGTGCCCTGGGCTGGTTGATCCCAGCAGGCACCAGAGATTCTTTTACACAGAGATTTATGCAGCTACTCAAACTCCCAGAAGTGGGCCAAGGCTGTCCCTCCTTCCTTCTCTAAGCTACCTGATTGTCTGGTCTGTGGCCAAGCAGGTGTAAGTAATTTGCCCTGATTTCCAGCTGTGAATCAGTCTTGACTGAAAACTTACTCTATTCCTTCCCTAGGAAAGGAAATGGCCCTGACCCCTCAAATACTCTGTGTCTCCCCAACTGTTGCCGTAGGTCCCAGGGCACAGAGGCAGTGAGCCTTTGGAATCAAAGCTCCTCTAGAGCCTGGCAGCCCCATCTGGGGTTGCATCCATGGAAAAATTAAGTCGAGGCACATTTTATAGCTTTGCCTGGCAGCCAGCCTCGGAGGAGACAGTGGCTCTGGGCCGCAGCCCTGGACCAGGGCTGTGGCTGCTTCTCCTCTGGCTGGTGGATGAGGCCAAGGTTTGATTTCCATGGCTCTGGCCTTAATGCTGAGTGTGCATGGGTGTGTGTCTGTGAATCTGATCAAGCTCTCAGGCCTGGCCAGAGGCAGCTTGTCCAGTTTCCTCTCCACTGGATGCATGGATGAGGGAGAGCCAAGGAGGTATACTGGAGTGACAGAGGTCAGTTTATCTAAGCATTTTTCTGGGATGTTCCTTTGCACTTGCCCAGTGATCTGGAATGTCTGTGTTTTGCCATGATGTAGTTTGTACTCTTAGCAGACACTCCACACCCTCGTGGGCCTTTGGTCCCCTCTGCCGTGCCCCCATCCCCTGGAGTCAGAACTTTGCAGTGTCTCCTATCTGGTCCTCCAGCCTCAGACAGACCTGTATGGTCCAGCAGGGGAAAAAATAAAGGCATCTCTGTTCCCTTTGTGTGTATGTGTGTGTGGGGGGTGGTTGTAACTGACCATAAACTTGAAGTACCTCATGCTCCCCAGATGTGAACTTGGATTACAGTGCCATGAGGCCCCATTTTGAGTCCTAGATTGATTTCCTAGATGAGTGTGCATGGACAATTTGGGCACCTCAGATTTTAATTAGCATGTTTGTAAAATGGGGGTGGAAAGTACTTGTCTTGTTGGATTGTTTTAAGGATGAAATACACAACTTGCCTCAAACCGAATGAACAGACTGAAAGGGTTTGGCAAAAGCTCTCAGCGAACGGTTGACAGTACTCTACAAAAGTTGGCTATTTATTCTGGGTTTTAGCATCCGTCCTCTGGCAGGGGGCGGGGCTGAACAGTTTGAGGTGCATGTGAAGTAGGATGAGGGGTGGGGTTAGGGAGTAGGGAATGTTTCAGAACCTTTGCTTTTTGGCAAGCAAAGACTGATTTGACAACACCGAGGAAACTATTTCTTGGGTATTTTTCTCTAAATGGAGTTGGGAACTAGGAGAGAAAAGCTGCTTAATATTTGTAGGGAACTAGGGAGGGACAGATACGTTCCACAGGCTACTGCTGAACTGGCAGATAATTGGATGGCTGACTCTTCCTGAGGTCAGCCATGGAGTCAGTGACAGAGGTGGGTTTTGAAGCAAGCAACCTCCAGGCATTCATACCCTGTGCTCAAATCTCAGTGCCAGAGGTATTGGTATAGGTGAAGCAAAAGGGCATCAGGATTACAGAATTCATTTGTAGTGGGTCCCTTAAATGTCTGGTCACCAGACAGAGACCTCCTTAGAGAATAAACTTCTCAAGGACGGGGCCCAGGGGGATGTGTCTTCCACCCAGCCCTAGTGCACCCTAAGAATCACCCTCATCCTTGGTTATTTGGGGACTGAGGCCCATATATGAGAATTTTTTGGGCTCCTGCCTTAATAGCTCTCTTCTAGTTGTTTTTTTTTAATCCTTTCAAGGGAGAACAATTGGAATAATCAGATGAGGTCATTTGGCCACCTCCTAGGCCACTCTAGTAAATAGATTTGGTACTGGGGGAGGGAAGCTGGGAAAATGAAAGCAGATTTCTTATTATATCAACTTGTTATATGTTCATCTCAACATTCTTTGTGTTTTGTTAAGATGAAACTTGAAGGGTGATTCTTATAGCTCCAATTAACCACCAGAAAATCCAAAGTGGAGCTGTGGCTCAAACTGGTAGAGCAAAAATTGCTCAGGGACAGTGCCCAGGCCCAGAGTTTAAGCTCCACAACCAGCCAAAAATAAATAAATTGTTAGGAATGGAAAAGACCTTGGAGATGACCTCATGGAGAAGTGGCTCTTTCAGGTCACAGCAACCCTGGAACTCATTCTGTATCTCAGGTCACAAGAGAACCAGTGAAAGGAGTTGACCTTTGGCACTTTGCACCACCTCTGTGGTTTCCTGGTTGAGAAATTCTTTTCCCTCTGAACAGGGTATGGGAATTTACTCACCAGAGATGAGTTAAGGAGCTTGCAGACATTTGAGCAGTCTTCCCCTTCTTGTCCTGAGAGCTCCCCAGGGAAGCTTCACCTAATCGTGCATTTCAAAGGAAAGTCAAGGTCATTTGCCTCTCTGGAAACTTCCTTGTGTCTGCCTTCTACATCTCTGTCCGTGGGGTCTGTCCTAAAAGTTAGATGCTACTTCATCTCTGACTGTATCTTCCTCACCACAGAAGTGGGGACCAGGCCTGAGGCCCGCTCCACATATATGGTTCATTCCCACGCTCCACACCCATCTAAGCCAGCTCACCTGAAATAAACTTGAGTGGAGGTATTCTTGCCAGCTGAGTCCTTTTCTGGGATGAGTTACTATGCCTTGCAGCAACTCAGAAGGTGAAAGGGTGAAGGAGAAAAGTAGAGGCCCAAGGAGAATCCATTTTGAATAATAGTAATTATTTTATCTCAGTACTAGGGCTTGAACTCAGGGCCTGGGCACTGTCCTTAGCTTTTTGTTCAAGAGTGGTACTCTCCCACTTGAGCAACAGCTCTACTTTTGACTTTTTTTAACTTTTTTTTTGTCTTTTTTTTCTTTTTTGGTACTGGGGATCGAACCCAGGACGCTGCACTTGCTAGGCAAGCACTTTGCCACTGAGCTACATCCCAGCCCTACTTTTGATTTTTTGATGGTTCATTGGAGATAAGACTCTCACAGAGGGGCTGGGAAAGTGGTTCAGTGGTAGAGTGCTTGCCTTGCATGCGTGAGGCCCTGGGTTCGATTCCTCAGTACCACATAAGCAAAAAGAAAAAAGCCGGAAGTGGCGCTGTGGCCTGAATAGCTGAGGGACATTGCCCAGACCCAGGGTTCAGGCCCCATGACCGGACCCCCCCCCCCAAAAAAAAAAAAGTCTCACAGACATTCCTGCTTGAGCGGGCTTTGAACTGTGATCCTCAGATCTCAGCCTCCTGAGTAGCTAAGATTATAAGTATGAGCCATCAGCACCTGGCTTTGTTTTGAATTGTTATTACAGTGTGTCTTGTTCAATAGGAGAAATAGGTAGGAACTCTTCTTGTGCAGGTGGTCTAGATAATAGTAATGTTGGAACTTCTTAGAGCCCCACTTACCTGTACACAGAGCACATGTCACATCCCTCACCTGTACCTAATAGGGGGAAAGGAAGTTGGAGTGAGTAGACTTGATTCTTCCTTAGGAAGGAGAGATTGTTTCTAAATTGGGGGCAGGTAATGGGAACCTGGGAGAAGGCAGTTCTATGTTTCTGAAGAACATGGTAACCAGGGAGGTGAGAATTTCCACACTTGACCTTAAGAAGGCAGAGCGTGATGAGGCTGCTTACTGGGTGTTCTGGAGTTCTCCTTGGTCCATGTGAGGCTTACCTACCTGCCATGCCCAAGGCCCAGATGGAGGAGTGATGGCATTGCTTCCTGTACTTCTGTGCACACCCTCACTGTCTCTCAGAGACAACTTTTCCAGACCTTTCTGTAGTCAGCTGGCTCTTGTGGAAGGTCCATGTCACTCAGGAATGGAGTCTTCTTGATCTCTCAGGTCCCTTAGCACTGCACAGAAGGAGCAGTGGTTCTCTGGAGGTAACCTGACCTAGACTCAATCTTGTGCTTTATGTATGGGGTGTGGTACTCACTGTCCAAGGATCTCTGCTATCACCACCCAAACAAAATCCAGCTTACGTTCTTCTCCAGGTAGTTGCACATGTTTAAAAGGAGTGCATTTGTTTATTTAATCCATTCAATAATTTTTTTTTACCCTGCAAATAGTTTAATGATTATTTTGGAGCATACATTTTGGAAATCTACTTCAAACTGTACTTAGCAGTAATGTTTAAGTACTTCCTTTGTCCTTCTACTTCTTTTTTAAAATTTGGTGCTGGGGATGGAACCCAAAGTCTCAAGAATGTTAAGCGCACATTCTACCACTGAGCTATATCCCAGACTTGAGGTACATCCAATGATGAACCTCCAATGATGTACCTCCAGTGTTGTACCTCCAATGATGTATCTCCAATCCAATGATGTACCTCCAATGATATACCTCCAATGTTGTACATCCAATGGGCAGGCAGCCTTCTAGAACTTGTCGCTGAATGGAAAATGTAGACAGGTAAAAACGCTGTGGTGAGGAAAATATGGGTGCCTTGTCAAGTCCTAATTGGGGCCTTTTGGGAGGTTTGGGGGGGCGGGGTTAGTCCTCTTGAAGGAATTAAGTATTAGCCAAGATAGGAGCAGTGGGAATTGGAGAAGGATGGAGAATGAAGTATGTGGTGGAAGATGTGGCTGAAAGTAGTTAAATTGGACCAGAGCTTTCTTTTTTTTTTTTTTTTTGTTGGTTGTGGGGCTGGACCAGAGCTTTCTAAGGCATTAGTAATTTATCATTTATTCAATCAATGAATCAGCCATGAGACACTTAAATGTACACTGACACTCTTGGAAGTTCACAGCAGTGAAGGGGATAGATATGGTCTTTATGCTTGTAGAGTTTATATTCTGAGAAAAATTAGTTCAATAAACGTATTGAAGCCGAGTGACTGTGGCTCATGCCTGTAACCCTATCTACTTGGGGGCTGAGATGTGAGGATTGCAATTCGAAGCCAACCCAAGCTGGAAAGTGTGTAAGAATCTTACCTCCAGCTAGCCACTAAAAAGCCAAAAGTGGAGGTATGGCTCAAATGGTAGAGCACCAGCCTTGAGTGAAAAAGCTCAAAGATAGTAAGTACTTAGGCACTAAGTTCAAGCCTCAGTACTGGCATACACACACACACACAAAATTGAATTGACCTTTTTTGTGTGTGTACGCCAGTACTGGAGCTTAGACTCAGGGCCTCACGTTCTTGCTAGGCTTTTTCCACTCAAGGCTAACACTCTACCACTTGGGCCACACCTCCACTTCTGGCTTTTTCCTGGTTAACTAGAGAAAAGAGTCTCACAGACTTTTCTGCCTAGGCTGACTTTGTACCTCCATCCTCAGGTCTCAGTTTACAGAGTGTCTAGGATTATAGGAGTGAGCCACAAGCAGTCAGCTTAACCAAACTTTTTGATTAAGCAGGGATCCTACCCTCATAGATTAAAAGAATTACTGGTGATAAACCTCAGCTGAACTCTAGGAAAATGTGAGCACTCTTAACTTCCTACCCTGTGGATGACGTAAGATGAAGACAAAGGTGGATGACATAAGATGAAAACAAAAGTTCATTTAATTAGTAGTTAGGGAAACAGACTGGGAACTATGATGGGACTCCATGTAGGGGTCTTGAGTATCTGACAAGGAATGAGAGGCACCAATATTTGCCTTAAAACAGTGACGGGGGGGGGGGGGGGGGGAGGGGGGGGCGGGCTGGGAAGGTGGCTCAGTGGTAGAGTGCTTGCCCCTCCCATGTATGAAGCCCTGGGTTCGATTCCTCAGCACCACCTAAGCAGACAAAGCCAGAAGTGGCACTGTGGCTCAAGTGGTAGAGCGCTAGCCTTGAGCTGAGGAGCTGAGGGACAGTGCCCAGGCCCAGAGTTCAGGCCCCACAACCGGATCCCCCAAAAACAAAACAAAACAAAAACAACAAAAACAGTGATGTGAAGCCAAGTGTTGTTGGCTATGCCTGTAATCCTCATTGTTCAAGAGGCTAAGATCTGAGGATCGTGGTTTGAAACTAACTTGGGCAGGAAAATCCATGAGACTTTTTTGTTTTTTCAGTTGTGAGGCTTGAATTCAGAGCCTAGGCTCTGTCCCTGAACTCACTCTCTCTCTCTTTTTTTTTTTGGACTTGAACTCAGGGCCTGGGCACTGTCCCTGAGCTTCTTTTGCTCAAGGCTAGCACTCTACCACGTAAGCCACAGCACCATTTCAAGCTTTATCTGTTTATGTGGTACTGAGGAATGCAACCCAGGGCTTCATGCATGTTAGGTAAGCACTCTACCACTCAGCCACAGACCGAGCCCCAATGGTCTATGTATTGAACCCCTGGGACTTTTCTCTCTTTCTCTCTCTCTCTCAGGAGGGGGGAGTGGTCTGGGAGAGCGTGGGGTATTCTGGAGCAATAGCCAACATCAGCATGAATATTTGCCAGTATGATGAGCCTGGGTTTCCATGGCAGGATGGAAAAAGATGATTTATGCGGAGCTCACACATGTTTCAGCTTAACTCTTTTTGCTTTCTTTCTTTTTTCTTTTTTTTGCAGTATTAGGGCTTGAACTCAAGGCCTTGTGCTTACTAGGCAAGTGCTCTACCAATTGGGCCACACCCCCAGCCCTTAGACTAAAATGTTAAACTATCATTTCCGTAATGTGTGACCTTGGACAAATCACACAATCCCTTTTCCTGTTTTCTGGTTTCCTCATCCATAAAAGAAGGATAATAATATCCACACTTAAGGTCTGCTGTAGCGATGAAATAAAACAATGCTTGGAACCAAATACCAAAGGAAATATTAGAGTCCTGTTTTTGTGAAGGCCAGATCTAGCTTCCCTCCCTTCTCTCAGAGCCTCACCCCCCTTCTTCCGGTTCACCAAGGCTGTCATATACCCTTACCAAGAGTAAATGCCCAGAGCTACTGATTTACAAGGTGGAAATGACTTTCCATTTGACATTTATATTTTTGTAAAGGTATTTTAGCCCAGCTAAATTAATAACAGATCTAGTGTTGGTCTGTGTTTGTTTTGTGCCAGTCCTGGCGCTTAAATTCAGGGTCTGGATGTTGTCCCTTAACTTTTTTGCTCAAGGCTGGTGCTCTACCACTTGGGCCATAGCTCCACTTTTAGCTTTTGTGGTGGTTCATTGGAGATAAGGGTCTCATAGACTTGCTGGGGCTGGCTTTTGAACTGTGATGCTTAGAACCCAGCTTCCTGAGTAACTAGCATGAACAGGCCTGAGCTACCAGCACCTGGCAAGAGTAAACATTTGAGCTATTAATTCTTCCTGATTATAAGCTAACTATATAATCATCTTAGCACCTTACACCATGAGTGGGGTTTCCTTCCTCCAAGGACCTAGGTAAAGAAGAATTCTTGGTTGGCCCTTGGTTCATTGTCCTTGACTGGCAGAGTAGGATACCCTTTAAAGGCAGGAAGCTTCCAGCTGGGGAAGGCCTGGTGGACACCTGGGTTAGTCTGGGCTCAACGTAGCCAAAGCTCCTGTCTCTCTGAGTCAATGACTCAGAGAGACAAGGACAGGCGTGTCCATCTGAGAGGGCTGAGACATCTCTGCTCTGGAGCTGAGAACTGGAGGCCTATTAGAGATCCACCCCACCTACCTCTTTTCTTTCCTCTCTTTTTTCTTTTCTTCCCTCTCCCTCTCCCTCCCTTCCTCTTACCCACCCTTCTATCCATCCTTTCTCTTTCTCTCTCATTCTTTCCTTTCTCTGTCTTTCTCCTTCCCTCTCTTTCTCTCTCTCTTATCCTCTCTCTCTTTCTCTCTCTCTCTCTTTCTTTGTTTCTTTCTTTCTTTCTCTCTTTCTGTCTGTCTGTCTGTCTGTCTGTCTTATCTTTCTATCTTTGCCAGTCCTGGGGCTTGAACTTAAGGCCTGTCCCACTGTCCCTGAGCTTCATTTGCTCAGGCCTTCACTCTACCATTTGAGCCACAGCTCCACTTTGGATTTTTTTTTAATTTTATTTTTAGTAGTTTATTGAGGATAAGAATCTCATGGAGAGGGGCTGGGAAGGTGGCTCAGTGGTGGAGTGCTTGCCTTGCATGCATGAGGCCCTGGGTTCGATTCCTCAGCACCACATAAGCAGAAAAAGCCGGAAGTGGGGCTGACGCACAAGTGGTAGAGTGCTAGCCTTCAGCTGAAGAGCTGAGGGACAGTGCCCAGGCCCAGAGTTCAGGCCCCACGACCGACCAAAAAAAAAAAAAGAAGAATCTCATGGAGGGGCTGGGAAGGTGGCTCAGTGGTAAAGCGCTTGCCTTGCATGCCTGAGAGCCTGGGTTCGATTCCTCAGCACCACATAAGCAGAAAAAGCCGGAATGGGGCTGACGCACAAGTGATAGAATCCTAGCCTTCAGCTGAAGAGCTGAGGGACAGTGCCCAGGCCCAGAGTTCAGGCCCCACGACCGACCAAAAAAAAAAAAAGAAGAATCTCATGGAGGGGCTGGGAAGGTGGCTCAGTGGTAAAGCGCTTGCCTTGCATGCCTGAGAGCCTGGGTTCGATTCCTCAGCACCACATAAGCAAAAAGAAAAAAGCCGGAAGTGGCGCTGTGGCTCAAGTGGTAGAGCGCTAACCGTGAGCTGAAGAGCTGAGGGACAGCGCCCAGGCCCAGAGTTCAGGCCCCACGACTGGACCCAAAAAAAAAAAAAAAAAAAAATCTCATGGACTCTCCTGCCCTGGCTTGCTTTAAACTGCGATCCTCAGATCTCAGCCTCAGCCTCCTGAGTAGCTAGGATTACAGGTGCTGGGCCTTACCTACCTCTTAAATTGCTCATTGCTCCCAGGCTAGTGTTCAGGCCCTAGTAGGGTGGGCATACCCCTCTTCACACTCTGCTCTTTAAATGTAGCTGTCCCTGGAGAAACTGCACCTCATCTCTAACACCCTGTGTAGCTTAGGGTCAGAGATCTGGTGGTCTGGTTTTATAGGAAGCATCAGAGCTGCCTTTGGAGCTAGGATGGCCTGGTTTCTTTTTATTTTCCAGATTCACCCTTCTGACTACTCTTCTCAGGTGTCTTTGCCAGTGACACTTAAGAATGTGACCTGGAGGGGATGAGGACAGCTCACTTTCCTTTCTCAGGGAGCTGATGTGGGAAGGAGTGAGCTGCAGGGTGTATGTGGGGCGGGGTGTGCAGGGGGAGACGGAAGGATTGTAGAGAGCATGTGGGATGTGTATGAAGAGCTATGTAGTGGGTATAGGAAGATGTTGGGGCTGTGGGAGTACAGGTGGAGGGTACAGGACTATAAGTTGGGAAAGTGTAGGGATTGTGGGTAGTGTGAGGAGAATGGGGCACGTGTGGAGGAGGGTATGAGAGACCAGGGCTAAGCATGGCGTAGGAGAGGTATGAAGAATGTATTGGAGACCAGGATGGGAAAGGAGGGGCGCGGGGAGGAAGGAGTGGGGTGTTGTGCTCAGTTCATGGCTTTGGGTCTCAGGATGACCGGAATGTATCTGGAATGGTCTTGCTTGGGAGACAGTGTTCATTGAAGGCATTCTCCCCTGTGGTCAGCTGTGTCTGCATGGCTGATTTAGGAATGCTGTGGTGGCAGAATGACCCTGGGCAGGAGCTGGGGACACATGAGGCAGGGTCTTCTACTCTGAATGGAGGAAGGAGCATGTGTGGCATGGTGCCCTCCCCTGCTTCCATAGATGGCTGGCTTGGCTCTTGGCCTTGTTCTGTTTGGTTTCCTTTGGCCCTCCTCAGAGTTGAGCAGGTGGCAGTCAGCTGTTGGCAGCCCACTCCCCACACAGCCTGCCCCTGCCCCCTGGTTTTCACACCCAGATTTCCAAGCAGTCGCCCCTATTTTTCCCACAGGGGACTGCTGGCTGACTGACCTCTTCTGTGTGCTGGGTCATTCTGAGACACAGGGCAAAGTCAGTGAACCTCTAATGTCATTCAAGAGGGAGATGATCTTTCAGATGGCTGGGATGAGTTGTGACCAGGAGAGACACAATTAGCACAATTGAAATGAACTGGAGACACTCCCAACCTTCCCAGAGGACACCCTGCTCCTGGATGGTGGTCTTTTTATTTGTTGTTGTTGGTCATGGGGCTTGAACTGTCCTTTAGCTTTGTTATTAGCTGGTAGTGGGGCTTGAACTGCGGGCCTGGGCGCTGTCCCTGAGCTTCCTTTGCTCAAGGCTAGCGCTCTACCACTTAAGCCACAGCACCACTTCTGGCTTTTTCTGCATAGATGAGAGTCTCACGGACTTTCCTGCCCAGGCTGGCTTCAACCTTGCTCCTCAGATCTCAGCCTCCTGAGTAGCTAGGATTAAAGGCCTGAGTCACTAGTGCCTGGCTAAATTAGGTAGTTTTGTTGGCATTGTTTGGTGTCCTCTCCTCCATCCCATATCTCTAAAGTTTCTCTGACATCCTATCCTCTGGCGTAGGATTGGGCCCTAATTTGATACACCCCACAGTGCTACCTCCTGCTTCCCTGCAGACAGACACTGATGTGTTGGCCCAGCCCACAGGAGGACCTGGTGAGTGTTTCCTAGTGAGGCTGACCCTGCTCTGCCTCTTACTCTTCTCCCTTCAAGGCCTCCAGGCAGAACAGGGCCTTGTTAAGTTTGTTCTGGCCTGGCTAGAAGGGAGCAGCTGTGACCTGCTTTCTGGACTCTTGTTTCATGGACTGGTCTCCTCCAGGGAGATTTCCCCACCCTCAAAGGAATCCTGAAAAACTGGATTCCACCGGGCATGAGCTGGGGGAGCTGGAGAAGGCTGGAGGTGATAGGTTAGGATCTGGACCTGGCAGGAAGCATCAGTGTACAGGAAGAGGAGGGTGGCAGATGGGAAAGCAAAGGCTGAAGAGAGCTATGATGCCCTGTCCCCTATGATACCCATTTTCTGTGTCTGCTTCCAACATGGAATGTCAGCTGCTCCCCAATAACAGCATCCATAGCACCTGCAGACTGAGGAGAGTTCTGAGGTGTCAGCTGTTTGGTTTTCCAGATTGGAGATGGGATGGATGGTGTACAAATGTATGCAATGGTGTCACGTCCACTGGAAGCCGTGGTTTGTAAGGGCAAGGGGTCATCAAGGACCCTTTCCTTCTCATCCTACCATCTCATCCCTTCTCTGGAGGCAGAGGATGCAGGAGTAATCTATTGTAACTCCCACACTCCTCAGAGGAAACCCAGGGCTGAACTAAAGGAGAAGTGCTCTTTCTTGGGGCTGCAGTAGGTGAGGGAGGAGAGAAAAGGAAAAGGCAGCATGTGTGGATCAGAGAGAGGAAATGTGGTCGTGTTGGCTCCCAGGATGAATTCTGGGTTAGAAATCCACATGATGCCAAGACTTCTTTCCCCCTTGCCAAACATTCCATTCAGCTGGTTGCCAGCTCTGGGTCGCTGGTCTTCCAATCTAAATTGCAGCTCTAGAGGAACAAACTTGTTTGGAAGGAGCCATGAACCATCCTACCTCTTCCAACCCTGCCTCTCCACCTCCTCAGGGTCTGGAGGCTGCAGGGTGTGTGTTGGGAGCTGTGATTTCTGTGGGTTCTTTGTGCCTGTATGAACAGAACACACTGCATAGTCCATTTCTGAGCTGGGACTCTGAGGTTCTGAATTGTAGCCAGTAGTGTATGCAAATCATACTAGTTCTATGTCCCACAGGCTCCAAGCACCTGTTCCTCTGCTAGTCTGGGACCCAGAAAGCTCTTTACAAACCTTTTTTTTTTTTTTTAATGCCAATCCTGGAGCTTGAACTCTGGGCCTGTCCTTGAGCTCTGCCACTTGAGCCACAGCTCCACTTCTGGCTTTTTGTGGTGCTTAATTTGGAGATGAGAGTCTTATGGACTTTCCTACATGGGTTGCCTTCAAACTGTGATCTTCAGATCTCAGCCTCCTAAGTAGCTAGGATGGCAGGTGTGAGCCATGGGCACCAGGCTGTTTATTAAACTTTTGTATCTACTTTGTCTTAAGGATGGATATAGTAACTAAAGGGATGAAGAGTTAAGTCCTGGTAGGAAATAATGTGTCCTATAGAGCTGCTTTAATTCGGTTAAGAGGACACCAGAGAGAGAAAATACACCGATAATCTATTTTTTAAGAAATCTTTTCTTCTTACTATTTTTTTTTTAAGTATACACATATTTTTTGATACTAGATCTTGAACTCAGGGTCTCTTTTGCTCAAGGCTAGCGTTCTACCACTTTGAGTCATAAATCCACTTCTGGTTTTTGATTTGCTTTTTTTTTGGTCAGTTGTGGGGCTTGAACTCTGGGCCTGGGCGCTGTCCCTCAGCTCTTCAGCTCAAGGCTAGCGCTCTACCACTTGAGCTATAGCACCACTTCTGGTTTTCTGAGTGGTTTATTGGAGATAAGAGTCTCACAGACATTCCTGCCTTGGCTGGCTTTGAACTATGATCCTCAGATCTCGTCCTCCTGAGTAGCTAGGATTACAGGCATGAGCCACCTGTGCCCAGTAATTCTAATGTTGTGGATTTAAATAAGGAAACATAAGGTGCACCTTTGTTGGAGGTGGGAGCTGATCTCCTTTTGGATGAACTTCCTGTGGGAGGAGTTAGATTCCTGGGCCAGGGAGTATTGACAGTCTCTTCCTGCTGAGCCAAGGTGAGACAGGTAGACCAGGTCAGTAGGTCTATGACATGGTATATAGGATATGGATTTCTGGCTGCAAAGCCAGTGGTTTTTTTTTTTTTTTTTTTAAGATATGGGTAAGTTGTGGGTGTTAGGGAATGGGTCCTTTCTGGAGAGGAAAATCTGGATGGCTTCCAACCCCCTAGACCTTGTCTATGCTAAGGGGAAGTGCTAAGGATATCTGTTTCAGGGAAGTTCTAGAACTGAGTTCATTTCTTTGCTAAGACTTAGGATGCCCCAAACACCGGGGTTGTAAGACCCTCCATATTTTCACCATCTTCTTTTGAGAGTCTTTCATGCTTTGTACCCAGTGAAGAGGGGCCAGAATGTGCTGGGTCTTCCTGCTTTGGGCCTTAAGGGAGGGCTGAATTATTCATGCAAATATCTGTCACCTTTGCTAGCTAGTAGGACCTCTGGAATTTTGTGCTGAAGTTATCTGAACGAAAGCGCCTCGTAGTTGAGGATCCAGTTCTGTAGCTTGGGAGGGGGTTGACCCTTCAGGTTCTCGGGTACATGGTGCCCTCCGTCCGGACAGCAGGAAGCTTCTCTGTCACAGTGGTGCCACAGTCCCTGCCCTCTCTGGCATGGGTTCACCAGAGGGAGGGCCCTGCCTCTCTCCACTCTTTGAACCATTGTGTGGTTCCGCCTGACCCCACTGCCTCCCTTCCAGTCCCCAGGCATCTGTGGGCAGCTGTGTGGAGGGCATTGATGCCTGGCGCTGCTTACACACTGGCACCAACCTGCTTGGTCATAAACATGACCTCTTTCTTCACCAGCGGACTGCCTGGGGCTTTCTGAGGTTCCTTTAACTCAATTCTTTTTGTCTTCACCAGAGTTCTGAAGCCCTCCTCTGTGGGGTTGAACCTGGCTTCACATGGAATCACCTGAGAGGTTTTGGAAACATAAGAATTCCAGGCTCTGAATTAGAGCCTCCAGGGTAAGGGCCAGGAAGTTATGTGTTTGAAAAACTTCCACATGTCAGTGACAGGCATTCAAGTGTGGACTATGTACTGGATCATACTGTTGTGTCAACAGTAAGTTTTGTGGGGATGATGAGGGTGATGAGGGCATTGTGGTTGCACAAAAGAATGTCCTGATTCTTTTTTTTTTTTTTCCCCCTTAACTTCAAATGGGGCTTAGAATGAATGCCTTGGACAGGCCCTGGTGGCTCAAGCCTATCATACCAGCCATTCAAGAGGCTGAGATCTGAGGATCACATTTTGAAGCCATCTAGGGAGAAAAGTCTGTGAGACTTTTATCTCCAACTAACCAGGAAAAGGCTAGAAGTGAAAATGTAGCTCAAGCAGTAGAGCACCAACCTTGAGTGGAAAAAAACCAAATGAGAACTGGAGATCCTGAGTTTGAACCTCAGTTCCGGCACAATAAACAAGTAAATAGAAAATCCCTCTCTGTTAGCTCCTGAGTACTAAGGGACTAGAATCATTTCCAGCGTGTCAACCTAATAGAAGCTGGCCAAGAAGGAATTGAATTGGGGAAGAGAGGAGACAGGAAATATAAGACCATTGTTACTAAAATACTTAGTCTCTTGCCCCTGGAAAAGAAAACCCAGCTCACCCTATCTCTGTGTCCTTGGAGCTATAACTTCTATGTCTGGCTGCTGCTCTCCAAACCCTCTCTTCACCTTGGATATGGATCTCCTGATCTCTCTCCTCATTGTATCCCCATTTCTCAGCATCAGGGTGAGTGACTTTTGGAAGGAGCAGCTCCAGGGTAGCCCTGGGCATGAGATGTGTCAGTAGACTGGGCTTTCTTCGCTGTGTGGTGGAGTCTAGTGTCTTAGTGAAGAGCCAGGTGGTTAGAGAAGGGGGTGCTAGTTCTCCATCTGAATTGCAGTCTGGAGTTGTGGTTACTGGAGTCACCGTCTGGCTTTTCCTTCTCATGCCTGACTTGGGAGTTCAGAGATGTTTCACTTCAGGGCATCCATCAGTAGCTCTGACGCAAAGCATCTCGGGGTCTTCTGTGGTTTTCTTGTCTATCTGTGCAACCTCCTTAGTTCTGTATTAGAGGAACAACCATGTCCTCGTTACCATCACCATGTCTGAGCATTCAAGCTCTGTCTGCCCAAGAACATTCTCCTCAGTGGAAATGAGCTGAATTTACAACTTAAAGGGGGTAAAGATAATAAACTTGTACTTTTGAAAACAGATGTTTTTTTGTTTTTGTTTTTGTTTGGTGTTGATATTGGGACTTGAACTATAGACATTATCCTTTAGCTTTTTCTGCTCAAGGCTGACATTTTACCACTTGAGCCACAGATTTGCTTTTGGCTTTTTGATGTTTCATTGGAGATAAGCATCTCATGGATTTTCCTGCCCAAGCTGGCTTTGAACCTTGATACTGAAATATTTTGAACCTTGTTACTAAAATATTTAGTCTCTTGCCCCAGGATCTCAGCCTCCTGAGCAGCTAGGATCACTGGTATGAGCCACCAGAGCCTGGCTTGAACACAGTATTTTAAGGACATGTTTGGAATGCTTTGGGAAGCAGGAAGAAGAGGTCCATCCTAGCCTAAGAGTCAGAGAAAGCTTCCTGAAGAACATGATCTTTGAGCAAAGCCCCAGAGGGGTGAGTGAGAACCTCACAATGAAATAAGACTGGGAAGGCCTTGCTCAGGAGAAGAACATGAACCAAGTTGTCATAGAAGTGTCAGATAAACCTTCATGAATGGCTGGAGATGAGAGATGGGACCAGTGATAGAGGCCTGGTGGAGTAGTCAAATGTTCCCAGCCAGAATGAGATGATCAGATTCACACTTTAGAAAGTTCTCTGGCTGCTGGGTAAAGAAAGCCTGGAAGTCGGGTACTGTGGCTCACGCCTGTAATCCTAGCTACTCAGGAGGCTGAGATCTGAGGATCGGTTCAAAGCCAGCCCGGGCAGGAAAATCTGTGAGATTCTTATCTCCAATAAACCACTCAGAAAACTGGAAGTGGCACTGTGGCTCAAGTGGTAGAGCCCTAGCCTTGAGGTGAAGAGCTCAAGAACAGCACCCAGGCCTAGAGTTCAAGCCCCAGGACCAACCAACCCCCCCCCCCCCCAAAAAAAAAAAGCCTTGAAAAGAGAGAGACCTGTCTCAGTAAGAAGGAGGTGGGAAGTGAGGCTGAGAGCTTTGGGCTTGGATCAGGACAGACAGATAGGTTAGAAGGACTGCCTAGCTTTGGTGGTTAACTTAAGCAGGGAAGGGGGAAGGAGGGCTCAAGTGGATTCTAATTTTTTTTTGTGGTGGTGGTTCTGGGGCTTGAACTCAGGGCCTGAGTTCTGTTCCTGAGCCTCTTTGTACTCATTGCTAGTGCTTTACTACTTGAACCACAGCACCACTTCTGGCTTCTTCTGTGTATGTGGTACTGAGGAATCGACCCCAGGACTTCATGCATGCTAAGCAAGCACTCCACCACTAAGCCACCTTCCCAGGCCCAGGGATTCTAACTTTTGGATGGGTTACCAACAGGGTGTTAGGAGGAAAGAGGGGTGGGGGTGGGGGGCGGGTGGCCATGGGTGGCCGTTTGGACTCTGAGGTCATGGAGAGGGAAGGGAAGTCCCTGAGAACCTTGGGTGGGAGGACACATGCATGAGAGGATTGTGCCTCTCCGGAGGCAGGAACCTCTGTTCTCCCCAGGGACTAACTGGAACAAAGTAAGGCTAAATACAGGCTATTTCTGGCCTTAGGTTAATCTCACAGTGCTGCCCAAGGCAAATCTCAACTGCTTGCCTCAGCTCAGGGCTGAAAATACAGGATCATTTTCTGGATATAGAAATCTTAAATTGGGCTGAAGTATAGCTCGGTGGTAGAGCACTTGCCTAGCATGTGTGAAGTCTCAATCTGTGCAACTTTTGAGTATGTTGCTAGCATCTCCTATCTGCAAAGCACTAGGGACATCTTTTCCTGGGTCCAGTTTTCCAGCTTTGAATGGCCAAGTTCTGAACATCTTCATCTGTTCATGCAATTCCTTTGAATTTCAAATAGCAGCACTCCCTCGGACCCTCTGTGTAGTCACAGATAATCCATAGGGAAGGAAGGGCAGGGAAACTCAGCAGGTGCAAAAATGGGCAGAGGGCTTTTGTGGATACCTAGCCTAGGCTCAAGCCAGTCTTTCTTTGAGAACTGGAATTCTGAGCGCTTTAGTTCTCAGAGCTGCTGAGCCATCATACATGGTTTGGGCCGGTCCTTGGCCTGGCAGATACACTGGGCTCTGGGAAGGTACCTTAGCTCTCATCCTATTTTAAATGGAATGGAATTTACCTCTTAAGAATCTATGGAAAGCCAGACGCTGGAGGGTCACACCTGTAATCCTCGCTACTCAGGAGGCTGAGATTTGAGGATCTCGGTTCAAAGCCAGCCGGGGCAGGAAAGTCTGTGAAACTCTTATCTCCAATAAACCACTCAGAAAACCAGAAGTGGCATTGTGGCTCAAGAGGTAGAGCACTAGCCTTGAGCTGAAGAGCTGAGGGACAGCGCCTAGACCCAGAGTTTAAGCCCCACGACTGACAAAAACAAACAAAAAAACAATCTATTGAGTTGGGTGCCAGTGGTTCACACCTGTATTCCTAGCTACTCAGGAGGTTGAGATCTGAGGATCATGGTTTGAAGCCAGCCCAAGCAAGAATGTCTTTGAAACTCTTACCTCCAATTAATTACCAAAAAAGCCAGAAATGGAGGCTGGGAATGAGGCTTAGTGGTAGAGTGCTTGTCTAGCATATATAAAGCCCTGGGTTGGTTCCTCAGTACCCATAAACAGAAAAAGCCAGAAGTGATGCTGTGGCTCCAGTGGTAGAAGAGCTGAGGGACAGAACCCAGGCCCAGAGTTCAGGCCCCACGGCCAACAAAATAAATAAATAGATATGTAGATGTACCTTTTTTTTTTTTTTAGAATCCTATACATTTGTTAATGGATATTTGAGTAATTTCTGATTGGAGGATATTATAAATAAAGCTTTTAAATAAGTTGGTATAAAAGTTTGAGTGATACAGAAGTTTTCTTGGAACCAGGCGCTGGTGGCTCACACCTGTAATCCTAGCTATTCAGGAGTCTGAGATCTGAGGATCATGGTTCAAAGCCAGCCTGGGCAAGAAAGTCCATCAGACTCTTTTTTTTTTTTTTTGGTTAGTCGTGGGGCTTGAACTCTGGGCCTAGGCACTGTCACTCAGCTCAAGGCTGGGGCTCTACCACTTGAGCCACAATTCCACTTCCAGTTTTCTGAGTGGTTTATTGGAGATAAGAGTCTCATGGACTTTTGTCCCAGGCTGTCTTTGAACCTCTATCCTCAGATCTTAGCTTTCAAAGTAGCTAGAATTACAGGTGTGAGCCACCAGCACCTGGCTCCTATCTCCAATTAACCACCAGAAAACCAGAAGTGACGCTGTCGGTAAATCGGTAGAGCACTAGCCTTGAGCTGAAGAGCTGAGAAGTTTTCTTGGGTATTAGTAGGATAATTAAATCCTGTGTAAGAGTATTTACCTTTGTAAGAGACTGCCTAAGTAGCCAGCCACAAGGTGGTTGTTTAGAACTGTGCTCTTAAACAAACAAACAAACAAGCCAGACACTGGTGGGTCATACCTGTAATAATCTTACCTACTCAGGAAGCTGAGATTCAGAGGATGTCGGGTCAAAGACAGTCCTTGCAGTAAAGTCCATGAGTGAGTACAAGATCTTGAATTCAAACCCTAGTTGTCCTATACACACACACACACACACACACTACCACCACCACCAATTTTTTTTTTGTCTTAGGGCTTGAACTTAGGGCCCGGGCTTTGTCCCTTAGCTCTTTTGCTCAAGGCTAGCACTCTGCTTCTTTGAGCCACAGATCCACTTCCGAGTTTCTGGAGGTTAATTGAAGATAAGAGTCTCACAGACTTTCCTGAGTAGCTAGGATTACAGATATGAGCCACCAGCACCTGGCAGTAATTTAGTTGTGTGTGTGTGTGTGTGTGTGTGTGTGTGTGTGTGTTGTTGTTGTTGTTTTTGTCCGAGATGGAAACCCAAGGCCTCATACTTGCTAGGCAAGCATCCTGTCAGCTCCATCCTCAGCCCTAGACAGCTGTCCTCTTTAATCTAACTGAACAGCCCTCACTTCTACCTTTTCCTCTTGGTGGATAGCATGGAATCCTCTCTTTCCTTGGGCAGATAGAAAAGAGAGGAGGATGGGAGTTAGGACTAGCGATGGAGAGGCGTATAATGAATAGACGGGTGGATGAATGTCAAAAATAAAGCTGTGCCGGTATCTTTTATTTTCTCCATCTTTCTGGATTCTTTTCCTTCTTGTTACGGACACTGAAGAAGCACTCACTGGCCTAGATTTTGTCACATACATTACATCATTGAGCAGTCTCTTCTTGTAACTGAATGGCTTTTTTTTTTCTTTCATTTCTTGCCTGCAGGTGTCCAGACACCATGCCCCAGGGCTCCAGGCCTGACACTGGCAGGAAGTAAAAGGCTTCCCTGTCTTTTGTGTTCCCATCCTCACCATGTCTTCGAATCAGGGCAATGGGGAACACTGGGAGTCCCTGGAGTCGGTGGGCATCAGCCGCAAAGAGCTGGCCATGGCCGAAGCCCTCCAAATGGAGTATGATGCCCTGTCCCGGCTCCGGCATGACAAGGAGGAGAGCCGGGCCAAGCAGAACACAGAGCCATCCCTCATCAGCTGGGATGAACCTGCCTTGGACTTCTACAGCAAGCCATCAGGAAGGCGGAAGGACCTCAAGCTCTTGCGTGGTCTCTCTGGCTCGGATCCTACCCTCAATTACAACTCCATCTCCCCACAGGAAGAGCCACCCAACCACTCTACCTCCCAGGGCTCCCAGCCTGGCCCAGGGCCCTGGCCCAAAAGTTCCCTGTCTGGAGATTATCTCTACATTTTTGATGGTTCAGATGAGGGACTTTCTTTGTCCCCCGGACCAGGGGACAAAGATGGCTCTTGTAAGAAACTATCCCCACCTCCTTTGCCTCCGAGAGTCTCTATCTGGGATACCCCTCCCCTTCCTCCCAGAAAAGGCTCTCCCTCGTCATCCTCTAAAAGCTCTCAGCCCAATGACATCAACACTTTTTCTCTAGTCGAACCACTTCCGGGCAAAATTTTGGAGCAGCAGATCCTAGAAGAGGGAGAGCTGCGGGGGGATGGGGGTCAGGGGCACCTGCTAGGGTCTAGGGACTATGATGGCATCAGCGATGCAATTACAAGGCTCAACCTGAAGTCCACCTATGATGCGGAGATGATGTGGGATGCCACCCGGGGCTGGAAGGAAGGCCGGGGACCGCTGGATTTCAGCAAAGACACCCCTGGGAAACCTGTGGCTCGGAGCAAGACCATGCCCCCTCAGGTGCCCCCACGAACCTATGCCTCCCGCTATGCCAACAAAAAGAATATGACTCCTGGCAAGAACCGCCGGATTTCAGCTGCTCCAGTAAGGATCTCATGAGCCCCTTCTGTCCTTCTCCCTTCCCTGAATCCTTTAGGGACAAGGATCAGACCCCCCCTTTGCCATTCCAAGTTCTAACCTGCCCCCCTTTGGCCCTCCCTTCTACTTCTGCCATTGGGACTCTCTGGATCCTTGTTGGGGGATAGGCTTGGTTATAGAAGTTAGGGGGAGGGACCCTAGAAACGCGTGACTATTTTCCAGGGTCAAGTTTTACATATCGTGGCCCAAAGTGCACTTCTAGGGGTAGCATTTTTGGAAGCTCGGTTGTCGCTTTCTGATGGAAGGAGTGTCAGAAGCTAGGGAACTCAGCATCGAGTGTAACTAACTGAATGGCCCTGGGGATTTGAGCAAGTCGCTTCCGGTTCCTGAAGCCCTGTCTGCCAAGGCGCTGCCTGGGGGTGAAGAGCGTTCAGGACTAGTCACTCGTTCAGTACTTGCTCATTGCATACCGGACTCCAGTCCAGATCTCCACAACAACCCTGCCTGAGAGTCCCAAGCCACACACAGCAAGAAAAGGCAGAGCTGGCACTCAGCCCTGGTCTTACTGTTCCAAAGGTCCCTTCTCTCTTGCCCTCCTCCTCTCTCCCTTCCTCCCCGTGTTTATGGTGATAAATACACCTCACAGCAGAGGTTTACTATCTTAACCCTGTTTAAGTGTAGTTCAGAGTCGGTAAGCGCAGTTGCACGGTAGAACTTTTACATAGCTGCCTGCTCTTTGTCCGTTGGCAATATTTAGAGAAATCGGGCAACAACAATAATAGTTTGAATCATATCAGTGTGCAGGGAAAAGTAGAACCATGTTTACACTTCATTCCAGACGGGCTCCGTAGCACCTGCGGCATCTCTGTGGGTGGGTGGGAGCTAAAGGCCACTTTGTGATTTTGTGTGTCCTCTGGCTCCAGAGTTGACAGCGTCTGTGGCAGCTGGCAGCTTCTTGGTCTACCTCACTGCACCCGTTTCCTTGTTAGCCATTGTCTGAGGGACACTGAGGGACACTGGGCTTTCCTGCCTCGTGTCTGTCTAGCCTTTGGGATCCATCCCAACTCCAAAGAGCTACCCAGTCCTTCCTGCTTCTGCTGGTCCTGTACAAAAGCAGAATGAGATCTGGGATGAGCCAGAGCCCCAAGCCTCAGGGCTTTTTAAAGGGCCTGCTTTGAGAGGTGGAGCTGTTCTGCTATTTATAGGGACTGGGAGAATCCTGTTCCTGGCTGAGCTCACCCAGAGCCGGGCTTGCTCACTGAGTCAGGCCACCCTGGTAGGTAGTCACCTCTGTCTTCTCCCTTGCCTCTCCCTTTCTCGCTTCCCCCCCCCCCCCCCATCCTGTGTGTCATTAGTTTTCCCCGAGAGAGCCTGGTCCCTGAGTCTCCTTGAAGAAGTGAGGGCAAAGCAAAAACCTTTTGCCAGTTCTGAGCAGGGGGGAGGGAAATGCGGCCTTGGTCTTCCCCTCCTCAGCCTAATATAAGGGCTCAGCCCACTAGGAGGGGGGACCCCTTGGGCCCCCGGCCTATCCCCCCACCCCGCCTTCGCCGGGCTTGCCGCCAGAGGGACCTTCCTAATCCCAGGCCTGCTGAGCCATCTCTGGAAATGGCTGGTTCCAGATGCCAGCCTGTTACCCCCGCTGCCAGCCACTGCCTGGCAGACCCCCCCAACAAGCATCAGGAGATGCAACCAGGGCCTGCCAGCCGGGCAAACGTAAGTGGCTTTTGTTTTCTTACAGTGCCAGTGAGTGGTACAGAAAGGGCATGAAATAGCCTTCATTGGCTATTCTTTTCTCTCTGCCTCTCTTCTTTTCCTCTGTCCTCCCCCCCTCTTTCTCTCTCTCTCTCTCTCTTTCTCTCTCTCTCTCTCTCTTGGGTTAATTGCTGACAGTGGTACTATTGTTTTGACTGGGGCACAGGCACGCACTTGGCAGAGCCAGAGACTCACATGCCAACTGCCCCCACAGCTGTCCTCCCAGCCCCTCCATGTGCCCCCACACACCCAGGAGTGTGAGGGAGGAAGCAAGCATGGGGATGTGATCCCTCTGGAAGCAGCTGTTCGAACCCCCTGCCTTTAGGGGAGATAGGCTGTGACTCCATGGAGCAGAAACCTCATTTCCTGTGTGGCCACCCTGGGCGGGCCTGTGAGCCACAACCCGTGGGCCTCCACTCCCCCTCAGCCTCATCACACTTGCTTCTCCCTAGGGTGCATTTAAGGGCTTCTTTAGGGCCGCTACTGTGTGATTAGGATAGCAGCTCTGGGATGGGACGCAGTTTGGGGCCTTGTCTGAGAATCCTGACTCCATACTTATGAATAGGTTCTGGGAGAGGAAGTGTGGGAGCAGGCAGGGCAAGGTGCCTGCCATTCTATCCGCCCCGGAGCCTGGAGGAGCCAAACCTTCTACCAGGTTCTCTCCTGCCCAGATTGCTGCTTGAACACTTTCTTCCTCAAATAGCACTTACGAGAAGACACATGTTTCTGAGTCATTGCCCCTATTGAAGGGTTCTCTCTCTCTCTCTCTCTCTCTCTCTCTCTCTCTCTCTCTCTCTCTTTCTCTCTTTCTCTCTCCCCGGTCCTTGAGGCTTTTGCTCAGGGGTGAAGCTTCCCCAAGGACCATTTAGGTTACCCATCTGCTTGGCCTAGAAGGCTTAGAGCTGCCTTTCTCGGCTCACCAACTGAGCCCCTTAGAGGCCATCCCGCTGTGGCCCACAGTGCCATATGCTGCCTGACTGGCAGCCCTGGGCTGGTCAGATACTTCCCCTCACAGAGTGGGTTCTGTGACTCTGGTCCCCTGCTCCCTAGCTTTCATCCTTAACCTGAGATTCAACTCTATTTTTTTTCTGCCTTGACTTTTGGCTTCCTAAGACAGAGTTCCAGTTTTCTCATCCTTTCTTGTGCTCTTTTTATGGAGCTGAGGAGCCAGAAAGTGTTTACACCTCGAGTTTGGGTTTAAAGCTGGGAGGCCCTTCAGGGAAGGGCTGCTAAAGGCATTGAGTTGGCCACTCCTCCCTTACAGGTGGGTTCCCGGCCTCACACTGTCATCCATAGCCATGAGTTGTTTGAGGTCTCAGAAGAGCGAGATGAAGAAGTTGCTGCATTTTGCCACATGCTGGATATGTAAGAGTTAAAAAAAAATGGGTGCGGGGGCTTGGGAGAATTGTGGAGGTGGGGAGGAGAGTTGCCTATCTGTGATGTTTCTTTAGGGAGGAAGAAGAGCCATATTAAATTAACCTCCAACAGAAGCTGGTTGCCAGGCGCCAGTGGCTCACACCTGTAATCCTAGCTACTCAGGAGGCCGACATCTGAGGATCATGGTTTGAAACCGGCCCTGGCAGGAGAGTCTATGAGACTCTTATCTACAATAAATCACCAGGAAATAAGAAGTGGCACTGTAGCTCAAGTGGTAGAATGCTTGCCTTGAGCTGAAGAGCTCAGGGTCAGCACCCAGGGCCAGAGTCCAAGCCTGACAACTGACCTTCTACCCCTTAAAAAATACATATATCTTAGAAGTTGCACATAACTTGCCAGGTGCTAGTAGCTCACTCTTATAATCCAACTACTCAGGAAGCTGAGAACTGAGGATCCTGGTTTGAAGCCAGCCTGGGCAGACAAATTGGAGCAGCTCTTACCTCCAATTAACTAGCAAAAAGTGGGGTAGGGGGGTGACTCAAGTGTTAGAGCACCAGCTTTGAGTGAAAAAAAGCTAAGGGACAATGCCTGGGCCTTGAGTTCAAGCCCCAGTACCCTTGACTCAACCCACCCCCAATATTACACATTGTTACTAAAATTCATGAAACCTTGATTGAACAGTTATCCTCAGCACTTTAGACTCCGGACCTCAGTTGTCCTTCGGAGCAAATATACCCCAGATGGAGATAAGTTCAAGCTTTCTTGAATTAAAAGAGAAAGGAAATGAATTCATAAAAATTTTCTGTTAAGCGGAGCCTGGAAAGCTTTGTCATTTTGGAACTCTCTCTACTCTTCCACTGTGGGAAGCATTTTATAACTGCAGCAAGGATGGAAAAACATTTTCCCAGAGCTACCTCCCCGCTGCCCCCAGCCTAGCCTGTAGACCTGGAGGGCTGAGCTGTGTGGGGACAGAGGGACACCTGGGTGTCCGGGAAGGTGGGTCCCTGAAGACCTCTGGGTCCTTCCTTTCTTCCGGCACAGCCTTCGACTGGGCTGTGACATCCAGGACTACTCCCTCACCGGCTATGTCTGGAGTGCTGTCACCCCGAGCCCAGAGCACCTTGGCGATGAGGTCAACCTGAAGGTCACTGTGCTGTGTGATAGCATTCGGGAGCCTCTCACTTTTACCTGCAATTGTAAGTTAGTTGGGGAGGGGACATGAGCACCCGTTGAGCCAGAGGCAGGGGACTGAAGTCTCAGCTCACCTTGTAGCCCAGATGGGCAGAGGGAAAGTTCCTTTTGGGGTCAGGGTCTAGGACCAGCTTTGTATGTCCTAAGGCTATTTGCTTGCCAAGGTTATCTGGTCAGTGAAGGTGCAGGGGACCGCTTGGCTGGGGATGGCAGATTGAGTGGGGAGATGGAGCTGCACCTGCCTACTCTGCTTGACCCATCCACTTGTAGGTTCCTCCACTGTCGACCTGCTCATCTACCAGACCCTGTGCTACACCCATGACGAACTGAGGGGAGTGGACGTGGGGGACTTTGTGCTCAAGCCCTGTGGGCTGGAGGAGTTTCTACAGAAGTAAGTGGACGTGGTGGGGGAGGAGGGGAGGACAGATGAGAAAGGTGGGGGTGGAGGCAGTACCTGCCTTCTGGATGGTAGAATTATGACGGGCTTGGGAACACAGGACTGGCAGCTCTGCCCCACTTTGCAATGAGGACTCTCGCTTTTCTGGGCACACTCCCGGCCACGACACGCTTCTTCAGGGAGCTCCGTCTTCCAGCAAGTTTGGCTGGATCCTGAGCCAAAGCTGCTGTGGAAAGAGCTTGGAGCTGGCACCAGGCAAAGACGAGGTCCTATGTATGCGGACTTCTGTTTGCTTAGGGGACAGCGCCTAGGGAAGCCTGAGTGGTTGTCGCTCCTGCTTCAGAGGATACGTGGCTGGATACATAGAACTGGGCAGAGGTGTCCTTGTGAACCTACAGGAGAAAATACAATTGTTCTCTCTGCCCAGTTCCTGTGCCAGCACGCCTTTTCCCTTACTCTGGCCTACGCAGCTGGTTTTCCTTCTCCCACAGGCTGGCTTCCAGCTCCTCTCCAGCCAGGACCCTTTGCAGAAGGTGGCCTCCCTGGAAAGTATGATGTGGACAGGCTGAAACAACCCCCTTTCCACTGCCCTAGAGCTCTGGAGGACTGGGGTGACGAAGGGGAGGCGGGGTGAGATTCCCACCCCTCAGGGAGTACACAGCCTGGTGGTAGCAGACAGATGTGGAGATTTGCTTTCCAACCTCTGGCATCCAGTTGGCTTCTGCCTTCCATTTCTGGCCGCCTGGAGTAGGGGAAAGGGAGACCTATGCCTACTTTCTTAGCAGTGCCTGCTAAATGCCACCATACCCTTTGTCTCTCACCTGTAATCTAGTTACAAAGATGGTTGCTCATGGCTAGAGCACAGAATTGGCAGTGAGGATTGAAGACTCATTTCTTGGCTGGTTTCTTCAACCTTAGGGACACACACACACAAACACACACACACACACACACACATGCACGCACGCACGCACGCACCCCCCCCCCCCCCCCCCCCCCGTCTCCACATTCTTATCTGGAAAGGGAAGGACAGGACCTACATAGCACAACACCAGGAGACCTTCAAATATGCCCCATGCACCCATGCAGTACTTGCTTGTGTCTTTGCTCCCCTTAGGGAAGTAGAATGGGGTCCTAGATTCAGAGTTTCCTGTCAGTAAGAGCCTTGGGCAGCTTGCTGCTGGCTGCTAGAAGGAAGTAAGGGTTTAGTTTGGGTATGTAGTGGTGGAGGTGAGGCCAAGCATGAGTGAGGCTCTGGTAGAAAAACAGATATGCCAGGTGCAGGTGGCTCATAGCTGTAATCCTAGCTGTAAGGCTAAGATCTGAAGATTGAAGTTGGAAGCCAGCCTGGGCAGGAAAATCTGTGAGACTCTTATCTCCCATTAACTGCCCCAAAGCCACTAATGGTATGGCTCAAGTGGCAAAGTGCCGTTCTTGAGCAAAAAAAATGCCAAGTGAGAGTATGAGGTTCAAACACCACTGGCACAAAAGGAAAAAAGAAGTAGATAGATGAACATGAAAAGGACCCAATGATCAGTGGTGAATAGCAGCAAGGGAGGAGCAGCCCTGAGAAAGGACTCAGCATTATACAGATGCTGCATCTGGACAGCAGCTCTAGTCCAGGAGCCCTGGAGTTCAGAGGTGGGAGGAGCTGTCTGGTTCCACCTTCCTGTGAAGGCCCATATGGAATATTCCAGTGAGGTGAGACAGGGCCCATGGTCCCCAGGTCATGCCATCCAAAGAGAAAGTCAAGCAAACTTCCTGGGGGGGGGGGGGGGCCTGTGGCCATGATCCTGGTCCAGGACCCCTGCCCATTCTACTTAAAAGTCTAGTCCTGTTTCCTTGTGGAGAGGGCCTTCTGTGTGTGGGAGGAGGACTGGGATGGGAGGAAGATTCTAGACGACTGCTAGTTCCCTAGGGAGCCCTTTGGATTCCTACCCCTGCCTGACCAGAGAGGCTGATATGGAGGGGAGGTGTTGGTCTAGGATGTAGGCTGCTCTCAGATAAGAACCTTGAGATAGTCTTAGGGGAGGGTTGGGTTTCCTGCCACCTCCCCCACTAGCACCACATTCTTCCTTCCTTCCGCGTAGCTTCTCCAGTGTTTTGGTAACACTTCAATCATAGCAAGTCAGGTGTCAGATTGGAGGTGTAGTCCCCAAAGGGTCTGGGCTAGCTTTAGAACTTGTACCTTCTCTGGCTTCCACACATCCCCCTCTTGCTTGTTCCTCTCCCCTCCTCTCCATTTCTGGCCTGGATTCCCAGCTCTGCTAAGGAAGGAAGTCTGTTTCCGGCTTCTGTTACCAGCTGCTGGACCTGCCCCAGGCCCACTGTGCTGGCATATAGGGGAACTCCCTCTGTCCCTTCTCTTGGGTTTTTTTTTTTTTTTTTTGGGTCTGGTCGTGGGGCCTGAACTCTGGCCTGGGCGCTGTCCCTCAGCTCTTCAGCTCAAGGCTAGCGCTCTACCACTTGAGCCACAGCGCCACTTCCGGCTTTTTTCTTTTTGCTTATGTGGTGCTGAGGAATCGAACCCAGGGCCTCAGGCATGCAAGGCAAGCGCTCTACCACTGAGCCACCTTCCCAGCCCCGCTTCTCTTGGGTTTCTGATTGAGGTGTGATACAAGTGGAAGAGAGGCTGGATGGTGATACAAGTGGAAGAGAGGCTGGAAGGACTCCCTTGGTCCTGCTCTGAGAATTGCAAAGTTCTCTCCTGTAGGTGCTGGTTGTAGGGATAGTGCATAGCTCCTATGAGGTCTGCAGAAACTTGTGGGTGATTCCCAAACAAGCAATATACATTCAGGAAGGAGAGACAGAGTTTGGATGGGGATAGCAGGTCTGGAGTCTCAGGATCTCAGTACTCTAGTTGGTCATGTGGAAAGTGGGTGGCAACACCAGAGCTGGGAAGAACTCCCAGCAAGTCTGCTCTGGTTTGTCTCCTACACTGAAACTAAGAGAGTAGGACTTAAACAACTTCTTGTGGACCTCCTCTGTTCTGTTCTCCACTTTACAATTCCTACTGTGGCAGTTTCTACCCTGGGAATGAACCAGTGATAACCACGCAGGTAATAAATACCTGGAAGAGTCAATATTTGTGCTGCACAAGGGCTGAGTGTTATAGGTGGCTTTTATGCTTTCCCCTGAGTTCCACCATGACATTTTCTAGGAATCCAAGAATAGAGGCTACAACGTAGATCCTACCCCACCCCCTCCACCTGGTTCTTTCTCTTCAAGGCCAAGATGCATCTCTCTTCTCACTGATGCTAATGATCTTTCTCTCTACCCTACCAGCAAGCATGCCTTGGGCAGCCATGAGTATATCCAATATTGCCGCAAGTTTGACGTTGACATCCGACTACAGCTGATGGAGCAGAAGGCTGTGCGCAGTGACCTAGCCAGGACGGTTCGTGTGAGGGGTGATTTCAGAGAGCTGGAATGGGCAGAGGGCAACATGGGACATTCTTGGGTGACAGTCGGGTGGGAATGGGAGTACGAGACTATGAGAAAGGTACCATCGTGCCTCAACCAAGTCCTGCTCCTGCTCACACAGGTGAATGATGATCAGAGCCCCTCCACCTTGAACTACCTCATCCATCTGCAAGAGAGGCCAGTCAAGCAGACCATCAGCAGGTGAGAGCGGGGCTGTGGTCCAAACAGGAGGTGTGAGACAGCACTTACTGCACAAATGAGAGATGTTTGCAGGTGTCCAAGGTTGGACCACAGAATCTAGAGAGAGAATCCTCACTGTAGAATATGCTTTACCCCTGCCCCCCCTTTTTTTTTTTGCCAGGCCTGGGGCTTGAACTCAGGGCCTGGGCACTGTCCCTGAGTCTGTGCTCAAGGCTAGCGCTCTACCACTTGAGCCACAGCACCACTTCCGGCTTTCTCAGTGTATGTGGTACTGAGGAATCAAACCTAGGGCTTCATGCATATAGGCAAACACTCTGCTAAGCCACATTCTCAGTCCTGTGCATAACCTCTTTCCTCTAGTATGTAGCTGACCTTCTCTAAGCAAGGGGTGGTGAAGCAGAAAGGATGCTTTCTTCCACCTTCAAGGGGCATGGGAAGAGTGGTAACCCCTTGCAATCAAAACCTGATCCCTAAGCAAAGGAGAGGGGGCAGAAGAAGATGGCTCTCCCTGGGCACTGGGTCTTTTGTGACCTCCCCTGTGATTTCTCCCCTCCCCCCACTTCCCAGGCAGGCCCTGAGTCTTCTGTTCGACACTTACCACAATGAGGTGGATGCCTTTCTTCTGGCTGATGTGAGTATAAATAATGGGGCCGGCCAGACAGGAGCTTCTGGAAGGTTCCTTTCTCTTCTTCAAGCTTCCTGGGATCATCCAGCACCATGAGGGGTCTAGGTAGACCTGAGCACCAGTCAGTAGAGGACTCTCTATCCCCCTAACTCAGAACTACTGGCTGTGGAGCAGCCAGTGTGTAGAAAGGAGTCTGTTCCTCTGGAGAGCATGTAGGCCACGAAGCCGACCCATTTCTGAAGTAGGGCATGTCCATGCTAAGGGGCCTGGAGCTGTCTCCCCAGCTTCTGCACTAATACGTTCATTGGTGGGTGTGTCCTGTAAACCTCGCCCCGGAACCTCCAGTTTGAGAGCTTTCGTTGAGCTAGTGTCATAGGTAGAAACTCTCAGGAGGTGGGAGGTCTAAAATGTATGGCGTGGCCAGCTTTCATTGCACTTGGACTTATATAGAACCTCAGGCTTTGAAACTTTTAAATATGCTCAAATGGCACAACACTAAGACAGATTTCCTTTGAAATGATCTCTTTTTTGTTTTTTTGTTTTTGTCAGTTGTGGGGCTTGAACTCAGGGACTGTCCCTGAGCTTTGGTGCCCCAGGCTAGCACTCTATCACTTTGAGCCACAGTGCCATTTCTGGTTTTCTGGTGGTTAGCTGGAGATAGTCTCGCAGCCTTTCCTCCCCAGGCTGGCTTCCAACTGCGATCCTCAGATCTCAGCTCCTGAGTGGCTAGGATTTCAGCTCCTGGGTGAAATGATCTCTTAAGATATCTCCTTGATCCAGTTAGTAGCCATTAACTCTTCTAAGGCATTGGGAATTTTGTGTACTCGTGTTCTGCCCACTACCAGGATCCGTTGTCTAGTGGCCTCTGCTTGAACATGCACAGTAACAAGGAGAGGACTCTCTGACCATGGAGTCTGTGCTGGCAGCTGCAGTGTAAGAATTGTCTTAGCCCATGTGGAGCTTAAAGAGGTGAAACAGTAATCTAATACGATAGCTATGAGAGGATGGCAATAAGTTAATGAAGGGCTCCTGGAGAAAGCTAGAGGGACACTGGCAGGGATGGGGGAAAGCTTTGTGAAAGGTACGATTTTTGCCTGGTCCCTGCTTTAAATTGACACAGGCAATCAGGATCAGATAGGACAGCAGATTCTAGATGAGAAAACTACAGAAGCCAAAGTACAGAGGGGAAGGGAGAGAGGACTGCATGAATATGAAATTGATTGGGACTGGCCTCAAAAGTGTGAAGGTCATGAAGTGAAGAGATCATGAGGAGTAAGTCTGAGTGGGCAAGTAAGGCCTTAGCATGGTCTCTTTCTAGCCTAGTTCTTGGTCCTTAAGAATTGGTGTGTGGGGCTGGGAAGGTGGCTCAGTGGTAGAGCGCTTGCCTTGCATGCTCGAGGCCCTGGGTTCGATTCCTCAGCACCACATAAGCAAAAAGAAAAAAGCCGGAAGTGGCGCTGTGGCTCAAGTGGTAGAGCGCTAGCCTTGAGCTGAAGAGCTGAGGGACAGCGCCCAGGCCCAGAGTTCAGGCCGCACAACCGGAAAAAAAAAAAAAAAAGAATTGGGGTGTGTGTGTGTGTGCACGCGCGCGCGTGCGTGCATGAATGTGTGTGCACATGCACCAGTACTGGGGCTTGAATTCAGGGCCATACTCTCACTTGGCTTTGCCCCCCAAGGCTGGTACTCTGCTACTTGAGCCATATATCCACTTTTGGAGTTTTGTTAGTTAATTGGAGATAAGAGTCTCATGGACTTTTCTGCCATGGCAGACTGCAATCCATGATCCTCAGATCTCAGCCTACTGAGTAGCTAGGATTATAGGCATAAGATACCAGCTCCTAGCTTAGATTCCTCCCCCCCCCCCCCCCCCCCCCCCCCCCCCCCCCCCCGGTCGTGGGCCTTGAACTCGGCCTGAGCTCTCTACCACTTGAACTATAGCGCCATTTCCGGTTTTCTGGTGGTTTACTGGAGATAAGGGTTTCATGGACTTTCCTGCCCGGGCTGGCTTTGAATCGTGATCCTCAGATCTCAGCCTCCTGAGTAGCTAGGATTACAGGTGTGAGCCATCGGTGCCCGGCTTAGATTGCTTTTCTTAAACTATAGGCCTCTGGGGAAAACCTGCATGTGTAGAAGTGGATAAACTATTGCTGACTGAGGTGGTGTAAGAGGGCAATGGCTGAGAGAATGGGAAAGATGGGTGTGGCCCTTTTAAATTCAGGGTGAGTTGCTGTTTGCTGAGGAAGGGTATTTGAAAGTAAATATAGCCTGGGCACTAGTGGCCCACACCTGTCATCCTAGCTACTCAAGAGGTTTGAGATTTGAGGATGGCAGTTCAGAGCCAGCCTGGGCAGACAAATCCAAGTGATTTATCGCCAAAATCCAGAAGTGGAGCTGTGGCTGAAGTGGTAGAGCACCAGCCTTGCTCTGTAAAGTAAGGGTCAGTGTCTAGGCTTTGAGTTCAAGCCCCAGGACCAGCACCAAAAAAAGAAAGAAAAAAATATGAGCTCTACAGTTCCTCTTTAGTCTTCAGTCCCTACCCTTCTCGGCTCCTTCTTTTAAAGATTGGAAGGTTGAGGGTCAATAGCATAGAATTGAGCCAGCCTCCCTGCGTGGCCTCCCACAGGAGGACTTCCCGCTGAAGGCGGACAGGGTGGTCCAGTCTGTGAAGGCCATCTGCAATGCCCTTGCTGCAGTGGAAACCCCAGAGATCACCAGCGCTCTCAACCAGCTGCCCCCCTGCCCCTCGCGCATGCAGCCTAAAATCCAGAAGGTAAAGGGCTCAGGCGTTAACCTGGGGAAGGGGAGTGGCTTCAGGGCACCGGGCTGCTACCTGCTGAGTGATGGGAAGTTCACATGCTAAAAGGCTCCATCTTTTATGTAGAAGCAGTTCAAACAGAATTTCCTGAGAAACTGGATGCCATGTGTGTCCCCACTTACTGAGAATAAGGATGGGCTGGGGTCTACCCCCTAGATTGGCTGGGTGAGCCTGGGCTGGAAAGGCTTTATTCGTGACCACCAAAGCATTGTTTGACAGTTGGCTTGTCATCAGCCTGAAGAATCAAACCAGGAGAATCTCCATTTTTTCCCCCTCCGCTCCCCCGCCTTCAGCTCAGAGACCCTATATTGGGAACAGGACCAGCAACTGTAGCCCTGTGGTCCTCAGTTAAGGGACTCGAGGGGTGGACTTTTGCATTAGAGCGTATGAGACAGTTTTTAATCCCAGCAGTCCACTCTGTCCATCACGCAGCTCTGGCGGAAACCATTGTCCCCCCTCCCTGGGGAATCTCTGCTCCTAACATTTCAGCCCAGTCTGACCCAGATGAATACAGCTGTGAAAAAGCCTTTCTCCAGCTGTGATGGAAAAGGCTGTGTCTCTTGGAACTCACTCCCTCTTTTTATTCCCCAACAGGATCCCAGCGTCTTGGCTGTGAGGAAAAACCGAGGTAAGGAAATGGCTCTCCTTCTTTGTCTGGGAGGGGCAGTTCTTGGTCCAGATGCCTTTCCTGGATTTGGCCGTGTGTGTGTGTGTGTGTGTGTGTGTGTGTGTGTGTGTGTGTGTGTGTGTGTGTGTGTGTGTGTGTGTGTGTCCGTCCGTCCGTCTATGTGTGTATCTGTGTGTTTGTGTCTGTGTTTTCTTATGAGGTGTGGACACAGCTGGAGCCCACATTTCTTTCCACAGATTATTTTCTCATTCTTCTTGCTAGTCAGTGCTTTATGGTGTTCCTGAAGAGGGAGGCGAGGTAGCAGGCAGTGAGGCAGAGCTGGCCTTTCCATCCGCATGGCAGAGCTATACTTGTGCTGGTTGTGATTTATCTCCCAGCAACATACAACCCTCACTTTCTGAATGGGCATTGGGAAACTGAGAGAGGGAATTTCTCATTTCTCATGAGGATTTCTTCTGTGTGTGTGTGTGTGTGTGTGTGTGTGTGTGTGTGTGTGTGTGTGTGTGTGTGTGTGTGTGTGTGTGTGTGTGTGTGTGTGTGTGTGTGTGTGTGTGTGTGTGTGTGTGTGATGGTCCTGGGGCTTGTTGAACTCAGGGCCTTGCCCTCCTGTTGACCTTTTTCCATCAAGGCTGGTGTTTTAACACCTGAGCCATGCCTCTACTTCTGGCTTTTCTTTTTTTTTGGGTCCGGTCGTGGGGCCTGAACTCTGGGCCTGGGCACTGTCCTTCAGCTCGTCAGCTCAAGGCTAGCACTCTACCACTTGAGCCACAGCACCACTTCCGGTTTTTTTCTTTTTGCTTATGTGGTGCTGAGGAATCGAACCCAGGGCATGCAAGGCAAGTGCTCTACCACTGAGCCACCTTCCCAGCCCTACTTCTGGCTTTTCCCTAGTTACTTGGAGCTGAGATTCTTCTGGATTTGCCTGGACTGGCTCTGAATTGGTATCCTCAGATCTCAGCTTCCTACAAAGCTAGGATTACAGGCATGAGCCACCAGCATCTGATATGGATCCCCTGTTCTTTAAGTTTGTTCCAAAGGCCTCTTTCACTGAAATTCTTATATTAGTTTCCAGTCTTTTGGATATTGTAGACTAATAAAATGTCCTCAGTAGGTGTCTGGGGCCAACATAGAATTGACAGCTGTGTGTGGGGGCAGAGGGGGGGACGCGGGGTGGGGGGAGGGATGGAACCCATTACCTTGCACAAACTGAGCAAGGGGTCTACCAGTTCAGCCTTGTCAGCTTTTTACTTTGCTAAGATAGGACTCTTTGGATCTTTTTCTTTTTCTTTCTTTGGTAGTCCTAGGGATTGAACCTCAGGGTCTGGGTGCTGTCCCTGGGTTTCTTTTGTTCAAGGCTAGTCCTCTACTACTTAAACCACAGTGCCACTTTTGTCTTTTTGAGTAGTTTATTAGAGGTAAAGAGTCTCATGGACTTTCCTGCCCAAGTTGATTTTCCAACCATGATTCTTAGGTCTCGGCCTTCTGAGTAGCTAGGATTACAGACATGAGCTACCAGCACCCAGCTGGATCTTTTTTCTTTTGGCAATAACTGGGGTTTTGAATTCAGTGCCTTGCACTTGCTAGCAGACACTGTACCATGAGTCATGCCTCTAGCCCAACAATTGGCAGTTTTATTACCAAATGTCCTAAAAGAAAGGACATTTCAACAGTAACTAATATAAAAGGAGCCATATGTAAAAAATCAAAATAATAACAACAACAAAAAACATGTTTAAAACCCATAGTCACTTTAGGAAAACTCAGGAATCGCTCCTGCTTTTTCTCCACTCCACCACAGATGGGCAAGTTTTGTCACCACCATTAGAAACCAGCTGACATTAGAGAACCGCTATCCTAACTATCCCATGGTCAGTGTCATGGCAACATGATGGTGCTCATGGAGACCTCACAGGTTTCCCTTGATCCCATGCTTTCACAGAGAAGGTTGTGGAAGCCCTGACGGCAGCCATCTTGGACCTGGTGGAGCTGTACTGCAACACGTTCAATGCAGACTTCCAGACGGCAGTGCCCGGAAGCCGCAAGCATGATCTGGTCCAGGAGGCCTGCCATTTCTCAGGGGCCCTGGCCTTCACCATCTACGCCACCCACCGCATCCCCATCATTTGGGCTACCAGGTAGGCTACGATTTGTTGGACATAGCATGTGTGGCATTGTGTGGCATTCTGGTACACCGGGGCTGAGGGGATGAGCCAAGTGCCAGAGGGGAATCCAGGCTGGGACATCTCTGAGAGACAAGGTCCCCATGGAGATGGAGAAGCACCTGCCACCCCCTCCGTGCTGGCTGCCTCTGCATCCTCCTGCCCCCCTCTGGATCCAAAGCCAGCTGAGGGAGACACGACAGATGGCTAGTTCCCAGATAGAGCCCGCCCCATGGCCAATGACTGCACTCCCCTGCAGAGGCCCAGTGGGAGGGGCGGGAGGTAGGAGTGACCTTTTGTCTGGGGTTCCTTAGGCTTGCAGGGGTGAGCAGAGAGGTAGAGGAGGATCATCATTTGGTAATCTTCAGCTCTTCCTCCATGCCCAGTCTCAGCATCCAAGGCCCCAGGTTCCCGGGGAATAGGCATTTGGCCCCACTCCGCCCTTCCCAGCCCCTCCTTTTCTCTTCCTTTCCCCCTTCTCTCTTTGTTCTTTTCCTTAATGTATTCCTCTGGGCTATTGGCAGAGAACAAAGAAGGCAGCCTGGGAAACCGGGGCCTTCTCTGACCTTTTCTGACAGGCACCTGTCATGAGCCACAGGGACCCCATGTGTTGGCATTCATGGCAGCATATGTCGTTCCCCCCCCCTCCCACACCTCCCCATGCACTTTCACACACATCTGTATACACACACGTGTGCAGGGGCACCCCCATGGATGGGCTGGACCTGACAGAAGAGGAAGCTAGCTGGGAAAGGAAGAACAGCCCCCCTCCACCCCCAGCTCCTCATGGAGCCTCAAATCCTGCAGAGAAGAAGGATCTAGATTGAATTGCTGCCTCTTGAGCGTGTTTCCTTAAATCCAACTTGTCCCTGACCCAGGTTATGTCTCCAGAGACCCAGAGCAGTTCTACCCGCGGAAATAGTTTAGCATAGAGAGGAGGCAAAGATGCAGGATGACTGAGATTGGTTTTGAGGGGGCAGGTATCCTGATTTATTCTGCTCTTTCTTTTGTAGCTATGAAGAATTCTACCTCTCCTGCTCTCTTAGCCATGGTGGCAAGGAGCTGTGCAGCCCCCTCCAGACCCGAAGGGCTCATTTCTCCAAGTACCTGTTCCACCTCATCATCTGGGATCAGCAGTAAGCCATTCCCCAGGCTCCAAGGCCTGTGCCTCTACTCATTCTAGAGAATGCCTCTGGGGCAATTACCAGACTCAGAGCTTGGGCACAAGCCTGGGTTAAACCAGGTTCCACTAATAGCCTTCATCACACAGATATTTCAGCCTTCTGAGTGTCCACTTCTTTATTTAAAATGTATTTATTATTTATTTTTGTGCCACTAATTGAGACTTGAACTCAGAGTTTGGGCACTGTCCTTTATCGATGTTTCGGTGGTTAACTGGAGATAAGAGTCTCATGGACTTTCCTGCTCAGGCTGTCTTTGAACCCTGATCCTTAGATCTCAGCCTACTAAGTAGCGAGGGTTACAGGTGTGAGCTATCAGCACCCAGCTGATAGCTCTTAAATGCTCTTAAATGAAGATAAGCATGATTTCTACCTTCTTAAGTTGTTAGGAGGAGCTCACATAAAAGCATCCATAAAGGCTCTTTGTAACTTGTTAAACCATATAAATGTTACTTGTTAGTTTTAATAATAGCTCATTCTTTTGATCTTGTGTCTCTTAGAAAGTTTTAACTAGTCTGGGGAGTCCCATCCTCTCTTCTTCCCAAAGTTTCCTTAGAATGACACACAGACCCGTGCTCCATTTCCAATGAGTGGAGCAGGGAGGGTTGTCTAGAGAAAGGAATAATGAACTTGAAGCCAAGGAAAAAGGTTATCTTTCTTATCCTCTCTCTAATCCTCTGTTCTTTCTAGTTTCTCTGTAACTTAGTTTCTCAAACTAAGAAATGGAGACATCCGTTTAACTGGGAGGCAGTTGGCATTGAAGGAACACAGGCAGGTTATTAATTTGAAACCATGCACACAAGATAGTATCAATCTCTATTTGTTAATAATTTGATGTCAGGAAGGTAGACATCACCCAAGCAAGGCAGGAAGGAAATAGAGGTGAGGAGACTGGGAATGGCAATGCGGCAGGTGCCGGCCTGCCCTGTGCCTTGTCTGTGCTGCACTCCATCTGTCCTCCAATCAGAACACCCCTTGCTTGCTGCCCCCCAGCTTCATTTCCTCAGACTGATTATCTCTGAGACCTCATTTGCAGAGTAGCAAACACAATGTAAGCATTTGCAGTATATGTTAAAGAAACTAAGGAGAGCCCTGGGGGAGGCTAAAGTTGCCCTGATTAGGTAGACAGGAGTCTGGAGATGGTGGATCAGGCTACAGATAGTCACCTGGAAAGAGAGAGACCCTTTCTCCTGTCCTTTATACTTAGGTAATACTTAGAGCAGTAACTACTATGTTGTGAATTACACAGACACTGTCTCCTTTGGGACAGAGCTGCATTACACAGCCCCTGTATTTCACTGTCTCCTTGGGATTCTCTGCCCTCAATTATTGTTGCTCTCCAAGGAAAGGAGTTTTGGTCTACGAGGACTCTTAAGAAACTGACTTTACATCCTTTTTTTTTTTCTTCTTCTTTTAGTCCTGGGGCTTAAACTCTGGACCTAGGCACTGTCCCTGAGTTCCTTTAGCTCAAGGCTAGCGCTCTACCACTTGAGCCACAGCGCCACTACCTCCATGAGCTTGTTTTGCTCATGGCTAGCATTCATTGAGCATGCTTCATTGAGCCAGCCATAGCTCCATTTCCGGTTTGGGGGTGGTTAATTGAAGTTAACAATCTCACAGACTTTCGTGCCCAGGCTGACTTGGAACCATGATCCTCAGATTTCAGCCTCCTGAGTAGCTAGTATTACAGGTGTGAGCCACTAGCGCCTGGCTTTTACATCCTTTTCCCATGCAGAGTCAGAGAAATACAATGAGCCCAGCCTAACCATTCCCTGTCTGAAATCTGCATCTTGAATCCTAGAGGACAAAGCCATGTGAAGAGCCTGGTGTTGGGGCTGGGAAGGTGGCTCAGTGGTAGAGCGCTTGCCTTGCATGCCTGAGGCCCTGGGTTCAATTCCTCAGCACCACATAAGAAAAAAGCCGGAAGTGGTGCTGTGGCTCAAGTAGAGCGCCGGCCTTGAGCTGAAGAGCTGAGGGACAGCGCCCAGGCCTAGAATTCAGGCCCCACGACCGGATCCCCCCCCCCCCCCAAAAAAAAAAAAAAAAAAGGCCTGGTCTAAACACTGCCTGCCTGGTGCCCCAAGAGAGACCACTAGACCCTTCTTAGGCCAGACCATGTAGGTGAAAGCCAACATACTGTTGGGGTTCAGGGCATAGGCATTTGGGTGCAGCTGCCTCCTCGTTCCTACCAGTCATTCAGTCTGAATGGAGATGGATTGTTTGAAACTGTTAAGAAACTGGACTTGATTAGTGTTCTCTTTTTCACTGTCATTGTCTGAGCACGCTGGCCCTTTCACTTCCGGTTTCTGTTTCCACATGGCTGATGCAGGAGGATATTTGCTTATGAAAATATTCTGTTTTGTGGCTCAGTTCCAGTGCAGTAACCACAATGTCACACAGCAAGTTACATAGACCGTGGTGTTCACACACCACACAAGCCCAGCTGTTTCCTGACAAGGACCCTCAGGGCAGAGGTGTGAACTTCCTTGCCCGAAGTTGTCAGTGGCCAATGCATACTGAAACCTAGCATGGTTAATGTTGAGAAAAGGGGCTGCCAGAAGGAGCTAGGTTTCTCAGGCTAGGAAGAAAGTCAGCTCTGCAGCCAACAGTCATTCTTTTGACCCACCCAGTCCGAGGTTCAGGGAGAAGGTGTTTTGTTGTTGGGTGGGTACTGGAGCTTAATTTCAGGACCAGGATGTTCTACTTTAGCTTTTTCCAGGCAGGCACTCCGCCACTTGAGCCATGTCTCCCTCCGCTTGTAGCTCTTTGCTAGTTAATTATAGGTAAGCATCTTACCATTGTTTCTGCCCAGGCTGTGTTTGAACCACAGTCCTCAGGATTTTAGCCTCCTGAGTAGCTAATGTTACAAGTGTGAGCCACTAGCACCTGGCCACAGGGAGGAAAGGTTTAGAAGCACAGGTCTACCGAAAGTCTGGGAGTAGGGGACTCTGTTGGCTTCTCAGGTGTTCCGATTTCAGTTAGAAAGTTCCTCTTTTCCTTCAGCTCCCGTGCTGGATGCTGCTTCATGGGTGAAAAGCAGGGGCTCAGAACCAGCTTCCTCGCCCGGGGCTGTGGGGTCAGCTGATTCTCCCACTGCAGCAGTACCAGGATCAGTTCACTCTCAAAATAGGTCCAGCGTTGAGCTCTGTCACCGCCAGCCAAGCCCAGCCTGGCATGTCCTCCCGGTGGCTGGAGGGGCCCTAATTATAGCTGTGGGCCCCCTAGGGTAGCAGCAGCTGGGACTGAGCAGGGCCGTGCCAGTCCGTGGCAGGCACAAGTGAATGCCACACCGAAGTGGAGATTTCCTGCCCCCAGGCATGAGGGGCTGCTTTATCTAAAACTGCTGAGCTTGGGGGTAGCCATCCTGCTTCTATGCCTTTGTGCCCTCTGGGCATAGAAGCTTCTGGGCCCTGGGCTGGCCCAGAGGGTGTGGTCATGTTGGACTTTGACCCTGGGACAGCTTCCCAGAAAGGTAAAGTGGGTGCTTCCTCCCTGCCCCGCTCCCCCACCCACAGCTTCCCACCCTGAGCTGGGGAGGAGGGGCTGGGTGTGGTGCTGGCCGGGCAGCTCTGGGGGAACAGCTGGATCTGGGGAGTGGTCACTTGACGTTGCTGTTCTCTTGGCCCTGCTTCCCACTTGGGGGGCCTTGGGAAGCTTCTTCTCTTTATCCCTTTGGCATTGAGTTTGGGGGGGGGGGTGAGAACAAGTCGTCGTATCCTGCTGGGAGAAGGGATGTGGACAGGTAGGAGGGCTATGGGGGAGGGGAAGCTAGGTGAACTGGTGGCTCTGGGCAAGGAGGGATGGGAGGGGGACAGAAAAGGAGGACCAACGAGGATGTCTCTCAGGTGGAACAGCAATGGCCCTCTGGTGAAGGGACTTTTTAGGACCCCAGGGATAGCCTGGAAATCAGGTGATGTTTGTCCCCTCTCTCCTGAGGGCCCTCAAGGACAAGGTACTCCTAGGAGTTCTCCCCCACGCCCCTCAGTGGAGGTCTTGCTTGGTTTGAGACTTGTCCTGGTTCTCCAGCAAGGCCTCCCCAGGGAACACATCTAACCCCCGTCCCCCTTCCAGAGGGAGATAGAATTCTCTGCCTCCATTTGACTTCCTGCCCTGCCTTCCCTCCCCCCTCCTGCCCCCCAAAGTCTCTTGATACGGTCTCCTGTCCCCCCCTAGGATCTGCTTCCCCGTGCAGGTGAACCGGCTGCCCCGGGAGACGCTTCTGTGTGCCACTCTCTACGCTCTGCCCATCCCTCCCCCCGGGAGCTCCTCCGAGGCCAATAAGCAGCGGAGGGTGCCCGAAGCCCTGGGCTGGGTCACAACGCCACTCTTCAACTTCAGGCAGTATGTGAGCCCGAGGAAACATCCTGGCTTTGGAGAAGGGGCAGGGGAGGGGCATGGAGAAAGTGGGGGGGGGGGGTCTTTTTGTTGGTGTGGATGGTTGGCCACACGGACTCCTTGGTGGAAGTCTAGAGGGTCCAGCCATGGTAGAAAGGCCAATGCACGGAACCCAGTGATCTGGATGTAACCAAGAGTGAGTGGGCAAGACTAGTGACAGGACTGATAGGTGTCGGGACCCGGGAAGGCAATGTCTGGCAACATGTCATCTGGCCTTGTTACCGGAAGGAGCTTAAATGTCATCTCTGCCAGCCTCCACTTCCCGAGGACACCCCTTGCCACCGGGTTGTCCTGTCCAGGGAATGGCGAGCTCAGAGAGGCCTTCTGCTGTGGGACGCTTTGTCTAGAATTTAAAAGAAGGTAGAGGCCATGGTCCACCGGGAGAATGAAAGACGCTGGATGGCGTCCTCCGAGGCAGGCTGGGGTTGGGAGAGCTCCGCCAGTGGGTCTCTTGGCTCATCTCACTCTCCTGCCTCAGAGTCCTGACCTGTGGCCGGAAGCTCCTAGGCTTATGGCCAGCCACACAAGAAAACCCCAGGGCCCGATGGAGTGCTCCTAATTTCCACCAGCCAGACAGTGTCATCCTGCAGGTGAGAGCAAACCCAAGCCAGCTCCAAATATCCCCGCTGTGAGCGGTGGGTTGGAGCGGTAGAAAGGACGGGAAGTGTGGGCATAGGATGGTGATATGACCGAAGTGATTGGTGAACCCAGAGCGAAAGGAAGGGTGGGTTTTGTGGTATCTATCTCCCATTTCCTAGAGGTTAACTTTGCTACCAGAGACCGAAGGTGGGGTCTGAGGCCTTCCCTGCCCAGAGCTTAGCCTCTCAATGTCCCTTGTTTTCAACTCTCATAAGTCCAGTCAGCTCTGAGCTGCCTCAGGGGAGACCCTGAGGGAAGAGCCTTTCTCATCAGTCACATGGGGTTCCAACAGGGTGGGCTAGGGTGCCTTTGGAGGGCAGGGAGAGCAGATTAAATCCTGATCTAGTTCCTAGCTCCCAGCTCCCCTTTCTTGTGATCAGGAGATGCTTTGGTATGGAATGGGGGAATGTCAAAGCTTAGACAAAATAAGACATAAAAGTCCAGAATGCACACTATAAAGGCGTGTAGTTCTGTGTTCTATTCATTACTCTATGCCTATGGTTTAAATAGTGCACCTATTAGTGTTCAGTAAACACTTGTTGAATGAAGCAAAGCAGAACTTCTTGGGAGAATTGGTTCACTCAGCTGACTTCTACTTTAAGAGAAAGAGCAGCAGTGGTACCAAGTAAAGGCCCGTGTGTCACAGGCCCCAGTGTAGCCAGTGCCCAGTGTGAGGTCCAAGCGCCTGGTAGCTGACAGGCTTCCAGACCCAACTGAGGGCTCCCCTCAGGAGGAACATCCCAACCTCGCCTCTTCCTTCCTTTCCCATTTCATCCCTCTATTTCCTTGTAAGTTTTGCTGCACGTTACAGCTGATGGGGGTCTTGGGAGTCGCTAAGTCTAGCTGGGTTGTTTTACAAAGCTGGGACCAAGGAAGTGGCCACCTTCACTCACTCTGCCTCCTCACTCCCCTCCCTTCTCTGACCCCCTCCCAAGATTGACTTCCCCACCTCAGCCTTTGACATCAAATTCACCAGCCCTTCTGGAGACAAGTTCAGCCCCCGCTATGAGTTCGGCAGCCTCCAGGAAGAAGACCAGCGCAAGCTTAAAGACATCATGCAGAAGGAGTCCCTGTACTGGTGAGGCCCCGGGCACCCTCTGCCTCGCCCCCCCCCCCCCCCCCAAGCCTGTTATGTGCATTCTGACTCTGCCCCACCTCCCAGTCCCCACCCTTCTGCACTGGAGTGCAGATGTGGGGTAGGCCTTGCCTTCTAGGCAGGACACAGTGGCAGCCCCACCAGACCGTTCTCCATAAGCCAACATGGGGAAAAGTAGAGGGAAAGGACTCAGGAAATGAGATCTGAGAATGCCTAGATTTAGTTATCAGAGGAACAAAGCTTCATTTCCACCCTAGATCTACGGTCCACCACTTGCTGTCTGTTGGGACAGCTGGCTGCAGCCCTCACCTCCCTTCCCCCACCTCCTGCCCCTTTTACACCAACAAGCCTTTGCATTTTTCTGGCCTTGTCACTTTCCAAAAAGGATCAGGTGTCATGGCAAGCTGGCAACTCTCAGGGGTAAATGAGTCCAGGCTGATCTCATCCCTGGGGCTGCTGTGTTCACCAGGATCAGAGAAGAAGGAGCTGGGGGAGCTGATGGGGTTGGGGCTCCTCCCCTGCCTGCCCTCCCCATCCATCTCTCTGTTCCTTCTTGGTCCCTGTGCACATGGAGATCAAGGGAGATAACTCATCCATGTCTGCCCAGGGTGCCAGAGTAGCTGAATGACTACAGACCTCTCCTGCCCCTATCCTTCTGCCCCAACCCTTTACTTCATTAGCCTGGGCTTCATTTGCCCATTAGACACCTGATCTCAGGCAAATTCCAATTAGCCACAGTCCCTATAAAACCAGCAGCTGGCCTCTGGCAGCCCCAAGAGGCTTAGACCCTGACAGGTGCTGCCCTCTGGTGGCTGTACTTGGGAGTAGAGCCCGCAGGACAAGCCCTCGTGGTGGTAAATCTGATGCCCTTGGCTCATGCCTGGGTTCTGCCTGGGTCAGAGATGTCCCTGAGTCAGGATCAAAGGTGATATATAGACCTTACTCCCCAAGCTTTGCTTCCCATCTCCTGGTGGTCTTTGAAAAATACCCGACGGGTGGCTTCCTCAGACATTCTGACTCCATTGGTGACCTGGGCTGCCCACCAGGCCCTTAGGTGATTATAATATGCAGGGAAATTGAGGGGCCATCAAATGGCAGTGTGCACTGTTGTGTGAAGTGTGAGTTCTCCACCTTCTGGCTGACTCTGTCCACGTTCCTCCTCCCGCCAGGCTCACTGATGCTGACAAGAAGCGTCTGTGGGAGAAGCGATATTACTGCCATTCGGAGGTGAGCTCGCTCCCTCTGGTGCTCGCCAGTGCCCCCAGCTGGGAGTGGGCTTGCCTGCCCGACATCTATGCCCTCCTGAAGCAGTGGTCACACATGAACCACCAGGATGCCCTTGGACTCCTGCATGCCACGTGAGTTGTAGCACCCACCCATCCTCCCTACCACTGACCAGGCAACTCTGGGGAAGATGCTCAAGTAGGCATGGATATTCAGGGCCCGTTGGTTTCTGTCTTTTGCTTTGTCTTCATCTTGTTTCCCTGCGATGTTCTAGATGTTTTCCAAATGTAAAACAAAATTGGAAACTACACAGTGAGCCCCTATATACCTACTACCCAGGTTCTGCCGTTCCTATTTGCCTTATCGTTAATTGCATGTTTTTCCATTCCTCTCAAGCAATACAAGTTTTTCTATTTTTATTTTTTTTGTCCTTGTGGGACTTGAACTCAGGGCCTAGGTGCCATCCCTGCGCCTCTTTGTGCTCAAGGCTAGTGCTCTACCACTTGAGCCACTGCTTAATTTCCAGTTTTTGAGTGAATAATTGGAGATAAGAGTCCCACAGGGACTTTTCTGCCCAGGCAGATCTTCAGATCTCAGCCTCCTGAGTATCTAGGATTATAGGCGTGAGCCACCCGCACCTTGCTAGTTTTTTCTTCTTTATTAGCATATATTAATTGTAAAAATGGGTTTCATTGTGACATTTCCATACATGCTTAGAATGTACTTTGATCAAATTCACAACTCCCTCTGTGTGTGTGTGTGGTGGGGGGTACTCAGGCTTGAACTCAGGATCTGGCCACTGTCCCTTAGATTTTTTTGCTCAAGGCTGGCACTCTACCACTTGAACCACAGCTCCACTTCTAGCTTTTCAGTGGCTAACTGGAGATAAAAGTATTAGGGATTTTCTTGCCCAGCCTGGCTTTGAACCACAATCCTCAGATCTCAGCCTTCTGAGTAGCTAGGATTACAGGTATGAGCTGCTGGCACTTGACCCCTTCAGGACTTTTGAGGCAACATTTTTTTCTAGTCTCCCTAAAACTAAGCCTGTCAGATATCTATAAAATTCCAGTGATGCTCTGTTATTTGCCTAGCCAGTTTTAGCCAAAGTAGGCTTGTTTCTAGAGGAAGCTGCTTGTCCAGAGTTGCAGTCCCCAGAAATGACTGACTCTTCCACTGGCTTGGATGCTGTCTTTCCCCGCCATGCTCTGAAGCTCAGGTGTGAAGGGACTTGGCTCACAGCTGTGCTTAGTGCTCACGGCTGGGTTGTCAAGGTCCTGGGCTCTGTCTTGCCAGCTTCCCAGACCAGGAGGTGCGGCGGATGGCTGTGCAGTGGATTGGCTCACTCTCGGATGCCGAGCTGCTTGACTACTTGCCCCAGCTGGTGCAGGTGAGTGGCTGGACCTTTCTTCCGTGTGTGTGTGTGTGTGTGTGTGTGTGTGTGTGTGTGTGTGTTGGTACTAGGGCTTGAACTCAGGACCTTAGTCTGTTCCTTAGCCTTTTTACTCAAGGCCAGCACTCTACCACTTGAGCTGCAGCTCCACTTTCAGCTTTTTGGTGATTAATTGGAGATGAGAGTCTCATGGACTTTACTGTCCAGGCTGGTAACTTCGATCCTCGATCCTCAGACCTCAGCCTCCTGAATAGCCTAGGATTACAGGCGTGAGCCGGTGCCCAGCCCCTTCCCCTCAATTCTGCTTATCGCATCCTCTAGTCCCAAGTTATTCTGCACCTGACTCTTAGGAGCCTAAGGGCCTAGGCAGATAGTAGTGGGTGTAGATTTCAGGCCGTTAATAGAGTTTCATGTTTGCCTTCTCCTGAACAGGCACTTAAGTATGAGTGCTACCTGGACAGCCCCCTGGTACGCTTCCTCCTGAAGCGAGCCGTCTCCGACCTGAGAGTGACCCACTACTTCTTCTGGTAAAGTCCATATGCAGAAAGTGGGAGGCAGCCGAGTGTCCCTTGTCCAGGAGTCTTTCTCCCTCAGGCATGGGCAGTGGGGGGGCGAGGGGGTGGAGCCTAGCAGTCTGGGCTTTGCCCAGGATGTTGCTGATCTACCACGTGACCTTGGCCTAGCCAGCATCTTTCCTTCAGGGTCTCAGTTCAGCCCGTGTAGCTCACTCAGCGGGCCTCATCTCTGTCCGTCTGTTCACCCTGTTCATGAGCTGTAGAGGGGCTTTCAGCTCTAAGCTGGGGACAGGATGGACACAGGTGAGCACTGCATTCGGAGCACATTTTCTTCCTTCCCAGGTGGGGGTGGCTTTTCTGGTGAGATGGCCACGATGCAGCCCCTTCTTCTCCTCTAACCCCCTGTGGTCCCTGAGTGGCCTGACTCCCTTCTCATGCCTTGCAGGTTGCTGAAGGATGGCCTGAAGGACTCTCAGTTCAGCATCCGCTACCAGTACCTGCTGGCAGCCCTGCTGTGTTGCTGTGGCAAAGGGCTGAGGGAGGAGTTTAATCGCCAGTGCTGGCTTGTCAACTCTCTGGCTAAACTGGCCCAGCAGGTCCGCGAGGCCACCCCTTCTGCACGTCAGGTGAATGGGGCAAGGCTGCCTCTATTTCTTGCCTAATACACATCAGTAATACACATCCGGGCTAATATACATCAGTAGTTTACTTCTCAGGTCTCTTGAGCAGAAGGGTGGGACATGATCACTGTGTTTGGTTTGGTTTGCAAAATACTGAGCATCTCTATTTAGCTATTGGTCTTCAAGACTAAGCACAGTTGAGTAAGCTGTCTTTTGCACAAGAGCCCCCAGCGAGAAGAGCAAGTAAGGGCTGAAATCCGGTCATATTGTGTTTCTTTGACAGTGAGCCAGGCTCAGAGGCAACTTTTTCTATTTGTCCAAAGACATTGTATTAGGCCAGCAGTGTTCCTGGTTGGGAGATTTTATTTATTTATTTGTCAGTTGTGGGACTTGAATTCCTGGCCTGGGCTCTGTCCCTCAACTCTTCAGCTCAAGGCTAGCGCTCTACCACTTGAGCCACAGTGCCATATCTGGTTTTCTGATAGTTTATTTGAGATATGAGTCTCATAGACTTTCCTGCCCAGGCTGGCTTTGAACCATGGTCCTTAGATGGATCTCAGCCTCCTGAGTAGCTAGGATTACAGGTGGGAGCCACCAGAGCCTGGCTAAGAGATTTTTATATTAGAGTCTAGATCCTAGCTAGATAGGGTAGTATGAATCTGTAATCTCAATACTTGGAAAGGTGACACAGGAAGATTGAGAGTTTCAGCCTGTGCTGAAACCTGTTTCAAAAGGTAGGGGGAAAACCAAACATCATTAGCTTTTTTTTTTTTTTCTTTCTCCTTTTTTTTTTTTTCTTTTTTCTTTTTGGCCTATCCTGGGGCTTGAACTCAGAGCCTAAGTACTGTTCATTAGCTTTTTTGTTGTTGGTCGTGGGGCTGAACTCTGGGCCTGGGTGCTGTCCCTTAGCTCTTCAGCTCAAGGCTAGCACCCTACTACTTGAGCCACAGTGCCACTTCTGGCTTTTTTCTGCTTATGTGGTGCTGAGGAATGGAACCCAGGGCCTCATGCATGCAAGGCAAGCGCTCTACCACTAAGCCGCATTCCCAGCCCTTATTAGTTTTTTTTTTTAGTTTTTTTTTTTTTTGGTCGGTCATGGGGCTTGAACTCTGGGCTTGGGTGCTATCCCTGCGCTCTTCAGCTCAAGACGTGCGCTCTACCACTTGAGCGACAATGCCACTTCCAGTTTTCTAGTGGTTTATTGGAGATAAAAGTCCCACAGACTTTCCTGCCTGGGTTGGCTTTGAACCATGATCTTCAGATCTCAGCCTCCTGAGTAGCTAGGATTACAGCTCATTAGCTTTTTTTGACCAAGGTGATGCTATACCACTTGAGCCACAGCTGCACTTCTGGCTTTTTTGGTGACCAATTGTGATGGTTAATTAGAGATAAGAAGTCTCACAGGCTGGCTTTGAACCTCAATCCTCAGATGTCAGCCCTTGAATAGCTAGGATTACAGGCATGAGCCACAGGTGCCCAGCTCATTAGCTTTTCTTAGCAAAGCCTGAGCAGGACTTCCCCATGAGACATTCTGGGCCTGTTTCCTGCTGTTCTAAACCTCCCCCCCCCCCCCCGGGGGGGTATCGGAACGTGGTGCTCCTGCACTGGGCCAGCCTGGGACGGACAGCAGTTTTCCTTCCTAAGGGTATCCTGGAGTGTGTCAGGCTTCTCAGTGCATCATTAGGCACCCACTTCTGGGAATGGCCTGGTTGTGGTGGAGCCTGGGAGCCCCCTCACGCCCTCCCCCTCTTCTGTCCCTCCCTCCCTGGCAGGGCATCCTCCGCACGGGCCTGGAGGAGGTGAAACAGTTTTTTGTCCTCAATGGCTCCTGTCGCTTGCCACTCAGCCCCAGTCTGCTGGTGAAGGGCATCGTACCCAGGGTGAGTGGCTGCTGGGTGTGGGGCTGGTAGAGTGGTAAGGCCTCACTGCCCTGGTTGTTGAGGGCAAGGAGGAAGGAAGATGATCTGTTAGTCCCTTCCTAACCCTCATATGTGAAGACTGTGCATGGAGTTGAGAGGAAGTGAGGGGCGGGGTCAGGGGAGGCTGGGAGGAAGTCAGTGACAGTGGTGGCAGCTGTCCAGGTTGGTCCTGTCTGAACCCTGTTTTACAGAGGAGTAACCCGCCGGGAGATGGGACTTAGGAGAAGGCATGAGGGTAATGAGGATGTGCAGGATAGAGGGAAGGAAGGAAGGGATGAGAGGTCAGGTCCCGGGGCTGAAGTGGTGACACTTCATGAACCCAGATGACAGCACTAAAGAGAGGGAGAAGGAATTTGTGCCCTGAGAAATGAGGCACTAACAGTGAGCAGGGCTCAGATGGACGGGCAACAGGAGGGGGTGGCATGTGGTCCAGCATGGAGAGGTGATTTCCTTCCCGGGCACGGGCAGCCTGACCCCGGCTCACTGCCCCATCCCCGGTGCAGGACTGTTCCTACTTCAACTCCAACGCAGTCCCCCTCAAGCTCGCCTTCCAGAACGTGGATCCGCTGGGTGAGCACATCCGGGTCATCTTCAAGGTAAAAGAGCCCCCTCAGGTCTTCTGGGGTGAAGGTGGAGAGAGCGTGGGAGGAATGCAGGTGGCACAGGTAGCCTCAGAAAACTGTTCTCCCCCTATTCCCTGCTGCCTTTTTTGTGGTGCTGGGGATCAAACTCAGGGCCTTGAACATACCACGCACACATTAGACCACTAAGTCACCCCCTCCCACCTACCCCGAAGTCTGCCTCTTCTCTTGGTTTTGTCCATACTAAGGTTTAAGTCTCATACTTGCTAGGCAGGTGCTCTACTATATGAGCCACACCATACTGTTGGCATCGGTGATTTTCAAGATAGGGTCTTATTTATGCCCAAGCAAGCTTGAGCTGTGATCCTCCTATTTGTGTCCCCCCCTCCCCCCCGCAATAGCTAAGATAATAGGTACCAGCCACCACGCCCAGCCATTGGTGGAAATGGGGTCTCAGCAACTTCTTTTTGCCCAGGCTGACCTCTCAAACCATGATCCTTCTTGATATCTGTCTCCCAAATAGCTAGGATTTTACAGGCTTCAGCCCCTGTGCCCAGCATGCTGCTGCCCTGCGTGCATGTATGCATGCGTGCGTGCGTGCATGCGTGCATGTGTGTGTGTGTGTGTATCTGTATGTGTACTGGGACTTGAACTCAGGTCTTCTGCTCTTGCTTGAGCTTCCTCGTTCATGGTGTTCTACCACTTGAGCCACAGCATTTGTCTGGTTAATGAGATAGAGTCTCACAGGCTTTTCTGTCCGTGCTGGCTTCAAACTTGACCCTTCAGATCTCAGCCTGAATAGCTAGGATTATGGGTGTGAGGTAGGATTACTGATAGGAGCCACCAGTGCCCCAATCTGCTGCCCTCTTTAATAGAGCACAAAAGGGTTCAAAGGAATTGTGCATGACAAGAGAGAGCTAAGGACATCTATGTTGGGAAGTATAAATAGGAGGGTCAAGGTCCAGACTGGCCTTGGTAGAAGATAAAACCCTATCTTTAAAATAACTAGAGGGGCTGGGAAGGTGGCTCAGTGGTAGAGCGCTTGCCTTGCATGCATGAGGCCCTGGGTTCGATTCCTCAGCACCATATAAGCAAAAAGAAAAAAGCCAGAAGTGGCGCTGTGGCTCAAGTGGTAGAGTGCTAGCCTTGAGCTGAAGAGCTGAGGGACAGCGCCCAGGCCCAGAGTTCAGGCCCCACAACTGGACCCCCCCCCCCAAAAAAAACTAGAATAACAAGGACTAGGGTATGGCTCAAGCAGTAGAAGAACACCTGCGTAGCAAGTGACAAGCTCTGAGTTCAAATCCCAATACTACAAAAAAAGGGGGGGGGGCAGGAAGAGCAGGCACGACACTGTGGGGATAAACTAACTATAAGCAGGTTGATGTCTCTAGTCTTTGACCCGGTGTGAGCAGAGGTGCAGGGCTGTCGCTGTGGTTCAGGCTCGGGAGCTGTGGGAGCTGGGAGCCTGGGAGGCGGTAGGGACTAGTCTTGGTTGCTCTCTTCCTCCACGCAGTGCGGGGACGACCTTCGCCAGGACATGCTCACTCTGCAAATGATTCGAATCATGAACAAGATCTGGGTCCAGGAGGGGCTGGATATGCGCATGGTCATCTTCCGTTGCTTCTCCACTGGCCGGGGGAGAGGTCAGTTTGGAGTGTGGGTGGGGGGCACCCCCTTTGCTTACTGCCCTTCCGCCCATTCCACAACATGAGCTGGGGGTGAGAGGGGAAAGGGCAATTGAAGTTCCAATTCCAATTGAAGTTCTGAAGTGGCTTGGGAACAAAAAGCAGAAGAGCTAGGCGCCAGTGGCTCACGCCTGCAATTCTAGCTACTCAGGAGGCTGAGCTCTGAGGATTGCGGTTCAAAGCCAGCCCGGGCAAGCAAAGTCCATGAGACTCTTTTTTTTAATTTTTATTTTGAGTCCAGTCCTGGAGCCTGAACTCTGGGCCTGGGCGCTGTCCCTCAGCTCTTCAGCTCAAGGCTAGTGCTCTACCACTTGAGCCACAGCGCCACTTCCGGCTTTTTTCTTTTTGCTTATGTGGTGCTGAGGAATCGAACCCAGGGCCTCATGCATGCAAGGCAAGTGCTCTACCACTGAGCCACCTTCCCAGCCCTCCATGAGACTCATCTCCAATGAACCACCAGAAAACTGGAAGTGGCGCTGTGGCTCAAGTGGTAGAGCGCTGGCCTTGAGCTAAAGAGCTGAAGGACAGCGCCCAGGCCCAGAGTTCCAGCCCTACAACTGGCAAAAAAAAAAAAAAAAAAGGAGGAGAGGAAGACACTTCCAGAACCAACTGACTTGTAGAGACTGGATCCTGATCCAGGCAAGCCAACTGTGAAGTTGTTTTTGAGATGACTGGAAGAATGTGGATGTAGACTAGGTTTGATCAAAGAGGGATGGTTAGATTTGGGGTTGTGACCGTGACCTAGTGGTCATGTGCTTGTGGACATGTGACATATTTATGAATGAAATGACACACCTGGACCGGCTTCCCAGTGCTCCAGTGGGGTGTCAGGAAGTGGGAACTGGGAAGGGGCATATGAAAAGCTAGAACATGATCAGCAAATGTGGATCCTTTTTTGAAGGATGGGTGACAGTTACAAGTAAACTAACACAGGGCTGGGAAGGTGGCTCAGTAGTAGAGCGCTTGCCTTGCATGCGTGAGGCCCTGGGTTCGATTCCTCAGCACCACATAAGCAAAAAGAAAAAGTCTGGAAGTGGCATTGTGGCTCAAGTGGTAGAGCGCTAGCCTTGAGCTGAAGAGCTGAGGGACAGCGCCCAGGCCCAGAGTTCAGACCCCACAACAGGACAAAACAAACGAACAAAAAAAAAACAAGTAAACTAACACAATCTTTTGTTCCCCCCCCATTCCTGTACATGTTTGAAGATTAGTCAGAGTCAAAAGCCAAAAGGATAGCAGTGGCTATGAACTGGGGAGAACCAGGAGTCAACGTAGTGTGGGAGATATGGAGGTGGCCAGCAGGTTTTCCCTCATTTCACAGATTTGGTTCAAAAGCTCCAGAGCTTAGCTTGCTGGCCAGCAAGTACCCTGCCCAACTCCTGCAGGCTTCTCCCCACAACCCCTTTCTCTCCTCTCCAGAGTGTGACCCTGACCTCTCTCTCACAGGGATGGTAGAGATGATCCCCAATGCTGAGACCCTGCGCAAGATCCAGGTGGAGCATGGAGTGACAGGCTCCTTCAAGGACCGGCCCCTGGCCGACTGGCTGCAGAAGCACAACCCCGGGGAGGATGAGTATGAGAAGGTAGGATTGGTGGGATTCGGCTGGATCGATAGACTTGGAGAGGCCCAGAGCTGCTCAGACTGAGCCTGATGCTGAAGCACGACTCTGTTACCTCCAGACCACTCAGCTTTGCTGGGGTGATGGATAACCTCTCTTGGGGGACTGTGTGTATCTCAGGCTGGGTGAACTGACTGTTGTAAGCTGGTGTGTCAGACTTGAAGACTTTGAGTTACTGTTAATACCTGGTAGAGGGAATCTTGGGGGAGGGGCCTGGCCTAGCAAAATTTCCCCATTGCAGCTTCCGATTGGTTCTTCTGGAACTCTCAGAGCAATCCTGTGGTGCCTTACAGAATCGAGATGATTGGTAGAGACTGTTCAGAGATCCTTTGATCTAGCTTCTTTTGTTATACACACATCTGCTGGTACTGGGGCTTGAACTCAGGGCTTTGCACTTTTACTTGGCTTTTCTGCTTAAGGCTGGCGCTCTGCCACTCAAGCCACACTTCCCACTTGCAGCTTTTTGGTGATTCATTGGAGATCTCAATCTCTCAGATATGTCTGCCAGAACTGGTTTTGAACCTCAGTCCTCAGATCTCAGCCTCCTGAGTAGCTAGGATTTACAGATGTGAGCTACCTGAACCTGGCTAGAGACCTTTATAATCCAGTCCTTTCTTTTTGTGGGAGTAATTCATGCTCACACTTGTGCCTGGGGTCACACTCAAAGTCAGGGTAGAGGTTATATATAAGAGGGAGATGAAAGAGGCCTGGTGAGAGAAGAGATTAGATTTTGAGTGGAGCTCTCCTGAGTGGTAAGTCTCGGTGCCTTTTCATAGGTTTGTGACCCTAGATTCTGGGTTAATGAGATAGGGAGGGGACAAGACACAATAAGAATGTCCCTATGGCCGAGCCCTGGTGGCTCACACCTTTAATCCTAGCTACTCCGGAGGCTGAGATCTGAGGAGGCTGAGATCTGAGGATCACGGGTTCAAAGCCCCTGGGCAGGAAAGTCCATGAGACTTATCTCCAATAAACCACTCAGAAAACTGGAAGTGGTGCTGTAGCTCAAGCGGTAGAGCACTAGCCTTGAGCTGAAGTGCTGAGGGACAGCACCCAGGCCCAGAGTTCAAGCCCCATGACTGACCAGAAAAAAAAAAAAAAAAAAGAATGTCAGAATGCTAATTTATATGTGTCACTTCAAGAAGATCTAAATGTATTGATTAATGCATTTAATATCCTGAGGGAAATCACACGCAGCCAAATTATAACCAGAATGTTGTTCAAGGAATGTGTGTAATTAGATGATCTTAAATGGCCCTAAGTATTTGCATTCCCCAGGGTTTAGTCCCTGGCCTGCTGTGCTCTTTTTCATTCTTCTTGGGCTAGCTCATCCCCTATTCCTTCTGCCTCCATCCATACACTGAGGACTTCTAGATCCCTTCCTCTAGCCTCAGCTTCAGTCTCTGGGGCCACTAGCTTGTGGACTTCTCTACTATGTCTTGCCCAGACTCAAGCTGGCTTCTTGCCTCTTGGAGTCTTCTTACTAGAAAAAATACTAGAAGTTTCTTTTGCTCCTTTTGTGTGTCCATTTGTAAGAGTTTCACTCACAGGATAGGGGTGCTCTCCTTGTTAAGTAGGTGGCCAAAAACAGTTCAAAGCCAGTCTGGGCAGGAAAGTTCAGGAGATTCTTACCTCCAATGAACCAGCAAAAGGCCAGAAGTAGCTCAAGGCTTCAGAGGTAAGAGTCTCCTGGACTTTCCTGCCCAGACTGGCTTTGAACTGTGGAGCTGTGGTTCAAAGTGGTAGAGAGCTAGCCTTAAGCAAAAGAGAGTGCTCAGGGACAGTGCCCAGGCCCTAAGTTCAAACCCCATACCGATCACCAAAAAAAAAAGTTACACTCTATGAAAGGGGCTTGGAATGTGGCTCAAGTGGTAGAGCGCTAGCTTTGAGCAAAAGAAGCTCAGGCTCAGGAACAGTACCCAGGCTCCAAGTTCGAACCCCAGGACTGGGGGTGGGGCTGGGAAGGTGGCTTCATGGTAGAGTGCTTGCCTTGCATGCATGAGGCCCTGGGTTCCATTCCTCAGCACCACCTAAGCAGAAAAAGCTGGAAGTGGTACTGTGGCTCAAATGGCACTCACCTTGGGCTGAAGACCTGAAGGGCAGTGCCCAGGCCCAGAGTTCAGGCCCCACAACCAACAAAAGAAAAAAGAAAAAGAAGAGAAACAGTGGATTCAACCCTTAATCACTGTTATATCCCTCCCCCCAAAAGTTTCAGTATATAACCCCGGCTGACCTTGATCTCACTCTGTACCCCAGTTGCTCTCAACATCATGAGCCTTTTGCCTGTGCCTCCTGAGTACTGGAATTGCATGTGAGCCACTGTGCCCAGCTTCCCCTCTCCTCCTTGAAACTCAAAAATATCTCTAACACATTTCACTAAGTAGAGATGTCAGGTTTTCAAGTGTAAAACCCTCCTGGAAGTGTGAACCTGTCTCAGCTCTTCTCCCAAGAACAGTGACTTTAATTAGACAAGGATTTAGCTGTTACCACGAGATCTGGGAGAGGAGTTTTATTTGGGTCAGGAAGAAAGATGGACACATTCTAAGCAGATTCAGGGAATTCTCCCTTAATCCACTACTCAAGCCAGCTTGAACCAGAGTCACGATGGCATGCTGGGAAGGTTTTCAGCATCAAATCGTGTTGTATACCAAGGTCTCCCACGTCTTGGCTGTTTACATCCGGGCTTTTCTATCTGTCTACTTTCTTTCTCACCAGTCTCAAGGGAGAAGATGAAGTTCAGATGAAGGGTGGGGGAAGACATAAACCTTCCATTTCTTTTTTTTTTTTCTTTCCTTCCTTTGTTATACTCTGGGCCTGGGTGCTGTCCCTGAGCTCTTTTGCTCAAGGCAGTGCTCTATCACTTTGAGCCATTGTGCTGCTTCCAGTTGTTCAGGTGGTTAATGGAAGATAAGGGTTTCAAGAACTTTCCTGCCTGGGCTGGCTTCCAAATGTGATTCTCAAATATCAGCCTCCTGAGTAGCTAGGATAATAGGTGTGAGCCCTCAGTGCCCCAGTTCCTTCCGTATCTTTTTACTCCTGCATATGTGGGAGGGGTGTGTGTGTGTGTGTGTGTGTGTGTGTGTGTGTGTGTGTGTGTATGTATGTATGTGTGTGTGTGTATGTGACAAGGGTAAAGGATGAACAGACAGGTGTGAGGTTCTGTTGGGGTTCACAAGAAATAACAAGGCCAGTGTTGACTGAATTCAGCTTGACTGTGGCCCTGAGCTTCTTCCAGACAGCTTTTGTTGTTGTTATTGTTGTTTTTTTTGTTTTTATTTTTTGTTTTGGGTCCAGTTGTGGGGCCTGAATTCTGGGCCTGGGCGCTGTCCTTCAGCTCTTCAGCTCAAGGCTAGCGCTCTACCACTTGAGCCACAGCACAACTTCCGGCTTTTTTCTTTTTGCTTATGTGGTGCTGAGGAATCGAACCCAGGGCCTCAGGCATGCAAGGCAAGCGCTCTACCACTGAGCCACCTTCCCAGCCCGTTATTGTTGTTATTGTACTGATACTGGAACCCAGGGCTGTGCTCTTGCTTGGACTTTTTGGTTTAAGGCTAGTGCTCTACCCCCCAACTGAGCCACAGCTCCACTTCCAGCCTTTTAGACTGAAGGTAAGAGTCTCACAGACTGTTCTGCCAAGCTGGCTTCAAACTGCAATCCTCAATGTCAACCTCCTTCGTAGCTAGGATTAGAAGTGTGCGCCACGGTGCCCAACTCTGACAGCTCTGTGTCCTCTTCCCCCCACCTGCTCCTCGTCTCCCAGGCTGTAGAGAACTTCATCTACTCCTGTGCCGGCTGTTGTGTGGCCACATATGTCTTGGGCATCTGTGACCGACATAATGACAACATTATGCTGAAGACCACTGGCCACATGTTCCACATAGATTTTGGCCGTTTCCTGGGTCATGCCCAGATGTTTGGCAACATCAAGAGGTAAGTGGTATCCTGAAACCAGATGGGTTGGTCACATGTGGAGGATAGAGGTTAGCAGGGATGATTCAGAGCTAGGACAAAAGCTTATGGTGGATAGAACTGTGCCTCCGAGCATTGTCCCTGGGCTGAACAGCTATGGAGAGGACTGGTAAGGAGGTCAAGTCCTTGTAGGGCCTTACAGAAGGTGGGGACCAGCTGTTTTTCCTCGTGTGTGTTTGTGTGTGTGTGTGTGTGTGTGCGCGCGCGCACACACACACACACACATAGGTGCACCAGTTCTGGAACCTGACCTCAGGACCTGGGTGCTGTCTTACAGCTTTTTCACGCAAGGCTGGTACTCTACCACTTGAGCCACAAGCTCTACTTCCAGCTTTTTGGTGATTAATTGGAGACAAGACTTTCCTTCCCAGGCTGGCTTTGAACCGTAATCCTCAGATCTCAGCCTCCTGAGTAGCTAGAATTATAGATGTGAGCCACTAGTGCGTGGCTGTTCCTCTCCTTACTGAGGAAGGAGGCGAACCCACACTGCAGGAAAAGGAAACAGATTGCAACCAAGGAACACGCTGTCTGGGGATTTTGTAATGTGAAAGACAGCAGGGTAAGAGACAGCCTCATGTGTCCAGGTTTGAACACATGATTAACGATGGGGGCCACTACCCCTTAATGCAGCCCACAGGTGGGCTTCTTCCTCCACGGTGACCTTCTACCTGTATGTTTCCCCAGGGACCGTGCTCCGTTTGTCTTCACCTCGGACATGGCATATGTCATCAACGGGGGTGACAAGCCTTCCAGCCGCTTCCATGATTTCGTTGACCTTTGCTGCCAAGCTTACAACCTCATCCGCAAGCACACCCACCTGTTCCTCAACCTTCTGGGCCTGGTGAGGAGTTCCATCTCTGAACACCTCCTTCTTATTCTGTGCCATCCTTAAGACTACCCTGGCTTGTTTCAAAAGATCCTGAGAGGCTGGGAATGTAGCTTAGTGGTAGAGTGCTTGCCTAGCATGCCTGAAGGCCTAGGTTCCACTCCTTAGTACCACATACACAGAAAAAGCCAGAAGTGGCGCTGTAGCTCAAGTGGTAGAGTACTAGCTTTGAGCAAAAGGAGCTCAGGGATAGCGCCCAGGCCCTGAATTCAAGCCCCCAGGACTAGTGGGGAGAGGGGGGGGGGGAAGGAGAGAGGTTCTCAGATAGCATCTTCTCTGAGACCCAATTGAGTAACTGACTACCCTAGATAGAGGGACCCAGCCCACCTGGGGAGAGCAATATGTCTGATCCCCTTATCTCAAGCCTTCCTTCCACTTCCTGTGGTTACCAGCCACTGCCCACAGCATCCGTCTGCTGCCCTCTAGAAGGAGGGTGAAAGGGTGAAAGAGAAGTAGGACTTCCCTGTCCTTAGAGGCCTCTTCTCCCTCTTTTCCTCTCCATCTAGATGTTGTCCTGTGGAATCCCTGAGCTCTCGGACCTGGAGGACCTCAAGTATGTGTATGATGCCCTGAGACCCCAGGACACAGAGGCCAATGCCACCACCTATTTCACTAGGTAACTGGAGGCCTAAGGCAGCCTTGCCCACCCTCACTAGCTCCAGCTGGGGTTGGAGGAGTAGGATGGGTTGTGGGAAGGATTCACCTAGATGGCAGAGCCTCCCATCCCTCCTCTACCCAACAGGTTGATTGAATCCAGCCTGGGCAGCGTAGCCACCAAGCTCAACTTTTTCATCCATAACCTGGCTCAGATGAAGTTCACAGGCTCCGATGACAGGCTGACCCTTTCCTTTGCCCCCCGAACGCACACTCTCAAGAGCTCAGGGCAAATCAGTGATGTGTTCCTCTGCCGTCACGAGAAGATCTTTCACCCTAACAAGGGCTATGTAAGTGTTTTCTCATCTCTGATTCACTTCTGCCATTCACCTCGGCTTCTCAGGGTTCTGACTCTGCTCACAGAGTCAGGTGTTCCCTGAGACTTGGATCTTTACAGATATACATAGTTAAGGTGATGCGAGAGAACTCTCACGAAGCTACTTACATCCAGCGGACGTTTGAGGAGTTCCAGGAATTGCACAATAAACTGCGGCTGCTCTTCCCTTCTTCCCTCTTGCCCAGGTAGCGTTCCCCCTTTTCCTCTCTGGGGCTACTGGGGAGGAAGGATGAGGCTGGCAGGACTGCAGTGGCAAACCTTTTATACCAGAGATCTGTCTACCTGCATTCCTTGGCCTGGTGTGTGGCAACAAGTGCGCCTCCTGCTGGCCAAAGTTGTCACTGCTCCAGAGGTCTTGCTCTAGTCTTGACCATGAACTTCTTCCCATTGCCTCCTGCCAGATTTCCTGCTTGCTGTGCAGAATCTGAAGATGTTTTAAAGTTTCCAACTTATACAAAGAGTTAAACCACTTTCCCAATGAGTAAAAAAAAAAGTGTGATATATACATCCAATGGAATATTATTGAGCATTGAAAGGGAAGGGCCAGTCATCAAAAGATAAAATGAGCTGAGTCACATTAGAATAGTCAGATTCAGTAGTCAGAAGAGAGAGAGGTAGTGGAGGCATTATTGGTCATTGAATGTGGAGTTCAGATTACAAAAAGAGGTCTGATTGCCCCTAAAAACAAAAATTCATTACCTGACTTATGAAACAGTAATTCCTCTGGCTATTACCTTTATAATAGCAATAAAAAATGGATGAAAAGGTCAGTACAGCATTGTGAATGTACTTAATGTTGAACTCTAAGCTTAAAATGAGATGGGGAGCTGGGCTCGAGTGGTAGAGCACCAGCCTTAAGCAAAAAATAAATAAATAAATAAAGCTCAGGGACAGCACCTAGGCCCCAGTTCAGGCCCAGGACTGGTACACATACAAAAATGCTTAAAATGATCAACTTGATGTCATGTGCATTTTTCCAAGATTTAAAAAATAAATGAGGGGCTAGGAAGGTGGCTCAGTGGTAGAGTGCTTGCCTTGCATGCATGAGGCCCTGGGTTCAATTCCTCAGCACCACATAAACACAAAAAGCCAGAAGTGGTGCTGTGGCTCAAGTGGTAGAGGTGCTAGCCTTGAGCTGAAGAGCTGAGGGACAGCGCCCAGGCTCAGAGTTTAAGCCCCATAATGGACAAAAATAAATAAAATAAATGAAAACCTACACTGACAAGAAAAATCAGAAGCTTCAAAGCCATGCAGGCATTTCTGAAGATTGCCCAGCTATTAGTTTTTCCTGGTAGTGGAGGTACTGCCCTTGGAATTGGGCAGTATGAGACCTGGGCGCAGACTGGAGAGAGGGAAGAGATGGAGTAGAGAATCAACTGCAAATGGGGGGTCAGGTGCCTAGGAATGGAAATGAAGTGTGGACTGGGTCTCATTCTTCCCTCTGCCCCCCATCTTCCCCCTCCCCCCACCTCTCCAGCTTCCCTAGTCGCTTTGTGATTGGCCGCTCTCGGGGAGAGGCTGTGGCGGAGCGTCGGAGGGAGGAACTGAACGGCTACATCTGGCACCTGATCCACGCAGCCCCTGAGGTGGCCCAGGCAGGTCTCGCTCCTCTTTCCCAAGGTGGTGGTCATAGCAAGTGTTGGGAGGAAGCAGGGAGCTCTGGGAAGTCAGACAGAAGACTTGGCTCAAAACGGTCAGTCTGCTGTGCTCTGCAGAAGACAGATGTTCCTGGATCCACAGTGGGCCAAGAACATATTCTTACACAACTATCATGTCATTACATCATCTTAAACCTAGGCCATATTCAAATCCCACCCCCCCTTCTTTTTTTCTTTTTCTTTTTGTGCCTGTCCTGGGGCTTGAACTCAGAGTGCTGTCTATACGCTTCTTTTTACTAAGGCTAGTGCTCTACCACTTGAACCACAGCTCCACTTCCAGCCTTTTTAGTAGTTTAGTGGAGATGAAAGAGTCTCATAGGGGACTGGGAAGGTGGCTCAGTGGTAGAGCGCTAGCCTTGCATGTCTGAGGCCCTGGGTTCGATTCCTCAGCACCACATAAGCAAAAAGAAAACAGCCGGAAGTGGTGCTGTGGCTCAAGTGGTAGAGCACTAGCCTTGAGCTGAAGAGCTGAGGGATAGCGCCCAGGCCCAGAGTTCAGGCCCCACAACTGGACCCCCCAAAAAAAAGAGTCTCATAGAAGCCAGGTGCCAGTAGCTCACGCCTGTAATCCTAGCTACTCAGGAAGCTGAGATCTGAGGACTGCGGTTCAAAGCCAGTCTGGGCAGAAAAGTCTGTGAGACTCTTATCTCCAGTAAACCACTAGAAAACAGGAAGTGGTGCTGTGACTCAAGTGGTAGAGCGCTTGCCTTGAGCTGAAGAGCGCAGGGACAGCGCCCAGGCTGAGTTCAAGCCCCATGACTAACAAAAAAAAAAAAGTCTCACAGACTTTGCTGCCTGGGCTGGCTTTGAACCATGATTCTCAAATCTCAGCCTCCTGAATAGTTAGGATTATAGGCGTGAGCCACAGGTGCCCAGCTCTTGCTTTTTTTTTTTTTTTTTTTTAATATTATTTCATTGTTATTATTAAGGTGTTGTACCAAGGGGTTCCCATTTCATAGGTCAGGTAATGAGTACATTTTTTCTTTTGGACAATGTCAACCTTTCTTTTACTTTCCCCTGGTTTTCCCCTCCCGTCCCTGCCCACAAATTGCATAGTTCATTTTCCACATAGTGTACACTGAACACAATGACTGCATTTGTTCACCTTCTTCCCTCCCTTTCTTTGCCTTCCCTTTACCCCCCCTAAAAGGACACAAAAAAATCCCCCAAACAAAGAATACCACCACCACCACCAACAACCACAGAATCCCAAATTCTCTTCTTCAGTTGGGTTTTTGGAGATCAGATCCAGGACCTTGTCACACTGGGCAAGCACTCTACTACTGAGCTATATACTTGCTTCTCCTGAATTCGTCTTTATAGTTGGTTTGAGCCAAATAAGAACTATTTATTATATTTGGTTATCATATTCCATAAATCACCTCTTTTTTTTAAGAGACAGGGTCTCCCTATGTAACCCAGGCTGGCCTTGAACTTGTGATCTTCCTGCCTCTGCCTCCCAAGTGCTAGGTGTGCACTACACAGCTCAGCTGTTTTAAATTGGGTGGTGTCTTACTGAGGACTGTCCCCATGTTCTGATTCCATTCCAGTGTGATTTGGTGTATACCTTTTTCCACCCCCTGCCTCGGGATGAGAAGGCTGCAGGCACCAGCCCAGCTCCTAAGTGCTCAGGTATGGTACCTTTCCAGAGACGACCCTGCCATCTGCTAAACCATCCAAGGCTCCTCTTTCCTGCCCTGGCCTCTTCCCAGTTCTTTTTTTTTTTTTTGGTCGGTCATGGGGCTTGAACTCTGGGCTTGGGCGCTGTCCCTGCACTCTTCAGCTCAAGGCGAGCGCTTTACCGCTTGAGCCACAGTGCCACTTCTGGTTTTCTAGTGGTTTATTGGAGATAAGAGTCACACGGACTTTCCTGCCTGGGCTGGCTTTGAACCACAATCCTCAGATCTCAGCCTCCTGAGTAGCTAGGATTATAGGCGTGAGCCACTGGCACCCTGCTCCCAGTTCTCTTTTCTTTGACTTGTATCCTATCCCTTTCTTACTTACTGGGGAATCTGGTTTCCCACTCAGACTATGGATCCCCAGGTTCCCGGGCTGGGTTCCCCAGAGGGTGGATATACTGTTAGTGATTGTACTCACAGATCGGATAAACCCATCCTGACCCACCTCTAAACCTGGTTCAGGACCCCACTTACGGCTATTTGCAGTGAGGATCAGAACCTGACATTCAGGAGTTCCAGACCCCACTTACGGCTATTTGCAGTGAGGATCAGAACCTCACATTCAGGAGTTAGGATGGTGGTCAGAAAGGATACAAACACTTCCTACGTGCCAGTCAGGGCAGGGCTGGTCTGTTGACCTTTCTCCATTTCTTTTGTCCCTAACAGATGGCACATGGGCCCGGCCTGTGGGGAAGGTGGGAGGGGAGGTGAAGCTGTCCATCTCCTACAAAAATAATAAACTCTTCATCATGGTGATGCACATTCGGGGCTTGGTAAGTGCTGCACGGCCCTCATTGGGTTCTTTATTGTATGCTTTGGGCTGATCAGTCCTTCTCTGTCCTCTGTCATGCAAATAACCACAAAGGTTTACTGAGCCTGCTCTATGGGCCTGTTTCTGCCAGGCCGGCAGCTGACCAAACAATTCAAGGTACAGCTGCTGGCTCACTGGTATCTGGCCTCACTCTCTGGAGGTAATGTGAGCACCAACCTCCTGACGTGGCTATATGGATTAAATGAGATAACAATGCCCGAGACCACTTACCTTTCCGATTTGACTATTTATTGCCAGTCCTGAGGCTTGAACTCAGGGCTTTGTGCTCTTGGTTGGCTTGCTTTGGTGCTCTACCACTTGAGCTCTACTTCTGGCTCCTTGGTAGTTACTTGGAGTTCAGAGTCTCGAAGACTTTCCTGCCCAGGCTGGCTTTGAACCACAGTCCTCAGATCTCAGCCTCCTGAGTTGCTAGGATTTTAGGCCTGAGTCACCTTCACCCAGTTCACTTTTCAGATTATTGTTGTTACGGTAATTGTGAAAGATGCCTGATGGTGGCAATAAGGCAACCACTTGACGTCTTTCAAGGACAATCAGGTTAGGAAATTTGTGGTACAGGTTCTAAATAGAAAGGGAGGGAGACTTTTACTGTATTTTCAGCGTGGGCTGCACTCCATGTTGGCATTTTGTGTAGGTGACGGCGTTGAAGACCGGGAAGAGCAGGGAGCTTTGGAGCAGACTTGCTTTGGTTCATTCTTTCATTCTCACATGTTCATCTCATACCTACTATATGCCAGGCACTGAGCTCTGGATATGGGAGAAAATAAAACCAATCCTGTGTTCAGAGAACTTACATTCTAGTTAGAAAAGGCGGATAGACAAGTAGACTAGTGAACTGTATGACATGTAAGGTGTGGTAGGAGCCAGGCAAGAAATAATAAAGCAAAGAAGGAATCTTGGGCAGAATGAGGAAAGGAGTTTGCCTAGAGTGTTCAGGCCTCAGTGATGAGAAGCAAAGAGGGAAGAGGTGAGGAGGGAACTATGTATGTTATAAGTATTCTGAGAGAGGTCTGCCCAGGAGGGGAGCAGTTAGACCCAACAGCTCTGGAGATACAAGCCTGCCTCTATCAGGCAGTGTGTCAGGACTACAAAAGCCCAGTGGCTGGCGCTGAAGGGGCAAAGGGCAAAGGAGCAGCAGAAGGTGAGGTCAGAGAGGGTATGGTGGTACACAGCCCAGACTACAATGAGACCTCTGGCTCAGTCCCTGAATGAGATGGGAATTGTTAGAAGGCTTTAGGGAGATATATGATCTGACTTAACTTTGTTTTGTGTGTGTGTGCTTGTCCTGCGGCTTGAACTCAAAGTCTAGGTGCTACCCCTGAACTTCTTTTGCTCAAAGTTAGCACTCTGCCACCTGAGCCACTTTAGCTCCACTTCTGGCTTAGTTTATTGGAGATAAGATTCTCATGGGTTTTCTTGCCCAGGCTGGTTTTGAACCTCCATCCCTGAGGATCCTTCAGCATCCCAAGTAGTCAGGATTAAAGGCATAAGCTGGCATAGCTACCAGCTCTGACTTAGCTTTTAAAAAGATTAAGCCAGGGATCCAGGGTGTAGCTTATGGGTAGAGCAGATGTAGTATGTTCGAGGCCCTGGGTTGGGCCCAGGACATTAAAAAAAAATCAGCCACATGAATCAGTAGTTGGCTGACCTTGAGCAAGCAACTTAGTCTCTGATTTCTGTCTCCACCTCTTAGAGGTTAAATGGACCAAATGACAAAAGTGCAGGATGTCTGGGACAGGAGGGCTCTCACAATGAGCCACTCAAAACAGACCACATTATGGAATGTCCTGGGCATTTATATAGAAAGTATAGCACTAATGTAACTCATGATCTTGATAGATATTTTTTATCCACATGGACTGAGCTGGGAAACAGAAAAATGAATTGTTTGGACTTCAAAAAGCCAGATGCAGCCAGAAAAAGCCAAGCAAGAAAGTGAGGCCCTCAACTCAAGCTCCATTCCCAACACACACACACACACACACACACACACACACACACACACACACACACACACACACACACACACACACACACACACACGAAAAAGAAGCTACATGTTGGAGAAAGGAAATGTAATGGTAAGGAAGAGACACTATAAAAATCTTAATTCAAGCCCCAGGAAGGGCATTAAAAAATTTTTTTTTGGAGCTTTTTTGCTCAAGGTTAGTGCTCTATCACTTGAGCCACAGCTCCACTTCCAGTCTCAAGACTTTCCTGCATGGGCTGGCTTTAAACTGTGATCCTCAGATCTCAGCCTCCTGAATAAGCTAAGATTACAGACATGAGCCACCTGTACCCAGCTTTTACAAGAATCTTTTCTTTTGTGTGTGTGGTTGGGGGAGGGGGGCAAGGGGTGCCTGGGGCTTGAACTCTAGGCCTGGGCACTGTCCCTGTGCTCTTCAACTCAAGGCAAGCACTCTACCACTTGAGCTACAGCATCACTTCTGGTTTTCCGGTGGTTAATTGAAGAGTCTCACGGACTTGCTTGCCCAGGCTGGCTTTCAACTGTGATCCTCAGATCTCAGCCTCCTGAGTAGTTAGGATTACAGGCACAAGCCACCAGTGCCCAGCTTTATAAGAATCTTTATATTTTGTTTTTATTCTGTTACAGCAACTGCTCCAGGACGGAAATGACCCTGACCCCTACGTGAAGATTTATCTCCTTCCTGACCCTCAGAAAACCACGAAGAGGAAAACCAAAGTGGCCCGGAAGACCTGCAACCCCACCTACAATGAGATGGTGTGTAGGGGTACAGCGGTTGGGGGGGGGGAGGTAAGGCGGTAGTGCCTGCTCTTCTTTTTTTTTTTTTTGGTCAGTCGTGGGGCTTGAACTCTGGGCCTGGGCGCTGTCCCTCAGCTCTTCAGCTCAAGGCTAGTGCTCTAGCACTTCAACCACCCTGCCACTTCTGGCTTTTTCTATTTATGTGGTTCTGACAAATGGAACCCAGGGCCTCATGCAGGTGAGGCAAGCACTCTACCACTGAGCCACCTTCCCAGCCTGTGCCTGCGCTTCTCAATCAAATCATACAAGAATTCCACGCCTGCTAACTTAGACACTGTGGCTACTTTCACATTGCAATGGCAAGTGTGAGAATATATTCCTATATTTCCAATCTAAGCAAAAAGCATTCTGACTCCTAGGGTCCTGGGATGGATATGAACAGAGGCCCCAATAAAAAAAAAAAAAAAACCTTTTGTTCTGGTTGGTGCTCTGGGGGCTCCTGTGTATAAACCTAGCCAATCAGGTGACTAAGATCTGAGGATCATGGGGTGGAGACAGCCCCAGTCAGATAAATCCAAAGGACTCATCACCAATTAATAAGCAAAAGGTACAAGTGAACACACACTCGCACGCACAGCCAGCACTTACCTGCTTGAACTCTGAGCAGAGAACAAAGTTCTCTGGATTCTCCCTTGGGTTCCTGGTGCCTTCTGTACTCCCTTGGACTCTGCAGGGCTGGCAAGATAAAATGATCTTGGCCTCACCCAACTCTAACCGCCAGGAACTTGAACCTCTCTCCTCCCCACTGCTTTCTGTGTTCCCTGGGGATGTTTTTGGGGGGAGGAAAGGGGCGGAGTTTGACTTCAGGTCTGGGCACTGCCCCGGAGCTCTTTTACTCAAGGCTAGAGCTTCTACCACACTTTGAGCCACGGCTCCTCTCCCAGGTTTCTGGTGATTAATGGGAGATACGGGTCTCAGGGGGACTTTTCAAACCCTGGTCCTCAGATCTCAGCCTCCTGAGTAGGTGGGATCATAAGCATGAGCCACCGGAGCCACCTCTCTCACCACTTGCCCCTCTTCCCGCTGTTTGCAGTTGGTGTATGATGGCATCCCCAAGGGTGACCTGCAGCAGCGCCAGCTCCAGCTGAGCGTGCTGAGCGAGCAAGGATTCTGGGAAAATGTGCTTCTGGGAGAGGTGCATATTCGCCTGCGCGAGCTGGACCTGACCCAGGAGAAGACCAGCTGGTTTGCCTTGGGGTCTCGAAGTCATGGGACCTTGTGAGCCCAACAGAGCTACAGCCCAGAACGCCAAGAGCTAGGGGAGAGGACTTCCCTGCTGGGCTGGGACCCTGCACAGCCTCCCTGTTGGTCCCCGTGGACCTGGCTGCTGGTCCGGCTGCCTCCATCACCCCTCCCACCGCACACTGAAGCGCGGGTGGGTTGTGCTGCACAGCCCCTTGGAAGCCGTGGTGTTGCAGCCGAGTTTTATAAGAAGTTTACCTTGTGTCAAGGGAGCAATGCCTGGATTGGGGGAGGTGGTGGGGTGTGTGTGTGCGTGGGAATAGCTTTTGTGGGGGAGGGGAGGGTGGATATCTTTATTTTTTATTTTTAAAAAATGAGATAGTAATGTTGTCCCGAAGTGGGACAGGAAGCCTTGCAAGAAGGGACATGCATATGCCTCCAAAGGCAAACGAGGAAGACTGGGACTTGGTTTTTCTTTTTGTTGTTTTCTATGATTGAAGGTTCTTAATGGACTTTTTCTCTAGGATATTTTGGTTTTGGTTTTCTAGCTATAGGAATTATCGGGGAGGGGCTCAGGGGATCCTTCCCTCTCTAGGGCAGGCTTGGGAGGGACAGGAAGGGCTTCCTGTACTGGACTGAAGCCCCTACCACTGGGCCCTTCTGATTTTGCCTCCAAAGGAGAGCGCCATGATACCTACCTATATAAGGAAGGGCCTTCTGCCAAGGACATGTATTCAGGGACCCATGCTCTTTAGGGGAGGAGTGTTTCCTCTTTCTAATGCTCTGTTAGGACTTGGCCTGAATACCTTCTCCCCTCACCCCTGGGGTCTGTCAGCCCCCTGTGGGGCCTTCTGGTCCATGGGTGTACGCTGGGGGACGTTTTCCCCCCTTAGCTTTTTCTGGTGGGACAAAATGCTAACCCCCACCCTTAGATTTAGTTTCACCCAGGGCCTGTAGGCAACAGATGCCAGTGTGACTGCCTGCTGATAGTTTCTGGAAAGTTCCATATCTCCCACCACCGCTTTCTGTTGTGCTGCTTTTCTCTCCCCAAACTCTATTCCTGTCCCATGTTCCCCCCCCCCTAAGAATTTCCCTCCTTCTGTGGGGCCAGAAGCCAGTTTAGCCTGGAGCCAAAGAGATGCCTGGTCTAGAGCAGAGAGGGTCCTGGAGCAGGAGGATTCCAGCAGTGTTTTGCTGTCAAATCTCTTCCCAAATCTGGGAGGGGGGTGGGGAAGGGGGCGGGGGAGGAGAGATTGGATTAGGAGCCTGGATTGTTTCTCTGTGGCTGAGCTCAGGCCCTGGAAGGGAAGAACTGAACTCTTTACTCTTCCTAGTCTGTATTCCCTATCGGGTGAATTTAAAATTCATTTTGCGTTTCTATCCAAAGGGTTGAATTCCTTAAAAAAAAAAAAAAAAAAGAGGAGGAAGAGTTTGAATTTGATGATAATTTTTGTAACCTGACTTGGCCAGATGTGCCCCACGACTTGGGAAAGGTGTTAATGAGAGGAGAGGACATGCCATAAACAGACCCTCAACAGCTTCCTCCAAGCAAGGGTCAGAAATTCCCCCATTTTGCTGATTCATTCCATTACTGGAGGAAGAAGCTCTATCTCTTGAAGCCACAGGGCAGCAAGGAAGTTTACTTTTTCTTTTAAATGAAAATGGCAGCCGAATATGGGCGGTGCATGCCTGTAATCCCAGCCCCAGCTACTCCTGAGACTGTAGGTGGAGGGAGAAGGTGGAATGCTTTGGGCCAGCCAAGGGAAATATATAGTGAGACTCTTAGCTCAAAAATGAGAGAACAAAAGGGATGGGAGCATACATAGCTCAAGTAGTAGAGTGTTTGCTTAGTAGTATAGACAAGGCCCTGGATTTGATTCCCCATACTGGAAAATAAAAATAAAAATGCCAAGGACAAAGCAGGCTGCTGAGAGGAGGGACCTGGGAGAGTAGGGGAAGGAAAAGAGTGCACCCTTCCCAGATGTTTGGACCATAGATGTGTTACTGGCTTTGGCCTGTAGCTCATTTGATTCTGACCTTCTGTGTCCCTTAATTTAAAGAGGTCTGTGTACTGTACCCACTTCCCAGACCCTTTGTATCTTCTACTTTCTCCGAATTGTATTTTCTAATAAATGACATTTGACAAAAAAAACTACTGTACTTAAGATTGATTGAAGTGTAAATGTTCAAATGAAAGCATCCTGTAAGATCAATGATAGCCTGGAAATGTGGCGTAGTGGTAGAGTACTTGCCTAACATGCATGAAGACCTGGGTTTGATTCCTCAGTACTACATAAACACAAGAACCAGAAGTGGCGGGGTGGCTCAAGTGGTAGAGTGCCAGCCTTGAGCAAAAAGAAGCTCAGGGACAGGGCCCAGTCCAAGCCCCAGAACTGGCCAAAAAAAAAAGACCAATAATAATCTTGGTTTTGCAAATGGCAACACAGCCCTGAGGTATTAGAGTAGGTATTTTTGCATTCTACAGCAACTCCATCAAACAGATATTACCTTTGTTTTTCAGATGAAGAATCTGAAGCTCCCAGAGACTAAATAACTTGCCTGTGGGCATACAGCCTTCTAGTCTTAGAGCTGGAGTTTGAACCTATATTTATTTGACTCCAAATTTTGTGCAAAACCTTAGGTAACATGTCATAGTCTCCCCACTTGGCATGTTATTTGGTAGCTTTCAGTATTTTTATACATCATGTTTTCTCATTACATGGTTGTGGTGGTTGGAAAGCCCTCAGTTTTGTTAAAGCATTGACTATGTGTAATGAAAGCTTCTGGAATTTACACCGGGTACTATACCAAGTTCCCAGGTGGGGGTTACAAACTTAGATTAAGACCATTCTCTTTATTTAAGGGCCCTATGGTCTAGAGATATTTAACTAGCCCTTCTTCCCCCCCGCCCCTTTTTTTTTGGTCGGTCATGGGGCTTGAACTCAGGGCCTGGGCACTATCGCTGAGCTTTATCTCTCAAAGCTAGTGCTCTTGGCCTGGGAACATGGCTTAGTGGTAGATTGCTTGCCTTGCATGCATGAAGCCCTGGGTTCAATTCCTCAGTACCACATAAACAGAAAAAGGCAGAAGTGGTATTGTGGCTCAAGTGGTAGGTAACATGTTAGCCTTGAGCAAAAGAAGCTCAGGGACAGTGTACAGGCCCTGAGTTCAAGCCCCAGGACTGGCAAAAACAAAAAACACTATCATTTTGAGCCACAGTGCTATTTCCAATTTTCTGGGGGAAGATAAGAGTCTCATGGACTTTCCTGCCCATGTTGGCTTCAAACCTTTATCCTCAGATCTCATCCACCTGAATAGCTAGGATTACAGGCATGAACCACCAGCACCCAGCTCTTCAAGCATTTTCTAACTCAAGCTCTTGGGCAAACTGTAGCCCAGAAATACACCCCTAAATGGAAAGTGAAGGTGATGTGACCCCAGTTTAAAAATTTCACCCAGAAATAACTAAAACTCCAGTGTTTTTTTTTGTTTTTTTGTTTTGGTCGTGGGGCTTGAACTCTGGCCTGACCACTGTTCCTGCGCTCTTCAGCTCAAGGCTGGTGCCCTACCGCTTGAGCTACAGCGCCACTTCCGGTTTACTGGTGGTTTATTGGAGATAAGAGTTTCACGGACTTTCCTGCCCTGGCTGGCCTTGAACAGTGATCCTCAGATCTCAGCCTCCTGAGTAGCTAGGATTACAGGTGTGAGCCACTGGCACCCGGCTCCAGTATTTCATTCTATGGAATTTCTGGGACTTTCAAGGGCTTTATTTTTTTTATTTTTAAACTTAAATTTTATTAATTATTTTTATTTTACTTTATTAGCAATAAACAAAGTGATTGCTGCTAGATCTGAGGAGTTGCCATGGCCTAGACAAATCCCTATAGCCCTGTTAAAAGTTAGAACTTGAATCCAACAAGGGTTTTTAGTTAAGGATATCTTGGCCAAATGGGGTAGAAATCTGAAGCCCCCAAGGGAGTGGGGATGAGAGCTAGGGAGTGGGGAAGAGGGAGAAGAGAAACAGTAGAAGCCCAGGGGGACCTCCCACCTCCATTCTCCAAGTTTCAAGAGTAGCAAAACTGAAGTACTGAACTTGATACGATTTAGAGGGCAGTGATTTGAAAGGTCAAAAGTAAGGCAGCATTTTAGGTTGCAAACTAATTCTGCTACCTGGGACTTGATTAAGGTGTCTGACCCATTCAGCAAACCACTGGAAACCTTGGGTCCGGTGAGGTGTCAGGCATTGTGGCTGCTAAGTTAACTAACGTTGATCCTGTCTTCCAGGAACATAGCAAAGGAGGCACCCAGGAGGCATCAAGCTGTCTCTGTGTCTGTGGGTTCCTCATCTGTGGATTCTGAACCCATTGAGCTGTCCAGCCAAGAATGGAAAACATTTGCAAAAACCCCCTGCATTGTATTTAACATGCATACACAGATTTTCTCATCATTTCCTAAACTAGGTGGTACAGCAACTATTTACATAGCATTTGCATTGTCATAAGTCTAAAAAGTAAGTACAGAGATGATTTGAAGGATTTAGGAGGGCTAGACACCCATGGCTCATAGTTACAAATCCTAGCTACTCCGGAGGCTGAGATCTGAGGATTGAGAGCCTGAGAGTCCATGAGACTTTTTTTTTTTTTTGTCAGTCATGGGGCTTGAACTCCGCCTGGGCACTTGAGGTCTTCAGCTCAAGGCAAGCACACTACCACTTAAGCCACAGCACCACTTCCAGTTTTCTGGTGGTTTATTGGAGATAAGACTCTCAGGAACTTTCCTGCCCAGGTTGGCTTTGAACTGTGAACCTCAGATCTCAGCCTCTTGAGTAGCTCGGATTACGGGTATGAGCCACTGATACCCGGCTTCCATGAGACTCTTATCTCCAATTAACCAGCAAAAAACCAGATGTGGAGTTGTGGTTCAAGTGGTAGAATGCCAGCCTTGAGTATAAAAGCTAAAAAACAGTGACCAGGCTCTGAGTTCAATACTAGGCCCCAAATTAGATATAGATAGATAGATAGATAGATAGATAGATAGATAGATAGATAGATAGATAGATAGATAGATAGATAGATAGATAGATAGATAGATAGATAGACAGATAGATAGATAGACAGACAGATAGAATAAAGTGTGTGGGAGGAATCGTGTAGATTATATGCAGATACCATCCATCTTATGTTAGGGACTCAAACATTCATGATTTCGTCTGCCGGGGGGTCCTAGAATCAATACCCGCCCCCACTACACCATCAAGGGACATCTGCAATCACAGTGCAGTATTGGCTTACACACGGAGGGACGGGATGAGGTAGCAGAGTAGGCTTTTGCAGAAGAGATACTTAGAGTTTTCTGCCTTTTTTTTTTTTTTGCCAGGGCCTGGGCACTGTCCCTGAGCTTCTTTTTACTCAAGGCTACCACTTGAGCCACAGCCCCACTTCTGGCTTTTTCTGTGTATGTGGTACTGAGGAATCGAACTCAAGGCTTCCTGCATGCTAGGCAAGCACTCTACCACTGAGCCACCTTACCAGCCCCTTCCTTTCTTTTCTTTTTTTTGAGATAGGATTTGAGATAGGATATAACCCAGACTGGCTTCCCTCCTGCCTCCGCCTCCTGAGTGCTAGAATTACTTGTGCCATAACCACACCCAGCTAAGGCTTAGGAAGTATCAGGCTGAAGGTTCAATTCCCCAAGAAGGACAGGAGTCAACACTGACCCCTGGGGTTAGGGGAGAGGTTTTCCTAGCTCAGCAGTAGAGCGTCCGCTTGGGATTAGCTATGAAGACTTTGGATTGTGTTAAGTTTAAAATGTCTGATAGGTATCCAAGTGGAGACACTGGACAATGGAATGAAATGGAATTCTGCAGCTCAAGGGGGCCGCTAGACTGGAGCTTAACTGTGGACGTACTCAGCATTTGGATGGTATTTGATTTCATGGAAAGGTAAGATGTAGGTAAGAGAAGCCAGAAAAATAAGACCTGGGAGGACTGAGGCCAAAAGAGGAGGAAGAGGAAAAGGAGAAGAAGGAAGAGGCACTGAAATGATAGGAAAACCCAGTTGAATGGTGTCCTGGGAAAACAAAAGTAGATTGTGTCCTAGATCTTCCTGAAAACAAGTAACATGGCTGGGAAGGTGGCTCAGTAGTAGAGTGCTTGCCTTGCAAGCGTGAGGCCCTGGGTTCAATTCCTCAGCACCACGTAAGCAGAAAAAGTTGGATGTGGCACTATGGCTCAAGTGATAGAGCGCTAGCCTTGAGCTGAAGAGCTGAGGGACAGCGCCCAGGCACAGAAGTCAGGCCTCTCGACCAACCAAAAACAAAACAAATAGCAACAAAAACCACCCAGACTGAATCGTTTAAACTGCTCTGGAGGCTGAATTCTGAGAAGAGAATAAGGTGTCTGCAGTTCAAACTATTCTGGAGGCTAGAAGTCTGCTCTGAAGGCTGGAAGTCCAAGAAGAGAACAGGTGTCCGCAGGGTAGGTTTCCCCTGAGGGCTGAAGGGAGAATCTGTTTCAGATCTCTTTCTACTTTGTGATGTTTGGTATTCCTTGGTTGACAGCTACATCACCCTGATCACTATCCAAACTTACTTTTTGTGAGGACACAGTCAAATTGGATTAAACATGCTCTAATGACCTAATGGAATCTGTTATCTGCATAGGATCTATTTCTACATAAGGTCACACCTGCAAATGGGTGGGGGGGGGGGGGCGTTAGGATTTCAACAGAACTGCACCAGACACACTCACTCTTCGGGACTGGATATTATAAAGTCCGCTCCTGGATGGCAAGCAGACTGCACCTTCCTCGCAGCAAAGTCTCCACCCAGTACCTGAGTTATCTAGGCAACTGGCACACCTGGAAGAGGTCACATCTACATCCTCTGAGGTCACATCTGAATTTCATGTGGCCGCACCTTTCTCCGCCCATACCCTAGATAAGGCCTAGCCCAGGCCCAGATGCTCTCTTTCCCAGCTCTTTCTTTCCCAGCTTTCCCAGTTCTCTCTCCCAGCTCTTTCTCCCAGCTCTCTTCCCCAGGTCTTTCCCAGGTCTTTTGCCAGCCACGTGGAATGCCAACCTTGCCTGGTCCCAGCAGGTCTACTGAATAAACCTACCCCTTACCTGAATACCAGGTGTGTGGTGCTGTACTTACTCGGCTACCTCTTTTTAAAAACCTAACGGATATATCAGCATGTTCTTTGTGGACTTGAACTGCTTGTAGAAGTGGTAGGGTGGAAGCCAAATTGAAGTAGGTAGAAGAGAGAACAGGGAGGCCAGGTGTGGTAATGAACTCAGGATACCAGTACTCAGGAGGCAGAGGTAGGAGGACCCAGAGTTTGAGGCCAGCCTGGGCTGCACAATGAGATGCTGGAGAAAAGAGGAGAGGAAAGGGGAGGTGAAGGAGAGTTAAGAGAGCAAGAGAAGGGGGAGAGGAGAATCAGAGCATAGTTCTTGAGACATTGTGGTGTTACAGAGACTTGGAGTGGATCTATCTGGGAGAGTTTTTGTTTTGTTCCCAGTCTTGGGGCTTGAACTCAGGCAGGCCTGGGCACTGTCCCTGAGCTTCTGTTGCTCAAGGTGCTATAGCACTCTGTCACATGAGCCACAGTGCTACTTCCAGCTCTTTCTGTTTATGTGCTACTGAGGAATTGAACCCAGGGCTTCACACCCGCTAAGCAAGCAAGCACTCTATCACTAAGCCATTTCTTAGCCCCTCAGGGAGAGTTTTTGAAGACAGTCTTAAACTATGTTAATGTAAACGATCTATTTGTGAGATAGAAACCTCTTTGTTGGGGTTGGAGGCATGACTCAGGTGGTAGTACATCAGCCAGTGAACAAAAGTGGCAGATACTGAGTTCAAGTCCCAGTCTCAGACCAAAAATTTCTATACGACTGGGGAGAAATGATAACAGATAGAACTGCTTGAGTAGGAATGAAGAGCCAGGAGCCAAGAGGAGGCATTTTGGCTTGCAGTGAGAGGGCCGAGTAAGTGAATCCAGATGTGGGTGGATTTAAGGGGTGAGAGGAGGGGGCGGTTTATGTGTGGATTAACTTTCTCTGGGATGTCTGTTGTGATGGATTCTAAATTGAGAAGTGGAAATTGAAGGAGGAAGCGTTGGGAAACAGAGTCAGCTTGTGAGAGACGCACAGCTATGGGAGATGCCCAGAGTAGATGTGATTAGTGACCACAAGGGACAGCAGTTGGCTGGCATATTGGAATGATCTTCCAGCAGTACTGGCTGACACGGAATGGCTGGGTAGCTGGGTCTAACTAGGGTTGAGATTTTTTTTTTGTCAGTCATGGTGCTCAAACTCAGCGCCTAGGCACCATTCCTAAGCTTTTGCTCTCAAGGCTAGTGCTCTACCCCTTTGAGCCATGGCTCCACTTCCGGTTTTCTGGTTGTTAATTGAGATAAGGAGTCTCAATGGCTTTCCAGCCCAAGTTGGCTTTGAACCACAATCCTCAGATCTCAGCCTCCTGAGTAGCTAGGATTAGAGGTGTGAGCCACTGGCAACCAGAGAAGGTTGCAATATTGTCACAGACAAATGTTGGAGTGGGAAAGAAGCAGGAGAATCTTTGTGAGGAGGTAGTTTTAATACTGGAAGTGGTGGCAATGCTTGTGGTCTCTGATGGTTTAAGTAGCAGTGTAGGTTGTGAGAGTCTGAAAAGCGAACTGCGAGACTGGAAAGGACTGGGGTTTTGGAAGGCCTTCTCCCCACAAACTCTCAAGACCCTGAGAGCTTCCTAGAAAGCTCAATCAGTCCAGGCTTAATGGGAATTCAGATTTCTATCCTGGGTGTGGGCTAATTCCACTCTAAACTGTATGTGGGAGCCTGAGGGTAGACTAAGGTTTAGGCAAATTGTAAGCTATTTACTGTTTAGCTCTCCTTCCCCTAGAAGAAAGTCATCTACCACTTGTATACAAAATATTGTGAAGTGAGTCGGCACCGTTGGCTCACGCCTTAATCCTAGCTACTCAGGAAGCTGAGATCTCAAGATCTCGGTTCAAAGCCAGCCCAAGCAAGAAAGTCTGTGAGACTCTTATCTCCAATAAACCACTGGAAAACTGGAGTGGCACTGTGGCACTGTGGCTCAAGCGGTAGAGCGCTCACCTTGAGCTGAAGAACTGAGGGACAGCGCCCAAGCCCAGAGTTCAGACCCCATGACTGACAAAAAAAATGTCATGTGTTGAAGTTCATAACACACTTTCTACATATTCTTCCTTATACAAAAGCAATAAAATCCTTGGTTAAGAATCTTGGGATCTGAAGCTGGCAGAAGGCTACAGGTTCCCCTGGTCCCCCAAGCCTCAATTCCATGCCTGGTCTAGTCTCTGTTACTGCCTAACTCCCAGTAGCAGCAGGTTAAGGGATACTTGGCAGGTTGCAACAGTAGGAGCACAAGGACCAATGAGTTGGAAAGACAAACATATGAATTACTTAGAAAGGAGTCAAAGAGCTAGGTACTTTTTACCTACAGCCTGACAAAAATGTTTTAAAAGTAAACACACTGCAGTGTTTTCTGCCAAAGTGCCAGTCAGCTTGCCAGTCCAAGGACTTCCTGTCTTCACCAGCTGGCATATAGTCCTAGGAGCCTCTTGTTAACTGTGTTCAAAGGCTTTGTGATTGCTTTTTTCCCTCTAGTAAGAATAGAAAAAGCTGTCAAAAAGGCTCAGGGACAGCTCCCAGGCCCTGAGTTCCAGTCCCACAGCTAACAACAACAACAAAAAAAAACCAACTTAAAAGTACTATGGAAATAATTTTGGCCTTAAAGTCAAAGGACCCTCTGAAATAGTTTCTACTGTGTCTGTGTATTTGGGTTTGAACTCAGGGCCATGTGTCTGTTTTCACTTGGTTTTTTGATTAAGACCAGAGGCTTACCTCTTGAGCCACAGCACCACTTCGGCTTTTTTTTTTTTTTGCTGGTTCTGGGGCTTGAACTCAGAGCCTGGATTCTGTCCTTGAGCCTTTTTTGTGCTCGAGGCTAGTGCTCTACCACTTGAGCCACAGCACCACTTCCGACTTTGTCTGAGTGGTTTATTGTAGATAAAGTCTCATGGACTTTGCTGCCTGGGATCTCAGCCCCCCTGAGTAGCTAGGATTACGGGCAAAAGCCACCAGTGCCAGGCTTCCTCAGCTTTTTGTAGACTTTTCTGCCCGGGCTGGCTTCAAATCATGATCTTCAGAGCTTATCTTCATAAATTGGTAAGATTACCGACATGAGTCATCAGTGCCTGCTTTGGTTTTAAAATAGGATCTAGAAGGTATATAAACCATATTTTGGGAAACATTGTGCTAGTTATTAGGTTAACAGCTCTCTGTGGACCAGAGATGGGCTCATTTACAGGGGTACAAAGCTCAGTGGGTTAAATTCTCTAATAATATATAGTAATCTAAGTGTTGGGGCAAAGGCCTCAAGCAGACAATTATACAAGCTTGAAGCTTGCATAGATACTTAGCAGGAATAGGTGGGAGCTTTCCTGGTGCAGAACAGTCCAGGAAATGGCTGAAGCCAGAGCATGCATGGATAAGCCCAAAGGTGTAGAGTATAAGGAAATGATGGTGTAGAAGAAAGAGGAAGGGAAGGGAAGGGAAGGGAAAAGGGAAAGGAAAGGGGAGGCTGGAAGACTGTGTGGAGGACAGGCTGAATAGAGCTTTTATTCTGTAGGCAACAGAAAACAATGGAAGATTGTAAAGTAGAACAGCACTGTAACATTGGCTAATGTTTGTGTCCTGCATTCTGGGCTAGCTCTATATTAAAATTCTCACCAGTACATTGAAAGAGAAACTAATAGTATCAGTCTCACTTTTCCTCTGAAGGAACTAAGGCTTCTAGTAATTGATTTGCATACTTGGACCTCTTTTCTCTTATGAAAACATTTTTCTAAAGTTCTTAGGATTGAGAGATTAGATATTTTCAGATATTCCTAGTAAGGTCATAAAGGGCAAACAACAGAAACTGAAGACCTGGTTTCCTAGAAAGATGGAGCTGTGGGGCTGGGAAGGTGGCTCAGTGGTAGAGCGCTTGCCTTGCATGCATGAGGCCCTGGGTTCGATTCCTCAGCACCACATAAGCAAAGAAAAAAAAAAGCCGGAAGTGGCGCTGTGGCTCAAGTGGTAGAGCACTAGCCTTGAGCTGAAGAGCTGAGGGACAGTGCCCAGGCCCAGAGTTCAGGCCCCAAAACCGGACCCAAAAAAAAAAAAAAAAAGAAAGATGGAGATGTTACTTAAAAAGGCCCAACAAAGGAGGAGGAGCAGCTGGTCTCCCCTTGATCCCCCCCCCAAAAAAAAACACATTTACTTCCTAGTTCTCATAATTATTGACTTCCTTTTGCAATAGCCACTGGACTTCACAGCTAGGGATTATTTTAGCAGAAATAAGGAAATGAACTGAGATCAAACTATGAGAGAATACAATACAGCAATGAATATTACCAGTCAATTTTCCCCCTCTCCCCCAAAAGGACAATGGTCCCCTAGGCTTCCTTCTTTGGGTACCATAGTACTACACGATTCTGTTTGCTCAGGAAGTAAATGAGTTGACTATGTAGCCTGCTTGGAAACATAAAAGAAAGTCAACAGTTATGAGACTCTAGTCCCCTTTATGACTTGTGGTCAACATCTGAGTTCTCATTCATGTGCTATGAACATGTCAGTTGAACGCTGAAAGACCTTGAACCTAGATTCCAGGCAAGGCTGAGCTGTGATGAAGAAACCCTGCGGCAGAGGGACAGGAATGCATACAGGATTCATTTTCTTGGCCCTGTCTCCACGACAGGTGGTCTGTACTTATCCTGCACTGTCCAGCTCACAGGTGAGATCTCAGGCTGATGATCTACTTAATACTCTACGTAGCGGAATGTCTATTTGCGTAACAAGTCCCATAAAAGGGAAATTCTTGTGTGTGTGTGTGTGTGTGTGTGTGTGTGTCAGTCCTAGGACCTGCACTCAGAACCTGGGCACCGGCTCTGAACTTTTCTGCTCAAGGCTAGCTCTCTACCCCTTGACCCATGGCTCCACTTCCGTCTTCTTCGGTGTTTAATTGATGAGAAGAGCCTCAAGGATTCCCTGCCCGGGAAGCCTTCGAACCGGGACCCTCAGATCTCAGCCTCCAGCGTAGCTAAGATTACAGGCGAGAGAATTCTGTTATCCCAGGAACCGTTTCTCCTCCCCAAGCTCTACCCTTTAACCCAGAGGGCGGCGGAGGGTGCGGTCTCCTAGGAGACTACTGGGAACCGACTGCGCACGCGCACGGCCAGAGCCCGGCTGATGCAACCTCCCGCGTGCGAGCGGCCCCGCCGAGAGTATGGAAGCCGGCTGGGATTTCGGGCGTGACCAATCAGCGGCTAGACGGAAGTGAGGAAGGGCCCGCCTCCCGAGACTGCCTGTGACGTTGGGTGGCGCAGGGCTGGTGTCGTAGACGCCGACCGTCCTTCGTCTCCTCCGGCGGCTCGCGGCGTTCTCCCTTCGCTCCGGCCCTGCGGCCATTTTGGGCTTCCCCCAGCTTTCCGGCGTCGCGTTGTCTCAGCGGGTTGTGACGGTCTGTGTCTCCCGGAGAGTCGCCGCCGCCGCGAGAAGGTCGTTACCTATGGTGGGGAGACCTCGCGTGGAGTAGACACCAGCGTCCCCCGCCAGGATGGAAGTCGCCCCGGCCGCCGCCTCCTCCGCGGGCCGCGGGGCTCCGGGGTCCGCCGCCCGCTTCCGGAACCGCGGCCTTGTGTGGCTCCTCCGCGGACGCCAGCACCGGCCTGGGGTGCCGACTCCGCCGCGGGGCAACGCCGAGGCTGTGTAGGCCTCCTCGCGATCCCGTCCGAACCTCCCACCCGAGAGACGCCGGCCGCGGACTCGGCGATGGAGCCCGGTGCGCGCGGCCCGCGCCCACGGCCCGGCCCGCGGGCCGCTCTCCGGCTGCCCTTCTTCCCGCGGCGCTGTCAGGCCACTCCCGCCCCTGTGAACTCCGGGGACCCTCCCCTGCCTTCTTCCGCCCAGCCCGAGGCTCGGACCAGCTACTGGGTGAGACTGCTTTCCCAGCTCCTCGCACCGCTGCCCGGCTTGCTCCAGAAGCTGCTGATTTGGAGCCAGCTTTTCGGTAGCGTGATTCCGACCAGATGGTTGGATTTCGCCGGAGGCTACAGTACTCTGAGAGCCCTGAGGGGACGCGGGGAGCCAGCCACTCCCACCGCGCGGAAGGCTTTGAACTCTCTGCGACGGGACCCTTCGGACGATCCGGTCGCCCGTCCCCTGGATTGGTCAGAGGAGGGGCTCCTCTGGCATTGCCCATCCTCGGACCTAGACTTGGAACTCAAAGCCAAGGGAAGGCCTTTGGACTCGGCGGCGCACACTTTGTTCCTGGAGCAGCAGCTGTGGGGGGTAGAGCTGTTGCCCAGTAGCCTTCAAGCCCGTCTGTTCTTTGACCAAGAACTTGGCACTTCGCCCTCCGGGTCTCTCAACATTCAGCGCTTAGGCAATTTCAACGTAGTCTCTTATTTGCTGAACCACTCTTACCTGAACTGCCTTCCCTATCTAGAGCTCAGCAGTCAGAACAGCGTGGCAAGCGGCGAGCTCGTTGAGTTCCAGACACTAGCCTCCGAAAACAGCTGCCTGTCTGAGGACCCTTGTCAACCCCAACCACTGCGAGCAGAGATCTGTGCAGCCTCGTGGCAGGAGTGTCCACCGCTTTCCAGAGAAGGCCTTCCCGAAATCCACCATCTTCGCATGAAACGGCTGGAATTCCTTCAGCAGGCTCACAAGGGCCAAGAGTTACCCACGCCTGACCAAGATAATGGCTACCACAGCCTGGAGGAGGAGCACAGCCTTCTCCGGATGGATCTGAAACCCTGCGCAGAGAACTCAGCCCCTGCTGGAGTCATTCCTGGGACACCCGGGGAGGCTCAACTTGTTCTGCCGAAGCCAGACCTTTCGGAAAGCGAGGTACTCGGAGAGAAAGAACGTGAAGAGGACCAAATCGGTGTCGTTGACTTCTCTGCCATGGAGAATGACTTTCCCATTTCAGCGCGGCCAGCTTGTAATAACAAACTGATTGATTACATTTTGGGAGGTGCATCTAGTGACCCGGAAACAAGTTCGGAGTCAGAAGGCGAGAGTTGGGATGAAGAAGCTGAGGATGATGGTTTTGATAGTGATGGCTCACTGTCATCAGACCTTGAAGGAAACTCTGTGGGACTTTGGAACTCTTTCTACAGTGTCGATCCTTATAATCCCCAAAACTTTACAGCCACAATTCAGACTGCTTCCAGAATTGTTCCTGGAGCCTCTTCTGATACGGGGAAGGATTTGTCTGGCAAGTCCGATCTGCGGAACTCTCCCCTTCCTGATGAGACTCCTGATGGTTATTCTGGAGAGGATGATGACTGGGAATCTAGTGCAGATGAGGCAGAGAGTCTTAAACTGTGGAACTCTTTCTGTAATTCTGATGACCCCTACAACCTTTTAAATTTTAAGGCTCCTTTTCAAACATCAGGGAAAAACTGGAAAGGCTGTTGTGACTCAAAGAGCCCTTCTGAGTCTATAGTGGCCATTTCTGAGTGTCATACTTTACTTTCTTGTAAAGTGGAACTTTTAGGGAGCCAAGAAAATGAATCTCCAGACTTGGTTCATCGTGATATTCTTTCTGGAGACAGACACACACATCTCAAAAGAAAAAAGGTTTGTATCCTTTAACATGCTTAGAAATGAGTTTTGATAGCTTTATGATTTTATGCATAATTGTGCATGTTTTTGGGAAAGTATTCTTAAGTTCCTGTTTGCATTGAGAAATGTTCAAGTAACTTAGCCAAGAGAAAGATTCCAGTAGATGTTACGAGATAGTGTTTCAATTTGGGTTGGTGGCTTTGGGTTTGCCAACTATAAGTTTCAATTTTTGTTTTTGTTCTGGTCAGTCCTGGGACTTGAACTTTGGGCCTGGGTTCTGCCCCTCAGCTCAAGGCAAACACTCTACCACTTGCCACAACGCCAATTCCAGTTTTCTGGTGGTTAACTGGAGATAAGTCTCATGGACTTTTCTGCCGAGCGTTGGCTTCGAACCATGAGCCTCAGATCTCAGCCTTCTGAGTAGTTAGGATGACAGGCGTGAGCCACCGGTGCCCAGCCCAAGTTCTCTCTTTTTATTGGGACAGAAATACTCATGTGTGCATGATTTAGTTTTCATAGATCAAGAACGTTCTATTCTAGCTAAGGAGTTTTACAATACTTTTTTTTTTTTGCCAGTCCCCAGGGCTTGAACTGAAGGCCTGGGCATTGTCCCTGAGCTGCTTTTGCTTAAGGCTAGCACTCTACCACTTAAGCCACAGCACCACTTCTGGCTCTTTCTGTATATGTGATACTGAGGAATCCACCCCAGGACTTCATGTATTCTAGGCAAGCATTCTACCACTAAGCCACATTCCCAGCCTACATTAGTTTTGTATGTGGCCTTTTGTTTGCAAGTATGTAGTACTTTATGTGCATGGCAAATGTTACTCCTGTCCATTGAAACCTAGAGAGGTAATACCAATCTCTTTTATTTTGGGTCCGGTCGTGGGCCTGAACTCTGAGCCTGGGCACTGCCCCTCAGCTGTTCAGCTCAAGGCTAGCGCTCTACCACTTGAGCCACATCACCACTTCCAGCTTGTTTTTTGCTTATGGGTGCTGAGGAATCGAACCCAGGGCCTCAAGCATGCAAGGCAAGCGCTTTACCACTGAGCCACCTTCCCAGCCCAATACCAATCTCTTTTGACATTAATAGCTTTTTGATTGGCAGTTGAAAGCTACAGGAAATGGTAAAGGCTTTTATAAAGGAAAAAGATTACAAGTTAACAGTGTCCAGTTATAAGTTTAAGTGAACCATGGATGGTTACTTACTTGGTTTGGGTAGTTGCTTCCTATTCCTGGCCTAGTCTTAAAAACTTCTTGGGGGGGGGGGGGGGGCTGGGAAGGTGGCTGAGTGGTAGAGTGCTTGCCTTGCATGCCTGAGGCCCTGGGTTTGATTCCCCAGCACCACATAAGCAAAAAGAAAAAAAAAGCCGGAAGTGGCACTGTGGCTCAAGTGGTAGAGAGCTAGCCTTGAGCTGAAGAGCTGAGGGACAGCGCCCAGGCCCAGAGTTCCGGTGGCACGACCGGAACCTCCCCCCCCCCTCCCCCCCCCCCAAAAAAAAAACAAAAAAAACTTCTTGGGTGTATTTTACTATTTAAATGGCTGTGTAGTTAATTTTAGTTTTGTGAATCTTTTGAATTGCTTTGTTTCTTTTCATGACTTATTGTACTGTGAAGTTATTAATTGGGAAGAAATCTCCCCCAAACACTTGGGTATCTTTATTGTGAAGCAAGTTTATAAGGAGCCCCTGACAAAATGATTTGTTTAGTTGAGAACAGACACAAAATGGGGTGAGCACGTGGCGTCTGAGATTCTACTCCTGAGTGTTTTGGTGCTAAGAGATAGGGGAGGCAGCCCAGCTTGGCTTTGATCCACCATTTATCTGATGGGGACATCTGTTTGCAAGATGTATTGTTTTCTATTTTTGCCATGCTGGGAATTAAACCTAGAGCCTCTTGAATTGGCTTTACTTCTGAGTTGTACCCCAGCCCAGTTTACTCCAAGTTTAAATGAAATGAGTAAATAAAACTGGACCAGTCCAGTTTCTCATCTCAGTTGCTTATTGAGTAAAATGAAACTAGTGAAGAAGATATTACTTTTGGCTGAATTAGAAACAAAGTTACAAAAGAATGTGTCTAAATATGATAAAACGTAGGACAGCTGTTGACTATGCCATTCTTGAGGTTTATGGGAATAATGGGTAGTGCCTTAATTTAGAAGCTTCAGTTCTAGGAGTTTGAAATACTTTCTGTGCTGGCAAAATGTAGTGCAGATTATGGAGCCAGACAGCCTGGATCCTGTTTACACCCCTTAGATACTGGGTGGTCTGGGCTTGCTAGTTGACCTCATAGGGTTGATGGGAGGATTAAATGGTAATAAAAATGAGAAAACTCTGGGGGCTGGGAAGGTGGCTCAGTGGTAGAGCGCTTGCCTTGCATGCCTGAGGCCCTGGGTTCAATTCCTCAGCACCACATAAGCAAAAAGAAAAAAGCCGGAAGTGGCGCTGTGGCTCAAGTGGTAGAGCACTAGCCTTGATCTGAAGAGCCAAGCCCAGAGTTCAGGCCCCATGACTGGACCCCCCAAAAAAAAGAAAAATGAAAAAAAAATGAGAAAACTCTGAAAAGAGCTTGCATATGGCAAACCCTACCCTAATGACACAGCGATTGAGTAATGATTAGAATGCAATATCTAGTAAGGTGTTACATACCTATTAATTGTCCTCACGGGCATTCTCTAGCCTGATGTAAAGGCAAGGAAAGGAGTAGGCCTCTGCGGGATTAGCTGATGTAATTTAAACATGCTTTAATGCAAGTTTTTAACTTTCCGAGTTTGGTACCTCAGGAGGAAATGTCCTTAGTAAGAATTAAGTAGGATTGTCATTCATTCTTTGTCATGTATGTTATGGTATGGACAATTTCATGTATTGGTTGAGCCTCTCTAATGTGAAAATCCAAAATCTGAAACCTTTTTTTTTCCCCCCTTTGGAGACAGGTCTTTCACTTGTTGACCAGACTGACCTTATACTTGAGCTCTTATTGCCTCAGTCTCCCCAGTGCTGGAATCAGATTCCCCCTTCCCCCTAGTAACCCCTAGATTGGATCCAGGCTCTTTCCTGTGCTAAGCAAATGCTTTCCAACTGAGCTACATATCTCTACCCCCTGCTCCCACCCTAATGTTAAGTTTTTGGGTGCCAACATGAAACTAACCTTTTTTTATTTTGAAGCATTTGGATTTCACTTAAGGATAAAAGCAAAGTGTATGATGGGGCTGGGAAGGTGGCTCAGTGGTAGAGCGCTTGCCTTGCATGCCTGAGGCCCTGGGTTCGATTCCTCAGCACCACATAAGCAGAAAAGGGCAGAAGTGGCGCTGTGGCTCAAGTGGTAGAGCACTAGCCTTGAGCTGAAGTGCCGAGGGACAGCGCCCAGGCCCAGAGTTCAGACCCCACTACCAGACCCCCCCCCCAAAAAAAAAAAAAAAAGCAGAGTATATGAACATATTCCAAGATGCAGTAAACTCTGAAATCTGAAATACTACTGGTCCCAAGCAATTCAGATAAGGGGTTATAAACCTGTGTATGTTAGCATACTAGATACAAAGAAGAGGATCTTTTTTCTTTTGTTAGTCTTACAAAGTCTCATGTAGTAACATCCTAAAAGAACCAATTTTACTATAGTTTGTTTATTAAGTAACTTTCTCTTCTCTAATATGATTATAAAAGGAACTGCCAAAAATCTCAACAATTGGCCAATACTGAAAAGTGAAAACTCTTCAAAAATGAAAAATAAAATAATATTGTTTAAAAGTTTTCTATAAGAATATTGGCTTCCATGGATGTAGTGGTATTGAAGTGAGTCTTTGTCTTCGTAGGTAACCTTCCTTGAAGAAGTTACAGAGTATTACATAAGTGGTGATGAGGATCGCAAAGGACCATGGGAAGAATTTGCAAGAGATGGATGCAGGTTCCAGAAACGAATTCAAGAAACAGAAGTTGCTATTGGATATTGCTTGACATTTGAGCACAGAGAAAGAATGTTTAATAGACTCCAAGAAGTGTGCTTTGAAGGACTTACTGTTTTCAAACAATGTTAAGATGAGTTGATAGTGTGTAGCCTTGCATACACTACCTCTTAAGAGGCTTAAAAAGATAAAAACAAATATTGACTTTTTTTCTTTAAAGAGATATAAAATTGGTTCCCGTGAAATAGTTTAATTTTCACAACATATCCCATTAGAAATATGCAGGCTTACGGTCAGCTCTGATAATGAAGGATCTGTGATTTTTGGTCCTCCCCTTTTCAGTTTAGTTGGATGTTTTTTAAATGTTCTTTGTTTGCTTGAAGTGAACAGGGAGACCTTTTGAGTTGTAACTTTGCACTTTAAAATTTACTTTCTTGGGAAACAATATAGGGCTTTAAAGCCCATTTTCAGTTCTAATTTGTACATTTGTCCAAAATTATTAGGCTCCTAATTTTTACCAATATTCCTAAATTAATGGGCTTTTATGTTTTTCTGTTTTTTCTCTCTGTTGATTAGGCCCCTTTACCTTAAGGCTGCAAAATAATAATCTTCATGACATACTAAAAGCACATTATATCATGCCACTTTTTTCTTGTTTTAAAGGTGACTATTGTTGAAAATGTGGTGAATTTTTCTACCAATTTTACTTAAGATGTTTCCAATGACTGCCAGAAAACCCTGCCCTTAGAGGAATCTCTGCAGCTTTGAAAAAGCTGTGTCTATCTGCCAAATCTTAGCATCTAGTATATTTTATTTCTGTGCAGACTGTTTTTGGAGTTTTCTGTTACTGTAGCTCCAGTTCTGTTACTGTAGCTCCAGTTACTGTAGTTCTTTGTATCTTTCCACAGTGAGAAATTGTAAAACACTTGAGAAAGTAAACACTGCATCCTAAGTGGTTTTTTCACCTTTAGAGGCAAATAAGAGTTTTGTTTTTATAGTATACGCTCTCAAAAGAAGATCAGTGTTATTCAACACCACACCTCAGCACTGTCACTTTCAAAACCTGTCAGGGTGACACTAAACTTGGGGCTGGGCAGCTCTGAATCTACAAGTGTGAAATGGAAAAGAAGCTCCAGTCAGTATCCAGGTTTATTGCATTCTGCTATTTTAATAATAGAAAAGCAATGGCAAAGCCTCTAGTTTCAGGAAAGGAAGAACTAGATTTAACAACTTGCAAGTCTTAATACCTTTAGTCCAAAGTTTACTATTGAAGTCTTTGCATTGATTGATTATGCTTGTTTCATTTAGCTAGCTTTCCATGGTGTGCATCTGTTGGGTTAGCTCTGATGGTCAGTTTTTACTCCATGTCTCCCACCACAGGAGGTTAGAAGACCACTTATTTTGAACTTAACTTCAGTATAGGGATGAGTTTTTCAGAAGTGCTTGTAGGGTTACTACCTCAGTTTATGATCTACCTGGTCATTTTATTCCCATCTGGTTTGCTCTCGAGATCTGCCTCCGGTGTTAGTGTATATATATTCATTACTATACACACTGAGAGTACAGCATATGGAAGCTGGCTAAGTTATTGAAGAGACCTTGGGGCTTGGGTCCCTCCACGTAGGCAACCACAGAGTCTGGTAAAACACAATGGAAAAACAAGGGTGCTTCAGGCCTGGGTCATTCACTTAGGTAAAAGCCTTGTGATAATGCATAGGTGGTCTTTTAAAATAAGACTAAGCATACTAGATGATTTGAAACTTCAGTTACATTTTGTGTTTCTGAAATCTAGCACATCTGTGAATTTTAAAGTGATAGGACGTCTTTACACTTGTTGGATTTCTCTTGAGACTGCTCCCACTTGCAGAAAAGTAAAAGCCTGGTTCAGAATCTCCCATGTCTTCCTCTCTCCTTTAGAAGTGATAAGATTGTGATGACGACAAAGGGACCATAAATTAGTCTGGACTAGGGCTCAACTGTAAGTTGCTTTTTGAGCACAAGACCCTAAATTCAATCCCCCATGCCACCAAATGAAAAAGAAATATTGCCTATAATTTGTACAGTGGTTTTCCTGGCTACCAGGCTTAGAGTAAGCTAAAAATTAGATTGAAGCTGGGCATGGTTGTACATGCCTGTAATCTCAGCACTTGCAAGGCTAAAGCAAGAGGATCTCAAGTTTAAGGTCAGCCTAGCCTACATAGCAACTCTTAAGGCCAGACGGATAGGTATGATAAGACCTGTCTCCAAAAAAAAAAAAAAAAAAAAATTGGACTGAAGGAGCAAGGCAAAATTCTTGTCGGTTTATCCAATTTCTCTATATTAAGAGTCCCTTAACCAATGTTTAAGAATAAAATGCCTGAAGGTCTTTCGAGCACATTTTATACATTAAAGTCATGTCATGGTGCTTTACATGTGAATGTATCATGAGAAGAGCTTTGTATAGACAGATAGCATTTCTATTTCTCAGTGATGAAATGTGATAACACCTCTTCCATCTAACTAGAAGTCAAACCCATCAGATTTTATTTTTTTATAATTTATGGAAGGTGAAGTTTAGGTACTGGCAGACTTCTAATTGGCTTCTTCAGATCCAGTGATTTAAATGTAGCCAGTCTGTTGGAATTTTATTGTTGAAATTCTATTTGTATATATACCTGTTAACTAATCTGTAAATTGTAATAAATATATTTGCAATCATTAAGTATATGTGATTTTTTTTTTTTTTTTTTTTTTTTGTCTTTTTGTACCAGTCCTGGGGCTTGAACTCAGGGCCTGGGCTTTTTTGCTCAAAGCTAGACTTGAACTACAGCTCCACTTCTGGCTTTTTTTGGTGTTAAATTGGAGATCAGAGTCTTATGATCCTGCCTAGGCCGGCTTTAAACCATAATCCTTCGATGTCAGGCTCCTGAGTAGCTAGGAGTATAGGTGTGAGTCATTGGCACCTGGTCATGATTTTTTTTTTTTTTTTTTTTTGAGTGTTCTGACATTGGTTTTAGAATTCCTACACAGGTTTTTCAGGGTGAAATCCATATTGTGGAAGCACTGTAGATTGAATGCTGACTGGATTTTGATGGGTGAGTTAACTTCAGCCTGTTGAGGGGGGAAGAGTGGTACGAAGGTAAATACTATGCAGCCAGCTACTGTAAACCCTAGCTATTCTGGAAGCTTGAGGTCTGATCATTGCATTTCAAAGCTGGCCAGGGCAGACAAATCCAGGAGACTCTTATCTCCACTTAACCAGCAAAAAGCCAGAAATGAGACCGTGGCTTAAGTAGAATGCCAGACAGTGAAAAAGCTAACATCATGAGACCCTAAGTTCAAGTCAGTATAAAAACAAAACCTGGGAACCATGTTTTAGTAAAAGAATTTGCTTAAGAATGAACATCTAAGAGCCAGTTTAATTCTGAAGTTAGCTCCAGCTCCAGTTCTACAAAGAAGATAAATGGAATATTCATAGGAGTAGTCAAATTCATATGGGCATAACTACTCATAGGCAACAGTAAAGTGTCAGTGCATATTAACATGGTATTGCAAAGCTGAATGTGATGATCGTATCAGGAAAAACAACTATTTACTCTGAAGAAAAATGTACCCCATTTTAGTGGTAGGAATAACATTCTTAAGCCAAAGCATTTGGATCTTCCCAGTTACTGAAAAGTTACTAAAATGTTTCTGAGGACTGCAAGTATGACTCAAGTAGAGCACCTGCCTCACAAACTTGCAGTCCTGAGTTATGCACGCATGCGCGCGTACACCCCCCCTCCCCACACAGGCAAGAGAACAGTCACAAATAATATACAAATTGAATTAATCCTAGGTTATTTACAAATTGGGGCCAATTTAAGCAGTTTTGGAAAGTGCATGAAAGCAGCCACATTGATGACAAGCCACATTTATTCCCTATCCTGATATTTGAGAATTTGTTATTTTTACATTATTTCTGTAGTACTGGAGATGGAACACAGAGCCTTGGTATGCCTGGCAAGTACCCTGCCACCCAGTTACAGCACCAGCCCTCCAATCTGAAGTTCAAAGCAGGTTTTGATGGATAGTCTCGAGTTTTGATAGTTGCATGGAGATTTGAGAATTTGATGGTCTGGCATATTTTCCTTTGGAGACTTCCTTTGGACTTTTACATATCTTTTTAAAGTAAAAATGGAAAGACCCTTATTTTTAATTTTAAAATACGCATAGGGCTGGGAAGGTGGCCTAGTTAGTGGTAGAGTGCTTGCATTGCATGCATGAAGCCCTGGATTGGATTTCTCAGTACCACATACACAGAAAAAGCTGGAAGTTGGGCTGGGAAGGTGTCTCAGTGGTAGACTGCTTGCCTTGCATGCATGAGGCCTTGGGTTCAATTCCTCAACACCACATAAGCAGAAAAAAGAAAAAGCTGGAAGTGGTGCTGTAGCTCAAGTGGTAGAGTGCTAGCCTTGAGCTGAAGAGCTGAGGGACAGCACCCAGGCCCAGAGTTCAAGCCCCATCACTGACTAAAAATAAAAATAAAAGTACACATTATTGCCAGGGTTTGGTGGCTCACACCTGTAATCCTAGCTACTCAGGAGGCTGTCTGGACAGTGCCTAGGCCCAGGGTTCAAGTCCCACAACTGACAAAAAAACCAAAACCCCACAACTGTAACGCTACTACCCAACAAGAACTATGGCCCAGAGCTCTGGACATCAGCGCTTTAACAATGTTAAGTAAACATTTGTTCTCCGAGACCTGACTAAAGATGTTTGGGGGAAAAGATGACATAATGCTGTTTGTGAGCCAGGCATTGGTGGCTCACGCCTGTGACACTAGCTACTACTCGGGAGGCTGAGATCTGAGAATTGTGGTTCAAAGCCAGCTCAGGGAAGAAAGTCCATGAGACTCTTATCTCCAATAAACCACCAGAAAACTGGAAATGGTGCTGTGGCTCAAGTGGTAGAGCACTTGCTTTGAGCTGAAGAGCTGAGGGACAGCACCCAGGGCCAGAAATCAAGCCCCAGGACTGACAAAAAAAAAAAAGTGCTGTTTGATTTTTTTTTCTGTTTACTGTTTTTGTTTGTTTGCTGGTACTGGGGCTTGAACTCAGGGCATAGACTTTGTTAGTGAGTTTTTTTTTTTTTTTTTAGCTCAAGGCTAGTAACGCTACCATTTGAGCTCCATTTCCAGCTTTTTGGTGGTTAACTTGGGGATGAGTCACAGACTTCTGCCTGCCCAGTCTGTTTTCTAGGATTACAGGTGTGAGCCATTAAGCACCTAGCTCACACAGCTGGTGTGTGTGTGTGTGTGTGTGTGTGTGTGTGTGTGTGTGTGTGTGTGTGTGTGTGTGTGTGTGTGTGTGTGTGTGTATCTAGGATTACAGGTGTGAGCCATTAAGCACCTAGCTCACACAGCTGGAGTGTGTGTGTGTGTGTGTGTGTGTGTGTGTGTGTGTGTGTGTGTGTGTGTGTGTGTGTGTGTGTTCATGGGGCTTGAGTTTAGGGCCTGGGCATTGTTCCTGAGCTCTTTTGCTCAAGGCTAGTACTCTACCACTTTGAGCCACAACACCACTTCAGTTTTCTGATGGTTAATTGGAGATAAGAGTCATGGATTTTACTTCCTGGGCTGGCTTTGAACCAGGATCTTCATATCCCAGCCTCCTGAGTAGCTAGGATTATAGGTGTGAGCCACCAGCACCTGGCTAATGATTCTGTTTTGAGTGAAATTTGTTGTCACTTGAGGGGAGGTTCATTATTTTGGTTTTGAAGGCAGGAAACAAAGGAGAATCTTGAAGGAGTTTTGAAAAAGACATGGGATGTATTTTCTGGGATTTTTTTTTTTTTTTGGTCGGTTGTGGGGCTTGAACTCTGGGCCTGGCGCTATCCTTGAGCTCTTCAGCTCAAGGCTGGTGCTCTACCACTTGAGCCACAGCACCACTGCCGGCTTTTTCCGTTTATGTGGTGCTGAGGAATCGAACTCAGGGCCTCATGCATGCAAGGTAAGCACTCTACCACTGAGCCACCTTCCCAGGAATGGTTGTTTTTAAAAACAAATTTCATCATGAGAAGACTAGCTCCCCTTTGGATCTCAAATATCACCTCCAAGGGACATCTGAGGACCCTATGTATTCCCCACTTCTCCTATTACCTTTCCCTTTCCCTCTGACCTCATCTTGTTAACACTTCCAGTGGTTTTTTTTTTTTTTTTGGGGGGGTTCGCCCACCCTCACTAGGCTCTAACCCCAAGAGAGTAATCTTGTGATGAGCTGGAGCCTAGCACTGCACCTGCGAGTTAGAGAACAACTATTTGTTAATGCGTTAATAAGTTTCCTTTTCTTTTCATCCATCTTGGGGCTTGAACTCCAGGCCTGGGCACTGACCCTGCGTTCTTCAGCTCAAGGCTAGTGCCCTACCACTTGAGCCATAATGCCACTTCCGGTTTTCTGGTGGTTAATTGGAGATAAGAGTCTCCTGGACTTTTCTTGCCTGGGCTGATTTTAAACCGTGAACCTTAGATCTCAGCCTTCTGAGTAGCTAGGGTTATAGGTGTGAGCCACTGGCGCCCGGCTAGAGTTAATAACTTTTTTAAAGTCACGTTGATTAAAGTTTCATCAATACAGTCACGTCTGATCAGACACGAATGTGCCACAATCACAGATGACACAGTTGCATAGAACTTAAAGGTCCTTAGAGAACAGATACAATAAGCTCTAACTAAATTTGTAGAATGTAATTGCAGATTTGAAGGTGGCTGGGGATACCACATCAATTAATTTGAGTGTCATTAATAAGGTGCATGTTCATTTATGAATTTAATATGTGGGCAAATCAGCTGAGGCCTTTCTTTTCCAGAACTAATACAGTATATCAGAGTGCCAGAATATTCTCACAGCAATACATGAGCACGAGATTAGCCTTGGGCTCCTAGCAATGCTCTCTTAGTTACACCAGATGGCGTTACATACCACGTCAGAGTGACTGATGGGTTGACTACTACTCATCCTTGGAGGTCCATCTCTCCACAGCTGCAAATCTGCCCTGCCCCTCTCAGCCTGGTCCATTGTTGCTCCACCTTTGTTTTTTTTTTTTAATAGCAAATGCCCAGGATGAGTGGATGTTCCTTAGGTAAGAGTAGAAACATGTATTTGAACACAAGCAGAGGATCTTAGGCTTCCTTGTCTAGGAGAGGGAGGATAAGAGAGGATTCAGAAGATCCAAGGTGAGATCTAAGAGCTGATAAATGTTCGCTGGGTTTTGTGTGTTAGAGTTTTCCAAGCTAGTGCTTTGTCTCAACTTTCTGTGTTTCAATTCCATCCCTGAGCTTCTTGTCAGTCATTTTAATGGGAAGAGGGAGCGGGAGCCTGAACTCCCATTCTCTCATGGAGCATTGGGCTGTCTAATGACATGCTGTATATGTGCCTTGTTGCCAGGAGGATTTAAAAACTGAAGAACCACTGTGCTGGGTTTCCCTCTGAGAGTGAGTAGCCAAGGCCCAGTAGATATCCAGGACCGGTCTTTGGTGGGTTGGTATTGGTGCCAAGTGAGCCGTCCTTAGAGCCATGTGCAAAAGTACAGAATGGAAAGCCATTGTGTGTTTGCATATCATTTCCCGTGCCTGTAGGACAGGTGACTATCAACTGTCCCATGGCTGCTCTCCCTTTCTTTAGTTTCTACTTGATTGAACTGAGTAGATGGGTTAAAGATTTCTTTTCCTACCTCTAAGAATTTACATAGAAGGGTTTTGTTTTCTTTTTTGTCTTTCTGATTGCTGAATTTTCTGGATATACAGATTCCCTGCCCTAGGACTAGGTGCCAAATGTCACTGCTCAATTGGCCTGGGGTGGAGCCCAATTTTGCCCAAGGGAAGGGAAGATTTTTTTTTTTAATAGGAGAAATTACTGTATTGAGTTACAGAAGAAATGTCCTGCTGGGTGGTCAAAGCCTGGAAGCGGTGCATGTTCTTGCAATTACTTTCTAGTGGGGTGACTAGTTACAGTAACTGGTTTCATCGAACCCCTCCCACTCACATAGACCCTGCCCCTACCCCACTCAGGTTCTTCAGGAATATTTACCTCGCCTGGTCAGGGTTTCTTCTCCCCTCTATAGAGGCTTCCTTGATGAGACTCCATCTCTCTATCTGAAGGGTTTGTCATCTTTTCATTATTACAGTATTCTATATACCCCATCCTTTTTTGTGTGTGTAGGTCCTGGCACTTGAACTCAGGGCCTAAGTGCTGCCTCTGAGCTTTTGTGCTCAAAGCTTGTGCTCTATCACTTGAGTCACAACTCCACTTCCAGCCTTTTTAGTGGGTAATTGGAGATTAAGTCTCATGGACTTTCCTGCCCCAATGACTTTGAACTAGGATCCACAGATCTCAGCTTCTCCAGTAGCTAGGATTACAGGTATGAGCCACTAATGCCCAGCCTGGTTTTTTTTTTTGTTGTTGTTTTTTCCTTAAATTTGAGACAGGTCTTGCTGACTTGCCCACGCTTGCCTGGAGGTTATTATAAAGTCCAGAATAGCCTCAAACCTCTGATCTTCTTACCTTAGCCTCCTGAGTGCTAGGATCACAAGCATGAGCCACCACACTCTACTGCCTTTTATAATTTCTTAAAGTAGAACTTAGACCACTCATCTAAGGCATTTTGTTTCTTCTAATTAAATATTGAATGTTATAAATCTCCCCAAAAGCAGTATTAGAAGTTTGCCATATGTATTTATATATTGTGTTTTCACTTTCATCCAGTTCAAGATATTTTCTAATTTCCTTTGTTCTTTCTTCTCTATCTTGGGACTATTTAGAAGTATGATGTCCAATTTGCAGTATTTGGGTACTTCCCAGATCTGAAATTGACTTCTAATTTAATTTTATTGTGGTTAGAAAATACTTTATTTTATTTTTTTTATTTTTTTGGCCAGGTGCCAGTGGCTCACCCCTATAATCCTAGCTACTCAGGAGGCTGAGATCTTAGGGTCACAGTTCAATGCCAGCCCAGGCAGGAAAGTCCATGAGATCATCTCCAATAAACCACCAGAAAACCAGAAGTGGTGCTGTGACTCAAGTGGTAGAGTACTATCCTTGAGCTGAAGGGCTGAGGGACTTTGCTCAGGCCCAGAGTTCAAACTCTGTGATCAACAACAACAACAACAAAATTCAAGCTTATTGAGACTTGTTTTATGCCCTAATATATGTCTCTCTGTAAGAGGTTCCATAGATATAGAAATAGATATTTTTTGGTAGCCTTAGGGTTAGAACTTAGGGCCTTTCCCTTGCTACACAGGTGCTCTACTGCTGAGCCGAGCTCCAGCCCTGTATTTATTTATTTTTGTTTGTTTTTGCTAGCTTCCTCTTGGTCGCTTGCTTGCTTGGCTTGTGCTCTACCACTTGAGCCACTTTTCAGCACAGCTTTGGCTCATTATTTTGGAGATGGAGCTTCACAGATTTTATGCCTGGGCTGGCCTTAACCCGTGATCCTCTGATCTCAGTTTCCTGAGAAGCTAGAACTGCAGGCCTGAGTCACCAATGCCTGGTTTTTCTATTTGTTTCTGATAAGGAGGAGGATGTGCTGCTCTCTTCGCGCCACTGTGGTCTGAAGTCAGTCCATTCTAATATTCACCTTATTTATTTCCTTATGTTTAAAGCAGTTTTTTAGTAGATAGCATAGAGTCTTACAAAATCTAGTATAATAGTGTCTACTTTTTTTTTTTTTTGCCATTATGAAACTCAGGGCCTGGGCACTGTCTCTGAGCTTCTTTTTTGTTCAAGGCTAGCACTCTACCACTTGAGCCACAGTGCCACTTCTGGCCTTTTCTGTTTATGTGCTATTGAGGAATTGAACCCAGGGCTTCATGCATGCTTGGTGAGCACTATACTACTGAGCCACATTCCCAGCTCTGGTGTCTACCTTATAATTGAGAGTATTTAGATCATTTATATTAAATGTAAGTATCAATAAAGTTGAGTTTAAATATATTGTCTTGCTTTTTATTTCCTATATGTCCTATCTAGAGAGAGAGAGAGAGAGAGAGAGAGAGACTGTGTAGGCCAAGCTGATCTTGAACTAGTGATTCTTAGGTTCCCCAGTGCTTATTATATAAATATGTCACTATGTCCAGCTCTCCTACTAATTTTTTTTATAATTTCATTTATAACTTTTTATTTTAGTGACTGTTGTCATGTTTGATAGCTTTAACATTACAGTAAGAGCATAGTATTTTATATGTATGTATATACACAAAACTTATAAATCTATGTTATATTACTATTATTTTTGTTTTCAAGAGTTATTTTCTTGGGGCTGGGAAGGTGGCTCAGTGGTAGAGCGCTTGCCTTGCATGCCTGAGGCCTTGGGTTCGATTCCTCAGCACCACATAAGCAAAAAGAAAAAAGCCGGAAGTGGTGCTGTGGCTCAAGTGGTAGAGCGCTAGCCTTGAGCTGAAGAGCTGAGGGACAGCTCCCAGGCCCAGAGTTCAAGCCCCATGACTGACAAAAAAAAAAAAAGAATATTCTTTGTTGCTTTGTATGTCCCTCCCCCACGGTATAACCCCTGCTTTCACTGTATTTGATGTCGGTATAATTTGTGGAGGGGAAGGGAAAAAACAAATCATTTAAATAGGGATACAGGTAGACCCATTGCAACAATGAGATGTACAAGTCGTTATGCTGAAAACGAACTTTACAACTTTGGTGGCGGGGGAGGAGGAGGCAGATTGGTTGAGGGGGGTGGGAGGATGGGAAGGGATGGGAAGGGGAAACAAAGGAGGAGCCTACAATGCTTGATAAGAAATGTACTAATTAGGGGCTGGGAAGGTGGCTCAGTGGTAGAGTGCTTGCCTTGCATACATGAGGCCCTGGGTTCGATTCCTCAGCACCACATAAGCAGAAAAAAAAAAGCCGGAAGTGGCGCTGTGGCTCAAGTGGTAGAGCACTAGCCTTGAGGTGAAGAGCTGAGGGACAGCACCCAGGCCCAGAGTTCAGGCCCACGACTGGACCCCAAAAAAACAAACAGAAATGTACTCATTATCTTGCCCATGTAATTGTAACCCCTCTGTACAGTATTTTCACAATAAAAAAAATAAAGAACATACTAGACCTTCAAAAAAAAAAAAAGAATGTGACATTTCTTACTCCCCAGAATGTGCATAACATAAATGAATATTAATTACAAGGTTCATTAGCTTCTCTCTTTCAGTAGACCATAAACTGCAAAAGAACCATTTTTTAAAAAATTAATTAATTAAAAAAATTAATTTATTTATTGTGTTGATACTGAGGCTTGAATTCAGAGCCTGGGAGTTGTCCCTTATCTTCCCCTTAGCTTTCTTAGCTTTTTTCACTCAAGGCTGCCACTTGAGCCAAACTTCCACTTCCAGTTTTTTGGTCTTTGATTAGAAATAAGAGTCTCACAGACTTTCCTTCTTGGGTTAGTTTTAATCCACGATCCTCAGATCTCAGCCTCCTGAGTAGCTAAGGTTTCAGGCATGAGCCACTGTGGCCTGAGTCCATATTTGAATCATTAAGGTGAAGCAATGTGTAGCAGAGAACTTGACTGACTCCTGCTAATTTGTTCACTCAGTATCGTTTATGAGTACAGTGAGAAGCCCTGTTTCATCTGCTGAATTCATTTACTCTGAATACTTACTGAGCATTTACTGTGTGCCTCATGCTGAGCCAACAGCTGGGAACGCAGACTGGAAAAAGACTGGCATGGTATCTGTTCTCAAGGAGCTTACCAAAAAGAAGTCAGTTATGGTGGTGACACGTAGGACATGAAAGCAACAGAAGAAGGTAATAGGGAAGAAGCGGGGATGAGTCCTGAATGGTAGGAGGAACTGAGTCAGGCGGTCAGGGGAGGCAGAGTCAGGAAGAGGGCTCTAGCAAAGCTGGGTAAAGAAGAGGCAAGAATGATAAAATGACAGTGGTCAGGCAAGTGTGTTAGACCCTATGGGGCCTATGTGAACTGCTACAATTTTATTTTCTCTCCAAAAATCTCTGTAGTAGGCTCTGCCTAGAGTGGTGTACATGCCTGTAATCTTAGCTTCTCAGGAAGCGGAGATAGGAGGATCAAAGTCTGAGGATAGCCTGGGAAAAAGTAAGGTCCTCTTTGAAAAAGTTGAGACTGAGGGCACATGCCCTTAATTCCAACTACTTTGAGGACAGAGATCGTAAGAGCTAGGTCAGAGACCAGCCTTGGCAAAAACTCAAAACCCTTTCTGAAAATCAGTCTAAAAGTAGGAGGGCTAGGGACCATAGATCAAGTGATACAGTGCTTGCCTAGTAAGTATGAGACCCTGAGTTCAATCCCCAGTAGTGAAAAATAAATTTTATTTTTAGTGGGTTAAACAAGGATAAAGGTGGGGGAAGAACAGAGGAAGAGTTGCTGGGATAGCGTAGCAGGCTGTGAAGGAGGCTTGGGCCCGTGGCAGTGGATATGGACCAAGGAAACTGTTGCCTGAGACTCAGGTTTCCTGGGATACAGATTTTCAAGGCTAAAACTGGGGCAAGTCCCAGGCAAACCAGAATAGTTAATACTACTGTTCCTAGGTGTTAGTGGCTAACAGTGGTGCAGGAAGTTGATGGTGCCATTCATGGGGATGGAGCACTCAGGGAGGACGGATTTGGAGGTGTAAATCAAGCATCCTACTTTGGCTACATTAAGTGTGAAGCATCTACATGGAGATGGAGACAATTGGATCTACACATTGGAAGCCCACGGGAGAAATCAGATCCAGATGGAAACTTAGAATACAGCAATATCTGGATGGTATTTACGTCAATATGGAAAACTGCCTGAGAAGACCATGTAAACAATTACAGATATGTGTGGGTCAATATGATATTAAACAGGAGTTACCTGAGATTAAGAAGGAATAGCTGGGCATGGTAGCCCACACCTGTTATCCCAGTTGTACAAGAAGCATAAATAGGAGGATCACAGTCCAAGCCAATCTGGGACACTGGGCTATATTCGAAAAGTTGCTAAAACAGTACTGGAGGCATGGCTCAGCAGTAATGCCTCCTAGTCCGCATAAGGCCCTGACCTCAAATCCCATTATTAGGAAGGGAGGGAGGGTCCCCACTCCCAAGGAGTTCATTGTGATAAGCATGGGTGTCAGGCAAGCTCAGATGCCTCCTTCTAGGGCTGTGTTTGGAAGGAGAATGAGAAATGGGAGATGGGTAGAGAAGAGCTTGCCAGGTGCAGGAAGCGACTGAGGAGAGGTAGTCAAGCCATCCAGAATGACTGGGAAGGGAGTGGAAGAGAGGAGAGAGCTATGAAGTACATCCTAAGATGAAAACTGAAAAACATTTAGCAGCCTGGAAGTCAGTGCTTATCTTTTTTTTTTTTTGGTTGTGGGGCTTGAACTCTGGGCCTGGGCACTGTCCCTCTGCTCTTCAGCTCAAAGTGAGTGTGAGTGCTCTACCTCTTGAGCCACAGTGCCACGTCCAGTTTTCTGGTGGTTAATTGGAGATAAGAGTCTCACAGACTGTCCTGCCTGGGCTGGCTTTTTTCTTTTTTTAGTACATTTTTTATTGTGAAAATACTGTACAGAAGAGTTACAATCACATGAGCAAGGTAATAAGTACATTTCTTATCAAGCATTGTTGCCTCCTCCTTTGTTTTTCCTCTACCATCCCTTTCCTCCCATCTCCACAACTACATCCCCCCCTCTAAATTGTAAAGTTCGTTTTTCAACATAGTGTCTTGTACATTTTACTGTTGCAATGAGTCCACCTGTATCCCTATTTAAACAATTTGTTTTTTCCCTTCTGCTCCCCAAATTATACCAACATCAAATACAGTGAAAACAGGGGTTATATTGGGCTGGCTTTAAATGGCAATGCTCAGATCTCAGCCTCTTGAGTGGCTAGGATTACAGGTGTGAGCCACCAGCACCTGGTTTATCAGTGTTTATCTTTACCAAATACTTATTTTCAAGGCATTGTCAGGACAGAAACCAGATTTGGAGTAACTGAGGCAAGAGGCAAGACTCAAGACAGCCCAGATGCATGGACCGCTTCTCGAAGGGCAAGGAGGGAGAGGGTGAGTGGCAGCTGAGAGCGGGGTGGAATGGGGTTGGTTTTGCCGGGTTTCCTTTTTCCTGGTACTGAGGCTTGAACTCAGGGCCTCCTGCTGTCCTTGAGCTTTTTCTGATCAAGGGTAGCATTCTTCCACTTAGCCACAGCTTCACTTCTGGCTTTTTGGTGGTTAATTGGAGATAAGAGTCTCATGGATTTCTTGCCCCAGCTGACTTTGAACCACAATCCTATATTAGCCTCCTGAGTAACTAGGATCACAGGCCTGAGCCAACGGCTCTGGGCTGTTTTACTTTACTTTTTTTTTTTTTTTGTGCTGGTTCGGGGGCTTGAACTCGGCCTGGGCACTATCCTTGAGCTTCTTTTGCTCAAGGCTAGCGCTCCCACTGGGAAGGTGGCTCAGTGGTAGAGCACTTGCCTTGCATGCATGAGGCCCTGGGTTCGATTCCTCAGCACCACATAAGCAGAAAAAAAAAGCTGGAAGTGGCACTGTGGCTCAAGTGGTAGAGCACTAGCCTTGAGCTGAAGAGCTGAGGGACAGTGCCCAGGCCCAGAGTTCAGGCCCCACGACCAGACCCAAAAAAAAAAAAAAAAAAAAGGCTAGCGCTCTACACCTTTGCCACAGAGCTACTTCTGGCTTTTTTCTGAGTAGTTTATTGGAGTTAGAGTCTCACAGACTTCCCTGCCTGGGCTGGCTTTTTAATTTTTTAATTTTTTGCCACTCTGGGGCTTGAACTCAGGGCCTGAGCACAGTCTCTGAGCTTCTTTTGCTCAAGGCTAGCGCTCTACCACTTGAGACACAGCCCCACTTCTGGCTTTTTCTGTTTTTGTGAGGAATTGAACCCAGAGCTTATACATGCTAGGCAAGCACTCTACCACCAATCCACTTTCCCAGCCTGGGCTGGCTTTGAACTGCGATCCTCAGAACTCAGCATCCTGAGTGGCTAGGATTACAGACATGAGCCACCAGTCCTTAGCCTTTCTTTTCTTTTTTCTTTTTAACAATAGAAATCTTGCACTTAGTTATAGGCTAGAAGAAAGGAGTTAAGTGAAGGAGAGCTCGAAAATACAGGGGGAGGCTAGGGAAGATAATTGCTGGAGTAGGATTCCTGAGAAGCTGGTCCAGGAAGGGCTCTTGTGGGCCCACGCCTGACTGGGGGTCCGAGGAAAGAAACAGAGAAGATTGCAGGGAGGAAAGGGGCTGAAGTGAGTGTGTTCCTTCTGATCGCCTTCATTTTCTCCTGGAATAACAATGAAGTCTATTGCTGAGAATGACTGTAGACATGGCAAGAGGCATGTGGAAGGCTTGAGAGTATGAATTTATAGGATCATCAATTTGTTTAATTCCTCAGTGGCTTGGTGTGATATTTTTCTGGGCACGGGAGATGAAAAATGGGCAGATGGGTCCAGGGTAGAGTTTTGTATTGTGACACAGCTGAGGACCAAGTTATTGGCTGGTAGCCGGTGGGGGGAGGGAGGAGGGTGAGAGGTCGTGGGGGGGGTGGGGTGGGATGAAGGGACAGGCTGTTTGAGCAGAAAATACAGCCTGAGAAACAAGACTTGGGCTTTGAGGTCTGGAGGAAACTCCAGGGCTTAAAGGTACTGCAGGAAGAAAGGAGTGAGGACCAAACTATGATCCGAAAGGTGGGAGTTAGGAGCTGGAGAAGTGGTAGAACTCCTGAGTAGAAAGGGCGGGTATTTAGCTTCACGTTTGCTAAGTTGGGAAGCTGACTGATAGGGAGTTGGAGGTGTGAAGGCCTGGAGGTGGGCGTGGCTTGGCTTGGGAGTCCTGGGAGATCAAGAAGGTAGGTGAGGTTGGAAAGTACATTCGCATCAGCACAGAAATCACCGAGCTGCGAGGGGAAGGGGAGGCATCAGAGCTTTGTCTCTCGTGAGTGTGTTGGATTGATGAGCCAGGCAGTGGTGGCGGCAGGGACAAGAGAAGAAGAGGCTGGCTGGCCAAAGGCAGCAACAGATTTCCTTAGCAATGGAGGCATAATGGTGTCTTATAAATCCACTGAACTAAACTGAACCCAAGGGCTGTGTGAGTTCCAGGAAATGTCACCAGCAGCAGCAGCTGCCATTTTCTAGAAAAAAACAAAAAACCAAACCATGAAAAATCAGCAGAAATAGGGCATTGCTCACCTAAGCCATAGTCAAGGAGAGGGTTTTGAGCCAAGTAACCACTAGACTCATTTCTCTGGGGGTCCCCCTAGTCCACATCTCTTGTCCTGACCATGTCAACCCTCCCCCACCCCTTCGGGGGGCTTGCCAGTACCAGTGCTCTGCTCCAGGACAGTCCTGGCAGGAAAAGCCAGCCAGCCATCTTTGGGCTGGCGGCCTTCCCAGGAGGAGCCGGGGCTGAGGCTCTGAGCGAGGAAGCTGAAGGAAGCACATTTGGTGGTGCTTCTCTACGGTGAACAAGGGCTCATTAGCCAAAACCACCATCTTCCCAGGCTTGTTCTGACCCACTTAAAAATAACCTGAGTGGTCTCTCCCCGCTTCCACACAGGAGCAAGTCGCTTCCAGCTCAAGCAGAACCCACCTGAGCCTCAGCCCTTGGAGGAGGCTGGGCCTGTCCCCCATCACTTCTTGTGAGTGCTGGGAGCCCACAAAGGGCGGCTCCCAGACGCCTCCGGCCTGTTCTGCCGAATTCACCAGCCGGCTTGGTTCTTTCTCATTAAGGCGACCTCTAAAGTTGGAGCGCCCCAGTTTCTCAACCCTTCATCTCCGCCTTCTCCTTACCTACATTTATTCCTCTGTGATCTCAACCAGCCAGTGGCCGTCATAGCGCCTAATCACTGACAAACACCAAAGGTCTCTACTGCTGGGACAGACGCAAACCACATGCATTCAGCACCCTCTGGCACCTCTACTTGGATATCTTTCCCTTCTTTCTTTCCTTTCTTCCTCCCTCCCTCCCTACATTCCTCCCTTTCTCCTTCCTTCTCCTCCCTCTTTCTCTTTTCTTTCTTTCTTTCCTTCCTTCCTTCTCTTTCTTTCTTTCTTTCCTTCCTTCTTTCTTTCTCTCATGCTGGTACTGGGGCTTGAACTTAAGAGTCTGGGCCTTGTCCTTAGCATTTTCACTCAAGGCTGGTACTCTACCACTTGAGCCGCACCTCCATTTCCAGCTTTTTGGTGGTTAATTGGAGACAAGAATCTTTGTGTGTGTGTGTGGGGGGGGGGGTCATGGGGCTTGAACTCTGGGCCTGGCACTGTCCCTGAGCTCTTCAGCTCAAGGCAAGTGCTCTAGCACTTGAGCCACAGCGCCACTTCCTGTTTTCTGGTAGTTTATTGGAGATAAGAGTCTCGTGGCCTTTCCTGCCCGGGCTGGTTTTGAACCACAATTCTCAGATCTCAGTCCCCTGAGTAGCTAGGATTACAGGCATGAATGCCTGAGTTCTAGTTGGCTGTCTTATGGGAAGTTCTCTTTCCTTCTTCCTGCCATGCCTGCTCTCCTTTCAGCTACTCCATCCCAATCAGAGCAACTCTCTCCTCCCAGGTGCTCATGCTAAATACCTTGTAGTTATCCTAACTCTTCCCTTTCACTCACAGCTTAATTACAGCCTGTCTACCAATTCTGTCAGTTCCACCTTGAAAAGATACCCAGCACTTGGCCACTTCCTACTGCCTCTACCCCACAACTCCCTGAACCTAACTACTACTCCAGTAGTCTCCACATTGGACTCTGCTTCTACCAGAAGCCCCTAAAAGCATTAACTCATGGGTGGGCATGGTACTACACTAGTAATCCTCTGGAGGCAGAGATAGGGAGGATTGTTGTTTGAGGCCAGTGCAGGCAAAAAGTGAATGGGACCCATCTTAATCGATGTAAAGCTGAGTAAGCTCGGTGCCAGTGGTTCATGATAGTAATCAGCCACTCAGAAGGCTGAGAACTGAACACGGAAGTTTAAAGCCAGCCTGGGAAGAAAAGTTTGCTAGATTCCATTTCCAAAATAACTGGTAAAAAGGACTGAAGCACTGGGCCTTAGAGGCTCACTCCTGTGATCTTAGCAGCTCAGGAGGCCGGGATCTGAGGATCATGCTTAAAGTCAACCCCAGGAAGGAGAGTCTGTGAAACTTTTCTAACTAACAACGCAAAACAAAATAAAACAAAACAAAGCAAAAAACAAAAAACTGGAAATAGAGCTGCCGCTCAAGTGGTAGAGCACTAGCCTTGAGCAAAAAAGCTTAGGAACAGTGCCCAGACCCTGAGTTCAAGCCCTAGTTCCGGCACCAAAAAAAAAAAAAAAGAAAGAAAAAGAGCTAGAGCTGTGGTGGCTCAAGTGGTAGCACTAGCCTAACAAGTTGCTGAGTTCAAACCCCAGTACTGCAAAAAACAGAAAAGAAAAGAAAAAGGAACAAAAGTAGGAAGGAAGGAAGGAAGAGAGAGAGAAAAGGAAGGAAGGAAGGGAGAAAGAAAGAGAAACGTAAAAAGAGAAACACTGGGTGCACGCCTGTTAGCCCAGCTATGCAGGAAGCGTGAATAGGAGGATCTCGGCCAGGCCTGCTTGGACCTAAATTTGAAGCCTTATTTGAAAAATAGTGAAAGCAAAAAGGGCCAGGGGCATGGCTCAAGTGATAAAGGACCTGCTTGTCAGTTCCAAAGTCATGAATTCAAACTTCAGTATCAATAAAATGAAACCAAGGAAATATTAAGTCACAAAGGTCATGTCACTAATACACCCCTTCCCATTCATTTGGAATAAAGCAAACTACTTACCATGGCTTGGCTTGAGCTGGGTTTCCTCTAGCTCTCTGTCTTCATTTCCACCACCATCCCCAACCTTGTTTACCCTCTTCCAGCCACACTGGCCTCCTTGCTGGTTGTCAAACATTAGGATGCTCCTGACTCCAGTGCTTCACACTATTTCCTGAAAAACCTGCCTTCCAGTGTTCCCCCAGTTCCCCCCACCCTCTGCTCATGTCACCTTCTCCGTGAGGCCTTTCACTCATTATAACGTATGTATAGCACAAGATAGCGGTGCCCATTGCCTTCCCATTGCCCCTTACTGTCTCCCCCTTTCTCCATATACTTACATCTTCTGAGACCAGGAACTTATTGAAGGTGAACTTTATGAGAGCAGAGTTTTATTCAGTCCCGGGTCTCTTGCATTTAGAATAGAACCTGACCCACAGATGGACCCAGGAAATAGCTGTGGAACAAATGTAATTAATTCAGCTGGCCATAGGGAAAGCCTAGAATCTTCCTCCCACTGGATGCCTGTCCTCGAAGAGTTTTTATAACAGCCCTTTCTCTTTCAAGCCTTTCTGGAAGAACGGCTTTAATTAAGCAACGATTTCACTGGGCCCCTGCGTATTTACGCAATCACAGCTCTAAGGCCAGCAGAAATGACCATTGCCTTCCCTTCCTTCCCACTTCCTGTAAGAAAATCAGCCGGAGGCAGGTGACCTGCCTGAGGGGGAACATCACTATTAAACACGGCACTCAATAAAAGCCACTGATGTGGTTATTCTTTTATAGGGCAGCAGAATGTGTTCTAATCTCTTGTAACCATGTCTCCCTTGGCCAAATGTGTTTAAATGATTGAGTACAGGTCTCAAAAATAGAGCTTTCGATCGATTGGGTTTTTCAGGATGAGTCGGGTTCCAACTCCAGATGGACTTCCCATCACCCTGGGGCCTCCTCTCAGTTCTCCAGTGGCCTCCATGAGGGAAGAGTGTAGATTAGGTGATTGTCCAGATTCAGTCTAAAATTGTGACCTTGAGATAGAAGAGCTCCCACTGGAAACACATCTGCTTGTCCAGATGTGTGTGGGTAGAAAAGCAAAAGGTGTGGGTTTTATGTATGTGTGTGTGTGTGTGTGTGTGTGTGTGTGTGTGTATGAGAGGGAGAGACAGAGAGAGACAGAGAGACAGAGAGAGAGAGAGCAAGCTTTGTATTGGGTCTTGGTCAGGACCTTTTCAATTGTTAGGAGCAGAAAACTCAACCAAGACTGACTGGAAATGCCAAAGGTAGAGCCTCCTCTGACAAGCTGAGTCGAGGGCTCATGGTGCATCAGGAAGATGCAGGGCCGGCCTCGGAGCCAGTCTTCCGGCTCCCTTTCTCCTATGTTGTTTCCATTTCAGGCCAGCTTTCCTCACCTGCCAGCCTCTGAGCCAAGAGGAATAAAGAGCTCCTTCCCAGGATTTCTGGGGTCCTTAAAAACAGAGTCTCATAGGTAGGGTCTGACTCCTGCCCCATGGATGGTAGATGGGTTGCTAGTTCAGTGCCATCCTCCCTCCCCATGGAGCAGGGGTATATGGGGTACCCCTCTCTACCCAAGCCTTGACTGTGGCAGCAGGGTAGGTGTCAAAAAGAACCTCAGGAGGCTTGTAGCAGAAGAGAGAGTGGATGTTGGACAAGACAAATCAGAGACATTCATTCCAGTCCTCATTCAGTTATAGTATTCTTAGAAGCCCTGCATTAACGGCCCATGCTTCTGTAACAAATTACCACAGACTGAGTGATTTAAAACAACAGAACATACACTCTCACCGTTCTGCAAGCCAGAAGTCTGAAATCAGTGGTGTCAAGGCCATGCTTTCTCTGGCAGATCTAGGGGAAAATACATTGCTTGTCTCTTCCAGCTTTTAGTGGTTACTTGTGGGCTGCATCATTCCAGTCATTCTGGGATGTCTTTCTGACCTCCATGGTTATATTACTTCTTCCTCTATTTCTGTTAAATCTCCCCAATGTTTCTTTTCCAGGACACTTGTCATTCAGTTTAGGGTCCACACAAATTATCTAGCATGATTTTTTTTTTGTGCATATGTGTGTTTGTCCTGGGCCTTGAACTCCGGGCCTAGGCGCTGTCACTGAGTTTTTGTACTCAAGGCTAGTGCTCTACCACTTTGAATCACAGCACGATTTCTGGCTTTTTTGGTAGTAAATTGGGGATGAGAGTCTCATGGATTTTCCTGCCCAGGCTGGCTTTGAACCTCAGAACTCATCCTCCTGAGTAGCTAGGATTACTGGTGGTAGGAGCTACCAACTCCTAGCCCTAGCACGACTTTCTTATCTGAAGATCTTTTGCTTGGACTGGAGATGTAGCTCAGTGGTAGAAAACTTGCCAAAGTATGTGCAAGGTCCTGAGTTCATTCCCTAGCACAGAAAGAATAAGTCTACTTAATTATATTTGTAAAGACTTTTCCCAAATAGGCTCCAGGGATTTAACTTGAATAGTATAATGATACTTAGTTGAAAACTCTATGACTTTATAATGTAGGAGAATCAGAATTACTTCTAAATATCACTACTATATCTGTATTATTACTACATTATCAATATATCTGGTTTGTTGCCTTTTTCTTTACTTTTTTGTTGTTGTTGTTGTTGGTCATGGGGCTTGAACTCTGGACCCCCTGGGTGCTGTCGGTGGCTCAGCAATTCAGCTTAAGGCTAGCGCTCTACCACTTGAGTCACAGTGCCACTTCCGGCTTCTTCTGTTTATGTGGTGCTGAGGAATTGAACCCAGGGCCTCATGCATGCAAGGCAAGAGTTCTACCATTGAGCCACCTTCCCAGGCCCTGTTTGTTGCCTTTTAAGGAGATAAAATAAGTTGATGCCTGGGCTGGATGGAGTGGGGAGGGGCATACAGTCACATTTCCAACTCAGTCAGCAGAGTTTTCATTTTCACATATCAGCCTTCTTCCTTCTTTTAGGTATTTGTTGGAACAAGAGTTTGTTTTTTTGTTTTGTTGTGTTTTTTTGCGGGTCCTGGGCCTTGAACTCTGGGCCTGGGCACTGTCCCTCAGTTCTTCAGCTCAAGGCTAATACTCTACCACTTGAGCCATAGCACCACTTCTGGCTTTTTCTGCTTATGTGGTACTGAGGAATTGAACCCAGGGCCTCATGCATGCAAGGCAAGCACTCCACCACTGAGCCAACTTCCCAGCCCACAAGAGCTATTTCTATTAGGCTTTTCTGCTCTTTTCTTACATGTCTGTAGTGTTTTTTTGTTTTTGCCAGTCCTAGGGCTTGAACTCAGAGACTTAGTACAGTCCCTGAGCTTCTTTTGCTCAAGACTAATGCTCTACCACTTGAGCCACATCTCTACTTCTGGCTTTTTTTTGGATTTATTGGAGATAAAGAGTCTCATAAACCTCCTTTCCAGGGCTGGCTTCAAAATGTGATCCTCAGATCTCAGCTTCCTGAGTACCTAGGATTACAGGCCCAATCCACTGGCATCCAGCTGTAGTTTTTTTTTTCCCCCTTAAAATATCATTACTAGTAAAAAAAGAATATCATTACTAATTATATCAATGTTGATCATAATTGGCAAATAAGGACTAAAATATGAAAGTTACTAATAGAAGTGTACCACAGTTAGAAAAAGATTTTTAAACCTGATTTTTTATTTTAAATGAGTGAAAAAAATACTCAAAGTATCAACCCCTTGTGCAGCATTGTTATAGTGGTAAGCAAAGCTACCTTTTCAAATAGTCAGTGAGCGGCCTTGTGTGGTCTAGATGGACATACTCAGGAACCCAGGTGGACCGCAGTAGAGTCCCCACTCCTTCTAGAAGGCAGTGGGCTATCTCATCTCGTTCCTGATTTCCACCCACAGGCAGCCAAACAGCTGCTCATTCTGGTTGTTCAGGTTGGGCTGGGAATGTGCTGGGTTGCTGGTATTTTCCCTTGAGGCATCTTGGCAGAGATCCTGGCAACTTGAAGCTTTGGACATCACTGGGGCCAGGCAGGTGGCTGAGCTTTATCACAGGATGAGTCTTACAGGTGTTTCACAAGGCTGGAGATTGAAGCCTGGCATCGGAGTCCGCTCCCTTTACCTGCCAACCTTCCCCAAGTCAGAAACCAAGAGACACCTACGTGTTCCTCTGTGCTTCTCAGATGCCTCTCAATTTATATTTGTAACCAATTTTCTTCTTTTTTCCTTCCTTCCTTCCTTTCTTTCCTTCTTTCTTTCTTTTTCTTCCCCTTCCTTCCTTCTTCCCTCCCTCCCTCCTTCCCTCCATTCCTTCCTTCTTTCCTTTCCTTTCTTTTTTCCTTGTGTGCCAGTACTGGGGCTGGAATTCAGGGGGCCTGTGCACAGTTCCTGAGCATTTTTACTCAAGGCTAGAGCTCTGCCACTTGAGCTATGGTTTCAACTCCCAGCTTTTTGGTGGTTAATTGGGAATACAAGTCTTACGGACTTCCCTGCCAGGGTTGGCTTTGAGTCATGATCCTTGGATCCCAGCTTCCTGAGTAGCCAGGATTACAGGTGTGAGCCACCTGTGCCATGCCCAGATTTAGCTTTCTTTACTAGAAATGTGTAGGGTCTGAAAGAGAGAAAAGATTTTCTGATTCTCTTCTGCATCTGGGGAATGGACTCAACTTAGACCAACAGCCAGAAATGAACCTGCATATGCTGGCAGAATTAATTTCCTGTGTTGGAGGCAGAATGATGTAATTAATGGAAAGAGCCTGGCCTGGGACATTAGGAGGCAGATCCTTCCCAGTCACCCACTTGCCTAGTGACCTTGCTCAGTCCCTCTCCTTCTGGTTCCTCAGTTTCCCACATTTAAAACAGAGGATTGGTCTAGAGGGTCTTAGAGGTAGTCTCTAGGTTTACCATCTGTCAGACCTAGGTCCATCATAATCTCCAGGCCTCTGGGATGCCAGGAAGACTCCTCGGCTGTTTCTTTTTCCAGAAGACTCCCCCCCTCCCCATTTGCTGTTGCTAGTAATTATATTCAGCATACCCCTGAGTAAAGTCTAAAAGTACAGGATTATGATTGGAGTTAAAAATGGTTCCTGGCATGCACTAGTGGCTCACACTTATAATCGTAGTTACTCAGGTGGTTGAGATCCAGAGAACTGAGGTTCAAAGCCAACCCAGGCAGAAAGAGTTGGAGAGACTCCATCTCCAAGTTAACCATCATAAAGCTTGGTTGGAGGCATGGCCCGAGTGGTATAGCGCCAGCATGTGTGAGCAAGCCAGCCAAGCAAGCCTTAAGTTCAAACTCTAGTACAGGCAGACAAAAAAATGGAGCTCCCATCATGACTAAATTGGGTAGTCATTAAACATTAATTAGTTGGTTTTCCCAGGCAGGTGCTGGGGCTATAAATATGAATACGATGGAGCCCCAGCCGGGCAGAACACACAGCAGAGTGAAGACAGATCAATAAATTGATCGTTGCAGTGTGACAGATACTATGACAGGGCTATTTGTAAGGCAGCATGACACATAGAAGATGGACACACATATACCTGGGGTGGAGTCCAGAATGGCTTCCAGAGGAGATGCCACACAGGCATACCTGGAGGCCCAGTGGGAGTCACCCAAAGTAATGCCCATGAAATGTATGGCCCCTCAGTGCTGGGGACAGGCGATAGCATCAGCTAATGAGCAAAGCATCACGAGTTCGAGTCCTGGTCTTGGACAAAAGAAAAATGCAGCTACTTATCAACTCTCATTTCCTTTAATGACAGCATTTCTCTCCTTGTCTGATTAATTATTCCCTTGGGCCTGGTACATGAGTGGAATAGTGGGCACCTAACCAGAATCCTAGAAGCAGGTCTTGAGTAGGCTGGAGGAACTGGATGGACCCTAGACTTTTTTTTTTTGTCGGTGTGGGTGTTGAACTCTGGGCCTGGGCACTGTCCCTCAGTTCTTCAGCTCAAGGCTAGTGCTCTACCATTTGAGTCACAGCACCACTTCTGGTTTTCTAGTGGTTTATTGGAGATAAGAGTCTCACAGACTTTCATGCCCCGGCTGGCTTTGAACCGTGATCCTCGGATCTCAGTCTCCTGTGTAGCGAAGCATGAGCCACTGATGCCCAGCCCCTTTCTTCTTACTTTCTTTACCTTTCCTCCTCTTCCTCTCCCCCTCCTCCTCCTTCCTGCCCCTTCTTCCTCCTCCTCCTTCTATCTCCTCTTCTTCCCCCTCCTCTTCCTCCCCTCTTCTCTCTTTCTTCTTCCTCTTGCACGCCTGCTGCCTGTTCAGGAGCAGCATTTCTCGGTATTTTCTGTGCTTCTGCACGGCAGGCTTCCTGGAGGTGGTGCTGGGGAGGTAGGTGAGGTACTCGCTTGACTAACCAGGTTGGCATCTTGCTAGAAGAGACTCCTGGTCCCGCGGGCCTGGCCGCTCTGGGCGCCACCCTTCCCTGCAGCTGACCTTTGCTCCGCTCACCTCCCCACCCCTGAGCCACCAGGTTTCTCGCTTCTCCTGTCAGTTGGGCGGCCGGGCACGTCCGGGGCTGGCGACTCCAGGCCGATCCGGGCGGCGGGCCTTGGAGAGCGGGCAGCGGGCGGCGGGCGGCGGGCGGCGGGCGGCGCGCGGCGGGCAGCGCCTCACCTCGGGCCCCGCCCCGGGCCGCCGGTGCAGCCGGCGTGCAGGGAGCCGCCCGCGGCGCGGCGGGCGACCCGGAGCCGGAGCCGGGCCACCTGCCTCCTCCGCGGGGCGGCTTCCCCCGGAGCCCGGCCCCGCTCCCGCAGCGACCCCGCGCCCGGGCCCCCTCCTCCCGGGGGCGCCGACCCGCAGCGCCGGGCGGCCGGGCGGGGGCCGGGCTCGGCGCCCGCTAGCACCCGCGGGCGGAGCCTCAATTACTCACCGCGCTAATTGCCCGTCATTAAAGTTCCGGAGACGGTGCGGAGCGGGGCCGGGCGGCCAGGCGGGCAGGTGGTGTCTGGGCCCGGGGCCGGGGCTGCCCGGCCCGGCCAGGGTTAAGCGCCGCCCGGCTCGCGGCCAGCTCGCCGTCCGCGAGGAGAGGCCAAAGTCGCTGCCAGGGGCCCGGGCGGCCCGCGGGGAGCCGGGCGGACCCACGCGACCCCCGCCGCGCAAAGTGGGGGGCGCCAGGCTGGCGCCGGAGCGGGGTGGGCAGAGAGAGAGAGGGAGAGTGAGGAGAGGAAGAGAGAGGGAGCGAGAGGAAGGGAGAGGGAGGGAAAGAAGAGAGAGAAGAGGGAGACAGAGGAGGGAGGGAAAGCGGGGGGGGGAGAGGGAGAGGGAGAGGGAGGGAGAGAGAGAGAGAGAGAGAGAGAGAGAGAGAGAGAGAGAGAGAGAGAGAGAGAGAGAGAGAGAGAGGCGCTGCGGGAACCGAGATGGCCGATGAGATTGACTGGCTAGACTTGCCCGGCCGGTGGACCTACGGAGTGGACCGTGGAGGGAGAGTGTTCTTCATCAAGTACGTAGGTCTTTCTTTTTCTTTTCTCTTCCTTCCTTCCTTTCTCTTCCTTCCTTTCTTTCTCTTTCTTTCTTTCTTTCCTTCCTCCCTCTCTCCCTCTTTCTTTCACCTTAAAGTTGTGCAACTTGAAAGGTATCAGGGTGGGGGGCAGATTGGAGGGTGGAGGAGAGGAGTGGCTACCATAGAAAGCAATCTGACTACACTTATCAGATGTCTGTTTGAATGTGTCTCCCGCTTTTTCCTCAATGGGTCAAAGTCCAGCAAAGGCTCAGCCTTCCCTAGGCTGGAATGGCAGGAGCAGGGCCAGGGAGCTGCAACCTCACCCCTCTGCCCCACCCACAGAGGTGGCAGGAGGAGACCCCACAGCCACCTGCCCAGCCTGCCTGCTTTCAGATCCTTTTGCTGAGAGAAGCCAAGTAGATCTCTTTGCCCCCCCCCCCCCCCCACGGTCCCCGCCTCTCACTTCTACCTGAAGACTTGGGCTAAGTAACCATGCCTTCATCATCCAGTTCTTGGTGTTTTCCCCGCCCCAGAATTCAGTGTGTCCAGGAGTGCTATTCCTGTCCCCTTCCCGCTGCTTTCTGGGGCTGTGGTCAAGAGGCAGGAGCAGCTCCATGCCCACTGTGTGCGCAGCATTCAGGGAGGCAGAGCCTTCACTGTTCTTAGTAATATATTAGTACTGTTGTATTAATTTCATAAACCCAAATGGCTGTGGCATAATCTCATTATAACAAAGTGGCCCTGCTCAACCCTCTTTTGGCCCGCTTCTCTTACACTCATCTTTTGCCAAGAGAGAAATCTCCCAATGATATAGCAAGTCTAGAAGCACAGCACTCTGGACCGTGACTCACACTAGACAAGCTTTCCCTTTCTCAAGGTAAGCAGTCAGTCACTCAGAGAACAGGAGAGCTAAAGGGACCATGGAAGCAGCCCCAGATTTATTTTAATGGGGATCTGAGGTCCAAAGAGATCAAAAGTTCTTGTCAAAGATAATACCACTTGTCAGTCAGAGCTGGGGTGAAGCCTGGCATCCATCTTCAGACTCTAGGTACCTGCTGCCTTCCTAGGAGCTTAGACAGGCAATGGTTTCTCTGTGGTGTTTCTTAGTTTGTACACGTGTCTAGGCCTTTCTTCTTTAATTATCACTATCATTATCAAAATGCATGCTATAATTGTATTATCTTAGAAATGAACTCTCGTTAAGTTCTTGACCCTGAATCGGTTTTGTTTTTTGTTTTTGGGTCGGTCATGGGGCTTAAACTCGGGGCCTAGGTTCTGTCCCTCAGCTCTTCAGCTCAAGGCTAGCACTGTACCACTTGAGTCACAACACCACTTCCAGTTTTCTGGTAGTTTATTGGAGAGAAGAGTCTCACGGACTTTCCTGCCCGGGCTGGCTTTGAATTGTGATCCTCAGATCTCAGCCTTCTGAGTAGCTAGGATTACAGGCTTGAGCCACAGTGCCTGGCCCATGAGATTCTTAAGTGGAGCTGTGGTTCAAGTGGTAGAGTGTGAGCCTTGAGCACAAAAGGAAAGGGACAGGGCCTAGGCCCTGAGTTCAAGCCCCAGAACCAACACACACACACAAATAAAAAAGAAAAAATACCAAGAAACCAGAAACCACAAGCTTGTTTGGCAGGGAAGGAGTGAGACAGGAAGTTGGAGGGGAGATGACCTTGAGAGGGAGGCTCGGTGCTTGGACTGTGGGAGACATGGACTGGGGTGGAAGGAAAGCAGAGAGAAAGAAGTTGGTGTTGCCAGTCTGGTGTGGGCAACAAAATGAGGTTTATGGAGAACAGGACAAGTCAGGAACAAGAAGCCATGCAGAGGGAAATTAGCCTTACATGGGGAAAGATACCTTTTCTCCAATGTAAAGATCCAAGTTGAAAATGGATGAGTGTGAGGTGGGTTAGGATGGAGGATGCACCAGGGAAGCCTCAGGATTCTCATTTTGTCTTCAAAATAAGAGATCAGTAGTAGAGAGTAGGAATGGTGGGTAGAAGAGGCAGAGTAAAAGTTGGTGGGAAAGTTCTAGAATAGTCTTCAAATGGCAGCTAAGAGGGAATCTTGAAAGAAATTCTGTGTGGCTCTCCAGGCCCAGCCAAGCCTTCAGACTGTGGCTTTGTAGTAACACAAGCCCTCCTAAGTCCAGCTTCCTCAGAAGCTCAGAGTGGGCAGGGAGACAGCCTCATGGCCCAGGCTGACAAGGGTTGGACCATGGAAGCCCAAGAAGAGGAAGTGAGGTGGTGATGGAAGTCAGGTTGTGGTGGGGATGTCTGTGACCTTCAGGCCACAGGGTGGAGACACATGGGAAAATCTGAGAGAGCCAATGGAGTGTGAGGAGGGGAGGGCTAGGGCAGCTGGAAAGGAGATGGCAAGGGTTGAGGACACTGCCTGATTTTCCCTCAAACCTTTCCCCTTCCTTGCTTTCCCCTTTCACTGGCAACCAAGACCAAAGCCATGGCTGGAGGCCCCATACGGGACTACTAACAAGGGTTCCAAGACTCAGGGCTCACCAGAACCTTGACTTTTGCTTCTTTTTGCTCATCATATTGGTGGGTGAACTGAGAAGTCTCCTCTTACAGCAGGTGTCCAACTTCAGAGAAAAACTAACCCAGTAAAGAGAAACAAAGGGGACACATCCACATGATGCACACAATTTTTAAAATCAGATTTATCTGTAAAACTGTTATAAAACAGCCCCTATGTCCATCAGCAGCTGAGTATATTCTACAATACAATACTATGAATTACAAGTCTTGAACTATAACATATGCCACCATACAGAAGAAAGAAAGGGTGGGATGGGGGAAGAGAGCGAGGAAAGAGGTAGAGAAGAAAGGAAGGAAGGAGAAAAGGGAAGATGGAAGGAAAAAGGGAAAGAAAGAAGGAAAGACAGAGATCAGACAATGAAGTTTACCTTTTATGATTCTATTTGTATAAAACTAGAAAATGCAAACTTACCTGCAGTGATAGAAAGTAGACATCCCTGTGGAAGGAGGGAGAAATTGCAAAGGGGGCACAAAAAATGTTTTAGGAGATCCATGTTTTGATTTGGTGATAACTTTCTTAGATGTATGCATATGTCAAAACTCAGTAAATCATATACTTTATATGTGTATTATATACGCTAGTTCAATAAAAATGTTAGTGGAGTATTTCTTAGTGGAGCTAATTGTATGTCAATTATGCCCTAAAGACACTAAATAGAGTTTTGTCCAGGGTTCAAACCTCACCTTAAAGCCTGGATGATCCAGGTGACTAGGGAGTTCCGTCTTCCACATACTTGAATAGTCCACAACCAGCAGCTGTCACATGCTGGATTATATCTGGAAGAATCTGTGTTACTTTGGTGGAATGGAGGGCTGTGGATGGGCTCCCGCACTCTCAGGTTCAGAGCCCAGGGGGTCTGCATTGCTGGGAAAGCCACCTTTCTGGTGTGAGATTCTAGAAAGAGCTTAAGGATTTGTGGGAACTGGATCAAGGTCTGAAATCTGGCTTTCATCACTTACTGGTGTGACTTTGGGCAAGACATCTAGCTTCTCTGAACCCTAAATTCAAAATCTATCAAATTCTTAAAGTGAAGGAATGATGTAAATGAAAATTTGCAGCACTGTAGCAAGCCTGTAATTTCAGCCTCTCAGGAGGTAGAAAAGTAAAAGGATCATGGCTGGAGAACAGCCTGAGAAAATTTAGTCAGAGACTCTATCAGAAAGACAAGCTAGCTGAATGCCAGTGGCTCATGCCTGTAATCCTAATTACTCAGGAGGCTGAGATCTGAGGACTGCAGTTCAAAGCCAGCCTGGGCAGGAAAGTCCACAAGACTCTTATCTCCAATTAACCACCAGAAAACCAGAAGTGGCGCCGTGGCTCAAGTGGTAGAGCACTCACCTTGAGCTGAAGAGCTCAGGGACAGCGCCCAGGCCCAGAGTTCAAGCCCTATGACCCTTCCCCCCCAAAAAACTAAAAGCAAAAGGTCCAGGGGTATGGCTTAAGTAGGGAAGCCCTATGGCTCTGATGGTTAAATATCCAATAGTAACAATTATTTTTCCCTCCCTCCCACCCCTTCCTCCCTTCTTGCCTTCCTCCCTTTCTCTCCATCCCTCTTTCTCTTTCCTTCCTTCCCCCACTTCCCTCTCTGTCTCTCTTCCTTTTACTCTGTTTTAATTTGTAGCATTTCAGACACCTAGGACTCTTATTCACACAGCTTCTCATCTCATGCATCTGAGGCATTCCAAACTGAGGATTCTCCCTGCTCTTCCCACCCAACTTCCTCAGTAACCATTCCTTCATCCCCTTTCACGACCCCTCCTTCCCCCAGCACTTTATTTTCTGATAAAGTGAGTATCACTGGGTATATTTCCAGGTATACGGTATTGCCACCATCTTTTTAATGCATCTGGTTCCCCAGTTATAAATTCTTTGAGCCCAGGGGCTGGGAAGGTGGCTCAGTGGTAAGAATGCTTGCTTTGCATGCATGAGGCCCTGGGTTCGATTCCTCAGCACCACATAAACAGAAAAAGCCAGAAGTGGCACTGTGTCTCAAGTAGTAGAACGCTAACCTTGAGCTGAAGAGCTCAGGGATGGCGCCCAGTCCCAGAGTTCAGGCCGAATGACCGACAAAAAAAAAAAAAAAAAATTCTTTGAGCCCAAAGATCAGAGTTGGCTGTGTGAGTGAAAATGAATGAATGAATATGGACATGCTCATTGTCCTGAATAGACAGTGGCTGCTGATGTGAATTTGGAGATGGAAGCTCTGCTCATGAAAACACTGACCCTTTCTTATTTGTCCTTCCATAGTGATGAGGAAAAGTCAACCAGCTGGGTGCACCCTGGTACAGACTCTCCCATTCAAAGTGGACACTGCTTTAGTCCAGGTAAGGAGTGACTTGCTGTATCTTTGCAATAAAGGAAGGAACAATAGCTCAAAGTGACAGCAGGAAGAGCGCTTGGCTGTGCTCTGTCCTCCTCCTTTCCATGTCAGACTGTGCTGGCCATTATCTGGGGATATTATAGGATACCTCTGGCTCTTTCCAAGTTTCTACCTTCACCATTAGTATATTGGGAAGACCTCAAGGATAAAGATCTTATTTATTTTTTTTATTGTGAAAATACCGTACAGAGGGGTTACAATTACATGGGCAAGATAATGAGTACATTTCTTATCAAGCATTGTAGCCTCCTTCTTTGTTTCCCCTTCCCATTCTATCCTCCCCCCCCCCACACCCAACCCTCCCCCCTTACTTCTTTTTCATCTTTCTGCCCAGCCAGAAAGTCTCCTCTATCCTGAGACCCCTGGCCTGTGCAGAGCCAGCCCCCGCGCATGCCAGGTTGCAGGCTTCCACACCTGTGCTGCCAGGATGGCTGCCATTAGCAACATGTGGCTACTGAACAATGGAAATCTCAGGCAGTCTATGGATGATCTGAAATGTTCATTTTAATTGATTTAAATGATGGCTGATTAGGTACTTCTTCAGCTAAGGAGAGAAAGGGGAGGGCAAGGCTAACACTGGTTGTTCATTCACTCTCAGGGTCTCCCAGCTAATGGGAAATGTTGGACAAGTCAAAAATATAAAGTCAGAAAAAGGGAAAAGTTTCAGTATTAATTGCCAGGGTGAAGACACCAGGAACCAGAAGGCCTGGGCCACTGCAAGTCAATAAAAGACCAGTTTCTCTTTGATGTTGTCAGAGGCCAGTAGGATGAGGAGATGTAAATAGACTCATGGGAAAATCTCCCATCCTAGCAGCCTTTACCTGACCAGATAGCAAGCATTTGATTTCAACTGTGGTTCCTCAAGGGACTTACTCAGCTTTGCTGGACACACTGGGTTAGAGGTATGACTTGCCCAGAGGCTATTTCTTTTAGATTCTACACTAGAATCATGTTCTAGAGCTAGATGAGATTCCAGGGACTATGGAGTATAATTTCTCCATCTTAGAGGAGGAGCAGAAGAGAAGAAAAGAAGAACCTGACTTAAGGCTACTTGGTTAACAAGCAAAGTGACGTCATCGTTAAATGCACAATTTTTGGAGACACGGAGACCTCGTTCCAGTCACAGCCCTCCTTTTTCATCTGCCTGGTTTTGAGCAGAGGGTTTGACTCCTCTAGAACTTGGCTTGTTTTACATCAGCATAATGGGGGGAGGGGGGGGTTGAGGGAGAAGATGGTGGACCTTCACCATTACACAAGAAAGACTCCACACAAAAGGGAGGTGACCTCTACTCCTACCTTTCCAACTTGAGGTGAGTCACGCCTCCTGCCTGCAAGTCCATGGCTGCATTTCCTCCTGGCAGATGCGGCTATGCGTGCCTCCAGCGGCGCAGTTGCGTACAGATCAGCCTACCTGTCTCAGCCTCACCCTCAGTAGGACTGAGAGACGCAGAAGAACGGAGAGACGATTCTGTCCTTTTTAACTGCAGCCAACTGGTTGTCCTGGGCTGAGAATGGGTTAAGATGCCCCTGAGGCTACCGGAGGGCAGCTGCCTCGGCGGGCACTCCGCCTGGACAGGAATATAAGCGCTCTTGGTGTTGCCCAGGCAGAGAGGGCAGTGTGGAGGGAAGTTGCTAGAAAAAGGCAAGAGGACATAATCCACACTGGCCTCTTTCCCAGGCGGCCATCACAGTGGCAGGATTATTTATGATTCTGACCCAATGGGGATCCCTGTCCTCGGGGAGGCTGCCAACCCACGCCCTCCTGAATGGAAGCGTCTTCCTAACGGGACCGGGGGGAACAAGTCGCATTCACGGAGCCGCACAGAGGAAAGAGTGTGGGCTGAGGAGGCGCGGACCAGCGCTGCCCTCCCGGCCAGACGCTTCCCGCGTGACCCTACGCCGCGCCTCACGGTCCCGCTCTGCACGCACGTTTGGGTTGACACCCAGGGTGCGATCCGCTTTGCGCCTGAGACGCGTGGCGGGCTGCCGGGCCTGGAAGAGGGGAGCGCTGCGCCGGCCTGAGACGCGCTGCCGGGCCCGGAGGAGGGGAGCGCTGCGCCGGCCTGAGACGCGCTGCCGGGCCCGGAGGAGGGGAGCGCTGCGCCGGCCTGAGACGCGCGGGCGGGCCTGGAAGAGGGGAGCGCTGCGCCGGCCTGAGACGCGCGGGCGGGCCTGGAGGAGGGGAGCGCTGCGCCGGCCTGAGACGCGCGGGCGGGCCTGGAAGAGGGGAGCGCTGCGCCGGCCTGAGACGCGCTGCCGGGCCTGGAGGAGGGGAGCGCTGCGCCGGCCTGAGACGCGCTGCCGGGCCCGGAGGAGGGGAGCGCTGCGCCGGCCTGAGACGCACGGGCGGGCTGCCGGGCCTAGGCAGGCGTGTGGCTATGAGCCGCCCTGCTTTGCTGAAGCAGCAACCACAAAAGTACAGACCGCGGATGAGCGCAAGTGAGGCAAAGACTGGATAAAACCTGCGCGTGCTGAACCCGCCATCCGATCTCTGCCGTGTGGGCAGGACGGCGGCTGTCGGGCAAGATGGCGGCAGTCAGTCAAGATGGCGGCAGTCAGTCACGATGGTGGCTGTCAGTCAAGATGGCGTCTGTCAGCCAAGATGGCGTCTGTCAGTCAAGATGGCGTCTGTCAGCCAAGATGGCGTCTGTCGGGCAAGATGGCGGCTGTCAGTCAAGATGGCGGCAGTCAGCCAAGATGGCGGCTGTCAGTCAAGATGGCGGCTGTCAGTCAAGATGGCAGCAGTCAGCCAAGATGGCGGCTGTCAGTCAAGATGGCCGCTGTCAAGGTAGCTGTGGTCAAGATGGCGGCAGTCAAGATGGTGGGAGTCAAGATGGCAGCTGTTAAGTTAACGGAAGTCAAGATGGCGGAAGTAAAAACGCTGGCAGTGATGATGGCAAGTGCCAGTATGGCAGCTGTCCATATGATGGTGGCTGTCAAAATGGCGTCTGCCAAGAGGACAGTGGTCAATAGCGTGGCAGAAGGTGTGCAGAGGGTGGCTGCATCTTACAGGCCTTAGGCCTGGGCAGGTGTTCAGCTTGATCAGCAAGATGGCAGTGAAGATCAGGGGACTCCCAGTATGTCAATCAGGAGGCTCTTGTGCCCCGCAACAGGAATGGTCTGGACCGGCTCCCTGGCCGGCCGGCCAACACTGGGTCCTCAGGGCTCTCGAAGGCCCCCTCTGCCGGAGGGCGGAGGGATCCACGGTGCTGGCGGAGGGACACAGGCGGGGAGCCCGGAGACAGCCTGCAGGAGGAGTCAGCCCCTAACAGAGGCCGGTGGACATGGAGGGACTGTGCCGCACCACCCCGCGGCCAAGGTCAGCCTCCTATGCTGCCTCCAGGCCTGGTTACTCTAAGATTCCATGACCCTCCTTTCAGCATTTCCATGGAGAACTTTTTTTTTTTTTTTTTTTAGAGATGCTATTGAAGAGCACAAAGTAAGTCTCTTGTTTTCTGGGGTTGATTTCCCGGGTTCTCTGCCTCTGGTCTGGGAGCAGCAGAGTCTGGAGGTCAAAACACTGGCCTGGGAATCAGATTTGGGTCCTAGTCAGATCTTGGTGCAAACAATGTGTGAACTCTGAGTGAGTCACCTTCTTTTGGCCCCGGCCTCTGGTCTGGGAAGAGACTGGCCGAAGATCCTGAGGATCCTTCCAGGATGATCGTCCCTGTGGTAGCTGCTGTGTCTCGGGGTGGGCCCAGGGCCTGGCCCAGTGCAGACACCTGGAAAAGATTTGTTTAGTGAATGAGGAATTTATCAAGTATTGATTTCATTTGCCCACTCTTTGCTTATTGTCATTGCCAAAGATGTCCTATCTCTCTCATTACTTCCTGGAAATTAGAAGTAATAGATTAAAAAAGTAAAAGTGAATGCCCTGTGCCAATGGCTCATGCCTGTAATCCTAGCCACTCAGGAGGCTGAGATCTGAGGATCACAGTTCAAAGCCACCCCAGGCAGGAAAATCCTTGAGACTCTTTTTTTTTTTGGTCTGGTCCTGGGGCCTGAACTCTGGGCCTGGGCACTGTCCCTCAGCTCTTCAGCTCAAGGCTAGTGCTCTACCACTTGAGCCACAGCGCCACTTCTGGCTTTTTTCTTTTTGCTTATATGGTGCTGAGGAATCGAACCCAGGGCCTTGAGCATGCAAGGCAAGCGCTCTACCACTGAGCCACCTTCCCAGCCTGTCCTTGAGACTCTTATCTCCAACAAACTACTCAGAAAACCAGAAGTGGCACTGTGGCTCAAGTGGTAGAGTGCTTACCTTGAACTGAATAGCTCAGGGACAGCGCCCAGAATTCAAGTCCCACAACTGACCAAAAAAAAAGTGAAAGTGAAATGGTTGCTTTGCTATGCTGTGGCTTATCAATGAATTTTCCTGATCCTGATCCTACAGGCAGGTTGGCCTGAGGAGAGGCTGCTTCTAGGTCTGGTCTTCTTACCTAGTGTTTTGCCTTCTTGCAGATTTGCCTAAGGGCTGGGAGATGGATTCCACCCAGGAAGGAGCTGTGTTCTTCATCAAGTAAGTAAGAGAGCTCCTTTCTCATCTCGCTATGGGTCTATGCTTTCATCTTTGCAGCTGGTGTCTCTTTTGAAGGGGAGGTAGCCTGAGGGTCTGGTTCATCACTGAAGACACACCAACCCTAGGCCCATAAATGGTTCATGTGTGCTGAGGCTTCAGGACACCATAAGACAAGCGACGGGAGAGTATCTATGTCTCTGTTGGCCTGGGTGGTGGCCCATATCAATCTGGGAAAGCTTTCTGGGGTGGGGTGAGAGGAACACTGGGCTGGGCTGTGCAGGTGGAGATATTGTTGTAGGCACTGGGCAAGGGTTGAGAAGATTATCAAGCGTCTGGGTGTGAGGAGCAGGGTGTGGAGCCTTGGGCAGGGCAGGTGGAGGTGTTCACAAGAGGAAGCAGGGTGGAGGGGGTGGCTACACCAGGCTTGGTTGTCTCTGTGGATATGTTGGGGGTAGGGAACTCTGCTTCTCTCTGAGGGATTGGTTAGGTCTGTCTGAGCCATGAATCTTCATAGCTGAAGGTATACCTTAGGAAGGAAGTCTCCCCTGGACTGAATCAGAGATGCAGGACACAGGTCTTTGGGGTGTGTGTGTGTGTGTGTGTGTGTGTGTGTGTGTGTGTGTGTCCATCCACAGCTCCCATTGGACCCATTTTCATCGGTTTGGCCTCTATCTCTCAGCTTCCCAGCCAGGCTGGATCCTGGCTTCCTTTCCACAGGGAGAGGCTCAGCGTGCCCAGGCCTGTGGATTCCTGCCTGGTCTGGCTCTTGGCTGTAGAGAAATGGCAGAGCGCCGCTGCCCAGTGGCCAGAGAACTGGCTCTGCTAGAGACAGCCAAAACCCCCCGGGAAGGGAGGACTCTCGTCTCATCCCTCTCTTCTTTTAGCCTCATTCCTCTGAACTGTGTTTTCTGTCTCAAGACCGGCAAATACACATCAGCTTGGTCATTAATCATATTTCTAAAACAAAAGTGTGTTTTACAAAGGATCCATTATTGAAATTGTTTTGCTGTCATTTGACTGTTAAAACCTGAAACTTCCCTAAAATTGACCCCCAACTCATTTCTTGAAGTGTCTTCTTGAATAATTCATAGAGATGCCACCTTAGTCATCAAAGTATCTGGTTTTGCAGGGTGCTGGTGGCTCACGCCTGTAATCCTAGCTACTCAGGAGGCTGAGACCTGAGGATCACGGTTCAAAGCCAGCCCTGGCAGGAAACTCTGAGACTCTCTTTTTTGTTATTGTTGTTGTTGGTCGTAGGGACTGAAGTAGGGTCTGGGTGCTGTCCCTGAGCTCTTCAGCTCAAGGCTAGTGCTTTATCACTAGAGCCACAGTGCTACTTCTGGATCTTTCTGCTTATCTGGTGCTGAGGAATTGAACCCAGTGCTTGCAAGGCAAGCACTCTACCACTGAGCCACCTTCCCAGCCCCTCTGTGAGACTCTTATCTCCAATAAACCACCAGAAAATCAGAAGTGTTACTGTGGCCCAAGTGGTAGAACACTCTCCTTGAGTCAAAGTGCTGAGGAACAAAGCCTAGACCTAGAGTTCAAGCCCCATGACTACCTCTCCCCTCTCCCCCCCCCCCCCCCGGAAAAAAATACTTGGTTCTTAGGATTGTTCACCAAGCACTTTCTCAGTGTTGCTTTAAAAACTTGCCACCTGCTGGGCACTGGTGCTTGTAATCCTACCTACTCAAGAGGCTGAGATCTAAGGATCATAGTTTAAAGCCAGCTCCAGCAAGGAAGTCCAAGAGACTTTTATTTCCAGCTAACCTCCAGAGTTATAGCTCAAAGTAATAAAGTGCTAGCCTTGAGCAAAAGACGTCAGGAACAGCACCCAGACCCTGTGTTCAAGCCTTAAGACTGACAAAACAAAACACAAGCAAAAAGAAAAACTTTCCACCTAAGATGGTCTGGTCCTACCTACCTTCTTTAACAACCAGTGATTGCGACTTTTATCTCTCCTTCTAGTCATCATATCCAAGCCATGCCCACTCAGGACCTGGCACAAGCTGTTCTTTGTCTCGCACACTTCTTTCTGTTTCCCTCATCTGACTCCAACTTGGCAGTTGGCTTAAGTGTTCTCTCCTCTGGGAGGCCTTTTCTGACTTTTGCATCTGAAGCTCCCTGTTTTTCCTTAGTCTTATTTTATTTTTTGTTACACCAGTCATTACTTGAAACTTTCAAGATCTTACTGATTGATTGTGTTTTCTCACTGCTATGTAATCCTTGAGAGCGCCGCCACCATCCTTGAACTGGTGCATGATGGGAACCCAGCATTTGCTGAAATGGATGAAAGGCATTGGTGTCTACACACCAGAAGCATAGCTAATTCCTGCTTCGGCGATCCGCCCTGAGCTTCCCCAATTCATTGCACACAGATTTGAATTCTTGACCTGCTCTGTGCCCGCCTCATCTTTGTCAGAGCCCTCCCCTCTTCCAGGGTAGGCTCCTCAGAGGGCAGTGCCTCTCCCTCCCTCACTTCCCCCGAGGTCCTCTCCTGCTACGCGTCTCCGTCCACCCACTTGTCATCATCCGTGGCCACCATTAAGTTCATACCCACCCAGATATCCACCTGTACCATTCTAGCAGCTTCCCCACTGGCCGTCCTGCCTCTGAGCCCACAGGCTGCAAGACTTTTTTCTTTCTTTCTAGAATATACATTTGCTCATATCTCCATTAAAGTCCTTCCAGGATTAAAATCTCAATCCTAGGGCTGGGAAGGTGGCTTGGTGGTAGAGTGCTTGCCTAGCATGCATGAAACCCTGGGTTCGATTCCTCAGTACCACATAAGCAGAAAAAGCTGGAAGTGGCATTGTGGATCAAGTGGTAGAGAGCTAGCCTTGAGCAAAAAGAAGCCCAAGGATAGTACCCAGGCCCTGAGTTCAAGCCCCAGGACTGGCAAAAAAAAAGTGGCAATTCTTTCCACACACTTAGAGAGCTCTGAAAGCCAGCTCCTCCTGCCCCTTCAGAGCACCTTCTGCTCCCAGGTTTGTTCTTTCGCCCTCCCCTGGAGCCTTGCCAAGTCACGTGTGGCTTCCTCCCTCCCACAGGTCCACGCCCTGATAGTACTTCCCACTCAGTCATGCGGCTTCTGTCTACCAGTGAGTCCTGCTCTCCCTTCTGTACTCTGCCCATGGTGTCCCTTCTTCAAGGAAGCCCTCCTGCCTGCATTGTAGCCGTTAGACTCCAATCTGAGAGTGTGCCTCAACTATGGGAGGGTTTGTTGAAACAGACTTATCTCTCTGGTTTCTTCTGTCTCAGTATCTAAGCTGTGCATTTTTTTGTTGTTGATCATGAGACTTGAACTCTGGGCCTGGGCGCTGTCCCTCAACTCTTCAACACAAGGCTAGCATTCTACCACTTGAGCCACAGTGCGGTTTCCTGTTTATTAGAGATAAGAGTCTCACAGACTTTTCCTGGCCAGGCTGGCTTTGAACCTCTACCCTCAGATCACAGCCTCCTGAGTGGCTAGGATTACAGGTATAAGCCACTGGCATTCAGCTTAAGCTGTGCATTTTTTTTTTTTCTCTCTCAAGGCTAGTGCTTTACCACTTGAGCCACAGCTCCACTTCTGGCTCTTTTTGGTACTTAATTGGAGATAAGAGTCTTACTGACTTTCCTGCCCCAGATGGCTTTGAATCAAGCTCCTCAGATCTCAGCCTCCTAAGTAGCTAGGATTACAGGTGTGAGCCACCAGCACCTGGCTTAAGCTGTGCATTTCTACAAGGCTTCCAGGTGACGCTGATGCTGCTGACCTGGGGAATAGGCTTTCAAGAACCATTAGTTTAGGTTGAAAACTCATCAAGGGGAAGGGGTCACGGGGTAGCCATGAAGCCTGGGGACAGACAGTATTGTTTTGTAGTGTATTATAAAGGAATATCAGTAACCATTTCTTTTTTTTTTTTTTTTTGGGGGGGCCTGAACTCTGGGCCTGGGCGCTGTCCCTCAGCTCTACCACTTGAGCCACAGCGCCACTTCGGCTTTTTTCTTTTTGCTTATGTGGTGCTGAAGAGTTGAACCCAGGGCCTCATGCATTCAAGGCAAGCGCTCTACCACTGAGCCACCTTCCCAGCCCCTCAGTAACCATTTCTTATGTGAACATATATCCCTTGGACAGTCTGGCTATAGTAGCAACAATAGTCACTTCCAGAGTTAAAAGCTTTCCTACATTAGCTCATTTAATCCTCATAGTACCTCATGGTGGGGGTGGGGCTGGAAGGGGTGGGGAAGAACTACTATCCCTAAGTGTTCTAGAAAATGATGAGAGACATCAAGATACCGCATGGTTGCATAAAGCCCAGCTGGGCGACAGCCTGGGGCCTGCACGATCTCACAGCTGGGTCTCCTCCTGGCATACTGGGTGCCTGGCTCGGACAAGGAGGCCTGGCTCAGTGAGTCTTAACTGAATGAGGGATGGGAAGAGCGGGCCATGGTCAGGCACCTCCTTGTCTCACCATGCTCTGCAGTCAGTTCCCACCAAGTTGATGACATTTGGATGGTGGATGAATTGGAAACTCTGAGAACTCCAGACGTGGATCTCAGAAGTAATAACCAAAGGACAGATACTGAGACGACTAGGGGGTTATTTTTTCCTTCTCTCGTGGATGAGCAAATACTGACATTTGCCTAGGATCAAACAAGTATGATACTTGTTCCTTCATGGAATCTGGGGGATGATTTTCATGGCACCCATGAATGATATATAGCTCAAGTGTGTTGAAGATTTAAAGGTCTTGTTTGAGAGGAAAAGGAGTGAGCGAGAAAAAGCAAAAGGGGAAAGGTGGGCTGAGCCCATTGCTGGCCTTTTCACGTATTTCCACAAGGAGGCGCCAGAGCACACGTGATTGTCCACACCGAGCCTTTTGGGTTTTGCCTTCATGGATGACCCCTGAGTTCCCTCTCGTGGATCCTCCCTGCCCACACTCAGCCACTGTGGATCTGGTGGGTTTCTTTATGAGGCTTAGGATCTGGCTGTGGGACAGCCCGGTTGCTGACTACTAGGAAGTCTTCTTCCCATTTCCTGCTCAAGCAACAGCTGTGGAACCTGTTGATTGTCTCCAAGAGCACCCTTCTGGCTGGTCAGGGACCAACGTTGCAGATTCACACCCTGATGAAACTCCCTCCCCCTTCCTCCAGCTCTTCCATCTAGCCCTGTCACTCCTTTGATGTTTTGATCCAAAGGCTGCCTCCAGGAAGGTGCCAGATGGATCTCTGGTCACCCATCAGCTTTCCATCCAGGCCAGGGGCTGCTGGGCCGCTTTGTCCCCAGGTCCCTAAGGGCTGGGCAGTGGCACACTGGTAGGTGATGTCTATGAGGTTGTGCTAGGTCAAGACAAATCCCAACCTGTAGGTCCCCAAACAAGGCCACACCCCAGGAAGCGAGGCTGAGATTCTAAACCATGTTCTGTTAGGACAGAGAGGGGTCACAGCACAGGGAAGCAGTTCTTTCCTCAGAAAGGAAGTAGTTCCTCAGACAGCTGAGAGAAAAGCAGGGCATTGTCTGAGCCACAGAGACGCCTCATCTGCAGGTGAGGGGAACCAAGGCTCAGCAGTCAAGTAGTTTGTTCACAGGGATGGACCTGAGGCTGGAACTCAACCCACCAGAGATCTTTACATGGGATCCTCCCTGCTTTCCTGATGGTAGGTTCTGGAGGGAGGGAGGACTAAGTGGATAATGTTCGAGGATGAGGACTGGGTACTGGGGGGCAATGAATCTGGTTAGTGGCTACCAGGACCTGTGGTGGGAGGTGGAGAGGACTGTTCAGAGCCTGAGTGGTGGCCCTGTGAGCCAGGGCCTTGGAGTTTGGGGCCGAGAGGCAGGACTAATGTCCACTGTGTTTACAGTCATTGCTCCCCATGCTTCCTCCTTCCAGCCTTCTCCACTTGCATCTGCCCTGCTGGGCCAACAGGAGGACTTGAACTTGGCCAAAGGCCTTGGTTTTCTCTGTTCTATCTCACTTGTCCTTACTGAGACACTCCTGCATTTTCTCCCTTGCTCCCCACAGGAAGGCACTGTACCCCCACTTACTCCTCCACTTAGCTTCTCAGGCCTCCTGAACCCCCATGTCCCCTAGAAATATTGACATACCTGGCTCAGGCTTCCTGAAGAACCCAGGACTTGTCTGTAGCCCTTACCTTCTTCCTGCCAGGGAGGAAACCCGCCCAGCAGGCCCGTCTGTTGGCTGCCTTTTCCAGCTGCCTGAGGATCTTGTGGGATTTGGGCTGGGGTCCTTCTTCCCTTCCCAACTCTCTCCCCATTGCTGTAATCTCTTTGCTCCATCAGCTCCTTGAGGTGGGAGACCTGTGACCCTCCCTCCCCCCTGCCCAGCCCCTCATTTCTGGCTGCTTGAGAGCAGACTCTGCCCCGCCTGTACCAGGCAGCCTTGCCAAGTCCTAGAGAGCCAGGGCAGGTGAGCTGGGCTCCGTCAGCTCTGCCTGGCACCGGGCCCTTGCTTACAACTTCCTGACCCTTCAGCTTTCTCGGAGTCAATGAGGATCAGCCTAACATCTCAGCTAGCTGAGGGAGGGAGGGCCCCCCCCCCCCATCCCCTCCAGGCTGCTGGCTGCTAAGTGTCACTCTAGTTTAAGACTCCCAGCTCTGACCTGGCCAGAGGGGTGTGTTCTCTTCAGTACTTCCCCAGGCTCCTGGCTTTACCCCAAGGTGTAGTATGTGGGTTGGGTGTGGCTCAGACTTCCTCCTGGCCCTCACCCCACCAATTAGGCTCAGCCTGGGTTTCTGGGAGGAAAGTCTGCTCTTGCATTTCCCAGAGTAGGTTCTTCTTAAAGGAAAGGGCTTCTGGAACAAAAAAAAGGCTCATCCTCAGCCCACAGTAAGATGGAGTTGCTGGGACTTGAGTGCAGAGAGGCTCTCTGTAGAGTTCAAGCCACTCTGTTAACAAGATAAAAATGACCACATGGCTAGAGCTTTGTAGACACTCTCCATTTAAGTCTGCTTCTTCCAATTTCTTCCTTTTGTTCCAGTTCTGGGATTTGAACTCAGGGCCTGGGCAGTGTCCCTGAGGTTTTCTGCTCAAAGCTAGCACTCTACCGCTTGAGCCACAGCTCTACTTCCAGCTTTTTGGTGGCTCATTGGAGATAAGAGTCTCAAAGACTTTCCTGCCTGGGCTGGCTTTGAACTGCATTCCTCAGTTCTTAGGCTTCTGAGTAGTTGGAATTACAGGCGTGAGCCAGTGATGCCCAGCTCTTGGAATATTTTTCTGCTCACTGTGACCCCAGTTGCTCATGGGATTCTATCTCCGCTCTGGTCTTAAGGGATAGACAACACAGATCGGTGAACCTGCCTGGAAGTTTACGTTCGAGGCCTCCATTTCCTCCTCATCTTGCTGGTTCTGGTTATAAAAACTCAGCATTTCTAGTGTGCTTGTCTGTTGTCACAGAGAATCTCTTTTTTCCAGCACCCAAAGAGATGTGAACAGAGAGAAAAATGGGGGTCAGATGGGGGTGAGGGGAGAATCTCTCTGTCTACAGCAGAGCAGGTCCACAAGCCTAGGGTTTGAAGTCCTTCTGCCTCTGACAGTCAATGGTACAGTACACAGGTGCTTAAGGTCATTGGAGACCAATTTAGCCTAAGAACTAGGAGCTCCCTGCACCCCACGATGGTCTCCAGCCCTCTGCATGTTGTTTCTTCAGTCATTGTGTGGGGGAGTCTGGCCCTCTTGGGTGGACAGCTCCAGGGCTGAAAGGCAGCCATAGGCAGGCTAGGGTTAGAACCCCCAGCACAGTGCCAGCTCCCCCCCCCCCCCAGGCTGGTTCTGGCTCTCTGCAGTCTCTTGTGGGAGGCTCTTAAAATGCAGTCATGCAGACACTGGTCCTAGCATCCCCTTTGGGGGGCAGCCTCGTCCTGGCTGTAGGAAGCAGAGGCAGGAGGGAGGCTGTGTAGACCACCCTGACCCCTCCCGAGGATGGGCTGCAGGGGTGGTTAGCGGCTTGTCATGGTATGGATGGAGTTAAACCTTTCCAGGGACTATTTACTCCTGATCCTAAGTGACAGCTCGGGGAGGGAGAGTCACGTGGCACTGAAATCCCCACGGAGCCCATGGAGCATGCCCAGCTGCTCCTGCCTGGGAAAGATGCTGGATCCTGCAGTAACCACAACAGCATCCTCTCCCTGCGCCAGGGACCTGACAGCGGGAGAGATGAGTGATTAGTGCAGATTAGATCTGTGCCCAGCTCTGGGGAAGGGCCCCCCTCAGGCGGGAAGGGGAGAGAAAGACCCAGCCGGCCTGAGGTGGGGGAGGGGAGCCTCGGGGCTCGCAGAGTTCGCGCTGCACTGTGTGGGATCACCACACCTCCAGACGCCAAGCCGGTGAGTCTGTTTTGATGCCATGCATCTGTGAGGTGGGAGGAGGAAGGTTAGGCCCAGGGCAGGGCCGGCAGGGCTGGCAGCCTCCTGCCCGCCGCCGCCTCCTGTGATGAGCCAGGGCCCAGCGCACTGCGGGACCACTGCCTTCTCAGCCTCAGCCTTGGCAGTGGTACTGGGGGATGGGAGGGTGCTGAGCATGCTAATTAGAGCCCTCTCCGTGCCCCACCCCCTCTAGGAGCCCCAGGAAGGGCTGATGCTGCCAGAATTGGTATTTGCGTGGCCTCTTTGGGACTGCCAGCATCTTAGGGTCCAGTGTGAGTGTGTACGGTGGGGGGGATGTCCTGGAGCCCAGAGCCAGCCTCACCCCGATTGATTCTCACTCCTGGAGGAAATGAATGCAGGAAGGAGGGGAATGCTGGAGGGGCTCAGGGATCAGGTTCAGGTCAGCCTCCAGGGGCTGGCCTTCCTCAGTGGGAGGGGTCAGAGGGCCTCCTTTTATGGGTCTTGGAAGCAGAGCTCTTGCTTCCTAGGGTGGGAATGGGGGTGGGTTGGAGTTTCAGTGGGGAGCTCCTGAGGGCACTGGAGCCTGGTACATGGACAGGGATGGCAGGGAGCAATGGCAGGGATGGCAGTGTTTGTAATGATAGACCAGGACCAAGCCTCACAGAGACCTGGGGCTTCTGGCTGTGTGAGGACTCTGGGGAGGAAGGGAGGCTGGGGAACTAGCTAGGGAGGGTTGGGGCAGAGCAGTGGGGAAAGGGGGAGACAAGGAGGGAGAAGGGGCCATGGATGATGCTCTGAGATGGCAGGCCACAGGCCTGGCAGTGCCAGCCCAGAGCAGCATGGGAGGCATAGAGGGGAGGATGGGTCCTAGCCTAGAGTCAGTGTGGGGAGGACTGTGGGCTTCAGGACAAGTCCTCCATCTGACAGCTTGGGTGCTGCGCTCCACTGCAGGTCTCCTGCATGCGGTGGCTGGTGGGGGGTGGGGGGGGAGGAGGGGCTGTGTGGCATCTCTGCCTGAATTCCTTGACCCATGGCTGTGGGGGCACCGCAGGTGGCTGCTCCCTGTTCCCCAGAGCCTGCAGTCTAGGCCCTGCCAGAGCTAGGGAGGTTTCTGCAGGGCTCGTGCTCTAGGCTGCAGCATCCCCCTCCGAGAGAGCTGTATCTCTACTTGCGCTGGGGCTGAGGGGGAAGTGGGGGTGGGCAGGGGTGTGCGGGAAGTGCCCCAGAGACTTGGCAGACAGGGCCTGAGGCTGAGCTGGCTGGAGGAAGGAGGTGGTGGGAGGGGCCCAGGCACCCCGCCTGGCACGGCCATGGGGCTTTCCTTGCCGAAACAAGAGAGTTTCTGTGTCTCTGCACAAGGACGTGGAGTGCTGGGCCGCAGAGATGAATTATTAAAAGCCCGTGCTTTCCCAATCAGCGGCAAGGTGATGGATGTGTTAGCGAGGGTGTGTAATTAATCCTGGCGGGCTGCTGCACAGGCTGGAGACAAAGGGGACTTTTTTTTTTCTTTTTTCTTTTTGCCAAGTTCAGTTTCTTTTCCCTTTTCCCAGGAAGATGATGGTTGGTGCAGGACCATTACATAGATAATTACTTTCCGTGTGCCTTCCTGGGTGATTGAGCTGTATTCTTCCTGCTCAGAGTAATCGAGTAATTGCTGAGGGAATCAGGGAGCACCAGCCCCGCCCTGGCTCCAGGCTGCCCTCACAGTTCCCTTACTGGGGATCCAGGCTCAGCTTAGGGAGCTGTCTTGGCCCGGGGGTGGCCTGGACTGCACCCCGCACTGGGGTGAGATGTGAAGTAGAGCTGAGCCAGTGATGGTTCTTTGGATCCGTTTCCTTCCTGCCTTCCTCAGCGGCCTGTTGTGACTGTCTATGAGGTCATTGGCACGATCCTGGCACGCCCACGCAGCCCTTTTGGGCAGGGCAGGAGGAAGGCTGGGCTGGGCTGGACTGGGAAGAGCTTGGCCAGGGCCAGAGCTGCAGGGCCCACTGAGCTCTACAAGCTGGGATTAAGGAGATGACTCCATGCAGTTCAAACACTCCTAAGCAAGTGGGTGCTTACGGCTCACGCCTGTAATCCTAGCTACTCAGGAGGCTGAGATCTGAGGATCACAATTCAAAGCCAGTCCAGTCACAAAAATCCATGGGATTCTTATCTCTAATTGTAACCACTGAAAAGTGGGAAATGGAACTGTGGTTCAAGTGATAGAGTGCCAGCCTTGAGCACAAAAGCTAAGGGACAGTATCTAGCCCCAAGTTCAAGCCCTCGTCTTGGCACACAGTTTAAAAAAGAGAAAAAATAAAAATGAAAAAAATAAACCCTATTCTAAGCAAGAACCAGGTTCACATGGGTTATTTAGAGCAAGTGGGGTGGGGCTTGGAAGGTGGCTCAGCGGTAGAGCGCTTGCCTTGCATGCATGAGGCCCTGGGTTCGATTCCTCAGCACCACATAAGCAGAAAAAAAAAGCCGGAAGTGGCACTGTGGCTCAAGTGGTAGAGTGCTAGCCTTGAGCTGAATTGCTGAGGGACAGCGCCCAGGCCCAGAGCTCAGGCCCCACGACTGGACCCAAAAAAACAATTTTAGAGTAAGTGGGGGCAGGCTGAGGACAAACCTCTCTAAGACTCCCAGTCAGGGGATGCTCTCTCTGCCCTCTTCCCCAATGTCCCCCGGAGACCATCTGTTCCATCCACCCTCCCCCAAGCCAGGTGAGCCCTAAGCCAGCCTCCCTTGGGGACTCCATCCTCACAGGCACTTCCTGCACAATACAGAGAAGGCAGGAGACGAGCGCTTCTATGCTGATGTACACTCCAGTCTCACCCCTTCTTCCTCTGCCCTCCCCCCCCCCCGCCCGCCCCTTTCAGGTCTGGGGATTTGAAGCTTCATATAGCATGACAGCCTCTCTTTTACATGGGAATGAAAAATTTTTTAAATTAGAATATCACGTACTTGAATATGTAGATGTAATGCAGCCTGCACAGCCAGGTCTGTATTGGACATTGAGACCATCAACTTATTTTCCTTTTACAAATAAATACAATATTAACATTTTTATTTATAAGGTTCCCCCTTGTATTTTGGGGTTCTCTTCTTAGGATCAATTCCGGAAGGTAAATTATTTTGTTTTTCTAAAAAACCTACTATGAATATAAAAGCACGGTCATTCACATGTAGAATACCTGTAAAGAAAATGTAAAGTCAGGGACTTATATCTGTAATCCTAGCTAGCCGTTTACAAGGCTGAGAAGGAGGGGTCCAGTTGGAGGGCCAGCCCCTGGAGAGCAGTCCTGGAGACTCATCTCAGCTGAGGAATCTGGGCCTGGTAGTTTGTACCTGTCATCCAAGCTATGACAAGAAGCCTAAAGTAGGTAGGGAGCAGTCCACGTATGTGCCCAGGCTGGAAATAAGACCCTATCCCAAAAGTAGCCAGCATACAAAAAGGCTGAGGATGTGGCTCTGTGGGAGAGTTCCTGCTTAGCTAGCACAAGGCCCTGAATTCAACCCCCAGTACCTCGAAAAAAAGAGTTTAAGCTGGGCACTAGTGGTCCACACCTGTAATCCTAGCTACTCTGGAGGCTGAGATCTGATGCTCGCTGTTCAAAGCCAGCCCAGGCTGAAAAGTCCAGAAGTGGAGCTGTGGCTCAAAGTGGTACAGTGCTAGCCTTGAACAAAAGAGCTTAGGGACAGTGACCAGGCCCTGAGTTCCAACCCATGACTGACAAAAATGAAAGTGTAAAACTATTCATAATTCTCCCTTTCAAATATTTGGTATATAATTGTAACAGTTTGATAGGTACATCTTTTTATGCATTTATGCACAAACACATGACCAGATTTATATATTTTATTTTATTTTTCTGAGATAGGGTCTGTTACATACACCAAGGTTGGCCTTGACCTCTTGTTCTGCCTGTCTTTGCCTCTTGAGTGCTGGGATTACAGGCCTATGCCACTTCTAAGCTTTATAAAATTTAAAATATATTAAGTGAATATTCCATATTTGCAATTATATGTTATATATTCCTTTAAAAACATATGTTCAATCTGGTTTTTCTTTAGTTATCTTTTAAGTACAAAGGGGTTTCAACTCAACCTAGAAGCTTACGAGTACAGTTGCACCTTGACAGTGTGACCTCTTCCATTGTCCCCCACCCCATCTATCCCAGCCCCACCCATCCACTCAAGTTACCTGGTTCTAATGTTCACATATCAAATATAATAACTGTATTTTGATGGTATTCTATCTGGTTTTCTTTTCCTTCTTCCTTCCCACCTTCCCTCCCTTCCTTCCACTTCCTTCCTTCTTTCCTTTTTTTTTGCCATTCCTGGGGCTTGAACTCAAGGCCTGGGCACTGTCCCTGAGCTTCTTTTGCTCAAGGCTAGTGCTCTACCACTTGGGAAGCAGTGGCACTTCCAGCCTTTTCTGTTTATGTGGTACTGAGGAATGGAACCCAGGGCTTCATGCTTGCTAGACAAGCACTCTACCACTAAGACACCTTCCCACTCCCCTTCTGTACTTTGGTGCACTGGTATTGGGGCTTGAATTCAGGGTCTCCAGCTCACCATTGGCTTTTTCATTCAAGGCTGGTCATCAAGAGCACAGTTATAGATTCCTGTCAGGTGGAACCTGGGGTCTGCTACTTACATGAAATGACACCGACAGACTTTTTTCTGTAGATCTGCTTCTCTATCTGGAAAAGGGAGATAATGTTAGTATCATGTTTCTTGGAGAGGAAGGTGAAGTCATATATGTAAACTATGTAGAACTTGAGAAAAAGAATAAATTATACATTTATGATTTTTTTGCCAGTCCTGGACCTTGAAACTCAGAGCCTGGGCACTGTCCCTGAGCTTCTTGTGCTTAAGGCTAGCACTCTACCACTTGAACCATAGTGCCACTTCTGGCTTTTTCTGTTTATATGGTACTAAGGAAACAAACCCAGGGCTTTGTGCATGCTAGGCAAGCACTCTACCACTAAGCCACATTCCCATGATCATTTTTTTAATGCTCATACACAGGGGCTCATCACTGTTCCTTAGTAGATCTTTTTCACACATGATTGGTACTCTCCCATTTGAGCCACACCCCTACTTCAGCTTTTTGCTCATTAATTGGTGATAAGAATCTGTTTTGTCTACCTGGTCTCAGCTTCAGCCTCCTGAGTTGATAAGATTACAGGCATGAGCCACTAATGTCCAACTATAGAAATCTTTCTGAGATTTGCATAAGGAACATAACTCAGAAAATGGCTATCATGGTCTCACTCCCTCCACACCCTCAAGTGTCCTTGTTTGAGGCTTACTGTCCCTTTCCTCCAGTGATCCTTGATTTCCCTGGTGCTTCATGCCAGAAGTGGGCTCACCAGCACCCATTCCCAGGACTGAAACCTCTGCAGGATGGTCCCCTGCTATGTCCTACTTGGTGCGGGTGCAGGAAGAAGGACTCCCCTGGTGTCCTCTAGCTTGTGGGACACTCGACCTCAGCCCACACCTGTCACACACTGATGCCTGCACATCCTCCCTTGCAAATCCACCCAGAGTGTCTCATTCCCCTGAGCCCTCTTTGCATGTTTACCAAGTAGTCCAAGCTGGCCTGATCCAATAATTCTGCTTTGTGTGTTAATAAGGGGAAGTTGGCAGAGAGAAGTCTTCCTGTGAATCCTGGTCCAAATGAGTAGCTGTATGACTTAGAGCATGTCACTTTATATCCACGATCCTTTGTTTCCTAGTGTGACAGCTGGGGTTAGTGTCACTACCCAACTGCCTTGTTGATTGCTAGATGAGTCACATGTGTGCAAGTGTGCTGTAAACTGTAAATACTTACACGGATGTCTATGGTTGCTGAACAATGTATATCAGAAGGCAGTGCTTCCGCTCAGAAGCCAGCTGGGTACCCAGGTTGGACCTGGTGGGAATTGTGTTTAAGGAAGGTGGTATTGAGGGTGATTGTCAAGTCCTCCAGGCCCCCACTTTGTCTCTATAGTGAGTTGGTCCTTACTGTGTAGATTCAGGAAGCGTGGGGGAGGATGCCTAGGCTGCTTTGCTGGCCGCACTGTCTTGTCCAGCTTCAACCGTGTTTTCCTGAAACTGGTTGGGAGGTGGCCTGGAGCTCTTGGAGGATCAGTGAGGCCTCTCCCTCCTCAGCTCTATCCTCATCCAGGGCACTCAGGTATATCTCCGAAGATCTGAGTTCACATGTCTATAGTTGCACATGCCAATTTGCTTTTCATTAGCCTTGTGCTTGCAGTTAGCTAGTTCAGTTCAACCTGGACTGGAGTGGTGAGTTCATTTTTCTGATTTCACTTGGCTCTTGGGTCCTTGTGAGCATCAGCACAGCTTTCTAGAGGCTGTAGACAAGTCTTTTGGCCTCCTGTGAGACCAAGCTGGTGCTAGAAGAGTTGAGGTGGACAGAGAGGATGGCGGTGGGGCAGGGCACCTGCTTTGGTGGGGATACTTTCTGGAATCCCAAGCGAGGCGTAGGATCTAGGTTTCCTCCTGCTCAAATGCCATTCTTCGGCTCCTCTTTTGTTGTCTCTAAAATAGGAGTAATGAATTGTAGTGTGTACCATGAAATCCTAAGTCACAAAAATGAATTTTTAAATTCAGTCTGAGAAGGGAACAGACAGGTGGGCAGATGTGTGTTCTGAAAATGAGATATAAGCTATGTATGTTGGTGACCAAGAAAGAGGTAGACTCTTCTGGAAGGGACGGGAAAGGATTCCCTTAGGTAGACCTCAACTAGATCTTACTAGCTTCAAAAATCAATTTAATTGCCGGGCGCTGGTGGCTCACGCCTGTAATCCTAGCTACTCAGGAGGCTGAGATCTGAGGATCGTGGTTCAAAGCCAGCCCGGGCAGGAGAGACCGTGAGACTCCTATCTCCAATAAACCACCAGAAAACCGGAAGTGGCGCTGTAGCTCAAGTGGTAGAGCGCTCGCCTTGAGCTGAAGAGCAGAGGGACAGCGCCCAGGCCCAGAGTTCAAGCCCCACGACCGACAAAAAAAAAAAAAAAAAAAAAAATCAATTTAATTTCTCTGGGTCTCAGAGCCAAATGTGGTAGTGTGTGCCTGTAATCCTAGCATTTGGAAGGCTGAATCAGGAAGATCTAGAGTTCCAAGTCAGCCAACAAAACAGAATAAAACTACTTTAAAAATCCTCTAGGTCTCAGTCTCCTAAGTTATGATGTAAGAATGCTAAAGCCTCCTTCAAAGAAGTGAGGAATGAAATGAAATAAATAATATAAAGAAGACATCTGTCCCTGCATTATTGTTTAATTGCTGTTCAAATGTCTTCTTGAGGCCAGGTTACATGGTGGCTTGGTAGGGAGGGACAGGAGGCTCAGGAGGCTGGTCCCTGTCCTTCACCTTAGCTCAGTGACCTTGAACCAGTCTGTTAACTCCTGCAAGTCTCCGTTATTGTATCTGCAGGGAGGTCACAATTGTCTAGGTCAGCTGAGAAGCTTCACACAACGTACCTAGAATTTCCTCAGTGTAGTTAAGTCCTAGAATATGAGTTCTTCTGTGAATTATGTATTTCATGGAAAAACAGCATGTGCTTGCAAAGATACACGTTGCACATTGCAGGTTGATTCCTAGATGTGCTCCAAAAGAGAGGAGGACCAAGTGAGGTGACTGACAGCTAGTAGCTGCAACAGTTGAGAAACTGTCCCCAAGGAGAGGTGACCAGAACTCTGTAGAAGGAATCAGGCCTAGGCCACAGAACCAGGGTTGTCAGTGTGTGTGGTTCGTGCTCCCAGCTAGGGGCAGCTTGCTTCATGGGAAACATAAGTGGGTTGCTGACAGCAGGAACTTAATTCCCTCAGCCATTCAGGCCTCTAAGAGGGCCTGCCGGCCGGGGCTAGGCCTGCCAGCAATATCCCAGCTGCTCTGTAGCCTGTCTGGTCCCCTGACCTTCCTATGCAAGGCAGCCTGGCGGCCATGCTGGGTTGCCATGGTAACTGGCAGCCTCCCAGCTGGGTTGCCTCGGTAACCAGTTGGCTGGTATTTGGAGGGAGGGGGGTGTTGAGCTGGGGAGAGGGGGTTGATCAGCTTCAGAAGAAACAGAGAAGGACAAGGGTGGGACAAGGAAGAAGACAAATCTCTGATGGCCCCAGCCCAATCTTCTCTCTCCCTCCTGAGATTGGGAGAGCCAAAGAAGAGCAGGTAGGATGGTAGGCTGCCTTGTCTCAGCCTCCATGTGTGTATGTTTCCATGTATGTTGTCTTGATCATGCAGGATTTGACAGGTTTGATGGGGTGGTGCTGGAGTTCTCCCTGGAGGTAAGGAAGACATTGGGTCCAGTTGGAAAGCCATGGGCCTTCCAACTGGCCCCTCCCTTGGCCCTCTTAAGAGTTTTCAGTCTAATCCTCTGTAATAGGAAGGGGCTGATGTAGATTGACATACACTCCAGCACTGCTCATGCTGGGTCTTCCCCTTCTCCTTTCATATTGACTTCGCTCTTGGGTGGATGTTTCTCAGCCCATGACCACTGTGTCAGAGGCACAATGTGGTCTGATCCTTGCAAGCCCTGCTCAGGGGATGATGGGGTGGGGAGGGGAGGGGTGAGGTTAGAACTGAGAACCTGGAGATGGCTCTTACCCTGAGATGATTACCACTGCAATCTGTTGAGGGCAGAAAGCATGCTACACAGGTGAGCATGTCATCAAGGAAATTTGGGAAGTCAGACCCAATTGAAAGGCTTGATTGTACTCAGCAGGAATGTCTTTCATCTGCCCAGCAGGGTGTGAGTTGCCCTTACACCAGTTTCCTGACATATTTCAGGAAGCTGTCTCCCCCCCTCCCTCCGCCCCTCCCCTCGCTTCTAAATGTAGTCTTGACCCACCAGCTTAATTTCACACCCACTGGTGAGTCACTACATTGAGTTTGAAAAACAAAGCTTTCTCTAACCTTCTAGGTGTTGATTTACCCATTGGATCCTCCCTTCTGTGAGGTGGCTGTGGCTCAGAGGTTGCACCATGTGCTGGAGGTCACGGAGGCAGAAAATCCTGAGTCAAGGCCTGAGAGAGAGAGAGAGAGAGAGAGAGAGAGAGAGAGAGAGAGAGAGAGAGAGAGAGAGAGTGGCTCAGGTTCACAGGCTGCCCCTTCATCTGCAGAGTCTGAAGAATCTGAACGATTCTTCTTATAGAGAGAAAAACAGACATCTGAAGACCCAAAGGATAAGCCCTGATCCCCTCAAAATCAAGAACTGAGAACTGTGTCCATACCTGGTGTGCTTCTGGCCAGGTGTATCAGGGCTGAGGATAGCTGGTCTGAAGCAGTGGGTGTGAGCGTGGAAGTCGGGTAGAACATGAGGAACTTCACGTGAGGCCTCATGGTTCACGTGAGGAACCTTTCCAGACAAGCTTTCTCATTGCTTAGTCAGGTTGGGTATAACTGAGATCAGATTCCATGTCAGAGTCCTGAGGCTGTGCCGACAGGTCTCAGGCCTCTGGGATATGTCTCTAACAGGAGAGCCATAAACTAGTCCCTGGAGGAGCCAGTTTGTCATTGTGTGTTTCCAGGATGACAAAGAGATGCTAGTCAGCAGGAAGTTACAAGTAGGGACAGTTCCACAGGTGGGGTTTACTGGGGGTATCTCTGTGCCCAGCAGCCAAGGTTACCAGGGCCTAGAGAGGCTGTGGCTCCAGAGTACCCCAGCAGAATGCTGGCCCTGTAAATGCTTTTCATGATAAATATAAGACCTGGAATAACAAGCAGGAGCATGTTGAGGAATCCACACTACTCGGCTCCATTTCCAATTGTGCTGTGTGAATTTAGCCAATTCTTAGCTTTTTAGGACCCAGATTTCCCTATTGGTGGGGGTCACTCAATAGATGGTGCCTCCCCTCCCTTCCTTAAAGGGACTTTGCCCTTTGCACACAGAAGAATGTGATAAACATTTATAGCCGGTTGGTATGTTTTCTGTGCAGCTGCCCTGCTTGCACCCTGGGAAAGGGGTGGAAAGGAGCAGGAAGTTGTGTTCTTGTCCCAGAATACATGGCTTGAACGGATTACAGGAGGAAAGGTTTATTTTGCTCTGGGTTTCCAAAGTTTCAGTCCATCATGGCAGAGAGGGCGTGGCAGAGCAGAGCAGCTCACATGGCTTTGGCCAGGAAACGGTGGGGGAGGGTGTCTATGCCAGCAAGCTCTTGCTTTCCCCCTGAGACGCCATCCATGTCTCCAACTGTGGGATGGTAGATTGTGCCAGATGCATTCAGAGTGGGTCTTCTCCCCTGCAGTAATCCTCTCTGAAGACAGATATATTGTCCTCACCAATACTTTGCCAACTTTGCAGGTGCTTGTCAATTCAATCCAGTTGATGATCAAGAATAGCCCTCACAAATGACAACACTTCTCAATGAGAGCAGGCAGAGATCCCTGTGTGGTTCAGGCCCTTGATCTGCTATTTCTGATAGTTGGTCCCTTTGTAACTTGTCAGGCGTGTGCAGTAGGTAGTGCAAGTGGTGTGTCTATTCTGTCTTCTGCTGGGCAAATAGAGAACCTGGGGAGATGATGTGTTTCCAGTAAGGAGAATAGGTGCTTTAGCTTCACAGCAGAGAATGAGAAGGTTGTTCAATGCCTAATGATGAACTAATTCACACTGAAGCTAGATGAGTAGTTTATTTGGAGGTAAGAGTCTCACAGACTCTCCCGCCTGGGCTTGCTTGGAACAGCGATTCTCATATCTCAGTCTCCTAAGTAGCTAGGAATACAGGTGTCCTTCAGGAGACAGGTGGTGTACGTTGCCTGCGCTGGAGCACCAGAACTGGTATGAGTGTTGCTCAAGTGCTTGTACGGACATGGGATTGAGGGTGGGGCTTAACACCTGCTCTTAGTCTAATCTGTTTTTGTGTATCTAGCACTGGAGCTTGAAGTCAGGACATCAAGCTCTTGCTTAGCTTCTCAAGTCATGCCTCAAGTTCTGGCTTTTTGCTGATTATTTAGAGGTAAGAGTCTCTTGGATTTGTCTTCCAGGGCTGGCTTTGAAGTATGAACCTTAGATCTCAGCCTCCTAAGTAGCTAGGATTCCAGACAGGGTGCCCATCCTCTTGGTCTAATCTACACAGAGAGAAAATGATAAGGAAGCAGAGGCCTGGCTTAGTGGTGGCACTGGGGTGGTGGGAGAACCAGAGACCATAATTAGTGTTCTTCCTGCCCATGTGCTCCCTGGGGAAGGGGTCATCTGCTGGTAGCAGCTCCTCTAGCAGCCAGGCCTTCCTTTTACATCAAGGCCCCTCCGGAATGGAGACCTCAAGGTTCTCATGAAGACCCGTCTTTGTCATTGGATCGCAGCTGATGGGGTGGGCCTCTTTTTTTTTTTTTTTTTTCTGTTCTTCACTGCATACCTTACTGCTCTCCCTTGTGGTCCCTGTGATCCCAGCTCTTCTCTGAGTATTTAGATGGGAGTGTGGGTAGGACTGGAGATGTTGGGTGAGTTGACTGCCCAGTGCCTTTGGTCCCTTGTCATTGAGGTCATGTGACTCAACAGAGAAATGGAAGTTTGCTCCAATGGCTTTTGTGGCAGGGAGACTTTTCCCCACCCAGGGAAGGGAACAGAATATAGACTGGGAGAAGAGGGGACAAAGAGGAGTCATGGTTGGCTCTGCTGCCCTGCTCAGGTAGACCTTAGAATGCCACTCTGAAGGATAGGCACTTCGGATGAGGCCGGACCCAAGCTATCATGCATGTAGGTTCTGAAGGGACAAGATGAAGCTCCTCAAGATCCGGCTCATGGCAGAAGACTTTCTTCTGGAGACTTCTGGAGGTGGCTCAGCACAGATGGGACCAAGCACTGGAGAAAGGAAACTTGCAAGCAGGGACCCAGCCATGCTCAGATATCTTTTGACTTCATTATTAGGAACATCTGGCTGAGGGTATGGTGGCTCACATCTATAATCCTGGCTACTCAGGATGTAGGGATCAGGAGGATCTTGGTTTGAGGCCACCCTGGGCCAAAAATAAAAACAAACACACACAACTCTCCCCACCCCCAAGACCTCCATTTTCAACTATTAAAAAAAAGCTGAGTCCCGTAGCATGCTCCTGTCATTTGGGAAGTGTAAATAGGAGGGTTGGGATCCAAGCTGGCTTGGGCATAAACATGGGAACTTATTCAAAAAATAGCTAAAGCAAAAAGTATGGAGCATGGCTCAAGTGGTAAAGTACCTGCCCAGCAAGTGTGAAGTGTGAGGTCCTGAGATCAAACACTAGTACCAAAAAAAGAGAAGAGAAAATCTGATCCAAAGGAAGCAGGAGGTGAGTGTGAGCCTTAGACACAGTCTAGACCCCAGAAAGGACTTTGTTGAATCTACACAGAAAGGTATTTAATTGAGCCCAGCATCTTCCAAGTATGATGTCAGAACCAAAGCCAAAACCAACATTTGTACTTTGTAAGGTATTTTTTTTGAAGTGACCTTTAATTGGCTGAAATAGCTAGTTGGAAATAGATGTTACATTCCATAGACATAGGTTTTTGTATCTGGTATGTTTGTATCTCCAGATGGCAATTAGCATAATGTTTTTGGGAGAGTAGGGAACTGAGGGCCTTGCACTTGCTACACAGGTGCTCTACCACTGAGCCACACCACTAGCCTTCTTCTTTTGCTTGTTTTGCAGGAGTTGGTCTCTCATTTTGCCCAGGGCCTACCTTGGACCATGATCCTCTTACCTATGTCTCCCAAATACCTTAGAACACAGGCATGCATTATCTTGCCTGCTTGTTAGTTGGGCTGAGGTCTAGCTAATCTTTGGCCCCATAAATTTCAGTCTTCTTGATTTTTGATTCCCAAGTACCTGGGGTTACAGTTGTGCTCCACCATTTTTGGCTCCAATAAGTAATTCTTTTTTTGTTGTTTGTTTGTTTTTGTCGGTCGTTAGGGCTGAACTCTGGGCCTGGACGCTGTCCCTCAGCTCTTCAGCTCAAAGCTAGCATTCTACCACTTGAGCCACAATGCCACTTCCAGCTTTTTCTGCTTATGTGGTGCTGAGGAATTGAACCCAGGGCCTCATGCAAGCGAGGCAAGCACTCTACCATGGAACCAACTTCCCAGCTCTTAAGTGGTTCTTTTAAAAAGAATATTTAAAAAAATGGTCTTTAGCTGGGAGCTGGGAGCTAATGCCTGTAATCCTAGCTAGTCAAGAGGCTGAGATCTGAGGATTGTTGTTTGAAGTCAGCTCAGGCAGGAAAGTCTGTGAGATACTCTTATCTCCAATTAAGCTCCAAAAAAGCCAGAAGTGGAGCTGTGGCTTAAGTGGTAGAGCACAGCCTTAAGTAAAAACAAACAACACCCCCCCCAAAAAAAAAAAACCCCAAACATTACTCAGGCCCTGAGTTCAAGCCCCATGACTGAAACAAAAACAACAAATTATCTTAAATTATTTGTCCCAAGGAGTTTCTTTTAAAATATTTTTTATCATCTTTTGGGTCCGGTTGTGGGCCTGAACTCTGGGCCTGGGCGCTGTCCCTCAGCTCTTCAGCTCAAAGCTAGTGCTCTACCACTTGAGCCACAGCACCACTTCCGGCTTTTTTTTAACTTATGTGTTGCTGAGGAATCGAACCCAGGGCCTCATGCATGCAAGGCAAGCGCTCTACCACTGAGCCACCTTCGCAGCCATTTTTTTTTTTAATCATCTTTAGGAATTTGTTCCACGTTCACATTAAGTGGTTCTTGTCAAGTACTTTCCTCCACCTTTCCTAGGCTTAGGAATGGAGTGATGAGGAAACTCTTGATCTGAACCTGTCTTCAGCCATATCTTTTCCTGGGCTGAGATTTTGGGTAATTCTTCATCTTCTGGCTCAGGGCCAGGACTGATACGTTCCTGTCATTGCTGAAGCATTTGCAGGCTGGAGCTGGATCACATCTTGTTCATCCTTCGTCCTTCCTCCTATAAAGGTTGCTTTGTCCCACTCTCCTGGGCTCCTTCCTAAGAATATAGATAAGTCACCAGTGCACAAGAGGCTCTGGTTAGGAAGCAAAGATCCTTTTCATATCTCTCATAATTGGCCCTACATGTCTGTAATATTTCTAGGAGAAGGAGCAAGCTATTTTCAGTCAGCTTAGGGGAGCTGTGACTCCCACAGGCACCTCCTGAGGTAACAGGTCAGGAAAAGAAGGAGGTGTCAGTAGCAGCTCCTTTGCATATTCCCCATCATCTTCCTTTGGCTCAGTTTATAGACATCCTTGCCAAATTTGTCTGGCCATTGCTGTCATTTTTCTTTCCCTCACACCAGAGTCAGTGGACAAGTTGGAACTAAAGGAAGCTTATTAAGAAGCACTGGTCTCCAAATGTCAGAGTCTGTTCTTTTTCAGATAGACCAAGACAGGAAAGGAATTTAGAGTCTCAGCCTTGCAAGTCATCTTTGGTTCAACCTACCTGCTAAGGGGCCATGTCTCCTTTTGAGTGTTCTGAACATGTGACAGTCCAGCTACTTGAGCATTCTTAGAGACCAGGACATGGCCCTGCAAAAGTGCTTTCCTGTTGTTGTCCTTCCCTGGTGCTGACCTTGAATTTTCCTCTTCCTGAAATAGTCAGTCCTAGCTGTGCTTTCCTGGGTTCCCTAGTTTATCTTTTCTTTTTTTGGGGGGGGGTCCAGTCGTGGGGCCTGAACTCTGGGCCTGGGCGCTGTCCCTTAGCTCTTCAGCTCAAGCTAGCGCTCTACCACTTGAGCCACAGCGCCACTTCTGGCTTTTTTCTTTTTGCTTATGTGGTGCTGAGGAATTGAACCCAGGGCCTCATGCATGCAAGGCAAGCGTTCTACTACTGAGCCACCTTCCCAGCCCTAGTTTATCTTTTCTTTTTTTCTTTTTTCTTTTTTTTTGGTTGGTTGTGGGGCTCGAACTCTGGACCTGGGCGCTGTCCCTGAGCTCTTTAGCTCAATGCTAGTGCTCTAGCATTTGAGCCACAATGTCACTTCTGGTTTTCTGGTGGTTAATTGAAGAGTCTCAGATATTCCTGCTTGGGTTGGCTTTGAACCTCAATCCTCAAAATTTAGCTTCCTGAATAGCTAGGATTATGGCACCTGGATTATCTTCTTCTTCTTCTTTTTGTTTTTGGTTGGTTGGTCATGGGGCCTGAACTCTGGGCCTGGACCCTGTCCCTCAGCTCTTCACCTCAAAGCTAGCACTCTACCACTTGAGCCACAGTACCACTTCTGGCTTTTTCTGCTTATGTGGTGCTGAGGAATGGAACCCAGGGCTTCAGCATGCAAGGCAAGCACTCTACCCCTGAGCTACCTTTAAAGGGGCAGACAAGTATTCAGAGATCATTTGACACAGTGGGAAATACAGGCTCTGACCTCTGCTGGCATTGTACCTGGCTCCATGCTTGCTACCTCTGTAACCTAGTTATATCCTGGACCTCATGTAGCCTGGACTCATCTGTAAAATGGAGGTGATAATGGTGTCTACCTTATGGACAGCTCAGTATATGGTAGAGCTTTTTTTTTTTTTTTTGTAGTAATACTGAGGTTTGAACTCAGCACCTGGGCGCTGTCCATTGGCCTTTTGCTTAAGACTATCAACTTGAGCCACAGCTCTACTTCCAGCTAGTTGGTGGTTAATTGGAGATGACACCTGGCTCCAGTAGCTTTTAATCTTCTCCTAAATTACTCTAGAACTGAACACAGTGCTCCAGATGCAGTCTTGGTACTGCCTTCCATCTTGATATATTTTTAGTATATCAGACAAAGTTTGCAAGTGAATGCTGTTTAAACAGAGCTCCTGGGCTTGAACCTTCATATTGTTTTCCCACAGAGAGCTGATAGGCCCAGATCTCCCTAGCCCACAAAGAGGGAACGTCAGTGTTGTCAGAGGACACCCACAACCTCCCTTCATGTCGGTCCCCAACCCAGGAACTGTGAGCCACACGGAACTGGGTAAAGCCCCCTCCCCTTCCCACACCTCTCCTCTGTGGTTCCTCTATTTTTTCCTTTGTTCACTCAGTGCATTTGCTTCTTGAGTGAGCTGAGCTGGACTGTTAGGACCTTCCATGCTGGCCCTTCCACGTCTCAAAGTTTCTAGGCTATTTGGGAAGACACACAGGTGATGGGAGCATATTGAGAATGCCAGGGTTCACAGCAAGATGTCATTGTTTTGAGAGGGTACTGTGCTTTGCACCTGCTAAGCTAGTACGGGACCTCTTGAACCACACTCGCAGCCCTTTCTTCTTTAGTTATTTTTCACAAAAGAGCTCATATTTTTTGCCTGGGCCATCCATGGATGATGATAACCTTCTTATCTCCATCTTCCAAGTAGCTGGGAATACAGATGTATACCACCCCAGCTTGCTTGTTCTTTGAGGTAGGGTCTCACTAACTTAACCCTCAATTTGATTCTCCTGTCTCCACTGGGACCACACGATAATTATTATTAATATTATTATGCATACCATACTACTAACATCTAGACCTTAAGGCATTCTAAATCCTGACTCAGCAGCATTAGGAGATAGTTAGAAATTCAGATTTCCAGACTTCACTGGACGTACTGAATCAGAATATTTGTTTCAATGTTTCCCTCAGATCTCAGCCTCCTGAGTAGCTAGGATTATAGGCATGAGCCACTGGGACCTGGCAAAATATCTTACATTTTTATGTTGGTTTTTCCATTTCTGATCTATTTCATTTGTTAAAATGTTTGCCTATTATTTCAGTAATCTGGATTAATTCAGAATCCTGACTCTACCCTAAGTCTGTTAGCCATCCCCCTCAGCTTTGTCGGGAGCAAATCTGAATGCCTGCACTAGAGAGAAGCTGGGGTGCTTAATATCATTGATTTACTTCTCTGCTGCCTTCTCTGCACCAAGGCATTGGCTTTGAGGCCTGTGACATGAATTTCTTTTGTTTTGTTTTGTTTAATCAGTCATGGGGCCTGAACTCAGGGCCTGGGCACTGTCCCTGGGCTTCTTTTGCTCAAGGCTAGCACTCTACCACTTGAACCACAGCGCCACTTTGGCCTTTTCTGTTTATGTGGTACTGAGGAATGGAACCCAGGGCTTCATGCATGCTAGGCAAGCTCTCTACCACTAAGCCACATCCCCAGCCAACATGAACTTCTTTCCTGTATTTCTGAGCTTGCTACTTAAGGAAGAGCCACAGGCCCCTGTAAGTCAGGTTCAGGACAAGTCAAGATGGCTCCCTGTCCTTGCCCTCTGTCATTCTCCTGTAGCTCAGGCAGCAGCCACTCTGAGGGCTCCTTGGGCCTTCTTTCCCTCCACAGCCTCCCATGAACACATGGGAACCCTCTTTGGCATGGGGGCAGGCACTTACTTGTCTGCTTGACTTATTTGATGGTAGACTGCTTCTGCCCTGGGGCTCAGGATGTCTCCTTGAGCATCCTTTCCTGCCTCCGGGGTAGGAGTGTGCCCAGGCCAGGTTATCGTCTTATCTGCTTCCTCCCGCAGATGCTGCCGGGTACCAGGGTGTCTCTGCAGTGGGCTTGTTAGTTAATTGGCGCTTCAGCTGGCTGATTGACTCTAATGCGGTGAACATTTATTTACCCCAGCAGCCGCCTCTCAGACAGCCGTTAATTGCAGGCACGAGAGAGACAATAATTATGGGATAATGGGTGGCTTTTGTGTGAGTCCTTCTCTTTACACTGTGTCAGCAAACAGGGTGGGTTTGTTTTCTAACATTCAGATCCCCCTGCTGGTGAGAAACTGCTGCCCCACCTCCCCACGCCCGTCACCCCTGCCTGCTGCCCCTCTCTTCCCTTCCTGCCTTGGCCTTGTCCTCTTTCTCTCACCAAGCTGTATTCTCTGAATTGGAACTTTTAATCAACTTTGTCTGACAAGAGAGTAACTGTAAAGCATATGACTGACTATTCTGTTTCTCTCTGATCTCTGTTCATGTTTTCATATTCTTGTGATTAGTGTGTAGCTGTTGTCCTGTAACACATTTCTTTTGTGTGGTATTATGTTATACCAAACACTCCAGGTATGACAGCAGTCTGTAAATTTGTCATCTTAAATAGCTCTAAATAATTCTATCCTGTTTTTGCATTACTGGAGTGCTCTTATTACCAAGAATTTGGGTTGTTTCCAATTTGTTGCTGTTATGAATAATGGCTCCATCCTAAACATCTTTATACATGCTGATTTTTCCCTAGTTATTTCCCCAGGGTAGGGAATTGAATTATGAGTTGTATTGATCTGACTTTATGCTGGGAAGAGCTGGAGGGAGTAGAGAGCTGGCAGTACTGGGAGGTTTGCTGAATTCCTTCCCTTCTCCCTCTGTTTCCACGTTTTTGTCATGGTCTCTTGCACCTGCTTCTCAGCTCTTGGAACAGTAATGTATTATTGCCTGTCTGAGTTCTCTGGGTAGGTGGGTACTTCTCATTCAGGTCATCTCTTATGCCCTCACCTTCATCTGAAGGATCCCCTCCCCTGGGGGGGGGGGGCGCACAGCGAAGATGGTTCTCAGGTGGCTGGCTAGGCATGCTGGCTGTCTGTCACCTGGGAGCCTAGGCTTGTCAGTCTGAGCACCTTTAGATGATTTGGGCTCCCTAAGATAGTTGTATTTGTTCTGAGAGGGAGTGTCTCAGGGGAGAGCATTCTGCTCCATGATATAGCCCTTGCATAGCACATGTGAGGCCTTGGGTTCCATCCTCAGCAGTACAAAACACACACCAAAACAAACCATTAGCCAGGAACTGGTGGCTCATGCCTACAATCCTAGCTACTCAGGAGGCTGAGATCCGAGGATTGAGGTTCAAAGTCATCCTGGGTAGAAAACTCTGAGAGACTCTTTTCTCCAATGAACCAACAAGATACAACAAAATAAAGTGGAGGTGTGGCTTGAGTGGCAGAGCACCAGTCTTGAGCAGAAAAAAAAAAACAAGCAAGAGCTTGAGACCCTGAGTTCAAGCCTCAGTACTGGCATAGACACAAAACAAAAACAAAAACAGAAATTTCAAAAACAAATTTCAAGACATCCACGAGGAAGCATCAAGGCTTCTTAGGTCCTTTTCCCTGAGAATCTCATAGCACCTATTCCATTGTTCACACACACACACACACACACACACACACACACACACACACACACACACACACACACACACACACTCGCTGCAAAAGAAACAGCAAAATTTGCAGGCATCTCCCATCCTCCACTAGAATGGAGAAAGAAAGCCTGCTTTGATGATTGGTAGCCTAGGAATCCTCCCAGAGTGTGCTTAGAATAGCCATGGGGAAGCCCCACCCCCTCACCTCTGCTCTGCCCCCTCCTGCCTGCCCAGCTTCTCAGAATCTTGCCCAGAATCTCAGAAGTCACATGAATGTTCCTCAGTTCCTCCCTTGCCTAGCCACAAGCCCCAGCCCTCCACATGTCTCCCTCTTCCTTCATCCCTCCTCCCTCCCTTTCTAGGTTCCCAGGGCTCTGAGTCTTCATCTGCCAGTGTTCCTACCAGTATTCAGTTATTCCTAGGTTTAGCCTGCCTGGTTGTCTTCTCCCGAAGGCAAGGACTCTGCCACCACCTTGTTTATCTCCACACTCCACCCTGAAGGCCTAGAAAAACAGTGCCTGGTATAGAAAAAGGGTTTTTGCAAATTCCATTTTTTCTCCCCTTTCCTAAACACTTGACATTCTGTTGTGGAGTGAATTTGAGTGAGTTATCTTCATGAATTGGGGGGTGGGTGGGTGAGAACCAACATTTACTAAACACTTAGAGTGCGTGCTGCTGGGAGCATCGCACCATTGTCTTCTTTCTTCCTACAGCTGGGATTTCAGCAGCAGGGTTGCTGTTTTAGTTCTCTCCCACGCGCGAACACGAGGTGCCCTTGTTGGGTCACACAGTTAGAAAGCCACTGAGGCATCTGGGGACACCAGGCACATCTTTCCTGTACAGTTCCCCATCTCCAAAGTGGAGAGGGTGATGCTTACCTTGTGGAGGTGCTTTGATGAAATGAAATAAACAGGCAGAATGTCCAAGCAGGGCAGGGCCTCAAGGAGCTTCACCCCACACGGCCTGTCTTGCTATATGGTTCTCAGGGCTCTCGCGCATGCGCTTCCCCTTGCAGTGATGATAGGTAGCAATGTTGTCTGTGGTCGTGCCTCCTTAATATTCTAGGTGTGTGTGATTTTCAGCAGTAAGTGTAACTGCTCTGGTGCGTATTTCTCAACTTTTATGCTCAAGCCCTGAAGCTTTGAGTGTGCAGGATAGAGTAGAGGGGGGATCTGTGTCCCCTGGAGGCCTCCAGAGGCAGACCTCTCGTCTTCTCTGTAATCACAGAGCAGTCCCACCGCTCTGTAACATCCTGCCCTCCCCTAGAGCAGCTGAGCCTGGGGAGTCTACCTTCTCTTTCTGAATTAATTACCTTTGCATGCATATGCGCGCGCACGCATGTGTGTGTGTGTGTGTGTGTGTGTGTGTGTGTGTGTGTGTGTTAATATTGGGGCTTGATCACAGGGCTTTATACTCTGGCAGCTGATACTCTCCTTGAGCCATGCCTCCAGTCCAGCATTTTTCTGATTAATTGGAGAATTGTCTCTCAGACTTTTCTGCTAAGGCTGGCTTTGAACTTCAGACCTCAGATCTCAGTCTTCTGAGTCACCAGTGTCCAGCTTGTTTGCTACTTTAAAATGAATCCCAATGCTGGGTGGTTCATGCCTGTAATCACAGCTACTCAGGAGGATGAGATCTGAGGATTGTGGTTTGAAGCTGGAAGTGGCACTGTGGTTTGACTGGTAGAGTGCTAGCCTTGAGCAAAAAGAAGCTCTCAGGGACAGTGCCCAGGCCCTGAGTTCAAGCTCCAGGACTGGCACAGACACAAAAACTCAAATCCCAACAAGAGCTTATTATTTGTCTTCCTCACCCCTGCAGGAGCCAGTGCTCTTGTCACCTCTCAGTTGTTTTCATTTTCCATCTCCTTCTGTCCTGAAGCACCCAGAAACCCCTTCTGAGTGGTTGTGTGTCTGTCTCTCACTGGCTGAGCCAGAATTGGGGCGAGCAGAGGCAGGGCTGCTATTGGAGGGGCTTCCTTGGTAGGGCTAGGGGGAGTCGACATCTATCTCTAATGCTTCCTGATACCTCCCCTCTTAGGCCTTTGGGTATGGAGAGATTGTCTGAGGATGTAGGAGCATTTGGTCTGGTTTTCTGTCCCTTCCCTCCCAAGCTCAGTCCTTCCCCAACTTGCCAGCTTGGCTGCTGATATCTATGACACCCAGGGGCCAGCATCACCAAAGACAGAGGAGGTTGGAGTATTTTTTTCTTAACTCTTCTTCTACTCTTCCCTCTAAATATCCAGGCGGAAAAATCCTTGAGTCTGGGGGGAGGCACATTTTCTCCAGGTTCCTTTGTCTTATCTTTCTAGTGCTGCCTTTTTCCAGTGCAGGTCTGCTGGTCCTTGGCTTGAGCCATAGGGCTCCTGAAGGTGAGGATGTGGCTTGTTCTTCTTGAGCCAAATCCTTCGCTTCACTGTGGGAGTCTTGGTGGGCCACTCTCTTCAGCACTCTGGTCCGGCCCTAGTTAGGAGACTTGTATTAGGTAGTTGAGGTCATTGACCTAGATGCCTGGAGTTTGACAAACCTTCAAAACAGAAACACATTTCCTGCATGCCTAGACATTTTCCCACAAGCACATGGGCCAGTAAGCTATGGAGGGGGAGCATAGAAATGGATGCTAGCTGGCCTATTACATGAGTACTGTGTACTGTGTCCCCAGTACTCAGGCAGAGGGTCCCATCATCCGCTGAGCAATGGGACAGAGAGGACAGGACTCCAGCAAGGTGCTAGATTATATTTAATTTGTCTTCTGAAGGCAACATCACGGATGGAGGAGATAGGCTGGCAATGGATGGTAATGATCACATGAGCCAGTTCAGGGGCTCAGCAGGTGGAACCTGTCTCAGAGTAAAGGAAGATGGTGACGGTCAGGACAGAGGGTGAGAGGTAGAGCATTAGGTGCAGGACATTAGAAGGACCCTCTTAACATCAAGCCACTCGACGTGTAGGGGCTTTTGTCTTAGAATGCCCTAAAGGCTCCCTTGAAGGTGACTGAACAGAATTGCTTGCTGGCTGTTAAAGTAGTGGAGAGAAGGTGTCAGGGGAGTGGCAGATCAGAGCTGTGGGGCATAACAGAAAGGCATAGGTGTGCCCTGCCCATGCCTCCTGGTCCTGCCTCCACCTGCTCAGCACAGACAATCTGCAGTCCCCTAGGGCTTGGCACCTACCATCCAGAGAGACACAGAGGAGGAGGATTCTTTCTCCTAGGGTCACTTTTTATTTCTGCTGGTGAATCCAGTGCAGTTTCCCTAGCACTGCCAGCCCAGGAGCTGAGAACTATGTGGTAGTCCCCCAACTCTCCCCTTGCCTTTACCCAGTTACTCTGACCAAAAGCAGAGTGGCTTAGCTGTACCCTGCAGCTGAAAGTGAGGCTCCCCCTTCAGATTCCAGTCCTGAAGTACGGTCGCCCTCCTGCTGCCCCACCTCCAGAAGGACTTTTTTTTTTTTTTTTTAAACTGGTGTTGAGATTTGAATACTTGGTCTTGCATTCACTTGACTCATGGTCAGTGACCTACCACTTGAGTCATGCCTCCAACACTATTTTTGCCAGGGCTGGGGCTTGAACTCAGGGCCTAGGCACACTATTCCTGAGGGTTTTTTTAAATCTTTTTTTTTTTTGTCAGTTGTGGGGCCTGAACTCTGGGCCTGGGTGCTATCCCTCAGCTCTTCAGCTCAAGGCGAGCGCTCTACCACTTGAGCCATAGCGCCACTTTCGGCATTTTCTGTTTATCTGGTACTGAGGAATCAAACCCAGGGCTTTGTGCATACTAGGCAAGCACTCTACCACTAAGCCACATTCCTAGCCTCTCCAACATTTTTATACTAATTAATTAATGTATTTATTTATTGTGCCAGTACTGGAGCTTGAACTCAGGGCTGCAGGTCCCTGAACATGGTTAGCCCAGAAATAGACTATCTCTGAGTGGCCCCCAGGGGGAGCCATCCTCAGAGCAGCTGGAGAGCAGGCCCTGGAGGCTCCTCTGAGAGAAAAGGTTTACCTTGCAGGCTGGACCCTGGACAGTTCAGGGTTGTGAGGGCTGGGCTTACGTGGAGTGAAGACTCAGTTTTCCATTCTAGCTTTAGTTCTCTCCTAAAGATGTGTAGTTTCTGGTCTTTGGGTCTCCTCTCAGCGCCTCACCTGTTTATACCAGCTGAGGAGGAGGGGTGATATTCTGGGGCTTCCTCCTTTGGGTTATGTGTAACTGCAATGAAAAATAGCCTACGCATATAAAGAGTTGTACGGACGTCAGAGTGTATTATTAATATGGTTATTGGTGGGGGCAGAGAGCTTTTGGAGTCTGGGTTTGAGTGCTGATTCCACAGGGAAGTTCTTGGAGCCCACAGCTTTCCTTCTTGGGGAAGTGGAGAAGGAGCCGTTAGGGTGTGGCCTACACGCTCCTCCCTGCCACCCCCTTTGGGCCAAACCCTGAAGAGTTAGAGAAAGCCAGTCAATCCAGATATACAAATCCCAGGATCCTCAGGGTCAGACCACCCTTCCTCTGCCCCTGTTCTGTTCCCCCCACCCCTGTTCCTCACTCTGCTTACCTGACCATTTTTCATTTCCCTCCAGGGGCCTCTGGCTTTCTTGGGCAGGATGCCTGAGACCCAGGGGCCTGGGTATTCGCTGCTTGGTTTGCCATTTGCCGTATTCATGTTCAGTAGAGGCATCACAGAGCCTGACAGAAACCTGCCTCCCCCTTCCTAGGCAGGGCAGGAACTCTCATTTATGGTAATGACACCCTACATTTATAGAGCGTCTTTGCTGCTGGAAGCCAGGTGCTTTTCCTCTAAGCATGCTTCATTCTGGAGGAGGTGCAGACCCAGGGAAAGGGTCACAGTAACCTTGTGACTGAGGCTCTGAGGCATCCAATGGCCTGCCCGGGGGCCAGGCAGTCAGTGGCAGGACGAGAATTTGAGTTTCAAGAGTCAGAACTGCAGCTGGGATTCATTGTGAGGTCCCTTGCCTTGCTGGCTTACTTTCTCACTGCCTTCTTGCCCTGGCTGCATCAGAGGGGGATCCCAGGCCCTGTGGTGCTTGAAGATCAGTGGAAGTGAAGAGGTGGGAGGTAAATTGGTGGTGGGGTGGGGAGCTGTGCCTTGGTCATCTCGTGACTGCCTGGCATGGGCATGAATATGGAACAGGCACCCAAGTTGAATACTAGGTTAACCCTACAACAGTTTATCTCCAGGAAGGCTTCTTTGATTGGCTACTTAGTCTGGGGTGGAGCTTCTTCTAGCCCTGCCCCTCAGGAGGCAGGTGGATTGGGACATTTGTGTCTCTCTACCCAGAAGCTTTCGTACTGCTAGGAGGTGGTAAAAGGACCATTCGGAACAGGAGGTGCTTCTGGGCTCTGGCTCCTGCACACCTCTCCTGGGCTGGTAAGGAAGGCCTCCCTCCCAGCAAACAGGGCTGGGAGTGGAGATGTGGGGGGTCAGAGGGCTGCATGGACAGCCAGCCGAATGGACTGCTGACTTAGTTTATATGTTCCAGACACTTCTTCCAGTCCTCTCCTCCAACCATCTCTCACTCCATGCGGTTGATTTCTCGCATTGTTCCTCTCTCTTTAGTGAATTATTTCCTCAGCAGATTTGAACTGCAATGGGCCAGGTGTGCTATTCTCTCCCATTTCTCCTTTCCAAAGGACTCTTTTAGACTCCCCCACCCCCACCCCAGTCCCTTCCTCTTCTTTAGATTTCTTTAGATCTCTCTTTAGATTTCTTCTCGCTCAGTCCTCTTTGCTCCAGAATGTTCTCCTTTCCTCTCCTTTAGGATCTGTGTTCAGTAGCACCAGGAAGTATTGAGGGCAGAAACAGTCTGGGAAGTGCCAACTGTTTGCCCAAGGTGGGGTTGGCTGCAGCCTGGCTGTTGGGCTGGGCTAGAGCGTGGGCCTGGGTGCTTGGCTCACGTGTTGCTTTGTCTTCCCCTTCCTTCACTGTCTGCCTTCCTCCCCAGTCCCTTGTCCCACTCTGACTGACCCCTGATGGAGGCTGAGATGGGGCAAAGCAGCTGCTCCGGCTTCTGCAGGTGCCACCTTGCTGAGATATTTGTTTGTTTGCATACCCAGGTACAAAGCTGAACCTCCCCACCTGAAGCTGGGGTGCCTCTTAGAGCCAGGGTGGCCTAGGAGAGAAGGAGCACTGGGTTTTAGCTCTGAAGATGATGTGGTCACTTGGTGTGACCACTTGTTCTTAGGGAACACAGGCTGGACCTCTATCAAAAGCCCAAGCAGAAGGAACTGTAGAAAGTGAGATGTGAGCTGTGGCACTGGTTCTGCCTAGAAGGGAAAGCAGCTGGGGGCTCTGCCCTGTGCTGTATTAAATATGAGCCCCAGGGGCCAGGGTCGGTGGCTTGGCTGCTCCCAGGAGTCAGTTGCGCCATCTTCACAGTAAAAAACACATTTGTGTTTTTAAAACATGTTTTTCCCATAGAAAATTCCAAGCATATATGCTCAGGCTTCAGTCATTTTGAAGTGGTCTCATGTCCACTTTTATTCCCAGTTTTTTCTACTCTTTAATTATTTTGAAGAAAATCCTACTTGGCTTATTATTTCATCTCTCAAGGTAGGGACTCTTAGAGAAACCCCAACATATTATTATCACCAAATAAAACTAACAATTCCATGTAATCAAATCCTATTTTTAGTTCCCTCGTTGTGTTTTATGAAATCTCTCCCTTATTTTCTTTTTAGTTTGGATCCAGATAAGGCCTATACCTTGTGATTAGTTGTTATAGTTCTTAAGTCATCCTTAATCTGTAGGCGTTTTCTCTTGCAAGGTTTTTTAAAAAATTATTTATTTATTTTATTATTTATTGGTACTGTCCTTGAGTTTCTTTTGCTCAAGGCTGGTTAGTGCTCTACCTCTTGAGACACACACAACAACACTTCTGGCTTTTCCCTTCCTTTCTTTCTTTCCTTCCTTCCTTCCTTCTTTCCTTCCTTCCTTCCTTCCTTCCTTCCTTCCTTCTTTCCTCCCTCCCTCCCTCCTTCCCTCTCTCTCTCTCTTTCCTTCCTTCCTTCCTTCCTTCCTTCTCTTTCTTTCTTTCTTTCTTTCTTTCTTTCTTTCTTTCTTTCTTTCTTTCTTTCTTTCTTTCTTTCTTTCTTTCTTTCTTTCTTTCTTTCTTTCTTTCTTTCTTTCTTTCTTCTTTCTTTGTAATTTATTGGAGATAGTCTCATTTTCTTCCCAGGCTGCCTTGGAACCAAGATCCTCAGATCTTAGCCTTGTGAGTAGCTAGGATTGCAGCTGAGCAACAGGAACCTGGCCTCTCCTACAATGTTTTGCAGAAGAAATTGGGCCATTTATCCCTCTGTTTTTCACATTCTAGGATTGACTGATTGCATCTTCAACATGTTATTTAAAATGTTCTCCTATCCCTGTATTTCCTACAAATAGAGATTGATTTAGGCTATGATCAAATTCAGGCTTCTTTGATTTACTGAAGGGGGAGGAGGCGGGACAAGAACCTGGCCCTGTGTGCACACCTATCAGGAGGTACACAGAGTTCGTCTCTCTCTTCTGTCTCTCTCTAGGCTGTCAGCAACTTTGATGATCACTGCCCACATCCATTAATTCATTACAGACTAATTGCCTATTAATTACACTCTCTAATTAGGGGTTGCTTCTTTGATTTCACAGTAAGTGATCTCTCGCTTTGGAAAGAGGCCTCCTCTGTGGTTGCTGTGGAGGCTGAGACCCATGGCCACCAGTGGCCCACTCCCATCCATTCTCTTTGGGTTGGGGAGGCAGGGGCCCCTTAAGTGATAGGCTGAGAGCCATCTTCTGTGAGACATCAAGTCTTAGTGCCAGTGGAGTCAAAGCTTGAAGCTTCCCAAATAACTTTTCCAGTAAGCTCGAAATGCAGTTCACCCATATTTAATCAGATTAATACTCAGCTTCCTTGAGGCTCCCTTACCACCCTCACCGCTGTACTTCCTGCTGTCACTGACCTAATGAGAACTACATCTGCATAACAGTTAATAGTTTACAAAGTGCATACACACACAGCATAGTCCAGCATTGAGGCTGTGGGCAAAGCTTCTGGTCAGTACGCTTGGGTGTGGATGATGGCTCCTTTGTCTGGCCTTGGGCAAGAGCTCAAACTTCCCTTTGCCTCAGTTTCTCTACCTTCCTTTATAGGGTTATCATGCAAATTAAATTATAAAATGCAAGCAAGGAGTTGTACAGTTCCTGAGTATTACCTACTGCTACTGTGGATCTCCTGATAGCGATCTGATGACCAGCTTTGAGTCTGCAGACCTACACCAGGTAGAACTGTGGCAGAGTTGAAAACTGGCTGTATGTACTGGACGCAGGAACATATGTTCCTTGTTCTAGTATCTATTCCTAAGAACTTTCCAGCAGCCAGATAGGTGCTGGTGGCTCATGCCTGTAATCCTAGCTACGCTGGAGGCTGAGGTCAGAATATTGCAGTTCAAAGCCAGCCTGAGGAGGAAAGTCTGAGATTCTTATCTCTAATTAACTACCAGAAAGCCGGAGGTGGCGTTGTGGCTCAAAGTGGTAGGTAGAGTGCTAGCTTTGAGCAAAAGAGCTCAAGGCTAGCTCCTAGGCCCTGAGCTAGGACCCATGACTGACAAAAAAAAAAAAGAAGGTTCCAGCAGCATTTGATGCCAGTTTCATTGCTTTTCATCTTGACCAGGGTCATCAGAAAGTAGCTGTACTTTTGAGAATGCTGAAGTTGTGTTGAGATGTTTGGAAATGACAAATCAGAGGATATGCCCACAATTGGAAAGGAAGCAGCCGCCTGGCTCTCCAGTGACCGCTCGGTGCCCTCCTTAAGAATAGGAGCCCACAGGGAGGACGTGGGGAGGATCTAGAGTCTGGCTCAGACCTGCTCTTGTATTTTTCCCTTTTAGAGGCCTGGGCTGTTTCTTGCCCTTGAGGAGGCTCCCCCTCTCCCCGCCCAAGGGCCTAGACAGCCAGGTGGACATGGCTCCTTCCTGGGAGCTTGTGGTCCCCTGGGGCCTGGCTCAGCTGCTTGCCCATCTGGCCATGCAGATCAGAGATGGAAATCTGTGGCAAGACAATTAGATACCACAGCCTGCCTGGGCAGAGAATGAAACCTACTTATGTGGGGCCAGTCAGCCAGGGGCTCCCAGCACTCTCCCAGGCCTAAGTAAGCCAGAGTCTGCAGGCCAAAAAGGCATCCACAAAGTGAGCACCAAAGCTCCTTTCACTGTCCAGTCCCTGTGCTTTTCCATGTGCTGACCTTAGAGAAGCAAGGCTCCGTTAAGGGACCTCAAGAGGGAGACTGAGAGGAATGGAGCCAAGGATAAGTGGAGGATGCCCACCTAGGTGCCTGGGCTCACACCTGTAATCTTAGCTACTCAGGAGGCTGGGATCTGAGAAGCTAGCTGGGGAAGGAAAGTCTGTGAGACTCTTATCTTCAATTTCCCACCAAAAAGCCAGAAATGGAGCTGTGGGTCAAGTGGTAGAGAGCCAGCCTTTGAGTGAAAAAACTAAGGGACAGCATCCAGGCCCTGAGTTCCAGCCCCATAACTGGCACATTAAAAGACAAACAGAAAACAGGAAGCACAAAGGGTGGGGAAGGGCAGCGTGGAGCACAGACATGCTGTCATGGGCCTCCGGCGAGTGCACTCAGGGAGCTCAGGCTGGGTTTTCTTTCCCCTGGGCTTCTGCCTGGAGCATCCCTTGGCCGCTCCTTTCTTAAGATCTCAGCCTTGTGACTCAAGCATGTGAGCCGAGGGTGGCAGAGTTTCCATCTCAGGTAGAGGAGAGCAGAGGGAGGGACAGGAGAAGCAGAAACCCTAGAAGCTTCTTTGTCCAGATTTCATACTGTAGAGGCTGCTGTACGGGGCCAGCTTCTGCCTGGATGGATCCCTGCTTGAGCAGAGTCCCAGGGTTTGAATCTAAGTAGATCTTTGGCCCATTTGGCCAATCAGAGAAGGAGGGCACCAAAGAGGGGTGTGGTCAGGTTCAACCAGACCTGAGTACCTAGGTTAGCACTCAGGGCCCTCATGGAACGTGCAGGGAATAAATGAGTTGGTGAATGAATGGACCCATCAAAGAGGCAGAAAAAGAGATCTCATTGTATTTCTTTCTGACCTTTTAAATTCTCTAGCTTGAGCCTTGAGCCTTAGGGCCGGGACTGCTACTTCTGTTTGCTGGAAACATGTTGTATGTGAAAGCAAAGCTCAATCACCAGGTATGCAAGCACTGTGTGTGAACTAAGGCTTCAGCTTCTCCTCCCCCTCCACCTCCTTGTCCGTATGGCATTCACTGGGTAGGTGGGGACAGAGTGGACTTCTATGGTCTCCTGCTTTTCCTTGCATTCTGGATCTGGGCTCGTGGCCTCCGTGTCTTTCCCAATGCTTTGCACTAAGGGAGGCACTGATAGAACATTTGCTGAGTAAATGTGTCTGAGTTGGCAGAGGCAGGAGGGAGAAGCTTTGCTTTTCCTGACTTTCCAGGCTGTGTTCCTCCTTCCTGTGTGAGAATAGACCTAGGAGCTGGGTATCTGCTCCTGCTTTCTGGTCTGCACAAACCCAAGGGCACAGTTGGAGCCAGGCTCGATTTCACCTGGCAGAAGAGGGCATGGAACCAGAGCTGCCCTCAGCCACTGAGAAAGTCGGCCACAGCAGGACTAGACACGTTGAGTGCTCAGAGCCTGTCTCACAAAGCAGCTTAGGAGAAAATTAAGTGGACTCAAGCCAGGGGAAGCATGGCTGGCTGATTGTGCTGGCGTCCTCAGGGAAGGGAGCTGGGCAGGGTGAGGAGTAGGGCTCACTACAAGCAAATTGTCCACATGTGTATGGCAGCCCCAGCTATGCTGGGCATTGGGTGCCTAGAAACAGCTAGGCCTGCTTCTCTTTGTGCCTGTCCTCCAACCCCTGTTCACCTGTCCATGAGATCTTTGCTAGATTAAGGAACCCTGGGCACAGCCAGAGTGGTCCTGCAATTTGGCTGCCTCCTACGTTTGTACACAGGCTACTTCAAACCACCAGGGCTTAGGGTCCGAGCACCTGCAGTACTTTCTAAAGGTCTTTGTCCTCCAGATAGATGCAAACCTATTCAGCCAGCCAGCCAGGGACTGTACACAGATGGTGTGTGCCAAAGGCTCCTGGGGACAGACAGCTGACACTTGGTCTCCCAACCTTGGGACAGAGCTTTTTCTTGGGGGGGGGGGTACAGTACTGGAGCACATACTCCTTAGCTTTTGGTGTCCTACCACTTGAACTACAGCTTTTTGGGTGGTTACTTGGGAAAAAGAGTCTTCTGAGCTTTCCTTCCCAGGCTGGCTTTGAACCTTGATCCTCAGATCTCATCCTCCCAAATAACTAGGATAATAGGTGTGAGCCACTACCACCCAGCTTTGGGACAGAGCTCTTGCTGTTTCTGAGTTTGAAGATTTTAGTGGCACCCATTGGCTCTTTGTCAAACTATAGTGAGTCCTTCTAACAGGATGACTGACTGTCCCTGCTTGCTTAGGACTTTCCCAAAGTCCAGAGTTCAGGAAAATCCTTTAAGTCCCAGGAAAATGGAGATAGTTGGACACTCCTTTGCTCGGCATTTTCTCTATGCCAACTTGTTAAGCCCAGTTTGCATTTCTGTGCTGCTTACACTGAGAATATTTCCCTTTGCGTTTGTCGTCTGCTGGCTGGCCTCAGAGGTCTGAGCTTACACAGAGCTGGCAGGGCTGTCACCTAGCAGGTGGGCTTCTCCCATCTCTCAGGTGCTCTAAGACAGTTGACATGGCGGTGTCTCTCTACTACTGTTGGGGTGACTGAAGCACAGTGTAGAGGGGGTCCTGCCTGTCTGCTACTGAGCACTCTGATCAAACTTGACATGACAGAATTTCCTATCTTTGAAGTAACTCCAAGATTCATCTGCTCTCAGTCTCCTTTTCTTTAAAGCCCACCCTACCAAAGGATGAAGATTTGTACAGGTGACACAGAACTGCTTTTAGTTATCGGAGAAACAGAAGTCTATGAAAAGTTTAGCAAACTGTTGGCCTCAAGTCATGTAAAAAACACGCTAGGATCAGAATTGGCTTCCAGCCAGGTGTGTGTGTGTGTTTGTGTGTGTGTGTGTGTGTGTGTGTGTGTGTGTGTGTGTGTGTGTGTGTGTGTGGCACAAGCCTGTAATCTCAGAACTCTAGAGAGGCCAAAGGATCTTGAGTTCTAGGCTTGCATAGGCTGCATGGAAATGCCCTGACTCAAAAGTAAAACAAAACATCAACAAAAAGAACTGACTTCCAGTTCAGTACCTATAGACACACCTTAAGCTTTTATGATTTCTGGAATAGTCTCTCCACTCCAAATCATTTCTTCAGAATTATCCCTCTCCAGCTAATGTTTTATTAGTGAAATCAAGCTCAGAGATTATTTCTAAGTTCTTTTTGTTTGGCTCATTCCTTGTCTTATTAAAGATGAAGATGTTCTTCTGTCTGCATCAGTGGGCGCTCTGATAGAAACCAAAAAAGTAGTCACATCTGTTGTGTCAGACTTTCCCTTCCCCTCTCTTCTTGTTCCCTTCCTTTCCCTTCACTTCCTTTCCCATTCCCTCTCCCTTCTCTCTCCTTTGCTTTGCTTTGCTTTCCCTCTCCCCTTCCCTCCTCTCCCCTTCTCTTGCCTCTCCTTCCCTTCGCTTCTTTTCCTCTTCCCTCCCCTTGCCTCCCCTTCCCTTACCTCCCCTTCCCTTGCCTTCCCAGAATTATTCATTGAGACTCCTTTCTGTGTTCTATGTATAAATCTCTTTTGCCCTGGTGACATATACTGTTCTACACTTCTTAAGCCTGCCCTTTACTTCAGTCTTGTGACATTGGAATTTTCTTCATCTTCTGTCCTTCAGAGGGCACCAGCCCCCCCAGGCATGCTGGTGATCACAGTCAGTGAGAACAACGATCCTGTGTAGGCCGGGCCTACAGGTAGCACAGGCCTCAGGAGCTGGGCCCAGAAGAGGCTCGTAGAGTCCAAGTGCTGCTGAAACACATCCCTGTGAGCTGGGTTTCTGATTCCATTCATTCTAGCCAAGGGTGACTGATGTAGCGCCCCAGGGCCAGGGCAGGGGGGAGCCCAGACCTCCCTCCACAGGCACCAGGACACTGTCAGCGTCGTCACAGGAGTCTGTCTGGGTGGCAGCCACATGAACTGTACTTGGCTGCTAGGGCCATCAGCCCAGCCTGGCCTCATCTTGCTACTCTTATCTGTGCGTAGGATGTTTGACCTGCTTAGTCCTTTCCTCTTCAGAGCCAGACAACTGCATCTTCCAGGTGGTTAGGAAATGAGTTGCTTTTAGATTACCCGACTCAAACATTAACTCGGTAAAGAGCTGTTATTATGAGGTAGCTTATTCCCTGGGCCATTTGTCTCTCTAGTAAGTTCTTCATTTTGGTGAATTGGCAGTGAGCTCATCATACACTAGGTGAATAAGGTGCATGGCACTCTCCTCTACTTTCACACCTGCTTTCTTCCTTCCTCCATGTCAGCGGAAACCACAGAGAAAAGTGGGCTGTGGCTGTAAGCCCATCCATCTTCCTGGGCTCCTAAATCTGTGTGGCTCTGGGAGAGAGGACTCCTGTGGAAGACCTAGCTGGTGGCCAGCCAGGAGTCCGTGGTGTTGCTTTTTTATTTTCTGGCCCTCAGTATTCTCTTCTTTCTGATGGAATAACAACTTCTATCCATCCTGTGTTGTGAAGATGCTATGCAGAGAGAGTAAAAATCCAAGCCGGGCACTGGTGGCTTAGGTTGCTCAGAAGACTGAGATCTGAGGACTGCAGTTTGAAGCCAGCCTGGGCAGGGCTGTGAGCCTCAGATCTCCAGTAATCTACCAAAAATGCTGGAAGTGGAGCTGTAGCTCAAGTGGTAGAGTGCTAGCTAGCCTTGAGCAAATGAAGCTCAGAGACAGCACCCACACATATACAAAAAGTGAAAATCCTGTGTAAATGTTAAGTTCTAGGGCAGAGCAAAGAAGAGATGGTCCTTGGGAAAGACGCAGCTCAGTGTGCACAGTAATGCCTGGCACCTAGGGGCAGACCTTTAGGAAATGTTTGTCAAGTGAAAAGAAAATGTGACTTAAATGGCTGGAGCTGAACAATGTGAATGTGGGAAGGTTATTAAGGACCAGGGAAATGCACTGCAGAGGCAAGCTTCGGTTTGGGCACAGTGAGTCTAGGAGGGCTTCCTAGAAGAAGTGGTTTAGATGTAGGGTAAGGAGTCATGAAGTGACGCTGCACAAGGTATGTGGGCACATGTGCCATCCTTGGCCCTGTGTAGCTTGGATGTGTGTGCAGGAAGGGGTCCAGAGAAAGGAGTAGAAGGAGGAGGGATCAGAGACATGGGGAGCTACACTGGGCTTCAAGTGAGAAAAATGCACGGTGGGGACTATGGAGGAGCGCGTTTGGGGAGTATGGCTGTGGCTGGTTGGAGGAGGCCCCAGGACTTTGTGATCTGCTCTTCTCTATCAAGGGAAGAAGTCTGGAGGTCCCCGGACCAGGCTCTGCGTTAGGGGGAAGTCATAGAGACCTAAGGTCCTTTTACACTTGGCTTTCCTAAAGACACTGGGCACTACAGTTTTTAAAAATCTGTGAATTCAGAGTAAGAGGGCTCTTGTCAAAGAGTTAATTTGAAGCTTGACTGAAGTACTGAGAATAGAATCTCCATAGCATATGGTAAAGTACCCGGGAGGAGCGCGGGTGGCTTATGTTTTTAGTTGCTTCTTCTCCATATTCTTTAAGCGTCTGCTAAAGGAGGTGGGCAGAGCCCAGGGCAGCTTCAGTGCCCCGCCTTCTGGCCATAGCAGTAACCAGAGCACAGGGACACAGACCCGGCCACTCCCCTTCTCTCCTGCATCCCTGCAACACCCAGCAGTCATCTGCTAAATGTTTGTTGGATGAAAGATGGAGTTGATGGGCTTTGTCCTTTGGCGTTCCCAGTCTAGCCGTGGAGGCAGGCTTGTAAACAAAGAATTAGGAAAAATAAGAGAAGACTCGCAGGGTGCTCTGCAGGCTGTGGCTGGAGTGCAGGAAGGTGTGGGAAGCTGAGCAGGTAGAGCAGCAGTACACAGAGGCCACAGCAGGGCTGGAACAAGGTGAGCAGGGATTGCAGTTCAGGGCATGCTTCAGGGGCTCAGGGGGGAAGATGGCCAGAAGGTGGACCGGCTCATCTGGAGCCCCAACTGTCCACCCAGGAGATTGCACTTGATCCTTTCAAATTTATCTATTTACTTTTGTGCCAGTCCTGGGTCTTGAACTTAGGGCCTGAGCACTGTCCTTTAGCTTTTTTGTTCAAGGCTGGCACTCTATTACTTGAGCCACTTGAGCTCTACTTCTGGCTTTTTGGTGGTTTATTGGAGATAAGAGTCTCAGGGACTTTATTGCCTGGACTGGCTTAGAACAGCAATCCTTAGATTTTAGCCTCCTGAGTAGCCAGGGTTACACATGTGAGCTACCAGCACCTAGATCCTTTAAGTTCATAAGCAGGCACGAGGCATAGTTAGCTCAGGTCCTCTCTTCCAGCCTCCATCCTTGTGGCTGAGTCCATGATCTGAGGATCAGAGAAGCGTGTGGCCTGCCTTAGGGCACTCTGCACATCTTCTATAGGGTGAGAGTGGGAGTTCAGGGGCTCTATCTTCCATGAAGAGCTTCCTGTACTGGACTGGACTGTCCTGTCCACATTGCTGGACTCCTACTGTCCTTGTGGGAGGTCATGGCCCCTGGCTAACACTGTCCCACATTCTGGCTTGCCCATTAAAGAGCCTAGTGTGACTGAGCCCCCCCCTTTCACCCCCCAACTCTTTGGCACAAGGAGAAGCCACAAGATCCTTTGGAATAGCTTCCTTCTTCATTTCCAGGTGCCTGGCTGCCTGGCATGTGCCAGATTTGGCTTGAGGATTTGTTTTCAAAAGAGGTCAGGCAGGATTAGCAGAGGGTAGTGATGTTACTCTGGGTTTTAAAAGAAGGCCAAGAACCCCCTCTCGGTCCCTTCCTTCCTCCCCATGCTTCTAGTTCCCCATGTGTGCCCAGCCCCGGGGCTGTGCGTGCACACAAAAGCTCCCCACGGATGCTGCAAGCAGCAACCGTACAGTGGCCTTTGTAAGGAAAAGTGGGATTGGATTCTTTTTGGGAAAGAGGGTAAAGCCATGGAGGCCTCATGGGGTCTGAGCCTCTGGGCTGTCAAGAAGTGTCTCTGTTTCCTCTGCCCAGGGATGCTCTGGAGGGGAGCCAAGCAATGCAGTTCCACTTCTAGCTGCTCTGAGCTGTCCTCTGGCCCACTGTGGAGGCTGAGGTTAGATTTGTGGTGGCTCAGATGATGAGCCTGGTGCCGCCTCCTCCTGGATCCCGCTGGCACTGGCTCCTCGCCCAGGCAGCACCCCTAAAGCTTACCCTTTTGAGGAAAAGGTGCCCCAGGCCACCATTGTCCTGAGCCCATCCCATCTTCAGAGGCAACACAAACCTCCATCTTCTGAGTTGGAGCACCAAGGCCAGAGGCCAGTGGAGCATGGAGAAGCTAGAGGTAAGGTGGGAAAGTGGGGGGGAGGGACAGCAACATCTTGGGTCCCCTTCCCTGTGAACTGCCTGTAGGTGGGAGGCCAGTATAAGTGGTGTTTATTTTCAGGGCTCAGGGAACAGCCCTGAGGGTCATGTGCCCTGTCCAGCTTTGAAGTGACCATTATTTTCTACTTCTACCCTCCTCCCTCCTCCTGCCTTCTCCCTTCTCCCTCCTTCTGCATCCCTGTGCCCTGTCCCTTCCTTCTCTCTTCCATCTTTAAACCACCCTCCTTCCCCAGACATTTATTGAGAAACCCTCATGTGCTAGACATGAGGAATGCAGAAATGAGACATGGCCACTGCCCTGGAAAGCTTGGGGTGCTCTAAGGAAGACAAATACATAAGCAGTGCAGCATAAGATGCTGAGGACGATTCAAGCACCCAGCAGGAGTGACACAAGGCACGAGGAGGAAGGAGCTGCTCCCTTGGGTGGGGAATGGGATTTGTAGGGGGTAGAAAGTCAGAACCACGACTCAAGCCTGTAATCTTATCTACTCAGGAGGCTGAGATCTGAGGATCGAAGTTCAAAGACAGCCTGGGCAGGAAGGTCCGTGAGACTCTTATCTCCAATAAACCACTAGAAAACCGGAAGTGGTGCTGTGACTCAAGAGGTAGAGTGCTTACCTTGAGCTGAAGAGCTGAGGGACAGTACCCAAGCCCAGAGTCCATTAACCTCACTCTGTCTGTTTCCCCATTGGTTTAAAAAAATGTTGGCACTGGGTGCTGATGGCTCACCCTTGTAATCCTAGCTAGTCAGGAGGCTGAGATCTGAGGATCATGTCTGAAGCTAGCAAGGGAAAGAAAGTCACAGTCAGCCCAGGCAGGAAAAATCTATGAGACTCTTTCATCTCCAATTAACCAGTAAAACAACAACAACAACAAAAGCTAGAAATGGAGCTTTGGCTCAAGTGGTAGAGAGCCAGCCTTGAGGGAAAAAGCTAAGCAACTTTATCCAGGCCCTGAGTTTAAGCTTCCAGTACTGGCATTAAAAAAAACAAACAAACAAACAAAATGAGCTTGAAGCTAGATCAAGAATGAGAAGATAGCCTGGCACCGGTGGCTCACGTCTATAATCCTAGCTACTCAGGAGGCTGTGATCTGAGGATCACGGTTCAAAGCCAGCCTGAGCAGGAAAGACTCTGAGACTCTCATCTCCAATAAACAACCAGAAAACCGGAAGTGGCACTGTGGCTCAAGTGGTAGAGCGCTTGTCTTGAGCTGAAGAGTTCAGGGACAGAGCCCAGGTTCAAGCTCCATAACCAAAAAAAAAAAAAAAAGAATGAGAAGATATAAATACTAGCAATTGCTTTGCCCAGTAGGAAGAGGTACTAGCCTCTCTCAGGACTCTGGGGATTTCAGGAAATGATCCATAAAGCTAACAGGATGGAACACCTGCTCCTCCTCTTCCCTGCAGGATAAAGAGACCTCCTGTGGCTCTGGGGCGGAGGAAAGTGAATGCACCTTATAGACTGCTGCTGTCTTCCTCCCCATCAGAGCTGGCTCCAGGGATGAGCTGAGTGTCTGGCGCTGGGAGACTGGACAGCCAGGACCAGGTGGCAGGATGCAAGGGAAGACCGGGAGAGCCAGGGACCTCCAGGAACCCTGAGAGGGAGATGACTGACTGACTTCCCATCTTCTAGAAAGCCCCTCCTCATCTTCCAGTGTGGTTCATTCACCCCGAGTGACCTCCACCAGTCAGTCCTCAGCCTCTCTGGGCTATAACATGAGTGAATCTAGTTCCCCTAACATCTCTGGACCATTGGATGAGATAAAACTAGGAAGAAACTACATCTTTAAGAACAAAGGAGGCAGGAGAAATATATATCCATCCTCTAGTTGATACTGCCAGACTAAAGGAACAGTCATTCATGCATTCTGTGGTTATGAGCACTGATAACCAACTAGTGCAGTAGAACTCTAGGCAGGGTGGGGTGGGGGTTCTGATGGGCACCTGGCAGTGTTTCCTGAATTGCAGCCCTTAGAAAACAACATTGGGCTAGGGATGTGGCTTAGTGTATAGTGCTCACCTGGCATACATAAAGCCCTGGGTTTCAGTACCATGTAAACAGAAAAAGGAAGTGGTGCTGTGGCTCAAGTGATAGAGTGCTAGCCTTGAGCAAAAGAAGTTAGGGGACAGGACCAGGCCCTGAGTTCAAGCCCCAGGACTGGTGCAAAAAAAGGAAAGGAAAGGAAAGAAGGGTGGAAGGACAGAAGGAAAGGAAAGAAAGGAAGAAAGAAAGAAAAAAAGAAAGAAAGACGGCTTGGTTTTAAGGCCAGGGCATATGAAGCCACCTCTGTCATAGACAATGCCACAGGCTTTTCGCTCTTCTGTGGGGGAAGTAGGCAGCAAAGCAAACAGGTGCTCTGTACCATGGTTGCAGGTCCACATGTGAGAGATGGGGGTCAAATCCTGGCCCTGCTGCCTATTAGCTGTGTAGTAATTTAACCTCTCTGTGCTTCTCTTTCCTTACTTGTGAAACCTGGATGATATTTCTTCCCCTTGGCTTGTATGTACATGAAAGGAGTGGATCTGAAAAGCTATGTGATCTTTCCATGCTATCTAGCCACTGGTCCTCAGGCTGGTAGACAGACTTTGAGCTAGGCTTCAGAAAGTTGCTTCTCAGGAGAGACTACTGGGGATTATGGGGGCTCTGAGATGGGGGGGTGTTCCCAAAGCTCATGCCCAGACCTGAGCTGCTCCCAGACCTGAGCTGCTCCCAGACCTGAGCTCCTCCCCAGACCTGAGCTGCTCTCAGAGGTGCCTACAGTTGGGCCAGGCATTTGCTCCTGGTTGGGTAGTTTCTGCCCAGCCTCAGAAAAGGCCTGACCCTTTCCAGCCTGAGCCCCTGCCTGGAGCCGAGGACCAGATCACTGCAGAGCAGCTCCGGGCAGCTCATCAAACCCTTCAGATTGTATCAGCTGCACTGGGTTTGCGATTAGATTGAACTTTTTAATTTAAAGAGAGATTTAAGGGTGGAGCTGTGGAGGCGTTGGAGGCTCTGGGCAAGGCTGGCTCCTTGTTCTGGTTCTGTCGCTGTAGATGCATGGTTGGTGACAGGGTTCCATGTTGACCAGGGAGATGTTTAGGAGGCCACTGGACTCCCTGACTTCAGTCAACCTTGGCAACTTTCTGCTTCAGCTCTAGATGGTCTTTGTTTTCTGTCTTCTAGAAACCTCTAGAAGCACAATAGAATAATTCCTATCCTGGAGTATTATAATGGACTTTGCCATGCTCTTTTATTGTGCCAGTACTGGGGTTTGAATTTAGGGCCTCAAGCTCTCACTTGGCTTTTTCACTCAAGGCTGGTGTTCTGCCACTTGAGCCACACCTCCACTTCTGGCTTTTGTTTCGAAACTTAACTAGAGACAGATGGACTTTTATTCTTGGACTGGCTTCATACTGAGATCCTCACCTCTGAGCCTCCTGAGGAGCTAGGATTACAGGTGTGAGCTAGCACCTGACTTGCACTGCTTCTTATCCTGTCTGATCTAACAGCTACCTTGACCAGTGGGAAATGGGTTGAAATGGGCAAGTTGGATATCTGTCTTAACCTTTCCATTGTAAAATGGGTTTAAATTCCAGCCATCCATATCAAGGCTAAACCAATGACGGACAGACTAGAAAGGATGGAAACCAAAAGAAACTGATTATTTATTTATTGTTGTTTTGAACTCAGGGACTTGCACTTGCTAGGCAGGTATTCAACCACTTGAGGCACAGCTCCAGCCCTTGTCCTTTAGTTATGTTTTTCATAACCTGTGCCTCTTGGTAGATGAGCACAGAGGTGCTCTACCATCCCTGGCTTGTTGAGATGAGGTTCCACTAACTTTGTCTGAGTGGTTCTTGAACTGTAATCCTCCCAATCTCTTATGTCCTGAGTAGCTGATGATAGGTGTGTACCAGCCTAAAATTGTGACCTTTTGGAAGGGTCTTCCAGGTCTCTGGTATGTTAGGTAAGTAGCTCCCCCTTTTGGAATAGGGCAGAAAGACAAGATTAGCTCCAAAGGGTCTGCCAGGCCTTGGCCGTGGTAAGGGAATTTCCTCACATATCTGGCACTACCAGCAGAATGGGGGCTGCTGGGGAGGCCAGTCACCCCAGCATGGCTCCAGAGCATTTCCCCCACGTCGCTGTTCCGAGCAGCCCGCAGCTGTCTCTGACACAGCTGTCTCCTCAGCACAGGGTTCTTGTGGGTTCTGGAAGCACGGACACCCACCTTTCATTCTGTATCACGAAAGCCAGCCTCTCACCAAGCACGGCCTCTCTTCGCTCCCCAGGCCCATGTCTCCTTTCATGCTGTGAAAAGTTAGGAAATATTTTTTCAGAGCTTCCTCTTGCGGAGAGTGAGCCCTCAAAGATCAGTTTACCTGTTGGAAAAACATCTACCAGGCAGGAGACATGTGTGCACGGAATTACATACATCCTGAGACCCCACCGTCTGACCCCCCAATTCTCTTCCAGCTTCTTGTAACGAGGAGAAGAAAGCAGGCTGTAAATACGAAGTGTTTCCATCAGCGCCTGTCAGAGATGAATGGCGTGTGAGTTCCTTCATTAGCAGCATCATTCCAACATGGCAGCTTTCTCCCGCCCCTTCACCGTGCTCTTTTTCCAGAACGCCCCGCCCCCTGCCGCTGTCCCTGTGCCACTGTCTCTGGTGGGAGCATGGTTTCCATAGCTCCTCCCCTCCATGCCCACCTCTTGGTTTGGGGCTTCCTCACTGATGCTGTGGCAGGGTCTGTCTGCAGAATGAATAGCCGGGTCTGGGTGTTGTTGGGGTGAGAGTTATGGAGAAGCTTCCTGGAAGAAGTAGCCTTTGAGCTCAGCCTTGAAACCATGACCTAACAAGGGAGATTTGGATCCACCAGCATCTGGGGTGGAGTCGGAGAATCTTTTCTGCAGCTGTGCCTTAAGGTGGAAGATAACCCAATATGTCTGGGATCTGCCACTTTAAAGGATGCCTTGCTCCAGTGGCTGGCAAGGAGTGGGCCACCCTGTGGGAGAGAGAAGAGGGGCAATTGGTGTGGCCAGAAGCAGGGGTGCCCAGGTTCTTTAGGGGGAAAGGTTACAGTGTTCACTTCAGCTAAGTTAGAGTGGACTAGGACATTTGGAAGATGAGTGGGCAGCTGGGCATGGTGGTGCATACCTGTAATCCCAGCACTCATGACAAGGTTGCAGCAAGAAGATTACGCATGAGTTGGAGGCCAGCCTTGGCTACTTCATGAGTTTGAGTCTAAACTGGGTTATAGCAAGACCTTGCATCAAAAAATAAAAACAAACTAATATACAAAATGAGAGAGGGCAAACTGGGCCTCAGATGCCAAGCTCAGGTGATGGGCAGTTGAAGGGTGACCACTGAGAGTTCCTGAACAAAGAGAGGAACATTGGGACCTAGCACTGGTGGCTCTTGCCTGTACTCCACTCAGGAGACTGGGATCTGAAGATCGCAATTCAAAGCCCATCCCAGGCAGATGAATCCAAGAGACTCTTATCCCCAAGTAACCAGCAAAACGCTAGAAGTGGAGGTGTGGCTCAAGTGATAGAGTACCAACATTGAGCAAAAAGGCTAAAGCAAGATCATGAGGTCCAAGTTCAAACTCCACCATTCACACATTAAGGGCATGAATGAGAGTAACATGAAGCAGGCATTAAACCACATACTACAAAAGGGAAATTAGCTTTATTTTTAAAATTCAAGGGCAGTATTACATGTTTCAAAATATTTCTTGGTGTCTAACCCAAATCTTTCCTGCTGTCCTTAAATAAAGTTCAGTTTGTCTCACAGGAGCTGGAAACAGCTGGACAGGGTCCTGTGACTGGAACGAGAAGTCACACTCCCATTTCTGCCAGAAAGAACCCACATATCTTCGTGGAACAGAGTGTGTGCCAGGGTTCGGGGCAAGCGGGCAGAGGTCTGGGGCACACGAGGGCACAGAGTCTGCACCAATCCCTCTAGGGGTGTGGGTTTAGGGGTAACTGGAGCCCCTGTGGAAGTAGAAACCCTGGACTTGTCCCTGAGGTCCGGCTCCCCTTTGTCCCAGTTCTGGCGTGGGTGCTGGCCTGTGGAAAGCTCCCGGCATCAACACTGGCTCCTCTGCCTCTCCCGCGCCATGGGGAGGACACAGGCCTGTGAGCCACGAGATCTGGGCCCAGGGGAGAGAGACAAGACAGGATTCAGGGGGCACAGGGGACCAGGTTAAAGGGGATTTGTTTCTGTGTCATCTCAGACATGGTTGGGTCCCACCTGACTCCCGAGAGTAGGCTCTGCCAGGAGCTCCCAGGCAGCAGGTGTCTGTTCGCTGCTCCAGGTGCGGACTTACACTGTCCCCAGGGTTGGGGGGGGGTGGCGCCCCATTAGTGTTGGTCTTGCACTTTCAGGGTCCTCCCTCTTTTGTTGGTCTCAGCCCACCTCCTTCCTTGGTTCTTTGTAGCAGTGTTGGATGAACTGTGGAGCCCTGGGTCCCTAAAAAAGCAAGCTTCTCCTGAGCAGGGATTTTTCCACCCCCAGGCTCCCAGGGCCAGTGGAACAGCCCATGTGAGGCTGAACCAGGAGCAGGTGAGCTGCAGTGCCCGCAGAGGCCTCGCGGGCCCAGGTGCGGGAGCGTGGTGCGCCCCTTCCACTGTTCACCCTCACGCTGCCATCCTGCCATCTGCTTAAGGGTACCTAGCTTCCTCCATTTGACCCCAACATGCCGTGGCAGCAAGAGGGGCCAGGTAGGAGCCCTTGCCCATTCTGTACTTGCCATCATCCACAATTGTTCCCCTCCCCAGCCCCCTGCCATGTCCATGCCAGCAGATGAATAGGAGGGCAGCAAGTGGGGAAGCAAACAATCAGGACCTTTCCAGGAAGCCCAGGGAGGAAGCTTCCCGTCAGAGGATCCCAGGGTGGATGCTCAATGGGGTGCCTTGAACAGGTTGCTGCGTTTCTTTAATTAGACACCCACATGATGCTCTCTGCTAATGACCACGTTTCCAGGGAGATGACAGATAAAAGGGAGAAAGTCTCCAGGCCAGCCACTTGGAAGGAGCCCATCCAGGGATTCCTTGGGCCGGTACCAGCTACAGACTATTTAGGAGAGTGGGTGTTTTCTCTCCAGGGACCAGGAGGACAAGCAGGAGGCTCCGGGCCTATTCCTGCCTCCAGTATTGACTTCCTATGTGAGCTCCAGTTCCTGGTTGAGATTTGCCCTCCTGTAAAGTGGGGAGCCAGCCCAGGGCTGGTGCCTCATGCTTGAAATCCTATTACTCACGAGGCTAAGATCTGAGGATCACAGTTTGAAGCCAGCCTAGGCAGGAAAGTCTGTGAGTCTCTTATCTCAGTTAACCACAAAAAAGTCAGAAGTGGAACTGTGGCTCAGGTGTGTGTTAGTCTTGAGCAGAAAAGGCTAAGGGACAGCGCCTAGACCCTGAGTTCCAAGGCATCTCCCTGCCCTCCCCGCCACCCCCCTGCCCCTAAGCCACACACACATAAGGGAAGGGAGGGAGGGAGGGAGGGAGAAAAAAAAAAATCCAGAGAGGTCATGGCCTGTGTCCAGGGGTCCCTGAGCCAGGTGCTGACCAGAAATGTACTTGTCCGGAAGTGGTTATGCCAGGGAGCAGGGGTGGGGGTTCAGGAGGATGTGGCTTTCCCACAAGAAGTTTGCTTGGAAGGAGAGCCAGGTGGGCAGTCTGTCTGAGATTGTGAATTGCAGCTGGACGGACAGTCAGGAACTCACCTGAGATTTGAAGCTGGGCTTTGAAGCTGGGCTAAGGGCCCTGCTGCTGATGCTGCAGGGTTTCTCAGAGGGAAATTCATGCTGGTTGGTAATGTTCTTTGCTGATGGGGCGGGGCAGGGGGGCTGGCTGCACTTATATTTGCCATTCTTCTGTGTCCGCCCCAGTGCTCTCCAGTCCATCTCCTTAGGACTGGGGACATCCTGCCCCCCCCCCATCCCCCCAGTTCTTTTCCTGACTGGGCTAGCCAAATATTTATCAAGAAGCAGGGCTGCCTAGAAGAGGCGCCAGGATCTAGATACATATGCTTGTGCTGACCAGACAGTGCCAGGCTTCATGGGCTCCTGAGTGCCACAGGCCCATTGTGAGCCTTGCAAAGGCAGGGCTGGGTACCATGTTGAAGCCTGAAAGGGGCCATGCTGCTCTTGGGGTATTCTGGGATCCTGGCATCCTGGGCTTGTTTGCTCCATTCTAGGAAGGCATGAATGCCTATAGAGAGCAGACTGTGGTGGTGGTAGGGTGGCTGGGAGCTGTTCCTCTGGTCCCTGTTTGAGATGGCTGTAATCTGGACAGCACGGCAGATCACCAGCTGTCATGGAAGCATTGGTCTATGGTGAAGACTGAACATGGAAGCTTTGAATTTTGGTTTTGCCACTCCACTAGCTGCGTGTCTTTGGGCAAGTTGGCAAAGTCCACTAGTCAGAAGTTCTCTGGGCTGTGAAATGCAACAGCTCTCATCCCACTGTTTCCCTGAGTGCCTAACCAGGATGAGCAGCTTCCTGAGTTCCATCCCTAGCACTGCAATCAATCCATCAGCCAATCAAATGTCAGGCCCTGTGGCACTATCTTAATGCCTATTGTAAGAAGCTAGGTGGCTAATAACACTGTCACCAAAGGATCACTTTAGATCTCAGGATGCACCCTCCCTCCCTCCCTCTCTCCCTCCCTCCCTCCCTTCCTCCCTTCCTCCCTTCCTCCCTTCCTCCCTTCCTTCCTTCCTGGCTTGAACTCAGGACTTAAGCTGTCACTTGTTTTTTTCTCTCAAGGTTTCCAATCTATCACTGGAGCCATACCTCCACTTCTGGTGTTTTGGTGGTTAATTGGAGATTTAGAGTCTCATAGCTTTTTCTGCCTGGGCTGGCTTTGGTCCTTGATCCCCAGATCTCAGCCTCCTGAGTAGCAAGGATTATAGGTATAAGCCACTAGCACTCAGCTTCGGGATACATTTTCTGAGTTTCAGGATTTTAGGATCCACATGGCCATGGTGATTATGAGGTTTCTTCCAATAAAGGAAGAAAACGAGTCCCTTTACAGGGTAACCTGAGTACTTTCATATGAGGAAGCAGGAAAGAAATTACATTTTGATTTTATTTAATAAGCATTTTTGAGCAAAGGTACTTTCAGTTCCCCATAGTTTTGTGTCTTTAAAACCCCTTTGAACATCTTGGAAAATGTATTTGGAAATTTATTACATTGGGCAGTTTTCATTAGTTTTTTTGTTACACACTCAGGAAGTTTTGATCTGTGTAGTTTCAGGACTGGAATCGATGGGTAGAGGCAGAAAAGCTTTCAGACTGTGAGCTCTAATAATTTTTTAGGCTGCTTCCCAAAGTAGTGAGGCTGCCATCCCTGCAGAAGTCTCAGCTCATGTGGTTGGTCATCTTTCATAGTTGGGGTAGAGGGGTTTTTCCTCATTGGGTGGGAAAGCAGACTGCCGAGTGCTGGATTCCCTCCTAGATGTGGGAGGCTGTGGGATGGACACCTTCTGCCTCTGTGCCTCCTCTTGCTCCCAGCAAGAGCTTCTCTACCCTGTGGGCTAAAGCACCAGAGAATGGAGTTAGGGAAAATTTCCCCTGGGCTTCCTGGCAAACACCTCTCCTTGGATCCTGTTTTGACTAACGTCTTTTATCTCTCTGCAGATGTCCTCTGCTTGATCTTTTCCAAAGGCCCTGAGCCTTTTGCATGCTCTTGCACAAGTCTCAGAACCAGTCTGTGTTCTAGATGGATCTCTAGCATGAGAGACTGCAGTCAAGCTACTTGTACTGCATTCCTCCTAGTGTAGCCACGAAGAGAGAAGGCAAGGAGTTGCCTCCAAGTCCAGTCCTTAAAAAGCTTCGGTCTCTCTTGGAAACTGGCTTTATCATAGGTTGGGTCCACTGAGGGGAGGAGGCAGTAAGCAAAGGATTGCTGAGTGGTAAGTCAGGGCAGCAGGCTTAGGCGCCTTGGTGAAGGGGGCCAGTGAGTTCTGTACGTGTTAGGATATAAAAGGGGAGCAATCAGAGCTGACCTCACAACTGTAAGCCTGTTTGGCCCACTTGGCCAGGAGACTTGATATTGACCTGACATAAGGGAAAGAATGGAGAGACTGGCCCACTGACCATTGCCTTTGCCCCGCATAGGTCCCAGTGCTCCAGAAAGCCTTCGTCCTGCCTGCCTCTCATCTACCCTGGTCCCGTCTCCAGCACCCACTGGGTCTTTCCTGAGATGTTGAAAGCCAGGGGTCAGCCACACTATAACTCATGGGTCCAAACTAGCTCACACACCTAATTTTATATAATGTTCAAGCTAAAAAAAATGGTCTTTATATTTTAAATAGGTGGGGAAAAAATCAAAAGAAGAATACAGTTTTGTGACTCATAAGAAGATATGCAGTTTGAGTGTTGATGTGGATGAGAGTTCTATTGAAAGCAACCATACTGGTTGGTTTATGTCGCTCCTGTCTCCTTCTTTGCTCCTGTGTCTGGCCCCTGGCTGAGACATTGCGACACTTGTTATGGCCCGGGGACTGAAAATATCTGATCTCTAACCCTTTACCCAAAGAGCTTGTTGATTCCAGCTCTAGGTAAATGTATCTATACTGGTAATTATACATGGTTTTTAACCCAAATGGTAGCATGCTAAATTCTGTCTTCAGTCATCATAATTTCATGGAGGCCATTCTGTATTAATGCTATCTACTGTGAGAGGGTAGCCAAGCTTAACTTGAATTTAGACATGCTGGGGTTAAGGCAAAGGCTGGCTGTCCTCTGGAAAGGCTCAATAGGTGGCTGGGCTCATGGACTCATGGCACCAAAGCCTGAAGTGAGCCTGGGACCAGATAGTGATGTGAGGGACATCTACGAGGAGATGTGCTGTGTGAATCTGACCATGACCTGGGCCTGCAGATCAAAGCATTCCCTTGACAGAAGGAAGCGTTGCTCTTGAGCACTGACTGTACTATGTAAGCTGTGTAGGTTAGCAGCCAGGTTGGCAGAAAGACAATGAATAAGAAACAATAAACTAACCCCCAAAGGAACAGTAAATACTAAAGGGAAATTATAGTTCTCTTCTTGAATCAGAAGCAAGCTACTAAGAGGAAGTATGAAATGGTGGGGTGCTGCATGTTTATTGAGTATCTACTATACGCCAGTGAGTGATATGTGTGTTTATTTTGTGTCTGTCCTGGCACTTGAACTCAGGGCCTGAGCTTTTTTTGCTCAAGACTAGTAGTACTCTACCACTTGTGCCACAAATCCACATTTGGTTTTTGGGTGGGTAATTGGAGATAAGAGTCTAATGGACTTTTTCTGCCCTGGCTGGCTTGGAACTGTGATTCTCAGATCTCAGCTTCTGGAGTAACCACAATTACAGGATATGGCATTCTCTCTCTCTCTCTCTCTCTCTCTCTCTCTGCTTTCTTTGCAGTACTGTGGCTTGTACTTTGGGCCTTATATTCATATGGCTTGCTTGCTCATGGCTGATGCTCTACTGTTTGAGCCATGCTTCCAGCCTTGCTTTTTGCTGGTTCTTTTGGAGATGGTGTCTCTTAGATTTCTCTACCCATGTTAGCCTCAAACCGTTGTTTTCTCTTTTTTTGGGGGGGGGGGGATCCGGTCGTGGGGCCTGAACTCTGGGCCTGGGCGCTGTCCCTCAGCTCTTCAGCTCAAAGCTAGCGCTCTACCACTTGAGCCACAGTGCCACTTCCGGCTTTTTTCTTTTTGCGTATGTGGTGCTGAGGAATCGAACCCAGGGCCTTAGGCATGCAAGGCAAGCGCTCTGCCACTGAGCCAACTTCCCAGCCCTCAAACCGTTGTTTTCTGATCTCAGTCTGCTAAGTAACTAAGAATGGCATGAATCACTGGTGCCTAGTTCTATCTGACTTTTATGTGTATGATGTGTGTGCTAGTACTGGGGCTTGAACTCGAGGTCTCACACTTTTGCTTGGCTTTTTTGCTCATGGCTCCTTCCACTTAAGTCTTACCCCTAGTCCAGCATTTTGCTGGCTAATTGGAGGTAAGAGGCTACACTGCTCTGCCCAGGTTGGCTTTGAACCGTAATCCATATATCTTGCTTCCTGAATAGCTAGGATCACAAGCATGAGCCCCCAGCGCCCAGTTCCATCTGAATTAAAGCTGGCTGTTTCCATTTTACCAACCAGGATGCCCAGTCTGGTTAGGAGCCATTCTGTCTCTCTGGCCTCAGCTTTTGTCACCATGCCTGCTGTAGCCTTTTCTAATCTAGGGTGAAAACATAAAGGGAAGGAGGAAGAGAGAGGAAGGCATCTTTAGCAAGCTGTGCCGGTCAGACCCAGTTTTCTGGGATCAGATCTTTAAAAGACTATTTTTCCTTTATCGGGAATAAGATTCAAAAAATGCCCTTAAGCCACTGGGAACCTGCCCATCGCCTGGTCTTTGAGAGCCGCTTGAGCACCTGGACGTGCACTGGGAGGCGGGGTTAGGGCTGGGAGAGCAGTGGACAGCACCTGGTGCTTCTCTCCGGTGCCTGCGAGCTCTCTGCGCGGCTGCCAGTGGGCTGGGCCGCTGGGAGCAGCCGCAGCTAGGGGGCCGTCTGGTGTTAGGAAGGAGCAGGGCAAAGGAGCTGGTGGGTGGGGAGCAAGGGGAAGGCAAGGGCGTTGAGCCATCAGCCCGAGGAACTGGGGGTGTGAGTGTTTATGCAGGACCTAGCCAACCTGCAGTTTCAGATTTCAGACCTAGCTTTACTGGGAGACTTGCCCCGGGATTTCAGTCAGCGCGGGAGCAGGGAGAGAGCTGGAGGCTCCCTGGAAGACGGGGAAATTCTGGATATCATGGCTCTCGCCCTGGCTCCTTCCTCCTGGTAGCTACAGCCGCCGCCACCCTCGGCCGCAGCTTGCTTCCCAGTCAGCGGTGTGTATCTCCCAGTTGGGTCTGACTTTCAGCCTACAGGTAAAATCAGGGCTACTGGGGATCAAACCTTAACTGTTGGGCTTAGAGGGGTATGACACAGTGAAAAGGGGAGGAGGAGGGAGGGGGAGCACTTTTGTTCATAGTTGGGGTTGTAAATGAAGGTTCATTTTTCCTTGGGGTCTCCTATCAAAACAGGAGAGATTTCTGATTTCTGGAATAGAATGTGAACACTCTCCCCACTCTTGGGAGGAGGGGGCTGCAGAGGGAACTTAAGAGTGGGTTCCTACTAGAACTGTGTGTCCAGAGGACTCATGCCTTTGGGGCAAGACCTGGGACTTGCGGGTACTCAGTCAGGCTGACCGGTCTCCACGTGTAATTAGCTTGAGCAAGCCTAAGGGATCAAAGCTGAGAGGTAAGCACCAGGGGCACTTTCTTCCCAGAGCCTCTGATCCAGCCTGAGGGAAGCCACTGCCTTGGAGGATGTGTGGGGCTGGCATGCTGCCTGAAAGCAGAAATCTGGGTGGGGAGGCCATGGGTGGTGTGGGTGAGTAAGGCTGGCTGAGAGCCACTGTCTTCCCCAGGTTTGTGTTATCAGTGGCAAGGAGCGGAGATCAGAGAACTAACCTCATGCCGGGCTGTGGGCGGGCAGCCTGGCCTCGCTGCCAAGACCCATTTAAGCAGTGGCGGGTCCTGTGGGCAGCACAGGCGGTGAGGCAGGATCGGCAGGAATGGTGGGTGGGCCAAGATGAATGGGACTCTCAGCAAGAGGCTGGAGGTGGGTTTGGAAAGGCAAGTTAGGGGCGGCAAAATATACATCAGAAAAGGAGTGTCCTGGAGTGAAATGGAGGTTGAGCCTGGAGGGGTTGGGAAGGAATGGGGTGAGGAAGCTGAGTCTAAACTCTGTGTTCCAAAGTTGCAGATGTGATCCTGAACAACTGACTTCTGAACGGAAGGAGAGAATGTGGAGGAGAGGCAGCATTTGAGCATAAGAAATCAGACAGTGCCGGCGGCCATTGAATCACATAGCTGTTCGTTAGGCAGGGTAATTAATGGGTTGCATGGTCTGGTTAATTTTGAAAGTATAAGCATTACAGAATTTATGTCACCAACTACTTCCAAAAAGAATTTCCAGCATGGTTTTCTATTAAGTAGATAGCACTGTGTATAATTTTGACCAACAGACAGTACTCCCTCTCTTCCTGTCTCTTCTCTCTCTCCCTCTCTCTCATGTGTTTGTGTGTCTGTGTGTTTCTGGGGATGGGGGGCGGGGAATGCTGGTGTTTGAACTCAGGGCCCTGCTCTTTCTCTTAGTCTGTCCCTTAGCTTTTTCTACTCAAGGCTGGTGCTCTTACTTTAGCCACATTTAGCTTTTTGCTGGTTAATTGGATATAAGAGTCTCAAGGACTTTTCTGCATGAGCTGGCTTCAAACCACAACCCTCAGATCTCAGCCTCCTGAATAGCTTGGATTAAAAGCAGAAGCCACCAACGCCAGGCTTTACCATTTTCTCTCGTTTGGTGTGTCATGCTTTCCTGCTCAGATCCAGTGTCTTCTCCTATGGATGCTCCTATCCTAGCTCAGTGCAGCAGGTGACTTACCCCTCCTCTTCTCTCTGAGGTACTATGCTGTCCACTAGACAGAGAACATTTAGAGTAGAGAGTAATGGTTTTTCTTATGAGAGTCTCACAGTTTAACATCAGTCCTATAAGGAAAACAGAGAGATGATCGCTACAGCATGGAGGAGGAAACGAGCTGAGAGATGCTGTGACTGTTAGTCAGCAGTAGGGCAAAGGAATGCGATCAAGAGCCAACTCTTAACTGGCTGTACTTCCTTCTGCCCCATGACTCAGTATGCCCCGCTACCTAGACGCCCTTCATAATGAGAGAGAAAAAAAACTAATCTGTAAAAGGCAGGAGTGGAAAAGAGCCCCTGGGATGGAGTTGGTCCTCTCTGGGCTCCTAACTGTGCAGTTGAACAGCATCATGGGTCCACATCTGTGACTTTGCTGGCGTCATGTTTTCTCCCACTCCTCCAAAGCCTATTTTATCTCTTGTAAAACTTATGACTTGGGGAAAATTGTCCTTTTCCTTTTCTCTGAATTCTAATTAATTTTGGCATGACTGGGGGTTTGGACTTAGGGCTTCACACTTGATACCACTGAGCCATTCATTCCTCCAGCCCTGTTTTTCACTGGTTGTTTTCAGGAGAGGATCTCATGGGCAAGTGCCTGAGCTGTAAGTGTTCTGCTGTAGCTTCCCTGTGTCTATCTGAGCTGCAGTTGGCCTGCTATAGAGTCTCTGTGTTTTACTGGGCTGCGATTGGCCTACTGTAGCTTTCCTGTGTTTCTGGGATCACATGTATGTGCCACCATGCTCCGCTTCCCTCCTGTGGAGATAGAGTCTCATGGACTTTTTACTTTTGTTGATCTGGAACTGCAATCCTTCTAATCTCATATCACATTGTTTGGGATGACAGATGTGTGTCACTGTGCCCAGTTATAGATTGGGAAGGGAATCTCACTGCCTGGGCTGGCCTTCAACTCTGATCCTCATTCTCAGCCTCCAAAGCAGAGAGGATTACAAGTGCAAGCTGATGGTGCCTTGATCTCCTTGAATTATTTGGACAGGTGAGGGGATAGTAAAATCCAAGGGGTTTTAGAAACTTGAGAGGCCCAGGATGGAGGAAGGTGCTCACTCACTGAACACCAAACAATGTTTTATGCTTTGTAATTGACCCAGTGCTTTTATATAAATAGAACTGGTATGCTTGTTCATTCCCCTGTCCAGTACAGGGGAAAGTGGATTTAAAACTCCCAAACTTTAGTGTGTTTCTCTTGATTTTTAGACTCAAGTTGAAGCAGACATACAGAGGTCATTTGGCCTATGAGTCCAATTTTTATCTGTAACAGCGTTTTCAACAGAGACTGCGGAGAAATGAGAAAAGGAGGAGAAAGGTACTGCCATGTTCATCGAGCAGAATAGGTTCAGTTCCGTTTAAAGGACATCTTTTGCTGGAAGATGTGCTGAAATACTCTGAGATTATGGCTTGCTGGGTTTTTTTCATGAGCTGCTGATGAAAAGAGATGGTAGTTGAGCTTTTCATAATGTCCCTATTTGGGAAAATTAAAAGTTGGCAACTTTATGTTGGTGCCTCAAATTTCTTTCTTCCTTTTTTCAAGTTTTACTGGCCTATGAAATTCAACAATTTTGCCTTCAGGGTCTTCTCCAAACAGACCCTCTGATAAGGCCTCTTTGGGGCAGATTCCTGAAAACTTGCGTTCTGATTTTGTTAGCATTCCTCTTTCCTGGTGCGTCCTTTCAACATGACAAACTGACGTGGTCTTGGCTTCCTTATTCCTAAGCTCTGAGAGGCTCCTACCTCCAGAACAAGGCCACTGGCCGAGGACTGCCCCTCTGCTTCCTGTCCTCAATGAGGACATCAGAAGCTTACCTTTCTCTGAGGGATTGTGGTATTAAGCTTTGCACTTCCTGGGCCTACAGGCATCTTCTGGAAATGATCAAAGTCATCTTCTGTCCTTGGAAAAGACAGAGGATTTGTCAGCTGCACTTTCCACATTTGGGGTCTCGGTGTCCAGTATTAATCATTCTGAAATACCTCTCTCTCACTCGGTGGTCAAGAGACAAGGGCAGTGGAAAAAATCTTGGTACCAGGCGTTGAAGTGTTGGATGTCCTTATGCTCTGAAGGCTGTAGACTGGTGTTGTCTACACTGGGAGACACCAGGAGGCATCAAAGTGGCTCTGAGTTGTTTGTCTACCTTCTCAGGATCTAGGCCTCAAATCGCAACGCGTTTGTGGGATTCCCCAGGCAGATTCCCAACTGCCAGAACCCAAGCTGTGTGGTCGGCATGTACATGTGTGCAGACTTGTGTGAGCAGAAGCTCTGAGGGAAAAATCAGTTTGGAACCAACCCCTCCTCCCCCACCCCGCACCCCCTGAAATGGAACTATAGATGCTCTTTTTTTGAGTTTCATTGTAGACTCTCCTCCTCTTCCTCCTCTTCTTTTTCTCCTTCCTACTCCTCTCCCCCTCCTCTTCCTCCTTTTTCTTTTTCTTCACAGGATCTTCTTTCTAGAAGAAAATTTTTTGTTTCCCACTAGATGTTCATATTGTTAAACAGGAACTCAACTAATCAAGGAAGCAATGGAAGTTCCTATATTAGGAAGGTTAAATTGGTGGTGGGGGGGGGGGGGGAGTGAGTGGCAGACCTCAGGCTTTTCCTGGAGCAGAGAAAAGTAGGACAAGCTAGTCAAAAGGACATGAAGCTCTGATCTGAACGATCAAGTCCAGCTGCCTGGGATTCCCTCGTCCCCAGGTTTCTGGATAGTACTGAGTGAGTTCAGGACATGGTTCTCAGGAATATTAATGTAGGAAAGTCTAAACCTGTGGCTGATGACAACCCCCCAGACCTGTTCAAATTAGCCAAGAGAAGATCTCCTCCCCTTGAGGAACTTCTGCTCAGTAGATGCCTCCTTTGTCCACCTCATTCATAGTCCCACCAAGGTTTGGGGCAGGTTTCAGACAGTGGTTCATTTAGCCCATTTCTGCTCATGTCCACTGATGGCCTTCTCCAAGAAGGCTTTGAAGAGGTTTTTGTCCTACCTTTGGATAGGTCTGGGTTACAGTCAGAGAATCCAGTTAAGTCCTTAGATACTAGCTTTTCTTGAGTTGTTTGAACTAGGAAGGCAGAAAGCATTAAGCATTTGGCTTGGCTTTTTCTGGCTGCAAAGGTCAACAAGGATATGAGAAAGATATCCCATCTTTGTCATGGGAGGTAGTACCTGGACTCCAGGGCCAGCTTTGTCCTAACTTGTTTTGTGGCCTTGGGCAACTCAGTTCCTCCCCCCCCCCATGTATCATGTGATCCACGAGAGAACTGAGTTCCATTGTCACTTCAGTTCTCCATGTGAAGGCCAGCAGGGCTGCAAAGACCTTCCTTCCAAGAGGAGAGTCTACTGCCTGTTAGGATTGCAAGTCTATTGTCCAGCAATCCTAGGCCTCTTGAAAAAAGTGGAGGTAGATATTCAGGAGATCCATCATCAAAACCAAGAAGCCACTCAGGGAAGGCTGAGTTGACAGCAGTCATCAGTAAGACCCTAAGATGTTTGACTAGAACTCAGAGATCCAAGAAGAGGAATTGCCCAACCTTGCTCACTGTTATTGACCAGGGCTGGATTCCCATTTGAAAAGCATGAGATGGCATTCAGAGAAACATGTCAAACCTGTTCCCCACTGTATGTTAAATATCTCCCCCCCAAAAAAACTACCCTCAGGGTGCTCCATCTTCTTCACCCCCTCACACTCAGAATCTTTTCCTTCCTTTTGTCCAAGTCTCCACAAACTCTGCTTCCCTCTCAGTGTCCCCCCAGGGCTGGGTCATTTCTGCCTTTGGGAATACCTCTGGGGAGTAGGCAATGCAAATGAAGCTGTGGGGTGGTGGTGGTAGGGTGGTGAGAGGGCTGAAAGCCCAATGAGGTGGGGAGTTGGGAGGCATGGTTGGAATCTTCAGGCATGTCTATACCTGAAGTCCAACCAAATAACAACATCCCCTTGCCTCTGCCAGTTCTGCTCAGGCTAGAGAAGGTGCAGGCTGGGCTGGTCTTTGGATCCTCCTGTCTGCCCCATGCCAGCTTGCATTCCAGGGAGCCAGCTCCAGGCTGCAGGAACCCAGAGACCCTCTCCAGGTTGGTGATGAGGCATGGGCTGTGAATGACTGTCAGTTAACTCTAGCTTAGCTCACTCTAGTGACTGACCTGAAATCCTTGCCTTGGCAGGCCAGGGAAGTGGTACTGTAGTTTCACACTTTATTATCTGAAACTGTGGGGGCCTGTGGATTTTCCAACAGTAACATGGTACATACTGTGTATTGCATAAAGCCTCCAGCAGGGTCTGGAGCAGATCCATAATCAGACAGTTTTATATGGTTGCAGCAAGACTTATCTAAAGAGTCACACAAGTGGGATAAATAAAGGCTATCTCATGCCAGGTCAGGTCACATTTTGCTCCCAGAAGGTTCTAGCCTGGTTGGGTTTTGCTGCCAGTCAAGTTAGGAAAAACACTTTGTTGTCGGATGTTGTGGATTTTGGAATGCTGTGGAAGTATTGTGGTTCTCCATGGCCTTGTCTAGTCTTCTAAGGTTGGAGTTAGTCCTCTCATTTTACAGCTGAGGAAGCCAGGGCTCCGGGGATCAGGAACTTGCTTAGTACCTTTGGGCTGGGAAGGAGCAGTGCTGTGATCCTAGTCCAGGCTTATCTGCCCTCAGAGCCAGGCATTTTCTGCAGAAGTATGGAACCTAGCCTGTTTGGGAATAAGAGAGGGAGTACGGACAGAGGTAGCAGCTCCAAGTTCAGATCTTCCTGATTGGAGAGGCTCTTTCTGCTCATTTGTGTCGGGGAAGGGGCACTAGGAAGTCAGGATTTAGGTGCTATCCTTTAGCTTTTTCACTCAAGGCTGGCACTTTACTATTTGAGCCATAGCAGCTCTGCTGACTTTTTGCTAGTTCATTGGAGATAAGACTCACATGTTAAGTCTGTCTTCAAACCTTGCTCCTTAGACTCCAGCCTCCTGAATAGTTAAGATTCCAGTTGTGAGCCACTGGCACCTGGAAAAACTTACTATCTTTTTTCTTTCTTTCTGCCTATTTGGTAGGGATCATTTATCGACTGATTCTTTTTTTTTGTCAGTCGTGGGGCCTGAACTCTAGGCCTGGCGCTGTCCCTCGGCTCTTCAGCTCAAGGCTAGCGCTCTACTACTTGAGCCACAGCACCACTTCTGGCTTTTTCTGCTTATGTGGTGCTGAGGAATCAAACCCAGAACCTCATGCATGCAAGGCAAGCACCCTACCACTGAACCACCTTCCCAGCCTGAGAAGAAATGAAGTTTGTTTATTTTATTTTATTTTTGTGTGTGTTGGTTGTGGGGCTTGAACTCCGGGTGTAGGCGTGGCCCCTGAGCTCTTCAGCTCAAGGTGAGTGCTCTACCACTCGAGCCACAGTACCACTTCCTCGACTGATTCTTATTTATACATTGACTTCTGATATCCCAGGAAGCTCAAAGTTTAGAAGAGAGGAAGCTAAAGTTCAGTTCATTTGTGGCTTGCAGGAAAACTCCAGAAGGATTTATAGGGGCTGTGAGAGCCAAGGACAAATGGGGTAGGATTGAGTTGAGTGAGAGAAGCTTCTTCTGCAGTCGAAGCAGCCCTGTGCAAGCTAACGGAATGCACAGTGCTTCCTGCCTCCCCTCACTGCCTGGGAAAGTCCTTCCTGGGGAAGGGACTGTCTGGAGAGGACTGCTTGCAAGGATCGTGATCCCCAGATAAGCAAGAGAGTAATGCTCAGCTTGAAATGGGAAATTCAATTAGGAGGTCTCACTGGTATTCATTAGTGATGTGGAAAATGGTCAGAGGAAGTGCTAATTCAATCTGCTGAAAACACCTCATGCTTTTAACACTACAGTGGAAAGATAGACATCCGTCTGTTGTCTGGGCAATGGCATATAGGTAACAGCCTCTCCCACCTTCAAGTGACTGCCATCTTGGATCCTCTCCAGATTCTGAATATGCAGTTCTGTGTGCCCACAGTGCCTCTTTGTGGCAAGGAGCCTGCTGTCAGTGAACTCTAAGCAGTGTTAGGGTCAGCTGATCTGAGGAGGTGTGGTCTGGGCTGTGTCCTTCATTGGGAAGATACCATTAGGAAGGGTGGTAGGTTAGTTGCCATAGAAACAAGGAACATCTGTTCTAGCCAACTAGAGAACAGATTGGGGGGGGAGGGTATTGTCTTTAAGGGACCCTTAATTCTTGGAATTAGTACCAGGGAGGTGGTCTTTCCTAAAGAAGACAGACATTGGGCTAGTTAACCCAAGGAGTCTGAGGCAGTAAGGCAGCAGAGGAACCCCATGCTGTGGACCGTACAGGAGAGAAGATATAAGACTTTTTCTGTCCTCTGAGACTGTCTCAAAACTGTGTTCACTTGCCAGCTACTACCTCAGAGTCCCTGAGTCCTTTGGTCAGCAGTATCTAACTGCCACCTTCCTCAGGAATCTCATTCGCCTTTGCAGCCACACCTACGTCTTGTGTGGTCAACTCTGTCTTAAGCATCTAGAGCTTTCACTGGCCTCCACCTTCAACCTTGTTCTCTCTGATAGTGTGGTATGTGGGCCAGCGAAGGCCTGCCAGCACTTCTGTTCCTTTTCCTTCTTCCTCCTATTGCTTCCGGTGTCCTCCTCTTCTCAGCCACATGATGGGTCTCACATGCTGGAGTCCTCTCCTGGCATTAGTTGGGACTTCTAGGTATCAGTTACTGAAATACTTAAAAACAGCTTACTTCTCAAAGGAGGTTTAATTATACAGTATGTGCAGTGTTTCTGGACTAGAACTAAAGCCAAGCTGGGGGCCACAGGTATGGCCTTTGTTTACTTGTGCGCTGACTCCATCTCTGCCCGTCACTCTCCCACCCCAGCCCTCACTGCAGAGAAGCCTTCCAGTGTGGTGGCTTCTGGGGTTGACAAGGATGTGTACACATTCCAGGTTGGTGACCTGGAGAAGGACTGATCTCCCTTCTCTCTCAATCCTACTTGTCACACCTGGGGATTTGGGCTGAGCTGAGATCAGGTGGCTGCCCCAGGTCATCAAAACAGTGGCATCACATTTTATGAATGTGACTATCACCATGGTCACTGGGTGTTGGGGTAGGGTCCTTTCTCAAGAGAGTTAGATCCTAAAGGGGTCAGGCTTAGGTAGCTGACACACTCCTGAGCTCTCTTGCTGAATATTTTCCCGTGCCAGACCAGGAGACTTGGTAGGTAGCACGGCCTGATCACTGAAGGAACCCAGGGCATAGGGCATGTGCTATGGCCGTCCCCATGGGGGAATAGCAGGGAACCAGCACCTGAAAGATGCACCCTATCCACTGGTAAAACCGTATCCCTGTAATGAAATCCTTTCTAACAGATTGTATTGTTCCACCAGACACCAGGGACAGCCTCACAGTTGTAAAGCTCATCAGTGTCTCTAAATTCAGTCTTTCATGATATAACTGAATCCATCCATTGTCTCTCCTTCCATCTCAGCCTCAGTGCCACCCCCCCTCCCCTGACACCTTGTTTAGGAAAATATGGAGTTATTTCTGTATGAGACAATAGAGGCTTGGGCCAGGATCTATGGAAGTAGGAACAATTTTCAACTGGCTGTGGCCCTTTATCAGAAGAAAACCCAAGGAAGAGAAGAAATACACATTTGACTACAGAGAGAGATGGCAGAAATCTTCTAGATTTCTCTTTCCAATTGCAAGTGCCATGAAAACCAACAAGTCAAGGAGGGCTTGTGTAGGAGGACAGCAAAGGGTCCCAGGCCAAGGCGCCATCTTCTCTCTTTTTTCACTAATCAACCTTACAGACTGGGAAGAATCCCAAGTCCTTATTGATCTTCAACAATAAGCTCACAATTAGTAATACAGAGGGGCTGATTTTCATTTCCTGTGTTTCTGGCAGTCCCACCGCTGGGAGACTGAGCTGATGATGACCATTATGTATGCGACCAGCATTGTTTAAAGCATTTTGTGTGTAGTAAGTCATGGAATCTATGATCCTTGTGCTACAGATGAGGCATAAAGACATGGGCCCTGTGTCTCTGCCCCCCCTGCTTGTCAGAGCAGAGCTGGTGCCTGTTCAGTCAGCTGGCTCTCTGGCCATCCTTCCTTGCCCTGCCTGACCAGGTTGCTGAGCAGTTCTCTTTCAAGTGATCTAGGGGGAGAAAAACCCATCAGATGTTAGTTCCTCCAGGGAAGAGAACTTGGACCTTCCTACCTATGTACTTAGCTCTGAGTTTAGTCATAGTGGAAGTTCTTGTTGGAAAGAGGGAAATGAAAGGGTTCGAAGAAGATCAGCTTTTGTTCTGAGAATTTTCTAATGGGAGAGAGAAAAACCATTTATATTTAGACAAAATGTGTTTTATCTACCGCAAGGCTATTCTTGAAAGCTAAATGGCGCCTCTCAGACAACTGATGTTAGAGCCGGGAGTCATTTTTAGGAAGAGGGATGTGTTGGTGACATTTTCCATCTTAGTCTTTACTCTGTCTCTGAATTCATTTTCCCTTCTCTCTGGGTGGGAGAGAGGAGTCTGGGGGCGTCTCTGTGGGTGGTACTAGCCATTTGCCTACACTGACCCCCACTCTCCTGGGGTCACAGAGGAGAAGCTTCCACAGTGCTGAGCGCCTTTGCTTTAGTGCTCCTCCACTTCTCCCAGTCTGGACCGCTCACCTCTGTCCATCCTGTGTGCAGATGAGAAGTTCTGGGGCGGGGCTGGTGGGAGGCTGCAGGCTCACTTGGCTCTGCTGTGTGTGGGCTGCGTGGGAGGGTACTGCAGAACCTTCTCTCGCATCCTGCCTGACTCCCGAAGCAGGGCTTGGGGAGGGGGTGCTCTGAGTGAGCAGAGGAGGTCCTGGCTGGGCTGGGCTATTTCTGTAACACAGAACACATCTGCAGGCAGCCGCAGAGAAGGTCAAACTCTGGGCGCAGGGCTGGAATGCAAGGGGCCAGGCATTGGCGGGGGGGGGGGGGGGAGCTGCGGTTTCACCCTTTCTGGCATCTGGATGGGGCCTTGCCAATGCTTTGGGGGAGATGGCTGCTTGCACCCAATGTGTGGAGTGGGGAAAGGCTGGGGTCTGGTAGTGCTGGAGAAAGGGCACTGGAGAAGGGAGGGATGGAAAAAAAAAATCAGACCATCCCTTGCACCCAGGAAGGAGGTGGAGAGGAACTGAATACAAGGTGTGGGGATTCTAACTCATGCCCTTTGCCATGAAAAGAAAATCAGGTCAGGCAAAAGCATGTGTGAGAGGAAAGAAAAATAGTGCTGAGGCAGAGACGAGAAAACTCACAGAAACCATGAGTGATGCTAGCGGACAGAAACGTGCCCGCGAGAGCCCAAGGTGCATCCGTGAGGCTTAGCATGCCGGTCTCTTGCTTGCACTGGCTTCATCCAAGGCCCTACTTACACACATTTCTATATGCAGCCTTTTCCTTACAACTCCAAATTGTATCCGTTTGAGTTTCCACAAAGCCTGGGTCTGCCCTTGTACCCACGTGTGCCAGCGCATAGACGCCTGCCCCTCCTCTTCTTCCCTTGGCACAGCCCTTTCCTCCCCTCTTGCTTACCCAGCGAGCGGCTGAACTTCACCCTCATCCACGCATGGGCCTGTGTATGGTTTTGAGCTTTTTGAGTGGCTGTTTATGGTTAGAAAATTGCCTGCTCGGCTCTGGCTTTGTTCCAGAAGGACCGTCCTGGCTAAATATGACTGCTGCCTGACCTTTGGTCACCCTGCCCCGGGCCTGCCCTTCTTCCGCCCTCTAGACGCATGATCCATAGGATCATTTTCCTGCGCATGCACTGGGTCCTCCCCAGGGGAATCCAAGCCAATATGATACAGAGTGGATTTCAGATGAGGACTCCCGTGGGCCCGTTTGTCCTCTTATTTATTTGCAATATGGTTCTCTCTCTCTCTTTCCCTTCTTTCCTCCTTTTCTCCCTCCCCCTCCCCCCCATCAAACACATGTCTCTGGTGGCTACAAGAGAACAAGAAGGGGCTGGGAAGGTGCTCAGTGATAGAGCACTTGCCTTGCATGCATGACCCTGGGTTCAATTCCTCAGCACCACATAAGCAAAAAGAAAAAAGCTGGAAGTGGCGCTATGGCTCAAGTGGTAGAGCGCTAGCCTTGAGGTGAAGAGCTGAGGGACAGCCCCAGGCCCAGAGTTCGGGCCCCATGACTGGACCCCCCCCCCCAAAAAAAAAAAAAAGAGAACAAGAATTCTTATTCTATGCAGCTAGGTGGGTCTAGTTAAGCACTAGAACTTGGGACAGTGCTCTTGGGCTTAGAGTTGACTAATTTTTCAACTTCCAAGTAATTTATGACACTGAAGGGAAAAAAAAGTCCCCCTTCCAATTCAAAAGGTCCTAGGTAGGGGCAGACTTCCCTCCCCTTTGATAGTCTCAGGTGGGTTATTCTGGCTCCTAGGGAGAAGGCCAAGGGTCTGTCTCAGAGTATTTCTCGATCCGAGATGGGGGCTGGTTGGAAGGCATCATACTAGATTTAGGAATTTCCAAGTGTCCTTTGGGGGGCTGATTTCTTTCTTTCTCTCTTTCTCTCTTTCTTTCTTTCTTTCTTTCTTTCTTTCTTTCTTTCTTTCTTTCTTTCTTTCTTTCTTTCTTTCTTTCTCCTTCCTTCCCCTTCCTTCCTTCCTTTCTTTCCTTCCCTCCTTCTCTTCCTTCCCTTCCTTCCCTTCCTTCCCTTCCTTCCCTCCCTTCCCCTTCCTCCCTCCCTTCCTTCCTCCCTCCCTCCCTCCCTTCCTCCCTTCCTCCCTTCCTTCCTTCCTTCCTTCCTTCCTTCCTTCCTTCCTTCCTTCCTTCCTTCCTTCCTTTCTTTTTGTGGTCCTGGGGCTTGAACTCTGGCCTGGGCGCTATCCCTCAGCTCTTCAGCTCAAGATGAATGCTCTACCACTTGAGCCACAGTGCCGCTTCTGGTTTTCTGAGTGGTTTATTAGAGATAAGAATCTCCAATAAGCCAGCTCCTGCCCAGGCTGGCTTTGAACCAAGATCCTCAGATCTCAGCCTCCCGAGTAGGATTACAGGCATGAGCCACCAGCGCCCGGCTTGGGGGGCTGATTTCTTAAAGACAGTTATTAAGCATTCATCTGTATGTGCTGAAATACCGAAGGGTTGTATTGTTTGAGAACATAATAGTCAAAATGGAGCCATTGTCTCCTAGGGATGAGCTGTTCAAGGCAGAGACAGGCAGATAATAACCATTGATGGCATTTATTGAGCATTTATTAAGTGCTAACAAGTTTCTTATGTTCTCCACTGTTGTCCTCTCATTCAACCCTGTGACAAACCCAGGAGGTAGATCTTTTATATCATCCCTTCTTTACAGATGAAACCACAGAAGGGAAATTGTGACCCCAAGACCCTTGGGTGGTGGCTGGTAGAGCCAGGCTTGGAACTGGAGCAGTCTAATTTTCAGAACCCAAATCTCAGGGCTAATATTAGCCAAGTGCTGGTGAATTATGCCTATAATCATAGCTACTCAGGAAGCTGAGCTCTGAGGATTATGGTTCAAAGTCAGAGAAAATCTATGAGACTCTCCAATTCACCACTGAAAAGCTAGAAATGGAGCTGTGGCTCAGATGGACATTGCTAAGGCCCTAAGTTCAAGCCCCAATACCAGCACCCAAAATAAATAACAATAATGCATTTTTGACTGAGTGAAAAACAGTGGAAGGATTAGCCAGTGGGCTGATGCATGCAAAGAGAATTTCATGTTGCACAATGACAGCAGTGGGAAGAGCTGGCTTTGGCCTGGGTCCTGGGCTCCAGTCCCAGCGCTCTCACTTGTCAGCTGTAGCCAAGGGCTACTCCCTGACCTCCAGGCTCTTCCTCTGTAGGAACGCACCTCAGTACCTGTCTCAGAGGCCCAGCCTGTCAGGGATAGAGAATTCACTAGCATCATAGTGTGGGGAGGGGTTCATTTCCTGCTCCTTTCTGAGCAGGTTTTCCTGCAGAGGGTAAGGAGTGATTTGGGGATTCAAGGTTAACTCTTGTTGCAGGAGGAAAATGTCCAGCCAGCCCTGCAATCCCTTGCTTCTGGATGAGACTCCTGCCACCCAGCATCCTACTGTCCCCTCCTGGATGACAAGCTGGAAGGGGACCTGTAGTTAAGGCAGCTGTCAGGCAGCTGTTACCCTGTGACCATCTTTCTTCATCATTTCTTAAAAATGAGGACATTCTCTTGCATAACCACAGTACAATTAGCAAAAGTCTGGAAACTTAACATTGATACGATTCTGTTATCTAATGTACAGTATGTATTTAAATTTAGCACTTGCCCTAATACTGTGATTAAGTCCAAATTCAGGATCTTGTTTCTTTACTCTCCTTCAATCTGGATGAGTGCCTCAGCTTGCCTTCGTTGCTCCTGCACCAACTTCTTGTTTTTTAATTTTTTGAAGAACACAGGATCCTCTCTGGATCTTTCTGATCTTCTGCCACCCTTTAGCCCATTCCTGAGCTAGGCTGACTTAGATAAAATGGCTGAGCCATTTAAGAGAGTGGTAAAACTCTGTAATCAAGATAAGTAATATCTTAGTGCCACTTAAAAATTCAAGGAATTGGAGGTGCATGTAGCTCAGTTGGTAGAGCACCAGCCAGTGAGTGAAAGTGTCAGGTACCAAGTTTGAGTCCCAGTCTCAGACAAAAAAAAAGAAGGAAGGAAGGAAAGAAAGGAAGGAAGGAAGGAAGGAAGAAAGAAAAAGAGAAGAGAAGAGAAGAAGGAAGGAAGGAAGAAAGAAAGGAAGGAAGGAAGGAAGGAAGAAAGGAAGAGAAAAGAAAATTTCAAAATAATGCCAACATTTCATGAAAGCACAATTTCATCAGTTTAGATAAAGACAAGGTTTAATAGCAGTCCCATTCCAATATACAGAGTCTGAGGCAAAAGGAGAATTTGAGAATCATGACCCTTCTTTCTTTAAACTGTTGATGCTTCTTTCATCATGGTTTTTGCATTAATTTTTAACTTTTTATTTCAAAAAATTCCGTATTAAGGCTAGGGCAAGGTAGCTCAGTGCAGAAGAGCACGTGTCTGCCATGCTCAAGGCCCTGGGTTGGATCCCTAGCACTGCAAAAAGAAAAACAAGGAAGAGCAACAAACCTGCTTTCAATCTTTTTAAATTTTGTGTCAGTAGTGATGCTTGAACTCAAGGCCTTGAATCCTCATGAGCTTTTTCACTCAAGCCTGGCACTCTCTACCACTTGAGCCACAGCTTCACTTTTCATCTTTTGCTGGTTAATTGGAGATAAGAGTTTTATGGACTTTTCTGCCTTGGATGGCTTTGAACTGTATTCCTCAGATCTCATTCTTTGAGTCTTGATTGCTGACTGTTTGGATGTCTCTTACAGTTTGTTCCCATATGTCCTGTGAGGGTGGATTTTTCTCCCTGTCTCCATCTTGCCAGGACAAATGAGAGCGAGGTGACACTCCCATCCAGCAGCTGTTCGTGTGTCTGTCCGGAGTGGAGGAGGAAGGAGGCTGGATGGATGGGGACTGAGGGAACAGGGAGAGGAAGGAGCAGCTTCCAGCTGCTTCCACACTCACCAGACTTCTGCCCAGGGAGTGGAGTTTGGTTGGTCTTTCCCTCTTCCCATCAAATATGTAATCTAATTAGAAACCAGATCCTCTCTTCTCCACCAGCCCTGACAGTTTGCCATTGTAGCACTCCTGCTTGAACCTGTAACCACCCAAAGTCTGCTGCTGTCTGCAGTCATCCTCGGAGCCCTTGGGGTGCTGTCCCCGCCTGCCCCTCGAGCATCTGCCCAGGGCTGGGCCAGTACACCATGTGGATCTACGGTTCCTATAGCTCTGGGAACCAAGCCAGGGCAGAGGGACACCACCAGCCTGTCAGCTGTGCTGGGAGACAGGTCTGTGGCCAAGGACAAAAGAGCTCTAGACTGACGCTGAAACACTCCAAGGTGGTTTACTTAGTCACCACTCTTACTCTTTTGAGCTATAAAGTTGTTGTTTTTGCAGGATGAGAGTGGCAATACATTTCTGCTAGTCTGTCAGAGACTCAAAGCAGATCCTGGCTTGTGAACTGTAATGTGGTTGTGGTTGTTATTCTGGTCCTAGGACTTGAATTCAGTGCCTCACACTCACTTGGCTTTTTTACTCAAGGCTGGTGCTCTAGCACTTGCAGCACACCTCCACTTCTAGCTTTTTTTTTTTTTTTGACTAATTGGAAATAAGAGTCTTAGGGATCTGTCTGCCAGGGCTGGCTTTGAACTGCATTGCTCAGATCTTAGCCTCCTGAGTAGCTAAGAGTACAGGTGTGGCTCACGGGTGCTCAGCTTGTAAAGCTTGGACAAGCCTCTTTAGTCATACACATATAATCCTTTGGGTTTATAGATCATCTTCAGATCCGCCACTCTGAGCACCCCTGCTGGTCTCTGCAGTGTTTCTGGTCCAGGAAAGCAAGTCACTGGGAAGGGCTGGGGTCCTGCCTGCCCCTCCCACCCACTCAAAATGCAATGGATGTGCCAGGAGGGAAGAGGAGTTGTGTTTGTTGTAATGTCTCAACTGAAGCCTTTTCCTTTTTAAACCTTTATTGAGATATAATTGATATATAACAAATGGCATATATTTAAAGGGTAAAACTGGATGTGCTTTGTGACTCTCTAACCACAATTAAGATAATTAACTCCACAACTCCCCCGAGTTCCTGCCTGTATAATCTCCCCCTCCACCTGTCCTCAGACAACCACAGATCAGCTTTCTGTCACTGTAATTAGTTTGCATTTTTTAGGGTATTATATAATATAGCCACACAGTGTGTACTTTTTTTTTTTTAATAGCACTATGGGTATTTGAACTCAGGGCTTTCTTCTTGCCAGACAGGTGAACTACCGCCACTTAAGTCATGCCGCCCCTCTTTTCCTCCAGGCTTTTGTGCTTTAGTTGTTCCTCACATAGAATCTTGGACCATCTTATGTAGGCCTCTTGGGAGCTGGGATTGTGGGGTCCACCACTGTGACAACCCGTTACACAGCCTTTTGAAGAGCAAAGCGTTAGAAACTTTTTTTACTTGTTGTGATAAAGTTCATTGTATTAAGTTTGCCTTATAGTTGGCGTATTTTGTGTCCTTTTGCAATTATTATTTTCTTTAAGTGGGGGGTATGAAGTTGTTAGCATTCAGCAGATCAGTTTATAAGCACAAGGCATTTTAACAATGTCACCTCTTTTATCCTTTTCCCCGTCCTCCCAACCCGCCTCTCCCCTCAGTTTTCCTAGTTTCATGGAATGTGCATTAAATATTACGGCCACATCCTTCTGCCCCATTCTTTGTGTCATCTTTGCTAAGCCCAAAGTCACTAAAACTTGTCTCCCATATTTTCTGTTATTTATAGTACATTATATAGGTTTGTGGACTACTTTTGAGTTTTTGTTTGCTTGTTTTTCCACTACCAGGGCTTGAATTTGGGGGCCTCAAACTTCCTCGTTCCCTGCCGGTGCTCTACCACTCGAGCTGTTGTTTTTATAAGGTTAGTTGGAGATGGAGTCTTCCAGATTCTTTAGCCCACTTTGGCTTCAAATCTTGATCATCCAGGTCTCAGCCTCCTGAATAGCTAGGATTACAAGTGTGAGCACTAAGCTCCTGGCTAAGTTGCTTTTTGCCTCTTTTTTTTTTTTTTTTTTTTTTTCTGGTCCTCAAGGTTGAACTCAGAGCCTGGGCACTATCCCTGAACTTCTTTTGTTCAAAGCTGGTGTTCTACCACTTGAGCCACAGCTCCACTTGAGGTTTTTTGTTTTGTTTTGTTGTTTGTCGGGGGTGGTAGTTTAGTGGAGATAATAGTCTTAGACTTTCCTGCCTGGGCTGGCTTTAGACAGTCTTCAGATCTCAGCCTCCTAAGTAGCTAGGAGTACAGATGTGAGCCACCAGCAACTGGCTAAGTTGCTTTTTTTTTTTAAGTTTTTTATTGTGAAAATACTGTACAGAGGGGTTACAGTTACATGAGCAAGGTAATAAGTACATTTCTTTTATTTATTTATTTTTGGTCAGTCGTGGGGCTGAACTCTAGGCCTGAGCGCTGTCTAGTCCCTACCACTTGAGCCACAGCGCCACTTCCGGCTTTTTTTCTGCTTATGTGGTGCTGAGGTATCAAACCCAGGGCCTCATGCATGTGAGGCAAACACTCTACCACTGAGCCAACTTCCCAGCCCATGAGTACATTTCTTTTTTTTTTGTTTTTTCTTTTTTTGGGTCCGGTTGTGGGGCCTGAACTCTGGGCCTGGGCACTGTCCCTCAGCTCTTCAGCTCAAGGCTAGTGCTCTACCACTTGAGCCACAGTGCCACTTCTGGCTTTTTTTCTTTTGTGATGCTGGGGAATTGAACCAGGGCCTCATGCATGCAAGGCAAGCGCTCTACCACTGAGCCCTTCCCAGCCCTATGCCAGTATTCTTGATTACTAAAGCTTTATAAGTCCTCAGTTAAAAACACACACACACACACACACACACACACATACACACACACACACACACACACACAAATCTACACATACACACAAGAAACCTAAGCCCTCAAATTTTCTTCTCTTCCTCCTCCTCCTTCTCCTCTTCTTCATCCTCCTTCTCTTCTTCCTTATCCTCCTCTTCTCTCTCTCTCTTTCTCTTGCCCCCCCCCCCTTTGAACTCAGGGCCTCATGTTTGTTAAGCAGAAACTCTACCCTGTGGATCATGTTTCTGCCCTTTATTTTTTTTAAGTTTTTTTTTTTTTTTTTTTTTAATTAGCCAGCGTTTGTGGCTTACATCTATAATCCTAGCTACTCAGGAGGCTGAAATCTGAGGATCATGGTTCTAAGCCAACCCTGGGCAGGAAAGTCCATGAGATTCTTTTCTCCAACTAATGAATAAAAAGCTGGCTCAAGTGATAGAGCACCAGCCTTGAGCCAAAAAAAAAAAAGTATCCATGCCTTGAATTCAAGCCCCAGGATCAGTACAAAAATAAATAAATAGATAGATAGATAGATAAAAACAAATAAAATCTCTAGAAAACAATGACAAGAAAAGACACTTAATAATAACTCTTCTAACACTGTGAAACTGAAACACTGTGAAAACAGTGCTTCTTTTATTCAGATTTTATTCAGTTTTGCTCAGCAATGTTTGTAGGATAGTGATGTTTTACGGTTTTTAATTTTCATTGTGTGTACATGTTACTGCGTGATGCTAGTATATAGAAATGCAATTGCTTTTTCTATGTTGATTTTGTATTCTGAGCTGATCCCTCCCTCATTTCGAAATTCAGTTTAGCTAAGCAGGAACCTGGTGACACTGGGGTGCAGGGTTTTGCTTTGCGTGATAAGCATATAAAGCAGCCTGTGACAACATGAGCATCTTGTCCTGTGTGAAGTCAGTGTCATTTCAGCAGCCAGGGTAGTAGAGAATGGGGGGCGGGGGGTGGAGGAAGGTGGCCTGCCCAACAAACCCCACATCTCTAGCTCATTCTGTAGAAAGAGCAGGTTGGAATACAGTATAGCCCCTTTAAGAAATGAGGGCCAGCCAGCCTCCAGGCTACTGGGAAGGCAGCAGGAGAGATAAGATAAGGCCCCCTGGCAGGTTTGAACCAGGGTCCTGAGCCACAGTGGCTGGCCTACAAATAGGCAAACAGGAACCAAGGTGATAAGGAAAGGTGCCAGCTACTAAAACCAGGCTGACAAGAGGTGAACAGTCAAATCATGCATTTGAGGCTCAGTTAGGAGGAGGGGCATTAACAGCAAGTGTGGAGAGGCCACTTGGATTCCTCTGTAAATCCTATCCTGGTTATGATGATGGTTTAAAAAAAGTGGGGGGGGGGGGCTGGGAAGGTGGCTCAGTGGTAGAGCGCTTGCCTTGCATGCATGAGGCCCTGGGTTCAATTCCTCAGCACCACATAAGCAGAAAAAAAAAAAAAGCCAGAAGTGGCACTGTGGCTCAAGTGGTAGAGCACTAGCCTTGAGCTAAAGAGCTGAGGGACAGCGCCCAGGCCCAGAGTTCAGGCCCCACAACCGGACCCCCACTCCCCCAAAAAAAGCCCCGCTGGGCACTCTGCTTCATAGGTAGTCAATTTTCAATTAATTCAAGCTTATTGCATTCTTTGTGCTCTAGTGAGATGCTCAGAACAGAGTTGGAAACTTCCTGATTTCTTCCTCAAACTAGGAACGTCTTGGCAAGGGCTTACTGTGGCAAGCCCGGAGCTGCTCATTTGCACATATCTGCATAGATTTGCATGCATCTTACATGAAGATACTTGTGTGCTAGATTTAGATTTCCCCACATCAGTTGCCTATTTTTACAAGGATGAAGAGGAGGTTTGTCTCTCCTCCTCCCTGCCCACCTTTCATCTGCATCTTCTAAAGACTCAACAATTATTTCTGCAGCTTTAAATCATAAAGAATACCTGTGGCGGCACAGTTGGTGTGGATGCGAGCAGTCCTCTGTCAGTGTAGTTGCCCTCTTCATTTTCAGCCAGAATTCCTCATTTTGCTCTCCAAACTCCTGAGTGGCGCAGGGGGATCTGAAGGTGAAGAAATCCTCTAGTTAAATAGCTAGGAGCTCAAATTGCGGATTCTGTACCTGCTCAGAGCCATGAGAGTCAGTTCCTTCCCACTGCTTCCTGTCCCAGGGCTGGGGACTCTCTGGCGACCTTTGTCTGTTCTCCCTCCTCCAGGAATAAATAAAAATATCATCCCTCCCCCAGATCCTGGCTCCTCTATTGGCTTGCCTGGCAAATATTTCATAATGTGGGCTTATCCAATTGGGCATGATGCCAGAGCCAGACGCCTCAGGTTGTGGGTATACGCTCCAATCCTGCAGGCGGCCTGGGTGGGACTAAAGGGCTATCCCTCTGCACGCCGGCTCAGCAGCAGTACCCAGGGGATAGCATGAAGGTGAGAGTTGCCGTTTTCTCCGGGCTGGGCAAAGGGGACAGGGTGGGCCACAAGCCAGCTTAAGGCAACCCAGCACTGAAGGGGTTAAGGCCGGTCAGCATGTGTGGCTGTTAATGATTGTTTCCCACCAGGGACCTGGTGGGTATTAAAGGAAAACTCTCCCTACCCATGAGTGTGGACGAAGACAGGGCTAGAGGCAGGCAGCAGAGGTGTCTGGGCCTGGGCCTGGGATGCCTAGAAGAGCTGGTGAGTACGCGGTTATCCGCCAGGTGTCCGTCTGTCTGGGTGACTCTGGGACAGGGCAGGAAGCACTAGGTACTTGCTGATCCCATCCACAAGAGAGGACTTTTTGTCATAACCATATACAAATTCTCAGGCGGGGCCAGATTTCAGGATCGTTTCTGTATATTAGAGGGAAAGCTTCACAAATGTTTCAGCAGAAGAGGAGAAAGCCGTAGCCCTGAAGCTGGAGCTAGCTCCCAGCCAGCATTGTACAGCCCGGAGCGGAGACAATGGTGAAGTGTGGTCACTGTGCACAAAGCTGGGGCCCGGCTCTTCCCTCCCTCAGATTCATTGTCTCCAGAGGGGCTCCGCTGAGCTCTGGGCTGATCTGTCTATTTCTCCTATGGGCTGTGGGCTGATCCTGGGACACAGTCCTGGAGGATGGGGAGAGTACGCTCTTGCAAAGATTATAGTCAGCTGTGGAGAGGGACAGACAGGGTGGGGGCTGAGTTGGGGGAGAATTTTTTTAATGCCAGTATGGGGGCTTGAACTCAGAGCCTTGTGCTCTCTCCCTTGGCTTTTTTCCATTCAAGGCTGGCGCTCTACCACTTGAGCCATACCTCCACATGGTGGGGGGGGCAAACCACACAAGAAGATGAAGTTGTCATTTGAGAGCAAAACTAGAATTGGGGAAGAAGGAAAATGGAACCTTTGCATGTAGATGGCTGTCGTCCCCATTGCTCGACTTTGCCCAGGGTCCCTCGGTGCACGGGACTCATGCTCTTTAGCCCCCACCCGCCTTCTTGCGATATGTTGAGGAGTAAAGACAAGAGTTCCTTGGCTTTGTGACATCTCAGCTGGTTGGTTCTGTGTGTGTGTATGCGTGCGTGTGTGGGTGCACGAGCGTGCATATGCGTGTGTGCATGCGTGTGGTGTGTGTGTGTGTGTGTGTGTGTGTGCTCACGCACACATGCCCAGGAGAAATGTAGACTCTACCCCCTCCCCCTCCTTTGCTGAGAGCCTTTTGTTCCCCTGTCTCTCTTGGGAGGAAAAGACTGGATGACATAATGGTGAAGTTGGGCAGGACATTGGCAAGGACTTTAGCCCTGGAGGGCATATTGGTGGGAACAGGCTGCTCCTGTGCCAGTCTCGGAGGCAGATTGAAGAGATAGGTAAACCCACCCCCCCGGTGGCTTTTTCTGTGGTGGTTCCTCTGGCAGCAGGGCTGCTGGTAGGCAAACAGAAACCAGGTACAGCAAGGGGAGGGGCCAGACACTCGACCCCACAGTGCACAAGTAGAAGGGGCCAAGTTTCTGGGCAGGAGAGGCCAAGAAAGAAGGGGAAGTAGAGGAACAGACTTACCTTTCCTGTATGCCTTGGATTAAGACTGGCAGCCACCAGGGTGACTAGCCAGCTTCTGTCCTGCATCCAGAGAGGAAGTCTAGAAGAATTACTCCACCTGCACTATTGCTTCATGTGCTCAGAAAGGCCTTCTCGCTCCATTTAATGTGCTGTTGTTATGAGATTCTTAAACCATGAGCAAGGGCCCTGAGGTTTTCATTTTGCTCTGCTCCCTGTGGCCTGTGTACCTGGCCCAGCCAGAAGCTGCGGTGGTAGAAGTGTTGCTTCAGCTCCAGGAGGTATAGACAGACTCACCTGTTACCCAGATGTCACTCACCAAGGCTGGCTTCCATCCTGGCTGGGCCCTACGCAGGGTCCTTGTCCCCTTTCCCCTCTCTCTGTGCTCACTCAGGGCTCCCTGTTCCTCCTCCTCTCAGCTTCCCTGTCCTTCAGGGCTACAGCATGACACCAGCAGGCCACAGTCCTTGTCTGATTTCCTTCCTCACTCCCTCTGTCCCTAAGCCCTGGAACAAACACCTCATCTAGTCTTCTAGATCACCTCCCCTACTCACCCCTGTTAGCTGTGATCCTGAGTGGCACCTGTTTTTGGTGCTGCTTGTTTCTGGAAGAGAGTAATTACCACCGGCTCCTGGTCTGGGTAGATGTGGGGGGTGGGGGCAGGTAGGTGCAGGGAAGAGAGACTCCTAAGCTGTCCATCTTGGTGGCAGCTTTACCAACCCATCCCTTCCAGGCAAAGGCCTTATAGGGAGGTGGCCTGCCTTTTCTTCCTTCCAGCATCAGCCAGAGGCTGGCCAGGGGGAGAAACAGATCCCCTCAGTCCCTGGATCCCTCTCACTCTTCCTCCATTTTGGCTATCCTCTCCTCATTTCTTTTCACTGTTAGAACCTTCCCCAAGTATTTCCTGCCTGGCATGGACGGGAGGGGGCTGTTGGTGATGACATTTTGAAACTGTGGGGCATACTTTGAAACTTAATGCATAAAACTAGAAAAAATCTAATAGACTATACACATTCTGTGTGTGTGTGTGAGTGTGAGTGTGAGTGTGTGTGTGTGTGTGTGTGTGTGTGTGTGTGTGTGTGTGTATGAGAGTCCTGGGGCTTGAACTCAGGGCCTTGGAGGGCACTGTCCCTGAGCTTCTTTTGCTCAAGACCAGCACTCTACCACTTGAGCCATAGCATCATTTCCAGCCTTTTCTGTTTATGTGGTACTGAGGAATCGAACCCAGGGCAAGCACTCTGCTACTAAGCCACATTCCTAGCCCTACAAATTTATTTGATTGGACCTTGGAATGTATCATTTGATTTTTTTTTTTAACTTGTAGACAGTAAATTTCCCATTCTTGTTGGTATGTTAGGGAGCTGGTATTTCCTGAGGAGACTGAGCATGTAATCAGGTGCTGGAAGGAACAACTGGTTGGATATTAGGTATCTCATAAAATCCATGAAAGCCTTAAAGTGGTTCCATGAATATCTAATGCAGCGCTGTCAGTAGAGTGTTTGACAGTGATGGAATGTTCTGGATGGTTCTGTCCACTATAGTGGCTACTGGCCACAGTGGCTGCTGAGCCACTGAAATTGGACTTGTCTGTCTGAGGTACTGAAGTTTTCGTTTAGTTTAATTTTAATTAAAATGTGAACAGCCACACCTGGCTGTGAAATTGGATGATGCAGGCTGGAGGTGGGTGGGGGGAGGGTTAGCTATTTGTTTTATTCATGATTATAATACCATTTCCCAGGCAACTAGTGTGTGCCAAGCCTTCTCCCAAGGTACTTTCAATAGGTGATCTTATTAAATGCCGCCAGCAACCTGTATTACTCCATATTCCAGATGGGAAAACACACCCAGAGAGGCAAAGTGACTCAGTGCTGGTCACCTAGACTCCTGACTTGAGACCACCAGTCCTGCCCTTCTTCCTAGAAGAACCACACACTGGTTTTGGCCGTCATGTAGCAGTTTCTTTACTCATTCTCCAAGTCCCTTTACAGATCTTGGTTTTTCTTTCTGGGATGTCAGGGGAGTCCAAAAAGGATTATCTTAGCCCATAGCAGGGGACCATTGTCATTTTCTAGCAGCTTCCATGAGTGGCCCCTCTTTCCCAGCCTTTCCCTGTGGTAGACAGTGAGCTGGAGAGAGTCCTCAGCCTCTAAGCCCTTGGTGAGCTCCCCAAGTCTACAGGAAGTCCCAGACTCCTCACTCCTGGCAGAAAGTGGTGCTCAAAATCTCCCAGCATTCATCTATGCCCCAGTTTGCCCCATCACTCTGTCTTGGACAGAAGAGCAGCCGAGCCCTCCTGGGGGGTGGGGGTGGGCAGGTGGACTAGGCCTTTCAGGGCAGGTGAGGGGCATCTCTAATCTTCAGCTCTGCCATCATCCTACCTGCTGTGGCAACCCCTCCCCACATAGTACTGTGGGTGGGGGAGGCTCCTGCCTGAGGGGGCAGCTGGCCTGGCTCCCCTTGCCTGCTCCCAGTGATTTATGGCTATCCTCTTCCTCACACAAAGCCTCAGCCTTGTAGATGCTTACCAGAGTCCTGCTGGCCAGCAGCGTGGAGGCATGAAGCAGATGGAAACAGCTAGCCAGCCTCGGGCCTGGAGAGAGGGGATGGAGGCTGAGGCCTCCCGCCTCCTTCAGTCACGCGTCAGCATCCCAGACAGAGCCACACATGGCAGCGTTCCTGGGACCAGTCCATCCCACAGCACAGGACGGTGGTTCGGGCACAGCCATCCAGAGGGCGCGGGTACCTGTTGTCAGACTTTCTTTATGGGGCTCCACAGCTCACGTCACACACAGTCACCAGACCTGTAGTGCACAGGCCTTCCCTTCCTCCCTGGGACCAGAGACCTCGTGGGTTTTATTCCTCTTTGTTCCACACTCCTTCAGAGCAGCACTGCTTTCGTGGTCTGGTGGGAAGTTTATGTTGTCTTACTGCGCAAGCCATCACTTAGTACCTTGGTTTTATTGTTAGAATGAAGCAACACAGGCATTTGACGGCCTGACTCTGGAATTGCTGCTTTGGAAGGAAGGTGGCATGGGTTGCTTTTGAGGATGTGGAAGGAGGAATCACAGTCCAGCATCATCACTCCCCAAACACTTACTTTGTAAAATTCCTTCCTGTGGGGTGGGTGGGACACCAGAACTAGATCTGCTGAGTTAGGAATGTAGAAATGGCTTCAGTGACCTTAGACCTGGAAGTTTACAGCTGGGCCACCCAAGTCTCTGAAGAACAGGGGTTCAGACAGGATTCAACCCAGAGCTGGGGGAGGAGGTGTCATTAATTATTGTCCTGCTCTCTCACCCCTCAGGTCCTTTCCATGCTGCAGTCAGGACAGGGCACCTGGAGACGGGAGGGGAGGTGGAAGGCAGGAGCCCCACTTTCTTGGCCTCTCCCTGCCTTAGCCCCCTGGGAAGGGAAGTGTGGCGCTGGGGCTGTGGGCAGCTCCTCCCCCTTTCCTGTCCTTGTGCCCTTAGCTGGGACCGTGACAAGTCAGCGGGGAGCTCCAGGAGCGGTTCTCTAGGTCTGGCCAGGGTGAGGGTGGATGGTCCTGTTCTACTTGCTGTGGCCCTGGATCCAAGGACGCAGTTCTTCTTGGCCAGGATAATGGGTGTTTAGGCAGTTACAGTCAGGCCACCCTGGGAAATGGTGTTCAATAATATATCAGCCAGAAAGGAGGCTGGCCTGGAGTTCTGGCTGGCAATATGGCCCAGGTTTAGCCCTTTTTTTCTCTGGCCCAGAGAGAGGTGTGAGGGCATGGGAGGGCACCACAAAGCAGCTCTCAGCCAGCTCCCAGGGAGGAGCTGTGCTGTGAGCACCTTACCACCCTTCAGTTTAAAGATAGGTTAACTCAGGGGATGGTAGCAGATCAGGAGGAAGTCCCTGCATGACATCTATCCCTCATTCCCTCCTCCTCCCCTGCCGCCCTGCCCTACGGAGCCCTCAGTGTCCTGCCCAGCCCTGGCCTCCGGGGTGGGAGCCTGCAGATGGCTGCTGCATGGACAGGAAGGGAGGAGACAGGAATCTCTGCACCTCCTGTTCCCCCATCCCCAAGGGGCTGAGCTCAGGTGCGGACTCCCTGGCATTCCTGCCCAGGGAAGCTGTGTGTAACCCTTCACCATGGAAATGGGGGCTATGGGGTGGGCAGAGGCGAGCAGGGGCAGGAACACCCACATCCTGTCTTCTGGACACCCAGCCCAGGGGCCTGGCACTTCAGGGCATTCCTTACTTGAGAGGATATTCTATCCTTGCCACTTCGGAAATAATGGGTGATGTTCAGGGGCAGAGAAAAGAGAGCAAGTACCCAGGTGGAGAGAGTCACTGTCAGCGGGGCCCACACCTGTGGGCTGGGCATGCTGACCTGCAGCCGAGCATGGGCCCGAAACAGCCCCTTCCCACCTGCAGACATCCTGAGACACCCTGATGTTTGTGCGCATGGCAGCAGTAGACGGGGAGCCAGAGGTGCTTTGGTGGGGAGCCTGTGGCTAGGAGCATCTATTCCTTCTGGAATGACTGGGGAAGCTTCCAGAATGCTGCACATGGAGATGATTGGAAATGTAAACCAAGCTAGTTTTTAATTGGGACGGAATGCTGGAGCAGATAAGGCTCCCTGACAATGGTGATGAGATCCAGAGGGGGAAGCAGAAAGCGAGAGCCAAGCCGGCCCTGCCCTCTCCTCCTCCAGTCGGGGTGGAATCTGCTGGCTGGAGAAAGAGGAATGGAGGGCTGAGCCACCAGCCCCCCCTTCCTTCTCTCCTCCGCCCTCTCCACCTAATGAGCTGTAAAGCCAGAAGCTAGGGTGTCCGTCCTCAGTGGGGCCAGAGCTAATTCTCTGTCAGCAGATTTTCAGGAGCCATGAAAATGAAGCAGCTTGGTATAGGGCAGATAACCAGTGGGGCCCAAGGGAAGAAGGCATGGAGTGAATATTTATTGTAGTGGGAGCCTAGGGCACTCCTCCTGCGCGAGGCGGCCAGTGGGCATGCACTTATATATGCACGTGTGGAAACATGCTTGCTTGCAAAGGGTCCTCAGGACTCAGATTCCTTTTGCTTCTCATGTTTGCATGCGCACACACACACACTGGGTCCTGGGGCTTGAACTCAGGGCCTGGGCACTAACCCTTAGCTTTTTCACATAAGGTGGGCACTCTACCACTGGAGCCACACCTCCACTTCTGGCTTTTTGCTGGTTAATTAAATCGCAAGCATTTGTCAGTGTGGGCTGGCTTCTAAGCAGGATCCTCAGATCTCAGCCTCCTGAGCAGCGAGGATCATAGGTGTGAGACATCAGTGGCTGGCCCTTTTGCTGCTCTTGTGTAGTGCCAGATATATGCCATATGGATGCCAAGGATGTCTTGACCACACAAATGCCCTCATGAAGTAGAGACGAAGGCCTGGAGTGCGGGGATCTGTCTCTCCTCTTTGGAATCTGTTAGTCTTGGCAGTCGTGCGCTGCCTGGTCACAGATATGTCTCACCACAGCCTTCTTAAACCCCTCTTTCTGGAAGTTTGCAACTGTTCTTCCAGAGAATTAGAAGGTGCTTTGTTTCCACACACAAAAATCAAAGGGCCAAAGAAAGGAAACCATGTTGGTAATTCATGCTGGATCCCACAGAGAAGGCCCAGCCCTCTTCCCACTGAGGGTGCTGCCGGCAAGTCACCTAATGGTACCCCTAGAGTGTAAGGAGGCTCCTACCTGCACCACAAAATCCCGACTGCCTGCATCTCTTCCTCCTGTGGGAGTCGAATCTTGAGAGGTCCTTCTGGGTCTATATTCATAGCCATTTGCCCTTAAGAAATAGAAGGCTTTTCACATCCCCAAGAAAAGAAAGAGGAGTGTGAAACTGAATAGCTTTCCTTGTTTCCTTTTTTTAATATGTTTTGTACCTGGTAAGTTCATCTTGATGTCTAACCTAATACGAAAATTTGCCATTCGGTGGGGTCCAGTGAAGAAAGCAAGGAGTGCCAGCCCTGCCTTTTGTGTGCTGGGGTTACCAGATCCTTCCTTTTGCGCCTTCCTTCTACTCCCTGATGATACCTTCTCTGGGCATAAGAAACGTAATTTAACTCACAACTTAAGCAAAGGGCTGTGGCTGCAAGAGAAAGGGGATATTTTTGCCTCTTCCTAGAGGAAGAAAACTCATTTTCCCAATGCACCCCCCCATCCCTCCTTCTCCTGTACAGATGAGCTTAATTTTCCCCCCTCCTAATGAAGATGGATCAAAGCCAAGCTGTATATTCATGAAGGAGCCAGTCAGGGAAGCGGAGTGAGGGGGCGAGAGGGCAGGAAAGAACTGCTCCCATGGAGAGGAAGTAATTAATTTTAAGAGAAAGCTAAGACAGGGAAGCCCTTGGTAATCAAATGTCAAACCCCAAATGCAGAGAGCTAGAAATGACATGAGAGCTGGGAGCATTTCTTTTACTCATCCATTCATGCATCCAACCAGCATTTATTGAGCACCTACTATGCTCAGGCAGGGATGCCAGCCAGCATTAGGAGATGGCTCAGCACCTCCATAACCACAGCATAGCCCACTCTATAATCCACAGTAAGTGAATTAGGGACAGATGGGAGCTGAGAACGAGGCCTCCTGTCGCCAGGGTGAATCATTTGTAAAAGTCCCACTAAATGGATGACGCTATCGACCTTTTGCATTGAGGATTAGCTGTTTAAATATCAGCAGCTGTTGACCCCCAGCTTTGTCTCTTCATGGGTTAAAGCATAATGTTGTCCATTTGCTTTTCCATTCACTGATTGCATTGCTCCCTGACAAGTTCTGTCCTTCATCTCCAAAAATTAGATTAGTCCTTCCCTTTCGGTGTCTGTTGTGATACCACAGCATTGCCATAGCAACGGACTGTGATGTCAACAGAATGCCTGGCACTGCTAAAGAGAAGCATGTCGGTCCGAAAGGAGATCTGTCATGTGAAGTACAAGGTGAAATAACCTAGAAAGCCAGAGGAGTTCGTCTGTAAGCGTGGCGTGTAAGATGACAGCGGGCCTGGGGCCTGGTTCGCTGCAACCAGTTACACACTCTTAAGACACTCCACTGAGGACGGAGAGAGGGCAGGGGTGCCTGGAGGCAGGGGCATGGCGAAGGTGACCTTCAGAAGACCTTCAGACCAAGGATCCTGAGACAGCAGAGGGTATTAGGAAAGGGAAAGAGTTGATCAGCCTTGGAGAATTCGGGGGCATTCACGCTGACGTGAACCGCCTTGCTCCTGAGAACTCAGTCACCAGCTGGACTTTACCGTCTTGTGACTGGGAAGATTTGTAGCAATAAACAGTGACCGTCCCCACCCCCTCCAGTCTCATTTGCTGCCTCCTTTCTTGCAAGCCATGAGAGAAAGCTTTCCTTCTTTATCGTCTGAGCAAGAGCCCAATCTCTGCCCTCAGCAGGGACTCCATGACATCTCTGTCCAGACCTGCTTGCTTTCTTCATCCAGCTCCTTGCCAGCTGGACCAGCCCCCGCGGAGGGCAAAGGCGTTGGTGCTGGGTCTGAGACAGGGGAGTGTGGCAGGGGCAATGGCACAGACCCTGTGGGCCTTGGGCCCCTGTGGGGATGGAAGGAGGCTGGGAAGGCTGAGGAGAGCCCGGGACACTCCCCAGTTCATCTGAGCACCTCTGCCGCGGCAGCAATCGGAACGAACCTGGAGCCTTGTTTAACCCTTGTGTCCAACAGGCTCTGAAGGGTTGGTTTTTCACTCAAGAGCCTGTGTCTGGATTGAGAGCTGGAGAGGCAGGAGCACTGTCTTCCCTGCAGGTCGGGCTGGCAGGAGTTTCTGCCGTGCAGATGGGAATGCAGCCTGCCCTCCTCCGCCTGCCCAGACACTCTGTGTCCTTCGCTCAGTGAGGCTGGACTACCTGGAAGCCGAGCACCTGCTCCTTGCATGCCTGTCTCTCATTTCTGCGTTTTCCCCCCTTGGGAACCTGAATTGGGAAGACACCCTCCCTTCTCCCTCATTCCGCCTCCAGTCCTCTGGCCGGTAGCATTCTGGCCGAATGCTAGGAAGACAGAGAGCCACTAAGGCACCTGGGTGCCCCCTCCCGTCCCCCGGGGACCGCTCCCTCCCTGGTCTCCCGTGCCAGGACCAGGCAGCCAGTCTCTGTCACCACTCACCTTGCAGCTCTGCCACCGTGTTCTGGGTTGGACTGAAGGACTGACTTCTCAGAGGGATGGTAGCAGCAGGGTGGCTGGCAGGTCCTCTGAGCTGCCAAAAAGATGCTGAAGTTTCGGGCTGATCGCCGGGTCAGGTAGGGATTTCCTGCACGGACCCGTGAGCCCAGGGAAGTAACAGAAGGCCATGTTGGAGCTGGGGGCTTGGCGGCAGGGGTGGGGGGGGCCGGGAGGGGGTCTGAGGAAGATGACCCAGGAGGAGAACGAAGTCAGGTCAGTGGTTGCTGCATTGCAGTGTCTGGGAAGGGGAAGCTATTTTGAAATTGGTAGCGCCAGGATGGGGCGAGGACGTCATGTGTAGGGGTTGCTGGGTAGGAGGCTCCAGGGGCAGGCAGAAATGTGCCATGCCCTAGAAGACTCCAATCGGCTGCCGGCAAACCACGGGCTTCCCCGTGTGCGTCTGTCTGTACCACTGCCTGTAGGAAGCTCCCAGTAGTTACTGCCAGAAACATGCAGAGCAGAGGAGCCGGGCGGGGGGGGGGGGGGGGGGGCGGAGGTAGGTGGCTGGGGATGGGGGGGGCAGATACCCCGCACTACTGGATAAGCGGAGAACTTGACATCTCAAGGACTTTCATTGTCCCAGATTGCTTGGTGCTCCCCAGACCTGAGAAGTGGGGGGCAAGGCCAGGGACAAGGCTAACAGGAGACAGATACCCTCCCTGCAAAGATCTACTGTGTTTAAATTGAGGGGAGTATCATTCTGGCCCTGGGAGGGAAGAGGGACTATAGATTTAGGGTTCTGGCTGGCAAGTTCCAGTTTCCATAGAGGCTTGGCCACTGCCTGCTGCGTCTGTGTCTCCAGCATGGCTTTGGCTTAGATCTGAACAGCAATGGTTTAGAAGCAGGGAGGAGAAAAACCAGCCTTTGATATTATCTTTAGCTTCAGCAGACAGCCCAAGGGCTGGGAGGCATCCTGGGCTGTTGAAAGAGGGTGCCCAAAAGTTGATTCTGTTTCTCCCAGGCAGACAAAGGGGCCAGGCGAGGGGACCTTTCTTGTGGCACCGACCTGGGCAGGGTCAGAGTGAGCTCTGGCTCTTTGCAGCAAGAGTGCAAAGGGCCCACCTCAGGAGACTCTGTGCTTGCTCTTCCAGGCCACCAGAGACTACTTTAGGGGTTCTCGGTGTTTCTCAGGAGGGGTGGCAGAAGGGGACCTTGTAAGGAATCTAGCCATGCCCCTGCTGGACGCTGCCATGCTCATGCCACGCCGTCTCCTCTTAGAGAGTCTACGGCTGACGGCTGCCTTGGTGACTTAGGACCCCCCCCCCATCCCTCCTCCAGTCCTCCTGGAAGTTCTCTGCCCACTTCCTCCCCATGACCCCTGAGAGCCCACCGGGGAGCTAGCCTGACCTTCAGCCAGAAGAGCCGCCTGTACCCCCGTCTGTCTCAAGCACACCCCGCCCCTGGGTCTTGCTCCTCCAGGCTTCCTGGCAGCTGTCCTTACAGCACCCCACCCTGCCCTCAGCCACAGCCCTTAATTAGATCCAACTGTTCGGCCAGCACTGACCTTGAGGCCTGGTGGCTCCTGAGGGCTCTGTAGCTCCAGTAGCCTCCAGACAGGAGACCCTGCGGTAGAGTGGGGCCAAGTTGTGCCCCAAGCTCAAGAAATGCAGTTTCTGGGCTTCTCGTTTCATTTAGAGCAAGAGAGAGAAGTAGTACATAGCAGAAGTGGAAAAGCCCAAGGTCAGAGGAGAGTTCTTCCAGCTAATAAGGAAGCGTGGTAGGGTGTGTGTGTGTGTGTGTGTGTGTGTGCGCGCGTGTGTGTGCTCTAATATGGAGCACTGGCAGACACTGTCTCTGAGAGAGAGCTTACCACTCAGGACCGTGTTGAATCAGCAAGGGAAACATCCCCACCTAAAGTGACTCCTGAATGAGTTCAGCTTGGGCATCTCTAGTAGGTGGCTAACACGGACAGTGAGAGAGGACCAGGTTTTGACACAACTCCTCACCCCAGCCCACCCTGCTGCAGCTTCTACCACAGCCCACTCACCCTCCTGCCCGCAGGCCAGGCACCGCTCCTTCTGTGGTCATCTGCCCGGGCCCAGGACCTGTCCTCTTCTTGGCCCACATTTCTGTTGTCTGCATCTATACTATAGCTCTGCCCTCTTTTTTTTTCCCCTCTACAGCCACAATGAAAGACGGAACACATTCCAACACCCAGTGACTGGCCAGGTCCCAGAGGAGAACAAAAAGTTTGACTTGAAAACGTAAGCTTGCCCTTTTTGTCCTTTATGACCACTGCCGTCCAGGCATCTGACAAAATCGGGGCTGCTCCGTGCTCCGTCTTCTCTCCATGAGTCCTGGCTCATCAGTGAGAGGAGGAGGAAGAGATACAAAAATGACTCTTACAGCCTCTAAGCCACTCATTGGGCCCTCAAAATTGAGGAGAAGAAGCAGGCTGAGCCTGATGCCAGTGGCTCACACCTGTAATCCTTGCTACTCAGGTGGCTGAGATCTAAGGATTACAGTTCAAAGCCAGCCTGAGCAGAAAAGTTCTTGAGACTCTTGTCTTTCAAAATAGAGCTGAGGGCTGGGAAGGTGGCTCAGTGGTAGAGCGCTTGCCTTGCATACCTGAGGCCCTGGGTTCGATTCCTCAGCACCACATAAGCAAAAAGAAAAAAAGCCGGAAGTGGCGCTGTGGTTCAAGTAGTAGAGCGCTAGCCTTGAGCTGAAGAGCTGAGGGACAGCGCCCAGGCCCAGAGTTCAGGCCCCACGACAGGACCCAAAACAAAAACAAAAACAAAATAGAGCTGAGGTTCAAGTAAGTAGAGAACCAGCCTTGAGTGAAAACATTCAGAGATGGTGACCAAGTCCTGAGTTCAAGTCCCAGTACTAGCACACACACACACACACACACACAAAAAGGCGTTCTAGAGTCTCAGGGTCTAGATTTTTGAAACAAATTATTAGGAAAGAGAAGAAACAGCCCAGGATGGCTGCTCTACAATCCAAGAGAGCCAAAGGAACTGCTGAGATGACATTTCATGACCACCTAGAGGGTAATTTTGTGCTGGCTCTTGGACAATGGGAACAGGGTGGAGAGGAGGGATGGTGTTTCCCTTTGCTCTTGGGCTCTGACTAGTCTCTCTCTTCTGGTCAACTTGAAATCAGATCGGCCTTGGACATGTCCAGTAAAACAGGTGGGAAACGCCCTGCTACCACCAACAGCGACCTTTCCAACCACAGCATGGTGTCCGAAGTCCCTCTCGAGCGGCCCAACCTCCGGGTGAGTCCAGCCCACAGGGCAAGCTGGGAAATGCCCTCAGCACATACTTTGTTGGTTCTCAAAAACTCCTAGGAGCCAGGCATCAGTGGCTCATGCCTGTAATCATAGCTACTCAGGAGGTTGAGATCTGAGGTTCAGAGCCCGCCTAGGCAGGAAAGTCCGTGAGACTCATCTCCAATAAACCACCAGAAAACTGGAAGTGGTGCTGTGGCTTAAGTGGTAGAGCACTCTACTTGAGCTGAAGAGCTCAGGGACAGCGCCCAGGCCCAGAGTTCAAGCCCCACGACTGACCAAAAAAAAAAAAAAAAAAGAATCTCAACTCTCACCTCAGTGGTGAGAGCTAGTGAGAAATTTTTAGCAAGAGAGTGGCATGATTATATTGTGTTTTAGGAAAAAATAACCTAATTTATTGCCCAGGATAGATGGCAAGAAGAGATGGATGGGGATCTAAACTAAAAAATAGCTTAGAACCTTATTAAGAAAATAGTCTCAGCCAGCACCAGAGGCTCACACCTGTAATCTTAGCTACTCAGGAGGCTGAGATCTGAGGACTGCATTTTTTAAGCCAGGCTGGGCAGAAAAGTCCATGAGACTCTTATCTCCAATTAACTACCAAAAAGCTGGAAGTGGAACTGTGGCTCAAATGGTAGAGCACTAACCTTGAGCAAAAGAAAGCTCAGGGACAGCACCCAGGCCCTGAGTTCAAGCCCAAGGATTCACTCACACACACACACACACACACACACACACACACACAAACACACACACACACACACACACACACACACACACACACACAAAGTTAAAATGAAGATAGATTGAGGCTGGAGGTTTGCCTCAGCAGCAAAGCATTTGGCATTTGTCTAGTCTGGGCAAGGCCCTGGGATCTCTCCCTCCACTACAAAGTACTCCCCCTAAAAGAGCCACTTGGGCCAGGGCATAGCTCGAGAGGGAGAATGTCTACCTAGTAAACACAAGGCCCTGAGTTCAAGTCTCATTATTTCCCAAACACGAGAAGTGGAGGAAGGGAGGAAAGAGTATTAGACCCCGCAGATTTCTGGTATGGGTTGTGGGTGGATGGGTGGATCTTATCACTGTTCACTAAGGAAGGATATAGAACAAAGAGACTTGGGTAGAATGAGTCTGGCATTTCCCTTACTTAATCCTGGTCAGACATTTGGTTATAAAATGGACTAGCACCAGGAGAAAGTCTTAAATTTGGGTTGGAGAATCTTTGTCATGTTGCTGGTTGAAGCCATGGCCATAGATGGGCTTATTCAGGTGTGATATGTAATAAAACCTCAAAATAATAAAAGTTTGGCCGAGATCCGCCAGCCCTTAGAACAAAGGGAGACAGAGAGGGAGCAGTCAGAGAGATAGAGAGACTGAAAGGAAAACATTAGTGGGGTGGAGAGCAAAGAAGAGTCTCAGGCAGGAGAGTTAGTATTGTGGTATAGAGTGGTCAAGGGCTGACCAATCTTAATTCAGTGGAAATGGAAGAGCCATTACAGAAAGAAGTAGAGGTGATTTCATAGTTCTGGGAAGAGGGAAGATGGGCTCTTCCCGATGCCCAACCCTGGAGAGGGGGGAGCAGGGAGGGGTCTCGCTTTATAATGGACAGAGGACGAGGGTTCAAAGGGACTTCAGGGCGTGTGGGAGTGGGAGAGACCCAGATGCTTTGGGGTGGAGAGCCGGGAGCATGCTGGCTGAGCAAGAGCAGCCAGCAGGAGAAAGACCCAGTGAAGACAGATGAGAGGAGCGGGTAGCAGAGCGGCCTCAGAGGAGACCGGAGCTCAGGTGTTCCTGGGAAGGAGGCGGAGGCTCCTTCTTTTGACCTTGGAGGGAAAGAGGCAAGGGCAGTGGAGAAGGCAGTCATTTTCTGGGTAAAAGGGTGTGAAATTGAGGAAGTACGTGTCTGTGTCGGATAACTTCCATTTCCTCTGTGGGGAAAGTCAGGTCTGCTGTGGGCGGGCAGAGGGTAGAGGCTGGAGGACAGGGGAGAGTGGTAGGGGTGGGGAAGAGAGGTGCCATCTGGGGTTCTGTGGGTTTGTGATGACCTCATCTGCATGCAGTATACATTTTTTTTTCTCCCTAATCTAGTTGTGAGTCCAGGCAGAGTAGATAATTTGATTAATTTGAAATAATGGATTTTTAGAAAAGAGTAAGCCAAAAGACAATGGGTGGGGCTTTTGAAAATGATTGGGGAGAAAAATAACTAAAATCAAAAAGTAGGTGAGGCATCCTGGACAAAAAGGGAAGTGGAGGGCTGGGAAAATGGCTTAGTAGTAGAGTGCTTGCCTTGCATGCATGAAGCCCTAGGTTCAATTCCTCAGTACCACATACACAGAAAAAGCCAGAAGTGATGCTGTGGCTCAAGGGGTAGAGTGCTAGCTTTGAGCAAAAGAAGCTCAGGAATAGTGCCCAGGCCCTGAGTTCAAGCCCCAGGAACAAGTGTGTGCACGCACGCGCATGCGCGCGCGCACACACACACACACACACACACACACACACACAAATGGGACCAGTGTAATTGGAGATGTGGGTGACAAAACATCTTGGGTGCTGGTGGGCTCTAAGGTGCCATCCTAGGAGGGAGTGGCTGGCATGGGGGGGTGTCAGGAGTAGGTAGGTCCACATAGTAAGAAATCAGGGCATCGGTGGGACCTCCCAAGGAGAGTGGCATTTCCTAAGGTGATTGCAAGACTGAGAATGAGGAGGGTGTTATCCAAACCCTCAGATTCTGAAAGAAAGATCTAAAAGCTGGTGGTGATGAGAGGTAAACAGGAAGAGATCAGGCACTGGTGCTTCGAGGATTGTCACCAGAATGGGGAAGAATGGCAGTGTCCCGGGGCCGAGGAGCTGGGGAGCACTATCCCCCGGTTCAGGGTGTCAAGCACGAGACAGCGAGGGCGCAGAGAGCATATGGTATAGGGGATTGTCTCACGGTCAGTGGGTTCTAGAAAGCCTGTGGGAAAGCTGGGGAGTAAGGAGAGAAAGGGAAGGAAGGACAGGACAGGAGCGAAAGAACCGATAAGACCAGGTAGGACTATTATTTTGAGACCCATTTTAGAGATGAGGAAAAGAGTCAAACAATTAAAAGGCCATGACCTTAGTAACAACAGACCCAGAACTCACACAAGGGCCTGTTAACAGGAGGACACTCGGGGGCCAGCTAGAGCTACAGCTCCCAGCAGGACAGCACGAGAGGAGAGGAAGGAAGTGAAGCCGTCTTCTCTCTCTGCCTCCCTAGGCCACTCGGGCATCCCGCAAAGCCATCGCCTTTGGCAAGCGCTCCCATTCCATGAAGCGGAACCTCAATGCACCTGTCACCAAAGCAGGCTGGCTCTTCAAACAAGTAAGGCTGGGCTGGGAAGGTGGCCTAGTGGTCTAGTGCTTGCCTTGCATGCATGAAACCCTGGGTTCCATTCCTCAGTACCAACACACACAGAAAAAGCCAGAAGTGGTACTGTGGCTCAAATGGTATAGTGCTAGCCTTAAACAAAAAAAGAAGCCCAGGGACAGTGCCCAGGCCCTGAGTTCAAGCCCCAAGACTGACAAAAAAACAAACAAACAAGTAAGGCTGCCCTGCCATTCCACCCACTATAGCCCCTACCTCCTTCTGTTGCATTGGAAGTCCCCTGTGCTAGGGGCCATCCGTATAGTTTGTTTGTGAATGAATGTCCTAATTGTATAAAGGCTCAGAGAGAGCCGGGTGCTGGTGGCTCACGCCTGTAATCCTAGCTACTTAGGAGTCTGAGATCTGAGGATCGAGGTTCAAAGCCAGCCCGGGCAGGAAAGTCCATGAGACTCTTATCTCTAATAAACCATTCAAAAACCAGAAGTGGTGCTGTGGTTCAAGCGGTAGAGAGCTCACCTTGAGCTGAAGAGCTGAGGGACAGTGCCCAAGCCCAGAGTTCAAGCCCCACAACTGACCAAACAAAAACAAGTCTCAGAGAGGTTGAGCATCTTTCCCAAAGTCACACCGAAGGCTTAGTATGACATTTGGGAATCCTGGTGGGATTTCTGCAGGGAAGATGCAATGACTTTGAAATGTGCTGGGTCCCCAACCCAGTGGAGCCTGCTGCTGGCTCCTCCCTACAGGTCTTCTTGCTGAATGGGCACAGGGGCGTTCAAATCCAGGGACCCACAGGTCCTCCCCAGACTGGCCTTCCCATTTCCTTGCCTGCCCCTCTGCTCACCTACTCTGTCTCATCTCTTGCCCCTTTGCTCTTCCCTGCTAAGCTGCAGAGCCTCAGGGCTGGATGACGCTCTGGGAGATCACGGGCAGTGATCTCATGTCAGTTCCCAGTGCCTGAGCGCTCAAGGGGTGTTGCTGCCTCATGTCAGTGGCAGAGCTGTAGCCAGAGCCAAGATGTCCTTGGAACTCGTATGGCATCTACCTCCTCTTCCATACCCAGCTCACAGCCCCCCCCACGCCCCCCATGTCTTTCCACGTGTTCTGCAGGCCAGCTCTGGGGTAAAGCAATGGAACAAGCGCTGGTTTGTCCTGGTGGACCGCTGCCTCTTCTACTACAAAGGTGAGCTCTTTCTGGGACGGGCAGGGCCTGCGAGGCCAGGGAGGTGGGGGCCTCATCCTGCCTTACCCCTGGGCACTGGCAGAGCAAGTCTCCCCACTGTGTTGGGGGGGGCAGTGGGGGGGTCTCACATTTGTTCATTCACTCATTCCAATGGTGATGACTTCAGCCTTGTGGGGCAGAGCCATGGTCCTGGCTGGTGATAGTCATTTGGATGGTGAAGCCCTGGGGTGGGGTGGGATGGGGGGAAGGAGGTCACCTCTAGTGGAGGTCCCTCATGTCCCATGGATGCGTGTTCTGGTCCATGACACAGGCATGTGCCAGTTTTTGTTCTTTGCCCTGAGTTCAAGCCCCATAACAGACCAAAAAAAATGCACACAAGCAGCATATGCCAAGCAGATCCAGAGGGCACAGGCAGGGGCTGAGGGCCAGTGATGCTGTGGGTGTCGTCCGCTGTGTCTAGGAAGCAGGCGTGGTGGATGAGGGGAGAGAGGGTGAAATGACCTGGCAGAGGAGAGGCTGTGTGCTCCACCTCCTCAGGCCTCCTGGGAAGTTTGGTAAATCATTAACGCTGACAAACAAGAATCGCACTCATTGACCCCCTGGCCCTCAGCTCCGCTCTCCCTGAGTTGGGGCAGGCAGGGCTTATGGCTACCTGGGCCAGGCACAGAGAAGAATCCATAACTGGGAGAGAAGAATCTGCCTAGGCCTAGCGCTGCCATCCTCTGGATGGACTCCGCCCGGCACCGTGCAGGGGTGCTGGGACCTGGATGTAATTTGTCCCTGCCCAGACTCATGTTTCAATTTGATTCCTATGCAATGATGCTGAGCAGTGAGGTATGAGTGGACTCAGCCTACACGGCTGGTGTTAGAAAGCAAGGAGGCCACCTTCCGGTTTGGTTTGTTTCCTCTGGAGCTTAGCAGATGTGAGCACCAGGCTCTTGGACCTCCCAGCTTCCAGAACCGGCAGCCAAAATAGATCCTTTGTCAGTCACCCAGCCTCAGAAAACTGACCAGGGAAGCGTCGTATCCCCAGGCCACTTCTCAGTGGACTGTGATGCCATCTTCCATCCTTTTGCCCCTTTTCTGCAGAGACCCTGGTTTCCCCCTTGTCTTCTGATCCAGCCCCAAGCCCCTCCTGCTCTTTCAGCGTACCCTGACTTCTGGAGCCTGCCAGGGTCAGGGGTGGGCGGACAGAGAAGCCCAACCACAGGCCAAGTGTCTTGTGGATGTGCTCAGGGAAGATGCAGCACTCTGGGTGTTGTAAGCCCACAGCAGTTTATCTGACGATTCTTAACTGAGCCATAATGGAAGATTTTTCTGAGCCTCTCCCTGGGAATGAATAGCAGTCCTAAGGGATGGGGGAGGAGGGAAGGTCCTCTTGTGGCCTAATATTTGCTCCCCCCTCCCATGCTCCTGCCTTCCTGGCTTCCTGCTGACAGCTTGGGTCCATAGATAATTCATCAGGCTCCTTTGCATACCCAGGGTGAATTATGTAACAGCCCAATTGTCAGCCTGATTCCACCAGCAGAGGCCAGGGCTCTGTGTATAGTGTGCTTTCCTATGGGGAACTAGGGCCTGAATGGGGTCTGCGGAGGGAAAGGGTAAAACAGGTTGCGGGGGGTGGGGGGGTTGGGGGGGGGCTGGGAGAACCTTAGAGTTACCTGAAGCCAGCTGTGGTGTGCACACCTGTAATCACAGTGTTCAAGAGGCTGAGACAGGAGGGTTGTGAGTTTTGAGGCCAGCCAGAGGTGCATAGCACCATCCTACTTGGAATAACAGAGAGAGAATAAGAGGCCGGCACACCCTGTCATGCTCTTTCCTGTCCCTTTGTCCCTTTGCTGCATGTATTGCTGTTGGACTGTCCTGTTTTGGAGGCCAAATAGATAGAATAGGGGTAAAGAATGCTAGCTTTGGAGTCCAGTCCTAGGTTTAGAAACCAAGCCCATGACTTACTGCTTAAGGAACCTTGAACAAACTCCTCAGCCTGTTTGTTTCAAGTTCCTGACCTGCCAGCTGGAAACAGTAGTAGGTACTTGACAGACCACAATTGACCAAAGCACTGGAGGCAAACACCTGACACCATGCACTTGATATGAGCACTACTTTCACTGCCCACTAGAGGGCACTGTCTAAAATAGCACCTAGACCCTGGAATAGCCCCTCACCCCCATGCCAGGGAAGGCCTCTTGGGGGGTGCTGGTCTTGAGTGTCTTGACTAGCCATAGGCGGATATCAAGCACTCACTGTATTTATCACAGTAGAGCTGATGAGCGTCTCGCCCTCCCTTCTGCCCAGGTGGCCACACACCCATGCACACATCTTTGTGCTTCTTTTCCCTTACAGATGAGAAGGAAGAGAGCATCCTGGGCAGCATCCCTCTCCTGAGCTTCCGGGTTGCAGCTGTGCAGCCCTCAGACAACATTAGCCGGAAGCACACATTTAAGGTCAGTTGGCCCTCCTCTCCCAGGCCAGTGGGGAGGGACCCTGCTCTTTCTAGAAGCCCAAATGATGGACCACGGGGAGAGGAAGGAGAGGAAGAAGGGGTGGCCACCAGGAGCCTCCCCCGTCCCGTGAAGCTTCGTGAGGCTGAGCTGGGGTCTCCTCTCCTCCTAGGGGTGCAGTGGTAGTTGCTCCCAAGTGGGTCGGTAGAGGTGGGCCTGTGACAGCCACTGTTACTACTGGGAAAAAAGTTACAACCTGTGTTCTTGGACCTTCTGCCTAGCAGCCTGTCCTGAGGAATCTCTTCAGGGATGAGAGCCATAGCTGGTAGGGTTTAGGGTTCAGAGATCTTTTCTGGAAAGCCTTTTTCCCTACTTGAGACTCAGGGAGCTGGACCACCATTCCCCTTTTAGTCAAACTTACATTTCAATCTTCAGAGAAAATTAAGTGTTAACTTTTGTTCTAATCCTAACCTACAAACCTTATGTAGGCAATAATCGTGTGTGTGTGTGTGTGTGTGTGTGTGTGTGTGTGTGTGTGTGTGTGTTGCTGGGGATGGAATCCAGGGCCTTGTGCATGTTTGGCAAGCAAGCTCTGCAGCGCTGAGCTACACCCCAGCCCTGTAGACAACAAACGCTTGGAGAGGACAAGCACACAGGAAAGTGGGGCTCCTGCAGAAGCCCCGGGGGACCCACCTGGCAAAGATGTGCCTGCAAGCCAGTGTTTTTCCACATTTAAAAATTCATGACCCATTAAAAACTATAAAAGTCTCCTGCCCTTTTTGTGTCTTGTGATACATAAACCGTAGGCTCCTTTCCATTTCCCAAATAGGAAATTATAACGTGGACTCTGCATGTGTGACTGAAAAGCCCTCTTTTCCCTGCTTTTAAGGGTCTTGCTGTGGGCTGAGAAGTTGGCTCAGTGGTAGAGCGCTTGCCTTGCATGCATGAGGCCCTGGGTTCAATTCCTCAGCACCACAGTAGCAGGAAAAAAAAAAGCCAGAAGTGGTGTTATGGCTCAAGTGGTAGAGCGCTAGCCTTGAGCTGAAGAGCCGAAGGACAGTGCCCAGGCCCAGAGTTCAGGCCCCACAACCGGACCCAAAAAAAAAAAAAGGGTCTTGCTGCTCAAGACCTTTGAAACCTTAGGCAGTGGGGTTAGGAGACTGGACCTGTGGGCCTTTCTGTCCTGTGGACTCTAGTCACATGGCCACAGAACGGAGGTGGGCAGCACACACTGGCCCTGCCACTGGGAGCAGGGAGGACCTATTTGGCACATAATTAGTTTCCAGCCCGCCAGGGTCTCATGTGCCAGAGGTGTGAAGAGAGTGAACAATTAATAAAACTCTTGACTGCAGGGAGCCGGGTTCTAGCTGGGGGAATACGAACAGGCTGTTTAACTAACAACAAACACAGACACATTGGCACCCACACACCATCCGCAACCTGTCTCCCCCTTCCCACCAGACCTGTCAGAGACACACACATCCCAGCTTGGAGCTGTGCCAGCAGCAGGCGTCAGATCAATGTCCTGGAATGACTGGCACACATCCGGCTGCAGAGCCCAGACCTCACTCCTATGCCTACCAGTCTCTCACCCCATCTTTCTTTCCCCAAAGCCTGCACTGTCTCTTTAAGGCCAGGCTCAAAGGCCATGGCTCAGTGGGCCACAAAGGGTTCTCACTGTGGCTATTCAGGGGCCCTTCCCCAGGGAAGGGAGGGGAGCTGAGACAGACAGACAGGAGGCTTGTCCCGCTGTGGCCACCAAGCAGAACTCTTGTATGACCAATAATGAAGAGCCAGGAACTGTCCCTGCTCAGGCTACGGCTGAATGCCTTCACTTCTTTCTAGCACAGCCTTCGCCTGCAGGGCCCTGCCCTCAATTCTCCTGTCCCTTTCATAGCTCCAAGCCCCTGTCCCTAGTCTCTCCCCAGTCAATAGCCCTGTCTTTTCCCAGGCCCTCTGCTTCCCCCGCCCCCCCCCCCCCCATCACCAGCACTTGTTCCCCCGGTCTGTGTTTACTTCTTGTGTCCCCTGGCATGTTTTGTCCCCAGCACGAATGTGAGCTCAAGTTCAAGGGCACATCTTTGCTGTCCTTGGGAATGGTGCCCCCAACGAGCTATATACAGGCCCTTACCAGATGCTCACTGAATTGAGGGATTCATTCCTTGCCTACTCATACTGGGCCTAGAATGTACCAGCCCTGCCTGTGTCACCAGCTACCCCATACTAGCCCAGTATTCCCCACCCAGAGGGCTCAGCCCAGCCCTGCGCCACGCCACCCCCCCCTCAGGCTGTCTGCCTCTGTGTAGATTCAAGTCCCAGCAGCCTCCTTACAGCTGGCCCCCTGGCTGGCCCTCTCCCACAGAGTCCTCAGCTCTGCCCACGTGCCCAGCCCTCTGCTGGACCGTGGAGACAGCCAGTTGGGTCCAGAGGAACACGGCCAGTCCCTCCCTGCCTGATCCTGCTGAGTAATTATTTTCAGGCTCCTGTCTGCATAATCCGGGGCTGAGGACAGGCGGACATGGTGCAGACCTGGCTTCAGGCAAGGGAGCCTCAAGAAGGCTGGGTCCCGAAAACATGGGTGGAATTTCACCTCTGAGGCTCTCAGGCCTTAGAGGAGCCTCGTGCCTCTCCTCCTCGGCCCTCCATGGGCCAAGGAGGAGGGGTCAGAGCGATTGAAGCTCCCTCTTGAGTCTCTGGATCCTTACTAGAACCTTCCTGTTTAGTGAGAAAAGCCCAAGCTTTCTTGGGAGGTTGTGAGTCTTGCTTAGAGAGTACGCAGGTACTGGAAAAACAATTGGAGTCCTGTGGCCCTTCTTCCTGTAGCTCAAGAACACTGGGTGTCTCAGTCCTTTCTCATTAAGTTGGTTGTAGCCCCGAAGGCCAGAGAAGAGCCCTGGCCCCTTCATGGGCCATGGTGGGTGCTCTCCTTTCCATTGGTGACCAGGAGTTAAAAAAGGGGACAGTCCACCCTCCCCTCCTCTTGTTCCTCACCGTTTCCTGCCTCCTGGTGTCTGTCTTTCCCTCTGGTGTCGGTTGACCTGTTCTCTGCTTCTCCTGACGGCTTGAGGACCCCTCCTCCGACAGGAGCTGGCTTCTGGGTTCCCGCCCGCTGCGCCTGCTCACGGCCACCAACTAGGTAGTGTGCTCTGCCCGTCTGTCAGTGCGTTCCCTTGCATGCCAGTGAGAGGGCGCCACTGCCTCCGCTCAAGGAAGGGACGGGGCCAGCTCCCAGCAGTAAAGCTGGGCTCACTCAGCCATCTCCCCCAGACTCTGGGTAATTCCTTTTCAGTTCAAATGTGGAAGGGAGGGGAGAGCGGTGACTAATTGTCCCTCTGGCTTCTAATCACCACAGGTGGGGCAGGTAGGCTTACTTGGCTACTGGGCTGCCTAGTGCCATTCAGACACCTACTCAAGGCAGATGCTCTATGCCAGCTAGTGCCCATGGGGTAGCCATGTCGCCCCCCCTCCTCATCTTGTTCCTGAGCTCCTCTGGGGAAGAGCTGCAGGCTGAGGAAGGGCCTGACTGATGGCCCTCTCTGGGCCTTGGTGTTCTCCCCTGCAGGTGACCGTGTGCTGGGTAGACGAGGCCGGGGCCAGTTCCACGCACTGCCTCTCCCCACAGGCCGAGCACGCTGGAGTCCGCACGTACTTCTTCAGCGCCGAGAGTCCCGAGGAGCAGGAGGCCTGGATCCAGGCCATGGGGGAAGCTGCCCGGGTACAGATCCCCCCAGCGCAGAAGTCAGGGCCCCAGCCTGTGCGACACAGGTGAGTACCAGAAAGGAGAACATTCTAGAAACCCTCGGCTCCGTGCCACTGCAGCATCCCGCGTGCTGGCGTAACACTTTGGAGAGTGTGGGAACTCTTTCCTTTCATCCAAACAGGGCAGATGGAGTCCCATCCCCTGTCCCAGCCCCCTGTTTGGCTCCTCTCCTTCTCTCTGCCCCTCTACAGGGGCAGATGGAGTCCCATCCCCTGTTCGGCCACAGAGAAGTTGGGTGCCATTGAGGCCAGGAGCCGAAGGTGAGGGTGGTTTGCTCATGCTCAGCTGTGTGTGAGCACACAGACTTCGGAGGAAGGGGGACTCAGGTTTGAATGGCCGTTTGGTCGCTGGGCCACAGGGTGACTGTCGTCTGCCATCATGGATCTGAGTTTCCTGCCCTCAAAACCAGCCATTATGCTCCCATCGCCTCACAGGGTGGCAGTGGGGACAGCAGAGTCTGTGAAATCCTCGACAGACAGCAAACACTTACCATATGGCGCTTTCCACACCCATCGTCACCCACAGCCTCCGTGCCTGGCTCTCCCTCCGCTGGGGATAAGCCTGAGCTAGGTGTGAATGGGGATCTGGAGGAAGGGGTCTTGCGGTATAGATGCCAGGTTTAGACACGTGTTGTAGAGATATTTACCCAGCAGTGTCTTCACAGGCTTGCTTGAACATGTCAAACTCAGGGAGCCAAGGAGAGAACGTCGTCACAAAGTGTCATCTTTGTGCACTTCCAGAAGTTCCTTCCTTCATGTCAGAAGTACTTACTGAAGCATAAAAGTGTTAGATGTTATGCCACACGCGTGGAAATGCAAGGGCAGCACATCTGCCTGTCCCCGCCCTCAGGGAACCCACAGGCCGGTGGAAATTCACTCGGGGAAGGGACATGTTTTGGAGAAGGGAGTTGGCATGGCTTATGTGCCCATGGATTTGGTGACACTGACTCCTGTCTGCCACCTGCCACATTTGATCTTACAGCAGCCCTCTGAGGAAGGCGGCATCTAGACCTATTTTGTTAGTGAGGAGCCCAAGATATAAGGAAGTAAGTGAAGTAGCTTTCCCTGGGAGATGGTCGGACCTGGACCGAGTCTCCGCTGCTAGGGACAGTCACTGCAAGGCAGCTTCAGTGCAGTGCCAGCCCCGCCGGGGGAGGGGGATGAGGGACAGAGGAGGCCACGATAGGTGACCTTAGTCTTGCCCCTCACTGAAGGCAGGATTCACAATGAAGTCAGCAGAAAGGAGTGAGAGTGTCCCCGGAGGAAGACAAAGGGAGAAGAGCAGCATGCCTCGTCATAGCCGCTGCCCAGCTGGAGTAAGGAGCCAGAGCTTAGGGCTTGGGAAGCAGATGTGTGCCCTGGCTCCATGGCCACCTTCTTGCCTATTCCTCTCCACTCACTCCCAGTCTGCCACCCCTGCCTGTTCTCTGCTGGGCCAGAGATACTCAGGACTTGTTCTTTGACATCCTGCAGCCATGAGAAGCCAGACTCAGAGAACATCCCGCCCAGCAAACACCATCACCAGCCACCTCACAACAGCCTCCCCAAGCCAGAGCCAGAGGCCAAGACGCGAGGGGAGGGCGACGGCCGAGGCTGTGAGAAGTCAGAGCGGAGGCCTGAGAGGTCCGAAGTCAAGAAAGAGCCTCTGGTGAAAGCCAATGGCCTTCCAACCGGACCCGAGCCAGCCTCGGAGCCTGGCAGCCCTTGCCCCGAGGGCCCCAGGATCCCCGGAGGTGGGGAGCAGCCGGCCCAGCCCAATGGCTGGCCATACAGCTCCCCAAGTCGGCCAGGGAGCACAGCTTTTCCACCTCAGGATGGGGAGATTGGGGGGCACCGACGGAGCTTCCCACCACGTACTGACCCTGACAAAATTGCCCAGCGCAAGAGTTCCATGAACCAACTTCAGCAGTGGGTGAACCTGCGCCGGGGCATGCCCCCACCCGAAGACCTTCGGAGGTAAGGCCCACTGGGGGCCCATACCGGGACTTGAGTAGTGTGATGGGTAGGGCATGGGCGAAGGTGATAACCTGTGAGGCAGTTCCTGCTAGACCTTCTGGAAGCCGGGCTTAACTGGGAAGCCAGGGCAGTCCCTTGATATCTAGCTTGCTCAGTCCTTCCTATACCATGGCTTCAGCTTTAGAGTTTGGCCACTGCCCCTGATTTTGACCTGTCTGTTTCCTTAAAAGGAACAGGAAAGTTCTGGGGTTTCTTCACAAGACATTGGGTAGCCCAGGATTCAGGCAAGTCAAGGGCAGCACCTTGAACTTACCCTGGTTTGAACTCAGGGTCTTGAACTGGCTAGGTAGGCACTCTACCACTTGAGCCACCTTGCCAGCCCTCTTCATTTTGGTTATTTTCAAGATAGGGTCTTGCTCTATATCCAAGACAGCCTGGATTGCAGTCCTCCTATTTGTGCTTCCCCATGTTGCTGGGATAGCAGGCATGAACCATTCCACACAGCCATTGGTGGAGATGGAGTCTCACAAACAGACGAGTCTTGAACCTTGCTCCTCTGGACTCCACTTCACAAATAGCTGGGATTATAGGCTTGAGCCACAGGTCTAGCCTTCCCCCCCCCCCCCAATCATGGTGCTTGAATTCTGGGCCTAGGCACTATCCTTCAACTCTTCAGCTCAAGGCTAGTGCTCTACTTCTTGAGCCACAGCACCACTTCCAGTTTTCTAAGTGGCTTATTGGGAATAATCTCACGGACTTTCCTGCCCAGGCTAGCTTTGAACCACGATCCTCAGATTTTGGAGCCTCCTGAGTAGCTAGGATTACAGGCATGAGCCACTGGTACCTGGCAGGTCTAGCCTTTTTCTTTCTTTCTTTTTAAGGGAAAAAAAACCAGTCAATTGGTTTTAATACTGTCTTTGATGACTAATTTACTTTTTTTTTGGGGGGGGGGGGGGGTCCTGTCGTGGGGCCTGAACTCTGGGCCTGGGCGCTATCCCTCAGCTCTTCAGCTCAAGACTAGCACTCTACCACTTGAGCCACAGCGCCCCTTCCAGCTTTTTTTTTTCCTGCTTATGTGGTGCTGAGGAATCGAACCCAGGGCCTCATGCATACAAGGCAAGCATTCTACCACTGAGCCACCTTCCCAGCCCCCAATTTACTTTTTGTCCAGTGACTGCCTTCCACATATTTGGGAACATTTCCTAGGCCTGACAGTGTGGGCAGTGGCCTTTCCCTGAGGGTACAGACAGCTTCAGGATTGTAGGGTGGGCCTCAGAGCCCTGTGCTGGGAGACCCCGCCCTCTAGTGGCAGAGCTGTGACTCACTGCCGGTGGTCCCGTTCCTGGTGAATGGGCCTCTTGAGGATGAGTCCCAGGAAGCTCTCCAATCTTCTGGTCATTTGTTCTCTTCCCTGTCTTAAAAAGCATTTGATAAGCTGGTTCACCCTAGGATGAAGATGGCTAATAAGGCTCAAAGGTTCCTTCAAGGGCATTAAAAAAAAAAAAGCTCTGAGTGGTGTAGTCTCTGGCCCCAGAGAGCCGAGGGAAGAAGGGACTATGGAATAAATCTCAGTTTCTGGGTGATGGCCACCCCTAGGTGCTCAGAGGCTGGCTCCCCTGTTGAAGTACCTGCTTGATGCTGGCTGACACGGTGGGCTGGAGCACGGGCACAGGAGATGCACCACTTTATCTCTTCCCTTACCATGTCATCCCTCCCTCTCTCAGTCCCTCTAGGTTCTACCCTGTGTCCCGCCGGGTCCCCGAGTATTACGGCCCCTACTCTTCCCAGTACCCTGATGATTACCAGTACTACCCACCAGGCGTGCGGCCGGACAGCATCTGCTCCATGCCGGCCTACGATCGGATCAGCCCACCCTGGGCTTTGGAGGACAAGCGCCACTCCTACCGCAATGGGAGCGGCCCGGCCTACCCGATGCGGGACTGGAAGGAGCCCGCCGGCTACGGGCGGCAGGATGGCACCGTCTGGATCCCCAGTCCCTCCCGGCAGCCAGTCTATTACGATGAGCTAGACGCCGCCTCCAGCTCCCTGCGCCGCATGTCTCTGCAGCCCCGATCCCACTCCGTGCCCCGCTCGCCCAGCCAGGGCTCCTACGGCCGGGCCCGCATTTACTCCCCGGTCCGCTCTCCCAGTGCCCGTTTTGAGCGGCTGCCTCCTCGGAGCGAGGATATCTATGCTGACCCCACCACCTACGTGATGAGGCGTTCTGTCAGCTCCCCAAAGGTGAGCCAGCAGCCTGCCCATTCATCTTGGTTCCCTACGATGTCTGCTGAGGAGGGGCAGAGGTGCTCTGGAACATGGGCCGCCAGGCCCAGTGATCTGCCCAGGGCTTACAGTACCATCCCAAGGAATGCTGCTCCAGCCATTACTTTGTCTCCTGCATAGGAACCTTGCTCTCTCCCTGTTCCCAGATCATGCTAGAAACCATGCAATCTATGACAAAGCAGAGGGAGTCTGTCTTTTCCAATCTCGAGGACTTGGGTAGATTGTTCGGGGGGTGAGGAGGGCACTGCTGTCCATTTTAGCTTGAAGTCTGCTTTGTGACAGATTTCCCTAACCTTGAATCTCAGTTGTGCAGGAAGCCGTATCCCAGCCAGACCCTCTCATCTCTGCAATTCCCTTTCTCTTCCAGTATGATTACCTGGGAGACAGGCGGCCAGTCCCCGCAGGACTGTTCCCTTACAACTACCCACCATCCCCCACGGTCCACGATAAGATGGTATGTCCTCTCCTCCCCTCCACCTCAGGACCTCTCCTCTCTGCCTCCACCCAAAGTAGAGCAGAACTGGGGAAGGAATCAGGGACACTCTAGGCAGCCTCTGGATGCCTCCTCCCTCCTGGGGACCAGCATAGTCTGGTGCCAATTACCTACTCTTCCCCTGTGACCCAGGGCGAAGAGCAGGATAAGAGCTGAGTGCGTAAGCTCCTGATCCTCGTGATCGGGCACAGCTCTCCTCTCTAGCCTGCAGGAGAAGGGGCCGGGTCAGGGCTAGGATTATGCATGGGGGTGAAAAACCAGCCTAGAACTCCTGGTAACAGGCAAGAGCTTCCAAACTCCTCCCCTCCCCCCAGATGTATTTGTTTCAAGTTTACTCTTTGCCTAGAGGGCCACCTTTGGGGAAAGGTGAGGTGTTTGAGGAAGAAAGTTTTCCATGTTGTGCCTGCTCCCCTTTCTTCTCCTTTTTCTGTTTGCCTCTTTTTCTGGAATGTATTTCCTGGGAATATTTGCCTCCTCCTGGAGAACTTTGTGCACATGTTCCACACGGGACCAACAGGCACATCTCTGGTCCATACGCAGCAGCAGGACACCAGGGCGGAGGGGGCTGGACAGGAGGGCAGGGCTGCTGCTCAGCCCACATGCCAACTCTGCCAGTGTCACAAAACCCTATTGGATGAACCCATGGCAGGTGTACCCTTCCAGAAGCAACTGATTCTTTCAGAAAACTCAGACAAAGCTGCTGGCAAGGGTAGTCAGACTGCTGCGGCGATGCTCGGTGCTCTCCGGGGCGTGAGGCAGACCTGGACAGAGGACGGGCTCGGGCCCAGCGTGTCCCTCCTCCACCTGTGTGTCCTCACCTCCTCCCTTCCCCAGAAGCACTCAGGGGCCAAGAGAGACAGACTTCTCCTTGTCATTGCCCAGCTAATTCTTAACTGCTTTGCTTCTTCTTCCTCTTTTGTTTTTCTGATTGTTTTCTGTTGTGTGTTCCTGTTTGTTTGTGTTGCTGGTTGGCCCCTGGGCCTCGGGTTCCGGGTAGGATGAACTTTTAGATCTTCAGTTGCAAAGAAACCTAGAGTATTTGGACCAGCAGGTAGGCAGAGCTGGTGCCCCTGCCATTCCACTCCCTCTGTGTGTCTCCCCCTCCCCTCCCCATTCCTCAGCTTCCATCTGACAACCTTTGTTGGTGCCACAAGACACAACAAAGTGGCTCATGTTTTGATTTGCTTCTTCACACCCCGCTCCTCTCCAAAGCTCTCTAGGGAAGCTAGGGGTTTCCTAGGGAAAGACTGATATAAATGGGCATGTGAATAACGAACACCACCCCACATTTCTCTAGTTTCAGTCCAGATAGAACTTCTCCCAGGGGGCAGATGAGAATTTGCTTTTTTTTTTTTTTTTTTTCTGGAGAGAGGAGGAAGTAGAAGAAACTAGAAGGAGCTCCTGTTGAGCTCAGATTCCAGAGCTGTCACTGAGCCTGAATCTGGAAGTCAGCTTGTGTGTCAACAGGTCATTATTAACCCTGCTAACTTGTGAGCTAAGATTGCCCTAGGTTGACTTAGAGATTGACACTAATTTAGTATCATTTGCATAGACAGCTCATGAGCACCAGGATTCAGAGGCACTGATGTCAACTCTGTTTGCAGGCCAAGCAAGCAGTGAGTGTTTATGCAGTCCAAGCTGTTGGTTACTTGGTCCCTGGCTCTAGGACACCAACCCCTGGATACCTTGCTTTTCGTGCCAGAATGCTGGGTGTTCCTGCAATAACCATACACCTGCTCAGATCTGTGCACGTAGTGTCAGAGGCCACCCGGGATGGTGGCATGACAGCCGCCACTACAATTAGATGCTTCCTCTGTGCCCGGAATTACTAGAAGCAGAATACATACTAACTCATTTAATCTTTATAATGATCCTTCAGGATAGGTACTGTTATTAAACCCATTTTACAGACAAGGAAATGACCAAATGAATCTGCCAAGAATCCAGCCAGTGAAGAGCAGAACTCGGAATGTGATTTGTGGGTTTGACCCAGTTTAAGTGGACAGACGTCAGTTAGGTGACAGGGCTGCGGATGAATCCCATCGGGCTTGTATCGTGCTCTTGAAGTTGCAGGAAGGACCATGAACTTGACGTTAGAGGACTTGGCTATGGCTGTGTGTTCTGGTCCCACCCATGTGGCCTGTTACCTCACAGGGCCTCCCTGTCATCCAAGGCACTGGAAGGCCTCGGTTTCATCAGTAGGATTGGCTCCTGGGCCTTGAGGGCTTTGCATTCTTTTTCCAAAACCCCCACATGGTATCCATACCATGAGCATAAAGTCCCAATACCTGGCTATCCTAGTACTCAGCACAGGGGGGCTGGGCTGTTAGGCTGGGGGCTTCCGAAGTCACCTGCCAGAGGCCTCCTTCTGGATAAAGGGTATCATCCTTAGGCAGCATTGTAATCCAGAAGCCAGGCGCAGCCACTCAATGCCACACTCGCCCCAGCGGCTGCTGTTCACAAGGACTTTTTCAAACCTCGGAAACGGCTCTTCATTGTTCTGAGCCTTTGCTGTTACAGATATAAAACAGGCAGTATGGCGCTTGCCCTGTCTGCTTCACTTGTAGACAGGTGGACAGGCAGACAGGCGGACAGGCGCTCTCTGCCAGGCTCCATCGGAGAGGATAGTGACTGTGGCTGCAATTACCCACAACTCAGCACAGAACACCCATTGGGTAGCATTTACCACGTAGCCACTCCCTCTACTTCACTAACATTTTGGAGAGTCAGAGGAAGCACACAGAATCTTCCTAGAGGAGATGCTCAGATAGGCTGAAAGATCCCCAAAGCGTAGCACAGGGGAGCAGGCCAGGAGGGCATCCTGCTTCCCGGGGCTGCTACTGTAGCAGGAGTGAGGTCTGAGCATGCTGAGGAAGCGCCTGGGCCTTCCTCATACTCCTCTGCCTCTGCTCCGCCCCCGCCCCCCCTGCACCCCACCCACTAGGCCACATGTTCTCACATGTTGTCTGTGCACATGTTCCAAAATGACAGCTCAGCTTGAGCACGGGGTTTTAGAGAAAATGTGCTTGTCATCCTGTTGACATTTTTTGTGCAGGTCCTGGGGCTTGAACTCATGGCCTGGGTGCTGTCCCTGCGCTTTTGTGCTCAAGGCTAGCATTCTATCACTAGAGCCACAGCTCTACGTCTGGTTTTTTGGAGAGTTAATTGGAAATAAGACTCACAGACTTTCCTACCCTGGCTGGTTTCAAACTGTGATCCTCAGATCTCAGCTTCCAAGTAGCTTGGATTACAAGCATGAACTACTAGTGCCCAGCACAATTTTATTTATTAACTCTTAACTCTTAGAAAGCCTCAACTTTCTCCTGGAAAAGCTCCCCCTCCCTCCCTCCTCCTCCTCCTCCTCCT